>NC_086005.1:22627679-24006429 GCF_030014385.1 Trichomycterus rosablanca | reverse complement strand
CATCATGGAGGAGTGGAAGAGGATTCCAGTAGCAACCTGTGCAGCTCTGGTGAATTCCATGCCCAGGAGGGTTAAGGCAGTGCTGGATAATAATGGTGGTCACACAAAATATTGACACTTTGGGCACAATTTGGACATGTTCACTGTGGGGTGTACTCACTTATGTTGCCAGCCATTTAGACATTAATGGCTGTGTGTTGAGTTATTTTCAGAAGACAGTAAATCTACACTGCTATACAAGTTGTACACTGACTACTCTAAGTTATATCCAAGTTTCATGTCTATAGTGTTGTCCCATGAAAAGATATAATAAAATATTTGCAGAAATGTGAGGGGTGTACTCACTTTTGTGATACACTGTATATATATATGTGTATATATATATATATATATATATATATATGTATATATATAAAAAAAACCCTTGTTGTCCAATTTCCCACTAAAGGTGTTAAGTGGGGTTGAGGATGGGGCTCCACTCAACCCACTGGAGTTCCTTCAAGTTTTATATTGATTGAATCCAGCTCAATACATCTAATAAAACACTAAACACCATATATCACTTTTATTCCACCGAATAAGTACTATGAATATTAATACAATAGTTTATTACACTTCACTAAGTAGGGTGAGTGCAAACATTAAGCTAGAGTCTTAACCACAGGGTCTACACTGAGGAGAAACCAGTAAGCCTTACTGGATATGGAACCACATTTCATATCGTATAAAATAACAGCAATATACGAATTCAGCAATATTATTGTTGTTTTATTCAAAGAGTCTTTTTGGCTTTCCAAAGAGGCATGACACAGAGCTCATTTTTTATTTTAAAATCTTTAAATTTCAACAAATTCAAATGAATGCTTTGGTGACACTAAAGTCCAGCTAACAGTAAGAATATATGGAAATCTTGCATGTATTTTCCTGCTAGAGCTGTGTCCTGTTCAGGGTGTATATCTGCTTTGCATTTAGTGCTTTTAAGTTGCGCCAAGCACACTGTGTCATAGATCATGACAAAAAATTAAATTTACTTACATTTTCAGATCATATCTTGCAGCTATGGTGTCAGCACTTAAAAATGAAAAAAAATAATAATGTTAATTTGAAACGTAAGCCTGGAGATGGTTTAGCATCCTGTCCATGGTGTTTCTGTTTCCAGCTGGAGAATTGGACATGACTAGATTGAAAGGAAAAAGGATGAAACAGCAAAAGTGATGCACCTGCTTTGACAACGTTGTTTCATCAGTTGTTTGATTATGTGATACCTTCAGTCTATCTGTGTTGATGGCAAATTGTACTTTATTAAAGTTTTAATTTATGGTTTTGATGTATCTGGGGAACAGACAAAGCTACAACGGTTTTTCGAACTTGAGCTCCTGTAACCATACTGAGAAGGTTGATATTTAAAACAGTGTGCCAGCTAACATTTAAACCTAGTTTACCTTTTTACCTACTCCGTTTACTTTCAGAGGAAACTGAAGTGTTTCGAGTGAAGAAGTCCAATTACAGTAAGAAGATTGTGAAACAGCTCAAGAAGGAGTACAGAGAGGAAAAAATCTGCCATGCCCCGAATAACAGTTTGTAACATAACTCTCGTTATAACTCTCTGTGCCACTCGAGTGCCTGGCAGTTGTTTTAGCACTATGTTTTGTAAACCTTGTCTTCGTTCTGATTGCTTGTAGGCGGGTCAAGTCTGCCTGCAGTGGCTGTTAAAGAAGAGCCAATAAACAGCAGAGGCAGCAGCGAACAAGGAGAAGTCGAGATGGAGGTGGACAGTAACGAGGACCAGGACGAAGAGAGCGAATCCAAACGGAGTGGCGGTACAGCCTTCTCCCAGTCTCTGTCTGCACTCAGCTCCCTCAAACCAGGTTTGTTTTCCTGCTTGTATTGTATGAGATCTATCTATCTATCTATCTATCTATCTATCTATCTATCTATCTATCTATCTATCTATCTATCTATCTATCTATCTATCTATCTATCTATCTATCTATCTATCTATCCAACTATCATGACGTGTGTTTATGGTTGTGATGCAGGTGAGATACCAGACGCAGCGTTTATTCACGCGGCCCGTAAACGGCGACAAATGGCTCGTGAGCTCGGAGGGGACACGCCAATCGTGGAGCCCGAGGTCTCAAATAAACGCCTGGTTCACGAGGACGAGCAAGGAGGCAGCGACGATGATGAGAAGAGGATCGTCTTCAGTGGCGTCAAGCAGAAAAGCCAAAAGCAGAAGATAGCAGAGGAGATAGGTTAGTGGGAGAGTGGTTTTTTTTGTGTCTGATGGTTTACTAGATCTGTGCATGGCACATTTAATTGTATCAAAGTGTAAAAAGATCCAGGTATGTGACCATTACCCCTTAGGCAAATTATGAGTGAAGCAATTTGGCGATTACCAATAGAAATTGAGCAACGATGAGTTTCTCTTCCAACTCGAATAGAAACAATTATCTTGGAACCAAAAAACTGGTCCAGATATATGCCTCACTTTTCATGGCAAAATAAACAGATTAGTTTTTTTCTGTTAGTAGACGTTTTTAAGATTGTGTTCTGCTGCAGGTATCGAATGCCGAGACGATGAGGCTCTGGATGCAGAGGGCAACGATGAGGAGGTTAGTCGCTGGGAGCAGGAGCAGATCAGGAAGGGCATTAGCATCCCACAGGTGAGCATGCCACACATGAGCCAACCCGCTGAAGATTCATGCTCTGAATGCAGAAACCCTCCACATAATAGAACAGTTCTAAATTAAACTTTAACTATTTCTGCAGGTCCAAACAAGTCAGCCAGATGATGCAAGCATGTACTACCAAGCTGCCTACGATGCCCAGCAGTATGCAGCCTCCTACGGCATGCAGTACGGATACGCTGTGATGGAACCTGATGCTTTAAAACCTGTAAAAGCAGAAAGTATGGTGCCCTACCCGGTTCCTAGCAGCAGCCTTGCTCCTATTACTACAGCTCTGGTAAAGAAACGCCTAGTGGACAGGTAGGCTCTGAGCGACACTTGGTTCCCCCTATTTTCTTTAATCCATCCTGACTGGCTCATGATCCATCAGAAGTGCTTCAGGCCCTTTAAAAAAACTGAGAAGTATGATAAGTGTGCACCATATTAATCTATCCAGATGTCAGGTATTTCAACATCTTTGTCTCTGATAACCCTCGTCTCAAATGTATTATATTGTTAAGGCAGTACAAGCTCTTCTAATTTCAGTCCCTTTTTAGTCTCTAGTGGAGATAATAATAATTGAAGATACTAAACTTCATCAAACTGTTGAGCACGTCCAACTAAAAGAAGAAGGCACACATGAAGCACATTGCTCTGGGCTCTGGATGTTGACGCCTCTCTTTTGTGTGCCAGGCTAAGCTCCATGCGGCAGGGCCACGACGCAAGTAGCCGGCGCTACGAGCAGATCCAGGAAGAGCTGCAGGCGGCCGACAGTAGCATCCTACAGCTGGAGGACGCCTCGCAACACACCGCCGAGCAGTACAAATTCTTGCAAGAAATGCGAGGGTATGTTCGAGACTTGCTTGAGTGTTTCAGTGAAAAGGTAAGAATAAATGAAGCAGTTGTTCTTTTATCCACCGTGTAAGCTTGCCTGCCGATGTGAATTGTTGTTAATAATTCTGATCGTGGTTATTTTAGTTGTGTGTTACTACGCACACACACACGTATCCATACACACACACACACACGTTGGTATCATAGCATGAATTTTTATGTAGGAAGAATTTTACTACTACGTGTGTTTTTTACTACAAATACACAAATTATAGCCATTCTTGAGGTGGTAAGATTAGGGACAAGGTATATACTAAATATGTAAGATAAGATTCCTTTATTGATCCCCATGGGGGAAATTTGAGTGTTACAGCAGTTCCAGTACAATGTAAGTACAGTAAATAGAATAAATAAAGTAGAGTAGAATAAAAAAAAAAAAAGAAAATTATACAATTAAAAGAAAGTGTACAAAAATAGAGCAGAAAGAAAGAGCAAAAAGAGCACAAAAAAAGCGAAGTAGGTAAGAGCTGCTGCAACAGGCTGCTGATCCCTCCAACGCCAAGGTGTGACTAAAATGTATAGGAACCAGTATAGGAATACGAGAGGGGGCTTTTTTTTATTCATTGTCCATTATAACTATAGGGCTGTGTACAATGCATGATGCCATGAGATCAGCAGCACTGCTACTGGATCAAGAGCAATAATCAATACTATTTTCTAAAGACAACAGATGAATTCCTAAATCAGCATTATGCCTTTCTTTCACTTTCATTGTCTGTTTGCTACCAGCCAATCACAGCAAGCCAAGGGAAAGTAACAAATGGTATTTGCAAGACACAGCAATCAGGGAAATTCAGAGAAAGTTTGGTATACTGTTCTTTTTAGCTAAATAAATAATGTAAGCAAGGTTTAGCCTTGCTTCTTTAAATGAACCAAAACCAGTTTAAAGCTGTGACGTGCTTCTAGGAAGAACTCAAAATAGGCTCAGTTTTAGACCGAATTAAAGGATCAGTGGCCAATGTTTATAATAAATCTGCCCAGATTGTTTAATGTGCAACGCTAAAATTGGGAGATGGAAATTTTCTAAACAAGATTAGACAACGTCTAAGGATTTAAAAGGCACCTGGAAAAAAAAAAACACTAGGCCTAATCGCCTTATAGACATGTACACAAGAGCCATTCAGTCCACCACAAATAAAAAGCATGGCAGGCTAGCATCTTATTATACCATGATTGCTGGGACATCACAATCTGCTGCTGTAGTTCTCCTCAAAATGATCTAACAAACTACAGTTCAGAACTGGAAGTGAGCCAGGGAGTATTTTCCTTCCTCTATCTGTGCTCTTACTAGCACTTTATTTACAGCATTACTTGAATCCATCTTTAAAGGGACACGTGAGGACTCGGTGTCTCGGTGCCTTTGCCCAAAAGTAGAAATCAGCAACCAAAAATACAAGCTTATATTTGGCTGTTTGCACCTGATCGGATTTGGTACTTGTAGTGGAGGAATAATGAGAGCATAGCGTGTTTCTTCAGGCGTGTAGTAGACTTTCTGTAGTAGACTGCAAGTGCAGCTGGGAATTGGCTATGTCTAATTTGAGGGGGGAAAAGATAAACGGATTTTAATTACTTCCAAATTGACTGGCTGGTTACCTGAGCAAAAAGCACCGAGCCACAGAACATTCGCTCTCCAACCCAAAAAAAATCTAAATCAGTCATCACAGAATCCATCATATCTTTCAGGTGCCTGCTGTTCTGGAGCTGGAGGCTGCAATGCACCAGTTACTAAGGCAACGGGCCATGCGGCGTGTCCAGAGAAGACAGGATGATATTAAAGATGAATCGGCGGAGTTTTCGAGCCTTTCAAGTCAGTCCATCTTGAAGGTTTTTATGATTTATTTGAATGGCCTCATTATTTTTTTTTATTTTTATTTTTTCCTCTATACCATAGCGCTCACACTTAGCGAGACTGCTAGTCACCACCCTGTTTGTTTGGGCTCACTGTGCTGTTGCTGACAGCATCCTGGCTGGCACAGCTAAGCCCTTTACTAAACACAAACACAATGCGTTGCATTCTCACTTTTTTTGACCACTAATAAGCCCTGTCGCCCGTATTTCTGTAAGTATGGATGTGAAAGGAGAAAGCACGACTGCTTTCATGTGAAATGCAGACATATCCGATTCCCTTGTAAGAATTCAGTTAGACAGCAGCAGTTCTGATGTGTAAGTATGCAGCAGTCATGTGATCAGGTTAATGATGTCAAAGCACACAAAGTTAATGCTTAGTTTTTTTTTCTAATAGCATTTACCCTTAAATAGATCACCTTATAAAAATGAATGGTTTTTGGGTTAACGTAAAGCTGCTTAACCTAAGTAATTTAACTTGGCAGAGCATTTTCGTACTAGAAGGTCAATTTCGCTCCTGTCTGTTGCAGACAAGGCTGTCATGGCCCCCAATTTGGACCCTTTTGGCCGAGACCGTGCAGCCTACCAGGAACTCAGTAAGCAGAGGAGGGTAGCAGAGCGTGAGGCCAGGAGGTACACTTCACTCATACATGGTTTAGAATTCACTCAGATCTCTCGATCGTCAAAAGTTTGAGTGTTTGAGTTGCGTCTCGATGTGGTTTGAGCAGAGCTCGACGCAGACAGGCTCGAGAACAGAACGGAACAAGAGGCGAACACAAAGAGGGGCTGTCCAGCGACGATGAGGAGACTTCCACTGACATTTCCAGCTTCAACCTAGAGAGAGGTGTGACACACTTGTGATGTTTTGTTATATGCTAGCTTTACAATGAATGTAAAAAATTGTCTTTTTAATTAAGAATTGAACAGCAAAAATTACATGGAGTCTTGATATTTTTAGTTTAGAGTTGGGTCAATAAAATGTATTATGCATCTTAACTCTTGCAATACAGCTTCACATTTAGTCTATGTGATGAGCATGAGCACCATACCCCCATACCCATCATCCAGCAGACCTGAAAATGCATTTTGCTTATACCCAACAGCTTGCAGACTTGGTTAGTTCATAAATTATGTCTAAATATTTGTAAGATCAGGGATTTGCAACCTTAAAATAAAATCAACGCCCCAAAATTTTAGAGTAATGTCTGGCTTTTGTTGTAATATGTATAATGAATATTATTCATTATTATTATATTATTCAATATAGTCCACTGCCCCTGCTGTATATGAATGTATTACCTGCATGACCACGCTTTTAAAGTCCATTGTGTTTGCTTTGCAGATCGCATTTTTAAAGAATCAAAGAAGGTTTTTGAGGATGTTCTCGAGGAGTTCCATTCCTTACGCTGCATCAAGTCCCGATTTGAGGTGTGGAAGAAGCTTTACTTCAAATGCTACAGAGATGCTTACATTGGCTTGTGTCTCCCTAAGCTCTTCAACCCTCTGATCCGGCTGCAGCTGATCCCCTGGTCCCCTCTGGAGGTACATAGATAGCTTTTTATGTCTATAAGCAAACAAAGATTGAAGGTGATATTGGTTAAAGTAGGTAAAATCTGTATCTTTCACTGTGTGCAGGACGACTGCCTGAATTTTGAATACTTGTCATGGTTTGAGACATTACTGTTCTATGGCTTTGAGGAGCAGAACATTGAGCAAGAGGATGATGTAGACGCTGGTCTACTACCCGCCATCATTGAGAGGGTGATTCTCCCGAAACTTGCAGGTCAGTCCAGCTTTAAGTGGAAAAATTATATGGATAGCTGTAAATATAATAAGCACATGTATAGGTGCATCAATATCTGGGGAAGGCAGAGACGAAAGCTGAGATTCACACTGTAAAGCTTGAGATCTAAGGACTGGTGGGGTGTGTATTTTACTGTTGCACCACCCAAACATCTTCCAAGGATTTCATTTTTACTCAAATTGTTATAATGAGTATATAATTTTGAATTTATAAACATTGTATAAAACTCATGAGGAATGTAAAAAGAAGAAAAAGAAAAAAATGGATTATTATTTTATTACTACTACTAGTGGTGGTCTCATACTTTTGGTCTCCACCATATGAGTAATTAAGTGTATTAGGTGTATATATTTGATAGTAAATGTACTAAGAAGCTAAAGTAAAGCAGTAAGGCTGGGTTTCTACCTGCTGCTAATGCTGTAAGCAGGTATGCTTAGTGGCTGTGAAGAAACTGTACTGTGATTAATTCGTTATTTGTAAGCTCTTCAAAACGAATGTAATATTCTGTTCTTGGCCTCAGCATCGTGATCATAAACTACATGTGAGACTTTGCTATACTGCCACATAAACAGATCATTAGATCAGTCACATTGAATCTGGTGCCACCCAGAATGGTAATTCAAGGAGAAAAGAAAAGCTTCACTGGTTTCACCAGTATTTAACATTACTTCACATCCATCACTGCCCTGACTTGCATGTAACCTTTAGACTACAGGTGTGATTTGCTTGAAGTTGTTTAAACATGGTTTTATTGTTATGTATTCAGTGCTAGTCGAGCAGGTGTGGGACCCACTGTCCAGCAGTGAGACACGCAGACTGGTGGCCTTCATGCGGCGCCTGATAAAGGGCTATCCCACTGTGCTACACGGAGACAACCGCAACACACAGGTTAGAGAATGAGCTCCTTCTGTTCGTAACTGCCACAACTCGACATGAAAGTAAAAAAAATACATATACAGTGTATCACAAAAGTGAGTACACCCCTCACATTTCTGCAGATATTTAAGTATATCTTTTCATGGGACAACACTGACAAAATGACACTTTGACACAATGAAAAGTAGTCTGTGTGCAGCTTATATAACAGTGTAAATTTATTCTTCCCTCAAAATAACTCAATATACAGCCATTAATGTCTAAACCACCGGCAACAAAAGTGAGTACACCCCTAAGAGACTACACCCCTAAATGTCCAAATTGAGCACTGCTTGTAATTTTCCCTCCAAAATGTCATGTGATTTGTTAGTGTTACTAGGTCTCAGGTGTGCATAGGGAGCAGGTGTGTTCAATTTAGTAGTACAGCTCTCACACTCTCTCATACTGGTCACTGAAAGTTCC
Source organism: Trichomycterus rosablanca (assembly GCF_030014385.1). Classification (NCBI taxonomy): domain Eukaryota; kingdom Metazoa; phylum Chordata; class Actinopteri; order Siluriformes; family Trichomycteridae; genus Trichomycterus; species Trichomycterus rosablanca. Next base: position 23,997,879 of record NC_086005.1, on the reverse strand, counting down.
AACATGGCACCTCATGGCAAAGAACTCTCTGAGGATCTTAAAAGACGAATTGTTGCGCTACATGAAGATGGCCAAGGCTACAAGAAGATTGCCAACACCCTGAAACTGAGCTGCAGCACAGTGGCCAAGATCATCCAGCGTTTTAAAAGAGCAGGGTCCACTCAGAACAGACCTCGCGTTGGTCGTCCAAAGAAGCTGAGTGCACGTGCTCAGCGTCACATCCAACTGCTGTCTTTGAAAGATAGGCGCAGGAGTGCTGTCAGCATTGCTGCAGAGATTGAAAAGGTGGGGGGTCAGCCTGTCAGTGCTCAGACCATACGCCGCACACTACATCAAATTGGTCTGCATGGCTGTCACCCCAGAAGGGAGCCTCTTCTGAAGTCTCTACACAAGAAAGCCCGCAAACAGTTTGCTGAAGACATGTCAACAAAGGACATGGATTACTGGAACCATGTCCTATGGTCTGATGAGACCAAGATTAATTTGTTTGGTTCAGATGGTCTCAAGCATGTGTGGCGGCAATCAGGTGAGGAGTACAAAGATAAGTGTGTCATGCCTACAGTCAAGCATGGTGGTGGGAATGCCATGGTCTGGGGCTGCATGAGTGCAGCAGGTGTTGGGGAGTTACATTTCATTGAGGGACACATGAACTCCAATATGTACTGTGAAATACTGAAGCAGAGCATGATCCCCTCCCACCGGAAACTGGGTCGCAGGGCAGTGTTCCTGCATGATAATGACCCCAAACACACCTCTAAGACGACCACTGCTTTATTGAAGAGGCTGAGGGTAAAGGTGATGGACTGGCCAAGCATGTCTCCAGACCTAAACCCAATAGAACATCTTTGGGGCATCCTCAAGTGGAAGGTGGAGGAGCGCAAAGTCTCGAATATCCGCCAGCTCCGGGATGTCGTCATGGAGGAGTGGAAAAGCATTCCAGTGGCAACCTGTGAAGCTCTGGTAAACTCCATGCCCAGGAGAGTTAAGGCAGTTCTGGGAAATAATGGTGGCCACACAAAATATTGACACTTCAGGAACTTTCACTTAGGGGTGTACTCACTTTTGTTGCCGGTGGTTTAGACATTAATGGCTGTATATTGAGTTATTTTGAGGGAAGAATAAATTTACACTGTTATATAAGCTGCACACAGACTACTTTTCATTGTGTCAAAGTGTCATTTTGTCAGTGTTGTCCCATGAAAAGATATACTTAAATATCTGCAGAAATGTGAGGGGTGTACTCACTTTTGTGATACACTGTATATTTACAATGTAGGGGTTGGTGCTATGCACTTGGCTCATGACTCGATCTGATAACAACAATACATAATTTGTGGTTCACTAAGATTGTAAATAATGAATAGACTTTATGACTTCATAAATAGTTTAACATAATTTCTGAAAATCTCCATCATAAGGTTGGATTTTAAGTGCAAGGTTGTAGAATATTATGGCAGTTATGAAAGTTACTTCCATTCTTATGGTAATATGTCAAGCTGAACTTCGTTTTTTTCATTGCTAGGAACTACTAAGGACAATAGTCATGCGTGCCCAGCGAACTCTTGATGAGGACATCTTCCTGCCATTGTTTCCAAAAAAGTATGTTTCGAATGACAGGCACATTCTGCTTATAAATATCTGCTATATATAAAATCTTTACATGTTGGCTGATGTACTTATTATCTTTCCACTTCAGTGTCATGGAAAACAAGAACTCCAGTCCCTATCTCTTTTTCCAGAGGCAGTTCTGGTCTTGTGTGAAGGTAATATGAATTTGTCAGCCTATGCTATCACTTAAAAAAATTTTTTATCATGTTTTTTTTTATTATTATTATTCTTTAAAACATTTTTAAAAAATGACCCCTAACCTTGAATTGCCTACATAGTATTCGATTTTGTCACAATTGTGTGTAGCTTTGGATAAAAGCATCTACGGCAATTTAGTTAGCAATCGGTTAGTCAAAATGTCCAGGATGTCAAATTGTAAAGCTGCTAAAAACATGACTCCGTTTTGGATTATATGGATTATTAAAATTTTTTTATTATTTTTTTTATTTTTTTATTTTTTTATTTTTAAATTACATTCATTTGTTCCCTTTTTTTTTATTTTTTTAAACCTCAAATGTGCTTAGTGTGTTACCTCACATGCTCAAAAGGTTGCTCACTGCAAACTTGGACTTTTTCTTCAGGCATATAATGCTCTGACCCATGCACCTTTAAAGCTTATTATTATTTAGAAGGTCGACATTAGAAATGTATGCACAGGTCCACATTAATGAGTATGTGTTTTGAATGGGATGTCCAGTTAGCTTACAGTCAGGCATCCACATAATTTTGGCCATATAATGTACATGCTTCCATTCTGTTCTTTAGACATTTCATACTTTCCTTTCTCTCTTTAGCTATTGGGGAACATCCTGCAGTGGGACGGCATTGTGTCTCAAAATACTCTTAAGGAGCTTGCTGTTGACAGCACTCTGAACCGCTACATTCTCTCAGCGCTGCAGACAACAGATGTTGCGGAGGACTGTGTGGAAAAGTGCAAGAAGGTACCTCCTTTTACGTCCTTGTATATCACAGTGTCTCGTTAAACTGCAAGTAAAAGCCCATAATTTCCCCCCTAATCAGTTCAACCTGTAAGAAGTTCCTGTGTCTATTGTTCCCCAGGTGGTGGAGTGTTTCCCTGTGCAGTGGTTTAGCAGTCTGAAGGGTCAGCAGACTCTCCCACAGCTGGAGAATTTATGCCGGTACATGATGCACCTGGTCAGTACACTCTACCGTAACAGCCTAATAGGCTCTGATGTGGACAAGAGAAATAACAGGTACCTTTTTTTATTTTCTATTGTAATGTTTGAATTCATATATATACACTCTGGCATCCTTGTCGCTTGCTCAACAATCGGGCAGGCCAAAATGGGGCTGCGGGCTAGCATCCGCCTCCTCTGACGTTTAAAGCCATTGGCTGCATTTTACACCAGCCAGCTGCAGTATTTTACAGCATGCTTTATCCTGTCCTGAATGTAACCAAAGTGTGTAAAAACGTGATGTTAAAAACCTAATAAAATAAATAAAAGGTAAATCATATCGAACTTGACCGTAGCCCTGACCAGGATACAGTACAAATGATCAATCAGTGTAATTTGAATAATGTTAAATGCAATGTGTTTTTACACCAGTGGGCCTTATGTTCTCATGTTTTGTTTCTTCTGTTCAGAGAGCACATTAAGGACGTGGTGAAGCTTCTGGGCCGAATCAACGCTCTGGATCATGTCATCACTGTTGCATCAGAACATGGAATTAAAGACATCAAAAGCTTGCTTGAAAGTAAATGAGAGAACACACACAAGGTGTCATGAACTGCTTTTTCTTCTCCGGGAAGCACAGTATATATATTATATATTGTGAATACTGTACATGTCTTGGTTGAATTTCTTTTTTTGATCTTTGCTACTTCGTTAAGGGTTTCTGTCATTAAGATGGGTGCAAACATCTACACTGCATTGGCGCTACAACTCTGGTTTTAACAGTTATCTGATTGCCTGCTTGGACTGTGGAGCCGCAGAATTTCACAAGGGTGTATAGTTCAGAGAACACGAGTTTTTTTTTTTTTTTTTTTTTTAGTAGTCCACTGTTGATTGCAAGACCAGAACAAGGAAGAAACTGCCATTGTGTTTTAGAAGTGGGTATCAGTGGTGTCTTACAACCTGTGTTTCATCAATGATGTTGACTCAATATCTGCATCTTAAACAATAAATTTTCTCTAAAGCTGATTGATTTAAATGAAAACAAAAAGACTTTTAACTGACTGCATAAATTCATCTGCTGTAACATGATTGGTCACATCTTGACTAAAAATAGCACTTGCTTTTCTTGCTTGTGTGCCATGCATACAGTGTAAAGTGCTTCTCACCTTTGTTGAATTTTGTGTATTTTTTATTTTTTTGATTGGACTGTTTTAAAAACATGAATAAAAGGAATGTGTCTCATTAAACTGATTTTACACAATACATTAAGTACATGTTGACAATAAGCAACACAACCTTGTCTTTAACACAAGTTTTTTGTGGTATGAGACAATCAGCTGTTGCGGAAATATACGAGGGATCTTTAAAAATTTTCCACAATTTTATATTTTCGCTGGAAACAGTAAGGGCAGGAGGAGTAGTAATTGGTCGTGTCTGAGAGACGCTTATAGTCCGGATTTAGCACCATCTGATTTCCACCTTTTTGGACGCTCAAAGAAGCTTTAAGGGGAAGAAGATTTTCATGTGATGTGAAAGCAGCGGTGTATCAGTGGCTATGCGCTCAACCAAAAACATTTTTAGCTGATGGCATAATAAAGTTGGTACAATGCTGGACAAATGCATCAGAAGGTGACTATGTAGAAAAGTGATGTCAATTGTTTTTGAAATTTCTAAAAAATAGTTAACGTTTTTGAAGAACCCTCGAACATACATCAGGCGGTTTTGGTAGAGTGGCAAGACTTTTTGTATTGTATTATATTTTGTAAATGTGGTTGTGTCATGGTTATTCAACCCTTACATAATATTGCTGCTCTTAAAACCTACTGCTAAACTGTAGGACATGTTGGGTTACAACATGATTAAACCATTGGGAACTTAATAACAACCCTTAATTTGCTTTAGCTAAAATGTGTTAAATAAACACTACCTAAAAATTTGTGTTCAAGTGTTTAAGATCTGCTGTGAACATGGTGAAAAATAATGAGCTGTTAGAAAAAAGGAGGAAGGAGATTTTATTGTTGCACTGCATCCTTCAAGCACTTCCTGTATAAAACTTGCTTGACTTTGGAAAGTTGCACCCCTGTTTTAGCAGCTTTTTTAATTTTGGGCAGACCTGTTTTATAGTACTTGTATACATCTGACAATCCAGACATTTTTTCTATAGCATAAGGTGACAGTTTTATTTATGACCTTGGCATAAGAACCTTAATTCTACGAACAGGGAGAGGTAGAATAGTAGAGAGGTAGAGGTATTTATCCGGGCTTGGGACCGGCACTACAATGCACTGGTTCGTGCATCCAGCGGCTAGGTGCATAAAGGACAATTCAGAGTCTCCAATTAGCCTAGCTGCATGTTTTTGGACTGTGGGAGGAAACCGACGCGGACAACGGGAGAACATGTCAACTCCGCACAGAAAGGACCCAGACCGCCCCACCCGGGGATCGAACCCAGGACCTTCTTGCTGTGAGGCGAAAGTGCTACCCACTTAGCCACTGTGCCGCCCTGACTATATTCTATATACTAAATATACTATATATATATATACAGTATATATATATATATACTGTGTGTGTATATATATATATATATATATATATATATATATATATATATATATGTATATATACTGTATATATATATATATACTGTATATATATATATATACTATATTTTATTATAGTGATATATATATATATATATATATATATTATATATATATATACAGGTATATATACATATATACTATATTTTATTGCTGTTTTTATGAATATTTTGCCAATGTTCTTGTAATATTGTTGTAATCACTTATGACTTAATTTCTTTACAATTATTTCCTCAAATATTTTTTTTTCACAATCCAGTGTCTGTCTCTTAAATCCTCAGAATGCCTCAGCAAATTCTGAGAATTTAGGGGACAGAGAACAGGACAATTTGGTAAAACTGCACTCCGTAGCAATATCACTACTACTACTACTGTTAAAAATAGTTAAAGTATTCTTTTGTACATTGGCATGGACTACATTTATTAAGAAATGAATTTATAAACGTTTTATATAGTGTTTTCCTTAACATGTTGAGTTTCATGTCAGCGAATAGTAACAAGCGGGCGGAGTAGCTGGTGTTGGTGGAAACCTGACACTCCTGCTCAATCTCTCTCAAACTTACTTACCCAGCAGCTCTCAACAAACCTGCTAAACCAAGACTTGCAAAACCAAGAGCTTTATTTTGTGAGGAAAAATCGCTTACACAGAATTATAAACATTACACAGCTCCAGGACGAGAGATTCACTCAAGGTAAGACTTGCAGTAGTGTTGCTCAGTTTAGGTTTTAAATAGTAACTTTGCATGGTCGGTCGTGTGTTTTGTAGTAAATATGTCGGTTATAAGTTGTACCACATTTTCCCTTGCTTTATTCAGTTGAACTTAAAGATTTAACACTTAGTACCTCTAGTGGAATAGTTTAATATGTAGCGAACTAGTTAACACAGTAAATAGTATGTGCTTTTGAATGCTGTCTATTTCATCAGTGGTTGAGGATACCACGTTTTTCTGAGGCTTGTTTTGTTTAACCTATGCTTCGTGTTCATGTAACTTTCAGTCCTAAATATCATATTTGTTTCTAAATTGTTTTATTAATACTATCCTCAATACCCAATTATTAATGCTGTTTGACGCTGGAACATGTCGAGATAGACATAACGTCTCATATAGTTGGTGGGGGGTCGGTGGGTAGCACTGTCGCCTCACAGCAAGAAGGTCCTGGGTTCGATCCCCAGGCGGGGCGGTCCGGGACCTTTATGTGTGGAGTTTGCATGTTCTCCCTGTGTCTGGTGGGTTTCAGCCTTCAGCGACTATTCTGTCATGACTAAAATGTTTCAAAGAAATGACTTCTGTAAGTCGTTCTGGATAAGAGCGTCTGCTAAATGCCAAAAATGTGCATGTAAATATAAGTTTAAAAAAAACACAGCTTCTGTTTTATCTTTAAATGTGTGATTAGTAACAAACGTACTTAAAGGTTCACGGCTTTGATTCTGGATTTGCTGATTGTTGCACTTCATCTTTCAAGCACTTGCTGATGTAAAACTTGCTTGACTGTGGGAAGTCACACCCATGTTTCAGCAGCTTTTAAATTTATGGCAGACCTGTTTTATCTGACAATCCAGGCATTTTATAGCATGAGTTGTCAGTTTTATTTACGACCTTGGTATAACAGCCCGAATACGAACATAGATAGGTCACCAGGTTTACGGAATCATAATAATTAGAATGTCATTCCACAAAACTAAAAATTCCTAGAAACCTTACAATTAACATTTGAAAGACTTTGCATTCATAGGTATTTAAAAAAAACACGTTGCTTGCTGTTGCGTGTTAGCTTTTTACTTTAACTACAGTAGACTAGCTAGTAAATATACTACCAACTAGTCTGAAAACATGAAAGTAAAGCTGGAATTAAAACATGATATTTAGACAAAACTAAATTATTCAAGGTACTTTGTTGAAGGAGAACTTATCCACTGACATTGGAAGTTTATTGTGGAGTCCATTGTTTCTGTAATTATATACAATATGTACATAATCTTGTATAATAATAATACAATGCAAGCAATTGAAGGTTGGTGAGGAGGCTTGAACCATCAACCTTCTGATTATTACTTCAGTACATTCACTATTAAGCTCATTGCCCAAACAATGTCCTTCAATTGTGATTTTGACCAGCTTATTAAAATCTGTAGTTCTTTGCTCTACCAACTGAGCTATCGAAGGAACGTATATTGTTGACTTATCTGCATTTTTATGTAAAATTTACTTCTGGAACCAACCTTTTTGGATTAGGAACCTCTGTCAAACACCTCCTCTTAGCATACCAAAAGATGAACAGCACCAGAACAAAATTCTACAGTACAAACAATTACAAGGAAATCTTCACCTTCGTACCCCCCAACAATCATCACCCCCCCTACCCAAAAAAACCTTTTAGATGCAGTGGGACTTGTATATATACTTATATAAGATATGGAACCACAAAGTTCTGGTCATTTGAAGCCTTACAAGCTTTTTACATTACTGGCCATGGTAAATTCCTATGCACTAGAAATTTTGTATAAGTTTTGTTTGAAATAAAAATAGAATGATCTAAACAAGTATAATGAAAAATATAAACAGTTAATCCAAAACCTAAAAGGTAAAGTCTCATTATGCCAAAACAAGTGTTGTACTGGGTTAACAACACACAGGTGAATTAGGTTTGTTTATCCAGGTGCATGAAGTATTTACAGTTTAAACACACGTGACTGGAGAAAATGCAGCTGGCCGTGATCCGACTGTATGTAAACATCCAGAGTACCCCCGTTATGCATATGTAAGAGATGTAGGTTCACTGGATTTTTGGTTACAATGCTGTGACTTTATCACCGTATATTCATGACTGGTTTTCTATGTATCATGCATTATAGAATGTACATAATATAGTACTATAGTAATTTCTTCTTCATAGTTTTGTCATGATCTCTATGATCACAATATTGTGTTTGCATAAGTGTGTACACACTCTTGTATTTAGAGATGTGTCTGTGCTCAGAATAAATTAAAGTGACTCTAATTAACCTCATAAAGTTTTGCTCTTCAGGATTTTCCTGACGTTTACTTAGTTGTATCTTAAAACAAAAGCCAAGGTATACAAAGAGCTTACTTAGTATCAAAGGGAATGTTTCTGAGTGTAAACAGCAGAGACACCCAGCACCTTATTTACTTGTAAATCTAGGACAGAGATTTGAGTCATCTATCTTTCCAAACAGCAGAAGTGGACAGTGGTTAAAATTTACATTAGACAGGTGACACTTTGGGCAGCTTTAAGTTTGTTTGTTTATTAGGATTTTAGGAGGACAGGGCAGGTACAGTGTAAAACACTGTTAAAAGCAATTTTGTATCTCCAGTTCATCTAACTTACATGTAATGGACTGTTGGAGAAAACCTGCACAGACACTGGGAGTGTAGCCTTAAGTAACCCAATGTGCTTACTGCATTTGTGCTTTATAATCTGAATACAAATATCTTTATGAATTATAACTCCAGAAGTTAAATGACATTAGTGATCAGTTTATTTAAATTAATCTTGTAAGTAGTTGGACAAAAGCCTGTAGCCTGTGACACTTGGAGAGAAGTGTCCACCGAGCTCAGAGAGATGTCACTACGTCTATATTTTGTTTAAGTTCCAGCATTAAACAGCATTTTCTGTTAATAAAAAAGAACCAAACCAAAATTTTTCCTGAAGAGCAAAATACCTAGTAAATGTCCACTTGTTGAACATCCTCACACAAACCATTCAGGATGTGTCTGACAGCATTTCAGAAATGACAGAAGCTGGAAAAACTCACTTAACATGATGTTATGTTTAAAACTTTAAAAAACGGTGGTTTCTAAACCTTTTAAACCAAAGTACCACAGCGGGGTAATCCAAAATCTGTAAGGACCATCATATTTGCAGTAAGCGTCTTACATGGCAGTGACAGTGCGTCAGTTTCTCAGTAGTTTTGTTTAAAAGCCCTTTCCTTCAAAATAAACATTTAATTAGGAATGTTGATTATTTAATTACATTTTTTATTTAAATGAATTTTAATTAAGATTGCAAAATTCTGACACACCCTCACCCACCCTCAGTGCACATGTGTCATATCTGTTTACTGATGCTTTATGAGAGCATGCTGCAGTTCTAACCCAAACAGGAAAATGATTTTGTGCAGCTGTAGGCTCATATTTAAATAATGAACAACAGAACTAGTAAACAATAAACTTGCAAACAGGGAAGCTGTTTTGCTCAGTATAGAAGGTAAAACTGCTTATTACTGGGTGGCAAGGTGGCACCCAGTCAAAATGTCCAAGATGTCGAAGTCTAAAGCAGCTAAAAACACGACTTGAGTTTTAACTCCCAACCAATTCTGTTTTACAGCTGTTCTTAATAAAAGCACATTCACTCAGATTTTTTGTCTCTTAACAGTCAGTTAGCTACTTTGACTTTAATCATGAGGATCTTTGCATGAACTTGTCTGATGTGAACGACCCCTCTGGCAGTTGGCTGTAATTTTACTGTAAGAAAGAATTCAAGCTTTAGTTCTGTCCTAAAATACAATTATATGCAAAAATGCACCTTATAAAACGGACAGTTCCGGTCCTAAAATCTGATTGGCTGAGCCGCGTTCGAAGCCGTTGTAAAATCCCCGATAAACGCACACCTATGACCACCTCACATCATTCCATATTAATTCGCCACTGAAAAGAAAAAGTGAATGTTATGTTCGCCCTCATGTTGCCTAGCAACACTGTTAACGAACTACCTGGGGTCGCGGAAGAATGCTTTTTGTAAGTGTTTTTGTAAATAAAAACATTTATTTATTGAACATTGTTGTATTTGATTATATTTTATGTTGACCGCCGTTTTATAAAAGCAATAAGCCAGGAGAGCGTGCGTTACTGCTATGATTTTATCACGGGGAAGGACGTTTTAACAACCTTCCCCATGATAAAATCGCAGTAACGCACGGTCTCTCATGGCTTACTGCATTATTCAGGACTCCCCACCATGCACACACGCACATACACAAACCAAATTCTTATAACAATTCTTTTTAAATGTACACACAACCAATAAATCAAACTGATCATCAGCTTTTTCATGCAGTCACCTTTTATGTGATACTGAAAATGTTGAAATATTATGCAAAAGCATAAACGCTCTAAACTATGTAGGTCTTTATTGACTTGTTAGGTAGGTTGAGAATTGTCGTTCGGAGTTGGTGCATGATGAATTCCGTGATTCTACAAGCACTGTTCTGCACCTTAATAACAATTAGTTCCACAAAGCAGTGACTAAAACACCTAAAAATTACATTGTATTAAATTACTCATAATGGCAGAACAGTGGAAGTCAAAGAAGAAGAAAAAAACACTCAGATTAAACTGCTTTTGTCCAGGCCAAAATCAATAACGTCATGTTTTACACACTTTATATTCATAAGAGAGCAGGTAGTTAATGGTAACACAAGATTCATCAGTTCAAGTATTTAATATTACAGTCATGGACAATTTGGTATCTCCACTTGCATGTCTTTAGACTGTGGGAGGAAACCCGCGCAGACCCGGGTGAACATGCAAACTCCACACAGAACGGACCATAAAAAATTATTATAACCTTCAGCAATTATAGAATGGGGAAACTAAACTGTAGATGTTTGTAACAATAATACTTCTTTATGATTGGTGAATGTTACACACAAATTTGACATATACTAAATATGAGATTTATTAGATTTTATATTACTGATTGTATTCATTAATAATCTTATATCACATATATGTAGCCTTTTGTTTGTAGCCTTTAATTTAAGACTGTACTCAGTGCCCCTCCGATCCACATGGGCTACATTCCAAGGTCCCCCAGGGATGCCTGAATCCGAGGATTTGTAATTCGAAACAGAGCTAGATTTTGCTTCACATTAAGTCTTCATCCACTTGAACGAAACAGCAAACGAACAAAAAAAAAAGAATATTTTAGAGTTTTTTAAACTTTTTTTCATGTGACCCACATTTCGTTCATGAATTTTTACGCGAGCCCCAGGCAACAATTCTGGTCCCTCTGTGGTTTGTAACAAAGCCTCCACAAGGGGGCGGGCGTGTACAAGGTTATTTAACTATTATCATTTTTCTCTGCAACCCATTTTTTTCTGCTCGCAACCCATGGAAACCCTGTTTTAGAGTAGCTGTTAATTTTGTTTATACTGTCATGTCACAACTGCCCAACCCTTAAATAATATTGTTAATCTTTAACATTGCTGCCAGTCTGTATGACCTAAAGTTGAGTAACAACACGATTTAACCATTGTGACTTTAGCTGTGATGTATTATATAAACATAATCCAAATAGGGTTTTTATAATGGATTTTTCAAGAACTCTAAGGCTGCGTTCGAAATTGCATACTTAAACAGTATGTACTAGATTCGAGGCAGTGTGCACTGCTCAGCCAGTAAAGCAGTACGCTCTTTCAGTATGCAAGTGTGCAGTATGCACGCAATCTCGAACATACTACGTACGCCATCTTACCACCATCACATGATGCATGACATCACATCGCCACAGTTTTTAAAATAACAATTTTAAAATAACTGTTGTTCTCCACAAGCTACTCATAACGTTATTAAGGGTTGTACTTAATCATGAGATTTTTAATCACTACGAACGCCTTCGCAGCTCTAGTTGAATTATGGGATAGATTATTAGACCACAAGTGTGCATTGTTTGCATACTCAAAAATGGCTGCCCATGCAGTAGGTCATCCGGGTACTTTTTGCATAATGTTTAATGAATACTAGGTATCTGGACACACTACCCACTCTTGCGTTTCGCTTTCGCGTACTGTTCAGAATGGAAGTATGCGATTTCGGACGCAGCCTAATATTCCTTGCGACACTACTGGACTTATTGTCATAAACTTTCAAACTTATGGTATAACAATTATGGTATAACAAATCTGCCTGGCTGTGAGAGAAAGCTAAAAATTTTGTCCAGTAACCTTAACAATCTAATCAAGACAACTAAGAAAACCCCCCGTAGTGCTGCAAAATACAGCTGTCCAACAGGAACAGTCAACTGTGCCTGAGGGAAGGCGGTCGAATGGGTTCCTCATTGCTCCTGCATGAGAGATGAATAATTCACACGAAGCTGTGTGTGACTGTCCCTAAGCGATAAAATTTTTTGTAGAACTCTGTCTCTGGCAGCTGGGAAGTTACGATCAGGAAATTGGATATTACCAGATTGGGAAGAAAGAAGAAAATGCCAAAATAATAAAAAAAAAATATATTAAAAACGATATTTCAAATATATCAAAGAGCTCAATTATACAGGATCAGATAGAATAAAAGCAGTCAAATCTATTAAAGTGTGAGAGGCACTAGAGCTTGACAATGCCTCATTAGAATACAAAGGATTAAGACAGATGTTTGCCAGCGGGTGGGTTGCCAACTCTAAAAGCCGTACCACTCCTGTTGACTCTTGCAGAATAAAATAAATGAATCATAATTTGACTTTTTAGCTTGGGATCTTTGCATGAATTTGACCTGAACTCTAAAATGAATGACCCTCCTGGCAGTTGGCTGTGATAAAAGTTGAGCTTCAGAGTTAGAATTTTGTGTAATGCATTTGAGGTGGCATGGTGGGTAGCGTAGGCGCCTCACAGCATGAAGAACCTGGGTTTGGTTCCCTGGACGAGTGGACAGGGTTCTTTTTGTGTGGAGTTTGCATGTTCTCCTCGTCTCCGTGTGGGTTTGCTGCAGGTGATCTGGTTTCCTTCAAAAGTTCAAAAACATGCACTCAGGCTAACTGGAGTTATTTAAAATTTATATAATAAAGTGTGAGTGTGTGTGAATGTGTGTGTGTGTCCTGTGATGGACTGGCTACCTGACCAGGGTGTTTTTTTTTGGTTAACAATTTGTATGTAGAACATGAGAGACAGCCACATGATATTCTGAGACAGTTGCTGTGCCTGTCATGTGCTGGTAGCTGAAAAGGTCAATGTCAGTGTCACAGGTACAAGACTGTCAAAACATGCTGATTATTAAGGGTTATTTTCTGGTAAATTTGATATTTTTAGAGACCAGGGTTTTTTTTGTTGTATGAGCTCCTTTTATTTTATTTTCTGTTATTTATTGAAGGGAGGGCATTCTCAAGCATAGTATGTTCCAGGTACTACTTTAGCGATTTAACATTTTTCATTCACCTAACATATGAAATATGAGGCGCGATATGCAATATGAGGCGGTCCTAGCAATCATACGGCATTGTAATTAAGTTAGTGTAACAAGACTTTTCTGTGCTGTAGTGTGCTGACAATGTTTGATGTGTGTGTTTATGTATTGAGTGTATTTTGTCCCTTTGGGGATTCCATAATCAGTGGAAAAGTGTGCTTTTCTACACACGTGATCATCTCTCTAAAGTCTGTGCTGCACCTCAAAAGAACAAGCCAGTAAAGTGTCATGCTCCCAAAGTTTGTCTATGTACAGTTTATTTCTTACTTTATAACTAAGCCAAATCTAAAGACGCTTAGTTACACCAGCAATCGGTTAGACAAAATGTTCAAGATGTCAAAGTCTAAAGCAGTTAAAAACACGTCTCGGGTGACTAACTGTGGAAAACTCGCAACCGATTATGTGGATGCAGAGGGGGTGTGTGTTAAAACACGGACATCATATCATTTATGCGTGTTTTTTAATGACTGCCGTGAAATGTGGCACAAAAATCAGTGAGATCTGTGATTTTTGAAAAACAAGGTCCAAGAAATTAAGCACATTTTCCTGTGAATTTAGTAGGGCCCTAATCATAAGCCTGTCTTGTGCTGCATTCACACTGCCAGCAATTGTTTTGCCTCACATTGACTAAATTGCGGTGCTAGTGGGTGTCCCTTATCTTTATCAATTATTTATTTAGTCCTAGACTTTGTTGTCCTCATACAGCCATCAAAAATGACAAAACATTACATTTCACTTTACCATAAAGTAGCTTCAAAATTACTTTGAAAACTATCTTTCAGTTAAGTCATTTTAAGTTACTCAGCAGGGATTTTTTCACATTCTACATAGGGAGCTCCGGTTTCCTCCCACAGTCCAAAGATGTACAAGTGAGGTGAATTGGAGATACAAAATTGTCCATGACTGTGTTTGATATTAAACTTGAACTGATGAATCTTGTGTAACCAGTAACTACCTGTCCTGTCATGAATGTAAACGAAGTGTTTAAAACATGACGTTAAAAATTCTCATAATATTTAATAAATATAAAATTAAATAAATATAAAATTAAGGGATGCCTTGAAGCAGTTTGGTTTAAAGTAAAATCATGCTAGTATCCGAAGTGGGATAATTGCAACATTATTCATGATTTCCCGCATCAGACATCATTTTTACTGGTTTTTAATTGTATTTTTGGTTTTCAAAACAATGTTTTCTGTTAAAATGCACAGTAATTATATTTTAAATGCTAAACACTGAAGCCTGACAAAGTAATAATTCCCACGTCCACTTCTCATGTTTTACGAATTCTTCTGTTCAGCAGAGCAGATCTATAGGAATGACTGTTAGGAATTCTATGAAGTGACCTGAGCGAAACCTTGCTGGTCTGTTCCATACCACAACAAACCCTTGTACAATGATTGGTCGGGGCCGCACCACACCCCTGCTCTTCCCACTTTCTTAATTTATCCAGCTATTGTATGTGCGTGTCCAGTCACTCATGCAATCATAAAGGTTATTTGAATCACTTGTTAATGCAAGCTGGAACCGTCTGGATTGATTTACGTTCAACTTCTTCCATGCTCAACCTGCACGGGTGCTTTATGTGTGCATGACTTTACTGACTTGTTCGACTGTGCGTTTCTTGGAAAGAGTTGGAAAGTTGATAGACAGCTTCAGTGTGCCTCACACACACACACACACACACACACACACACACACACACACACACATACACACAGGTTGCCTGGAATATCTCGGCCATGTGATGTGTCAATTTGCTATTTGTAGGGCAGAACTGGTGGAGGTCGAGTTCGAGGTCTTCACTAGCTAGGTTAGCACAGATAGCTCGTTCTGACTGGCTCACAGCAGGTAAAATTCAAGCCGCTTTTAAAGCTGTTTTTATTGTTTACGCTTCTGCTGTGTTAAACTAGCTAACATCTCGTGAATATTCTGGGGATTTTTGCTTCTGCTTGACATATATGTGGGCAAACTTTTGTCTGTAGCTGGATATCCGACTGTAGAAGCTACACCATGCTTCTTGACGCTAAAAGCCTGAAACACGTTTATTCTAATGTGCATTTTGCTGCTTAAAAACGGTTTTATTTTTAAATGTCTAGCTGCAGTGGTTACACATGGCATGAACACTGGCTTTGTAATGCATCTCAGCAATCAGTAGGATGTAAATCACACTTTATTAATCACACTTTATTTCTAGAGCACTTTTAAAACCAGCAAAGCATTTATTATTTAAGAAAGAAATAATGATTCATTCAATTATACCCAGCTATCCTGTATAGTACAGAAGCTTTTAATTATATTAATAATTGAGTTATTATTAGCAATCGTGTGTACAGAAGCCTTGTGTTGTTATAAAATTATATTTATTAACTGTGCCTGAAGAAGCCTAGTTTTAATCATTTATTACATCATAATTGATAATCATTACATTTATTACATATTCATTACAAGCATTACATATTTATATTTATTAAATTATAACTTCAGTAAGCAGCACTTAATATGTGTATTAAACAGTAATTAAATTATAAATCGTATGTGTTTAAATCTTGTGTTTCTGACATTGATAAAGGAAGGTCTATAAAACTAATTCTGACTGTTCTGGCCAGACATGTGCTGTGGGCGTGTTTGACATGGCTACTCTTAAAGGGCTAGAGACCCTGACCATGGCCTCTGCGTACATAGTTTCAAAGCATAGTAATGCAATACTTTCAGTCAAGGGTATGAAATGACAGGAGGTACGTTTTCTAGGATTTAGGATGTTTAATTCATGCTTTTCTGACTTTGAACTCTGAATTTGCATAATCAAGTAAATCTTTTAATTTGGGAATTGATTAAAATAAAGGTCAAAATGAAGTATTATAGAGAAAGAGCTTTGCTTAACATGTGGTCATTTGCACTTTATAGCAAATCAAATGGTTTGACAGGGTTGAAGACCCAGTTGCATCCAAGATTTAACAAATCTTTTTTTTCATTTGTTCTTTCGTTCATTCTAATTTGACTTTTTGACTGCTTGAGATGTTCGTTTTGTTGCTTAGTGACAGAAAACTGTTTTATTTTTAAATGTCTAGCTGCAGTGGTTGAACATGGCATGAACACTAGCTTTGTAATGCATCTCAGCAAGCAGCAGGATATAAATCACATCAGCCACACTTTATTTCTAGAGCACCTTTAAAATCAGCAAAGCATTTATTATTTTTTATTGTAAGGTTAAAGATAATAACATATTAGGCAAGAACATTTTATTATTTCATCAACGTTCCACTGGCAGCAAAATGCCACTGCTGATAGTTGGTACAGTGTTGTTGGGTTTGAGTCGTTTCCTCATCTTTTCTTTTCCAGTCACACTTCTAGCCAATGTGACCAAATAACTTAAACAATATATTTTTTTCTTTTCTTTTTAATCATTCTTTTTAATCAGCAGTGAACTCCAGCTGAGCTTTGGGATGTTAATTTTGGAGCAGGGGGTTCTTTTTTTGCCTCAGCCTCTAAATCATGGTGCTGTAAATCTCACCTTATGCCTAGTTCACACTACAGGTCGACAGGTCGGAAGCAAATTGCGTTCACTTCGGGCTTAAAAAATCGGCTATCGATCGCTATGTGTGAACTCGATCCGAGCAGCCCAAGAAAAATCTCAATATCTGTTAAATATCTGGACTTGTCGCCAACTCAAAATCATGTAGTGTGAAAGGTGTTGCGATCAGGTTGTAATTGTTATGAACGCAAAATACAGAAGGGAAACCCTGGGACGAGTTGTAAATGTAAAAGTGGAACAGGGGCGTAATATAGTTTATGTCAAAATACATTGGCACACACGAGCTTTACAGTGTTTGCTTACAGTGCTTCCAACTCTCTCTGCAGAACAGATGATCCCTGTAGGCTGTGTAGCCAAAACCCACTCCTTCACCCAGATTCATTTATTTTTCCTACTTACGCTACACATCAGCACACAAACAACTTTGATCGCTCGCTTCTTGCTGGAGTACATTTTTGGACATGGTATCATTAAACACCCTGGCACTTCTCACGTGTGTTTTCGTCACAAAACGAAGTTCGGGAGACCAGATAGACTCGTGTATGATTCCTCATGGTGTTAGATGGTGTAGGGTGTGACCCCCATTTTACTGATCAGTCATGTAGTGTGAAAACCACAACGACCACTCCCGATTACAAGAGATCCAGTCATGTACTGTGAACTTGGCATTACAGGACGCACATGTGCCAGAAGCTTTTAATTATCAGCAATTATTGAAGGTTATTGGTGTTTTTTTTTCTTGATCTTGGCGAAGAAACATTTTGTACTTTACACTCCTAAACACTTGTTTGTGCAGATGATCTTGGTACATAAAGTCGCTTAAATGTGATTATTTTTGCAGATCATCTCTGCATTTACTGTAAACTAAATGCCAGTGCCTTTAAACTACTGCAGACTTCTTGTTTAGGGTTGTGATCTGATCATTCAACTTCTGTACACTAAAACACTGAAATATTTTTAGTGTACAATTAGTGAACATGATTTCGGTTTCCAAACAATAAATCATTGCACAGTTGTGTTCCACTCCCAGCTTTTTTTCTCTAGAGCCAGAAGCACAAAATGTTCTTTTGGTTTTAGTGCTGAACAGCAGTAAATCATGAATGGTGTCTATTATCACAGAGACCAAGCAAGCAAACCACCAAAGAATTGACTTGAACAACTGAAAATGAATTAATTTTTATCTCTTTCGACTGCTCCTATATTAAGGGGGCGCCAGAGAGGATCATTCTAGTCCACATACCTCAATCCTCCTTAATTTTATCTGTGCTTGGGACTGGCACTGAAAGCATAATGTCAAGCATACTAATGCAGATCAGGGTCCATTGGGTTTTCTGGTGCCTTGAGCTCAAGGCAGGAATACACCTTGGGCACAAATTCTAAACAGGATATCACTCACTCACTCACTCACGAACCCCAAGGCAAAGTAAAGTAGTCAATCCCATGTAAAAATCATGAGAACATGCCGAAATCTATATATTATATAATCTAAAATTCAAGTTGTAAACAAATTACAGATTGTTTATTTTATGCATTTTACAGCATTTGTGGAAATAGGGTTTGTACTTGGTTCGAATGCATTAATACATAACACCTGAGAGATGCCTTTGTCATCCAGGAACTGCCTACACACACTGGCCACATGAGGTCAGGAGCAACCCACTACACCACTGAAAGGTCTGACAGTGCATATATCGTGCCATCATACCACCCTCATGGAATCTGTTTCTGACAGTTTGGTGATAAGGATCTGCTTATTAGAAGCTCAGAAGTTGAATACATTTCCAGTCATTGTTTACTTATTATAAATGGCAGCCCTGCGTTACTCATTTACCTTCTCTCTTTTAGGTACACCGTTTGTGCCAACGGATCCAAACCGACCAGACTAAGCTGGATTGGCTGAGCCATGGTTTTGCAAAAGCTCATAAATTTCGGCAAGCAGCTCCTGCGGGTGAAGGTGGTCGACTGCAATGCCGAGGACTCACATTTGTCTCGCTGTCTCAACACTTTTGACCTGGTGGCTCTGGGAGTCGGCAGCACTCTCGGTGCCGGTGTGTACGTGCTCGCCGGAGCAGTGGCACGGGAGAACGCCGGTCCAGCCATAGTGTTGTCGTTCCTCATAGCTGCCATGGCGTCCGTTCTGGCCGGCCTGTGCTACGCTGAGTTCGGGGCACGCGTACCCAAGACGGGCTCTGCGTATCTCTACAGCTACGTGACAGTGGGGGAGCTCTGGGCCTTCATCACTGGCTGGAATTTGATCCTCTCCTATATTATAGGTAAAAACACACACATTGTTCATTGTCTGTGGTGGAAAGTATATGCAAGTATATGTGGACGCTTTTGGAGTGGATTTGATGGTTATTTCACACAATTTATCTTATATTCACACTTTGAGCAAAGCAGCAGTTTGCGTCGAGACTCGCGGCGAACGAAGCGCAAAATGCTTCTCATGTGAATGCGCCCTAACTGGGTCATACTAAAATAATTTGTCTTCTTTTAAACCATTAATAAGTTGATTTACTTACGTTTTTTGTTTCTATTTTGTCTTATTAAATTGTTTAATCTCTCATAAGCTTTAAACTAAATGCTACTAACCTGGCATTCTTCTGGAAATTTCTAAACTAATGTTAAATAAATGTTTTACTTTAATACTTGCTTGCTGTCGATAATCTGAGCCAGCAAAGCAGCACCAAACACTATACTCCACTACAGGTTTTGATGTTGGTATAAAGGGCCCCTTTAGGGTGAGGGAAGGGGGACCTTAGGATGGATGCAGGCTAACTGGCAGCCAGCCACATGTTTTACACCGGTCAATAGCGGATTTCTTCAACCCTAATGTCAGAGCCTTGGCCAAAAGTATTACTGTTGCAGCAGCCAAAAACTGAATCTCCATCTGACCTCTCCTTCGTGACATAGGAGATATGGCAAATTATGCTTGCCATGTCTGTGAGTCTGAGGCTCATGCATATTATTTTACTATATCTGGCTTCCAACCAGAAAAGTTTTGACATTCCTGTAATAAACCATGAATGAGGTAAATGTTAGATAGCAGGATTTCATCAGCTTATGTTTCCTAATAGATTTTGTAATGCCCCACAGGTAAGAGTTCACAGAAATAGAGAACGTTCTGTTCTGCATTTGATTCTCATGAGTCTTAAGGGATTTTATTGGTTGTAGCTGACATATAAAGATATACATTTTAGTTCACACAAGTTTAACAAGTTTAGCAACATTTCTGTTATTACTGAGTTCTTTTGAAACCCCACATTAAATTAAATGTTGTGCTTCAGGTGTGACCCTAGCAGGATGCATTAAATGTACAGAATTGTTTTTTGTAGCAATTTCCAACTTCATGCTTCTTTATGAGGTTTTCTTTAAATGTTTTTGGACATTGGTTTGATCTTGTATAGTTTACATGAACTTATTTCGTGAGAGTTCACAACAGCATCAGACTTGTTGTGCCTTTATTGGACTGGGTGACCCCTACAACCCACACCTGCAATTTCAATATTTAGAACAATAGATTCAAAAATAATACTTAATAATTTGTTGTTGGTTCAGAGGTTGACATAATTTATTTTGCTGTAAATAAAAGGAACTAAAAAAATAATTTAATCTAATTGAGGCCACAGTATGATAAATGATTCTGTTCTTATATCATGTAAAAGGTACGTCCAGCGTAGCCCGAGCTTGGAGCGCCACTTTCGATGAGCTGATCGGCAAACAAATTGAGCTTTTTTGTCAGCAGTACATGAGCATGAAGGTCCCGGGGGTGTTGGCGGAGTACCCAGACATGTTTGCAGTGGCCATCATCCTAAGTCTGTCAGGTATGGCATTTGTAGAACAGAACTTTATACTTTTTTACATTATAATTTCATAGGGTACATGCCTTATTTGGTCTAAACTTTAGACTCTAAAGCATTGGCAAACCTGACAATGAGCTTGTTGGACGTACAATTTCAAAACCATTATAATAGTCACTCTCTCTAGTGGCTAAACTGGCTGCATTCAGCCTGATTTAACGAATGCTCACATGGATTTTAAGCATTTCTGTCTTATTGGGTAAGCATGGCCTACGAAAGAGCATTATTTAACAGATTTGGCGATATTTAATGCAATAATTAAATATAATAAAAATTTAATTCTTCATACTGAAATTCCCATTTAAGTCTGTTTGTTAAAAATGCAAGTTAATTTACTTTTTGCTTAAAAATAAACATTTGTAGATTTTGGTTTTTGTAAGGGTGGTACACAAATAAATCCTCTAAGCCATGCTTTATACATGTATGTTGAAAAGGTTCTAAATTATTATTTTTTATGTAAATTATACTAATAGATTTAAATTTTATGACCAAGCGAAATATAAATCTATTTATTTGGTGATAACCCTGCGCACCTAAATAACGTCCTCCTCATGTATATAATATTTTTTTTGTAATTTATTTGTTATAATGTTTTCCCTTGTTCCCTCGTTACGTTGTTAATACAGGCTTGCTGGCCTTTGGTGTAAAGGAGTCAGCCATGGTCAACAAAGTGTTCACCTGCATTAATATCTTGGTGCTGCTCTTCATGGTGGTGTCTGGCCTGGTCAAGGGCACACTCAAGAACTGGCACCTAGATCCAGAAGAGATTTTGAACGCCACCAACTCCTCAAGCTTCAAGTGAGTGATTAGTGAATAGTTTTAAAATGCAAATTTAAAAAGGCATTTTCTATGCTAAAGCATTTTTTGTAAGATGTCACGTTTCTCAGAAAGACGTAAAGATCTAAATATTTAAAGCTCGTTGAACTTTCTATACAGTTGCAATGATGTTGGAATAATGTGATTTGGGATGGCTTGAAAGGCACCTCACTTCAGTCTGCTGTTTATCAAGTAATTGGGCGGCACAAAATTGTCCATGAGTGTGTTTGACATTAAAGACTTGAACTGATAAATCTTGTGCAACCCGTAATTACCGTTCCTGTCATGAACGTAACCAAGGTGTGTAAAACATGATGTTAAAATCCGAATTAATAAATAAATTATTAAATAATTGCTTATTAATTATAGCAGTATGTTTGGGAGCATTATCATCTAAAATATAATAAACCAGAAATAGCATTTGCACCACATGGTGCTCCTGAAAAGTTATTTTCATTTGTTGGCTGTTAGACAAAAAAAAAGATTACATCCCAATTTATCCCATAGTTTGATCTGTAGGCCATATTATTTTTATTTATATAGTTTTATCTGTCTTTTTTTCTGAAAAGTACAACAGTGCCTGATGTATCACCAGAGAGCATCGGAATGGGCGGTTTTATGCCGTTTGGCTTCGCTGGAGTCCTCTCTGGAGCTGCCACCTGTTTCTATGCCTTTGTAGGATTCGACTGCATTGCCACTACAGGTGAGTGCACGTGCCTCCCAAAAATCAGAGGGTCACTAGTGGCTTGGTCACTGAATTCAAATGTGTTTTGGATCAATCCGCCCACCCCTAAAAAAGTTTTTTTTTTTAATGTTTTGTTTCTGATTTAATATAATTATAATAAGCAGAATGCCTTTATTGTTTTAGTACATGGGTCTGCATATTTTTGGTGCCTTCAGAGCTGAGAGGGTTAAAGGCCTTGTTCAAGTGCCCAGCAGTGACTGCTTGGTGAAGCTGGGATTTGAACCCTCAACCTGGCCAATCACATTATATTATATAATAAGGCTTCTTGTTTAAAAAAAAAAAAAATTCTTAGTGGTTAATGTAAAATGTTTTATTTTTGATCATTCGCACTGACGGTTACATAATAAAACATTTTTATTGTACAACGTAGTGGAATGATCTATTTTTAACACAACTGTGTTCTTGGCTAAAAGAATAATCTCTCATAGAACTTTAACGACCACTGTTGACATGCTTTAGCTCGAATTGCTCTGGAAATATTGTTATCCGATGCCAGTCATGTATGTGCTTACTGCCAAGCTGAGCTGGAAACTTTGACTTCTGGTTTTGCAGTGTTGTTTAAGGTTACTGGCTTGTTAAACAGACCATCCAGGCTCAGTTTTTCATTAGTTGTGTCGGTTTGGATGTCACAGTTTTTGTACACTTATATCATTTACGTTTCTCCTAGGTGAGGAGGTGAAAAATCCACAGAGAGCCATCCCCATCGGCATCGTCTCCTCTCTCCTCATTTGCTTCGTCGCCTACTTTGGCGTCTCAGCTGCTCTCACCATGATGATGCCGTATTACATGCTGGACCAGAAGAGCCCACTTCCTGTGGCATTTAAGTATGTAGGCTGGGACGGTGCCACCTATGCGGTGGCTGTGGGTTCTCTGTGTGCGCTCTCCACCAGGTAAGTGCAAAGATCATTAATGCATGGTACTGGTACAGGGTTCAGCTCAACACACCTACCTCATTTATAGTTTACTATATGTTCCTGAAAACCATGGGAATATGGAAGGTGTTTTGAGACTGGGCCCTGCATGCATGGTGTTGCATGTGTATTTTTATCTGTGAGGTTGTATTGGCCTCCAGCTAAAAATAAACAGTAGCTGCTACAACCAGTAACTTTTAAAGAAGGAATAGTCATCTTTCGTAAGATTTTTATTGGTGATTATTGGTAAGATTTTTTTCTTTTTCTATTTCAGCTTATCACAGTAAAATATATCAAATCTGAGGTGACAGGTATTATTTAAGCAGTCAGTATAAGGACGTCTTTTGCTTTTTTCTTTTGCCTTGCCATGACCATAGAGGCTGCTATAAAAAAAAAAATTTGGGGCTGATTTTGGTCTCAGGTCTCATCACTTCTTTAGTAGTGTCTTGGCCCATGGCAATATAAATTTTTCTTAAATAAGAACAGTATCATCTGTGTTTCGGCAGCTTCTGATTCATGGCAGATCTTTGTTTTGGTTCTTGGATTACATCCAAACATCTGGAACAATTTACTCTCAGCGTAGTGTAACGGTTTTCCTTCCGACTTGGCAACAGACCACTGGTCTTTATACTTTTTAACAGCCGCAGTTAACATAGCTCTATTTACTACACCTCCTGTAGTCATGTTTTCCAATAAAATCCATGCCAAGTTCATTAACAGATCTTTCTATAACATAGAAATGATAATTTTAATAACAACAGACCTCAGATCACCAATAATAAGTTAATAGTTATTTTTTTGGCACAGAAAGTACAGTATGTTCCAATAATTAAGTTATAAAAAGTCTTTTCAGCTATTACTAAATATACAGTTTTTTTACTTTAGCTGTAACAATGGTGGCAGTCATACTAGCTAGCTGCTATTATTATTATTTACAAGTTTGCTGGGCTGTCTTCTACTCATTTAAACATTGGATGTGATAGGCTGAAATTTAAGGAGCTTAAAAATATGTCAGGTTGTACTATAAGGGGGGTGGCCGAACAGTCTAACCATTGGAAGGTGCCAGTCCCAAGCTCGAGTAAAATAAGGAGGGTTGCACTTGGAAGGGGATCTGGTTTTAAAACAGATCCACTGTGGTGACCCCTAATACGGGAGCGGCCTAAATAAAAAAATATTTGACCCTAAGTTTAGGATACTTAAATTAATAATACAATAAATGTATTAGCCAAGATTTTACAGTTTGTATAAAACCATCAGTATCCATGAATATTGTTCGTCTAACTTTTTAAACTTTGTTGTTTGTTTGAATGCATTCATTTTATCTTGTGTAATCTAATCTTGGGTTTATCTGGGATGTGGGAGTTTTTTGCTTGATTCATGGCTTAATCTGATGAAACCACGGTAGCACTGCAATGTCGTCTTGGTTTCATCACTGACTGTAAATGCACTTTGCTGTATTCTTTGACTTGGCATGGCCTGTTTATTCTCATCTCTCACTAGCCTGATTGGTACCATGCTCCTAATGCCCTGTGGCGAGCAATGGGCTGCAATCGACCTTAAAACCTAACCCCCGCTGCCTTCTACTCTAACAACAGGTCTGTTAGCAGGTGAGAACGGCTCTTAATACCAATAACATTGCACTGGCCTTGTATAAAACCTGACTCACCATCACGGTGCATGCAGTATCTTGCCACCAGAATTTGGTGTTGGGAGTGTTATCTATTTGTTAATTATTTTGTTTGTTCGTTAGCATGTATGCAAGTAAGAGACACCATGTGTCTCACAACAATTTTGTCTATAATAATGTACATATTTCCATCCCCATTCCTACTTTTCCTCATTCCCACACCAAGTCTCCTGGGTTCCTTGTTCCCTCTCCCTCGTATTATCTATGCCATGGCCCGAGACGGTCTGCTCTTCTCTTTTCTGGCACGTGTAAGCAAGAGAAGGACGCCCATCATTGCTACGATGGCTGCAGGCGTCATGTCTGGTAAGGATAATGTGCTTAATTTCACAAAGCATGTAAAGCACTGTGTTATACTGGTGTTATATTGCCTAGCTCTTGTATATTTGTAGTTATTTTACTATTTGAGTATATTATGGCTTCAATTTATGTGTGTGTGGATCATTTTGCACAGCTATCATGGCATTCCTGTTTGACCTGAAGGATCTGGTTGATCTGATGTCAATTGGGACCCTCCTGGCCTACACTCTGGTTGCAGCCTGTGTGCTGGTGCTCAGGTGAGTTATCAGTAAATACTAAGAGTAATAAACTTATTTAAACTTACTTTTGTCTAGCCTGCAAACAAACTCCCCTATACACAGAAGGGGTTGCTTAATCCCAAAGATACTGTGTTGTATAACATTTATGTTATCACCAATATTAAAACTATCTGCAGTTTAAGGCACAATAGCTTTATAGTAGTCTGTAACTACTTATGACATTACAGTTTTGTAATTTTACTATTAAGAAACAGCAAGTGTCTAATAGTTATTTAATAAAATGAAATATATTACTTATATCTGTCATGGAACCCTAATAAAAAAGAAATAAACAATACAATAACAATTGTGTATCAGGTATCAGCCAGATCATCCCTCCCAAGGCTACCAGATGGCCAGCACACAGGAGGAGCTGGAACTGAGAGATTCCTTCAGTACCATGGTGGACATTCTGCCTGGCATGGTGGAGCATTTCACATTTAAAGGGCTGCTCTTTCCCAACAACTCGGAGCCGTCCGGCCTCTCCGGCTCCGCTGTCAATGTCTGTGCGAGCATTCTGGGTAAGACATGAATGATGGTGGTTCTCACCACTTGTGTTTGTTTCTACAGTTTCTGAGCAACACAGAATCATATTTTACTAAACACTGGGTATGAAAACACACAACTGTTTTTGTGGTGTAAAAACTCAGAGCAATATTAATAATTTCATTTTTTGCAATGTGATGTATATTCAAAAACAAACTGATATCAGTTTGTTTTAGTAGGGCCCTACTAAATTCACTGGAAAATGTGCGTAATTTTATGGACATTGTTTTTCAAAAATCCCAGATTTCACAGAATTTTAAAGAAAAATGACACATTTAACAACAGTCATTACAGAAACACTTATGAATTGATTTATAGAGTAAATGGAAGCTACAATACACAACACAGCCCACCCTAATAGTTGAATGTAAACACCGTATGAGGCTTTGTCTCAAATACAAAAACTCAGTTACCCGATGTTTTAGCTGCTTTAGACTTCGACATCTTGGACATTTTGACTAACCCGATTGCTAACTGAATTGCCGTAGGATTGCTAGTATAACAGACTTTTCTATGGTGTAGTATGCTGACAATGTTTGTGTTAATGTATTGAGTGCATTTTGTCACTTTGGGGATTCCAAAATCAATGGAAAAGTGTGCTTCTCTACACACGTGATCATCTCTGTGTAGTCTGTGCTGCGCCTCAAGAGAACAAGTCAGTAAAGTATTCTGCTCTGGATAGTCTGTCTATGTACAGTTTGTTTCTTACTTCATAAACTCAGCAAACTCTAAAGACACTCTGGTACACTAGGTCCGCCTCATAGTGCAGATTGAATTAGGTAAGGTCTTAATTATA
Organism: Trichomycterus rosablanca; assembly: GCF_030014385.1. Taxonomy (NCBI): domain Eukaryota; kingdom Metazoa; phylum Chordata; class Actinopteri; order Siluriformes; family Trichomycteridae; genus Trichomycterus; species Trichomycterus rosablanca. The sequence goes on along the minus strand of NC_086005.1, from coordinate 23,970,866 downwards.
AGTCACATTAAAGCTAAAAAATCTGAAATGATTCATCTTGGTCTCATTTTTACATTACAAAACCTGTAATGTGCAGACCTTTTCTGTCCACAGTGTTTACAGCAGATGTGTGCGTGTGTGTGTGTGTGTGTGTGTGTATATGAGGTTTGTTTCAACAAATGACAAAGCACCTAGTAGCTACTAAGTAAACACGGTCATGTGTTGAGGTAGTTAAGGTGTTCCACTGATTATCACGTAAACACAATATAAACATTACTCTGGAACTCCTGAAGCTTTTTCTCAGTTTTTTATTTGTGTGGGTTGTAGGTTTTCTGATTCTGGCTTTCTGCATCGTGGCTGTGCAGGGTGGCTGTGCCAGCTGGAGTGTCACAACTCTTAGTGGGATTGCTGTGGTGTGTCTTATTCTTGTTCTTATCATATGGAGGCAACCGGAAAGTAAAAGCAAGCTTTCTTTCAAGGTTAGTGAAGTTGTTCATGCCTATATACAGACACACACACACACACACACACACACACACTGCAGAGCATACAATGAAATGGAATACAGTGGTGAACATAATTTATTAACAGTGTGATTATTTCATTGCAGACAATATGGACCCAATATATTTTTGTCTGGTCAACTTCATTTAATTTGTTAATATAGTTATAATATCTTAATTAATATATAATACACAGTCGAGTCACATGATTACGACCACCATCTAATATCCAAGGTAACCGCCATGTGCAGCACGGACAGCATCTAGACGGGCTGGGAGAGACTCAGTAAGGTCCTGGTAGGTTGTCAAAGGTATCTGGAGCCATGCTGACTGCAGTACATCCCACAGCTGCTGGAGGGGGCGTGGGGGAGGATCCCTAGAGCGAACACGGCGATTGAGTTGGTCCCACAGATGCTTAATTGGGTTCAAGTCTAGGAAATTAGGGGGCCAGGTTAGTACTTGGAAGACTTGGTCATGCTCTTCCAACCAGTGTCGGAGATTTCTAGTTGTGTTTATACTGACTGCAATGCATTGTTTTTTTCCATACTGTACCAGCGTTTTCTGAATTATGTTTGTAGAACAGAACATCCAACGAGCTCACTGTCAGGCATTCACAAACTTTTCCCTATGCAGTCTACAGTGCCTTAGTTTTAAATATGCTCAACATCATTTGTAATAACATTTTGCTTTTGGGCTGCAGGTTCCTCTGTTACCCTTCCTACCTGTGGTTAGCATGTTTGTCAATGTGTATCTGATGATGCAGCTGGACAGAGGGACCTGGATCCGCTTTGCTTTGTGGATGGCCATTGGTAGGTGTGACTCCACAGATACACGATAAACCAGAATATAGTATGATTTTGAGTAATGTATGCTCTGCACTTCATTATTTCAAATACAAAAATAAGTACCTGAATTTCATTGTAATCAGAAGCCAAAAGACTATAGACATCAAATAGCCAATAGTTTCAGGAGCTTTGACAGCAACATTAGTAAGGTCATTATTGTTATTTATGTCTTTTTTAGGACTGGTTATATACTTTGCTTATGGAATATGGCACAGCACGGAAGGTTCTCTGGCTCCCTCCAGTCAGGAAGAGGAAGAGCCTGATGAGTGCAAACCCACCATTACTTACAAACGGGATGCCTCGTTACCTGAAAAAGAGGCATTCCTCAGCAATGGCCAGGAGGACGCCGGGGACGAGGACGGAGACCTCTGAGAGGGAGAATCAGATGAGTTCGAGTACTGCCGCCTTCACTCTCAACAACTCGGGGCCACTAAAGAGCACAATCTTTCACCTGACTGAGCATGAGGAAATGCAGACAGTGCGCTTCATTAGTGTCACGTCCTTATGAGGAAATTTGGAAGCCTCATTAGGGGGTGGTTAGTTAATGACTTTTTGGGATTCTGACCCAAGGAGTTGCATAAATAGAATTGCAACCAGATTTTGGACCCTGTTTTTGAAGGTATTTTAGAAGTTTTTTTGCTGTTGGGCTTATTCAGGTTCTAGTTCAGGTAAATGAGTAGTTCTAGACAGTGAATATCTGAGTTTGTCATCTGACTGCCCCCTTACTGACAGATTCAGGCCGCGGTCCATTCTAAAGTGATCAACACTAAGCCCTATTCCCTCCAAAGTGCACACTCAGTAGTGAGAACTGAGTTATTTGGTTACATGAACCTCATCATTTTTCTGTCAGATTTTAGACTGCTAATACGTCCCATGACCAACTTCAGAATGTATAGTCTGATCGGGAAATTACATTCACCTGTTATGCTCGTTGTATTCACTTTTTTGTCTGATTTACACCTATTCATTTTTTGAAAGGCATGCCAATCTACTGAACTTCTGCTGGACCGATAGATACATGCTTGCACCCACACAATCACCTGTCTGAGCAAAGGTATTCTCACCCCCCATCAATTATGTGCTTACACACATAATCACCTGTGTGATTGAGCATAAGTATTTACACCCCCACCAAATACATCACCTGTCTGAGCAAAAGTATTTACATCCCTTGGCATGAATACATACACTCCCTAGTAACCATTTTTTAAATTCTGAGTGAAAACATTTGTTAAGAGTCTTGGGAGTTTAAAGACTGAAGTGCACAGCAGTTATTGTAAAGAACCTCTGGTAAGCAAACAAATTTCCATTTGCAGTATGGAATGAGTGGACAAATGGCAGCTGTTGGTCCTACTACAGGGATGATTATTTCAGATTAGACAGTACCGTATCCTTAACGTGCAAGGAATACGTTAGAATTCTCAAACTGCATTTGGGTGGTACTGCCATCATGTGGAAAGTTATAAGCAATCACAAACTGAATATGAGTTCTGTCTGCCTCGTCAGTGCAAAGTAACTTTCCTCTTTGCAGACCTGTTGGTCTAATATAAAAAATGTAAAGTTTTGGAACTTCTGTTGTGTTCGGTAATTGATTAAGAATATTTGCACACAGTGTAAAGGACTAAAATGTGTAAGGATGCATTTAAGTATTGAGAAACTCTTTCTAAAGGAGTTTATAAAAAAGTGTATTGATGTAAGACACCCTAGTATAAGATATTACTCAAGAGAAAACACAAGTTTAATTATATTGTATATACAGTGTATCACGAAAGTGAGTACACCCCTCACATTTCTGCAAATATTTCATTATATCTTTTCATGGGACAACACTATAGACATGAAACTTGGATATAACTTAGAGTAGTCAGTGTACAGCTTGTATAGCAGTGTAGATTTACTGTCTTCTGAAAATAACTCAACACACAGCCATTAATGTCTAAATAGCTGGCAACATAAGTGAGTACACCCCACAGTGAACATGTCCAAATTGTGCCCAAATGTGTCGTTGTCCCTCCCTGGTGTCATGTGTCAAGGTCCCAGGTGTAAATGGGGAGCAGGGCTGTTAAATTTGGTGTTTTGGGTACAATTCTCTCATACTGGCCACTGGATATTCAACATGGCACCTCATGGCAAAGAACTCTCTGAGGATGTGAGAAATAGAATTGTTGCTCTCCACAAAGATGGCCTGGGCTATAAGAAGATTGCTAACACCCTGAAACTGAGCTACAGCATGGTGCCCAAGGTCATACAGCGGTTTTCCAGGACAGGTTCCACTCGGAACAGGCTTCGCCAGGGTCGACCAAAGAAGTTGAGTCCACGTGTTCGGCGTCATATCCAGAGGTTGGCTTTAAAAAATAGACACATGAGTGCTGCCAGCATTGCTACAGAGGTTGAAGACGTGGGAGGTCAGCCTGTCAGTGCTCAGACCATACGCCGCACACTGCATCAACTCGGTCTGCATGGTCGTCATCCCAGAAGGAAGCTGACGCACAAGAAAGCCAGCAAACAGTTTGCTGAAGACAAGCAGTCCAAGAACATGGATTACTGGAATGCCCTGTGGTCTGACGAGACCAAGATAAACTTGTTTGGCTCAGATGGTGTCCAGCATGTGTGGCGGCACCCTGGTGAGAAGTACCAAGACAACTGTATCTTGCCTACAGTCAAGCATGGTGGTGGTAGCATCATGGTCTTGGGCTGCATGAGTGTTGCTGGCACTGGGGAGCTGCAGTTCATTGAGGGAAACATGAATTCCAACATGTACTGTGACATTCTGAAACAGAGCATGATCCCCTCCCTTCAAAAACTGGGCCTCATGGCAGTTTTCCAACAGGATAATGACCCCAAACACAACCTCCAAGATGACAACTGCCTTGCTGAGGAAGCTGAAGGTAAAGGTGATGGACTAAACCCAATTGAGCACCTGTGGCGCATCCTCAAGTGGAAGGTGGAGGAGTTTAAGGTGTCTAACATCCACCAGCTCCGTGATGTCATCATGGAGGAGTGGAAGAGGATTCCAGTAGCAACCTGTGCAGCTCTGGTGAATTCCATGCCCAGGAGGGTTAAGGCAGTGATAATAATGATGGTCACACAAAATATTGACACTTTAGGCACAGTTTGGACATGTTCACTGTGGGGTGTACTCACTTATGTTGCCAGCCATTTAGACATTAATGGCTGTGTGTTGAGTTATTTTCAGAAGACAGTAAATCTACACTGCTATACAAGTTGTACACTGACTACTCTAAGTTATATCCAAGTTTCATGTCTATAGTGTTGTCCCATGAAAAGATATAATAAAATATTTGCAGAAATGTGAGGGGTGTACTCACTTTTGTGATACACTGTACATATACATACACATACAGTTTGGCATGTTTACTTTTGGAAATGGGTTGCCTTCTAGTGTTGGCTTCCCACACCCCAAAAATGAATAAGCGTGTCATGCCCTGCAATTAAAATAAATAAAAAGCCCTGATTGGGATGGAACGGTTACTAAACATATATAAATCGTAACCCTCTATACAACAAAATGGGAAAAAATAGCTTTATTTATGCTTTATTAAGTAAATATTTTTGCTCCATATTTGGAAGATAAACATGTGTAGAATAAAATAGGATCCAAAAAATGTGACATGATAAATATAACAGCCAGTGTAATAGTAAAGCCTAAAAATGTAAAGCAGTTGAGTAAAATAACACGAGTGTATGTCTAATGGCTTTTAATTGAGCTTCTAAACCTGCACTGTGCACTATCAGTATCTGTAGATATTTTGTGTATATTTGTTGTGGTAAATAACTTGTAAAGTTCAAATTATGCTTTTTATGCCGTATGCTAAGACGTATTAAAAACTTTTATTTGAGACTCTGTTTTGTTATAGAGTTATAGACAAAAATATATTACTATATAAATGTTTTGTTACAAAATTCATATTGCAGATCATTTAAAATAGAAGTCATGTACATTTTTGATGTGAAGGTTTTTTGGCTGATTAGATTTTTTTTAATTGTCATCAATCAAATTCTTGAAGGTTAAGCCTTTAAAGCATCATTTTCTGGATTAAAACTAGACTTCAATAATTAAACAATGTGTATACAGTGTGGAAAATAGTAGTAGAAGTATTAAACAATTTTTATTATACTTGCAGTGCATCTATCCACTTTTTATTCTTTAATGTGTGTATAAGTGGATATATACACTGGACATACACTGATGAGCCAAAACAGTAAATGTGCATCATGTGTGTATTTCATAACAATTCTTCATGTCACGGTCAGTGATATATTAAAGATCTAGTTCAGGGTTTTTCAAACTCTTTTTAAGCGACCCATATTTTGTCCATGATTTGTGCCGCGACCCAGGCAACACATCAAAGTAATCAAAAACGAAACACAAGACGAAATATACCTAATTAACAAAAACGGTGGCAATCTGGTTCCACTGTGCTTTACAAGATGTAACCTAAAGCCTCTGTAAGGGGGCATTCAAGTACAAGTCCATTTTTTTATGTGCCTATTAAAATTCGTTAAATGAATTATTATTATTATTATTTTTCTCAGCGACCCAATTTTTTTTTAAACCCTGACCTAGGTGACTTTGATAAGAGTGAAATCTTTATAGCCAGATGACTCGGTTGAAGAGTCTCTGAAACATTAAGGGTGCTCACAGGCAGCAGTGCTAAGTACCCACACACAGTGGTCTGAAAAGGGGCAAGCCAGAAACAAAAGTGGTTGGGTATTTATTTGCCCCACTGAATACGTCTCAACTTCTGTAATGAAATGTGATGCTGTTTACAGTTCTGTCACTTCATTTAGACTGTTGTATATATGTTTTCCATGTGCAGTGTAAAAACCCAGAATGGTTAAATGTCTGCCTTTTATTTGACCTGTAAATAAACCATAGCTTCTATTTTAAGCCTTGTTTTTTATTATTTTAGTTATACAGTTTTTTTTCCTCACTCACATTGTATTTTCTGTGATGGAAACTTCAATTCCCAGAGTTGCACTTCTAAATATTATGCAAACCCTTCCCAGAACTGTTTACCTCCTGGCATTATGTAATGTACCATAATCATAATAGTGTTTATGGGTTGCCTTAAAATATCAAATGAACCGAACAGAGTGTTTAGTTCATTTTATGTCCTGAAAAACATGTTATACTGCTGAAGTGACACCCTCAAAGAACTGTGGCCCATGGGGCAGCTGTGGCCTGTGACCACAAATGAGATGTGATAAATCTATTATTTGTATTTATTAATGCGTGTGCTCAGTCCATGAGCCCTGGTGCGACCCGGCTTAAAAAGATAAATAATTAGTAAACAACCTAAAGGTACAAAATAACAACCCCTAAGGTGTCACCGTGATCCTGATTTTTACAGACAAGTATTTCCGAGCAGGATTGTTATTAACGGACAGTTTTTAAACAGCGTCCTCTAGCGGTCACACAGGTGAACAGCACAGATACACTAATCCTGTTTTTGTATCGATGCTGTTCGCCTATGTGACCGCTAGAGGGCGCTGTTTAAACACTGTTCGTTATTAACAATCCTGCTCGGTGAGCACCTGGGAGGAGAGAAGGTGCATGAAGGAGGAGAAGAGGATGCTCAGCTCCAGCATTTCAGCCCTGCATTGTACACACACCACGGCGTGGAGAGCCGACAGGGTTTCTACATAGTCAAGCATCAGATTTAAAAAGGTGAGTTGCTTTATTGATTAATAATGAATGTGTAAATGATGCTGATGTTCAGTATGGTGGATAATACAGCGCCAGTCAGACATGCGTGCATGCAGTTTTTTGTGCCCACATGGCGCTCGTGTGTGTGTGTGTGTGTGTGTGTGTACTGTAAGTCTTTGTTTCTTTCAATGCAATCATGAGACTGGTCTGGCCGGTAAATGGGCCCCAGTTTGGCAGCCAGACAAAGAGCTCAGCATCCATTCATGTGATACACATTGAGGAGAAACAAGTATTCAACCACTTTTATTTTTGTTATTTCAAATATACTCCTGTGCAAACATCCACCTCAGATTTCTACTGTATGTGATCACTAGTACACATCACATAGTATCTGCTGTATATATAAAATATGTATAAATTAATATTTGAACATTTAATAGGTGAAATATTATTAAGCCACAATATATATATAAAATATATAAAATTATATAAATTTGTAAATATTAGTATTGCAAATTAAAATTTCACCTGGTTCAATTATAAAGGACATTAGGGTGCGCAGGTGGTGTGGCAGTAAAGTACGGTCACCCACTACTGCTGAATTTTAGCTGTGCCACTGAGAGGTACATTTATCAGTGCACTCCCAGTGTCTGTCCCAAGCCCAGATAGAAAAAGGAGGGTTGTGTTTTGGTTTGGTTTTTGGACCAGATCTGCTATGACGACCCCTAAATATGGGAGCAACCCAAAGAAGAAAAAAAAAAACTGTTGGTTGGGAAGATTTCGCACAATTAGTAGGAATTATGATGAAGGTAAAATAAAAGTAAAGGGGCTTTGTATAGTTCTCAGGTACAAAATGATTAAATTAACCTACAGTTTAATAGTAGGAAAAGCAGAAAGCTCATTAAACCACAAACTAACCACAGACCTGTGATTAAGAAGGTGGAAGAAAAGCATTGGTCATGAGTCACTGGATGGCCTAAAAATTGCAATCCCAGTACTTTTTATTATTGGGTTTTTTTTTATGATCTGTGTCCTTCCATTAACAGCATTTGTGTTTGATGGCATTCTAGTAAACACATGAATGTATTCCTCACCACTGTCTCTTGAGTTTACACAGAGTGCAAAAAAAAAAAAGAAACCATCCAGTGAGTGGTAGTTTAGAAGCGCCTTGTTGATAAAAGAGGTCAAGGCTTGAGCAAACTAGAAAACTATTTTTTCAATAGGTAAATCATACTAGTTAAATTGTTTTAACAGCTTTTGTTCCTGTAGCCCATTACAAAATGACTCTGGCCTATAGCACTTTTCCACTGTAATTAGAACTCTGCACAAGAGCACAGCAGTTTGTTCCTGTGGTTGTAAATTCACAGGTAAAAAGGGGGAATGCCCTGAGAAGCTTGAGAGCCATATAGAGAAAGAGGTGGTCGTAAAAGTGAAGAGGGCACTGAGGTTCATAGTAATGATCAGAGGAGATTACAAGGGCTTTGCCTCGTGCTCGATTCTGATCCACCTGTCTGTTATCGGAATCCACTGTGTGATGGTTGCATGACAGATAAAAAAGGTGATGTACACCGACCCGATATACCACTGACCTTTTTAAATGTACCAATCTTTGTTTAGTCTGCATTTTGATTAGGACCTGGTTAAGGTACTGATCAGAAGCTCGCAGGTTCAAGCCCCACCACTGACAGGCTGCCACTGTTGGGCCCTTGAGCAAGGCCCTTAACTCTCAATTGCTTAGAAAATATACTGTCACTGTACTGTAAGTCGCTTTGGATAAAGGTGTCTGCTAAATGCCGAAAATGTAAATGTAAATAGATAATATGTTCTATATGATCTTCAAATTCAGCGACAGCCACAAATAAATGAGATAAACTCGATTAAGACTAACAAAATTGGAGGATGATAGAAGCTGTCTAAATTAATACACGTCTTTAATACAACATTTTGACATTATTACTCTAGATCATTAAAACATCAATAGGAATGAATGTTTGCACCATAAGGTGCACCCAGTCCTTCTATTTGTTGGCTATTATATGACAATTTAAAGTAGCAACTGGATCCATAGCTGTATTATAATGGACTCTTTAGATGTAGGCAGTTGTAGCCTAGTGGTTAAGGTATTGGACTAGTAATCGAAAGTCGCTGGTTTAAGCCCCACCACTGACAGACTGCCCCTAAGCAAGGCCCTTAACCCTTAGTTGCTTAGATAATATGCTGTCATGGTACTGTAAATGCCGAAAATGTAAATGTGGGATTGGCTGCACTTTTGGGACATTCAGCAACAATAGTTCTGTTCTGGTCTGTCAGGGTCAGTGAGTTTTAACTTCTAACCACTGTCCCGTGTTGATGATGGTTTGACATACAGTACTGAGGAACTGAGACTGTTTCACTTAAAATAAAATAAAAAACGTGTATTTATTGACTTACTGTATTATAATGTATTCCATCATTCATTTATTGTCTGTTTTACCACCATTTTATCCTGTTAAGGTCATGGTGAGTCTGATTCATTGGTCGAAAGGAAGGAAACACCCCAGACAGGTTGCCAGTCCGTCACAGGGCACAAACTTACACACATGCACACTTAGGGCAATTTTTAGAGTGCATGTCTTTGGACGGTGGGACGAAACCGGAGCACCCGGAGGAAACCCATGTGGACACAGTAAGGACATTTAAACTCAACATTGAAAGGACCCTGGTCACCCGACAGGAGAATCAAACCCAGGTCCTTCTTGCTGTACAACAGCGCGACCCACAGTGCCAATGTGCCAGACACATGCTGTCATTACTTTCCAAGCGCCACTGTGTCGGCCTCTTTATATTTCTGCTTATTGCATTGCATCTTGTGCTCAAAGTTTAAGATGTTGTTTTTATACCCACATGATGAAAGCGTAGTTGTGTAGAATGCAATCCCATACACTGTCCTGGTTTTGTTTAACGTGTCATATGAGAAGACTGGAAAAGGAAATAATTACACCCATGTCTGGATATAAAAGGCATGTGCACACATATGAGTTTTCTGTGTGTGGGGGCGGCACAGTAGCTTGGTGGGTAGTACTGTCACTTTACAGTAAGAAGATCCTGGGTTCAGTTAGCAGGTGGAGCAGTCTCGGTCCTTTTTGTGTGAAGTTTGCATGTTCTTCGCATGTCTGCGTGGGTTTTCCTTTGGTGTTTACAAACGATGCATTCTTTTTTTCTAAGTGCTAGTTTTGAGTGCTGGAAATGGATAACAAGGGGAAAACATTCAAGTCAAAGGGTATTATGATTTGTTTTTCTGGGAAGGGTTTGCACAAGATTTGGAAATGCAACTCTGGGAATTTGGTCCATCTATGCTCCATGTGTAGCCTGATACAATTAACTTTAAATGTTATTTTATACATGCACACTTCAAACAGTCCTGATTAATGATCTATCTTTGACAGTGCGTTTCAGAAATGGTAATGGGCCGTAGTTTGGACATCCATGATTTAAATGGATAGGCGGGATTTTTGAGTTATCTCAAGAAAGGCATAAAAATGGTCAACTGAGATTTGACCGGTGTGACTGGCGGCACGGTGGCTAAGTGGGTAGCACTGTCGCCTCACAGCAAGAAGGTCCTGGGTTCGATCCCCAGGTGGGGCGGTCTGGGTCCTTTCTGTGTGGAGTTTGCATGTTCTCCCCGTGTCTGCATGGGTTTCCTCCGGGTGCTCCGGTTTCCTCCCACAGTCCAAAGACATGCAAGTGAGGCGAATTGGAGATACAAAATTGTCCATGACTGTGTTCGATATAACCTTGTGAATTAATGAACCTTGTGTAATGAGTAAGTACTGTTCCTGTCATGAATGTAACCAAAAGTGTAAAACATGACGTTAAAATCCTAATAAACAAACAAACAAACAGGTATGGCCATGGCTGGATTACTGACTGGGCCAGTGGGGCCAGCGCCCAGGGGCCCTTGAGGTCAGGGGGCCCCGGGGGGGCCCTGGGCCAAAACATTTTGCGATGCCTATCAACATTTATGATACAATATATTTTTATTTCCGAGAGCCCTCCATTTTAAGGATCCTCTGACTATCAGGGACTTTGACCCAGGGCCTCTTGGGGGCCCTAGCCATGCTTTTGGGCCCTAGCCAAAATACTCCTCTGTTATAGTTGACTCCACTCCAGACCTTGCTCATGTGGACCAACTTACTTTTATTTTCAGGTTTGTTAATAATGACGGACATGTAGTTGAGCGTTTTCTAGCTTTTGAGCCTATTGAAAACCATAGTGGGGACAGTTTGGCAGAGTGTGTCGTTGCTATGGTGGAGAATCTGGGCCTAGACTTATCCAACTGTAGGGGCCAGTCATATGATAATGCAAGTAACATGTCAGGAAAGTACAATGAAGTCCAAGCTCATCTTAAACAAAGAAACCCTTTGATTTGTTATGTCCCCTGTGCAGCACATTCACTGAATTTAGTTGGTGTCAATGCTGTTGACAGTAGCCCAGAAGCTGGACGTTTTTTTGACTTTGTACAGGCAATGTACACATTTTGTGCATCATCTACACACAGGTGGGGAAAGGTTTTCCGTGATACTGATATCAAACTCACACTGAAATCACTGTCAGGTACTCGATGGAGCGCACGAGCTGAGTCAACTAAGGCTCTTTGGAAATATTATGCACAACTGAGAGAGGCATTGAATGATATGTCTAAAGATATGGAGGAGAAATGTGTAACTCGAAGTGAAGCCTCTGCACTCTGTGACAAATTGGACACGTTGGAGATGGCCTTCATGGCATACTTCTGGGACACAATACTACAGAGGTTCCAAGCCACAAGCCTGCAGCTGCAGAAGCATGATATTGACATATGTACAGCTACACAACTTCTCTTGTCTTTACGAGACTTTGTGGCAGCACAGAGAGATAACTTTGAGGTGTTTGAAGGGGCAGCTTTAAATGTCACCACTGCTGTCTCCCAAGAGTACAGGCATGACCTCCAGCGTACAAAGAAGCGCAAAATTATGTCTGATGATAGTGCAGAGCCAGGTGTAGCATTTAACGGAAAGAACAAGTTTCGAATCGAAACTTTCAATGTTGTCATTGACAAACTTGTGTCCTGTCTCAACCACCGTTTGAATGCATACACACACTTAACTGAGCTATTTGATGTTCTTTTCATGCCTGACAATATGTCCAACAGTGAGCTCACTTTAAAGGCTAACTCACTCGCTGCAGCATATCCTTCAGATCTGAACATGAGCCTGGCAGATGAATTGATACAATACAAATCATTCATAACAGAAAAAGAAAAATGTCCTAGTAAAATGCTCAAAACCATGATAAATTTGAATTTACAGTCAACCTTTCCAAATGTCTACATAGCACTTAGACTTTTTTTGACTGTGCCTATCACAAATTGTGAAGGGGAGCGTTCATTCTCCAAACTGGCTCGTATTAAGAAAGAACTCAGGATTAGGATGCGCCAAAACCGCCTGAACTCACTGTCACTTCTGGCCATTGAATCAGATTTGGTCAGACAGCTTAATTTTGATGAATTAGTGGATGACTTTGCAAGAAAGAAGAGTAGAAAGAAACTTGTATAAAATAGATTCTTGTGTTAGGGTTAGTTATTGACAGGTTGTTTAATGTATTAATTTATTTATGTTTTTGGAGGGGGGGGGGCGCGCGGGGTGGGGGGGGGGGGGGGGACCTGGGCAACTCTTTGCCCAAGGGGCCCAGACTATCCTTAATCCGTCCTTGGGTATGGCTATTGTGGTGGACAGGTGTCAGACACTTATAAGTGATGGTTTATGTTGATTTTATGTTGATTATTTTAATTATTTTATAATATTGACTGATTATTGTTTTTTTTAGTTGTTTTTAAGCATGTATTTGCACTTTGTTCATACCATGAAACTCCCAAGTGTTGATGTGTGTTTTTTTTTTTTTTTTTCAGTTTTTTAACCTGTTTGAAAGATAACCTAAGTACAGGACCCAACATTCATACTGGTCGCACTGGATGTAGAGTTTGTTGTGCACATGGGGCAGTTTTACTGCAGTATTTTTTTCTTTCCTCCCATACTGATTGTATGCTGTGTGTGCTCAACCGTACTATTCTGTTGACTACGACACAAAGAGAGGTGCGAGAGAGAGAGAGAGAGAGAGAGCGAGAGAGAGAGGTGAGAGAGGAGAGAAGGAGTGAGGAAGGGAGAGCATTGGTGAAAATGAGGAAGCTCGATAAATCTGGCTGTTATTAGATCAGCCTTGCTTCCCCGTCTCTTGCTGAGAGCTTTAACTTCTTCACTCCCCCCAGGAGTCATGTACCTCAAAATTCATTACCCGCAAAATTATCTACATGTTATTTGACTGGTAAAACTAAATATTTAGAACATTTGGTTTGTTATATTTAAAATACTGCAAAGTAGGCCATTTTAAACCACTAAAATGTCTATAGGTGCTTTTTAAGGCACAGCAGTAAAACACACTAGCACACCAGTCCTGAAATCTCGGGCGCCTATATGGACAATGATTGGCTCGAGGGTGGAATGCCGAGGGAATTGCTGCAGTTACGACGACGATGTGTGAAAGTAGCTTCATGCGCTAATACATCGAAGTACAGGTGAATAAGAAGAGGTCGTTGGACTGCGCACACGTCGGTGGGAGTGTGTCTCAGGTGAAAATACCCTTTTCGGATGTGATCGGGGTCTCCAGTAGCAGAAGACTAATTGGTGACACTAAAATTGGGGAGAAAAGGGAAAGAAAATTAATAAATAAAATAGCATGCTTTTGGGTTTAGATATATTTAAATATTAATATCGGCTCATGTAAACTAAACAGGCTCTTCAGCAGCATTTTAGTAGAAATCTGAAGCAGAAGAGCACTGTGGATTGTGGGTAAAATTCCTGGTGATGGATGGTATGAGCTGGCACACAGTGTCAGATTTTCCTGTGTTCTGTCATAATACAGTCGAAGGCCCATCTGTTCCCAAACTGTTCTGTATTCTCCATGTCTGCAGTGTAGATAAAGCTCGGTGAATACTTGGTGAGTTCCAGGGATTTGGAGGTTCCAAGTGTGTGCAGACAGGGACTAGGACAAAGAAAAGAGCATCACACTGGTCAGATGGAGATAGGATTAGGTGTTGGGGGGGTCGTTGACTAGCTAGGAGTGTGTAGTACGTGTGCAGATTAGAAAGTATATATTTTTTTAAGGATCTAGACAAAAAAGCTGTAGCACTGTGTGCACTGTAGTGAGATTCGGCTTTATTCAGTAATAAAATGCACAGTCCCACCATCCCACCAGCGAAAGAGGAAGAGAGATGGGGGAAGGGCTCTACTCTGCGCCTTTGTCCCAGCACTATGTGCCGAAAGAGGAGATTTCTGGATTAATTAAAGTGCCGGTTTCTTCATGCGTAGGCTGGTAACAGAGTGGGGGGGGATATATCGGTTCATTTTTATTTCAGCACAAGTGAAAGCACTATCAGTGACATCATACAGATAAGCATCTTTATTGGCTAATTCTATTCAGTGGAGTTGTTTCTGAAAATAGAATGTATTACACTCACTAAAAAAAGATGCATGGGGAAGGTCAAGTGTAAGAGACAATGTAGCCTAGATATAAACCCAGGTGCTCAACAGCCATGTAGATGTGCAGCATCCACACCACCAGGTGTGTCAACAGGCTAATATGATTTCCTTATGATTTCCTGTTCCCAAGACACTTTTCCTTTCTTCCTTCCTCCCATTCTTTCTTTCTTTTTTATCTGTCTGTCTGTCTGTCTTTCTTTATTTTTTCTTTCTTGGTTCCATCTGTCTTTCTGTCTCTGTCTGTCTGTCTCTGTCTGTCTGTCTCTGTCTTTCTTTCTTTTTTGTTTCTGTCTTTCTTTTTTCTGTCTTTCTTTCTGTCTGTCTTTCTTTTTTCTGTCTTTATGTCTGACTGTCTTTCTTTCTTGTTTCTGTCTGTCTTTCTGTCTGTCTGTCTTTCTTTTTTCTGTCTGTATGTCTGCCTGTATTTCTTTCTGTCTTCCTTTAAGCCGAGTCAGAGTCTTTTCTTACTGTGCTGTGCTGCTTTAAGCTCCTGGCTTCAATCCCTGTGTCTACAAACTGCCCGTGTGAAATTTGGTAATTATTTACAACATGACTGTAAGTAATCTGATTTTCTCCCTCCTCCTACAAACACAGCAGAAGGTAGATTGGTTAAATAATAATAATAATAATAATAAGTAGCAGGTATGAGACTCTTCTAGACTCTTCACTGTGTGTGATGGTGTGTGTGTGTGTGTTGGGTGATACAGTAGCAGGTATGAGACTCTTCTAGACTCTTCACTGTGTGTGATGGTGTGTGTGTGTGTGTGTGTGTGGGGTGATACAGTAGCAGGTATGAGAAAAGAGTGGGTGGAAAGCAGACATAAAAAATATGCCATTCTTAACAAAGACAACAATGGAAGGGTGTGTGCATGTGTGCTTGCAGGTATGCTGCACTTTTTGGCATTTTCTCACTGTGTATGCAGCAGTGTGTAAATGTCAGTGTGTATAAATGATATGTTGTGCGGGCTGTTTAAGATTTATTTTGTGGTTTTTTTTGTGTACTGTGTATTCAGGTCCTATTTATATACAGTATGTCAAAGCCTTTATTTAATTCTGCACCTAAATAATGTCATGCCAACATTTAACTTTAATAATCAAAATAAGTAACTCTGGCTTGTCACAGTGGCAAATTTGAAAAATTGTTAGTTAGAAATTAAAGAAATTATTTTTACAAAATGTGATCTTGGCTGTGTGTGTGTTCCTGGACTTATTTTGGCCACCAAAACTACATTAAAATGACAGTATATGAGAATCAGCATGATTCATAATTGGTACTTCAGGCCATTAAACATCCCAGAAGACAAGATATTTATTTAGCTTTTATAAAAAGAGTTCCTCTTTCCAGAGATCCAGATTGCTGGTCCTGAGAACCAGGGTTTAAGTTTTACAAATTATTCCCTTTCTTGGTGACCCTGACCCAACAGCAGAAGTTAGTATAAATGAATGAATGAATAAATTAGTTATTATTGTGAATTTTTGATAGTCTACATTTTGCTATCTGTATGTGATTAGTAATAAGACATATTAAGGTAATATTTGAGAAAGAAATGTACTTATTACTTAACTTCTACATTTTAAGCTCCATTAATCTTCGTTACTTGTTGATTTGATTATAGTGTGCAGCTAAAATAAATTAAATTAAAGTAAAATGTAGATGTTGTTTGCTTCATAAAATATAGTTTATGCATTTTGAGTTTCTGTGAGCTGCGACTTCATAGATGTATTATTAAAATATGTAAAATAAATCTTAAGATTGTAATTCATGAATGTGGACCAGCACATGGTCTTTTCTTACTGGGTTTGTTATGAATTTTAAATGAATTTTGATTAAAATTTAAAATATAGAGCAACTATATTTTCTTATTTGGAGTTGTAGTGACACGAGTGGGTTTGCTGACCTGGATTTGATCCTGGATTTGAGTTTGGCATATTCTTTCCATATACTAATAGGTTTTCTACTAGGTGTACTGTGCTTTCATTCGTGATTAATATTTCTTCTTTTTCCTTATATTATTATTATTTATGATTATTTATTAATTATTTATTAATTATGATTAATTATTTAGTGATTAATAATTGAAATCATCTATTAATATTAGTAGTAGTAATAGTAGTAGTACCAGTAGTATTATGTAATTATATAATTATTAAATATAAGTATATTAATATTATTATTATTATATTGCTACTACTAATACCAAACAGTAATATATCTATTATTCTTTTTCTTTTTCTACTTCTTTTAATTAATATAATTAATTTATTATTATTGTTATTGTTCTTTTCAGTAGTTTATTATTATTATTATTATTATTATTATTATGTAATTATTAGGGCTGTCGAAGTTAACGCGATAATAACGCATTAACGCGACCTCAATTTAACGCGATTAAAAAAATTAGTGCCATTAACGCAAATTCTAGTTCATGTTGACACTTGACTGGTAGAACAAACGTTTTAATGTCGGACTTGCCACCGTTTTTCATTTGCGGTTTGTTAACATAATGTAACCGATCGTGGTAGTGATGCACTTGCATAATAAATAAATAAATACACGCTATATTCACAAGTTGTCGGGAGCAGAACACTTTATTACACTTAATTAACTTCTTCTTCTGTACCGAATACCGGAAAGCTGAGTCGAGCACGTTAGTTCATGAACTATGGAAGCCCCAAAGGGTCAAAACACACTCACTTCGTGTAGAAACGTCCATCAAACCATCGTCACGATACAACCACAGACAAGTCTGATACAATAACTACGCCTTATCCCACCTAAAGCACCGCTGATCTACAATGTTTGCTGATGGAGAAATTCTAACCTACAATCTGACATTTACTGCCTAGTATGTGAGTGAATAAACTCCCTTACAGTTTTCTCTTGTCCCAGCAGTTTTTAACATAAGTACATTTAGCATAAAATGTGTTCACCATTTTAATTGTAACATTTCACTTAAAAATCCTTGTTTTCTATAACATTTACACAGATTTTTTTTAATGCGATTAATCGCGATTAACTATATGAAATTCTGAGATTAATCGCGATTAAAAATTTTAATCGTTTGACAGCCCTAGTAATTATATAATTTGTATATATAATTCGTTACTTGTTATTATTATTATAAATAATAATAATAGTAATAATAATAATAAAAGTAATAATAATAATAAAACTATTATTATTATTATTATTATATTGCTGCTACTAATATATAATTATAACTTATTCTTTTTCTTCTTCTAATTAATATAAATAATAAATAAATAAATATAATTAATAATTGTTAATATTATTATTATTATTATTTCCGATCTGCTCCTGTGTATTTGCTTATTCATCACTGCTGCTTACTGAGTCTCTGTTAATCTTTATCTGCTTTAAATCTCATTTGAGGGTCACACAGCAATAACTCCCCGTGTTTCCTCTGTATCCTTCACACCAGCATGATTGCATTACTGAATATATGCCTGACAAATGGCTGTACATGTGACATAATGATGACGGATTTAGTGGCAATAAGCTTGCAGGGCTCAGCACAGGGATTCATTTACAACCCGGGGACTGAAATCTTGTTATATACACAGCAGCACTTGCAGCAGTCGCACTTGGCTGTTGCAATCCGACGTGCCATCGCTGTGCTGTGGGAAACAGATCTGCACTGTGTGCTGATGGAACCGGGATGTTACATGACTTGTCTTTAATTTTTCATATGCATACTGTAAAAAATTGAAATAGAGGATACAGAACTTGAAATTCTGATGCTTAGATTTACATTATATATAAATCTGAGACACACAAGTTAGTGTCAGAGGGGATTTGCTGTTCCTTCTCACTATCATTCATATCCTCCTATTCTCACTCTCCAGACATCACAGATTGTACAGGTGCAGGATGGGATTTAAAGGTTTTCTCAGATCAATAGTTCATTCTATCTGCACTGCAGGTGCTGAGTTCACAGTTTCAGCTGCATTGAGAAGTCTCCTGTCTCTCTAGTGTCTGTCCTTATCACCCTGACTTCACATATGATCCACTGAACACTGATAGGCCTTTTTTTTTTATAGGGAAGAGAGTGCAATATTAAGAATGTGTTTTTATTCAAATTGTCTTTATTACTAATTAAATAGCTTACTAATCAAAGCTTACTAATTAAAACTGAAAGCTGGTTAGAAAGAATAAAGGTGTAACAGGAAATGACAAAAAAAACATAGAAATGAAAGTGGCAATGCATTTTAATAAGGGGGTCTCTGTGCAGTGCAGTCGAGTGTGATATTGCACTGAAGCAGTGTGTATTTGTGTGTGACTGAGCAAAGCTCTCCAGTATGGATTCATTTAGGTTCAGCAAGACGAACTGCAAAGCAATAAATATTACATCTTACCTGAGATATTACAGGGTCAAAAGGGATTTCAAACCCAGCTACAAAAATATACATTTTAATTTCTTCCCTGCATCGCTTGCTACTGCATAGACAAACTCAGGAAAATAGTCCTTAATTGTTAAAATATATTGTGTAAAGTGAGCGTTAAATAAGTGTATGCAAATGTTTGATCATATAAATCTTTGGTGAGAGAGAGAATGTTAATATTAGTATAACCATGATTTGTGTCAGCATAATTAATCAATCAGCAATAATAACAAGCCTGACGTCCAAGAGAGCATACATGGCCCTGGTCACTGGGTGGATAGCACCTCTATTAGTCCAGGTGACATACAGTATACTGCACTGTAAATCCACACTGTTCTCTAAACATGTTGATCTGCCCAGTAATGTTTGAAGGAAGTACTAACTAGCTTTGTCCACTAAGTGACCAAAGGTAACAACTTTAAAAATTATTGTATGTTTCCAAATTATGGTGTAACAAATTGGTGTGAAAGAACTCAAGTGGTCTACACACTTTTCACTTAATTCTACAGATCAGTGTTTCTGTGTCCACAGATGCTCCAAAAGATTGTGGACAGCCTTCCCAGTAAAGACATATTAGTCTATAAAGCTTTGTGTGGTATTGAAGACTTCATGGAGATGCAGAATGTCCCACTGATATTGTGCTGTTCAAAAATAAATAAACATTAAATAAAGTATGTGCAGTGTAATAATAATGCAGACCTTTGGAAACTTAAGTTTTGCATAATGCAAAAAGTCAAATCCATAAAGTTTAGATTTGATCAAATTTAGATCAAATTTTTGCAACTTAAAATGTATTTGTAGGAACTAAATCAGCCATAAGATTGTGTTTAAAAATGTATTATTGTATTTTTAGTTGGACACAACATTTTACAATTTAGTTAAAACTTAAACATGCTTCTTTATTCGTGTTAATATTTTTTGGAATCCTGCTGCCATTTGTGCAGTTCCGGTTCTCTCTACAGAAAATAAATAGAATGCAGGTAGGAAACACTCCGCTTTGTAAAGCTGAATCTGATCACAGTCCACCTTTCCACCTTTCTTTTTTATTATTAACTTTGAATATAAGCTCCATCATCTTCCCAGAAACTCTGTTGCCATAGCAACCAGATTCAAAAGATATTTCTGCATGAATCATTCTCATAATTACTGTGTTTAGTGTCCCCGAGTTTGTTCTATTAAACATTACCCACTGTTATTCACGTAGCTAATGAGGCCTGATTTAGTCTAAAATGGGTTAAGAAGATCTCCAAACCTTTACTGGTATTAAAATATAGGAATCTATGAAAACACAATAAACAATTCATTATGTTTTTTTATCATTATAATAGCTGGCTGGCTTATTAACTTAGCTTGCGTTAGTCACAGTTGTATTTTCCCTTTTTTGTGCTGAATCTGTAGGAATTTAGAGTAAAAAATATATATAACATTGCTAAGTCTGCTTTTGAAACATTGATTTTCATCACTAAAGTTTGAGTGTTTTGGCTTATTTGAGTTATTCTTTAAAACTGTCCAGTTTTACGTGAGGTTTTAGGAAAACTGTGGACATGGCCATGCTCAATTTCAGCACTATTTAAAGCCAACACTTTAAGGATAACAGTCCACTCATCTACAGTACCAGTGGGTCACTGAATGCATCGATAAATATCAAAATAATGTAAATTGTATGCTGTGGTCTTTACAGTCACCAAACACTCAATCTGTCAAACACGTTTTGGAGGTTTGGTCTGATGTATGCTCCCTCCGTTACAGTTACAGACTAGTAGTATCTCTTCTAAGGTGAATTAAGCCTGTTCTGGCATCTTGTAGTAGCTCTACTTTCTATTTAATTTTTTACTTTAATTTGTCCTGTTTGTGTGTGTATGTTGTTGTCTTGCACACTGTCCAATTCCGTACATTTTGTTTTCTTCGCATCTGCTAATTTTATGTAAATATGCTGCTATTAACCAGATTTCCCAGTTGACACCCAGTACAAAAATATGGGACAGATGTAACACCTCATTTTATGATCATGGAGAGCAAATATTTACCCTCCTCTCTTAGGTTAGAGAGGTGCCAGTTTTGAATTATGAAAAAATAATTGGTGTATCAAAAGACACAGATGTTGTTAGATACATTAATACAGTTTAAACAGATTATTTAAATATATTGACTACAATAGATATGTAACACAATGGTAATTGGATCATGTAATTGGATCACTATAATGCATTAACAGAATGGTTTGTAGAATGATATGGCCTGACCATGGTATAGCAATGCCAGTTACAGGAAGCAATCTGCTGCTTGTTTGCTGCCAACATGCATTGACGTGCTTCACCCACTTGGCATCATTTTTTAAAGCCCTTGGACATTTGTATGGTTTATTATTATTGAAGTCAGAAAGGGCCATTTATTATTATTTATCATTTAATATATTATATTTACACTAAATATTTTTTTTCTATTTAACATAATTATTTGCTTACATTTGCATAATAAATAGGTATCTAGCTCTGCAATTTAAAAGCTACTTTGCTTATTCTTTGGGGATATTAATAGGGACACTTTTTAGGTTTATGTGTGTGAAATATATATGAAAGAACGCTTTACATTCACAAAGACTTTAGCATCTCAACCAGTTCACTCAATATTCCAGCAAGCATCATTAATAAATAAACAGCTGCTTTTTAACAAAACAACTAGATCATTTTATTACTTTCAATTTAGCATTTAGCCCCAAACAATAATAACAACAAATAAAATAGTTCATCAATAGAGCTATTTTTCCTGACCAATTTGCACTTGGCATTGCACTTGGCATTTTTTTGGCATTTTTTAGGATAAGTGCGAGAAGGAGGGAACTAAAGGAAAAGGTGAAATCAGTGCAAAAACACGCCGAGAATCCCAGACATTTTTGGTGATTTAGAGATCCTGGCTGGATGCATTATTTAGGTTCAAAAAAAGAGGACATGTTTGGAAAAAAGAGGATGGTCACCCTATATTATTAGCACATAGCTACAAGCTGAGAGCTAGCAGGTCAGCTAACTAAGTGCTAGGAAACTCGTGTTGTGAAGCTCACAGAGTAGTTACATTTACATTTGTGGGTTTACAGTTATGCGATTTGCACACTTTGAGCAACTGAGGGTTAAGGGCCTGGTCCCAAAGTTAAACACTATTATAATTACATCCTAATATCGGGTATGTGGAAACTCTCTAATGGTCTCTTAACATTAATTAACTGAATAAAGTGGTGCTGACAAATCATTGCATACCTGTAACGTTTACCTACATGATAAAATAGCCGTTGTCTGAGTTTTTAACGATTTTAAACTAAATTATACAATTAAAGCCCATAAATAATGGATTCTCAATAGAAAAAACACAGTTATGTAGACAGTATGTGGTCAGTATCATGGGCAGCATCTCATGTTTTAATGGTCCTTTCATCATTTGTGTTTTCTACCCAAGGTTTTGCTCTTGATAATGACTGACATGCATACCCTCAGTCTAAGACAGGAAGATGGGTCTCTTCTTAATTACTATTAGGTTCGCTGAATTACCTTCGTATGGTGGTCGCCGCTTCAATTTCCACACAGATATCTAGCACCGTGGTTAAGTGACAGAAGAAATATGAAGATGAACGCAGAGACTCATCAATAATGCCAAGAGCTCTCATGCTTTCATTTAATTAGCACCATGAGCTCATTGCATTGATTGGGTAATTGGAAAAGCGCCAGCTATTTATTGCCTGCTGTTATTTTGCGGGGTCCGTGAATGAGGGAATCGGTCGCGCTCTTTCAAGTCATGTGAAAGCAGTCTGTAAGGTAATGCGTTTTGCTCCCTGTTGAGTTAGAGATGCATGTGTTTGATGATGATGGATGAAGCTGCATTGAGTAGAGTTTTGGTCCATAATTTATTGTTCTTAACATTACAGATATCCAAAAAGCCTCAAGTGGTACCTTGAAACTTGACGTCAGTTGGGTCTGGGAGTGGTGTTGAGTTTAAAAGGTGTTGAGTTTTAACATTTTTTTTCCTGCAAGGATGTATGGGAAACCTGTTAATTCAGTGGAACTGCATATATTTGATCTAAAAACTAATATGTCAAGAGGAAGTATAAAGAGCTGCTATGAAGGCGAGTTCAGACAGCACTCCTTATCTCAGCTCCAGGAGGTCTCTGTTGCTAACTTCAGGCTCAACCTAATTAGCTCCATCGAGGGCTAGAAAGTGCCTGCCACTCCATAAATAAGCTTATGAACCTGACTAGGTCTCTTAGCAGCCGCTATATTTCCTCATGTCCTGTCTCGCCTCTGGTTTCCTTTGAGACAGACACTCTCTACCCAACCTTTTACAGTGATTAGCCTCGGCACTGCCTTTACTCAACACATAAGAGACCAAAGAATAAACTGGAGGACAGTAAAGCAAGGTTATTTTATTTCTGTTTATTGGCTATTTTCAAGAAATGTATGTAGAAAGACAACAGTTCATAACAAGATTTTAAAATAAACATAAATCTTATGCACCTGATACGTGTTAGTACTTCTCAATATTTTTGTCAGTTGGGTAGCAAAGGCCCAAAGCATAGAACAGAGGGCCACAAATGGCCTACAAGCTGCGAGAATACTTCCACTATATGTTTAATAATACAGATTTAGTCCCACTTTATTCTTTTCCAAAGGCTTAATACTAGATTTTAAACCTGACTGCAACCTGATCAATGGGAGGACCTGGCTTGTAGTCAGTGTTTTATTTTGTCTCCAGCTGCTTGGCCATGGTATCGTAAATTATGACGCCTCCAATAAGCAATTCTGATGCTAATATTGCTTATATTGAATCCAGAAGCAGTTTGGTATGCAGTAGTCAGTGCTGTAATTGAGAACTGAATGTTTTCCCTGTCACATTTTGCCTCAGCACTTGTAACTCCTATTTACTGAGCTTGTGAGTCTTACTGCTTTGCACCTAGACATTTCCAGTCTACACAAAAGCAGCTGGTAAAGTGGGTTCCTCATAGCAGCATTAGTGTAGACACACACAAGAGTGGATTAGCTGCTCTTAACTTCTCCTAGCTATAAGGATATAAGTGAACGTGTATGTATTGCAATGCCTTGGGTCACTTGAGTCTGTAAAGAGTTTTCTCTGTGTCTAAATACATTTTCTCTGTGTGCTTTAGTTCTGTCCCACCTCCCAAAAACACATAGAAGGTGGACTGGCTGTTGTAAAATACCTTTAAGTGGGTGAATGTGTGCCCTGTGATGAACCGATGCCCTGTCTAGGTTGTATACCTGCCTAGCACCTAGTGTTTCTGTTGGCATATGATGCGACAAAAATAAAGCCGTTAGTAACTCTCAGTTCTGATACACTTGGCTAGAAATGACTGTTTTGTTGTAACAGTGCCACTGATCTTGTGAAAATGCCCTTTACAAGTCGACAAGCTCTTTAAGATAAAAAACAGTGCTACTTAATTTAGTTTTTTTTTTTAAATTATTATTAGCAAAAATAGCAATTATTGGGGGAGGGGGGGAGCTTTTGGCTTTGTAGTGTTTTTAACGTTCAAATAGTCTTGCCCCAAATAACTGATAGTCCTCTGGGAACGAATCTTCCAGCATGTCTCTGTTTGTCAGCTATCAGTACCAAAGGACTGAAGTTTTGACTGACATGTCTTTCAAGTGACAGTAAGAAGTAGGTTGATGCTTTGCGCTGTCTCTTCACTGATCTGTATCTGTGTTTTTATGGGTTCTGTCTTTCCATTTCCTCTATTATTTTTTTCTTCTATTTATGTCTCCTGTCTTAATATTTGCAAAAACATTTGTTATGTAAGGTTTGTTCTGTTTCTCTTTAGTTCTATCATCGTTTAGTCTGTTTTTTTACTGCTTTGCTATTTGTTGAGCAACAGATATTATAGTTATCGGTACAGTCAGTAATTGTGTACCCACAAAGTTAATCTGTATAGTAGCTGTGTCTACAGGATTGTTTTTAAGCTAACCAGCCTTTCTTATTGATTAATCTGCCAGTCTCTACAGTCTCTATTAGCCTTGTTTCTTTGTTTCGTAGGAGTGTGCTTAGCCTGTAGCTAACCTTCTGGCCATTAGACAAATGAAGCAATGGGTGTACATGTGTGAATCCAGCTTTCTGCTATATTGCTTCATCTTTTTAATGAATCAATTCACTGTAACAAATTCGAAGCTCTGTAGAAGTACGGTAGCCTGAGAAAATGATTTGTTCCATCTTTCTGTTCAGCAACCCACCTAACCACCAGCCCACCCACACAGCATGACACCATGATCACCACGTGGTAGAAGACCCCTGCAGTGGACACATTTCTGTCCTTGATCTGCCCTTGGTGTATCTATATGGTTTTAAACGCATTTGTTTTTAATTTTATTATAAATACTGTGGATTTTGTATGGTTATGTGCTACTGCTGTATTTCGGTAACACTGCAGATACCTTTTTCTTTCAATGACCTTTTTTCTCATTGTAATCACAAAACATCTCTCTTGGTTGTCTGCCTTTCTATTATTCCTTCTTTAGCTGCACGCTAATTGTTCCTCCTTTAGCATCTCCTGCATCTTAGCACACAAGCACATGGTTCATCCCTACATTTACAATACTTTTACTTTTTGAATGCTATTACTGTATACAGTTCATTAGTGATCATTTATTATAATTGTCTTCCATGTTCTGCCATATATGAACCACAGTAGCAAGATTGAAAAATGTCATTATTAAATCAGTCAGCTGTTATTAAAGAGGTACAAAGGTTTATTAAAGCTATTTAATTACAAATGACATCCCAATTTCTGGAAAGACTTGGACATTTTTTGTGTTCAAATTCAGATTCAGCCTATTAGTACAGTTTTGTCCAGAGATCAATGATACGTCAGTTGTAGCCAACAGCCAAAGTTTTCATTTTATATTGTGTGTAAATGAGTGTCTCTAAAAAGCAAGATATTTATAAAGAAAATGCTCTAAATAAAATAATCAAGGAAGCTACATGGCAAATTCATGGTGTATATATTTTTATCTTTATATAAAGGGGGATAAAGCAACTTTGATTAATAAAACTTAATACACTTTTCTACTCTTGCTACATGTGACTTTAAAGTTTAAGGAATATATAAATGTTTTCATTAAATTTGATTACTTTCTCTTTCTCGTTCTGCATGGTTAGGCACCAGGATCGGTGAAATCCCTCATGCTTTCTGAGACTAAATTTAAGCACCGAGTCCAGCTGAGAAGAGAAAAGAGAAGAACTTTAGACTTCATACCAAGGCTCACCTCAGGCAAAGATGGAAAATGTATGATTTAAGTCCTCTCTCCATAACTGGAGATAAAAGCGCCGTGGAGGAATGAAATCATTAATGAATCCAGCAGAATTGGGGTGCTTTTAAAAGTGAGCTTTGGATTTTTATAACATGAGTGGGCAAGAACTAGATGGCCCAAATGAAAGCATGCACAAAGAAATAAAAAACAACAACAAGCAGCCCTTACTTTCGCCTGATGAAGATGCTAATGCCAACCGAATCCCTAAAGTGGAACGTCAAACTGAGGGAGGAAAGCTGCCTCCTCTCCAGCTATCACAAAGCAGCACCCAGGAAAGGATTATCATTTGGGGTACACATTCACGCAGTAAAGACCCCGAGCTAGAAGAATTCGAATTATTAGAGTGTCAGGAGTTTGACACATTTCTCAAAGAGCAAAACGATAGCAAAAGAAGGGCAAAGAAAGACCCTTGTCAGAGGCAGGCTGCTCTTAGTTCTTTGGACCCTGCCCGTCCAGACAAGAATGCCAACCACAGAACGGAAATGGATCTAGATCAGAGCACTCAACCCCTAGACCTTAGGACCTCTGCCTCACGGTCTGAGTCGAGAAGGAGCCTGAAAGATGGACGCAGTAACTCAGAGAACAATGTGTTCGTCTCTACATTCTCAGTGGTCAGCAGCCTCAGCGGAAGCTTGTCCAGTTCCCTCGATAGTGCTGGACGTACAGAGTCTCCCTCCTTCCAATTCAGCAAGCCTACCTCAGATAAGTGCAGATTCCAACAGCCAGCCACAGTTAAATCCATTTGCCTCAATGAACAAACCAGGGAACAGCCCAGGAACGTGAATTTAAACCACAACTCCACCATACTGCCTCAGGACCCTGGTGACAGCAACTGCCCAACAGACAGGCAAAGCTTGAGTGCAGAAGGGCAAGGAAATGGTTTATTCACCAAATTCCAGAGAAACATTGAAAGAGTGCCACCTTCTTGCCGCCAGCTTGTACATCCACTCTCTCCAGGAATAGATAAAAGGTTTACCTCAGGATATCAGGGGCAAAACAATGCCCATCAGCGGCTATCACGCTCCTTAGACACAGGTCCCAAAACCAGTCAACAGATAGACTCAAAGAATCCATCTGAGAACAACAGTAATACCCAGTCTTTTAGCTCAGGCTTAAGGATCCAACCCAGCGAGTCTTCCACCAAGGTGGGCTCCATCCTTAGAAGGCAGGGTTCAGCAGAAAATGCTGCCAGTGCCCTGGAAAGAAAGAGCCATTTGAGCCGCAGAGCCTACAGCAGCCCTACCAGATCATCGACCCCACCGTCTCCAAAAAACAAAGGCTCTCCACAGAGACACCCTCCAATGTCACCTGTCAAAACCAGAGTAGCCACTCGAGGTCCTCAGCTGGGCTACGGTGCTTCTCACGGGTATAGCTTAAGACCTCCTGTCAAAACCACGGTTAACATGAATGTTCAAAACCCTGTACCACAACTGAGCTCTGCAGCGACGTCTCCACCTAAGTGCCCCCCGAAACCCAAAAGCGTTCGCCCCAAGATTATCACCTACATACGCAAGAGCCCACAAGTGAATCCGCAGTCAGCTGATGGCCATTATGAAGTCTCTTCACTACCAACTAGGCTGTCAGCATCCACCAGTCTTCCAAACTCCAAACCATCAGCAGCGGAGCCACCTGAAGCTCCAGTGCAGAGTGCCTCCAACCTGCTTTATGATAAGTATCGACAGGATCTACAGAAGACTTGTGTCTTATCTCCTGAGTTAATGGTGTCTGGAATAAAGCCTCCCAGTCATAACATTATCCACAAAGCTACCAGCAGGACAAACAGCTTCTGTGGGTTTCTAGCCAACAATTACTTGCCTGCTGGGGTAAGAAACTTACACATCAGTAATATACATCCAGGTGCAAACAGGATGTGATTATAACTGTGAATAGATTAAATATTACTACAAATATGAATACTGATAGATGTTTGATTAAAGTTTGTGCTTAGCATTTTGTATTTTTTTTTATTATGTTTAAGTTCTTAGACGGGCTCCACCTTCCGCAAAATCCGCAATGCTATGCATTGTTCTTGATGCAGTGTTGATTCTTGCTCTTTGCCTGAGTGTAGTCTTTTTTATAGATTTGTTAATTTTCATCATCATTTCAGACTGACAGATTTACAGCCACTTTAGGACCTGCTGCCTCAGGAGCCAAGCACCCCCCAGAAGCCCAGATGTTAACACAAGAGACAGGGGGATATTTCCAGCCTCCTCGATCCCTGCGACCTCAGCTTGGTGTGGGTGCCGTCAACAGGGCTCCACCTACAGCGCCTAAGAGCAGGATCTTCACTGGGCAGAAATCACCCTTGGCCATCAGTCAACCAGTGCAAGCAGTATCTCCATCTACGACTGCACAAGCGACGCCACCAACAACCTCATCAGTGACCCCATTTACTCACAGCCCTCCAGAGTCTTTAGGTAATGCCTCTTTATTAAGCTTAAAAAGAGAATGATGAGGAAATATATTAGAATTTTGTGGAATGCTTTTTTGACAATTGAGGCTATTTCTGATAGACAAAGGATGATAGAAAAATGGGAGAATTTGAGATACAGAGCCAGGAAGATGAGAAAAGATGGCGAGGAACAAAAATACATAATAAAATGGACAAGACACAATTCAACTGCTTTTTATTTTGTGTCTTTATGTTAGGGTGCCCCAAATGCCTAATGCACATAATGTAGTTTTAAACTTGCTATTGGAGCTTTTTGAATTTATGCACATTACGGTCGTTTATTTAATTAAGCTTAGCGTTACGATTACTCCAGTAACAGTCCAGCTGCCAATTTGCAAGCAATTAGATACAAACAGTGAAAGCATCCAGAATATAGTCGTAAGTACCTGGTAATCTTATTTACTAGTACTAGTACTGTTTAGCTAGTGCCTTGTCTTTCTTTACATAGAAAATTGGATATATAAATGTGGATATACAGTATAAGTTTGGTTTGTTCATTTGTTATCACTTAATAAGCCAGATTTAACCCTGATGCAAGTCAAATATGTAAAGTAATTTGTAATTTATTCCACAGGCTGCATCTCAATCCACAAACCATCGCTATATAGGGTAGTTATGACAGTGGTTTACTAATTTGACACACAATTTACAAGTTACTGCCAATTGTGCCGGTTAGAGGGCACTTAAACGACCAGTAGCAGAGCTGAGATTCCGAAATCTGGGAATTCAGAATCTCAGCGCTGGTATGCTAGCAAAATATGGCTGTGCCGGGTGCCCCAAAAAGCATAATACTGTATAATAAGCAATCCCATTAGAAATCACTACATTAAGGAACGCATCTTACAGAGCATCTTCTTGTTTGTTTGTTTATGTTTCTTTGTTTTAATGAAAAGCACAAAACAGTGAAACAAGAAGGAAATGAGCTGCTATAAAATAATATATTCATGCAATTTAATGCTTAGTGACAAATCAGTGAATTTCAAAGCTTCCACAGCTGTAATTAATACAGAACCGCGCTCTGTTCTCACTTACTTTTTTGGCTTTGAAAGGGAGTAAAATTCTATTGCTATTCAGCTCAAAAGGGTAATAATGAAGCAGTGCTGCATGGTTCACTGGTGTGCTCGACAAGGACAGCAGAGGTCTGTGACATGGGGGTTAGAAATGAATGTTTATGAGGCATTGGTCTTCTTCTAGTTAGCAGGGAGAGGGAGGTAGACTGTGATAGAGAAGGATGAATGGGGTGGAGAAAACTGGCTGCAACACATTTATCTTTAATGAACTTCTGCTGCGAGGAGAACTGGCTGCAATTTCATTAAAGATTCTGGTGTGCCAGTGTATGTGTATAAATATGCAAAATAAAAGGAAGAATCTGTAATTTATTGAGTGATAATCAGTGGCACAGGAAACATGGCATATAGTTGAATAGCATATAGCAGGCCATAAAACTGAACATGTGTCATTTATCCTGTTTTTTAATTAGATAAGGGCAGTAGAGTGGTCTATATCCCTGTTTTATTATATATTTTTTAAGAAAAGCAGATTGTCTAGACATATTGTTATAACCGTTTCAAATAACTAGCATAAAGACACTAAGCAATATAATAATAGCTCAAAAGCAATATACAGAAAAGGCAAAAGAGAAAATGAGAAATAGGGATGATTTCTGATAATTTCTACCCCTCTTTAGATGCTCATTCAGAAGGCATTATGCAGCATTCTAGTGCCATGCCTCATTGCTATCGTTTTGAAAGTAGAGCTGCTTTATTGTCAGGAACCATAAGGGAACGATCGTTTCCAACAGTGCCAAATCACTGCTTAATGCAGGGGCTAATCTGGGCCAAAGGGACTCTAACTTCACTGCTATGTTCTATCCTTTTGCTTAATTTTACTCTTTGTTGTGTTCAACCCATTTCTCAAAGGGATGGAATTAGGGCTAGGTGGCTTATACACAGGATACTTTAGCTGGCAGAGGGATTTTATCTTGAAAGCAGCGACACTATCTGCAGGACAGAAATGGTGACAGATCTTGGGTATGATATTACAGAAAAGTAGGAGTAGATGCACAAGAAAAAATACTAGAAATGGTTTAAGAAGACGAAACATTTTCTCTATTTATTTATTTTGCTATTTTAATTATGCATTTTCTCCCTTTTCTCCCTAATTTAGTGTAGCCCATTAGTCTTCCGCTGCTGTTTACTAAAAACTCTCAACTCAACTTTCTTCATCCTATCTTCTTTCTTTTACTTAGATCACAAAAAGCCACCAGCAGCAGGTCTCACTGCTAAATCTCTGTTGCCCAAACCAGCTTCATCAGGCCTTCGCCCTCCTGGCTACTCCCGCCTCCCTCCACCACGGCTCGCCGCTTTCGGTTTTGTTCGAAGCTCCAGTGTGTCTTCTGTCACCAGCAACCAGTCTGTTGAGAGTACACGAAGTGATCCATGCAGACCAGTATACCGTAAGTTACTGAAAATTCTCTTTACTGTCTAGTGGTTGTTAATTTATGGTCATGTATAAAAACCTTGGGAAACTTGGGAATGGAAATGTGATGTCTTTGAACAAAGGAATAAGGGCTGTTTTTTGTTCTGTGGCTGGGTGTACTATGGCTTAGTATTTTGCATTCATGGGCTATTTCACATAAATACAATAATCAAAGATACAAAACTGAATAATAAAAAAGACGAACAAATCAGGAGCTGGGTTGTGTACGATGGAGTGTCTGCACGTACAATGATTGGCTCGTCTGTCCCAATTACGACCTCTGCTGGCTAGAGATGGGAGATAATGAAGATCAGTGTGTGACTCTCCATGCGCAATAAGGATCCCTTTATGAACCCACCTTGTGCAGGTGAAAAGAAGCGGCCAGCTACCGCATGTCAGTCAGAGTGACTGTAACAGCCTTCTAGGGTCAGGAGTGGAGATCTGCAGCAGTAGAAAGCAGCAGAAATTGGATACGACTTGATTGGGAAGAAAACTTGGGAAAAAAACAGATTAGGAGATCTGAAAGACTTGGCATGTTTATTTATTATTATTATTATTTGAATGGATATTGTGCAAAGTCAAAAAGATCCTTTTTATGTATTTAAAGTGTGAATCATAAATATTAGAGACACATTCATAACTTGGGTTATATTATGTGGATACTTGACCGTGAGCTTATACATTATCCTGCTCCAAATACATTGGTACTGGTGTGTGCAATATTGCTGTTAATCCCTCATCACGCTTACGGCTTTGAGTATGGCCCTTCATAAATTTTTTTCTTTAATTAAAAATGCTATCACTAGCTTCTGAAATTGTTTGCACTTTTGAAAGGAATGGTTGCTTGTGCTACATGTTTTTAATGTAACTTCCATCCTTCCGTGGTTACAGCTGACATCCATGTATCTCAGAGGCCTTGAGATAAATGAGTCACCGGCTGTGTTACATCACAGTTTCTCTCTTGAGAGGAGGAATATCTCAGCTTTTATGAAGTTACAACTTCATAGCAGTGAAAAAAAGGGAAATTAAAAAAAAGAAATGAGAGAGAAGTGGTGTGTATGTATGTGTCAAAATGTGAAAACACTCAGAAAGTGTTATAGCCTGAAATAGGGAAACCAACAGGGTTCTGATTTCACATCATGCTTACAATGCATATGTAGACTGCACACTGTGAAGTATGGTTGAGGAGGTATAGTGGTTGGTATAGGACTACAATTTTGCTTTTGTACATTTTAAAATCATTGAGAAATACAATGACCCTATTTTATGAGCTTGATATTTTCATATCCCTTTCTGCCCCGTCTGTTTGTTATTCAAGTGAATTGGTATAAGAAACTGCACAATTGACTCAATGTCAGTTGTTTTGGTCAATAATTAAATAAATAATTCAGCAAACCAGAGGCTTCTGTATGTACAAAGTAGTTTTTCCCAATTTTTTTCCCAATTTTAGTTTTTCCAATTATAGTTGTATCCAGTTACCTGATTTGTATTTCCGTCTCTGCTGCAGACCAAGGAGGCCCAAAACTAACACAACAAGGGCTCTAACTCATACACTTCTCTTTAATTAGCATGAGAAGGTTTCATATAGGGATCCGTATCACGCTTCGAGAGTCACGCACCAGTCTCCATTATCCCCCATCTCACTGTGTAGACACCATCAATCAGCCAGCAGATGTCATAATTGCAGCAGTTATGAGGAATCCCTACGTCCTCCCCGACTGGCCGTTAGCAGAGCTAAGATTCAAACTCGCAAATGATGGCAGCACTGGTGGGTTAGCGTGTTTTACCAGTAACTCCAGTTTGCCCAAGGTCAGCTAACATAATTTAAATTGCCTGCATTACAGCCCACATCTCATGAATATCCAGGGTTGTTCTAGTTTTACTAATCTAATTCATTCGGCATGGTGGATTAGCTCTCCCACACTTTTACTAGACCAACAAGACGAGTAGTTTATGGAACACACATATATAGAACACTGACTGCTGTTCATCTGTAGTCTTTCCAACTTGGCCGTAAACATTGCATCGCTTAAGGCTAAGTGAATCACTCTTCTGCCTGACTGATAAGACAAATTATAGGCACCAAATGCTAATTATGCTAATCTGCCTCGAGGTAGGAGGTGGAAATTAGCAACAACAATAAAGCTATAAAGAGCTAATGCTGTGTTGATGTTTAGAGCTAGCAGACAATGTCTGTAAAAAGCAGTAATGTCAGTCATGTGTTCACAACACCAAGCTAGGAAGTTTTATACGTATGATAACATTAAAGATCTATAAATGTAATAATCTTGTTTATTACTTATACATTAGCTGGACAAAAGTATTGGGACACCACTCAAACTGTTTTATTATGGAAATTATAGATAACAGGATAACAGTTTAAGGAAGGCCAAAAGGTGAATGTCTGAGGGAATACAACTGAAATTCATACCATGTGTTATCTATGTAGATGTTTAGTATGGAGACAGTAAACTCACCGCACTAAACTTGCTGCTAATAATGGGCCGAATGGCAAAAATGTTGAGCAGCTACCAGGCAAAAACTGATGACTTATTTATATAGATTGTCATTAAAACACTTTTTTGTGTCAGGTATTAATTTGTGATTTTAACTAACAATTGATTAACTGTCAGTCTGCCTGCATCCACTCGATTAAGCAGGGTAATTAAAAACACATTAGTTTACATGTTGTGTATGTACAGTATGTTGCATGCACTGATATAAATATTTACAGTAAGTAAATACTGTAGATCCAACAAGAACATCACTGTACTCCATCCAGCTGTCCGCTTAATCAAACACAAGCATCTGTGGAACATCATCAGCATCTGTAGCTCCTTATATTAGAGAAATGTATCTTGCTCTGGTCCAACATTGGGAATTATTGATCCAGGTTTTCTGCAAGCACTTAAATCTCAAGTGAGTTCTAGTCTCAGAGACCGAACAAAGCTGAATCGATTTGTAGGGCCAAACCAATAAAGGTAGGCTGACTGGTAATTGGTCAAATGGATTTGAAATGAGAGTGTGAAATGGGATTTTATTGGAGAAGCAGGTGGATTGATTGATTGATGAAACTGTAATTACAGTGTGGTTATAGACAGCTTGAGATGCGACTGTGTATTAATCTCTTATTTGTGTCTTAATGCTGAGAAAGTGATGTGCTCTGTCGTAAGATGTAAGAGCCTTGACTGAATTCTGATGATGCTGGAAAAAAAACTATAGCCAGTCTGTGTAGCTACTAAACTAGCAGCTACTTTAACCACATTAAAGACCTTTTACTTAAAAATGTATTTTTTAAAAACGGTGAACTGTTGAATGAATAAATGAAAAACAGTGACACATTTGTGTAAACATGTTTTAGCTGGAGTGTGCATTATCCTTTTAACTTAAGCTTCTCATTAACATGTACTCAAGATGCTAGCTGGTGGCTTATTAGCTATGCTGTTAGCTACCTATGTAATAATTTCTTTTAAAGGTGAAATTATGTTCAGTTTATGGTCAGATAATCGTATTTTCTTCCATTCAGCATTTGACCCTAAACAATAAAAACAACAAATAAAATAGTTCATCAGTAGAGAGCATGTCCAGGAAAAGGAGGAAGTATGGTCACCCTAATTTAGTAGATTTTTCCAAGAAACATCACAGAGGATTCTGTTTTTTTTGCTCTTTTTTGTGTAACCTCTTTGGTAACGTCCACCAAGTTACCAAAGTGTGCCCTTCCATTGAGGATAGGCACTAATAAAACACAGCATTTGTCTCTGTTTACATGATCACAATCCACTGCATGTTGTATAAACTACCTACAAAGCTATTTTGTAGTGCTAGCTGCATGGTACTACGTGAAATTACATTAAATTAATAAACAGTTCCTAATTCTTACTTCTGAGTTCTGAGCATTTAAATAGGTACTGGTTGGCTTCAGTTGTAACGTGTATGTCCCTAGTGGTGTGTTTTGTCCCAGATTTTTTTTGGTGCATACTTGTAACCACATGTTAAGCCATCACTCTTTTCTGGTGCGTTCCTTTATCATTTGAAGTATCCAGCTGCCTGAAGTGCCTGCTTTGCCAATTCTGTTTGAACTTGATCTCTTGCAGCGGGACATTAAAAGGCTCCAGCTTTGGTTGACCTTAACAAACACTTTAACCAGAGTGCCTTTAATACTTCAAAGATAGAAAAAAGAGATAGCATGATCTTTTGTGACTGCAAAGGATTTCAGTTTTTAGTCTGTCAGGGGATTACCGTGTTTTCACATCAACTCTGCCTTCATTGTTACTCTAAGAAATGCGTTCTGTTTTTCCCTATAGACACATTTTTTTTTTTTTTTTTGTATCAGGGGAGGGGCGTAACGGTGGCGCAGTAGGTAGCTCTGTCGCCTTACAACAAAAAGGTCATGGATTTGATTCCCAGGTTTAGCGGTCCAGGTTTTTTCTGTGTGGACATACTTTTTACTGTATTAGGGCTGTATTAGGGCAGCACAGTCACCTCACATTAAAAAAGACCTGGGTTTGATTTTCTGGCCAGAGAGCCAAAGTCCTTTCCTTGTGGAGTTTGCATGTTCTTTCTATGTCTGCATGGAAGTGTAAGTGGTGTCCTGTCTGGGATCCTGTCTAGGATTAAGCAGTTGTAAAACAGACAGTGAATTAATGAATTATGGACATGTATTCTATTCATTGCTAAATTCTGGTCTGGGTTCCAGTGGGACCAATACAGAATAAGAATACATCCCAGACAGGGGGATAATCCAGCATGGTAACACAAGCTCAACCACAGCTAGCACAGGCAAGGAAACAAAGCCACCCTGCTGCCCAATAGCCAATCTATTTATAATCTTTTACTACATACACTTATATTGCAGTTTTCAAGTTAAATTATAAAAAAGATATGATAATGATGTGATTGCACCAAGGACTCACACCAAACACTGGGTGGTGATCTCTCTCCTGAACAGACATACTGAAGAACCACTACCGCTGATGGGAGAGAATGACCTTGAGTCAAGTGTAACACCGCTTTGATTGATTTTCAGAGGAGTGTGTGGGTTTTAGAGGTGAACCAGTACAAACAGTCTGTCTGTACAATTGTGCAGACACTGAGAGACTGAGGATTCAACACACAAGGATTATGTGAAGATATTGATTTCACTGTTAACCAAGAATCCCAGGTGGCTTCTAGCAATCATTTATAAGTATAGGTCATAGACAGAGCTATGGTATTGTAAATGCTCACTGGACAATTCAAATGATCTCACAATAACACATAACTTAATGAGATAAATCTATTTTATTTATAGTGTATACCGATCAGCCAAAACATAGTACTATTCTTCAAAAACGTGCACAGCAATGCCCAATTTATAACAACTGTGACTGTCAGGACAAGCCACAAACCACTGAAAAGATGTTGGGCAACCAAGCCATACTGATGCCAAAGGGAATAAAGGCAACAGTGTCTGGAACAGAAGGGCATTTGTGGCTCAAATTGCTGGTTAATTTTTAATAAGATAAATGTGTTACGACAGACAGTGCATCAAACCCTTCTATGTAAGACCAGACCAAAGTTCCATTAATTGGCAAACAGGCATCAGAACTGGGCATCAGAGTACTCAAAGAAGGTGGACCGGCCAGATGAATTCTGTTTTCTCCAACATCAGGCCAGGCGTGCGTGTGTTGTTCATTTGAGGAAGATTATTTGACGACGAGATGGCACTACGATGAACTGTAGGATGACGTTGGACCTGCTGGTACTGTCCTGGAACCATATTCAAGACCTGTCCTGGTAGACCAGAGCTATTCTAATAGCATATTAGCCAGGTGACACTAATGTTTTGGCTTTTCAGTGTATGTAGTTATATTATCTGACCCTAGTGCTTAGTTTATTCAAAACATTTACATATGAAGTGCCAGTAGTGAGTGCACACTTCAGTCTAGCTCTGCATGTTCATCAACACATCATGTGAAGAACTTATCCCAAAATAGGAGGCGAGAAAGTGGGGGTTGGGTATGAAAGAGAGGTGAGAGAGTGGAAAACAGCAAAAAGGATGTGCCAAACCGAGAAGAGAATACTGGTCTGAGTACAATTGCTACACATTTTGCATTTAGTTTTGTATATTGTATGCAAAATTATTCAGTAATTAAAATCAAAGTGTTGAGTTCCTTTTTAAATCAAAACAGGATGTCGCGGGAAAGTAACTGCTTCAGGCTACTGAAAGCAATGAAAATTTTTATAAAATATAATTACCAGTGTGGTAATTATAATTACCAAAGTGGTTTCACATCATATACTACTACAGGATTCCCCTTGTAGACATACATTCATTTGCTAAACATAAGTGAGTTACAGATCAGGCCCGTGAGGTACTTATATCTACAAAGCTCATTTTTGTCTTTTTTATTTGGGCAGCTGCCTAAGTAGAGAGGATTCTAATAAGACAACAAATTTATAAGGCAGATTATTTAGACGCACTACTTAGACAGCAATTACGGCAATTACGTCACCGCAGTTTTCCCTTGTAAGCTAACACAGTTAGCCTCAGGCCATTTAACCCAATGGGCTGAGGTGACACAACCCGCTAGCATGCGAGCTACCATCTCCCTCTGTGTACAGACAATAGTTAAACTGTCACTGACAAGCCTGTATTTGCAAATAAATCACACTTGTACACCTTTATACAAATAAAAAATCAATACGAATTTATTTACATTTGAAAGGAACTTCGTTGGTTGCTCCGCGTTCGTCGCCATATTTATATTTTTTGTGACAAAAGTTGTGTCGCACTGAATGCTGGGATTGCCTTCACCTCTAAGGAAGCGTCGGACGCTCCCTCATTATTCAGTTGGATTATCACTTCGATACAAGGTATCTGAGAATTTAGACACGACTTCTTCTCAAGAGCTCATGTAGGATGAAGTAAAATTCTGTCTATATAGAGACATCACCAGATTTCAGACAGACCCGTAGTCTTTGCACCCTGTCTGTTGTACTTTGCTTTTATTCTTTTCAGACAGATGATATAAGTCGCATTGTGCAGTTTCACTGCTTCAAAACCTTAGACGAACCCCCGCTGTGCTGCACTCACAGTCCCTGTTCTGCTGAGACAAGTGTGTACTGTGCTATACACTGCTGGATGTTCGGCCAATTCCTCTAAGGTCGGGTTCAAGTCGAGTTATTGTTTCTACTGTTGTCTTTTTTTCCCAGCTGTAACAGCTCTGAGAAGACTTTCCACCAGATTTTGGAGTGTGTCTGTGAGAATTTGGGTGCATTGAGTCAAAAGTGCTTGTTTGACAGTAAGGCCCGTCTCATAATCAGTGTAATTGGTATCTACATTAGCAGTATAGTGCAAAAATGATGGTTTGTGGTTTTTATTTGTCAAACTTACCACATTGTTTCTTGCCCGTATGCAATAAGCAGAATAG
This sequence comes from Trichomycterus rosablanca, assembly GCF_030014385.1. Classification (NCBI taxonomy): domain Eukaryota; kingdom Metazoa; phylum Chordata; class Actinopteri; order Siluriformes; family Trichomycteridae; genus Trichomycterus; species Trichomycterus rosablanca. Next base: position 23,932,271 of record NC_086005.1, on the reverse strand, counting down.
AATGTGGTTAAACCTGGAACTTGATGCTTCATTGTGAAATCTGGCAGAACGTATGATTTTGAGCAGACTGGTTTAGCATATTGGTTACTGCTAGGCATCATCCTCTTATTCCGAGGTGGGCGTTGGTCTGATGGTTTTTGCTTAATAATGCATGGCATCCTATTTCTTATGGTGCCATGTGTGTGGTGTGCTTACCAGACTGGAAAGCCTGCTGTGATGGAAATCTGTGTTCATGCTACAGCCTGGCTGGTTTATTTCTCATGAAAAGTCTCATATTTTACAGCAAAATGAATAGACAGAGTGGGCCATTTATATTTAGGGTTGTGTCCCTAAATGAGTAAGACAATTTTGAACCAATCACATGAACAGGCAAATGATTTGTATAATATGTGCACCCTGTAAACTGCAGACTTCTATTCTTGTTATAATATTCAAACACTAATGACAGATTGCCTCTTCACTATGTTCCACTACATTAAATCACAGTACAGTTGAATGTGGTTAAGAACACAGTCAAAAATATTACATGGTGACATTTCAAGTACTCTGGTCATCTGCTATTATTGCTTAACTTGAGGCTAACCATTAAGCCAGGCTATTTCCAATATATTCTGGCAAAACTGAAGATGCGAAGAGGTGAATACTGTTGTTTTGCTTTATCAGAAAAGAAAAACAAGTTTAGACAAATAAATAAATATAATGACCAGTTCAAGGACTCCTTATCCGATGCAACATGCATCCAATAAATTGAATTCCATTTACATTTTTGCATACCGTCTATAGTAAGTTACCTTGCTTTATGAAAACAGAATTCTTATTAAAATTATGTTGCTCATTTGTCTTTATGTTGATGAAAATGTCATCGCTGCTCGGTGTGGGTTTTATTCCCTGCGACTGGCAAGAGCTACAGGACTTTTCTTCTTTGGGGAGCTCAACACATGGCATCTTTGTGATAATGCTTTTTTATGGATGCCAGCATTTATAAAGCCACTTTCCAGTGATTTAATGTAAAACCTACTATACATGTACACATAATTTATAATACATAGTGTATAATAGTAAATCATCATGACAGGAAATTAAACGCTTCGCTCCTGATCTAATTTTACATTTTTGAACCGACTACATCAACAGCCCAACTACAACAACATTTCACTGCCTTTGTTTATATATTATATTATATTTTAAAGTGCAATAATGTCTTAACTGTGACTGTACACACACAATATACAGGGGTTGGACAAAATAACTGAAACACCTGGTTTTAGACCACAATAATTTATTAGTATGGTGTAGGGCCTCCTTTTGCGGCCAATACAGCGTCAATTCGTCTTGGAAATGACATATACAAGTCCTGCACAGTGGTCAGAGGGATTTTAAGCCATTCTTCTTGCAGGATAGTGGCCAGGTCACTACGTGATGCTGGTGGAGGAAAACGTTTCCTGACTCGCTTCTCCAAAACACCCCAAAGTGGCTCAATAATATTTAGATCTGGTGACTGTGCAGGCCATGGGAGATGTTCAACTTCACTTTCATGTTCATCAAACCAATCTTTCACCAGTCTTGCTGTGTGTATTGGTGCATTGTCATCCTGATACACGGCACCGCCATTGGATGCACATGGTCCTCCAGAATGGTTCGGTAGTCCTTGGCAGTGACGCGCCCATCTAGCACAAGTATTGGGCCAAGGGAATGCCATGATATGGCAGCCCAAACCATCACTGATCCACCCCCATGCTTCACTCTGGGCATGCAACAGTCTGGGTGGTACGCTTCTTTGGGGCTTCTCCACACCGTAACTCTCCCGGATGTGGGGAAAACAGTAAAGGTGGACTCATCAGAGAACAATACATGTTTCACATTGTCCACAGCCCAAGATTTGCGCTCCTTGCACCATTGAAACCGACGTTTGGCATTGGCACGAGTGACCAAAGGTTTGGCTATAGCAGCCCGGCCGTGTATATTGACCCTGTGGAGCTCCCGACGGACAGTTCTGGTGGAAACAGGAGAGTTGAGGTGCACATTTAATTCTGCCGTGATTTGGGCAGCCGTGGTTTTATGTTTTTTGGATACAATCCGGGTTAGCACCCGAACATCCCTTTCAGACAGCTTCCTCTTGCGTCCACAGTTAATCCTGTTGGATGTGGTTTGTCCTTCTTGGTGGTATGCTGACATTACCCTGGATACCGTGGCTCTTGATACATCACAAAGACTTGCTGTCTTGGTCACAGATGCGCCAGCAAGACGAGCACCAACAATTTGTCCTCTTTTGAACTCTGGTATGTCACCCATAATGTTGTGTGCATTGCAATATTTTGAGCAAAACTGTGCTCTTACCCTGCTAATTGAACCTTCACACTCTGCTCTTACTGGTGCAATGTGCAATTAATGAAGATTGGCCACCAGACTGGTCCAATTTAGCCATGAAACCTCCCACACTAAAATGACAGGTGTTTCAGTTATTTTGTCCAACCCCTGTATATAACTGTACACTGTGCAATATACAACTGTACACTGTGAAATATATAACTGTACACTGTGACTACACACCGTGCAATATATAACTGTACACTATGCAATATACAACTGTACACTGTGCAATATACAACTGTACACTGTGCAATATACAACTGTACACTGAAATATATAACTGTACACTGTGACTATAGACACAGTGCAATATACAACTGTACACTGCAATATACAACTGTACACTGTGAAATATATAACTGTACATTGTGACTATACACACAGTGCAATATATAACTGTACACTGTGCAATATATAACTGTGACTGTACACACACACTTGGTGCAATATACTATTATATAAAAAAGCACAACACTTAGCACAAGCTACAAAATGTAGCAAAAAAGTGTCCATTAGATTAATAAAGTGTCTGGTCGGGGAACAATGTAGAAATAATGCACAGAACAGTTATTTAACAGTTTTATATTTAAAACTGTTAAATAACTGTTCTGTGCATTATTTCTACATTTTGTAGCTTGTGCTAAGTGTTGTGCTTTTTTATATAATTTACCTTAATTAAGCATAAGTGCTTAAGTGTAGTTTGTTTTACCTTTGTATAATTAACCTTATTTAAGCATCTACAGGCTTACTTCAAACAACATCTCATTGTATTTGTATAGTGACAATAAAGATAAAATATTTTATCTTATACAGTTAAATCACTAGTGCAAGAAACTTCTAGAAAGCGAAAAAGACAAGCGTATGTACGTTACCTAATGTGGACTGAAATTGCACCAGTCTTCAGTTTTACCAGCTGTGCTTTGTCAGGATGCTGTGTTTTGCTGTGCTTGGTACTATTCTACTGCTGTTTAAATTATTACTGAAATGTGTACCAGTAGATACAGAGGAACACTCTTAACACTCATGCTTTGTGCCAGAGCTTTAAAAATGCTTTATGGTGTTTTTTTTCCATTAAAAAGAATAAAGCATGCAGCACTGATGCAAAACACAAATAGACGACTACAGTATCTTCCTCTTTGTGAAGTAACAGTGAGTTAGCGATTGAGTGAGTGAATAACACACCCGGGTTATGAAGTGTTTCAGTTTTAAAATGCTCAAATATGACACAGTAAACACACTACAAACCACTTTAAGCTGCATAAAACCAGATGTTCCTGTACTAAAGCGTGTTTGCAATACTATTAAGTACCTAGTGTGCAGTTACAACCATGTACAAATTATACTTATGCGGCAATAAAATTGCCCAACAGATGCGTTTCCCAGTTTTTATTAATCTGATAAATATTTAATAATGTAGCCTTGAAACCAAAGCAAATATTTGCTCCTTGTATCACCCACACCATTACTTACACCATTTTTAACTATACGGGTATATGTTTTGTCCACTGTATATTGTATATATGCACAGTGTACTTGTGCTACACCCTACTTACATGTTGTGCATTTGTATCAGTTTTTCTTACACAGAAACTTCCCTCGGGATAAATAAAGTATCTATCCAGCCATCCATCTATCTATCCTTACATCCATCCATCTATTTCTTTATCCATCCATCCATCTATTTCTTCATCCTTCCATCCATTTATTTCTTCATCCTTCCATCCATCTATTTCTTCGTCCATCCGTCCATCCATGTTCATGTTGATTTGTTAGTCAATTTCTACAGGAAACAATATTTTGGTACAGTTCTGACATTGTGTTACAGATGCATTTGATCTAAAAATTATTTTAAAAAAATGACTGACTTGGACAATTCTGTTTCCTGTTGGTTTACTAATAGGTCCTGCCAGTGAGGGTGATGACCCCCCTTTTCACAGGGTCATTACAGCCTCCTGCGGAGATGGGCCAAAGGTAATGTGCCGCAGCAGCCCGCAGCCCCCCAGCACGCCTGTACCCACTCGCCGCCCACTGCTGCCCCCTCCCTCAGGCTCCCCAGTCGGTAAAAACTCAAAACAGAGTCAGAGCACATTTGGCTACAACACACACATCCACAAAACCCGCTGGTTATAGCTACACTGAATCAATAATGTGTATCAATGTACTTTAAAATAGAACATCCACTGCATGTCAGAACTGAATTTTGCCTAATAAAAGTAATAAAAAATGCATTTAGTTATTAATAGCTATTAATAACTAAAAATGGTCACTGGTCTCAGTTTCTGTTGTTGGGTATACAAAAACTGTTCGATTGTTTACAATTGAATTCTCTAAAATTTATATTTTATCATAGCAGCATAAAAATTCTTCACACCATGCTAACATTGTAGTTTTTTTTTTTCATTTATGCATTTTCTCCCTTTTTCTCCCGATTTAGCGCAGTCAATTTGTCTTCCGCTGCTGTGGATCCCTAATTGCATTCGAGGAGGGTATATTTGCTGCTCACGTGCCCTCTGATGCATGCGCAGTCCTAGCGGACCCCTTCTTTACACCCGTGCTTCTGCACAGACGCCTCTATCTACTAATCAGGGTCCCCACCCACTTAGTCCGGTAATTTCCCCAACCCAGCAGACACGGTGGCCAATTTGTCTGCTGCAAGCACTGCCAATTGTGCCCGCTAGATGGTGAACCGGGGTGTTAAAAATCTCGACGCTGGTGTGCTAGTGAAATAGCTCGCTGCACCAACTGGGCGCCAACATTGTAGTCTTTTTACTTTCTCAGTCAAAGCACAATTTTCCCCTGGAAACAGCAACAGCAAAATCAGTTATATTTATAAAGTCTTCAATGCAAAATAAAATAGGTCATTTGTCAAATTCTATTGTTATTATTTATAATAATTATTATAAAGCAAGTTTCAATCAATTTGAATTTTTTAAGGTGAATGTAAGGTCATCTGTCTGTAAGCCAAAGCTGAGATGTAATTACTTTTAAATCATAATGATGATTTTTAAATACAGAAGACTAAAAAAAAAAACAGAATTAAAGACTGGAGTGGCCCTGTCAAAAAAAAAATTGGGGTGAGATTTTAAACATGCAAATCATGCCAAATAACGTAGTAAAGTGTCAGATGTAAAGCAAATTTAAAGCAATTTAAAGCAAAAAAAATACCAGGCCAGTAATAAAATGTGCAGTAAGTTCTTATGCACTAATTAAACTGTATTTCTGTTTATTCTTAATAGGTACAAGAAAGGAGTTCCAGAAAAATTCTGACGGTTCCCATTCTGCACTCTCCTCCCCAAAGCGACTGGCTGTTGTTTCACCAAAACCACAATCACCAGGTAAAAAAACATTCTGTCCTCCACATACCATGCCATTGGCACTACATGGATTTGGGAAAACTTTGTCAAACTATTATCAGTATTCACAGTTCATTTACAAATGCAAGTTAAGACTGTACTATGCGCAGCAGCTACAATATGTCAACAATGTTCAGTAAAACCTTACCTAAAATGCATACCTTAATAAACAGTAAAAGAAAGATCATCCAGTTATCAGCATTCAAAAACAGGGACTGTAACATATTAGTGCCCATGGCATGGCTTACTTGTGTATATGTGAGGGCACCATTGAAAATGTTGCACATTATATAGCACATTATAGCAACAAATAAAGTGCAGGTGCTGGACTGGTCATTAAATTAAGTAAGATGTTTACAGCTCAGTAAAAAAAAGAAAGTGCTGTATAAAGCTGAGTATGCATTGTTCATGTGCCTGACCTGCAGATGAACCTCTTATGGTGTCCTGTTTGTACATGAAAGCTTCTATCTGTCACAACATAAGCTGTTGAGTTGTGAAAACCACTTTCTCGCCTCCCGTTAGACCCGCCGTGTTACCCAGGACACAACATCCCCACTTTATTTGTCATAATGATGACTCCATTTTAGACAAATGGATGTGGTGGCATTTATAAGCCATTAGCATACATTTGTGTGTGTGTGTGTGTGTGTGTGTTAGTCACAGATTACTAAGACTCATGTTCAATATACCAAAGGCATTGGGGAGCTGATTTTGTGTGTGGATTAGGACACAGCCCCTCAGCTTCCCGGTTAAGCAGTGATCTTTTTGCTAAACAGTTTGATACAGTGAGTTTTGTTTATTGTAACTGAATATATTTTATGTTGAGTTATTGTATGCATTCTTTAAAACAGTCCTTGACAATTTTCTAGGGGCTAAAATATTTCTTAAAGATTTTACAGGATTTTTTTTCTAATTAGGAAAATTATCATTATTATTGTTATTATTATTATTTACATATTATTCAACAGACGGTATATTCTGTATATTTACTCTCTACTTCTTTTAAACATCTATTATTTATTTATTGGGCATTATTAGTTTTGTACTTTTTTATCACTAGAGGGTATTTCTATTGTGTATTATTAAATATATGAGTAAGTGTATTATTTAAGCAGAAGATTAACCAAGCAAGGCCATTCATGCTTAAAATAACCCAAAGGTTGCCAGATTTCAGACAGTGTGTCTCATCCAAAATTATCCAAAATATTTTGTCACACTCAACTGTAATGCCAGTGCTAAATCGTTCATCATTCTACACAAATTGCATATAACATTTCTTTTTGGAAGTTTCATTTCAGCATAATGTGGTGATATCGGGTAGGACATGAGAATTCTGAGAACACTGCTGCTGTGCAGTGAAGGTTTGATTATTCAGCACTTATAACTGCAGCTAGGGGGAAAAAGTCATAGTTTTGTTGGTAACATCGCTGCCGAGCAGTTATTGCTTGTTCAGGCTTTTTATTTCAGTCCCCTTGTGAGTGTGTGTCAGCAATAGATCTCAGAAAGGTCTCTGCTTAGAGCTGATGGTAGAAAAAAAGGCTAAAACTGAGCGTAGATTTGCTGGGTCCTTTGTTGGTCAACAAGCAAATAAAAGAAAACTGCAAAAGAAAAAAAATTACAAAATGTACAAAAAGTATCACAATATACTCATTAAAAATATGCTTTTTATTTTTTTTATTTGTGTCCTGAATGGTATGTGGTGGGATGTAACACAAAGTACATGCTCCAGAATTTTCTATAAAGATTTAAATCTGATTATTGAGGCCATGTAATGCATTTGAGGTGTTCATCAAACCGTTTTTAAACATTTTAGCAGTATGTATGGCGGCATTAACATCCTAGAAAATGGCAAACAGTGATGGTTATGTTGAACTGCCTGGTACAGCCATACAAAGCATTAAGACCATTGTCTGTTATGGACCACATAGGGACCTTTAGGCTGTTTAATCGGACCAGTCGAGTATTTACAAAACTATCCTAAATACCGAATTCATTTTGCCTTTTTTCTGCAATACCTTGGGTCTCAGTTGATTCCATTAGGTGGTGCATTCCAAACACTACCGACCTTTGCTAAAGCCGAGTCTATCATCTCTACACACAGATATTCATTCCCCCACCTGCTACTGTCTGTCAAATTTTAAAACCCAGTGTGGCCCCTGAGCCAAAACGTTTGCCCACCCCTGCCCTATGTACATCATAGTCAGCATTGTTATTGTTTTTAGTGGAGAAAATACGATGACAGTCAATTCATTAGACCATATGACTTTTCTGTGCTCAGGGGTCCAGGTTTTGTGCTCCTTACACCAAGCTATATGCAAATTATGCTCTAATACAAGTGATTTTGAAATGCTTTGTTTCAAAATAATAGTGACACACGTTCAATTCTCCACAGTCCTTCAGAGGCAGAGGGCAGCAGCTGCGGCCACACGGGTACCTGCAGTTCCCGGGGTCCCAGGTGTGCCGGGTAAGGGGCACAGTGGCTCTCCGGGACTGAAGAAGAAAAAAGAAGAGGAGCAGAGAAAGGAGAAAGAGCGAGAGGAAGAGGAAAGGCTAGAGGAGGAGGTACAGCAGCTGCAGACTCAATGCAAGGAGCAGAACAGGCAGCTTCTGGCTCTTCGATCTGAATTAAAGAGGACCGTGTTGGGCCTGGACACTTTAGCCATCTGTACCCAGCACTTCTGCCTGCAGGTAATGACAGCACAGTCAAAACTGCATGTACTGAGCTTTTAGTTTGGTGGCTGTGTGCTTCATGCAAGACAAAATAATTTTATAGACAGCGCACTCTGGTGTTATTTAAAAGAATTGCAGTTTGTATTGACTTTGTTTAACATTTAATATTACAGTTTCAAAGACTTTCACTAATGGTAGTCAAGGTTCTGGTAAGAGTAAAAATAGAGATAGATGGATGGATGGATGGATGGATGGATGGATGGATGGATTGGATGGATGGATGGATGGATGGATGGATGGATGGATGGATGGATGGATAGATAGATAGATAGATAGATAGATAGATAGATAGATAGATAGATAGATAGATAGATAGATAGATAGATAGATAGATAGATTGTTAGGGTGCCTGCGACGTCTGGTGAACATACCACCAGTTCCCAGCGTTGCAGGCGTTACAGAACAAAGAGCAGCATGGCCTCAAATAGGAGGCCAGCTGATTAGGGCAACGACCTGCAGCTGTCAGCTCCCTATTTAAGGGGGCGTCGCCAGTCTGCAGGCGTCGCACCTTTGTTCTGTGTTTGTCACACGGCTGCTCTGCACCAGCCATTCCTTTTATCAGGGCAAGAACGGTTACCCCAGGCGCTTCCTAGAGCGGTTGGGTGTGTAAGCTGTAAGGCTGAGGTAACTAGGGTTTTTGTTTCACTGATTAGGGAGAGCCGGTGCGATTAGGTGCAGCCCTCGCGCTGCGGTTGTTTTGGCTTTGCCGCTTGTTCCCTGCTTGCCAAGCTAGCAGCGGGTTAGCTTTGGGCTAACAGCCACATTCCGCAGGCCATTAAAGGCGTGTGTTTTTCCCGGGCTATTCTCTGCCTGTTTGGTGCAGCGGTAACTCTCCGCTCCTCCACTCGAGAATCCCCGGTTCTAATCCACTCATTTGAACCTTGTGTCAAAGTAAATATCGGTTTCTTCCCAGCCTCTAAATGCTGGTGACACAACCGATTTGCTGCTGTTAAATAGCACCCTTGTGTTAGTTTTGTCTCTGTAACGGATTATTTCCATATTTCCCCCTCTTTTCAACTGCCTCTTATTTAGTAGGCGAGCCTGTTGTCCCGGCTACACCGTAGCTTAGTGGGACTTACCATTGCACTGCGAGTGCGCGACCCGGGTTCGCGCCTCGCTTCAGCTCCTTTTCTATTTCTTTGTTTTGTGTTTCCTTTTCAGTTGCCAGCGACACCAGCGGCCTCGTTCGGGATTTCCCGAATTGTCTTCTGTTTGAGTTTTGTTTATGTTGTACTGTATTTATATTATTTATTGTTAATAAATATTATTTTTTGCTCCGCACCTTTGGGTCCTACGCCTCTCTCATTATAACATAGATACATCTTATTGCTAGTGTAACCATACTATAATTATGCAGTTCGTAAGTAAGACTGACTTGGACCATCATCCTGGATAAAATGCTAAACACTTGTGTTTGTTTGTATTTCAGAGTGAAAGTACAGAGCAGAAGGAGAGACATTTGTCTCTGGAGCTCACCAAGGTTCAGGAGGAACAGGGTAGGCTCTGGGTATTTCTTCATTATGGATTTTATACATTTAAAATCAACATCACAACAAAATCCACAACACAACAATGTGTGCAGAATGTCAAGGCATCTAAATACTTTCTGAATCCACTGTATAATCCCAATCTAGTCATATCCAATTACCCTGGTTATATCTCTCATCTAATGCTGCAGACCCTACCCTGGCCGAGGAGGGCTGTACTTAACACATGCCCCCTTTGACACATGTGCAGTTGTCAGCCTTTTCTTTTCACCTGCACGATGTGTGTTCACACAGGAATCAGTATCGCATATGGAGAGTCACACACTGATCTTCATTATTCCCCGTCTCTGTGCAGACGCCATTGACCGGCCAGCAGAGGCCGCAATTGCAGCAGTGGTGACAAATACCTCCTGCCCTCCCAATGATTGGCAGACATTAGCCAATCGTGTCTGAGGCAGACATTAGCCAATACCGGGCTGGCTGATAGATCTGAGATTCAAACTTGTGAGTTTGAGATCTTAGCACTGATGGGTTAGCGTGTTTTACTGCTGTGCAACCCAAGCACCCCATGGAGAGCTGTCTTTTAATAATTCATCAACTTAAAGATTTATGCCCTGCAAGATATATATTTTTTTCTTTGTTGTGTTCTCCACATTGATAAAATCCCTCATCTCTTCATTAATTTAAATCTACTATTAAATTCAAACAAATTCTAAGCTTACAAGGCTGTGTCAATTATAAAGTTTTATTTACAGACTGATTTGTTTTCGAGTGAAAGTCTTCCATTTCTGAGCCTGTGCTTACTTCTCATCCTCATGGTCAGATCTCACAGCTGCTCGATGGGAGCTGCTGCAGCAGGAGAAGGTGGAACTGGAAGAGAGTTTTGAGCTGCAGCTCAGAGAGCTTCAGGAGCAGCAGGAGTCGGAGCTTCTCACTCTGGAGGAGCAGCTTAGGGCACGCCACGCCTCTGACACTGATCACTTAAAAGCCGAGCATCAATCACATGTGGAGGAGCTGAGAACCCAGCAACAAGAGCAGGTTAGGCAACGGGCCGCGAATGACATGTGGGCTGTAGTTTGGACATCCCTGATTTAGAGCCTTATTTGCCAATTTGCTCATACTTGGTGAGTCTCATCATTTGTACAATGGCTACCAATTTGCGAATGTTTATTGCAAGCCAGATCTTCTCATTAAACATGGGCACTGAAAATCTTTTGTAAAGTTTAGTTTTGTAAGTGGTTTAGGAATGGCATGTCCAAGAACCTTATTGTCAGTTGTCCACATATTTTGTCTGTATATGTACAGTGTATCACAAAAGTGAGTACACCCCTCACATTTCTGCAGATATTTAAGTATATCTTTTCATGGGACAACACTGACAAAATGACACTTTGACACAATGAAAAGTAGTCTGTGTGCAGCTTATATAACAGTGTAAATTTATTCTTCCCTCAAAATAACTCAATATACAGCCATTAATGTCTAAACCACCGGCAACAAAAGTGAGTACACCCCTTAGTGAAAGTTCCTGAAGTGTCAATATTTTGTGTGGCCACCATTATTTCCCAGAACTGCCTTAACTCTCCTGGGCATGGAGTTTACCAGAGCTTCACAGGTTGCCACTGGAATGCTTTTCCACTCCTCCATGACGACATCACGGAGCTGGCGGATATTCGAGACTTTGCGCTCCTCCACCTTCCGCTTGAGGATGCCCCAAAGATGTTCTATTGGGTTTAGGTCTGGAGACATGCTTGGCCAGTCCATCACCTTTACCCTCAGCCTCTTCAATAAAGCAGTGGTCGTGTTAGAGGTGTGTTTGGGGTCATTATCATGCTGGAACACTGCCCTGCGACCCAGTTTCCAGAGGGAGGGGATCATGCTCTGCTTCAGTATTTCACAGTGCATATTGGAGTTCATGTGTCCCTCAATGAAATGTAACTCCCCAACACCTGCTGCACTCATGCCATGGCATTCCCACCACCATGCTTGACTGTAGGCATGACACACTTATCTTTGTACTCCTCACCTGATTGCCGCCACACATGCTTGAGACCATCTGAACCAAACAAATTAATCTTGGTCTCATCAGACCATAGGACATGGTTCCAGTAATCCATGTCCTTTGTTGACATGTCTTCAGCAAACTGTTTGCGGGCTTTCTTGTGTAGAGACTTCAGAAGAGGCTTCCTTCTGGGGTGACAGCCATGCAGACCAATTTGATGTAGTGTGCGGCGTATGGTCTGAGCACTGACAGGCTGACCCCCCACCTTTTCAATCTCTGCAGCAATGCTGACAGCACTCCTGCGCCTATCTTTCAAAGACAGCAGTTGGATGTGACGCTGAGCACGTGCACTCAGCTTCTTTGGACGACCAATGCGAGGTCTGTTCTGAGTGGACCCTGCTCTTTTAAAATGCTGGATGATCTTGGCCACTGTGCTGCAGCTCAGTTTCAGGGTGTTGGCAATCTTCTTGTAGCCTTGGCCATCTTCATGTAGCGCAACAATTCGTCTTTTAAGATTCTCAGAGAGTTCTTTGCCATGAGGTGCCATGTTGGAACTTTCAGTGACCAGTATGAGAGAGTGTGAGAGCTGTACTACTAAATTGAACACACCTGCTCCCTATGCACACCTGAGACCTAGTAACACTAACAAATCACATGACATTTTGGAGGGAAAATGACAAGCAGTGCTCAATTTGGACATTTAGGGGTGTAGTCTCTTAGGGGTGTACTCACTTTTGTTGCCGGTGGTTTAGACATTAATGGCTGTATATTGAGTTATTTTGAGGGAAGAATAAATTTACACTGTTATATAAGCTGCACACAGAGTACTTTTCATTGTGTCAAAGTGTCATTTTATCAGTGTTGTCCCATGAAAAGATATACTTAAATATCTGCAGAAATGTGAGGGGTGTACTCACTTTTGTGATACACTGTATGTCATTCAGCTCATTTCTGAATATTATGTACGACATGCAGATTGAAGAGTTGACAGCTCAACATGAGTCCACCTTGGAAGATCTTAGAACCATGCACAACATGACCATGGCGAGCCAGCAAGAGGAGCATGCCAGGACCATGAGAGGTGTGTGCTCTATTTGCATTTGTTTTGTGTTATAGAGACAATACTGGCATGACTGTACTAATCTCAGACTTGGGTTGTGTCCTATTGTTAGACCTGAGGAAAGCACATGAGCAGCAGAAAGCTATTCTGGATGATGACTTTGAGAAACAGAGAATCTCTCTTCAGGTGAGTTTACGCGGAATTAAAAGCAGTAGCTGTTTTTAAAAAATATATTTTAAGTTGGATGGAGGTTTACTTTCTGAATCCACTGTAAAATAAGCTGTATTTATTCTTTATTCTATGTTTTTACCCTGGCTGAGGAGGGCCGTACCTAACACACACACCCTCCAACATGCCTTGCACAAGGCGGGGTCACACAGGGATCAGTCTTGCATATGGAGAGTCACGCACTGATCTTCATTATTCCCTAGTCTCTGTGCAGACGCCATCACCATACACTGGAATTAAGAGTTAACATACACTTGACATAATAGGTTACACGTTATAGCAAAATTGGAATTTAAAAATTCACCTTGAACAGGTGTTTTTGAGGTCCATTAACAAACATAGAGCACTGCTCTGGTTGCATCTTTGATCACACTACCTGGCAACCAAATTTGTACTGTAAATTTTACTTATTTTGGACAGAATCAGAACTTTATTATTCATAAATAAAGCTCAAATAAAGTCAAATATATGTGTGTATCCCATTTTACAATAGAAAATGTCTCAAAGCAACTTCCAGGACCTTCCAGGACCAAACATATAGTTGTGAGATTTGAGGTCTTTCTACGTGTTTCAGGATCAGGTGGACACGATGACGTTTCAGAATCGAGCTCTGAGAGACAAGGCCAAGCGTTTTGAAGAGGCTCTGAGAAAGAGTGCAGATGAGCAGATAATGGTAACTTTAACCAAATAAATGTATTTATAAACTAAATGTCAATGTCTTTTATTAATAATGGGGTTCATTTTGTTTTGATTTTAGGATGCTCTTGCCCCGTATCAGCACATTGAACAGGACCTGAAGAGCCTGAAAGAGGTTCTTGAGATGAAGAACCAGCAGATCCATGAACAGGAGAGGAAAATCTGCCACCTGGAGAAAATGGTAAGCTCTACTTTAAAAGTTAAATTTAAGAGTTTAAGAATTTAAGAATCTTGAAAGAATTTATTTCCAAAACTCCAAAACCCATGTAAAAATCTACAGTTGTGTTGCTCCAAGATTGTGGTATTAGCATTTTACTGTAATATAATAACCAATTTAGAAAATGTGGTCCATCAAACTTGCAGAACTGGCTACAATGACCAGAGGTGAGAATGGAACCCAGGTCCAAGCATTTACAATATTATGCAGCATCAACTCTATCATTCTAACTATTTCAAGGCCTTATGTGCCCTGGCACTGAGAGAAGATTGGCTCCAATTTAGCTCTGTCTGCTTTGGGTATAATAATTTAATGGAGATACCTGTGGTTACTTGATTCTTTGAGCAGGCTCAAAAGAATGGTTACCTGGAGGAGAGGGTTCAGGTGCTGCAGCAGCAGAATGAGGATCTGAAGGCCCGCATCGATCGTAACACCGTACTGTCCAGGTATTTCTACATGTCTAGCTAACAATCATTTAATAAAAATAATAAATAATCTATTTGATAATGAAAAATAGTGTTAGAAAAGCATTAAGAGTGATGTAAGGTCTGTCGTGATCTCTCTTCATAGACACATTTTACATTATCCTATGCCTAGAAGAAGGCTGTTTAAATTCATACATGCCTTAAAATGATGCCTACTGAGGTGCCTTAATTCTAAGCGATAATCTGACTGAATAACGAGGGAGTGTCTGATGCTTCTTTACCAGTGAAGGCAATTATTTTTGGTACACAGAGGGAGATGTTAGCTGACATGCTAGCGGGTTGTGTCGCCCCAGCCCATTGGTTTGCATGGCTTTCGCTCAGTAAGCGAAAACTGCAGTAACGTAATCGCCTTAATCTCTAAGTACTGTGTCTAAATAATCTGCCCTAGAAGTCGACATCTTATTAGAATCCTCTCTACTTAGGCAGCTTCCTAGGTAGGCAGTAGGCAGCAAGGCAGCTCACTAGGTTTTCAGACAGACCCTATGATTGTGTGATGTTTCCTATAGACAACTATCAGAGGAGAACGCTAACCTGCATGGACACGTGGAGCGAGAATCCAATGAGAAGAAGCGCCTGAGCCGCAACAACGAAGAGCTACTTTGGCTGCTCCAGACGAGCCCCAACATGTCACCGTCCTCCTCCCCCAGTCACAGGGTCTTCTTCCCAGGGCATGAAATCCCCCCTTATACCTGCTCTCCCGGTCCTGAAACCCCAACTCACTCCCACTCGTATTCTCCTGGACCATGCACTCCTTCTTACATGGTGGGATCTCCAGGCCCAGGTACGCCCACTCACAGAGGCTCAGGAGCGGCCAGGTGCTCCCCTGGACACGTCCCTAATGCCAACACACTGCCCAGATAAGCTCTTTACAAACAGTTAACAAGCCCGCTGTTGTTTCTTTTTCCTGTTTTTTGACTGCTTTCTATTTTTTAATCTTTTTTGAGAACTGTACTTTTTGATGTTGATTGTTAAACAATATGACGACCTACCAGGCTCAATAACCATCTCAGCACCTTAGCAAGAATCTGACTTCCAGTTCACACCACAGAATATCAGACATGAAGAATCAGCAGTGATTGTTTTGTAGTCCTCCCACCTTTAGGTTGTCCAGCTTTTTGTATTGTTCTAATACAGAGTCATGGGGTAGATTGTCTGAGCACAACCTTGGACGATATGGTCAAAAGTATGTAGACATTGCCAATTACAGCCATTTATCTATTGCTAACAGACATAAAAAATTTATTCAGTAAAACAAATTGGCAAATCCATTTCCTCAATGGAGTAAATAATATATTGTAGCGTCGCCACTGGGGGGCCGGCACGGGCTTTACCCAGAAAGCCTTGCGACCGTGGTATCCAGGCTTACCGTAGCCGTGTAGCCCAGTGTTGGGGATGGGGTGGCTGCGGTAAGGGCTGGATAGGCAGCTCTATGTTTGTCTGTCTGTTGTGTGAATGTCTATGTGTATGAATGGATGTCTTAAAGTAACTGTCTGGCGGCCGCGACGCCCCTCCCTTGATACTTGCCGGCGCCACAATATCTTAGCGCTTGTAAAAAGATTCACACCTAAACAGTGTCTCTTCAGGTCAAATAGAGGAATATTAGTTATAGATATTATAGATTTTAGATAAAACTCTGGCTGTGAGTGTGAATTTAAACTGATGGCTGGAAATCGGATGCTTTCTCAATCCTTGCAGATGCCAATTTTGGCTGGAGACACCATGTGGCCTGGCTTAGTTGGCAAGTCTACTGTGAAAGTCACAGTCAAAATTTTTTTGGTAAACCTAGCACTGCTCTAGTCTTCCAGTCTTTTCTGTAATGGCTGCCGCTCAGGGTCGTGTCCCTCAGGTTGCCATTCATTTAACTTTCTTACAATATAAGACTCAATATAAGTTCTGACTTTCAGCATCTGGTTCACACGATACAGAGTAAACAGGGAGTGTATAAAGGATTGGATATAAAATCTTTTTCAATGTTGTCATTTTTCTAGTAATATTTGTGAGGTCTTGTGATAAAATCTTTTTGCTATGTGCATGTGCTCTAAGCCTTCCCTTATTTTTTAGATACATTTGGAATTGTGGTAAATGTAGACACTTGTATTTTAGGTTCAACATTTTCCATCTGCTTGCTAAAACACAGTGGGAATGAACTACACTTTAGTAGTGAACCAATATAATTTTTTTTACAAATCTACTTTATTTTATGACTGAAAATCAGTTTTTATTATCAATTTGTCAATTTAATAAAACTTGTTATTGTATAGTAGCCCTGAAAATTACCTGTGTAGAGAGTAACTTAGGATTACTTAGGAAATTTTCTTTTATATAAATAAGCTAAAAAGGAATGTAGCCTAATTGAATAAGAAAATAGCATTGTACTTTGCTGTTCAGGGATTTTCTTTTTTCACACAGTGAATTGCATGGCTTTGTTAGAGTTAGAGATCTTTAAATCTTAAGATCTGTAGTTTTTTTAAACATATGTAGATGGCATTAAAAACTATCAATTAATTCCCTAGTTTATTTATAGCAATAATTTACAGCATTTGCCACAATGGAAAGTCTGAGAAACTAAACAACACTGTAGTATACTCAACAGTGCGACAAAGTATCTAAAACCAAGCTTTTACAGATCTTACTATGTTCAAATAGGTAGTAATATACAGTTTTTATATAATTACACAGACACTTTTTGAAATTGGATGCTTTATTTTCTACTGTAGATTAAGTGTTACGCCGAATTGCTACCTGCTATACTGCTAACAAAGAAACAAATGTCAGCTGTTTACTGGTGTTTTTTCTACACTCCAATCTTTCAATGGTGCTTTCACAAATTTGAAGACCAGCAAACACAAATAATGCTGTTTTAGCGTTTAGTGTCAGTTTTCTGGTATCGTTTTATTACAGTTCTTTAGTTCGTAAGTAACTATGCAGGAAATATTAAATAATGTTAGGTTTTAATTTCCGTCCCGTTTATCCACAGACGTGATCAAAGTACTGGCACCATTTCACCTTATAACCTCGTTATTCTAAAAATAAGTTGAAACTGACAGTAGTGTATTGTATATATTATTCATTATTTCACATTAACAGAACAAAAGCGTAGAAATGTTTTGTTTTTAACTATTTACAACTGAACAACTTACTTAAAACAATGGAATTTAGACAGCTACCTGTACTCAACACTTTGTAGCAGAGCCTTTTGAGGCAATGACTGCAATAAGGTGTTAAATGTCATTCTGAATAAGATTCTGCATTTCCTTACTTTGTTTGACCCACTCTTCTTTAGCAATCTGTTCCACCTCTCTGATCTTTGAGGGGCGACGTCTTCCTTTCACAAATTTTCAATAGGATAAGATACAGGACTCATAACAAACCACTTCAGAATGGTCCCATACTTTTTCTGTATTCATTTTTGACTGCTTTTTAATTCTTGAGTGTGTTTCAGGGCATTATCTTTATGACCTGCAACTAAGGCTTGGCTTTTTTATACTGGGCTGTTTGTCATACATATGTCAAATTGTCTTCATTGTACCATGTAAAGATTCAAGACATCATACTGAGCCTCTTACACATTTCACCATAGGCATGGTCATCAATTTTGTTGTTGTTTGATTTACCAAAAAAACTCTAAACCTATGTTTCCTTTGTTCAAAGCGCTTTCTTTTAGAGGGACTGTGGTTTGTCGACATGTATTTTGGCAAAGTCCAGCCTGGCCTTGTTTTATTCTGCCTATTTAAAAGTGATCCATATTTTAGTAAAATGCAAATGCTGTCTAAGTGACCATAGTGCAATATTCAACACTACAAAGATAAACTGTACCAGTGAACAGCAAAATGCAGGATACTAGTAACATACACTGATCAGCCATATCATTAAAACCACCTCCTTGTTTCTACACACATTGTCCATTTTATCGGCTTCAATAGATGAGCAATCGTCTTTGACTTTACTGAGAATGATCCACCACCTAAATAATACCTGCTCTGTGGGTTGAAGAATAGGGTGAAAGCAGGCTAAAAAGGTATGTAGAGAAACAGATGGACTACAGTCAGTAATTGTAGAACTACAAGGTGCTTCTATGTGGTAAGTGGAGCTGATGAAATGGACAGTGAGTGTAGAAACAAGGAGGTGGTTTTAGTGTTATGGCTGATCAGTGTATGTGCTACCTTGCATCATAGTGATTAATTTGTCTCCAAACTAAATAAACTGCGTCAGTACTGTTTAAATTAGTCATTAATGTATCAGTATTCATTGCTCCTGCATAATTATACACTATGGAACAGTACTGTAAAGCATAACAATTTCTTCATATCTGTATCATACAATATGTATGTTTTATAAACATTTTGTTTTTTAATAAGTGCACTCAAAGGAATGTGAATGTTTTTGGTTAGTCTTTATTTTTTAAATCATGTTGGAATATTTTTAATTGTGTTCAATATTAATTTAAAACAGAAAAGCTGCAAGTTGTACAGAGGCTCGTGTTTTACCATGATACAATGTTTTTCACCATGTTCCATAATGTAAATTAACTGTCAGTAAAAGGCCTCTGTTTTTGCTACTGTATTCCAAATATTACAGATATATTCCACAAGAAATGTGCACAACAGGTTCCCTACACTAACAGTCACATGCTATTAACAAATACAAAATAAAAGAATGAATGTACTTGATCCATTCCATATGGCCATGTGAGACAGGCCTTTTTAGTGCCTGACCCAACAATTTTTTGAATGTTCACAAACTCCTACAGACACATTGCAAAATCATAGGAAAGCTCATGGTGAAGTGTTCACTTACCTTTGGTCTTATAGTGAATATGTATACAGATTGGATTAATGTGCCTTGGTTTAAAGTACAGTAGCAAAAATATGGGTTAGTGTTAACACTAACTATCCTAAAGTTTTATAAGGTTTAATAATCTGAATCCGTACAATTCTACTCGTCGTTACAATAGATTATTGTATATATTCATTTGTTTTATAACTTATTGGGTAATTTAAAAATGAATGATTTTGGCCACTGCATAGAGAACATTGTTACTCCAGAACCTTACCAACCTCAGTCTGTGTAACTAAGCTGTGATATGAAATGTGTACTTTTTCTACACCTACTGCTTGGATAAATTTGGATAAATGAAAAAGTTTGCACTTCTATGAGTAGAATACGTTGAACACACAACTTTACTGTACAACATCACCACACAGTCTGTTCTGCTTTCTGTTTGTTTGGTAACTGAAACTACAGTCAGTAGTCACTTATCACATCATAACAGAGGTGCATGTTTTTTTACTGATCATCTCTTTTATGTGTGTGCTTTATCATCTTTCTTTTGTGATGGTCAACACTGTAATTGTAGCATAGTTACTATGAATATTAATATTAAGGAATGGAAAATATTTATACAACATTTGTATGTACTTTGGGGGTGGATATTAAAATATTACAGAGGGAACATTAAGCTGTTGTGTGTCAGTGTTGTTTTTTATTATTAATTCATGAGGCTGCATCCCGGTCAGGGTTGCGGCATGTATGGCCTTCTCGGAACCACCAGGCATAATACAGCAACATGGATGGGTGGATGGATGGATAGATAGATACTGTTTATTACATGGAGGTTGATCTATGATGTAGTGCTCTCTCTCTCTCTCTCTCTCTCTCTCTCTCTCTCTCTCTCTCTCTCTCTCTAGAGAACTGTTTCTTAGGGGATTAAGTAACTCTACAAACAAAACGTCAGCAGAGCCTTTGAGAACGTAATCTGTGCTCACCTGCTTAAAGCAACAATCTTTAATAACAAAGCGAAATCTAAGAAAAGTTGTGATTTCTTTTTAAAACTACTTTTAATGATTACATTTAATGGATTTAATATACTGTAAATGCTTGTGCTGCAATAAAGAACTGAACAGTGAAAATGGAAGGATAGACTCACATAGCACTACCAGGTAAGAATAATAACAGCTCGTCATGGCATCTGTACATTTGTAATAAACAGTTTATTACTTTAAAGCAAGTGTACATACAGTAAACATGCTATTTTGCATTCTTAAATTTAATGCAAGTTTATTTTATTACAAATTCCATAATCTGTATGACAATTTTAGTAAAAAGTTAAATCTTTAGACAATATGAAAAATTCTGCCTGTAAGTGAAATTTGCAGACATTAGTTTAAGGCAATTTTAGTAAGACCATGATCTATGGTCAGTTGAGACCAACATATGAGCTTTTTTGCCAGATAAATATATAATTAGGCTTTGCTAATCATATATATGTGTGGTTTCTCCACATGATGGAGTGATGATCAAGCAGCAGTGAATAAATGAATAAAATATTAGGTGATATATAAACACTGACCTGTCATTCATTTCTTGTTAATATTTCAGCAAAGTTAAAGAGCAGGAGGCCAGATGGGGTTTATAAGTATTGTTGAGCCTGTGGTGGGCCTGCATGCGTTCACCATGTTCATGACCTACCCACTGCTTCAGCAGTACGTCTACAGAAGACTGTGGGAACAACTGGGTGGCTTCCCATATCCCATCAGCATAAACCAATCACAGTGCTCTAACAACTACACCAACCTCAGCCTTCACCAGGTCAGCTGCATCCCACTGCTTCTTAACACCTCATCATAATGATAAAATAAATAAGAAATCTGACATAATTCTTACCTCTTTATTCTTCTTGTGTAACATTTTCTCTGCATTAAGAAAGCTAATGTGTTCCAATACGTGTTCTAAAAAAACAGAAAAAATAAAGATACAGAAATTGTATGTGAAAAATGTTAGACACACTGCCCACAAGCAAACAAAGCAATAATATTAATAAATGAATTAATAAAGCAATTAATAGGTCTTAAAAGTAATCTACTGTATAATGTTTGGAAAAAATAAACTGGCTGAATTTATTTTATTTAAAAATGTTGATGTGAGTATGAGTAGGTTAATGCTTTGTCACTTTTTAAATCATATATAACCCACATACAAGTACATTTCAATACTGAAATACAATACTGAACTATGTTTTAGAGCAGAAACTTCAAATTTTATTTTCTTAAGATGGCTTTTAAAAATGGAACAAATAAATAAAATCAAGATTCTAATCTACTCTCAACTACTTTTACAGCTTGGCATTAAAGAAAAACACTTTTCTTGCATAACTACCCATACATGCCCACATTAAGAACTGGTTCTGCAAAGAGACTCAGTGACAGCCGTAATTACTGGTCATTTGATTCTCACTGTTGGTCATTTTATACCAGGGTGGGGAGAATAAAAAACACTGAATACTGAAAACTAAACATACTGTACTGAGCTTAAAAGTGTTGGGACCCAACAAATTAAAAAAGTAATGAATAATTCAAAATTCACTATATGGCCAAAAAAGGTGACCAAATTCCAACTACTGGCACTAATATGAAGTTGCACTTCCTTTAAAGTTCTAAGCTTTTTTACATGATTTACACTGAGGAGTCAGTAACTGATACTGAACCAGAAGGGTGTTGCCAAAAAATTTTACTGAAACATTTGAAAAATTTAGGAGGGCTGTCCACATTATTTTGGTAATGTAGTGTAACTCATATTTAATTTTATGATTTAAAGTATTTATGTGTTTTGATTTAAGGGAGTTCTAGTTTATTTACAAAGCTTTAAGTTTATTTGAGTATTTATTTAATTGTTTTATACAATTTCACAGAATAAAAAATGAAATAATGCAATTTTACAAGGTTCATACAGTAAATTACATAAAAATTAAATATAGAGAAACCACATTTAAAATGTTACCTTCATCAAAACAATTTTTAAATACTTTCTTTCTGTGTTTTAACTTACAGGCTATACAGAAAGAGACTTCCTATTTCCTTTTGAAGAGTGAGCTGTTCTTTCTCTTTCCCTGCCTGTTCACCTCTGTGCTTCTAGTATCCTACAGTGACTACCGAGGTCGGAAGGTGGCCATGGTGCCCCCCTTGGTGGGCGATTTTCTCTTTACTCTGATTTACTTCACAGTGAGCTGGTATTCGCTTAGTCTTCACTACCTGCTAGGTGCTGCGTTGTTTTTCGGTCTGTTCGGGGGTCCCAGCACTGTGATCGGAGGTTGTTTCTCTTATGTAGCTGACCTCTGTGGAGATGAGAAACAAAAAAGAGAAAAGACCATCCGGATGGCCCGTTTAGAGATGATCCTGGGTGTGATGTCAGGTTTAGGTTCCCTTTGCACCGGTTTCTACATCCAGGCTGCCGGCTTCAGTTGGCCGTTTCTCACGGTGTCTGTGATTAATCTGCTCAACCTGTTTTATGTGCTAGTAGTTCTGAAGGAGTCTCATGGTCATCCAGGACAAAATATAACCCCAGATCAAAGTTTGTCCAGTCCAGAAGCAACTGCTGGGACTTCTCCTCCAGCTAGGCCAAAAGTCATGACCAGCCAGATTTACAGCATCTACCTGCTGTTTGCAGTGTCTACACGAAGACGGAAAATACTGCTGCTGATCATGCTGACCGCCTTCATCTTTTACAAGGTGATCCAAAACTAGATCTCTTGTTTTTTGCACACTTTTTTGTTGTTGATCTTATGTATATCAATGGTATTTTTTAAAGTTGCATTGTTTTTATGCTTTAAAACAGCGTTTCCCAACCTTTTTTGCACCACGGACCGGTTTCATATAAGATATAATTTCACGGACCGGCGGGGGGGGGGGGATTTCATAATGTTGCTCACAAACGATGTAAAATGAGACACTGCAACGAGACAATGCTTCCACCTAGGGGTGACAATAAGACAATAACACCCCAAATAGAAGCAGACCGGTACCGGTCCACGGCCCGGTAGTTGGGGACCACTGCTTTTAAATGATGAAACATTACTTTATGACCAGTGTAAAACATAAACTCATTTGAGCTTGTTCCTGTTTTTTTTAAAACTGTTCTTCTTGTTATACCCATATTTAGAATTTCAGGCTCACTAAGTTTAATATAACCTGTCTTTACTGTTTTTTAAAATTTCTCAGGTGGCCAAACTGGGTGGCATGTCGCTCTTCCTCCTGTACGAGCTAAACCCTCCACTGTGTTGGAGTGAGGTGCTTATTGGCTACGGATCTGCTCTTTCCACTTTAATCCACCTGAGCAGTTTTGCTGGTGTCTGGTTGCTGTCAAGGTGGCTGTCGGATGGTCACATCACCCTGCTCGGGCTGTTCTCTCTAGCTGCTGGCTTTCTAATGACTGCCTTCGCCAACACCTCACTGCTCATGTTCCTAGGTGTGTTAATTGCTTTTTCCTTGCAAAATGTGGTTGAATACTTGTACAGACAGGTAGAAAGTACATTGGCTGCAGCAGTAATGTGCCTGTGCTTTGTGGCTTTGCAGTTCGACTGCCCTTACTCCTGTCCATCATGCCTGCCCCTGTGATGCGTTCCATGATATCCAAGCTGGTGACCAACTCTGAGCAGGGTGAGTCTGCTGTACCACTTCACCCCTAAATGCATTTTTGGAAATATTGGTCTAATCTTCATTCTGGTTGTTCTTCAGGTGCTGCGTTTGCATGTGTGGCCCTTATGGAGATGCTGAGTATTGGGATGGAGTTCCCAGTGTTCAGTAGTATCTATGCTGCTTCCATCTCCTGGTTTGCAGGCCTCAGCTTTATTATAGCAGCGGGTCTAACCCTAATCCCAGCTATTCTGATTGGGTAAGTCTAAAAAACAAAAAAACAAAAGTAAAAGCTTAAATACCTAAGTACCTAATATTTTTGATTGTTGTGCAGTGCTGTGCTGTGGTTGCATTTGGACGTGAAGGAGGAGTCCCTTATGCTGATCACTGAAGATGACAGTGAAGCCAACAGTGGATCTGTGACCCTTCAGCTTTCACCGTAGCATGCTGGGAGACATTTTTCACTGCCAGTGTTATTTTCCACAGTGAAATCACACCACCACCAGTACTAAAATTATTAAGCTAATCATTTTGCAACTATCAGTACAGCAAGATAAAAAAAATATTATTGGACTGCTAATGTAACACCGTGTAATAATAATAATAATAATAATAATAATTTAATTACCACAGTTTTACCAGCTGGTGTTGCCCACGCTCATGCACCTTGGGGAACCGATGGCTACTCTCTGCACAAACTTGAGTTTAAACACGTACTCTCCTCCTCACCGGCTTGAATACATAAGACAGTGGGTTTCTTTAAATCTCCTCAAAACACCGTTCAATTTTGTCTTCTGTTATAATGTGACTGAAGCAGTGAGGACCTTTTTCTCAAAATTTCATATAACTTACTGCAGCTGCTGTCTTCCCAGGTCAACAGCACTAACCAACCTCATCACATAGTCACAAATGCATTGGCAACTTGGTGGTAGGCCAGAGTAGAAGTTTAATTTATTACAAATCTTTTATTTACATTATTTACAATTTTATAATTTAACATGTGAATGTTTTATATTATTTTCCCCCCAACTAAATTATAACACACTTTATTCTGTACAAAACTCATCAGAATTTGGGTGCTTCATGTCTAGATTAACAATATTTATTGTGTCCATGTAGAAGAAAAGAAACAATTTGCAAAATGTCACATAAGAAGGCAGATCAGTCCAGTAACACCATGCCTATTGTAAAATGTGGTGGTGGTAGCTTCATATTATAGAAATGCTTTGTAGCATCAGCTAGTGATGATGAAAAAAACAGCTTGACTTGGCCAAAATGTTTAAATTATGTTATAGCCTTTTAGCAAGATAATGAGCCAAAGCAACAGTGGAGTGGTCAAAAATAAAAAAAAATGTTTTATTATATCTACACAAATTATTTTTGGACTTTAGGATGTGCAAATGTCTTTATTATATTATTATTATTATTATTATTATTATTATTATTATTATTATTATTTATTGTTCATGAATGCAGAAAAAGGCAATATAGAATATAATGATACACATTGCAGTTTTATTCAATTAATTTGAATAAAAATAATAGATTCTAACAGAATAACAGACCCAGATACCAAATAATGAAACCAAGATCTGATTAAATTCACATTGTAAAATATATGACACGTAGAAATAGGCTGCAAATGAAGAAAATCTTAATGAAGAAAAGTCACTTAACAGAAGGAGTGTAACAAAATATCACATACAACATTAGACAGAATCTAAAAAGCAAAAATGTATCATTTTATGTTTAACAGACTGCCTGTAGAAATTTGATTTTATTTTATTTTACTTTTTAATAAAGTGGCCCAGGACGTCCATGGGCAGAGGGAAGATGATTGTGGAGTTCTTTTCGGCAGCGATGGTGTTAAGTGTCTGCAGGTAGCGTAGCTGCAAGGCTGACGGTGATTCCGAGATCACGAGAGAAGCCTCCTTCAGTGCTCGGGATGCGTTCATCTCACCCTCTGCAGCGATCACCTTCACAAATGAAAACATACAAGGTTCAGATGCATGATGCAGAAGCAAAGAATTGGTATCAGAGTAGCATGAATAATTAATTTATTTTTATGACACTCTGACCTTAGCTCTGGCCTCGCGGGTGGCCTCCGCCTCGGCTGCCATGGCCCTCTGAAGTTGCTGAGGCAGCTTCACGTCCTTAATCTCCACACGCTCGACCTTAATGCCCCATGAGTCTGTAGCCTCATCCAGAGTCACCTGCATGAGAAATGAGAAATGAGAAGTTGAGTTAAAAAAAAGTCAACTAAACTGTCATAGAGTCATAGGTGCACCCCAATTCTTCAGCAACGTACACAATACAAATTCAAATATTTCAATTCAAAACTAAAGGCACTAATAAAAGGACAACCTTCCCTTCCCACCACCTTTGTGGCTAAACATTCTCCACTTTTCTTGGAATTTCTTTCCAATAGAATTTGGAGAATCTCTTTGAGAATTTGTGCCCATTCAGTCATGCTAGAACAGCAAAATGTCATCCCCAAGCTGTTGCTATGTGGCTAAATCACCTAAACCCAATAGTTAGAAGTGTTATGGTGTCCACATACATCTACAGAATATAAAATCTCACCCCTCAGCCTTTCTCAGTCTCCTTTTCTTACCTGCATGCTGTGGGAGATTCCCTCACGGTCTGAAAGCACCTCGGCTAGGTTCTTAGTGCCAAGGACATTCCTCAGGGTGGTCTGGGCGAGCAGACGTGTGCAGTAATCAGCACTGGTAACGTTAGCCACAGAAGCGATGGGGTCGCTCACCCTGAAGTACACAACTCCATCTACACTCACTGTCACAGAGTCCTTCGTCAAAATCTATAACCAACAGGGATAGTAACGTCAGCATAAAGATGGTTTGTATAATATTATAATACAGTGTTTTTTTTTTTTTTTTTTGCTCTTTACTTTAACAAAGACGGAAAGATGAATTAATTACATATAATACACTCCAGTGTACTCATTTATACCTGAACATATTTCGAAGTAGAAATCAAACAAAGTAGAAAAATGACAACCCCCTTACAGACAGGGACTGGGGTTAGGTTTAAAACCAGCACCCACTATATTTGCTGCGCCACTGTGACCCCAATTAAGGTGTTATCCTCATTTTAATCGAAATAACTGACATTTACATTTTCCCTAAACTAGTAACACATAAGAAATTTTTTTACATCACTATTAAACAGAAGGGTGAATAATTATATATATATATATATATATATATATATATATATATATATATATATATACTGTATATATATATATTGAATAAGGTTCGGAACTTCGCAACCTCCGCCATGCTTTATAATTGTGATATTGTAATATTTTTATACGGATGTTTCTTGCAAGTTTTAGTCCCATCTATACACGTTGTGTTGCAGTATCCAGGTGGTCTTATAAACTTAATACATTATACATTTATAATACATTTATGATCATTCGAATTTGTTTTGATTGGGAATAGGAGTTACATGGACAGCTCGTACTTGAGAAAAGCAGATTTGTCTTTGGTGCTTTTTAATAGTACAACAATCCACCCTTAATATTACTTTAAAAAGATATTTGTTAACCCGCAGTTTTGCATACCTTCTCATATGTTAATTAATGACTTGGATAAAAATGATACCATATTTTAATAAGGCAGGAGTGAAATGTAATTCCAAAGGGTTCACAAACTTTTTTTTCTGAAATCTATTGTATATGTTGTGTGTCTTGCGTACCTCTTGTGGAGGGATGTCGAATGATACTGTTCTCATGTCTACCTTCACAAAGCTGTCAGTGCAGGGAATGACGAAGAAGATGCCTGATGTGTTGGTAGTTTGGAAACAAAAAAAGTCATAATTTTGTTATAATTAAATGCGGTATCATAAATGTTGTATTAAATATCAGGAGATTTTTTCCATTCTTATCGCAATACAGAAAACATGTCAAAATTATTATCATACATAATTATTTTGCAGGCTGGAAAAATGTCACTAAGACCTATTGAGTAGTACTAGTTACTTTGAAGTAGCGGGTTACTTGCCTGGTCCTTTTGCCCGCCTGGCTGTGATGCGGCCTAGTCGGAATATTACAGCACGTTCATACTCTTTCACAATCTGTATCAGGGCCAAAAAGTGTATCGCATTAAAAACAACATAGTTTGGCATCTATTGTGTATCTATTGTGTTCTATTTGCGTCTATAGAGATTTGTACAATGAATCTGAACTATCATTTTGGTTAAACTTAGGTAATATTTAAAAGCATGCATGTCAGTTTTCGAAGTTCAGTCAAATCCTGCACTTATAGTAGGGCACATTTATAGAAATAATGTCTTTTTCTTAAATATGTGGGCAAAGGTTCCAGTTATAATGAAGAATATATATTATTGCTATATATCTAGAATATAATCCAATCAGACAAAGTCAGCTTTGTATTTATTATACCTATCTAGTTACTACTTGTCCATGTAACAAAATGGAACTAAAAGCGCTGTGCATTTGTACCTTGATCCCAATAAAAACAGTGACTGGAAAGCACAGCACTGAGAAAATACTGGAAAGAATTACAAGGATCCATCCACAGAAACCAAGGCCAGGTTTACTGTCATCTGTAACCAGTAAACACAAAAAACAGAAAAAAATCATGATTAGACACAGAATAGTAATTAGTCAAATTTACCATCTCTTTAACTAAACTTAATCAGAGCACAAATTTGATGACTAGTTTATTGAATATTGAAGTTACAGCATTTCGAAACGTTCCACAATAAGCAGTTAAAAAAATCCAGAGCATAGATGGGTCGTTGCTCACGACTTTGTGACAAACTTTGTCAGAAAATTGTCAAATAATTCAAAAAGAGTACATGTGCTTGTCTGGTATATATACTGGTGCTGGTCATAAAATTAGAATATCATGAAAAAGTTGATTTATTTCAGTAATTCCATTCAAAAAGTGAAACTTGTATATTATATTCATTCATTACACACAGACTGATATATTTCAAATGTTTATTTCTTTTAATGTTGATGATTATAACTGACTACTAATGAAAACCCCAAATTCAGTATCTCAGAAAATTAGAATATTGTGACAAGGTACAATATTGAAGACACCTGGTGCCACACTCTAATCAGCTAATTAACTCAAAACACCTGCAAAGGCTTTTAAATGGTCTCTCAGTCTAGTTCTGTAGGCTACACAATCATGGGAAAGACTGCTGACTTGACAGTTGTCCAAAAGACGACCATTGACACCTTGCACAAGGAGGGCAAGACACAAAAGGTCATTGCTAAAGAGGCTGGCTGTCCACAGAGCTCTGTGTCCAAGCACATTAATAGAGAGGCGAAGGGAAGGAAAAGATGTGGTAGAAAAAAGTGTACAAGCAATAGGGATAACCGCACCCTGGAGAGGATTGTGAAACAAAACCCATTCAAAAATGTGGGGGAGATTCACAAAGAGTGGACTGCAGCTGGAGTCAGTGCTTCAAGAACCACCACGCACAGACGTATGCAAGACATGGGTTTCAGCTGTCGCATTCCTTGTGTCAAGCCACTCTTGAACAAGAGACAGCGTCAGAAGCGTCTCGCCTGGGCTAAAGACAAAAAGGACTGCTGAGTGGTCCAAAGTTATGTTCTCTGATGAAAGTAAATTTTGCATTACCTTTGGAAATCAAGGTCCCAGAGTCTGGAGGAAGAGAGGAGAGGCACAGAATCCACGTTGCTTGAGGTCCAGTGTAAAGTTTCCACAGTCAGTGATGGTTTGGAGTGCCATGTCATCTGCTGGTGTTGGTCCACTGTGTTTTCTGAGGTCCAAGGTCAACACAGCCATCTACCAGAAAGTTTTAGAGCACTTCATGCTTCCTGCTGCTGACCAACTTTATGGAGATGCAGATTAAATTTTCCGACAGGACTTGGCACCTGCACACAGTGCCAAAGCTACCAGTACCTGGTTTAAGGACCATGGTATCCCTGTTCTTAATTGGCCAGCAAACTCGCCTGACCTTAACCCCATAGAAAATCTATGGGGTATTGTGAAGAGGAAGATGCGATACGCCAGACCCAACAATTCAGAAGAGCTGAAGGCCACTATCAGAGCAACCTGGGCTCTCATAACACCTGAGCAGTGCCACAGACTGATGGACTCCATGCCAAAAGGAGCCCCAACTAAGTATTGAGTGCTGTACATGCTCATACTTTTCATGTTCATACTTTTCAGTTGGCCAACATTTCTAAAAATCCTTTTTTTGTATTGGTCTTAAGTAATATTCTAATTTTCTGAGATACTGAATTTGGGGTTTTCATTAGTTGTCAGTTAAAAGAAATAAACATTTGAAATATATCAGTCTGTGTGTAATGAATGAATATAATATACAAGTTTCACTTTTTGAATGGAATTACTGAAATAAATCAACTTTTTCATGATATTCAAATTTTATGACCTGTATATATATAAATATATACAGTATATATATATATATATATATATATACAGTGTATCACAAAAGTGAGTACACCCCTCACATTTCTGCAAATATTTTATTATATCTTTTCATGGGACAACACTATAGAAATAAAACTTGGATATAACTTAGAGTAGTCAGTGTACAACTTGTATAGCAGTGTAGATTTACTGTCTTCTGAAAATAACTCAACACACAGCCATTAATGTCTAAATGACTGGCAACATAAGTGAGTACACCCCACAGTGAACATGTCCAAATTGTGCCCAAAGTGTCAATATTTTGTGTGACCACCATTATTATCCAGCACTGCCTTAACCCTCCTGGGCATGGAATTCACCAGAGCTGCACAGGTTGCTACTGGAATCCTCTTCCACTCCTCCATGATGACATCACGGAGCTGGTGGATGTTAGACACCTTGAACTCCTCCACCTTCCACTTGAGGATGCGCCACAGGTGCTCAATTGGGTTTAGTCCATCACCTTTACCTTCAGCTTCCTCAGCAAGGCAGTTGTCATCTTGGAGGTTGTGTTTGGGGTCGTTATCCTGTTGGAAAACTGCCATGAGGCCCAGTTTTCGAAGGGAGGGGATCATGCTCTGTTTCAGAATGTCACAGTACATGTTGGAATTCATGTTTCCCTCAATGAACTGCAGCTCCCCAGTGCCAGCAACACTCATGCAGCCCAAGACCATGATGCTACCACCACCATGCTTGACTGTAGGCAAGATACAGTTGTCTTGGTACTTCTCACCAGGGCGCCGCCACACATGCTGGACACCATCTGAGCCAAACAAGTTTATCTTGGTCTCGTCAGACCACAGGGCATTTCAGTAATCCATGTTCTTGGACTGCTTGTCTTCAGCAAACTGTTTGCGGGCTTTCTTGTGCGTCAGCTTCCTTCTGGGATGACGACCATGCAGACCGAGTTGATGCAGTGTGCGGCGTATGGTCTGAGCACTGACAGGCTGACCTCCCACATCTTCAACCTCTGCAGCAATGCTGGCAGCACTCATGTGTCTATTTTTTAAAGCCAACCTCTGGATATGACGCCGAACACGTGGACTCAACTTCTTTGGTCGACCCTGGCGAAGCCTGTTCCGAGTGGAACCTGTCCTGGAAAACCGCTGTATGACCTTGGCCACCATGCTGTAGCTCAGTTTCAGGGTGTTAGCAATCTTCTTATAGCCCAGGCCATCTTTGTGGAGAGCAACAATTCTATTTCTCACATCCTCAGAGAGTTCTTTGCCATGAGGTGCCATGTTGAATATCCAGTGGCCAGTATGAGAGAATTGTACCCAAAACACCAAATTTAACAGCCCTGCTCCCCATTTACACCTGGGACCTTGACACATGACACCAGGGAGGGACAACGACACATTTGGGCACAATTTGGACATGTTCACTGTGAGGTGTACTCACTTATGTTGCCAGCTATTTAGACATTAATGGCTGTGTGTTGAGTTATTTTCAGAAGACAGTAAATCTACACTGCTATACAAGCTGTACACTGACTACTCCAAGTTATATCCAAGTTTCATGTCTATAGTGTTGTCCCATGAAAAGATATAATGAAATATTTGCAGAAATGTGAGGGGTGTACTGACTTTTGTGATACACTATACAGTGTATCACAAAAGTGAGTACACCCCTCACATTTCTGCAAATATTTCATTATATCTTTTCATGGGACAACACTATAGACATGAAACTTGGATATAACTTAGAGTAGTCAGTGTACAGCTTGTATAGCAGTGTAGATTTACTGTCTTCTGAAAATAACTCAACACACAGCCATTAATGTCTAAATAGCTGGCAACATAAGTGAGTACACCCCACAGTGAACATGTCCAAATTGTGCCCAAATGTGTCGTTGTCCCTCCCTGGTGTCATGTGTCAAGGTCCCAGGTGTAAATGGGGAGCAGGGCTGTTAAATTTGGTGTTTTGGGTACAATTCTCTCATACTGGCCACTGGATATTCAACATGGCACCTCATGGCAAAGAACTCTCTGAGGATGTGAGAAATAGAATTGTTGCTCTCCACAAAGATGGCCTGGGCTATAAGAAGACTGCAAACACCCTGAAACTGAGCTACAGCATGGTGGCCAAGGTCATACAGCGGTTTTCCAGGACAGGTTCCACTCGGAACAGGCTTCGCCAGGGTCGACCAAAGAAGTTGAGTCCACGTGTTCGGCGTCATATCCAGAGGTTGGCTTTAAAAAATAGACACATGAGTGCTGCCAGCATTGCTGCAGAGGTTGAAGACGTGGGAGGTCAGCCTGTAAGTGCTCAGACCATACGCCGCACACTGCATCAACTCGGTCTGCATGGTCGTCATCCCAGAAGGAAGCTGACGCACAAGAAAGCCCGCAAACAGTTTGCTGAAGACAAGCAGTCCAAGAACATGGATTACTGGAATGCCCTGTGGTCTGACGAGACCAAGATAAACTTGTTTGGCTCAGATGGTGTCCAGCATGTGTGGCGGCGCCCTGGTGAGAAGTACCAAGACAACTGTATCTTGCCTACAGTCAAGCATGGTGGTGGTAGCATCATGGTCTTGGGCTGCATGAGTGTTGCTGGCACTGGGGAGCTGCAGTTCATTGAGGGAAACATGAATTCCAACATGTACTGTGACATTCTGAAACAGAGCATGATCCCCTCCCTTCGAAAACTGGGCCTCATGGCAGTTTTCCAACAGGATAACGACCCCAAACACAACCTCCAAGATGACAACTGCCTTGCTGAGGAAGCTGAAGGTAAAGGTGATGGACTAAACCCAATTGAGCACCTGTGGCGCATCCTCAAGTGGAAGGTGGAGGAGTTCAAGGTGTCTAACATCCACCAGCTCCATGATGTCATCATGGAGGAGTGGAAGAGGATTCCAGTAGCAACCTGTGCAGCTCTGGTGAATTCCATGCCCAGGAGGGTTAAGGCAGTGCTGGATAATAATGGTGGTCACACAAAATATTGACACTTTGGGCACAATTTGGACATGTTCACTGTGGGGTGTACTCACTTATGTTGCCAGCCATTTAGACATTAATGGCTGTGTGTTGAGTTCTTTTCAGAAGACAGTAAATCTACACTGCTATACACGCTGTACACTGACTACTCTAAGTTATACCCAAGTTTCATGTCTATAGTGTTGTCCCATAAAAAGATATAATGAAATATTTGCAGAAATGTGAGGGGTGTACTCACTTTTGTGATACACTGTATATATATATATATATATAGAGAGAGAGAGAGAGAGAGAGAGAGAGAGAGAGAGAGAGAGAGAGAGAGAGAGAGAGAGGAAAAATTCGTCTGACCTTTTATTTATTTCTATTTCATTTTTAGAATATATATCAGTTTTTAGATAATTTTCATTTATATAATGAAATATATATATATATATATATATATATATATATATATATATATTTAATTTTCTTTTTTTTTTACAGCATATTTCTCTTAATTTTTATTAACTTTTAATTTCAATTTTCAGATTTTCGTCATGGGGAAATAAAAAACCTTGGCTAAGTCACAAGGCTTAACGTGCACACTCTGCATGAAACAAATCACGTTTGCTGTGGTAAGTTCCTGCCGTGTGCAATCATTTCTGGTTGCACGTATCTTATCAGCTGTATATAGGGCAGTACAGACTACGTGTGGGATGGGTAGAAACTGCAAATGGTGGTTTATGTAATATTAAAAAGTCCTGTGTTAGTTTCTCACATCTGTATTATGTAAATTGTAACAGTGGAGCAATACAGGAACATTTTATATTCTGTGTTGAGGTGGTCGAGCGGCTAACCCACCACTGCTGAGATCTCCAGCTCTCAAATTGAAATCTCAGCTGTGCTATCAGCTGACCGGGCACCTACACTGACTTAATTGGTTCTGTCTAAGGGTGGCTGGTTAGACTTGTGTGCATCTGCTCTTTCTTTGAATCCTAATTCATGATGCTTTTCATGAACAGTTCTTCCTCATTTAACTTCGAATGTAGGATATTTTAATCCTCCAGTGCAGTAAAATCTTTGCAGCTTGACACAAAACCCACTTTGGCTGAGATGGCTCGGAGGCTAACAAATGCCTCATTTTGCCTGCTGAGCTATTGGATTTAGATGTTTCCACTTTACGAGTTCACCAGGGTTGCTCTAGCAGGGCATACACTTTACAGTTGACTTGTTAAAAAAAATTACATCCTTTGTGCGTGTGTATATTTAATTTCTTTATAAACTACCTGTATGTGTGCTTACTTTTATGCACCTGTTGGTATTAGATGTCTCATAAAACAGAATCCACAAATAATATTAAGTAATCAATTGTGTTAAGCTGTTCCTAAAATAATATTATGTACACATTCATATCCATCACATTCTATAATGCTTTGTCACACACACATTATCACAAAGACTTAAGAAAGACAAAGATCTGTGTTTGTGTGTGTGTGCATGTGTGTGTAAAGGCTGAACAATAACCCACATTAAATAATATTTACTCAGCACATAAGAGCAGATCGGCAGGACTGTTTATAATACTCTCTAACCTCTTCCTGCTCAGGGTGCTTTACAATTTTTGCCTTATTGTGGTTGCTGTGTGGTTTAACATCTTTGCACTGCAAGATTTGATTTCCAATAAGTGACAAGTGAGCCCATCACAAATGTTGAACATTTAGTAAAAATTAGCAAAACCGAGCACGGTTATGACTGGTTACTCAGATACCAAGAAACCCAGGAGTGCCAGGCCATTCTATAAAAGCTAGATAAGCTGAGTTTTATGTTTGCACAGTTTCCCTTTAGTCCACAACTGTTTGCTGATAATATCTAGACTGGTTTAAGTGTGAAACCGCATGACGGGGTGCAATGACGCCAACACAGGCAGATTTTGGAAAAACAACCTGATGCAAAACTCATCTGCAAACTGTGCACCTTTCAATCCACATACTTAAAGAAATACATTGCAGCAGGGAAGCACAGGTTTACTCTGGGTACTGTGGTTTCTTAAGATGTACCAGTAGATACATTTAAATAAGTAAATAAGTAATTGGTTGAGCGTTGGTGTATTTTCACCTTGCGCCCAGTGTATCTGGGTAGGCCCCGGACCCTTGGACCCAAGGCAACTCTGATTCAAATTAAATAGTTACTAACATTTAATCTATAAACAAAAGTGTTTATCTGCCTCATTTATACTTGGTTGGAATACAGCCATTATTCTTTTTATTTGGTCTTATTTAATTTTAAACTTGATGGAGCAACTTGTGAGTGGAAATTAGGATTTTATCCAGAATCTTGGTATTATGCACAAGGTTCAAATAACCTTGGAGAAGTGTGGGGTCTGCCCCTCCTAATTAATACTTGGACACCCTAAAAAAGGGTTAAAACAACAGTTGGGGTGTCATTAATAAAGCAACCTTAATTAAGATGCAACTAACAATGGGAGTGAAGGCAGGCAGACAGGGGGAGAAACGGTACGGGTCACTTCAAGGGTGTCTGAAATTGTATTCTTCCAGGAGTGAATTTGGGATACATAAAGCTGATATTATAAAGTTAATCTGATCAGATTGATAGTTCCTACTACTGAAACTAAACCCCTTAATGCTATAATGCTACCACCACTGTATTTTACACTGACAGTGGTGTTACCTGGTGTTTTTAGATGTATACAGTTAAGATTGTCTCATGATCTTTTTTTAGATCCTTCTTCAGACATTCTCTTTAATTAGGTACTTGTTTTAAATGCTCATCTTCCTTCATTTTATTTTGTTCTGTGGACAGTCTTGGTTATATTGATAGACCTTGTAAACACTGTGAAATACCTCATTAAAGGGCCACTTTCCATGCCATCATTTTCTTTTACAATCAAGATCATAAGAATAAAAGAATAACAAAAGAAAAGATCATAAGAATTCCGCTCTCAGTGTACCAGGTGTAAGGAGCTGTCAGGGGCTTGATGCCAAACATACAGTGCCTTGCAAAAGTATTCGGCCCCCTTGAACTTTTCAACCTTTTGCCACATTTCAGGCTTCAAACATAACGATATGAAATTGTAATTTTTTGTGAAGAATCAACAACAAGTGGGACACAATCGTGAAGTGGAACGAAATTTATTGGATATTTTAAACTTTTTTTAGAAATAAAAAACTAAAAAGTGGGGCGTGCAATATTATTCGGCCCCTTTACTTTCAGTGCAGCAAACTCACTCCAGAAGTTCAGTGAGGATCTCTGAATGATCCAATGTTGACCTAAATGACTGATGGTGATAAATAGAATCCACCTGTGTGTAATCAAGTCTCCGTATAAATGCACCTGCTCTGTGATAGTCTCAGAGTTCTGTTTAAAGCGCAGAGAGCATCATGAAGACCAAGGAACACACCAGGCAGGTCCGAGATACTGTTGTGGAGAAGTTTAAAGCCGGATTTGGATACAAAAAGATTTCCCAAGCTTTAAACATCTTAAGGAGCACTGTGCAAGCGATTATATTGAAATGGAAGGAGTATCAGACCACTGCAAATCTACCAAGACCCGGCCGTCCCTCTAAACTTTCAGCTCAAACAAGGAGAAGACTGATCAGAGATGCAGCCAAGAGGCCCATGATCACTCTGAATGAACTGCAGAAATCTACAGCTGAGGTGGGAGACTCTGTCCATAGGACACAATCAGTCGTACACTGCACAAATCTGGCCTTTATGGAAGAGTGGCAAGAAGAAAGCCATTTCTCAAAGATATCTATAAAAAGTCACCTGGGAGACACACCAAACATGTGGAAGAAGGTGCTCTGGTCAGATGAAACCAAAATCGAACTTTTTGGCCACAATGCAAAACGTTATGTTTGGCGTAAAAGCAACACAGCTCATCACCCTGAACACACCATCCCCACTGTCAAACATGGTGGTGGCAGCATCATGGTTTGGGCCTGCTTTTCTTCAGCAGGGACAGGGAAGATGGTTAAAATTGATGGGAAGATGGATGGAGCCAAATACAGGACCATTCTGGAAGAAAACCTGTTGCAGTCTGCAAAAGACCTGAGACTGGGATGGAGATTTATCTTCCAACAAGACAATGATCCAAAACATAAAGCAAAATCTACAATGAAATGGTTCACAAATAAACGTATCCAGGTGTTAGAATGGCCAAGTCAAAGTCCAGACCTGAATCCCATCGAGAATCTGTGGAAAGAGCTGAAAACTGCTGTTCACAAACGCTCTCCATCCAACCTCACTGAGCTCGAGCTGTTTTGCAAGGAAGAATGGGCAAAAATTTCTGTCTCTCGATGTGCAAAACTGGTAGAGACATACCCCAAGCGACTTGCAGCTGTAATCGCAGCAAAAGGTGGCGCTACAAAGTATTAACGCAAGGGGGCTGAATAATATTGCACGCCCCACTTTTTAGTTTTTTATTTCTAAAAAAAGTTTAAAATATCCAATAAATTTCGTTCCACTTCACGATTGTGTCCCACTTGTTGTTGATTCTTCACAAAAAATTACAATTTCATATCGTTATGTTTGAAGCCTGAAATGTGGCAAAAGGTTGAAAAGTTCAAGGGGGCCGAATACTTTTGCAAGGCACTGTACAAGCCACAATAAGAATAATACAAGCATAGTAATTTTATGTAACATACTTTTTAATTTTGTATAACTATTATGACATACAAAGGGTGTCTGCAAAGTAACATACATGCTAGAGAAAGACAAAAGTAACTAAATAAGGTAGATTTTAATGGAATGGACAGACAAAGAAAGACAAAGTTACATGAAAACATTGACTCACTTATTAAGTCTTGCTTGCTGGCATGTCCTCTCTCTATTTGGCTCTCTATTTGGCTCTCCATTTCCATCTAACAGTGTCTCTTTAGAGCAGTGATTGTGTGAATATGACTGCTTGCAGTGCTATGAGTACAGTGCTTAAAAGGTGTGGCTTTATATGGAAGGACTGTCGTTAGGAAATGACTGAGTTAAATGCCTTGTGACTTATTGTGTAATCACCTGAAAGACCATTAGCTTCTGATCTGGATGTAAATCATGGTCCATAGTCCATAGTCCAAAGTCCATAGTCCAAAACGAAATGATTATGCCAGTGACTACTAAAGAATTAATAAGAAAAAAAGAAATAATGGAAATAAAAAACAAAATACAATTTCTGTATTACAAAGAAAGATCTAGTATTATTGCACAAATGCACAAACCTGACAACCAAATTTAAAGTAGAATTACCATTTGCCTCCAGAACAGCTTTAATCCTTTTTAGAATTGTTTTGTACACGTCCAGTTGGTTTCTTACCAGATGTTGGTTCTTTGAGAGATGAGCAAGGTGGATCCGCTTTATTCTTCACTCCTATGAAGGTTCAGTAACATTTAAACAAAACTGGTTTGTCAAGGCAATGGGAGACTTTACCTGATTGGCCATCAAACTGTTTCTAAATAATTTTAGCAATATATATGGTGCCATTTTAATGGAATATTTGATTAAATAGAATAATTAGCCATTGATTGCGAAGCAACCATGACACTGAGAATTATTATCGAATAGATGTCTATATCATTATAAATCATCCATTATATTTAATACTTGGTGGCAAAAGGTTTCAGATGACAGAATGACAGTCCTGTCACAGATTCCAGCTTCATGAAGCTTACTAGGTACAGACTAGCTGATAGATGTGCTTGTTTAGTTCTGTGATTGTTTCTGTGGCTGTGTATTTTTGGGGCAACTATCTTTTAGTGTTGTCTATTCCTCTCATTGAGCTTCTACCTGCTTCCTTTTTCTTTTAGCTGATACAATTTGTCCATGTTGTCCATCGCTGTGACCTTTTGATTTTTTTGAGAGATAAATGACGATGATTTCGGCAAACACAGTTTGTCCACATTCGAACTTCATTAATTGCTCATGTTGATTTGAAATGACTCATATGCACATGTTAGGCTCATTGTTAGCAGCAAGGAAGACCCAGGAGATCAAGGTACCAAGGTAGGCTTTTGTTTTCTTGACTTTTATAAGCAAATTGAACTTGGTTTACACCCCGTCCTGTTACAACCTCGCCCAAACCACATCTCACCTCCTTTCCCATAAGATAGCGTATCTCATGTTTGTTGTACCATTAAGAAATAATTTTCTATTTTTTTAGTTTGTAAATTGTGGATCATAACCAGATGAATATACAATCAGAGCTGGTGTCCAATAAAAGGCAAAAAATCTCCTGAGTCTGTAATGAAACCAGAGTTTATGGCAAAGCTGGACACTTAACAGCTCATCTGTAGTAACAGTCTAGTCAGCTGGTGTCCAATAAATGCAACAAATCATGGGCTTTTATTTACATAAATAATAAATATAACAATTAATACATTGATGAATGAGAGATGGTAATGTACAGTGTTGCAGAACATGATGAGAGCAAGCAGTAAAAGGCAGAATGACCTTGTGACTCATGCTGTAAATCACATTCCTGAGCCCTGTTATCTCCAATAGTAAAAAGTATTGCTCTTTTATCTATTTCTGCACACCCAATTCCAGGTGGGTCAGTATTGGGGCACCACTGCATTTCTAATTAATGAATTAGTGTTTCAGCCAAAACAATTGCTGACTGATGTAATAACTTAATCTACAAAGACATAAAGAAACTCCACTGACCTGCATATAGCCCTGACATCAGTCCCACCGAACAGCTTTGGAATTACCACGTACATCAATTATGGCTTTTGACCAACACTGGTGCCCAGCCATACATTTTTTGACTGAATGGCCACTAAATGGAAGCCTTCTTAGAAGAGTGGTTGTTGTTATAGCTGAAAAGATCCCATAGGTCACTGTTTTCATACTATTTTATTTTGATGGGATGGCCAACAAGCTCATGGTCAAGTGTCTAAATACTTTTGGCCATATCGTATGGTTTTCACCTGAATTCATTTGAAAACAGTACTGCCCTACTAACTAGTCAGCTTTGGTTTTCATATTCGTAATTCACTCATTAAATCGATTTGGGACAGGGGCAGTTACCACCACGTCATATCACCTTTTTTTAACATGAAGGGCAGTTGTAGCCTAGCGTTTAAGGTACCGGGCTAGTAATTGAAAGGTCGCTGGTTCAAGCCCCACCACTGCCAGGTTGTCACTGTTGGGCCCTTGAGCAAGGCCCTTAACCTTCAATTGCTAAGGCTATATATTATCACAGTACTGTAAGTCACTGTGGATAAAAGTGTCTGCTAAATGCCGAAAATGTCAAAGCCGTCTAAGAGCTCAAAGGTAATGCACAGCCAACATCTAGTGATTTCCAGCTTTGCCCTACACATACCGAGATCTCTTCAGATTTCCAGATTCTTTTCCCAATATTATAAACAGTACTTAGTTATAGTACATAAAGTTAGGACTTATTCCATGTATAGAATGACAACAGCTATTTCAAACCAACAGTCAGATGTAAAAAAGGTATTTATTTCATATTACAATAAACAAACCTACACCTACCATAATGCCTTACAGTATTTCATAATCAACTTCATCAAGTCATGATAAAATGTCCACCTTGACCACTGTAATGTTATACAGTTTCTTCCATACACAGTATTAAAAATCCTAACCTAGTGCACAATTCATACATTTATCAGGTCTAAAGTATATTTAAACATACAGGACATTACCAGTAACTCGCTTGTTAAAATTCTCACTTGGGGAATTTAGGAACATCAAGAGCAGTAACAAAAAAAAATCCTACTTACAGTTTACAGATTGCTGTACATCATGATTGCTAAAAACGTCCCCATGATGCTAATTAAAGGTGAATTCCTACTTCTTAAAAATCTAATATAACAAGATACAGAATTTACATTCAGAATTCTGTTCGGTTTAGCTTCAAACTTAACAGGAAAGCATGTACGTTCATGTACGATGAACCGAGCTAATAAAGCAGTTATTAGCTGGAGTTAATAATGTTCACAGTATTTCTAGTAGTTCCGAGCAACTGAGGAACTAGTTATGCCAAGCAAGCCCTGACACGATGATGCAAAATAATACAGGCTGTCTACGATCCAGAAGTGAGCAATTTAGTAATGTAGTCCAGACGTCCAGAACTTCTGATAACCACAAGTTTCATAGTATTGGGGCGCATAAACATGAGAAGTATTTTACCGCTTAGTTCAGCGCTTGGCTTGAGCGATGTGGTAAAACGTAATTGAGTTGCTGGCTTTGATATTCACCTGAATACAAAGTACAGAGGTTTTCCAAATCCCACACCATATAAGGTAGAACAAAACAGTTCCACATGCCTCCTTTTCCCCAAAATTGGTGTCTCTGGACCCAGTGGAGTAGCATGATTATAATGTTAATAATGTTTTCTCTTTCTTTTTAATTAACGTCCATTTGTAAACTCATGCACAGCTGCTTTTAAATAATATAAAGAACCTAAGAGTACAGCTGTCTTGGCACTGCCCATCTCTGAAAGCATAAATCCTGTCCAAAATCCTGCCCATTTAAGTACCGTCTGACAAATGGAACCAGGGACAAGTCGTCTGTAACAACAATATTGTATTACTTGATTGGTCCTAACTGATTTTCAGTACATGCTTACTGCCAGCCTAGCTGAGGGTGCAAACCAGGCTGCAGGGCGAAGGGGGATCCGGCACCAGCGGGTGGGAACGGAGTGCCTGCAGGGTAGCTGCCAAAGCCATTGGGCTGAGGAGGAAAGCTGTCCAGAGGTGACGCAGAATGAACCTATACATGCAAAAATCACAGGTAAGAATGAGACCAGCATAACACTGTACAGTATATACTCACTGTAAAACCTGGTTATTAGCATTTCATATTTTCATGTGTGAAATAAAGCAGATTGATATTCAATTTAAGTGTTTAGAGTAAGTGATACCTGCAGCAGTGCAGACTGAACAGCGGGGTTGTGGAGACCAGACAGAGCAGCACCACCACCTGAAGAGAAGCCAGGTATTCCTGCAGGAAATGACATCAATCCAGGGAAGGCAGCACCACCTGGGGCCTGGAGACCAGCACTGAACACAGATGAGAATAGCAGTCTTGACATTTACGTTACATTTACATTTTCTGCATTTAGCAGATGCTTTTATCCACAGTACTGTGCTTATACTGTATTGTTTAAGCAATTGGGGGTTAAGGGCCTTGCTCATGGGCCCAACAGTGGCAACCTGGCAATGGTGGGCCTTGAACCAGTGACATTTTGATACCAAGTCCAGTAATTTAACCATTAGGCTACAACTGCCCTCTTCTAGAAACAAAGAGTCAAGCAAATAGCTTTAACACAAGATGCCATGCACAATAATGAATTCTATGTAATTAAACAAGGATAAAACATGAACATACATAGACTAATTTATCATACAGAAGCATTTCAACTTTTATTTACCAACAATGTTTAAATTGGCATCCTTTCCATTACATTTGACACCCAAACAGGGATTATTGGGTTTTAGAACCTGCATAGTGCACTACATGACCAATATAATACTATATGTTATTTATTTACATACAGTGTATCACAAAAGTGAGTACACCCCTCACATTTCTGCAAATATTTTATTATATCTTTTCATGGGACAACACTATAGAAATAAAACTTGGATATAACTTAGAGTAGTCAGTGTACAACTTGTATAGCAGTGTAGATTTACTGTCTTCTGTTGTCTGGTGTCAGCCGCTTACTATTGCTAACCCGCGGCACCTGAGACCGGCGGAGGACGCGCCAGTCATCTGAGATCGAGCCGTGGTTTGACTAGCGGGAGGGGTGTGTGGCAGAAGCAGAGAAAGCCGCGCTGGGTACAGAAAGGGGGACGTATGCCTAAAAAGGTTGAAAACCCCTGGTTTAAGGTATTTCCCCCTATTGTAGAGTTAAGGCGTGCCTCCTAAGAGTGTGTGTGTTTGTTAATCTATGTGGGATGTCCTGTGTTAAATAAGCATGAGACTGCTAGCTGACATTACAGCTAAATCAACTAGGTTGTAGTAGCATAGTGGGTTCAAAATAAGTTTATCTAGTATTGCTACCATGGCTTTAATCTGCTGATACAGGACCCTTAACCTTCCTTCCTAAAGCCATCCAACTGCCAAACCATAAAAACTATTTAGTTGTTGCCATTTTTACAGTTCCTTCGGTCATAAACATTACAAAAGTGCAGGGCTCAAATGCACACTTATTCACACAATAAAATAGAAGTGGATAAAACAATAAGCAGCAAACTGCAGTTATCTTCTAAATAGCTACTGTAATCACCAAATCATGACATTGCAGTCAGATCAAATCAGTGTAGCATAGAATGCTGGAGAATTGAAAATAAATGAATAATTTAATTGGTAATTAATTGGTAATAAACTGGTAATAATTACATTTGCCTGACAAGTTTAAAATACACTTGGACTGATAAAAATAGCACTTAAACATGACCTTTGTTTCCTCTATTAGTGCGTGTTTTCTAAATAAAACCAAGTTTGACATTTACAGCTGAAGTGTATAAACAGAGGCAAGGTCCTAATTAGGGCTGGACGATATGGCTAAAATTTATATCACGATATAACTCCTAATTTCGGTTGATACGACATAATTCCGATATCAATATGAATAATACAAATGTCAGAAAAACTGCCAAGAACACCAACATTGGAAGGCTGTACCTGCAAACCTCTGAAAATTTTATTAATAATAATACAAATAAATTAGTTTTCACCTTTTATTTGTATTCAGCATTTGTATACAAACAAAAACATGACATCATTCTCAAATAAACATAAGCTTTGACAATATATAATATATTAACATATGTCTTAACCAGAGGTGGAAAGAGTACTAAAATATTGTACTCAAGTAAAAGTACTATTACTTTAATGAATTTTTACTTAAGTTCGCTACATGGCAAATGTAGTCTAAAAATCTACTCAAGTAAAAAGTAACTCATTTAAAATGTACTCAGAGTAAACGTTACTTAGTACTAATAGTTACTTAGTACTTTTTTAACCCCAGGGGGGTCTCTCCTGTGTAATGCAAACAGGACAAGTGGATATAAATCTCACAGTAGCTGTTTTTAATTCAAATATAATAGAAAAAACATGTTGATACAACATTTAAAATATTTAGGGATGTGTAATGTGTCATTTTAGTCCCATAAAACTTTTTAAAACTGTATAACCGCTTCTGGGAGTCGTTATATATATACGGCTCTTTAAAAGGAACCGAGCCAAAAGATCCGACTCCCCATCGCAGAATTCAATGCAGCAGTTTCCCAGACGCGATTTTTTTTTTTTTGCGTTTCATTTACTCATTAATGGATGTTATTTAAAATGTAGCGAATTACAATTCCTAATAAAAAACATACTTAAGTAAAAGTAAAATTACAGGCTGTAAAATCTCCTTTAAAAAGTACAAGTACAC
This sequence comes from Trichomycterus rosablanca, assembly GCF_030014385.1. Classification (NCBI taxonomy): domain Eukaryota; kingdom Metazoa; phylum Chordata; class Actinopteri; order Siluriformes; family Trichomycteridae; genus Trichomycterus; species Trichomycterus rosablanca. The sequence continues at coordinate 23,887,432 of NC_086005.1, read as the reverse complement.
AAAAAAACTACTCAATTACAGTAACGCGAGTAAATGTAATTCGTTACTTTCTACCTCTGGTCTTAACCAACTTTAATCCACAACATGGACTGCTTTTTATTTGTATTTAAACATTTTCAAACAAAAGTGCTCAACCAGGATAAAAAATATAAAAAGTGCTTAAGAGTTGCTGCAGAATTTGCTACAGCAGGTGTTGTGCTTAAAGTATACAGAAAAAAAGAGTCTAGTTTTTTCTCTCTTATCAACTATTTCGTCTGCTTCTTTTTAAACTGTGGATGCTCGTTCACTCTCTGTTGAACTCATTTAGCCGCTAATATCCACCGTGTTGTAGGTAGCGTAATCAGAGCGGTAACGCTGAGCCAATGGCTTCGTGCCTGTGGCGTACGTCATCACGCACTTACGAAATGTATATCGATCGAATTTGTTTAAAAATCATATCACCGTTATTGAAACATTTTCTATCGCGATATATATCGATATTGAATTATTGTCCAGCACTAGTCCTAATCAATATAATTACACCCAGGCAACTTTCCATATCATATTTCGTGTTGACAAAGAAGGGTTGTATATTTGATAATGTGAATGTTAATAGACTTTAGACTTTAAACATAAGGGGCACATGACGAAGTGGAAAATTAAGGTGTACTCCATACTACATTAGTCATGCAGAGCAGAGAGTTTTCCAACACACCCAAGCTATTATATATAAAATTTTATTTACCCTTATTACCACCCCATAAAACACAGGCAGTCACTGAATGCCTTTTTTTCCGACTACCAGACAAGAGACTCAAAAACTATGGCATATAAAGAGACATTCACCATATGAGATATTCCACATCTCTCATGCAGGTGCCCTAATCAGCCAGCAGAGAAACAGAGGAGGCAATGAGGAACTGACCATCACCCCTCTCAGACAGCTGTGAGCGCACCACCGGTCAATAGCACAGCTGAGATTCAAACTTATATCTTGGCAGTAGTGGTATAGCACATTTGACAGCTGAACCACCTGAGCGAAAATTGTTTATTTATAACAGCTATAAAACTATTTTAACATTCCTTAGTATTAAAATTATCTGGAATTTGAGACACAGTAGCCCTTCTGTTAGTCTTCATGTCTTTGTAATTCAACCGAGTCACCTGGCCATAATGATTTGGCCCATATCAAAGTCACTCGGGTCTTTGTACATGATCATATTTGCTGCATTTAACACAGATACTACAAGTATGTACCTTGAGCCCAACATATAATATAAGTAAGGCTCTCCCTAATTCATGGCCGTGAAAATTGCATCATGGACCATGAAATAAACCTTTTCCCATGTGATATGCAAATTGCTGTGAAATTCAAACTTTAAATTTTGTGTTTAGCGATTTAACATTTTTCATTCATGTAGCATTTAAGTGCCTCACAATTACTGGTTAATTTGCACTATGAGGTGGTCCTAGCAATCCTACGGCAATTCAGTTAGCAATCGGTTAGTCAACATGTCCACGATATCGAAATGTAAGCAGCTAAAAACACGACTCGGGTAACTGAGTTTGAAAAACTAACAACAAATTCTGTGGATGCAGAGGTAGGGTGGAGGGGTGTCAAAACACAGACGAGAATTTTCGTATTTGAGACATAGCCTAGCACCATCGCTGGATGTTCTAGGTTTACATTCAGTTATCAAAGTATCATTCAATTTATGAGTGTTATTTAATGACTGAGCTGTTTTTATAAAGTTAACAGTTTTAAAACTCAACCGCTAAACAAAATCAGGCAGTTCTCCTTCATTCCTCCCTATAAAATACATCATGAACAATAATTAATTTATGCATTTAAAACTGACTCACAGGTAAAAACATCCTAATGTGCTGATTGAATTACAATTTTCTGCCATCTGACTATTTTGTTTTCTGCTTAGAGCCTGGAGTAAAGTAATGGGTGGAGTCACTGGCCCCACCCACTTTAAAATGTTAAGCCAAAAGTTCACTCACCCTGGCTGTCCCATGAGAGCGGGGTTAAAGTTGGAGCTGAACGCAGATGCAAAGCCTGGAAGCACGGGTGAGGTAGAGGGCACGCCTGCTGCTGCAGCTGCTGCCACCACGGCCGCTTGTAGAGGAGCCACCGTGGCCACAGAGGAGGAGGTGCCAGGAAGTCCCATGAAAGAGGAGAGCACTGGACTCCCTGCTGTTGCAGGACCTGAACCACCATACCCAGGAAAGGCAGGACTAGGCCCTGAAGCTAAGCCTGGGAACATGGAGGGGTTGGTGGTAAGTCCGAGACCGAAAGGTGAAGGAGAGGGCCCCCGAATGGGATCTAGGCCTGAATATGCTGTGGTGGGCGGAGCTGAGGCGGCAGAAGCAGAAGCATGCATGGAGGATGGCGCTCCGGGAAGAGGCGAGGCTGAGGATAGTGGGGAGAAGGAGGAGATGCCTGGGAATGCTGAGGCAGGGCTGCCACCATGCTGAGAAGCCAGAGAACCCAAGGGGGAGGCAGCGCTGTGGTTCAAGCCCAGCGAGCGAGCCAGAGCAGAAGAATTGGGCATCACCAGTGAGCTAAGTGAGGGGGTGCCTGACCTAGATGAAGGGCCTTTAAAGGCGGAAGGGACAGGGCTGTTGCTGCCACTGCCTCCGCTGTGCTGGACTACAGAGCTTGAGGGCAGCTCGCTATAAATGGATGGGTTTGGTGTCCCAGCCTGAGACCTGCCAGAATTTGGTTTTGGGCTGGGAGCACAGTGAGCTACTGGGGTGCCAGGAGGTAAAGTACCCAGACCCTGCATCGGACTGGACTGTCCGTGTGGTGCCCCTGAGGGTGTATAGCTCCGCATGACTAAATTACTAGAGGCTTTAGGATTTAAGGAATTTAACTGGGGGTCAGCAGAAGGTGGGAAGCCCTTGGAGGAAGAATACACTATATTTTGAGAAGACTGTTCTGCTGGTCCCCTGGAAGTGGGAGTGCCTGAACGAGATGCACCGTAAGGTGGAGGGGGTATACCAGGTGTACCAGAAGGAGTTGGAGCTCTGATAATTGAGGGAGTGTTTCTGTCATTAGGAAGTAGACCAGAAAGGACAGTGGAAGTGGGGGTGCTGTGACCACTGGGGTTCGGGGCAAACTGAGGAGAGCCTGCAGGCGCAGGAGAGCTTCTAATGACAGAGGATGAGAGGGTAGGTGCAGGAGAAGGGGTGGCAGGGCTTTGGGCAGGGACCATGCCAGGGAAAACAGGGGTAACAGGAGTGGTGGGCTGAGGCTGGGAGGTGACCGGAGTGGGAGGGGCTGAATTGGCAGGCGAGGTAGTGGAGGTGGCAGAGCCACTTGAAGCAGGGTTCTGCTGACTGGCAGGTCGAGCGTAAGCTGAAAACAAACATAAGAAATTTTATTATTGGCAACACAAAGAATGAAAGAAATCTAAAATAAAAATGTCAGTATGGTGAAGTTTATAAGCCCAGAAAATAAAACAAAACCCATAAACTACAGAGTAAACAAGGAAAGTAAAGATAAACAGATGTTAATAACAAAGACAAACCCTGTTCTACTAAGCAAAATCATAGTATCATCAAATCATTATGCAAATTGTGTCAAGCCAGTCAAAAGCAGCTTATATCAAAGGTCAACGAAGGGGCATTTGGGTACCACAGTGCCCCCTACTGACAACTTCAATAATAAGATGCAAGCAATCGTGTTAATTGAATGCATTACTCATTCAAACTAAACTAAAAAATGGAAATTTAATGGATTTCGGATTTAACAGACGAAATCTGGAAAACCAAAAGTCCGGTCCAATTGTTTAAAATTCCCACGAGAAGTGTACCAAGACCAGTAGTTTAGTAAGTCTCCACTACCTGGTGCACGTCTTTCTGTTTACATTAGTGTTTTATCGGGAGGCTCGCTTTGTTCTCGCCTTTTTCTCTGTGTTCTATGCTTACATTTTGTTCTAGTGCTTAGGTATGCACTAGCACGGCTCCAGAAGCCACCAGCAATGCTATTTTCAAATACACCAATTGTTCTATTGGTTTAACTCTCTGATTGGATGATTATACCAATATGTGGCTTTTGGCTGCTTCTGACTGACTGAACAAATTTACAGCAGTTTACAAACATACTACAGTATATTGTTCAGATTTGAAACTTAATAGTCTCAGCAATAATAAAATCACAGGTCTTGTAATAAGAAAACTGCATGTTTCTTATATACATGAATATATTTACTCATTCAGCAGCATGCTGAGTGCAGCAGGCAGACAGTGAGTGTGCTAGAGTGTGGCGGATGCTGTTAGCAGGGAGCCGTTAGCACAGATGCAGTTAGCACAGATTTAGATAGCTTAGCTGAACAGAGACAACAGAGGCAACAGCGGTAACGGTGGCGGCAGCAGCTGTGTTGTACCTGCTGACTTTGGAGTGGAGGTGTAGGGTGGAGGGGGCACATTTGCAGTAATGACCCCTCTCACTGACACCAGACCTGCATTGTTGTAAGCACCTGAGCAGGGGAATAGAAACCTGCTGGGTATGGAGTACACCATGGCAACCAAGTTTAACAAGCATATTTGCTCATAAACCGTTTAACATCACTATCGCATCTCTCGAATCACATGACCTGTTCTAGTCTGCATCTTAGTAGAAACCCTGACATCTTGGTAACAGGAGTTAATATTAGTCGGACTATCTATGTAGGTAATGTACTCTATACTCTAATTAAAACTGAGAACTGCAAAGCAATGAAACCCTCAAAAATTTTCTTCAAGCACAGAAATTGTCTGTCAATAGTTCAAGATCTCTGCAGCGTTGGGTTAGCACATTATTTCAATGCACCACTCAAATGCCCATAATCTAATTTTAATTAACCAACATATTAGAGTTTTAAAGAGGGATCAAATGCCTAACCATACAATATCTTCAGGTTATAAAAGGGATACGACAATTTGTCCTTGTAATAAGACCTACTTTGTTCTTTTATTGACAAAAAATAATAAAAGTGAATAAACAGTTTCTTTAAAATGAGTCAAATTGTGTACGTCAATGTTCCATTAATATTATAAGCTAAAATGCCATCCAAATTTCCATTAACTGAACAAAACTGGCAAAAGTTGCATTCCTAGACCTGATGCAGTAAAAATAAAATGGTTTTATGTTCTCAAAGGCAGATGTCAGAGGCCTGAGCAAACTTCAATATTACTTCATGTTATCTTGTCCACTACCCTCCTTAACCACTAGCTTTTATAACTCTACCTAAACACTAGAGCACCTATTTTTAATCTTAGCAAATGCATGATTGGTAGCGTAAGAAAATCTTACTTGGTGCAATGGTTGCATGAGGTCTGCAGGGAGGAATTGGGTAGGGTATAGGCCGGTGTGGATTGTAGGATGATGGAGACTGTTAAAAAAATAAAAGCATAAAGTATGACTTACATTCTTACATTTTAGTCCCATTAAGACATTGAAAAATAACAGTTAATAACTAATATTCAGGAATTAAATGTCTGTAAAAAGTGACTCACAGGTTTGCAGGGTCCGATGATGCGGTTAGCGATCCCTTTTCCTTCCATACTAACCTCCTCACCCTCTTTTTTGGGAGGCATTCCCTTTAGAAAGGAAAATATAATATGATCAGGTACACTGTGAACCAATTGTCAGACCAACTCTAACTCCAAACATACTGTATAAAGTTTAAATGGAAAGGATTTTAATACTTACAGGAAAGGTCCCGGTGACCTGGCTGGGTTTACCTTTAGGATAAGGGTTACCAGGTATCATCCCACAGGATGAAACCATTGCAACTGGGGCCTTACATCCCACCTTACACACCTAAACAAAGTTTAACATCATATATTTAATTCACTGTGGATTTACATTTTAGTGTGCACAAAAGCATAATAAACAGCTGAATAGTGACCAGATTATTTACCAGCTTAGATTCTGAAAATTTATGTACTATTTATTTTCATAGTAAACATTTGAGACAATTTTAAAATAAAAAGTTTAAAATTTCAGAACTAAACCAACCAGCTAGGCGTTAAATTATGATTTATTACAAATATGGAAAGTAATGATTCATTTACTAATGTTTAATGGAAGATTATTTGAATGTTTCCCCCAGCGTGTTTTTAAAGCTCACTTTTATTTCCATCAAGTATAAAGTAGGCATGTTAATGATTACTCAATCAACCAATAACCAACAAAGGTCATTGCTCACTTAATGCTGCCTCTTACAACCTACTGCTAGTCTGTATGAACTAAAGTTGGTTTACCACATACAGTATTAAATAATAAGGAAGTCAATAATGACTAGATTTGCTAAACACCACCCGAAGATTCAAGTGTTTGGTTGCAACCATGATGAAAACTGAGGAGCTGTCACAAATGATAAGAGAGGAATTAATGCCATTGTACCAAAAAAGCAGTGAGTATAAGATGATTTCTAAGAACTTGAACATTTCTAGAGATACTGTCTGAAAGTTTCAAACTCATGGCACAGCAGCAAACCTGCTTGTATATATTAACACACATTCCTTCTTCATTTACTGATTTTCCTGTAACTCTATACACATTAGCATAATGCCTTACAATACCTTAAGGTGTGGGGGATTTAATATTTCAGAAATTTACCTCAGACATTAGTAATACAACAAATTGCACATCCCACTTTACCTGCTCAAGGATCCGTCGTGCATATTTCTTCTCTTTTAGATGAGTGCGGAACTGCTCCTCCACTGGAAGATAATTATGGGCATCCGATATATTTCTATAATTAAAATAACAGAGCTATTAAAACAAACTGGATTTTAGCTTCAATTACCAATTTAAATAAACATTCAAGTACTTTAAAAATCACTTACAAAGCTATCAGCTCCAGCACAACAATTTTGTCCTTTGTGAATGTGAAAGTGTTCAGGATGTTTGCAACCTTGGTTGTCGGAATGGCCACCATTTTCTGCCAAAATTAACATTTATTAACATAAAAATTATTGTTTGCATGTTAACCACTGCACAAGGACTGCTAAGATAATAAAGTTTAACATACGTGCTGGAAGGCTTTCACTGCCTTTATCTGAGGTTCTGCCCATGAGAAGTATTTCAGGATGTCGATCACCTAACGATGAACATGACAAATTAGCAACAGCTTTACAAAAGATAATCTAGTAAATACAGAGATCCTTTTTATCTGTACCTGTTCACTGGAGAAATATCCATGGACCTGCTCGATCGCTTTAATGCGCTGATCTGTCAAAACACACTGCAGAGAAATAGAGTTTTTTCATTGGTTTCATTTTGTGTGTATATTTAATTCAAATTCATGATTACTTTAAGGTGTAGTTTCTTGATTTAAAAGTGTGCTTAAATACACACCTTAACACAAGTTACATTTTCTTTACATTGATACTGATATATAATTCTCAAGTTGGCTGTTATGCATTTATTTATTTTACTTCAAATATATTGAATTAAATACATATTTTATTTATGCTATTTAATTCATTTCTTTTATTAGAATTTTAACAGGATTTTATGTCAGGACAGGTAGTTACTCATTACACAAGGTTCATCAGTTCGAGCTTTTAAAGTCAATAACAGTCACAGCAATTTAGTGTCTCCAATTCACCTCACTTGCATGTGTGGGGGACTGCGAGAGGAAACCGGAGCTCCCGGAGGAAACCCACACAGACTCGGGGAGAACATGCAAACTCCACACAGAAAGGACCTGGACCGCTCCATCTGGGAATCAAACCCAGGACCTGCTGCAAGATGACAGTGCTACCCACCGAGCCAAGATTCTGCCCTTATGCAATTTAATTAAAGCATTTGTGTATTAATTTATTATGAAAACCAGTAGCATAAAAGCCAATCAGAGGCAAAAATTCTTTATGAAGCCTAATCACACCCTTGTCCTTCACCAAATTGGGAATGGCTTTAATATTTTTTAATGAATTGTTTGTGAATGTGTGTTAGAATCCAGGTCTTGGAAACTATTAGTGCAACTTTTTGGCAAATTCCTAGAAACTTGAAATTAGTTTTTTCTGAGCTGGGACAAAAATGCACCAACTCAGCTAAAAAGTCGCCACTGCTTGTGCAAATCAAGTGAATGCATAAAATGATATGCACTTTCAAATAGAGAGTGGGGCTCACATACAGGTATGAAATCACATTTTAAGGAACCGACCAGGATGCACCTTGCACAAAATCCAATACCAACAATGAGAGAAAATAGGCTTAATAAAACTGATTCATCCTAGTCCAAAAAGTAACAATATACTAATACAGAAATGTTATTAAGAAAAAATCTAAAGATCAGATCTAAGGAAAAACTTAAAATGATGCATGTCATGAGCAGGTGTGGTGTATATTGTGGTTTATTTAGTGTCAGAAGACTGTAGCTCATTTCTTATCTGGTAGATGATTCTTATACCATCTGCAGATCACATAGGACGTATAAAACAACAATTATTATTTTGTTTACATTTGCATTTACATTTTTAGCACCTTTATCCAAAGCGTCTTACATAACTGTGACAGTATACAGTCTAAGCAATAGAGGGTTAAGGGCCTTGCTCAAGGGTCCAACAATGGCAACAGTGGTGGGGCTTGAACCAGCGACCTTTTGATTACTAGTCCAGTCAATTAACCGCTAGGCTGTGTACTTTGTAAACTTTGTACTTTGTATGAGCATTTTAGTATTTATCTCTATGATGTTTGTTAATCTGTTCATTGATAGTATTCATTTAATCGTTTTCATGTAAAGAACCAAAGTGCTGCTTTAAAAATGCCTATTTATCAATAATACTGATACAGATCACTGTAAGTAATATGTTAAGGAGCTCTTACCTTTCTTATTTCGTCTAAGACGATGTCAAAAGATTTCTTGTCCATTTTAAATAACCGATAAGCCACAATATTTCTCAACAAACCGTTGACTTGGCTTTAGATTGTTCAATGCTTAATACATTGAGGTAAATTCTGCTACTGCACTTAGTAGCAGTCAAAAATACTCGGTTGACGACACCGAAATGATTTCTACACAAAGGTTCGCAAATAAATTAAATACATAACAGTATTATAAATCTCTGGAACCACATTTTTAAACAAGGTTCGTTATTTGGGTTAGCTAGTTTACTTAGCTAATTAGCTAGCTTGAATGACATGGCGGCTAGCAAAGAAAACATTAGCTATTGTGATGTTAAATTTTAGTTCTGTCATACGCATATAACCATACAAATAAATTAATATCCATTCGCGCTACTGTATGAAACGATATATAAGGTAAAGCCAATGCTTAGTAATTTTCGCGTTTGTTTGAAAGCGTTCTGTTGTTATCTTCGATAGCTGGTTAGCCTCCGCTCGCAGGAGGTTGAGTGCACGACTTCCTGTGCGAGGACCCCAAATCATCGGCTGTGTTCAAATCGGCACCATATACCCTAAATAGGGTGCAGTAATAATATCAACAAGCAATAAGCTTTAGACCCTGATTTGACATACTATTTACGAATAGTTTGTTAATTGGAACGCAACCACATTTTTCCTCACTATGCAGTATTATTGTCTTCAACAGAAAATGCATGTTTTAGGTAGCTAAAAATCAAAATAAGTTAAATCTAAGTAAATTATATTTTGTGTGTTACATTGTACTAACATTGTTATAAAGAGAAATAATACACATAAGGCGCTCTGAAGTACATTGTAATAGCGATGTATCTACGATACATTCAAGTGCTTTTCGATTTACTGTAAATGTGAGCTCTAAACTTAATACCAAGTGCGAACAATTTTAAGTGAATTTTAACTGATGTTAAACTTTTACTGTTTCAGTGGTTTATAGTGGGCATTTAAAAATCGTATTTTTAGTATTAACAATTTATGCAGACCTATAATGGTATATAACCATTTATTGTTTATATTATGTATAGTTTTACACAGGATAATGTTAAAACACAAAAATGTAATTAGCTGAATTAATTTGAAAATACTTGTTTAATGTTTTAAAATACACCTACTAGAACAGTGTTAGTTTCATATTTTATACTGCAGATCTATAGTATCTGCAAGCAAAAACTACCCTTTTACCCTAATACTACTACTAGTAGTACTACTACTACTATTACAGAACATATTTTTCTTTATATCATAATGGACATTGTTAAGCTGGAACAAGGAGATTTTTCCAGAAACTGTCCACTGTTTTAGCTAACTCTGTATCCGAAAATAAGTTTTTTTAAAAAGCACAGACACAAGACAAATTCATTGCATCCTATCCAACCTTCCAAAAGCAGTACCAAGACTCGAGCACTTGAATGTAGCATACAATAGTGTGAAACGTATTTGTATTTAAGCGACAATTGGTGTATAACTTAAATATTTTATGCCATTATTAAGAAAGAAATATGATATAATTTCACTTTGAACTGTATGAAAACGGAAATAAAACGAACTGTAAGCAGGCACTGTGTTTGACACCAAACCGGAAGTAAACATTTGCTCACTAAGGAAGGCTGAATGAGTTCTAATTTGAACGAATCAGTTAACAAATTATACATTTAATAATGGACCGATTTATGTGGACCAACGGACTCCTGGAGATGAATGAAACTCTAGTGATCCAGCAGAGGGGGGTCAGACTGTATGACGGAGACGAAAAGGTAGCAAACTTCTCACAGACTGTTGTTATTTTCATTTAGCTTAAAATGACAGTGTCTGAATCCCAAATCACAGTTTACTCCCTTTTTAAGTGCACTACATTGTTATAAGATACAACTGCTTATTCATTTCATGTAGTGTACTCTCATTTGGAATTTACCTTTTTATACCTACACCGCTGCAGAGAAATACAAAGCTTTTTTCTGTAATGATAAAAATATTACATTTAAATTAACTTATTTTAAAAAGAACACAGTGACGGATTAAAACATTTAAAAAGCACAATTAGAAAACTTTCCTAGCCGCTTTACCATTGGTTTAATACCAATTTACTCCATACTCCCTTTCTAAGTGCACTACAAACAGTGTTCAAAGAGTGCGGAGACATTTCTTTTAGTGCACTACATGTTAAGCAGGATGTAGTTTGGGACACTTTTCTCTTCTTAGCTAGATTGTTGCCTTAAATAGCAGTTAAAATGCTCTTTTTCATTTGTTAATTAATTGTAATTGTAAATTAATTGTAAATCGTTTGGTATTATGTTTGTAACCAGCACCGCCCCAAACACAGTCATCACAGTAATTTATATGGTTTTTATGTCTTCTCTCATTTAAAGCAAACATGAAGCATGTGCAATAACTTTTGATAACAATGCAACATTTGTTGAACTTTTGTGCAATCTGTATTTTGTCTTTTGTCTTTACAAAGATTTTTGTAATTTTTATATTTTTATATATATTTTACATTTCATTTTTTTTTTATATATGTATAAACATTTCTCATATCTCTTTATTTCTAAAAGTTGCTGTAATAAAAGGCTATCTTATCTTGTGTGGCAGGCAAAAATGGATGCAGGGGTTGTCCTTTTAACCACGCATCGTTTACTTTGGAGGGATCAAAAGAATCATGTATGATCATCTCAGGTCCCTTTTTTTGCACCAAACGCACAATAACAAACATAAATGTGTTTAATTGTGCAGTGATTGTAGAGTACATGTTGTGGGGACCCTTTTAGAGTTCACTTCGTTTGCCTTTGTAGGAATGCTGCATATGTATACCCTTGTCTCAGATCGTATTCTTTGAGGAGCAGACAGGAGGCATTGGAAAGAGGTAACAGTTTTTTTAATGTGTTTTTCAATTTCATTTCAAAATATGTGCAATGGGAAATTTACTGTGTTCTGAATTTATTTTAGTGCCAAGATTGTTATTCACCTGCATCCAGTCTCTCCTAATAAAGAACCAGGGCCCTACCAGAACAGCAAGTTCTCCCACATTAAATTGTCCTTTAAAGAACATGGACAAATAGAGGTATGAAACTTCAAACTTATATAATTAATACATCAATATACAATATAATTGATATAATTGATAATATTACAGCTTGTAGTATAGACGATACAAAACTCTTTTTAAACAGAACAGTCCTCTACCACTAACCCTACTATGTAGAATTTCTGTTTAAATTTCCAATTTATTTTATGCACACCACCCTATCGCACTACACTCTCACTCCTGTCAGGGTCAGATTCTTACAGAAAGCCTCAACACATTCCGATGACAACAATACCCTTTTCACTTTCCTCTAGGAGATGATGTTGCATTGGCAAGGAGGTGGTTCCTCATCACAGAAAATAGTGCCTGTTGAGTGCTCGACCAGGCTGGTGGGCTAGCAAAATATACTGCACCATCTGAGCACCTATAAAATATAAAAAAGTTATGCAGTATGCAGAAAAAGATCTTTGAAACTCTTGATTCTCTGAATGTTAATGGTCCCTCGAAACGAAAGACTTAATTGTTAAATAGTTACAGCCCCCCCCCATAATAGAGCTTATCTTAAGTTGGGTTACAACATAATAATGACTCTATATAAAAGTCTCAAAACAAAATATGCACGTTACGTTCATAAGAAGAGTCTCAGACATGGATCTATAGTGAAATGTTTACTGTATGCAGTTTTACAGACGTCTGACAGAGGAGATGACTCAGAAGCGGTGGGAGAACACACCAGTACCACATCTCATAAACACAATAGCAGGATCAAAGGTCAGCTGATGGCTTTTCTTACTAAACACTTGTATTATAATTGTTATAAATGCAAACCTTTACTCATGCTATCTCTACAATGTGTAACACTGCCTCAAGGTGATCTTCTGTTATTATTATTATTATTATTATTTTTATTAAGCATTGATCTGTCCAGAACCCCAACGTTCTGCTAAATGAAGTGTGAAATGACTGTCGCTTGTGCTTTCTTTAAACAATTTAATTTTACAATCACAGCAATAGAGAAATTACAGCGAGCCACACCCTTTCTCTCCCTGTTGTTTCTTGTGGTTTGGGTGGGTTGTGTTTGTTCGTGTGTAAGTTTTTTCATGCCTGTCTCGTGTGCCTTTGCAGGCAGGAAAAACACGCGCAGTCGGAATTGTTGGCATTGAACGGAAGCTGGAGGAGAAAAGAAAAGAGATGGACAAAAACATTTCAGAGGTGAGGCAGTAGTGGAGATACACTACGTGGCCAAAAATATGTCTACGACCTTCTTAATCCCTTCTTAATTATTGTGTACAGGTGTGTGACTTACAGAATACAGTCCAAGCAGTTGAGGGTTTAGGGCCTTGCTCAAGGGCCCAATAGTGGCAATCTGGCAGTGGGGGGTTTGAACCAGCAACTTTCTGCTTACTAGTCCAGTACCTTAACTGCTCGGCTACAACTGCCAAAATCAACCACTAACCCCAGTTTCTGGGAAAAGTTGGGACATTTTGTAAAATGCACTTAAAAAATCAGATGTCTTAAAACCTTTAATGTTTTGGCTGTCCAACTTAATTATTTTGTAAATATAAAGACAATTTAAATTTGATAGCTGCAACACAAAATAAGCCGAGCATACAAATCTCTTTTCCCAAAATATGCACAAATTCCAGTAGCCTCTCCTTAAAGCCTTTTCAGAAGAGTGGAGCCTGTTGTATCTGCAAGGTAGGGGGATATAAATGCACATGATTTTGGACCATGGTCATGGTCAGGTGTCCACATACACAATATAACAGGTATGACATTTTGTGACAACCACCCCAGATCATTTCTGTGGGAGTTCTCCTGTATATAATTTTAATGTTTAATAAAAGCATTAGGGTGTTTGTGCAGCTGTATGATGTCATGGAGTTTGACTTAAAAGGTTTCCTGTCCTGGCTAAAAGTAGAGATAAGCGGTTGCCCAGCTAGTACTTGAACACTGCCCACTGATTTAGCCACCAAAAACCTTCATCTATTTGCTGGGGAGGTGAAAGGCAAAACACAAAACACTTGATGCATTCCTAAATGTGGTAAAATGAGCTTGTGGTGTAAGTTTGAGAGCATTATATTAAAAGACAATTTGCAGTAACTGTCAACTTCATAACATTCTCAGTTTTCTGAGCCTCGAATATTCTAAAAATATGATATGCAGAATATTCCTAAGCATACACTAAGCATACCACTGCTCTATACATTACCAGTATCATACCAGCTTTATAACAGCTTATTAAGGTTTATCATTATTTATTATTATTTATTTATTATATAAATAATAACAAGGGAAGCTAGGCAGTTATGGGCAATTTGGTGCAGCACACATTTGATTTGTTTCTCTAATTCCCTTTTCCTTCCCTTTGTGTTTCCATCAGGCCTTTGAAGATCTCAGCAAGCTTATGGAAAAGGTCAGGCACTCACATCACTCTTCTCAGTAGTGTCCACATCTGGTACCACAGTGTGAAATTAGGGTAACCTGCTCTTGTTCTTTACTTCCTCAGGCTAAAGAGATGGTTGAGCTTTCCAGATCCATCGCTAGCAAAATCAAAGACAAACAGGGAGACATCACAGAGGACGAGGTAAACAAGGCAGTTTAGTGGTTGTGTTAGCGAGAGGATTGTTTAAAGGAATGGAGAGGTACAGAGCGCATCCTCGGATAGTGATCTCTTGTCTGTTCCAAAATTGTCTGTTTCTTGCAGACTATCCGCTTCAAGTCCTATTTGCTGAGCATGGGCATTGCCAACCCTGTAACCAGGGAAACGCATGGCTCGGGCACACATTATCACATGCAGCTTGCTAAACAGCTGGGAGACATGCTGCAGGCACCATTAGAGGTAAGTGTGCATCTGTACATGAGCTCTCACCAGCTGATTACGTTATACACAAACAACGTAAAATATTTTAGTTTAGTTGAGTTTTTAATCATGTTACGGTAAGGTGAGTTTGGTTGTAGTTGTTGATTGGATGGTAAAACCGAGGTGTTTTCATGGAATTTAGGACCATGTGCCGCATCAGAATTAAAATTTCTGTCTATTGTATACCCTGTGGTTCTTTATTGTATGTTTTCCTTAACTTATAGGAGCGAGGAGGGATGATGGCTCTTACCGAGGTTTACTGTCTAGTAAACAGAGCACGAGGGATGGAGGTAAATACACACACACATACCATGATCTCTAAGCATTTTACATGCATCCTCCCAAATACATGCATCCTCCTCTGATCTGCATACCGGACTTGGCACAGGTTTTAAACTGGATGCCTTTCCGGATGCAACCCTCCTATTTGTATCTGGGCTAGGGTCCGGCCCTGAGAGAGCACTAATAAGTGTGCCTCCCAATGACTGGGCTGTTTCCCCATCCCTTCTGGACATAATAGGGCAATAATGTCTGTGCAGATGCCTGACTGGCTGATAACACAGCTGCAATTTCCACCAGCGTGCTTGCATAATGTGTATACATGCATAAATATATATATATTTAAGGGGTGCCGTACGATGGTTAACCCTGCGCTCTGACCCCAGCTTCCAAACAAGCTGGGATATGTGAAGAAAGAATTTTATTGTACTGTACGTCTGTATATGTATATATGACAAATAAAGGTGTTCTAATAATTCTAATAAATTATAAATATTTTTTTTTTATTCCAGCTTCTCTCTCCAGATGATCTGGTCAATGCCTGCAAGATGTTTGAGTCTCTAAAACTCCCGCTCAGGTAAGCGCACGTATGTTCAAGGGGCTTGAGTGTATCTGACAGGATGCAAACCAGAGGAACCAGACTTCCTGTTTTCAGAGGCCACTTCTAGTCTTTGTTTTTCATCTTTCAAAAGAAAACATCCGTTTGCTCTCCTATTACCACCGACCCCTTGACTAAAGGGTTGTGGTTGGATGCAGTTTAAGGAAGCCTGGTTTGAATTTTTCACTGTTTCTCAATTGGACTTCCTAATAGGAATCAGTCAATTGTTGTTTATCTTTTAGGCTGCGTGTGTTCGACAGTGGGGTGATGGTGGTTCAGCTTCAATCTCACAGTGAAGAAGAAATGATTGCATCTGCTCTAGATAACGTGAGTGTCAAACTTCTGTCGTACAGCTCCTGCTAAATCACTTAGAAGTGCTTAACATTACCTCAGGCACTAACTATACATCATATTTAATTGGGGGGTTTGGGAAACCGGAGTGTGGAAACCACAACCGTGTGCTGCAAATTCCTCCCTTGTTTCTTCAGCAGTTGGATGCGAGTGAGGCCCTCTGTTCAGTCACAGTAGGCATGTTTCCATACAAAGTCAAAATTTCGAGCACCCCGTTCAAGCACCAAAAAACGCACATTCTTTAATATTCATTCAATTTCTTTCACATATAGGAACAGATATTTAAGAGTAATCCATCTACTGCTACTGGTATCCATTTACAGATATTGAGCTTAGATGGGGTTCAACCTAGGACCCAGGAGCTGTGTAGCACCCGCACTACCAGCCAAGCTACCATGCTGCCCATTGGTGGAGTGTTCATAAAGAAGTTTTGCATATCTGTATGTGTACTAGGTGGCACAGTGGTTGAGGTCATGCCACACACAACAACATGGAGAACTTGCAAACTTCACACAGAAAGGACTTTGACCACTTCACCTGGGAATCGAACCCATGATCTTGCTGTAAACAGTGCTACCCACCCAAATTGCCAAAGTTAAAATTAGTGTGTTGACCTGTGTTGGATTAGTGCCCTGTTTAGGTTGTACGCCTGCCTTACAACCAGCATGACTGGTCATCTAATGTTTATCAATATGTGACTGATCTTGGCCTAGTGTTCAAAAACAACTTGATGCCTAATATTTGCATTAAGAACTTTTAGACTTTTAGATTTAAGAAATTCCTCTGACAATGTTCTGACATTCCTCATTAGTCGGACATTAGTTTTAGTATTTTTAGCAAGTCTGTTCAGTCAAGAATGGAAAAAATGTGAGACGGGTGCTAAAGTTGACCTGATGGCTATTAAACCAAAGGTATTTGTATTAGTCACGGTGTACGTAGAAACACATGGTATTTGTGGTGCGTGTCTCATTGGCATTAAACGGCGTTTCTCTTCTGTTTCCAGGTGTCTGACAAGGGCTCTTTAACAGCAGAGGAGTTTGCAAAACTTTTGGGATTGTCTGTTCTCCTTGCAAAAGAAAGGTACAGTTGGGATATTACAGCTACTTTACATAGAATCCTGCATTATGTTTATAGGTGTTTAACTGATAACTTTCTTCCATTAAAAATGTGCGGCACATTATGAAGGATGTTATATGACAGTGAAGACCCCAGTGTTGAAGTGTTATATCTAGAATAAATGGAAACAAATCAGCTTTGACAAATACAATTGGTGCTTGCATTTCATGTTAAAAAGAAAGATGATGTAACAGAAGGGTAAACATGCCCATGTCCTAACTTTTTTTAAATGTGTTGTAGCTGTAAAATGTTTTATTTTTTGCATATTTACACTTTCATTCAAACATTAAATATCTTAACTTTTTATTATCTTCAATTGTTTTTAATGAAATAAAACATGTTTTATCATGAATTATATGTATATACACTTTTTTCCAGACTGCTGCTGGCTGAGAAGATGGGACACCTATGCCGAGACGACTCTGTGGAAGGGCTGCGCTTTTACCCTAACCTGTTCTGATGAACAATTCCGCTGCTTTATTTACAATTTATACTGGACTCTTGTTGCTGATCTCACAGTACCTCTGTACAGAACACAACACTGTTTACTTGTGGGGTTCAGCTTTAAAATGGCTCTCTGTCCACTGTTTGGCAGAGGTTAGGGATGGGCATGGTTATTCAGATATCTGAATCAGCTTAGTGTTTGTTTACTTCATGTAGTATTAAAATATTCAAGCTGATTTCAAAAGTGAGTCAAGAAGTGAAATTAAGGACTCAGGTAAAAGCAGACATGCTAAATACATAAAAACAAAAATGAGTAAGAATATATTAAAGAATAGTATGTTACACAGGATCAGAATAAGCAGCAGTATGAGAAAAAAAAAGTAAATGTATATTAAGGTCACAGTGTTTACCAATTACTATTAAGAAAACAAAGATTACCAGTGAAGACAAGGACTCCACAAGACAACTAAAGGTGTTCAGTGGTATCTGGTACCAGGACGTTACTAGCAGGTCCTTTAACTTCTGTACTTTGCGAGCTAGATCGTTCTACACTGCATCCTGGTACCATTCCTTCCACAGGTAAATGGCACACATGTGCCTGGCCTTTCACATTATCCTAGAGAGAACAGGATTTCTCAGACCAGTCTAGACCAGTTCTGATGCTTGCATGCCCATTGTACTGTAGGTGCTTTTGTTGGTGGACTGGAATGCAAAAAGTAGCCCCATATGCTGAAGGGTTGAATTCATTTTGTTTTGACATATTCACTTCATCATCAGTAATAAATAGATCTGAAATCTGAGCCAGAGTAGCTCTTCTGTTGGTCTGGACCAGGTGCCATAGCCTTTATGTCCAACCTGTTGGTGATTTTTGGACCAAAGGGTGCTCATCACTGCTGCCAGTGAGCACCACTTGCTGTTTAGGAGAGACAACCATCTGAGAAAACCAATCTTCTGGCCTTGTAGGTCTTGCTCATATCTGCTGCATTCAACATGTGTACTACGACTACAACTCCTATCATCCAAACATTTAATATATTTCTGACCATGACATGCACAGTTGTTATTAAACAGGCATTGTCATGCACATTTTTGGGGGGTGGTCCTAATGTTTTTGCTCGTCAGTGTACAGTTTAAGACAGTTGCAGTGGTTGCATTTATTTGTTTGTGTATAAATACAACACATTTATATTTATATAAATACATTTATATTCTACAACATTAAACACTAATAAGCCAAATCTTTATAATCACCTTTGACTCACCGGTGCATGGACTCCACCAGATGTTCTTCATCCTCTAGATGGTATCAGTTCAACTCCTGTATGTATCGCAGTGGCTTGTCCTAAAGTGCATCCTGGTGACATCTCTACTCTGGGAAACGATGCACACGGGCCTGGCTGTCCACATGGTCTAGGAGAAAACAGATTTACCAGTTTATGCAACTGTGCAGCCCCATACACAAAACGGTTCAAACATTACCCCCATTAGCAGTATTAAAATTATTGGTGATTTTAGCATCAGTAGCCCTCCTGTTGCTCCACACCAGGTAGATACGTGATAGACTTCGCTGTCCTCTAGCATCAGTAAGTCTTGGATGCCCATCACTCTGTCACCATGCTTTGGTTATAATGATTCAGCCTTTATGAAAATCACTCAGGTCTTTATGCCTGATCACTTATTTCACTAAGATAATAAAAAACTGTGGAATTTGAGTTTGTGGAGTTGTCCATACTTTTAAATAACACTACACATGTGCCCACTACATAAGGGCATACTTAACTCTAAATGCCCTGTAAAAGACCAAACCACAATATGAACGTAGCAGAAAAATAATTTTAACCTTTGGTCAGATGTAATAAAAAGTAAAGATATTCAGACAGTTTTGATCATTAAAAAAATATTGGTTCCATGTTAACATTAAGTTATCATTTCATTTATTCCATTAGAGATTGCTTTACCCTGGTCATAGTTGTGGTGGGACCTAAAGCTTTTCAGATTATAACAAGTTATAACAACAAATCTGTTTATTCAAATACAGTTTGCTTAAAAAGGGAATAGATATTCATATACCAAAAATGGTTAAAATGCCAATTCTAACTTTTGGTGATTTGGGGAGGGGTAGCCTGCGATGGATTGGTGCCCTGTCCAGGATATTTGTGCCTTGAGCCCAGGGTTTTCCAGTGGAACCTTATTCGTTGCGACCATGACCAGGATGATGCAGTTAATGAATGAACTAACTGTACTGTATTCTGAATCTTTCAAATAGGAAAACATATTTAAGCAAAATACAGCTAAATATTTTTGGTATTTTTAATACGCCATCTGAATACTGTTTTTGGTATTTCCTTACTTTTGTTATCACGGAATGAAAATATCAGTTGTAATTTTCTTTAAGAACAATTGTGCACCCACCCAAAACCATTATTCAAACCCATCACAGGCAGTAAGGAAAACCGCCCACTCTGGCAACCCAGACCACTCGCAGCGCTATGTTCATCAGTTTCTCTTCTCTGGTCGGATCTTGTGGAGGCGTCAGTGACAGCTGGATATGGAATCAGTTTCTTTATTAAATCTCCAGTTTTGGATTTATATCAGAAACTGTAAGTAATGAACTTTTTTATTTATGTAACAGGATAGTGTTTTTGTTAGAGTAAATGTTTTGAGTACATAGATCAATCTGTAGTGAGCCATCAGGTGTCGGTTTTGGAAAAGCGAGAAAATATAGAACATTATTATTAATCAATTTTAAATAAAGACTAAACAGTAAACACTGTACAGTAGTATACTTTTATGAGCTCATTTATACATATCCAGAATAAAACCTTTAAATACATTTAGTAAATGTAGCTGAAAGTTATAGATATATATTTTGGTGATTGGAACAAACACCTACAGTATAAAAAACACATACAGGAAACTACATTATTAATTTAGTTGAATAGAAAAGTTTATAATGCAGTTTACCATAATGGCCTGACCTCTCCAATTTTCTGACCGTGAGAACGGTGCATATCCTAACATTTTAATAAAAATAAAGTGGTGTCTTTCCAATGTCTATAAGAAAACCCAAACTGTCAATGTTATGCTGAGAGGAAATGTATTTGGGGGGTCAGATCTGATTTAAGAACCTCCAAAATCAAGTCTGACATGAATTAGAAGCTGTTAGGGAGACAAACTTGACATAACAGTGAGCTTTGATGGGGGTGGTTTGTTGTCACTGGGCAGTGGTAGCTTAGTGGTTAAGGTACCTGAGTAGTGATCAAAAGGTAAATTTAACCTCTAACATCTTGCATTGTTTTTGGTCACAATTTTGAGTATTTTATGGATAAATTGCTTTAAAGGTAAATGTAAAAAATACAATAATAAAGCTCCACATCTCACTATCAAATGTGAGTTTGTACAATAATGTATTACTTTACAGACAAAAACAGAGGCTAATACTGTAAAAGCAAATTTTAATATGCTGGTCATGTTGGGGGTCACTACAGCACATCATTTGTACACATTTGATTTTTTTTTTTAGTTTTTACACAGTATGTTCTTAAAGACACAACCCTATCCGAACTTGGGACTGACAGTAAGGTTGCACAGATATGCATATTAATTCAAACCCCCCAGCGTGGCTTTTCCATTATGCCATACAAGCTCACTGAAATATTTATTAAAAGGTAAATACAGAAAATATCAAAACTAATCAAGAATAAAATGTATAATTAAATAGTCAGTGCCCATCTTCCTTTCCTGTCTGTGTTTTATTTTATTCTGGAAATACATATTACATTTTGAGATAAAACTACACAACCAAGCATAACTACCTACACAAAATAGCTAAATAAATGTAGTACATACTGTGTGTAAATCCATTAGTAGACTAAATGTTTAACAGTAGCTCATATTTTTAAAAAGTATTCACATGTGTTTAACAGGCCAATGAAACCACAGCTGTAATTCAACAGCAAAAGGAAAACAAAATTGTGGTTCTTCCTGCAGTTGCTATAAATACTGTTTACAAGCTCAACAAAGGAACAGCTCGGGCTAAAATAGTACCCATCATTTTAATATCAAAGAGTAATATAAAAGGGAAACATAAATATCACTGTATGCATAATTAATCCCACAGAGTAAGATTTTTAAGTACTATGGTACTTCATTTCTGTCAATAAAGAGACCACAGTGTGTAATATTAGGAATTCTGGGGATGCGGAGTGGATTGCTGGGTATTTTCACTGGATGCTGGACAAGTTGGAAAGTTGGAATCACTGGTTAGGGCAACAACTCTGTTTTTCCTTTTTCCTTTTTGGCTTTTGAAATAATGCAAAGTGTAACGGTCTCAAGTTTCCCAAATTTGAGGGTAAGTGCTGAATCAACTGGAAATAAAGAGGTTTTTAAACCTCTCAGACTAGATGTAGATAAAATAATTTACAACACTCACTTTCAGCTATTCATGCTTTTCCAAATCATTAATTTTAAATATTGGTTGTGCAGTACAAACTGCTAGACCTCAAATAGTAGGCTCTTGTTATGGCTGAACATCAATAACTTGTGCATGCACTTTAAGGCATTCATTCTGTTATTCAATCATTTATTTACTTATTTATCTTTGGTAACTGCTTTATAAAAATCTAAACCATAGTGGAAGCACCAGGTCTGAAGCTAGGACATGATTCCTGTCTATTGTATGGCATTACATAGCAGTTTTGAGTATTACATTCACAGACTGTTATAGTATGCTATACACAGCTATACAGTTATTAAAGGATAGAATGAAACCAAGATCACTGGAGCTGTGTGATACCTATATTAATTTGTAGGTATACAAATTTAATGACAAGTTTAAATATAGTTATTTTAGCTCATTCCTATTGGCAACTCCCTTGCACCACATAAAGATATGCCCACTTTATGGTCTAAATACCCAGCAGTGCAGGGGTGCCATAAATAAGAAGTAGATTTCCCCTGGGGGCAATGTTGGCACAGTGTTTAAGGTACTGGAGTATTGATTAAAAGGTAGAGTGTTTAAGTGCCATTAAATTCAAACTGCCACCTTGGGGCTCTGTAGCAAGGTGTTGCAGTCTCAGTTGCTTGAATTAAATTGTAAGTCTGGTTGCCAAATGTATAGATGCAAATGTACAGGGGCAAATAGTGGAGCAATATAAAAACTGTACCAGAATAATGGTTTCCAACCATTACCATGTTTCAATTGATGTACATTTTAGCTATTCGAAGTAGCACAACTTGCTATGCACATTTTGTCAGCTCTCTGTACTCTGCCCGCCAATGGTAGGTGTAAGGCAGGGTAAGTTTATTTGTTTAGCACATTTCATACACAGTGGCAATATACAATTAATAAACCATTAAAATAATGGAGATTTTGGAATACTAAGATCTAACAGCTCAGAAAGGAGGTTGAAGGCCTGTGTTTGTGATGTATACATATACTCGTGCATAGTACAATAAAATGTACTTTCCACGTATCCCAGCTTGTTTGTGTGCTGGGGTCAGTGCACAGGGACAGCCTTTTTATGGCGCCCCTGGAGCCAAAAAGGTCAAGAGCCTTGCTACGGGGGTCCAACGGTGGCTCATGGAAAAGCGGAGATTCGGACCCACAACCTGCCAGACAGCGGAGCACTTATAAATATTGAATCCTATAAAGCATTGTGTTTAGTCTGTTTTGTGACATTCCTGACTAACTAAATGTCAAAATGAAAGATGTAGTAAATCTGTTTATTTTTTGTGATTACTTGTCATCGACAGGACTGTTTAAATGCCAAAGAGGGTGATGTTGAACAAGAGGGAAAAAGGACACATGCATCGGAATGACACAGGGTTTCATCCCACTGGTGCAGTTTCTCTTGCTGCTCCTGCTTATAGGGCTTGGTAAGCAAACACTCTCAGATCCTTGCAGTAGGACTTTAAAAGTACAACAAATGAAATTGCACAAAGATTCATGTGGTAAAATTAGACAAAAATGGTTGTGGCTACACTATTGCTGCAGTTCATTTTGGGGTTACATGGTGGCCCATAATAAGCAGCTCTCAGCATTCTTTATTGGAGCAGATTAGGAAGCGAAGGGAGGGGACGTTTTCCTGCCCGTTTTTCCGTTGCCGTATATTTTTTTCCTCAGGAAGTGACCTATGAGAAGCAGCATTTATAAATCACAATGGCTTCTGTACAGAGGCTATTGTCAAAAAATACAATGTGTCTTGAGGCCATATGAATTATAAGCTGTGACAGTGCATGGTAAAAAGTTAAAATTTAAATTCCCCATTTCCCCCCCAACTACTATATCCTGGTCAAGGTCACAGCAGACCCGGTTCCACTGGGGAACACTGGGAAGCGCTGGACAGAGTGTCAATCCATCACAGGGCTCCAGCCACTTCCTTTTCAAACTTAACCAATTATGTCTGTGTAGACCCTTGGCTGGCTGACAGGGGTCTATTACGCTAACCTGGGTTCAAATCTCAGCAGTGGTGGGCTAGTGTAATAGACTGCTGCAGAGTTGCTTTATCTCCAACAATCTACTACATTGTCAGGCTGCTCATTTTAGGTCATGTCTCAGCACATCTACTGGGTTCACATAGAACCTCTAAGGAGGGCACCCAAGAACAAATTTTTAACCAATCAATTAAGGAGTTAATTTCCTTTTGTATTTTTATTATTGTTACCAATCAGTTTCCAGTTTCCGTGCACAGATAGATGTTCTTACATTCTTCTCAGCAGTCTTCATTTATTCATTCATTGCCTGTTTCACCACAACTTTATCCTGGTCAAAATGGGTCTGATTCATTGGCGAAAGGCAGGACACACCCTGGAAAAGACAAAAGACATTATCAACATAATGTCTTCTGTGGATCATTGGTAGTGAGGAAAAAGCTACAGCTGTTATTAAATCCAAGGAATTTATTACTTTATTAACCTTCACTAAACTCTTCATCAGAGTCTTGAATAAGTCCCTGGGTGCAAGGCATAAATACATCTTGGACAGGGTACCAATCCATTGCTGTCTGTATTATTATTCTGATTAATCAGCATGTTTAATAAATACAGTTTTTATGGAATTGCTTGTGATTGATTGTGTTTGTCTATATGTGTGATGTAAAGACTGTTAATGCAGAAATCCAGCTAATTCCAAGCCATCTATTGCATCTGTCAGTTTAATTTATTATTTTGCTTCTCCCTTGACGATTTTTTGTTGTTTTTCTCTTTTAAAGCAATGGCTGGTGTCCATCTGTGGTCCTCCGTACATGTGGCTCTTAGCAACGCCAGTGTTTTCGTGAACTACAGTGCAAACAGCAACATGACAGACAGCAAATTAACAATGGATTTGATTGATATTGATAAAAACGTAACATTACTGACCAGATCTCTTCCCTTCAACCAGTCCAGTGGATATCTAGAGTTTGACTGCACTCACTTTTTATATGCTGGAAATTTCAGCTTTAGGTTGGAGCAAACGGGTCACCAAGACGCACTGAACAGGACCTACAGCTGGTGGAGCCCAATACTGCGCACCCACTGGCCCACTTTCCACCTTGGAATAGAACACGCTAACAACCACAGTTCTGGTGTGTTCCAGATCGCTGTGTCTACCAACTCGGATTTTCATGTCTGCGCTAGCAGTAAAACGTCATCGCTGTACCTGGAGGTCAGCTACCTGGAGCACAACCAGATCGGCAAGAACGCCATTGACAAGGTGCGAAAGCAAACGAGGCATGATATTCAGGTTGTACAGTCCCAGCATGTGGAACTGGAATGTGCCTCCTTGCTGACTGAAGCTGGGTTCATCCAAGTGGCCCTCAAATCTGCCCACACCCAAGAGGACATCAAATCCTCAGGGCCACTCTACCTATCCCGCATCTTCTCGTACAAGCTTCAGGTGGAAAACGTGTACAAAAGTGGCTGCGAGGGGACAGTGTCTGTCCGGCTGCTCTCTCCACCCTGTACGGTCACCACAGGGAAGGTGTTGCTGTATAAGGAGGCCAACACAGCTGCAGCTCAGACGACTCCCTCTCAGCTTGCATTTCACTTTCTCAGCCAGGGAGAGAATGAGACCGAGTTTAATTGCTCCCTGTTCGATCTTGGCCGGAATAAATACTGCTTTCATTTCGCCCTCATCTACAGTCAGTCCCCTAGTTCAGCACAAATGTGCATCATTGTGCAAAGAAATACTGGTAAGAATAATCCTTTGTTTTGTTGAAGCATTTTTTCAAATCAACAGTGGTGATTTCCACCCACATTATTAAAAGAGATTTTTATTACAATAATGAACCTGTTCTCCCCATGTCCGGGAGCTCCGGTTTCCTCCCACAGTCCAAAGACATGAATTAGGTGGATCCGAGACACAGATTTGCCCGTGACAGTGTTAGACATGAAAAATGTGTAATCAAACTACCAGTCCTGTCATGAATGTAACCAAAGCATAAAACATGACATTAATTCTACAAAAAAAAAAAAAATTGATGAACTTTAAAGCTGCAGTATATAAATTTGTGGGATTTTAAGACCCCTCTGGTAGAAATGTGGTATTGCAAGCAGCTTACAGAAGAAAAAAACCCATTCTGTAACACAATTAATAATGCGGCTTAATTAAAATCAAGTCAATAAATGATTAAAGGGTATTAAAAGTTGCAGTACAAAAATCCATTTTTGATTATCTTGGGCAGTTCTCTACCCAGCTTTCCCTGCAGAATCAGTAATGCTACTTACGGTGGCTAAGTGGGTAGCACTG
This sequence comes from Trichomycterus rosablanca, assembly GCF_030014385.1. Lineage (NCBI taxonomy): Eukaryota > Metazoa > Chordata > Actinopteri > Siluriformes > Trichomycteridae > Trichomycterus > Trichomycterus rosablanca. The sequence goes on along the minus strand of NC_086005.1, from coordinate 23,861,171 downwards.
TCGCCTCACAGCAAGAAGGTCCTGGGTTTGATCCCTAAGTGGGGCGGTCCGTTCTGTGTGGAGTTTGCATGTTCTCCCCGTGTCTGCGTGGGTTTCCTCCGGGGGCTTCGGTTTCCTCCCACAGTCCAAAGACATGCAAGTGAGGTGAATTGGAGATACTAAATTGTCCATGACTGTGTTTCACATTAAACTTGTGAACTGATGAATCTTGTATAACCATTAACTACCATGTCTGTCATGAATGTTTTCAAAGAGTAAAACATGGTGTTAAAAACCATAATAAACAAACAAACATAATGCTACTCACATTTACATTTTCAGCATTTAGCTGATGCTTTTATCCAAAGCAACTTACAGTACTGTGACAGTATACAGTCTAAGCAATTGAGGGTTAAGGACCTGGCTCAAGGGCCCAACAGTGGCAACCTGGCAGTGCTGGGGCTTGAACCAGTGACCTTTCGATGCAACTAAAGCTTAAGCAGCTTTAATAATTGTAAGACTTTAAGGTGTGGAATTCTCTTACCAGGGGCACGGTGGCTCGGTGGGTAGCACTGTCACCTCACAGCAAGAAGGTCCTGGGTTCATTTCCCAGGCGGAGTGGTTCAGGTCCTTTCCGTGTAGAGTTTGCATGCTCTCCCCTGGTCCGTGTTTCCTTTGGGTGCTTCGGGTTTCTTTCCACAGTCCAAAGACATGCAGACAGGTTAAGTGAAGATACAAAAATTGCCCTAGGTGTAAATGTAGGTATGTGTGTGTGTTTACCCTGTGATGGACTGGCGACCTGTCCAGGGTGTTTCCTACATTTTGCCTAGTGAAATGTACCCACTGCAGTGGTTACAATGTATAAATGAATTCCCTTAACACTTGTTATAATGAATGAACGAACAAATTCCCTTATCACTTATCAACTACATTTAAAAGTAAAAAAAATCTGTTTATTGAAAGATAAGAACTGTATGGAATAATCAGTGGTGTATAAAGTATAAAAGTGTCTTACCAGAAATTTACTTTATTAAAAACTACGTGTTTTCTGATAATACCAGTTTCTTATATTTGTGTCACGCTGGATAGGTGATGGATACAGTTACAACAAAAAAACTTTGAATTTAACTTTGCCACCTAAAGTATGAAGTACATTAATAGGCATTTATGCAGGCTGTATAACATCTGCTCACTGCTTTAACAGTATGTGTGATTTATTTTATCAGTAGAGACGTGGGGCCCGTGGCAAACGTGGAGCGGATGCAGCGTGACCTGTGGAGAGGGCGTGCGAGAGCGTGTACGCACGTGTTTACTGCCTCCTAGGGCTGGGAATGCATGCACTGGCATGGTGAGAGAGCAGTCACTGTGCTCCCTGGAGTCCTGTGATGGTAAGCAAAAATTGTTTTTGCTGTAATTATAGTTATAATAATTATCATCATTCATTTTGTTATTAAGCTCCAGGCTACATCACTGATCATAATATTTAAAAGAATGAACATTTATTGGCATCTTGGCTTTCTTAATAATTGTTTTAAGCTCAGATCAAGTACAGTAAGTTAATTTGTTATATTTGAGAGATAAATATTTCAGCAAAAATTAAGAAAAAAGCAATGAACTACTATTTTTAAGCCAGATCTATGTTCATACATTCGGTAGAAAGACTCACCAAGGTTAGATCGATAAGGGTGGAATTGGTGTGTTTGCCATAAACTGATCAATAACTGCTGCCATTAGCTTAGCTAATTATTGAATTGACATTGTATAACTTAAGAAAATGCAGAATTATGTATCATTGCATTTAGCTGGGTCAAAAGTCTTCAACTACTCAAAAGCTACTTGATTTGAATGGATTGCTGGTAAATTTGGTTCAGCTAATTGACAACCCTTTTTACATCTCGCCACCCCTACTTAACCCCTAACTAACAAAGAATTTGCACAGGTAAAATATACAGGTTTTAATATTCACATTTGCACTATGATTTGTGGAAATTTGACTTTATCCTATTCTGTAGAGTTCCTATCTCCTGCCTCCTTTCCGCCCCCTTCGGCTGTGGACTCTACACCAGGGGGAAACTTAGTGGTGGTGGCTGGTATCTCCCTCTGTCTGGTGGTCATCCTGGTCACCGTCCTAATCACAGTATGGAGGAAACTGTGCCATGCCAAGTGCAGCTCGGCACACCGCGAGTCCATGCAGTCTCCCGGTGGACGCAAAAATTCAGACGAGACTGCAATTTGTGCTCGAGGTGTGCAGAGACCCAGTTTCACCGAAAGCCTGCAAGCGGTTGCCCCTCAGAAGGGTCTAACACACCCTTCATCTATGCAAGCAGCATCAGATAAGGGAGTACTAGCCTGTCAAAGTTTTTCCCTGCCTGAGGTTTTAACACAGGACCCTGAGAGGTTGTCCCCATCCGGTCAGAAGATTTTGCCTCCTGCTTTTGGCTATCGTTTGGCACAGCAGCAACTTAAGGAAATGAAGAAAAAGGGTCTTAAAGAGGCCACACAGGTCTACCATGTGTCCCAGAGTCCCATTGATGACACCATGTTGGAGGCCACAGCGTCCACATCTGCTGGTCTAACGCCGGTTCCTCAGGAGTTTGAAAGTCAAGAGGAAAAAGATGTTGGTCATTTTCGCAAGTCACCTTTCTCAGAACCAGCATGGACACACAAAAACTCTTCCCCCTTTCCTGACAGATTAAGCCCAAAAGTGGACCTCATTTTAAACAAATCAAAGTCCCTCAGTGATAGGGACCGGCGCCAGGAACGCACTGCAGACTGGGTGGCAATGGTGGAGCACTGCAGACTCAGTTATCCTAACAATCCCAACTTCAGGAGGACATCCAGCTTCAATGAGTGCAGCCGGCAGCAACTGCCCAAGTCACGTCCATTCAGGGAGCGTAGCTTGACCCAGGTGGCTCCTCGCCAGCTACCAGAGGGCAGCTGTAGAACCAAAGCCTGGGAGCATCCAATCCCAGAAATGGAGGACTGTTCTCAGCCTAAATATAAAAAACCTGACAGTGACTATAGAAGGAGACCTTGGGTTGATACTACATCAAAATCCAAACCAGACGTGGTTTATTCAGGGACTTTGAAGTCAAACAAAAATGGTCCTAGAGTGGGCCAGGCCCTGTTTTCTGGGATGGACCCAGTGGAAAGAGCAGAACAAATCTGGAGCAAGAGAGGTCCTTCACCTATTCAGAGGAACCTTTTGGCAAGGAAATTGCGAGAAGCTAATTCATCAAGCAGCTCCCACAGACAGAGAAGTTCTACCTTCTCCACTTTTGATCAACGCACAGGTCGATGTCGAAGCCTACCACTCTCTGCAGATTACAGCAGCTCCTCTTACGGCCTGACTGAAGACGAGCAGCGCATGATGGACATTTCTGGATACCTGGGAGAAGAGGATGGAATAGGAGTAATGAAAGATCACAGACTTACCTAAGCATAACTGGATCAGGTTAGGAACTCTACACTTCTGTGGTGGAACTTCTATAATTAAATTGGTGAATGTGAAGTTTTTTGCCTTGAAGCTTAAAACAGTCTCCCAGAGCCCAGACATAATCACAAAAAGAGAATATACTAAATTTGGAGAACCATCTGAGAAAATTTGCCCTTAAAAGTTAGTGGTTATGTAGACTTATAAAGGTTCTACATAGACAGCATGTTATATCATACATACACTTTCAAGAAGAAGCTTGTCTAAATTCTTAGATGCTTTTTTTTTTGCTATAAAATGTAAAGTATTGAATGTAATGTATTTGCCATGAAATAATACTGGTGTAAATGTTTTTACCTTTATCTGTTAATACAAATCACATAAGTGTATAAATGTAACCCCAGTATTATAAAACATTATCAGAGTAGTTTAAACTGTGGAAGTCTTTACACTGGAAAAAATTGATTAAGCAGGCAATTATGAATAAATGCTTAAATTTATTTCTGTTTTTAAAATTGCTTATGTTGCAGTTTGTATTTTTTCCCCGAACCTGGCAGGAGAACACTGTTCCACATACTTTTTTAATTGGTGCAGCTACACTTGCTGCTACAAATAAGACACCAGCTTTAGTAAATCAGACACATTGCCAAGAAATCTGATTGGATTTAAATGACACTAAACATTCTACAGTATATCACCAAATAAAATGATCTCTGTTGTTGTATGGTGATTGAAATTTAAAATAATATTGGTATGGCTTATCTGAAAAAGAATATTTGCAGAAATCATTGAAATTCCAAGATTGCCACATTACCCCTTTAACTAAATCTAGTAACACAAGAGTGTGTGTTTCCTCAGTATGAGCCCATGCAATGGCTCTGGCACTTCTGTTTTTGGTGTCTGTTTGTTTTTCAGCTTCCAATAAAGACTGATTAAGATGGTAATTTAATAAAAATGTAAAATATGCCTTAATGTGTCTATTTCATGTGGATTTTATGTAGCAATGCACTGACTGTGTCTCCAACTTTCTGCCTATGTATGGAATTCACTTACTGTTTAAGTTTGTTTTTTTTCCAATTCTTGCTGTCAGAATATAAATGTTGTCTCTGTTGTTCAAATATGTTTGCTACTAGTATAGAAACAACTAAAAAGTATGTTTATTTAACATGTTTGGATACATTATAACATTACTGACAGACATGCGTTCATCAAAAATTATTGTACATTTTTAATGAATGTAGGTTGGTTCTTCACTTGATCGTGCAGAATGATGTGCAGCTGTAGATTAGTAATTACTGTTTAAGAGTATGCTCACAGGAACTGAATTGAGTAAAACTTGGTACAGCTTAGAGTCTATTAATGGAAGTCATTAAAACACAAGTTGTGTCTCATAGCACATACTAACAGAGAGTAATGGTACAGTCTATATTTGGTACAACAGATGTACAGTCAGGAAATTACTCGTGCTTGGTAGTATTGCAAACATACAGATGTTGTTACCATGGCTAAAACATCAGTTTAAAGCATGTTAATAATAATAAAGTAAACATGGTTTAGACAGCATGAACTGTTCATTTATACTACAACTCCACCAGTGGTAAAAGTGAGTAACTTGTATGTGTATAATCCTTGACATTTACAATTAGGACTATACAAATGGCAGCTACACTTGCTAAGTTTGCAGTCTATAATTTTTTTACAGTCAAACCACCAAAAGAATCTCATTAAAGACCTAAGTAAACACTTACAGTTCAATGAATACATTTTGATGCATATGTACATTATTTACAGACACTAATCCATCAAAAATTATGTTTCTGGAACTGGATTTGAATGTTTCTTTACTTTTCATGCATAATTAAAAGTAACTGTAGGTCATTAATTGATGTTAAAGGACAACAAAAATAAAATCTTGTATTCTGTTTTAACTGTAAGCAACATGTTCAATCAATACTTTAACATCGAAAAATATAAGCTCAGAAAATTCAAAATGCACCACACTGTTCCATAAATGCTAATAAGAAACTTATTACAACCAGCACTAGAGTATTTACATGTGTTTTTATTAAACCCTTGATTAAAAACATATCTTAATCTATGTATGCTGTCTAATGAAGCCCATTAACCAACCAGTTAATTTGAATATTTGTGGTCTGATCTTCATTCAGGTCATTAGTATATCCAAACTAATTACACTTAATTATAGTTCTCGTGTCTTTATTGCTTACATTAATACTCACAATTATGAATTATGTACAATCCAGGATGGAAATATATGTAAATCCAACCAGAATCTTCTTAGCAGCAACAACATTGCTTCCAGCTGCGGATCAGACTTGCATAAATGATTCTTGTTCATTATAATTTTAGTTATATTATTATGACCCAGATAAAGACTTTAATTGTAATTAATGCATAAATTCAGGTAAGTGCAGAGGGTCTACCAACGTTTTCTTGAAACCACAAGTGATTGGTGGTTGTTCTAGTCATCTGGTCCTGCTCCACTTCCCAGGCTGTCCAGAAACACTAGAGGTCTCACCTTCATGGTTGTGTGTCTGAGGGAATACCAGAGCCCTCGCCAGGGGCCCCAGACCACCCCGTTGTCATGCTTGGCTGTGTACTTTCCTCCTCTATAATAGCGCCCGTTTAGGTTGGCAACATGACACCTGCGCATGAGCAAACGGCTTCTTATCAGCAGAAATACAGAAGTACAGGTTTAAATATGCTCCTGTTATGCATGTCATGCAGTTATGGAAAATGATTTAACAGAATAACCAGAAACCTCGTTTGAGCTGGTGCGCCATACCTGTTGTACCACCAGCCTCCCATGTTCTCTGAAGCACAGCTTCCTTGCAGAAAGCGATCGTGATCCTGGTCTCTGGTGCTAAACTGCATGCCGCTGTTGGAAGCGGACCATTGGTCTACCATGCCACTGCCTCCAGACAATCCATCACCGGCCCGGCCACTGTACATGCCAAAGTGCAGCCTGTATTTATCCTGTGTGTAGGAAATGCATACATTTTATGAGCAGAGTGAGATACAGATGTTTATCAAGTGATCAACTAACCACCAATATCTCCCAGTTCTTTCTCTTCTGATTTTTTTTTATTTATAGTACAAAGCAAAACCAAAAAAGTTTGTAAAATGGCTTCCAAATGTATCTGAAGAAACACCCTCTTTAGCTTTCTCTAAATAGACCCTTCACTTATATTACAACTTACTTTTTCATCTGCCACTCTGAAGTTGTCATACACTGCATATGATGTTTCTCCATTCCAGTCCATCAAATCAATTTTCATCACCTTTTGACCTTCAGAGGAAAAACAGCTTTAATTCTTAATTAGGTCGAGATGAATCATGAACTAAAATGTGTTTAGTAAATGATAACTAACCTCCATTCAGCAAGGAGTGAATTTTGTCATTGCCCAGCCAAAACTCATCTTTACTTGTTTTGAAATTTCCAAACCCATTCTTATAATCCTCCCAGTCTCTAAAAAAAAGAAAACATGTAAGTTACTGGTAAACATTAGGTGTATATTTTGATTTTTGGTAGTTTATCTGCTTAGGTAGCTTGGTAATCATTTTAGTTAGGCCAGGTATCTCCTTTCTTGTCTAGCACCTTAGATCTCAAAAGAGGCATGTATACAATTCTCACCTGATCCATATAACAACCCCAAAGTTATGGGTTCTATTTGTATCTTGTTAAAAGTGTGATCAAACTGGTTGTTTAAACCACTGATCTAGTGTTTAGTTAGTAATAATGCATTAAGAGAGCTGTCTGGCATATGGAGGAGTCATGCATCACACTGTGAATCATTCATCTCTCATGCAGGCACCTCGATCAGCCAGAAGAGGCCGCAATTGCAGCAGACACAGCCAACTGTATTTTTTTGGATACCTGGTCAGGTTGATAGCAAAGCTGGGATTTAAACAGTCTTACATCCCTAATGTTCCTCTCTACCACAATAAAACTACAAGAAACAAATTTGCTTGGAATACATTTCTCACCACTTACCTGTTAAAATCCAGTTTTCCATTGCGCCGTTTTTGTATAACAGTCCAGCCTCCCCCGTCTTCCATGTCGCAGTACACTAGAAATGGTTCAAGAGTTGCATCAGGTCTGACCCGGTGGAATCCACTCTCCGGTTTGATTCTGTCAAACAGTTCAGAGCAATCTGTAGATTAAAAAACACAATTACTTGATTTACATTTATGTTAGTGGTGTAAATGCAACACATTTTTGGGAAGTGGGGAAAAAACTTACTCTCTTATACTACTTTTACATCCACATTTAACATAAACTCTTTTGTTTGCCGGTTTCCTTATATGGTCATAACTTCCTTTCACTTTATTTTAAAATGTAAGAGTTTAAGGATGTCTAAACTTGCAGGAAATAGTCAAATACATTAATGAATTATTCTTTAAATGTAATGTTAATCTTTATACTAAATTGGGAAACGCCTGACTATTACATGAGAGTGATATTAGGGTCCCTGGGATTGATGATGCTTTCTTTTGCATATTGGCTTTGCCTTCAAACTTTGCCAAAAATGACATGTTAATGTGACATCATTTAAAAGGTATAATAAACTGTATTAAATATCCTGTATGACAAATTATTATTACATGATGCAAAACATAAAGTGCATTGGAACAACTTTATATTCACAGAGCATCAATCAAATGGACAATCAAATTAGAAAACTAAACTTAAAACAATTCATCATTCTGATACAACTTCAAATACTAAAACAGACCAAGTGTGAAACTCAGAATTGCTTTTCAAAACCTTAAAAGGCAAATCATGGGGCAACATATTACCTCTGTCATGAACCAGTAGGTTTCCCCCCGTGCTTGGCAGTGTGGGCAAGGTCGTGTAATTGTGACCGGTTTCTTCTTTAGGTTTCTGTAAGAGTCTGAAGCGACGGTGGGCACGCAGGTGTGCCAACTTCCAATCACCGATTAACAGCTCATTGTTGAGTTTTTCAATGCTCACCTTCAGCTCTGAAAGCTCTAAAAGACATTCATCCCCTGCCTCAAATAAGCAAAAACACGAATAATGCTTTAATTATGTAATTTTAATCAGTATACTGACATAAAGGTCTTGCAAAACACAAAGGGCAGAGCAGGGTTAAAAGGGCACAGTTTTCTGTCTTAGCCATCAATAAAAGTATAATATATAATTTAACAACCCAAATATCAGTGACATGACTTAATCTTTGCTTTAAAAGTTTACATTAAAATCCATTACAATAAAAAATCAAACATCTCTTTGTAGTCCTTTATATCTGTGTTGTATTTACATTACAAATAAAAACAACTTATTTAATGTTAAAAATCTAACTTTTTCCAGTTGTATCCATGTTTCTATTCCATCATTATGAACATTTTCTAAATAATAAAAAAATAGAATCTCTCAATAATATAAAGCATAATAATTTAAGCACAGGATGCATGCCACATATCATGAACATGTCATAGTAACAGGCTATATTTAATATATCACATATTAATATGAATTCTCACTTGTTGCAATCAAACTAACAATATGTTCTGTAAAATGTTCTGCCCATTATTTGTGTAAATAACAGTAAAATACAATTTGCTTACCCAGACACCTGATCCAGTACCACAAAACACCGTCAAAAAGATAATCAGCGCTGACATGATCACAGGGAAAGAAAGCCAGAATTTAAAACATTTTAACTTCTCGTTTATAATCTAAATGTAGGACCTATAAAACAGACAAAGGTACAATGGACAGTCTGAAACAAGCACCCAGCCAGGAGCTACACCCCACACACTGACAAAGTTCTGTGTTTTTATTCCTCTTATTTATAGGAGCAGTTTGTTCCGCATGGTCTACATCAAATATTGAGAACATGTGTTTTCACACTTTCTCATTCCTTACATACCATCAGCACACATTCTTGACTAAAATAAGTGAGCTTTATGAAATAATGAAATTGACAATATGATTTCAACACATTTTAGTGAAAACATATCCGTCCATTCAATTTACTTTTGTGTCTATAGGCGTTTTGTTAAAAAACGTTAAAAAAAATTTGTAATTTGCTTTGACATTTTGAAATGTTATGACATGCTTTCACTATTGCATATCTTGTGTCTGAAATATCTTGTGTCTCATTAAACATTTTAGGATTTTGAAAAGTGCAAGTTGAATAAAGAAATACTTATAACCATACTTATACACTGTATTTCCTGATGGCTGTGGCCTCTCTCAGCAGGATAATGTGCCCTGCCACAAAGCAAAAATGGTTCAGGAATGGTTTGAGGAGCACAACAACGAGTTTGAGGTGTTGACTTGGCCTCCAAATTCCCCAGATCTCAGTCCAATCAAGCATTTGTGGGATGTGCTGGACAAACAAGTCCGATCCATGGAGGCACCACCTCACAACTTACAGGAGTTAAAAGATCTGCTGCTAACATCCTGGTACTAGATACCACAGCACACCTTTAGGGGTCTAGTGGAGTCCATGCCTCTATGGGTCAGGGCTATATATACATACACACACACACAATTGGGCCTTATATGTGCATCTACATATAAGAACCCTTTTACACATCATATTTAAAGCAGGCGATTAGCAATACCAGCTCGTCAAATTTAACCTGTATTGTATTTAAACCTGCCTTAATCCTGATCTTACTTTGAGTCCATATGCTTTATAGATAGTCTGGGCTGAATGTGGACTGCTATATATCAATATGGAAAATGAGTCTGTGTCATATTTGGGCCAGATGTGAAATAATATTCAGATCTGGGCCAGATGTACCAGGCCTAATGGTCAAGGTCCATCTGGACCTGTTCAGGTACTGTACTTAAATAATAAATAGTAAAAGTAGTGGCAAGAAAACACTGGACCAGATCTGTTTTATGGATCTGGACTAAACTGTGCAGTACATTTGGCCCAGATCCGGTCCGTTTGAGCGAGCTCCAGAATTCCTTTGCTATGTGAAGGGACGGTAGGGAGCAGATGTGAAGTAGATGGGACAGAAGTGACTTCTGGTTTGAGTTAACGGGCCTGTAGTGTTTGGGGGAGGATCAGACTGGGCTCTAACTTTTCTCCTGAGGAAGTGTCATTCCGCTGTGTTTGCGCAATCTATGAGCGGATGAATGTGAACGAATGTATGGATCTGAGCGGATGAATGTGTGGATCTGGGGAATAAACGTGAAAGGAGGAAGGAAAACCTTTGGACCACTTTTCCTGGTCACGGGACAGTCACACAGTGAAAGGAAGATCAGCAAAAAACAAACGGTAGGACACAGTTCTGCAACTTTGGAACTAACTGCTAAGTTTGACTTTTTTGGGAAGTGAAAACGAAGAGAACGGACCGGAGTCCAAACGGAGTAAGGCTATCTCAATGTAACCTTCCGCGGATGCGCTCTAGTTCGAATCTGTTTGTTTTGTGTCGTTGGGTTGAGTCTAGAGTTAAACTTTACTGGTTTCCATGTTGTACTAAAACAGTAATCTGACATTCACAGCTGTCTTACTTAATATTTGCTTGCTGGATTGGTTAATTGTTAGCTTGTTACTTGCTTTTGGAACAGGCCAGAGGGATTATTACATTGTGTAGAGGAGTCATGCATGTTTACTAGAAAACAGTCTTGTAGAAATATTGACAAAGCAATAAGAAACTGGCTGCTTTGGAAAAGTTTTAAGGTAATATTTGTATTTTGTTAAAGGTGAAAGTTACAGTTGGTTATGTTTTGTCAAATTAAAAGGCTAGAGAATGCCAGAAAAAAATTATACTATAATTGCATTATTTTACTTCAGTGCAAGAGAAAACTATATATTTTAACAGTTTTACTCCTAGTTTTTGCAACCACATAAAGTTGATGTCCCCCTACCCATCATGATACAGATTCAGTGAGGTAATCTGTATCCTGATGGGGGGGCAGCAACTTTATGTGGTTGCAAAAACTAGTAGTAAAACTGTTAAGAAATATAGTTGCATTATTTATTTGAATGACACAGAATATACACATTTTGTAACTGATTTTAAAGAATAAATAATGCATTTCTAAGCTTTGGCATTACAAGTTTTATTTCTAATACAGTATTAGACAACAACCCAACAAGACTTATCCTCCTTATGCTGCTGGAATTATGATTACTGAAACTTTTCTTCTCCCACTTCTTAAAATGTATGAAATCCAACAGAAAACAGCTGGTATCTAACTAAAAAATGTTTTTTGGTAACTGTTACTTCCCTTCTCATGGAACAGAACAGAACAGGACAAGTGCAATAAAAAATCTCTTAAAAATGACATCAGTTCATTTTAAGCCCGGGTTGGATTCCAAAGAAGTTAATGGGTGAGTGAGTATCCAGTCAAATGACTTAAACCTAACCAACACCTGACCTTTAATCTTTACTATGCACATTCTCTATCATAAACCCAATCCACTACATCACACTTTCAAATCTGAATCCTTTCAGCACCAGATTATGCTGTTACATTTGCAAGAAAATGTGTCTTTTATTTGTCATATTAATAGAACTAGATTTTGTATTTAAAAAGATCACTAGATATGTCGTATTCATATGAATGTTTTGAACTTATTCCAGGTAAAATCATTTTGGCTTTCTACCTGTTTCTAAAAGCTGCTCAATTAGTGTGATGACTGCTGCTGGCGAGGACTGATTATTTATTGGAAAGCACTTGTGGTTAACAAGGTTAAGGGTTAACAAGGGTTAACACTGTTTTACGAAATTAAACATAAACATGTGTTTTTTTATTACTATGATTACGATCAGACTACATTTCGTGAAAATAAAAATGCAGAAACTTTTTCTTGCAAATATATGTGTTAAATCCGATCAGGAAGCACAAATCAACATTTTAATCTGCACACAGACAAAAAATAGGGCTGCACAATATGGATTGTATATATATATATATATATATATATATATACTGTATATATATATATATATTATTGGTTTTGCTCTGACATTTAAAGATTATATGCATGATTGCCAGTATAATAATAGCCATAATAATTATTTTAGTGAGTGATTGGGTGGGGACTTTCAATGAATTGAATTCGTTACAGGCACTTTTCACTGGAAATCTTTACACTTCATGGTTCTCAGCACTGGTCCATCTGTAGGAGGTTAAATAATGTTTTTTTCCTTAACAAGCTCTGTTTTTGTGTTTTTCTTTATTTGGTTAGAAACACAGTGATGGACGAAGCTCAAGTTGAGATTGATGATGGCAAAGAGCAAAGTACAGACCCGGACACGATGTATTAGTAAGGACCTATACCGCCTTTAAGCAACCTAGAATTAATAGAGTAAATGTACATACAATAATTATTTTTTATTGATCACTGTTTTCTCTGTGTTGCAGTCGTATTAGGAAGAGGATAGCCCCATTTGTGATGTCTTTTGGCTTTCGGTGAGTCTTAAAATCCTGCTGTTTGTAGGTCTTACATAAAATTAAATTTATTTTAATAGAAGTCTCAGCAATTTTTTTCACTGCGAACCTTTGGTGCTGATTAAATCAGCCAAAAATATAGATTAAATTTAAAATGTGTTGAACTTTGTCCCATGATTTTTCGACTCATCATCAATTTATCATTAGACTTTAAGCACAAACTGCCCAGTAAAATGGGTTACTCCTAAAAAAACAAAAATAAACATACAATAAAACTGGATTTCTGCTGTCATTCACTCATAATTAACATTAAACATTCATAGTTTATCCGTATTTGTATCCGTAAGTGTATAAGTTACATTGTTTTTTCCAGTGTGTTTGGCCTTGTACTCATCATAGTGGACATTGTGCTGGTCATTGTCGACTTGATACCTGGAATCCATGAACAGGTGGGGTCTTCTCTGGAAGCTGTTTCATTAGCCATCTCCTTCTTCTTCCTTATTGATGTGTTGCTCCGGATTTATGTTGAAGGGTAAGTAAAAGAAATAACACTGTCTGCAAGTGTGTCAGTGTTCAAGTACAGAATAAAGGATTTTAGATAGATAGATAGATAGATAGATAGATAGATAGATAGATAGATAGATAGATAGATAGATAGATAGATAGATAGATAGATAGATGATAGATAGATAGATAGATAGATAGAAATTATTGATTGTGTGTGTGTATAGATAGATAGATAGATAGATAGATAGATAGATAGATAGATAGATAGATAGATAGATAGATAGATAGATGATAGATAGATAGATAGATAGATAGAAATTATTGATTGTGTGTGTGTATAGATAGATAGATAGATAGATAGATAGATAGATAGATAGATAGATAGATAGATAGATAGATAGATAGATAGATAGATTTTTGGCATTTATAGCAGACGCTTTTATCTAAAGCAACTTACCTCACTGCAAGTAATTGAAAGTGATGAGGGACAAGCCAAAAACTGCCATCATGTTTTTGGGTGGCCAAGACTCATTGATGTAATTGAGGTACAGACCAATAGAGGAGCTAATGTGGCTCAAATTGCAGATAATTTCATTTACTGGTGATGAGGTAAATGTGTCTCAACATACAGTGCATCAAACCTTTCTGTGTATGGTTCTGTGTAGGCTGGGCAGGCAGGGCAAAAAGTGCCATGCTAACTCCTGTCTACTGTCAAAAGCACATTGGGCACCCAGGCAATCGGAACTGGACGTTAGAGCAATGGAAGAAGGTTGATCAGTCAGATGAATCGTGTTTTCTCCTAGATCAAGTAGACAGCTATGCAAGAGATGGCACCAGGATGCACTATTGGACAATCTAATGTACCACAGGACTCCTTAACATCAAACAGAGCTGAGCTACTTGAATTCTGGCAGCATAGAATCACCCAACAGCAATATGAAAGATAAATTGGGGTTATTCCACCAAATATTGACCTTAATATTGGCAAATATTAGCAGACCATGTCTTATTGCATTTTGTGTATATTCAGTCACTACTAACAACACAATTGGTACTGATGTAAGTTTTTTATTATTTTCCAAGCGAGTAAAACATTAAACTAGTTATTATTTCACAAATCGCTGGTTAAGAATTACCAGTTTAAAGGCACTATATACAAATCAACCATGCAAAATGAGTTACTCGTCTACCAATCGCATTTTGATGTGCTCAGTCTAAATGTACAGTATTTTATATTCGAAAGTGTGGAAACAGTTTCCTGCCTGACCATGATGACTAATGCAAAAAAATTGACAGTTATATAGTGCTAGCACAGGGTTCACCAAGTTTCAGTTTAAGCTTGTTTTTTTCTTCTTAATTCAATGTTTTACTTTGATATAATAGAAAATTTAAGGTGCTGTGTTTACAGATCCACTCTTGTTCATGTTTCAGATTTAACGTGTACTTCAGGTCCAAGCTGAACATCATGGATGCGTGCATTGTGGTCATCACTCTTGTGGTCACAATGATCTATACATTTTCTGATCTCTCCGGAGCGAGTCTTTTCCCCAGGTGCAGTGTAATTTATTTTTAATATATTACATGTTTTGATAGCATTTACTCCAAGGCCAAAAGTATTTGAACACCTGATGATGTAATAATGATAGCTTCTATATGGAGTTTTGGGGTTATGGAGTGTCGACATATGACACAGTCGTTTATATGAAACCTGGTACCTCTATTTTAACCTCTTTGTTTTAACAGGGTAGTGACCTTCCTGAGGGCGTTGCGTATAATTATCCTGGTGCGTATCTTCCGCCTGGCATCTCAGAAGAAAGAGCTGGAGAAGGTTACACGAAGAATGGTGAGGATATGAAGTGGTAGACATTTTTTTTATTCTTGCCTTCATGCTGCCGTACACTTATTGATTACTGTTCAGTGTGTCATCACTTCTACATTTCGGAATTTTCCAGGTATCAGAGAATAAACGGCGGTACCAGAAGGATGGTTTTGATTTAGACCTGACTTATGTCACAGGTATATCTGTTATTTAGATTTGGTTTATTATTTATTTTATTTGTTTTACTATAATTTAGTGATTATAGTGTCTCATAATACGTCTCTGAGTAAATGAATGACTATTACTGTGTCTCATGCAGTGCTATCTGAGGTCTAGAATGTTACACACATCCAATAAAAATTTTAGACTGTTGTGACTCTTTCAGCATCCATACCTCTGGAGAGGCTTTTTACAATAGTAATTTATTTAATATCATTTATTTTATACACCTGTTAGCAATGGAGAACACCCGGGCTCAATAATTAGGAGGGATGTAAACATACCTATAGTCTTACAATGTGTACATATAGGTGTTTATGTGCAATTAATTATGTTTTAGTAATTGTATTGTAATGTTTACGAATGTTTCCTTTTTGCTTTTTAGACAGAATTATTGCCATGTCGTTCCCCTCATCTGGGAAACAGGCTCTCTACAGGAATCCTATCAAGGTAGGTAAAATAATGAATAAAAATAATACAAATCATTTGATATAACGGCTGCACAATGTAATACTTTTAATTGTTATGTAGTAGATGTGTTAAATGCGTTCTAACAAGCCATGTTAAAACAATCATTTGGTGTGATCCAAAAATTATTAATTTTAATTAAGTTTTATTGATTAAAAAAAATGCAAATTTACCAACTACATGATTAAAACTATTAAACCACTACATTTTCTTAGGAAGTTGCCAGATTTCTGGACACAAAACATCCCGATCACTACCGAGTTTACAATCTCTGCAGTAAGTCAGTTCTATTGCTTTGCTGTGCATATCTCTCATTAATGCGTGTTAATAAGTTCTGTTAATTAAATGGTTTTTTTTGTAGGTGAGAAAGGCTACGATCCAAAATTATTTCATTATAGAGTGGAGCGTGTGATGATTGGTGACCATAATGTACCATCATTAGAGTAAGTATTGATGGTATTTAAACTGGTATTCAACCACTGGTATTCAATCAGAGCAGATCTTTACTTTAAATTTACACATAATAGCTTTTAATTTGAACAATCTTGGTGAAAGGTACACATCCGCTATAGGACCAAAGTTAACTTCATATTATTAATATGCATTATTTTTATTTATTTATTTATTTTACACATGAGCAGCAGTTGTGATGCTATGAGCTAAGCTATGGTGGCTGGCTTTATGTGACTTACTGGAGCCACATATTTGTCCCAGGTTAGGGAATTAATAGGTAAAAGTGGACATATTTAAATGGGTTAAAATCAAAGAAAAAACGCATTTGCTAACATTTAATGCTAGTGAAAATCTCAAGAGTTCTGGTTGAATACTAACACTTTGTGCTATCTTGTTTTCAGGGACATGCTAAGATACACTGCTAGTGTACGAGACTGGATGGCTGCTGACTCACGCAACATCATTGCTATCCATTGTAAAGGGGGAAAAGGTACATTTTAGGGCTCTTTGCGTGCAATAAATAGCCTACTACCTGATGTAAAGTCCTTGTTTCTGTTGTGCAGGACGTACAGGGACGATGGTGTGCACGTGGCTGATTGACAACGATCAGTTTGAGAGTGCACAGGTACCACACTTCTGTAAAATGCACCTATACAATCAGCTTCTAAACTGTTTTTCATGCCTTTACATTTTTCTTTACATTGTCTTGTGTTGGCAGGATAGTCTGGACTACTTTGGCGAGCGCCGTACAGATACAAGCATGAGCTCGAAATTTCAGGGTGTGGAAACTCCATCTCAGGTAGGTTATTTTAGGCTGAAACCTGTATCCAAGCTAACCTTTTTTTTTTTTTTTTTTTTTTTTTTACAATGGAGTAAATATAAATAGTGGTATTTTTTAACTGCAGAGCAGATATGTTGGATACTATGAGATCATGAAGAACACATACAATCGACAGCCTCCCCCACCAAAGACCCTGAAGATCAAAAGTCTGCGCATTCACTCGATTGCAGGTATGTACTAAATAGAACACATGGCCAAAAGTATGTGGACAACTTTTTCAAAACCATTGGCATTAATATGGAATTGTGACCCCCAAACACATCAAACCCTTTTTATAAGGGATCTCAATTTTTGACTTTAATTTATTTTACGTAATTGATTGTATACACCTTTATTAGTCCTCATTTAAGTTAATTTATTTTGTGTTGTATATAATAAAAGAATAAAGTGAATCTTAGCTGTAATAGATCCTCATGTTGTGCCAGTCCTGTTCTATTGACACACGTTAAGCTTAATTAGCAGTGAATTGCTCTCAATTAATTGTATTAAAACAATATGTGATGAAAGTATGATTTAAAACCATATTTTAATACATAATTTAACAAAACAGAATTAACCCTCCAAAACTGTTACATTACTTGAAAAAGCTCTACATATTTACCTGTATTAAAATATGAGGATCTATAAAGATCCATGAATATCTCATTTGAATACATCTCCATATCATCCCACAATAGAGTAGATACAATTGGGATTTAATACGAGTGGGTTTGCAAAAAATACAGTAAGAAATACACCATTTTGGCTACATCCTAAATGACACTCTGGTGTAATAAATAATATTTATATGTTATATAATAAAAATGTCAAATTAGAGCTCTACCAATATGCTGTTAGTATTCTGATTCACTGTGTATAAGCAAGCCAGCTAGCTAACTATTAGCACATTGACTTGCATTAATAACAGTTACATCTAAGTGGAATATTAAAGTCTTTATTTACATTATTCCATTCTTAGCAAATGTTACCACCTTATCTACTGGTGGTGGTATGATAAAGCAGATACTTTTAATTAATGAAAACGATCATTTAATAGTAGCTAAACATTTAGAATATACAGTGATAACCATGGCTAGATAACTGCTAATTTTGTGTGAGGAAAGATGAATCTTCCTGGAACTTTTTGTAGATACACTGGGTTTGACTGGAAAGTAGTAGTTTGATTAATTAGTAAAATTAAAACAAACATTAACATACAAAGAGGATAACAATATATAAAATGTAATGCTCTAGCTATGAAATACATTGAAACTATGAACAAATTACATTTGATTTAGAGTACAATAATTCGGTAAGTATCTAATTTTGTATCATGTTGTGTTTTCTTTAGGTGTTGGGAAGGGTAATGGCAGTGATCTGAAAGTTCGGATCATAGTGAAGAACCAGCTGGTGTTTCAGTGCAACTGTGCCAAACAGGAGAACTGTGCAGTAAGGAAACTTTTGAAGACTGTTATAAAGACAATGCTAATTTAGCCTGGGATAGTAATAATTATACTAATACCAATTAATATAAGTGAATAGTACAAGTTTATATGGATTTCTACCATGTACTAAATGAGGATATTGAGCTGCCAGCCAGTGACACCGTCCAGTTTGAAGGTTATTTAAATATGACAAGTGTAAAGATACACATTTAAGAAAATACATATTGTCATTTTTGTTAGATAATATGAACTTTTTTTTAAAGTTTAAAAGTAAAAATAAATGGATCATTCATTTTTGCCATTGCTTTAAGTTTGGATATTGGTTGTAAATGTATTTTAAAAGCAGTATTTAATTTTTCTGTAATTATTTTAAATTATATATCACTATACAGCTATTCCCAGACACTGGAAACAATGCAGTGGTGATCAGTTTACAGGAAGGACCGGTGGTTTCAGGAGATGTGAAGGTCATGTTTGACTCTAGCGCTGTAAGTCACTAAACTCAGTTATGATTTTCCTATCAGATTAATGAATCCTTGTTTTGGATTTACAATAATGTTTTGTTTTTCTCTAAACTCAGGGTCTTCCGAAGGGATATGAGGACTGTCCTTTCTATTTCTGGTTTAATACTTCATTTATAGAGAATAACAGGTAAGAGTTTTAGGGTAAGGGTTTCCCATACAAAGCAAAATCCAGTCCAAACAGCATTACTAAAAAAGGACAATTTAATCTAAAGCTTTCCCAGTTATTTTACTGGGACAAAGCCGATAGCTCAGAGACAATTTACTCTGCTTGAAACTAGAGATTAAAGGGTCTTCGTCAAGGTTCAAACTGAGGCCTTCACACCAGTAGTCCAGCATCTTATGCCATTCTTTTTTCAAATTTTGTGTACAAAGTGATATAACATCATTGACTTTGTGGTCTAGTCTCCGAATTCCTTATTATTAATTATTATTGCCAATAGTTGATGATTTATTTGTGCCCATATAATTAAACCCATTTTGATTGTATCCATTAAAAGGTTTATGGACCAGTGGTCTCTTGCCATTGTCTGCAAGGAAACAATCCCCTTATGCTGAAAATAAATGTGCCTGAATGGTCAGATATTATCCAAAAACACCAGGTGACTCTGTCCACAATCAAAGTCTGCCATGCTACCTGACATTTTGGTGCTGGGGTACAGGGTTTTTTTTGGACTTGGCAAAATACCACTGACTAGCGGCCAAACCACAAAGTTAAAGATACATCTTAAAACTACGTGCACCATAATGTCACACTTTCAGTTCCTGCTTTTTTCTTTCTGGTATTTTGTGAAGTGGATGTTAGTAGTAATACCAGTGTCTTTATGTCCCTGGTTGCCAGACAATCTCCTGTCCAAACTAAGACTTTTCCTATATGGCACATAAATTAAAACCTAGGATAATGTTGCTTTTTGCATTGTTATATTGTTTTTTTAACCATATTGTTTTATTTTTTACTTTGTTCTTTGTTTGGATTTGTCTCGTCAACCTGCTACAGCAGACAATGTGTACTGTATTATTAATATACATAAATACATAAAGTTCAGACTGTATTCCAAGTTGCTAAACATCACTAAGTTGTTAAAAGCTATTTTTTTCCCATCACACTAACTATGTTCTAATCTCAATGCAGGCTGTACCTCTCGAGGGAGGAACTGGACAACCCACATAAATCCAAGACTTGGGACATCTATAAGGAGGACTTTGGTGTGACTGTGTCATTCAGTGAACTGTGAAAAAAGCTTACATATGACACACTTAACATTAACCTTCCACTAACCTTCCACCTACTTTTAAGATGTCACTAAGCCATACATAGAATTCAGTATATTGTTTTTGTTACAAAAAAAGAAAAGAGGAAAAAGAAGAAAAAAAAGGAATAAAAATGGTACCATATTTAAATGCATATATTTTTTCTGAATGGTGCAGTTTGCTTTTGAGGACGTGCAAGTGACTGGTGAGGATCCACAGCTTTTCTGGGCTGTTTCATAACACTGCTGTTTGTTCACAGAAGAACCTCTCAATGAAATCCTTAGTACCACACAAATAAAGCATGGTGCAATTATATTTCCTACCGAACCGAAAATCTTATACACACAATGGATGAGTCTTAATAAAGTGTGAAAGCTATCACATACATTCTTTAATTAACAGACACTCCATGTTTACTGTAAATAAATTATACAGTTAAATAAATGGAAGCATTGACTTTTTTTGTATACTGAGCTTTTTTATTAAAATAAAACATGCCTGGTATAAAAGAGGTATGACACAAAGAAATTAGTAACAATTTGATCATACAAAAATTACACAAACAAAACTAGATTTAAAAACAAGAGTTTAAATAATGTTAGGAAGCCATTGTAGCTAACTCACTCAACACAGCCAGACTTTCTTTTGGCCAGGTACAGTAGAATAGAATGTAAATCTCACTCATATTTACTCTGTTGTTACATCAGTACGTTGGTAGGCATTGGAACATTGTAAGTTTTTGCATACGTTGCTTTGCACATACAGAAATTGGGGCAATTTTATAGAAATAATAGTGTAAACTATATGTACGTAAAGCACCTTACGCACTTTGCGCACCCTACGCAAGCCTACGGAGCATGCGTAGTGAGGCTCTTATTCCGTGGCTTGACTGCTCTTGTTTACATCTTAGACGGACTTTCTCTAATCTAATGCCGACTTATCAACTTTATCTGATTCCCTTCATTCTTTTCAGTACATTCTGACCTGGTACATCAAGTGCCTCTCAGCTGAGAATGATTTATCATAACAATCTTAAAAAAGAAATCACCCAAGTGAGGAGTTGAACCCCCACCTTTGATAGCAGTTGTTCAAGGCCTCACAAAACACAACATTAAATTTAATTTTCTTTAGTATTTGAGCTCCTGTACAGACGCTATTGTGGTGCTGCCACATTGTTTAATGTTTATTTACTCTTATGAGCTAATCCAAGTCAGCAACTGGACAAGTTACCTCAGCAAAGATCCACATGATGGCGCAGCAACAACACAACATTCTGAAAACGCTTAATTTGGCCAAATTTCCGTTTATTATCAAAACTGTCATAAATGATGAGTACAAATGATTATTTTATATATGGAATTGCAATAAATTATTTCATTTAAATGTAAATAAGTAATATAATAATACGCATTAAAATGAATGATGTGTCGGTTTAGTGATTCATTACTAGTTCTGGTCTTTGTCAGTCACGTGGTGTTTAGCGAGGTGACGTCACCGATGTGCCACAGTGACGGTGGATAAAGGGCAGGAACACAAGCAGAGGAAAAGTTGTTTTAAAGAATGAGATTTGGACACACAGGGCTAAATAGCACACTGGTATTAATTAAGAAGCATGAGGATGGTAAATGTGAAAACTGCAATAGTCCTGAGACTGTAGAACATGTCATTCTTCACTGTCCTTGGTATCATCACTACAGACACAGACTAATTCAGCAACTAGGAGAAAATAGGCTTAGGCTGAATGTACAGGACATCCTACAAAAAGGGTCAGGGGGAATTGGTTTTAAGTTTCTTTTTTCTTTTTTGAAGGATACAGGGTTAGTGAACAGAGTTTAAGTATATAGGCTAAAGTTACACAAACTACTGGTTCCAGACTCCAGTCCAGATGGTGGCATTAATGCACCAAAACGTTAGTTCCGAACCGTCATAAAGAAGAAGAAAAAGTGTCGGTGGATTGTTTATGTTAAAGATGCAGTCGAGTAGCAGCAAACACACTAACATCACTTTATTATTCTTTCGAAGCAGTGAAAGCTGGAGAAGCAGACGCGAAATGAGAGGAAACCATACCGGGGCAAACTCATCTAGGACACCAGGGATGGTTGTTTGGATAAATGATCATCTGTTAACAGCATTGATAAGCTAAGTTGGTTGTGAGCGGGTGGAACAGCGACCATGTTGCAGTAAATGTTTGTGTTCAAGCTGCTTATTTTGCACGAAGAGTATTTAGTTTTTGTATGTGTTTATTTACAAGTACAAATAAAGTATAAATATTGAAATTATAAGTGTTCTTGATTACTGTCCTGATTTGCACACACACTTAAACACAATGGTTCTTTAGTCGAGACGATGGGTCCGTGTACCTTTGGTAATTCGTTTTTCACTTTAAATCCCAAAGTTGAAAAACAAGAAAACGGGTCGTTTTTTGTTTTTCGTTTCAAAAACCAATACTGAAAAACGGGAAAACGGGGCGTTATTCGTGTTTCGTTTTAAGATCAAAAATCAATAACAAATAAGCAGAAATTGAAAAACGGGTCGTATTTTAATTTTCCAAAATCAACATTTTTTATCAGTTCAACCAGAAATAAAAGAGCGAGCGCGTGCACGTGCTGAGGTGCGTGTACACGCTTCATATAAAGTGTTAATCAGGTACAAGTGTTGAGAAGACGGAGCAAAAAGTTACAATAACGTTACACCGCGTCCCCTGTTCTGACTTTTGTGTCTGCTGTACTTTTTCCTGCCTTTGTTATTCACACAAGAACTATTTATCCTATTACTATTATTATTACCGTATAGGACTCAGTTCTGTAATACAGGCATAACTAATCGTACATGTCACAGTGGTGGTAAATTCGGTTTATTTTATGGACTCGGGTTAGTCTGAGTCACTCAGTAATGTGATTCGGTTCACTTGAGTCACTTGTACTGCCATCTTGATTGAGATTGATTTACTGCATGAAAATGCATCCAAATATCACTTATCTTCCGTGCACTCAGAGCCAGTGCCAATCAGAGGACTCATAGGATCCGGGTTCATTGAGATCTCGGACTCGTGATTCCTGATTCAGTACGAAGATTCGAATCCTTAACCGAGGCGATTCAATATTTCTTGTTCTCGGCCAATAAACATCCAAAAATTTATAAAATTGCACGAACTAACTCTGCAGTGAACAAGGAGCAACAACAATCAAATATATTTCTAAAAGTTATGTGGTAAATAATAGGTAGAACACTGATTAAAAAGAAGCATTAGATGTTGTAATAGCTTCACCGTGACATGTACGAAAATCAAATAACAAATAAGCCTGTATTACGGTATTGCCTGTATTACGGTAATATAACAGGGGACGCGGTGTAATGTTATTATGACTTTTTGCTCCGTCTTCTCAACACTTGTACCTGATTTACACTTTATATGAAGCGTGTACACGCACCTCAGCACGTGCACGCGCTCGCTTTTTTATTTCTGGTTGAACTGATGAAAAATTTTGATTTTGGAAAATTAAAATACGACCCGTTTTTCAATTTCTGCTTATTTGTTATTTGATTTTTGATCTTAAAACGAAACACGAATAACGCCCCGTTTTCCCGTTTTTCAGTATTGGTTTTTGAAACAAAAAACAAAAAATGACCCGTTTTCTTGTTTTTCAACTTTGGGATTTAAAGTGAAAAACGAATTACCAAAGGTACACGGACCACGATGGTTCATTTGTACTTAAAGGCTTCTGTGCATTATGAAATGTAGCCTAATTATCATCAGAAACACAAATAATGAAAACCACATTTAATGTTAGTGCATGATTTTGTTTTGTGTCCTTGATGCCACTTAAAGCAAACAGAAGCATTTATCAATCTCCTGCTGAAACTTTCTCTTGGATCTAATTAATATTTTTTTTATTCTCCTTTCATTTCTGACAGAAGATTGTAAGTTTTTAAATACTTTTCTTTGCACATACAGAAATAGGGGCAATTTTATGGAATTTATAGTGTAAATTATACACAGGTGAAGTACGTACTTTGCGCAACTTACGCAAATTCACGAAACCACCCCCGTACGTAGGTCAGTTTCGTGAATCGGAGCATGCGTAGTGAGGCTCTCGTTCCGTCTGCGCATGCGTAGTGAGGCGCTCATTCCGCTTTTGTGTTTTGGTGAATGAGAGCGCTTTTCTTTTGACTTTGTGCTTATAATTGTAAACAGAATAGCGTCTTTTTTATTTTAAATTAACAAGGACACATGTATTCGGTCACTATTAAAAATGTACATATTTTTTCACAAAGCAAACACAACTACGAGTTAGCCGCTTGGTGGTGATAGATACTTTACTTATCCCGAGCGAAATTACGCCATGATACAGTATTTTGAGGTCTTTTGTCTGTAAGAATATACAGTGAACTCACTTAACTAAGAGCTTTATCTGTTGTAGTACATTTTAGTGTGTTTATAATATTAGTATTCACTTTTCTTCTGAAGGTGACAAATGACTTGCTACTTACTGTTGATGAGGGAAATTGTGCCATCCTCATTTTATTGGACCTTAGTTCTGCTTTTGATACTGTTGACCATGACATACTTGTTGGTCGCCTGGAAAAGTGGGTGGGGTTACAGGGAGAGGCCCTGAATTGGTTCATATCTTATTTTAAGAATAGAACCTTTTCAGTGAATATTAGCAGCTATTTCTCTTCTTCTGCTGATGTCTCTTGTGGTGTTCCACAAGGGTCCATACTAGGGCCCCTCCTTTTTTCTCTCTATATGCTGCCATTGGGTCAAATAATTAGGAAGCACAATGTCAGCTTTCACCTGTATGCTGATGACATACAGCTTTATCTTCCCATTAGACCGAATGACAATGGCTCGTTAACATCTCTTAGCAGTTGTCTTGAGGACATAAAGAGGTGGATGGCTGACAATTTTCTTCAGCTGAATGAAAGCAAGTCAGAGGTTATCGTTTTTGGGGGTCATCACATCAATAGTGTCTCCAATAACCTTGGTCACTTGTCTACATGTGTCAAAACATCTGTGAGAAATCTTGGTGTTATCTTTGACTCTGACCTCCGATTTGATAAACAAATCAACTCTGTGGTAAGGAATAGCTTCTTCCAGCTCAGAAATATTGCGAAGATTAAGCCTTTTCTCTGCTATTCTGACCTGGAAAAAGTTATTCATGCATTCATTTCTGCAAGAATTGACTACTGTAATTCTCTGTATATTGGGATTAGTCAGTCTCTGTTGCGGCGCTTGCAGGTAGTCCAGAATGCAGCAGCAAGGTTACTGACTAATACCAAGAAAAGAAACCATATTAC
Source organism: Trichomycterus rosablanca (assembly GCF_030014385.1). Lineage (NCBI taxonomy): Eukaryota > Metazoa > Chordata > Actinopteri > Siluriformes > Trichomycteridae > Trichomycterus > Trichomycterus rosablanca. The sequence continues at coordinate 23,835,555 of NC_086005.1, read as the reverse complement.
ACCCGTCCTTGCCTCACTACATTGGCTGCCTGTTCAGCACAGGATTCATTTTAAAGTGCTTTTATTTGTTTTTAAAGCGCTTAATGGTCAAGCCCCGGCTTATCTCAGTGGTATGCTTTCTCCCGCAACCGCACAGCGATCTTTAAGATCAGCCACTCAGAATTTGTTGACTGTTCCTAGGGCTCGTTTGAAGCTAAAAGGTGATCGTGCATTTGCAGTTTATGCTCCGAGGCTATGGAACACTCTACCTCCTAATATTCGACAAGCACCTTCGGCCGCTGTTTTTAAATCACTCCTAAAAACATACCTTTATAAGCTGGCATTTGAACAGTGAGGAGCTGTGTTAATTTTAATTGTTTAGTCTATTTTTATCTGTTTTATTTTGTCTCTTACTCTGTATTTTTATTTGGTTCTTACTTTTTTAATATAATGTTGTGTTATGTATGCTTATTCGATGTACAGCACTTTGGTCAACGTAAGTTGTTTTAAGAGTGCTTTATAAATAAAATTTACTTACTTTACTTACTTACTTAAAAAAAAGAAAGCTTTTTAGTAACAGACAAGCCTCCACAATGCTTTATTAACCAGGCCAATAAAGTCTATGCAAATGCTGGTAAGCAATGGAATTGCAAGTAATGAAATTCTACATTCTGTACCAACAAGTTTTCCATGCTGGAAGCCTGATTAAACATTGATCTAGTTCAGGGGTGCTCATACTCTGAACAAGTTTCAGATTATTTGTGCTTTGTGAGTTTATAATACAGATAAACTGTGGCCATAAGTGGAAGTACACGTACAGAATTCAGATAACATTGGGTCACCATTTGTGTGGAGTCTCCACAGTTTCCTTCAGACATGAGAAGGAGTTATATAGTATTAGTCTGGGAAAACAGTGGCACTGGTATGTCAATATGTATTTACTTAAAATTTACACAGTTAATACATTCAGTAGCCACAAATAACCCACATCTCAAGAACAAAATAAATAAGATATGCTTTCTGCTATGTGCACATTCAGGGAGATAAATAGCAAGGCATGGCTGCATGAATGGATAAGACTACCGTAACAAAAGAAGCTCAATGGTACGTGGTGTTCTGATTTTATGCACGCTCCTGTTGGGTAACGTCTAAATTGTGTACCCAGAAATGTACATTGCAGCCCTGAAAGTCTGCGATTTGACATAAATGAGTCCTAGTGATTTAGTGAGGCAATGATAAAACATGATTTCAACTCGGTTCTATAGCTTTCTATCACTTCACTGCATTGTGAAACAGGTCTATAGAAAAGAAAGGCTGCACTAACGTGCCAGTCTATGTTCAATACCATGACCTTTACGTGAGCATTTATTTTAAAGCCCCATCATGTTTCAGTAAGAAGTATAATTCTCTATCGATTGGGATTATATACTCCTATGATTAAATTGCTGCATAGTACCATACAATATTAAACAATGATCAGAAAAGTGCACCAAATTCAATCACACCAAGTTGACACCACCAAAAAACCTCATCCCTACTGTAATAACGTATATACTTAAGGATTGGACAGCTTTAATCATTAAGAAAGCAATTAATTCAATTAAAAGTCGTTTATTTATAAATTTTAATAGAACGTCAAGATTTGCATTTGCCACAGTTAACAGATGCTTTTATTCAAAGCAACTTACAATTATGACTGATACAATTGAAGCAACTGAGGGTTAAGAGCTTTGCTCAGGGGCCCAACAGTGGCAGCTTGGCAGTAGTGGGGCTTGAACCAGCAACCTTTTGATTACTAGTCCAGTATCTTAAGCACTAAGCTACCACTTCCACATGTCAAGATAATTTTCCAATACCTAAATCTAAGCAGGGCATGGATGTTGCAACAAGAGACTGCCAGACCATACCCCAACAGAGATACTGCTGCATGACCTGAAGTGGTGCGTGCTTGCTTGGTTGGTCAATAATTAATATGGAAAAAAGTACTTGGACAATCACAACGTATATCACAATATACTGTATAAATATATAAATTCAGATATGCTCAAAATGCCCTTCCCCAATATACTGATGTAAAAATTATAAAAACATTCCACTCATTGTTCGGATCTATCAGTGTTCCCATTAGCTTCTGATACAGCTGGAATGTTTTAGAATGCCAGGAACCACTCCCAGGTAGATTTAGTCCACAATAGCTCTACATTGCTGTGATAATGTATTTAGTCTTTCTTAATTTGTTATATTTTTTACAAATTTATAAAATTTTATTTATTTTTCTAAATTAATCATGCAAAAGACAGCCAAAAAAACCCATAAAAATACACTGTTACAGTTCATTCTTCTTATACCAATGGTCCTTTAGTTTAATTAAATGATCTCTTCTTAGAGCTTTTGTGAGCAGCTCCTTAGTTTCTGGCATTTATATAACACATTACAGCTGAAGCAAATTAAAAGTTTTTTATTCATTTCCAATGGTTTAATCAAGTTGTAACCCAAGTTTAGGTCATACAATGTTTTGTAGGGGTTGAATAATTGTGACATGGCAACATTAACAAAATTACCTGCTACTATAAATTACTACATTGTTCATTTTCTTTGTTCACTTGCTGTAGCATTCAACTGATATATACTTATATTAAAATCCAGCCATGTAGAAAAGTTTAGATGTATACCTCCTTATTTTGTTGGGGTAGTTTGAATACGTCTGTAACTATATTAGAGCATGTATTGTGACAAAGTTACAAAAATTAAGGAAAATGGGGAGGCAGGGTTTACATCGACACACTAGCAACCACACTGGGTCTGGGTTAAGTTTTTGAAAACCACAAAGAGCCATCATAATAACTGTTAGGCTTAATAAATTGTATCAAGTTTGGTTGGGCTTAAAGGTCGTATGATACAGAACTAGACTAGGATTTGAATAATTAATACTTTTATGTTGTGTGTTTTCAGCTGCTGTTTCTACATTCATTAGCAGAAGTGTTGCCAGTGATCTCTTTTTTGTGGCACCTTGAGGGTGAGACCACAACAGGAAGAAAATTTGTGTTGTTCGAATAGCCAAATTAGAGTCGAGGCTGTAATCCAATGTGCATGCTGTGGCAAGAAGTAAAGCAAGCTCTCAATCCAAGAAATCAAATAATGAGTTAAAATCTTCATAGCAGCTCCAGGAAATATTACCCACACCTTGTTCCAGCTTGAAGTGGAAACGATGAATCAGTGTGTTTATACAGATTGTTTTTCGATTATTACGACTTAACTAAGACACTGAATAAGACACTTTCGAAACTCAGTGGTCCTATCGGCTGGGCATCTACACAGACATGATGGGACATGGGAGCAGCTGAAAAAAAATCTTGCAGATACTTGGCTTACTTCATTACCAAGCAATTTAATCAAACTGAGCAGTGCAAATCATTAACAAAATTAACAAAAAAAGGCAAATGAACGCAATATACAGAACATCTTTTTACAATCTTTTTAACAACACACTCTAGAAATTCTTTAAGATTCTTTGGTTTCTAAAGATCATTTAAGGGTGTTTCATTTAGCAAAATCGCTTATGGGGACTCAATCACAAAGTTGGAGCTTCACTGATCAGCACAGTGTTTTCCTGACAGAACGTCCTTTTATCCCCCTGCTTACGTACAGGGCATCGCACTGCTGCAAAAGGTCTTGGCGGGCACTGCGCAGAAAGCAGATATTCGTGCTCTTACACACATCCTTGCAAACCTCCGACACATGGCCTTTGTGCCGTAAGTACCAAAACTGCTGGAACACGTTATCGTCGGTAAGGAAGGCTCTGGTCAGAGCGTCCATGTCAGAGGGAAAAACAGTGGGCACGCCGTAGGCCTGAGAGGCACGGTACAGCAGCGTCCACGCAGGGTCTGGATCAGGTTTGGAGAGCCATGATGAGCCATCGAGATAACCGTTGGCCAAAGTCAGGTTCAGGATAAAGGTCTCATGATCCAAGACTAGATGACTGCTGTTGGGGTAGTTACCATCAACGTAATAGACACGATATCCTAGAAATAAAATAATCAATGCTTTTACATTGCTACAAAAATATTATCATCATGGCATCTTAAAAGTAAGGACATGAAAGAAAGTCAGATTGGCATGTTCTGGTGTTTTGGTATGACTTGAGTCATTTAGTGACATAAGAAACACATTATATCATCAAAACTACATGGACATCCCCTAATTATTGCGTTCAGGGCCTTGCTCAAGGGCCCAACAGTGGCAACCTGGCACTGGTGGGGGCTTGAACCAGTGACCTTTTGATTACTAGTCCTACTAGTCATATGTAGGGAGCCAGCCGTGCTGGCTGATAGATTACAATAACATTTTGGTACATAAAATATGAAAAGGTTAATGAATGCAAATGAGTGTTTATGTGCTTAATATCACACTATCAGTGGTATTTCAGTGTGTGCTATCCATACCTGGATTCAGGTTAACATAAGTGGTTACGCTTGGGGCAATATAAGCCACACCCAATGGCCGGGTCAAGGTCTCTTCATCGTAAAACATCTGAAATTCATCAAGGTGTGTGTGTCCGAAAAACTGTCCCGTTATAGTACTCTCATACCTGTAACAAAAATGAACATATACAGGTCTGAACCCGAGTCTACTGATTTAATTTTTACTATCATTGACATGATCTCAGTTTCAAATAAAACAGAACACCGAGCACTTGGGTGGCACAGCCGAACTCGCCGGGCACCTGTACGGACGATGATCGTCTCATCCGAGGGAGGGGGGACGTAGGGGTTCGTCATAACTGATGCAATTACAGCCACTGCTGGCTGATTGATGGCACTTGCACAACAAGACGAGGGATAATAGAGATCTGTGTGTGACTCTCTGTACGCGATGCGGATCTCCATATGAAAATAAGCGGTTGGCTACTGCTCGTCTTGGAGGGAATGCGTATTAGTCACGGCCCTTCTTGGGAGTGTAATTGCAAATACACTGAGATGAAATTGAGAAAATACATTTAAAAAAAACCAGAACATCAGGCCTGAGAAAGAAACTGCAATACGCTTGATCTGAAACACATTGGTCTGAAATCATGTGTTTGTGGTAAAGCGGAGCTTCTGAAACCTAGTCTACAGAGAACAGCAACCAGCTGAATACTGACCTGTTAATGATGTGATAGTAGTTCCAGCTCCAGCTGCTCAGACAGAGTCCAGGAGGAATGTGACCAATAATATGAACCTAACAAAGACAAAGAAACTCAAGCAACAACCACAAACAATCCAACCTACAGAAAGCTTTATAGAACAGGATTAATAAATCTTCAGCATAATACAAGCATCATATTATCAGAAATGTTTTTTTAACCAAGATCAGTCTTAAGGCCAAACAAACACTTCAAATAATAAATCAATATTGACTGTATATTTAGGTCAAGATTAGACCTGATTAGATCCAGCTGGCTCTAGATATTCATACATTACCCGAATTGATAGTATTTACCTTCTCTTTGTTGCTCTCAGCCTCCTGTAAAATGTGAACAAGCCACTGCAGCTGGTTCGCTGGGTCTGTCGAGTTCACCATCAGCCAAAAGTTCTCCTTCGAGCAGAAGTTCATATTCAGAGACACAACTCTCAGACCCGGCTGTACCTGGGCTGTGTAAAACCCACCATGCCTAAAATGTGGCAAATGCAAATTAATGAGAAAACAACACGGCAATATGTAGTATCAGGAACAATATAATATGAAAATTTTAAATTGGATATTAAAGGTTTTCCAAGGGCCTTGATGACTTGTATTAGAACACTGACTATCAAGTAAGAGTTTGAGAGTACATGAGAAGACAAAATTTGGTAAAGGATCATGTCATTTAATCATGCAACACATGTATCACCCATAATAAAAAGTAATTACCTATTTAACGGGCAAGTGGTTAGGCTACTGGACCAGTCAAGTCACTGGTTCATGCCATACCAATGCCAGATTGCTACCGCTTGGGCCCTTGAGCATGGTCCCAAATGTTTGAATTGTCTTTGGTCACAAATGCAAGTTGCTCTGGATAAAAGCATCTTTATTTGTTTTAAATTGGGCATAACACAACAATTACAATTCTTTATATCACTCACAATATCAGCAAACATAACTATTAAGTATTAAATTAATATATTATATAAATTTATTAATTAAATATTTATATTAATTAGGTTCATTAATTAGTTTCAAATTGGGCATAACACAATCAGGATCCATTATATCACCACAATATCAGCAAACAGAAACATTATAACAATAAAGAATAAAACTATTAGAATTACAATGCTTCTTCACACAGTCTGCTTGGACTGTTTTAAGATGTTCAGTTATAAGATATTTATTCAGACATGTCTTTCCTTAGAACACAGAATTTTTTTAACATCAAAGAGTACAAAAACTGTAAATGTTTTGATACTTTTACTGCAAATTAGACTCATATAACCTTTAAAATTTAGGTTTAACATTTCTAGCAGTAGAAAAAGTTGCATCTTATACTAACATTGGTTCTGGAAATTCAGGCGGTGGAAATTCAGGGTGACAATCCAGCTCACATAAGGTTGAATAATTTGCTAATCCATTGAATCAGGTGTGTTGATAGTATGATAAACTTCAAACTCCACAGGTTAGCGGGTCTTCAGAAGTGGATATGAAAGCCTTTTGTTTATGAGCATGTGCTTTACCTTAGCCAATCATGTCGATTGTGCCGTTACTTAATATGCATGTTTAAATAAAAAAGTTTTTTCTTTCTACCAGTCATAAATACCAGTGTTGATGCTGTCATTTTGTCTTTAATTTTTAGGTTAAACTTAAAAAACAAGTTTCAGGCTCCAAATTAACCTAATATACAAAAGGTCAATATCTGTGTTATTAAAAATGTGAATCTGTGTTTGATCAGATTTGATATTTAATAATCCATTAAACCTCTTTCACCAGCCTGACCATTTGAATCTGACTGACATCTACCTACCTCAGTGTCACCAGAGCTTCGGCTGGCAGCCAGGGAGCCCACTCTTCTGCCATGGTGTCATACAGCCATTGAGATGAACGATTCCCGTGCACAAACGGAGGAGGGAAGCTGTTGACTGGTGTGCTCTCATGGTTACCCACAGCTGGAAACACACTAACGTTAGGACCGAGGTACTTCCGAATGAGCCTGGAGATGGTGATGAGTTCGTGTAGCTGCTGTGTCCTGGTTTGGGACCAGACATTGTGTGCTGGAATGTCTCCAGTCCAGTAGACCCAGTCCCAAGGACCTGCCTTGGCTACGTTCTGCAGCAGGTTTTCTATTGTACGCAACGGGAGGTCACACTGGCTGTAGGTACCCCAGTAACCGGCACCACGCCACCGCCAGTTGGCTTTACCAGACTTATTTCTGCAGCACAATGGTTCTTTGCAATCAGCCAAGCTGCCCACTGAGTACTCAGCATCCCAATGGATGTCTGTCAGGAAGAGGACTCTGGTCTGAGGTGAGCCAGGTTTGGGTGGCGTTGGAGGAACAATCGGTGGTTTGGGGACCTTGGGCAGTGTGATGTTCCAGGGAGCATAGACATCAAAATGGCCACAAGTGGGACCCAAGAGAAAAGCGCAAGCCTCTGAGGGCCAGAGAAGAGATTCTTGGAGGGCACGGATGAAGTCGTCACGAAAGAGTTCTGTTATTTCCCGGCACACGTTTTCCTCTGCCAGGTGCAAACGGATGCAAGCTTCGCCAACAGCTCGAGCTACATGCTCCATGTTTGAGTCACTCTTAAAGAAACACAACAAAGACAATATTTAATGTACACCTCAAATTATAATTGGTAGTTGGGTACGAACATGCAGGGCCCTAAGGCCTTACAGTAGATGGATGGCAAACAAGCTTAGCATCCACAGGGCAATCAGTTCCACTTAGATATACCACTGTCTCACAATCTATAAATTAAATGCTTAGCTTGCCAGTGACCCTACAGTACCTAACTGCTGTACATGGCTAGAAGCCACTTACTTTGTACCACAACAATTCAAATCCTTCTATTGTTCTAGAACTTAATCACAAGCTGTCTGGACATTTGTGACTCACTTTTTCTTCCACCCACAAATGAAGGTTATGACCTAATTTTCATTACACCCCATTTTAAACACGAACAATTTCATCTGTGATTAAAAGTGAAGAATTTAATTAAACAGTGTTTCTCAGAATTTATGTTCTGTTGTGCATGTGTCCACAAGTGTGAACGCGGTTGACTGCAGCAGGGAAGATAAAAGCAGAAAAATATTTGGTAACCAATGCAGTGTTCCATGTTAAAATATGTTTGAGTTTGTCAGTGTAAAGATACCCACTCCTGTAACTGATATTGTATGTAACTGGTATTATCACATGTAAAAAAAACGTGTCTGCAAACAGTAGGGTGACCATATGTCCCTTTTATCCCGAACATGACAGGCGCCCAAGTGGCGCAGCGGGATATTCCGCTAGCTCACCAGCGCCGAGATTCTAAACTCCTCGGTTCGAAACTCGATGTTGCCACCGGTCAGCTGTGCGCCATCTAGCGGGCATAATTGGCAGTGTCTGGAGCAGACACAAATTGGTCACCATGTCTGCTAGGGCAGGATAACCAGACTATGTGGGTGGGGTCTCCAAACGCTGTGCAAGGACCCTGATTAGCAGATAGAGGCTCCTGTGCAGAATGCAGAGGTCTGATACCCTCCTCGAATGCAACCAGGGATCCCCAGCAGTGGAAGACAAACTGACTAAGCTAAATCGGGAGAAAAATAGGAGAAAATGCATAAATAAATAGAAAAATTATATTGGGTATAATTGCTCAGCAAACAATAGAGGACACACCTTAATATGGGGTTTTTTACTGATGGGAGTAAATTATAGTAAATTAAAGTAAAAACACTCAAAAAAAAATCATCTAATATGGTTGCGCAATACATCAAAGAAACTAAAAAAAAGGGATTTTTATTTATAGGTGACTGTTTTTTAATTTGTTGTTATTATTGTTTAGAGCTAAACGCTGAATGAAAAGTAATACAATCATCTGCCATAAAGAGTAGCTGTATACGCATTAAAGTTAAGTAACATGGGTGGATGGTTATTGATGCATTTGTCAGCTATTTAAACCTGTACCCCATACCCAATGCCATGGTACCACCAATAAATCCCCCCCCCCCCCAAGTGTCCTCTTTTTTGAAAACCAAATTATGCTGACCCTAGCAAACAGCTTCAAAATGTTTCAAAAAAGTTTGTAATCAGACATCAGTTGACTAGCTGAACTGTGTGCCTAACTGTGGTGGTTAGGGTGCAAACTATTCATCTGACCTCACATGCAAAGGCTTCTTAAAAAAGAACAGTTTGACAGTTTTGTAATGACGAGCTAAGCAGCGACTGCTCAAACTCAGTCTTTAAACAGCTCTTTTCAAACACCTCAGCCACACACATCGACTTATAAAGGCGTATTGTATAAAGGTAGTCATCAACCTCCTAAACCACAGAACTGAACAGTTGCATTTTAAAATGTCCCTGACGCATAAAGGCAGGTCAAGAAAAGTAACCACAAACTATTTACTACCCCATTTCCAAAAAAGGTGGGACACTTTTAAAAAATGCAATAAAAACTAAAACTTTAATTTGCTAAATCTGTAGATTTTTTTTATTTAACTGATAAAAGCATTTTTGTTCTGTTTGTGTTTTCACTGATGAACCCAGCTGTATTTTGAAAATACAAAATAAAAAACAATAGAATGTGAAGCCTGCAACACACTTAAATGTTGGAATAGAGGCATAATAAGACTAAAGTTACACAAGTTACACAGTTCTGGAAGGTTCCACAATAAGTGTTTTCACTGGTAACATGTGAGGTCATCAAGATTGAGCATAAGAGAAGCATCAGCAACAAGGATGAAAGAGACAACCTAGACTTATACCAACTGCTATTGATATTTTGGAGAGACATTTGATACCATCAAGACGATGTCTTTTCTCAGGAACTCCATGTCCGTTTTTGTAGGACAATGCCAGTTCTCATTCTGCACAAGTTTCAATAGGGTGGCTTCGTAGACAGAGTGAGTGTGTGTGCGTGCGTCACTGTCCTGCCTGCAGTCTGTATGGCTCATCATGATGAGGAGAATCAGACAAGGGTGACCACAGATAGCTGAGCAGCTCAAATCTTGTATACAACAAGAATGGGCAAAATTTCACTTGCAAAACTGCAACAGTTAGTATCTTCAATTCACAAATAATTAAAAAGTATGATTAAAAGAAAAGGGCATGTGTATTTATTTCGTTTAAAAAAAAAAAAAAAAAACCTCTTGCTTCTTCCTCAGTAAACTCTGGTAATATAACAACATGCCAAGACTTCAAATTCCAGCATAATAAAATTGAGGAACTTGTATTGACTTGTACTGAACTTGGATAGCACATGCTCTGATGCTAATGGACTAATAATAACCACCACACTTCTAAAAAAAGTTTACAATAAAAAAACAACAGGAACTGTATACTCCAGTATACACTAAACTTCTTATGTAGTGGTATTAGGTCACACTGGTTTCTTAATTCTACTTCCCACTTTTAATTCCATAAAATACAAAATATCTTACTACCCTTTAAAGTTTTTTTTTTCTTTAATGTGTCAGATCATGGTTGGGTCCTCCAGCAATATATTAATTTATTTTTCATTAATTGCACTTTGCCATGATCATCCCAGACCCCTGACCTCCAGCCTGACCTCAAGCCCACAACAATGAATCTAGGAGCCTGAATACTTCTGTATTTTGAGAGCTCTTATAATTGCTTGCTTCCTTGTTCTAGATTCTTTGACCTTATCAAGAATTCTAGAAGAATGGTGCTGATGTTGGCAAGAAAATGCTGGACAAAGTACTGAATGCAAAAGTGCCAATAATAGAGAGAGATGTTTTAAAACATTTTACTATAATAATTAAAAGGGAATCAATAAATCAATTTAGGGAACATGTTTAAAAGAACAACGCTCTAGCACTACAGTTCAGTTCCAGAGACTTGCAGAATGTATGTCAAATTGCAGTAATGCTCCTGTGTTTGTTTGTTTTTTTAACCAATTTACAGAAAAGTACTTACTGTTATAAGGGTTTTCTGAAATATAGAAACGTAGAACGTTCCTTAACATTTTATGATTTGTTGTTGGTGATTATAGCTTTCTATGTGCCCATTCAATAGGGCTAGTTTAACTGCACCCATTTAAACAGTATGAGGATCAGTGGTCCTTTGTCAAGGTCTGCATGAATACTGACAGGAATAGCTAACTGACAGGAAAGCTAACAGGAATTTGTGCATATTTTGAGGCAAAAGAACCACTGAAAAAAATTCTAGAATCCAACAGATGTTGCAACATGGATAAGCAAGCTGTACAGTGCCATGGCCTTAAAGCCTGTGCAAGAATAACCCCCTGGTCTTGTTTTTTTGGCGAAATGTAGCCAATCATTAAGGGGCCTATTTGGAAGCAGAGGCTTCCGATTTGGATGCCGTGATATAGTGTCACCCACTTTTCAGCAGTCTCTAATTCCTAGCCAGGCCATTTTCTGGTGGTACATTAGTTAGATCTGATTATACTGACGAATTTCATCTTGGCATACAGTGACAGTTTTTTTTTTTGTTTCATCTAACTTCGACAGTCAACTGCTGCCATACATCCTATTAAATGTGGGCAGGCAAACTATCCCTATTTATATGGTCATAAAAAGTCAGCAGTTGAAATTAATCACAACTACCAACACATTATATTAAAGATTTAATTAAGTTAATTTGGGTATTTTTAGCCCAGTATATCTTCAGAAAGCACAAGTATTTGGACAAAGTACTATGCATTCCAAGTATAGACACAACATACAGCTAAAAAACACTAGTCCCTTAAAAGTGTATGCAATACTCTATGTATAGTTATTTATTCTACATATCTATATTATTGTTGTTATTATTATACATAGCATGAGTGATGAATGCTTGTAATCATTATTATTGGGTGTATATATTTCTATGTATACAGCAACAATACTATAGATGTAAATAGTTATAGTTACAATAATTATATTAACCATAGATATAGAAGTTAACTGATGTTTGTTTTTGCACTTCTGCTAGATGCTAACTGCATTTCGTTGCTTTGTACAGGGGTTGGACAAAATAACTGAAACACCTGTCATTTTAGTGTGGTAGGTTTCATGGCTAAATTGGACCAGTCTGGTGGCCAATCTTCATTAATTGCACATTGCACCAGTAAGAGCAGAGTGTGAAGGTTCAATTAGCAGGGTAAGAGCACAGTTTTGCTCAAAATATTGCAATGCACACAACATTATGGGTGACATACCAGAGTTCAAAAGAGGACAAATTGTTGGTGCACGTCTTGCTGGCGCATCTGTGACCAAGACAGCAAGTCTTTGTGATGTATCAAGAGCCACGGTATCCAGGGTAATGTCAGCATACCACCAAGAAGGACAAACCACATCCAACAGGATTAACTGTGGACGCAAGAGGAAGCTGTCTGAAAGGGATGTTCGGGTGCTAACCCGGATTGTATCCAAAAAACATAAAACCACGGCTGCCCAAATCACGGCAGAATTAAATGTGCACCTCAACTCTCCTGTTTCCACCAGAACTGTCCGTCGGGAGCTCCACAGGGTCAATATACACGGCCGAGCTGCTATAGCCAAACCTTTGGTCACTCGTGCCAATGCCAAACGTCGGTTTCAATGGTGCAAGGAGCGCAAATCTTTGGCTGTGGACAATGTGAAACATGTATTGTTCTCTGATGAGTCCACCTTTACTGTTTTCCCCACATCCGGGAGAGTTACGGTGTGGAGAAGCCCCAAAGAAGCGTACCACCCAGACTGTTGCATGCCCAGAGTGAAGCATGGGGGGGGATCAGTGATGGTTTGGGCTGCCATATCATGGCATTCCCTTGGCCCAATACTTGTGCTAGATGGGCTAGCACTGCCAAGGACTACCGAACCATTCTGGAGGACCATGTGCATCCAATGGCTGTGCCGTGTATCAGGATGACAATGCACCAATACACACAGCAAGACTGGTGAAAGATTGGTTTGATGAACATGAAAGTGAAGTTGAACATCTCCCATGGCCTGCACAGTCACCAGATCTAAATATTATTCAGCCACTTTGGGGTGTTTTGGAGAAGCGAGTCAGGAAACGTTTTCCTCCACCAGCATCACGTAGTGACCTGGCCACTATCCTGCAAGAAGAATGGCTTAAAATTCCTCTGACCACTGTGCAGGACTTGTATATGTCATTTCCAAGACGAATTGACGCTGTATTGGCCGCAAAAGGAGGCCCTACACCATACTAATACATTATTGTGGTCTAAAACCAGGTGTTTCAGTTATTTTGTCCAACCCCTGTACTTATACCGAGAAATGACAATAAAGATGAATTTATCTAATCTAATTTTAACCTTCACATATTAAAGCTTTAACATAACCTCAGTATTGTACGTGTACTGTCTGAGTACAAACAACAGGACTTTACTTACCAATAGGGCAATGTCCACCACGGTGAAAATAGCTTTGCATAACGGGCAGCTAATGTTGTGCCAGTTAAAGCGAACCTGAAATCTTTCTATTGGACTGACAGGTTTGAGGTCAGTCATGTCCATTTCATCCTGAACAGGCAATGATGATCCAAACGGGACCAGAAACAAAACAACTGTAAACAAATACACCGTGTCCATCTTGACACAGAGAATATCCAGCTAAAGCACAAACCTCAATGTATTTTTCATAAAATGACCAAATAATAAAGAGTTCTGAGACTCCGGACTGTGTTTGAGTAATTTCCGTAACACAGCAAGCTGATCTGCACCTCACACAGGAAGCACAATAACCACCAGTTCACAACTTCTTTAACTGCTGCAGCAACAAAATAAAGGTGCTAAAAAACAAAAAAGCGTTCAAAACCTCCCACAGACCAAACTTCTGTATCACCGGACTGAACCCACAATAACATTGTGCTGCCTGTGTCCACTTTAATCACCGGAGAGTCAGCTGTCTCATCACGTGATATGTTTTCACAGCACAGACTAACCCTTTCCCTGCCAGTGCAGGATTAGTTGAGTTAAACATGTCCGTAAACAATATCAGGAATAGTTATCTGAGGTAATTATAGCCTAAATTAATTTTACAGATTTTATATATTTTATCATCAAATTAATTCACACTAGGACTTTGTAGTGAATTTTATATTAAGCAAGTAAAAACGACAGTAAATCTAGGAACTTCCAATAGGGGCGCTAGGGTGCGTTCTCATTAACCCCCAAAAATATCTATCCAACTATTGCTTCACATTATACATAATAACTTATAGAATATATAATTATTATAATCTACAATAAATAACTTATATTGCAACATTATAACTTTTGCTTCACATTATACATAACTTATATAATATAAAATATATAATTATTATAATCTACAGTATAATAAATTACCTTATATTGCAACATTATAACTTTTGCTTCACATTATACATAATAACTTATATAATATAAATATATAATTATTACAATCTATAATAAAAACTTATATTTCAACATTATAACTTTTGCTTCAGAGTTAATATGTTTTATGTATTTGAAGCTCAGATGTACCACATAGGTGTGCCTAAAAATGTTTTCAAATTCAGATAATACAATCAGCCTAACAATTAAATAACGAGTTAAATCTTACAAAAGCAAACAAAAAAGCTTTTCTTAGTATTATACCTCTGAAAAGCTACTCAGCAAATTGTAAAACTGACCATAGATTTGATCTAAGTTTATAACTTTGCAGCCATTGTTTACCTACTATAAATATGGTCACACTTCAATTAGCAGGACATTCTTTATACTAAGTAGCATTGTGACAATGGGAAATCTGGCATCAAATAGTAGCTAAACTAAAGGTTTATTATCTTTGTGGAAAATATAGTGAAACAGGTTAAGGAACCCAAAACAAACCTCAAAACTTTGAAACAACTACTTGAAAATCAAGGAAAATCAAGAAGTGCTGATTGTCATGGACTTTTCTCCACAGTCACCTGACATGAACTCCATTTAGCATTTATGAGTGCACTTGAAGGCAGAGTATATAATTATATTACATAAAGGTATTTGATTAAAAACATTGCACGTCTTGTCTTGTTTGGAACTGGGTTTGCTCTTTGTACCTACGGACATTTGTTAAACAGATAATCTTAAGACCTAAAGCAGCTTAGACTCATGACTTGTTTTTGTAATTTTTCCAGAACTTATTTGTTCTGGTTCAGTCTAACCACAGTCAAATTTTCTGCTAATTTATCTAAAGAATTCTTTTGTGGAAAACCACTTGTAGTTACTCGCTACTCATCAAGAGTGACTTTGGACAAGGCGCAAATCCATCGCGGGCCAGATGACCACACCTTACCTTCTGCATGTTTTTGAGTACCTCAAGGGGGTGTATTTTCCATACTTGACCAAAACAGCAGAGGACACAACTGATCTACTCCTTAAATGTTGCACTATATGCTTTTGTCCGGCAGATGCTGCTATTGCAAAATCTGAAATCTGAGCAGGCGTAATAGTTGAGTTGAAGACTTGTGTACACTATATTGCCATAAGTTTGTGGACACTGCGTCTACTGATTGAGTTTTTCAGCCAAACCCATTGCTACCAGGTCTATAAAACCAATCATATATACCCAACTGGTGTGGTAACAGTTTGCAAAAGTCCCTTTACTGTTCAGACATGACCGTGCCCATGTGCACAAAACACAATAATAATTTACAAAAAAATAATTTGGTGTGGACGAAATCGAGTGGCCTGCACAAAGCCCTGACCTCAACCTTGCTGAACACATTTGGCGTGAATGCATGCCAAGCCTTCTTGTTTAATATCAAAGCCTGCCCTGCGAATACTTTTTTTGACTAAATAGACACAAATTAAATTTCCAGACTAATGTGGAAAGCTTTCCCAGGATAGTGATGGCTAGTAAAGGGCGTGGGGCAACTCCATATGAGTGCTAATGGATTTGGAATACGATGTTCAACAAACTCATGTCAGGTGTGTAGAGTCTATAGTACGTTAGCCAATAAAACAAAAAGGTGCTTGCCAAAGGTGCTTAATTTTACATAAAAAAATTAAGACTAAAAAATAAAGACTAAAAAGTACCAGTGTTAATTCATGTCTAGAAAACTTTCTTTTGTTTCAGATGAACATAAATCATAAATATTGTATGCTAAGAATATGGTCAGTGAAAAAACAAACAAACTCAGGACTGGTACAAACAGCAGTTGTATTTCAAAACCCCATAAATAATAAATGGTATTTTCATAAAACTCTGGGGCAAATAAAATCTCTGGCCATAAACAGTACCACTGAACAATTATTTTCCCAATATTCAACATTTTACAACCTATTTTCTATGCTTTTCGGCAAAACACAGGTCATTTTCTACATAGACAGCATTTAAATGAAAATACAATAGGCAAAGACAAAAAACAGCAGTGGTTTAAGCAAAAAAAATAAAAAATGTAAAAATGAAATGTGCACATGTTGCATATATTAGCATCTGCTGATCCCTGAGGAAAAACTCAACATGTTGACACCTATACAGCAGGCTGTTCACCAAGCAATGTCCTTCATTATAAACACATAATACTAACAGGATAAAAGTTGTCAATGTAACTACTAATATATAAATGCATTTAGTTAAATTAATGTAATGTGATTAAAATTGCATCAATACAATGAATCTACAGTTGCAAGTGAACCCCTTGAAATGACCAGCACAAATCAAACCGTAATGCATAAAGGTGTAAAAAATCCAACATACAAACACTCTGTCTATGTGTCATACACTGCTTTTCAAAAACACTGATGTGCATCTAATTGTGCATCCAACCCAGAATATGGATAATTAGCATTTTAAACAGCATTTTAAGACATGGCAGTCACAATTATGTGTGTTTTAAGATTAAGCAGAATGTGTCTATTACTTTAATAAGTAAACATGCAGACCACTCAGAAATTCAGTGGGTTTACAAACTTTTTCTTGCAACCGAATTTAACATTCTTGAAGCAAAGCTGGGGAGCAAAAAATAAGATAAACACACTATTGCATTTGTGTGTGCAACACTGTTTGAGCTGAGACATCACAAAGCAAGCTCTGTTCAATCCTAATTTGTATAACCACCTATACTGACAGTACTCAGGTCGTTTTATTGCATTGCAAAGCACATTTGTGAACTGTTTGACAGTGGAGCTTAGGGGGCGCCTCTCTTCTGCAGCTCTTCGATCAGGGCTGAATGTAAAAAGAACAGAAATAGGACAGTCAGAATCAAACCAAGCTTTTATAAAGAGTGCTTTAAAGACATTTTAGAAGTTTACAGACCTCCAATAATTTCTTCCTTGACGTTCTGCAGCTCCTTACGCATCTCCTCCAGAATTTCCTGCAACCACACAGAAGGAGTAACGGTCATTCATCTCTTCTGAGCACAAAAAACTATGCGGCATGCTGTCTTGTTCATTATTAATGTGGCTAGTAGCAGTGGGAAACTCTCTGACCTGCTTTAATTTCTCCATATCGAAGCTCTCTTTGGCGGCCGATGAGTCGCTCACATTGCTGCCTGGTCTTTGCCTGAGAGGGATTAAAATGGCCAACATTAATCAGTCTGGTTATTTACTTGTGGCCAGATGACCACTAAAATTTGCTGGATTTTAAGAAAATAACTATAGGGGTAGAAATGATATCAGCTTTGATGAATCAATAGATACATTAAACACCTTGACCCAGAGATGACATTATCTTTGAGAGTCAATTACTTTTAAATTACTTTTAATTACTTTTATTTTTAATTATATTTAAGCTTTCTTAATTTCAATTTTTAAAATTCTGTATTCTTACACTTTAGATTTTAAACATTTCTATTTTTTGTATAATATATATTTTTGTCTACTTTGTTTACTTTTTGTTAACTACTGTGGCAGAGCAGTCATAAAAGTATTTCACTGCCAGTTGTACTGTGTATGACTATGTATGTGACAAATAAACCTTGATTTTTTTTTTGAAGATCTCTGCTAGTGTAAGCAAGCATCAGACATGCCTTTACATGCACTGGGTTGATGCAGCAGTGTAATGTAGTATCCCACCATCACAGAGATCTGAATTTCCAGTCTCAGAACCACTTGACTGGTCAAGCACTTAAGGAGGCCCAGATGGCGAATCACCTATTGTCACTACAGCAGGTACTCCTACTTTTTGATTAGGACATTTGCATGAGTGGTGAAGAATACAAAACACATAGCATGAATGTCTGTTAAAGTTCCATGTAGACATGCAGACATGGCTAGCCGTTACAATAGACAGAGACATGAGCTAGCCTGGGGCCCTCCTTAGCCAAAATTTTAACCAATTTAATTTTATCCAAGATTGGCATTTAATTATACCAAAACAGAGGACCCACAGTGATAAACAGATTCACATCTTACTTAAAAATCATAGGCCATACTGCAAAAACAGACCTACTGTGTATAAGAGTGTTATGTGTTTCCATTAAAGAACCAAAAGGTGGTATTTGGGGGTTTGGGTATGATCAGTGTCCATCCTTAGTCTAAAACTATTATTAAGTGACAGTACATTTGGAACTGCCATTGCAGACATTTTGAAGCCGTCTTTAAAATGCCACCACATTATCCCATGCAACGGCAAGTTGATTATATAACTGCTGTTGATTATATAGCTCAGTAAATAAACCACATGTGTGGTTGAAGGATTGCCAGTAACAATAAGTAAGACAACCTGGTCAGTGTATTCGAGGCTGGTGCTGGAGTCTTCTCTTGAATCTTGGGACCAGAATTTGACCTGCATGGAATGACAGTGCTTTAAAATATTACTTACAACATGACAATATCACAATATCTCTTAATTTCTGCTTTAAAATATCCAACAGTAAGAAATATAATGTGTTGACCTGTTAACCTCGGGTGAGGAACAGTATAAAAAAAGATGAGTGCATGTTTTACCGTGGAAGGGTGCTACACTTCTCCCAGGGCTTTTTGATTGCTTCTGGTGTTCTATCTGAAATTGACAAAAAAGATAAATAAATAAAACATAAGCACAACTAGAAGTCATATAAATTAAAAATGAAGGTGAGCAAACAGATCATAATAGTGTAATAGCGCATGGGTATTATTAGTCCGACCTCCTGATTTGTTATCTGAAGACGCTGAGTCATCCTGTAAATAAAATCAGAAAAGCTTATTAGCTTTCCAACATCACTTTACATAAAGCAAATAGTTTAAATATAGTGCAGTTATATAGTAATGTTATTTATGCATAGG
This sequence comes from Trichomycterus rosablanca, assembly GCF_030014385.1. Taxonomy (NCBI): domain Eukaryota; kingdom Metazoa; phylum Chordata; class Actinopteri; order Siluriformes; family Trichomycteridae; genus Trichomycterus; species Trichomycterus rosablanca. The sequence continues at coordinate 23,816,242 of NC_086005.1, read as the reverse complement.
CGTGTTCAAAGCAAAATTACATTATTATCGTCTTTTTTCACCACTGGGCTATCTGATGCTTTGCGTCTGTAAAAAAAATAAATAAAAGGAAAAAATATTAAAAATGAAATTGTAGCCACTGGGCAAAAAACAACATTTCTTAACAAGAAGTTACAAGGATTTGGGGTAAGTAATATTATATAATTATATTATATAATTATATTATATAATGATTAAAGAAATCCAGAGAAAACACAAACTATTAATGAATACCGAGAACTTAGATCCAAATCAAATTTAAAGTAAGCATATATTTAAGTTAAAATGTTCATTAAGATGAAATATGGTATCTATGTACTATTTTTGATTTAATCAAACACTTCTGTTCCCTGCTATTTCTACATAAATCAGAACTATATTATATGCAGTCACTAGAGACCAAATAGTATATAGGCCTCAGGCTGGATGTTCAGAAAGGATGTTCATGCTGTAGCCAATTAAATAATAAAGTGTGCAAAAAGTCAAGAGGTCTGGATACCCTCTAAATCCACTTTATACTGACATTGTCAATGTGACACTTTTTTTCAGTTATCCTGGTAAAACATGTACTGGTGAGTTCTAAATCTTTAACATCCAATAATTAGTTTTAAATAATGGGTAAATGCAAACATATTCCTCGCTATTTAAACCTGTAAACTTGTATTTACAACAGCAGATAGTTGAGTAGTTAATCTAGGCAGCATAATTTCTCTTTCTCTTGCTCTTCCCCTTGTGTCTATTTAAATAAAAGTGTGAAAATCGCTCTTCGGCCTTAGATTGTGTCAGATAAACAGACACATTTCTCAGTGTGGTAATTAATCAGTGTTATATTTCTCAGTATTAAGAAGCAGAATGTGCTCTAGTTATACATAATATCTGTATACTTCTGTACTGTTTCATTAATAATATTATATCTGACAGCATATAAAGCCTCGACAAGTTCTAAATGCTGAGGAAAAGTGGAATTAATTGAACTAGAATCTCATTATACTGAAAGTAAATGGTATTAGTTTAGGGATCTGCACTGTCATAAGGCAGTAGTCAAACATAACATGATGGCAGTAAGATTAATGCATACTAGTGAAAAAAATGGATATAATTAGGTTATACCTATATAATGGAATTTCTTAATCAGTATGCTCTCTGTAAAGTCTTTCAATATACAGTTTTTTACCATTACATCAAAGTAGGGGAATCGAAGTAACTTAATTAAATTGGTTAATGGGTGACGTTTGTTCATTAGAGTTAATGGGTGGTGTTTGAAAATGTTTACTTTTTTTGGTTGTTGTCAGATTGCTGCCATCTCTAAAATGATTTGGCAATTTAGCCTAATGTGTATAGAAAAAACAAATAAATCAACTGAAATGCTTAAATAAAAAACAAAGATATTTACATTTGTTGCACTTAGCATATGCCTTTATCCAAACTGACTTGCAATTATGACTCAATGCAATTAAAGCAATTGAGGGTTAAGGGCCTTATTTAGGGGCTTAACAATGGCAAATTGACAATGTTGGGACTGGAACAGCCAGCCTTCTGATTACTAGTCCAGAGTTGTTTAAAGCGAGCCAAAAAATAGGTCTCAACGAAAAATAATAATGATTAAATAAATGAATTGTAACAGGAACACGGAATGAACTTGTACACAAATGCCCCATTGTGGAGGCTTTACGTTATATCTTGTAAACCACAGTGGGATCAGCATTTTGTCACGCTTCAAGTTTTACAGTTATCTGTACATTCCTGAGTTAAATGGAAAACACGAGATGTTCGTTTAATGTATATTGCTTAAATACATTGAAGTATTTATTTAGACATATAAAGTAATGTCCTTGTTTTACACTAACCTTCTTGCAAGAATTGCACTCATCTCACCCATCAAACCCCCTCCTCCTCCACCTCCTCCACCCCCGCCTCCTCCTCCTGAGCTCTGGCTGCTCTCTTTTGGTGCTACAGCAGCAGATCCGCTCTCATCCTATAAGATACAGGAAAGAAGCATCCATTAGCTGATTTACAACATATTGAATCCCAATCCCATTAATCCCATGTTAACAAAACCGTATTGCTCTTCAATCCAGTGTGCTTACCAACGTTACCGCACATTCATTCCCATTTCTCCCATTAAAACACACTCACAACCATTAGCCCATGGCTATTTCCTCCCAGCGTATAGGACATAAATATGTCTAATGACATTGTGGTCTTTTTTCTTTACCTTGGACACTTTGCGAAGTTTAGCCCCGGCGAGAGCTGAAGCCAGTCCACCATCTCCTCCCCCTCCTCCCCCTCCTCCTCCTCCTCCTCCCGAGGGTGGTGGCGGTGGAGCAGGTGGAGCGCCACCAGAAGGTGGTGGTGGGGGAGCAGGAGGAGGCCCGGGAGGTGGCGGAGGACCAGGTGGAGCTGGAGCTCCAGATGGAGGAGGAGCCGAGGCTGGAGCTGGAGGAGGAGCTGGAGGTGCGGCTGGTGCAGCAGCAGCCTGTCTTTGGCGTTCTAGCTCCTGCCTCTCTCGTTCTTGTTGCTCCTGAAGCCTGTTAAGAAGATACAAGTGCTAAGAAGAGGCAGAACTGAAATAAAACATCTAGATTATTCAGTGAAACATGTAGCTTAGTTTTAAACAATAGTGAAGTGGAAAAAATAGGCTACTAAAAATAGGATACTGAGTGGCAAAGCAGTCTAGTACAAATCCGCCACGGTCTAGTAATACACTTTTTTGTATAATATTTTTAAAACCACAAATATAAAATATTTTAAACTGTGTCAGTTACTTCTAGGCTGAAAAAGCTTCACCACCCTTGTCCAACACATGACTCTTAATTCTGTTAATAACTTAAATTAAACAAACAGCACAGTGACTCGGTGGGTAGCACTGTCACCTCACAGCAAGAATATTCTGGGTTCGATTCCCAGGTGGAGCAGTCCGGGGTATTTATGTGTGAAGTTTACATGTTCTCCCTCTGTCTGTGTGGGTTTCCTCCTGGTGCTTTGGCTTCCACCCACGGTCCAAAGACATGCAGTTAGGTTGATGTAATATATTATCAAATACATTATTAGATTTGTGTGTGTGTGTGTGTGTGTGTGTGTGTGTGTGTGTGTGTGTGTGTGAGTGAAATGTGTAAATCCATTACATGAGAGCATGTACAGCAACATGACTACAAATATTAAAACCAGAAAGCATGAGAAAAACGGATCGTCTTTACATTGAATTAGCGGCACAGCAAAAACGTCTTTTAGCTAAATACATAAAGAGTTGGTGTGTGTAGAGTGAGGAGCTGAACTGAATGTGATGGTGAGCTGGAACACATTGTAATAATGAGCCGGGCTGAGTCACTGTGCTTAGTGATAGGAGAGCTGAGTCGAGGTCACTGTGTGTGCTGTTGACAGTACCTCTGCTGCTCTTCATAGCTCGGTCCATTCTGCACAGGACGCGGGGGCGCTCCTGAACCTATGAAAAAAAAATTCAAGCCTTTAACTTCCCTACATTCGGAACAGTGAATTTGAGCTTTTTTCATTGACAAGTGGTCTCACAAACAGGACCAAACAGGTACTGGGGAAAAGACTAGCAGAAGTCTTAATAGGTGGTTGCACATCTCACCAAATAAAAACTGTACACATAATAGTTTGATTTGTTAACACTGCAAATTAAATGTACACCTCATTTGCAAAAAAGAAACAAAGCATAGAATAGACATCAAGTCTGAACAAATACTTTTACCTTCTGCTCATACATAGTGCTGAAATCAATAATGTCTGATAATTTCTGCTAATCAATAATGTATTTTATCAATAACAGTACCAAATAACAGTACCCCCCTCAGCCAGCGTGGGCGGCTTTGCCAGCAACACAATTCCAACATGTAAGAAGTAGAGAGGACTAGCTTGGGACAAAATGTGGATAGGAATAAAATAATATAAAATAAAATAAAAATCTAAATATAAAATCTAAACACGCTAGCACACCAGAGCTGACATCTCAAACTCCATGGTTTGACTCTCAGCTCTGCTGCTGGCAGGCTGAGCGCCTACGCAAACAACGATTGGCTCGTTCGCAGGGAGGGTGCCGGAGGGAATTCCTCATAACTGATACAATTACGACTTCTGCTGGCTGATTGATGGTGCCTGCACATAGACGGGGATAATGGGATCAGTGTGTGACTCTCTGTACACAAAGCTGATCCACATATGAACTCGCCTCATGCAGGTGAAAAGATGCAGTCAGCTACTGAACACGTGTCTCCTCAGTCAGAGTGGAAGTAAATATCAGTAGAGAGGAAGTGTAATGCAATCGGGTAATTGGATATGGATTGGGAGGAAAAGTGTGGGGAAAATGCAAAAAAATACTGTTAATCATTTATTAAGTGGGTGTAATAATGTCTATTGTCTCACCGTTGATCACCTCTAGTGCCTGCATCATTGTGGAAGCGAACTGCATTGCTTCCTCCTTACTGTTGAAGTTTAGGCCCCACACATGCCGAGCATCACGCCACTGATGGAAGTTTGGAGTGGCCTGATTGTATTTTATTCCTTTCACAAGGGGGCAGTTAATGACAACCTAGAGAAAGAGACAAACCACGTAGAGCTTATTTATATTTATTTATTGCATACCCATATTCTACTTTCAGTTCATTATACAAAGAACACTTGGGTCACCTTTGCACCGTTTTACCTGGGTGAACCCCGGAAGGAGTGACTAAGATCTTAAACAACAAGCTCTTATCAGTATGACCTAGTTTTTACCGACAGAGTACAACTGAATAAGCAGTTGTAGCTTAGTGGGTAAAGTACTGGACTAGTAATCCAAAAGTTGCTAGTTCAAGCCCCACCACTACCAGGTTGCCACTGCTGGGCCCTAGAGCAATGCCCTTAACCCTCAATTGCTTATATAATATACTGTTGCGGTACTTTTTGGATAAAAGTGTCTGCTAAATGCCGGAAATGTAAATGTAAATAAGCAATTCCAAATGAGTCGGGCATCTTCAATTAATCTTCAGATTAATAGAATTGCTGACACGTTTGGATCTCATATGCTTGTAGTATCGGCAGGATTTGCATACTACGTCGTATCAGTTGAACAGTTCAGTGCTTGTGGTGTGTGTGAAAGGAAAAGAGATTTTTAAATCTGTTATTGGTTTCAGTCAGCGAAGCACGGAATTCGATTATAGCACTTCAAAAACAGGAAGCAAGGTTCAGACAGCGATATGTGAGTATGACAAAAGACTAAACCGCTAAATGCAAAAGAAACGGCACCAAACTCTGCAATTTCCCATGCATACACAGACACACACAGACAGACACACCTGCCTTCATGCACAACATTTACTATAGAACACTACTGCTACTTAGTAGCTATTTATAATCAGTACTTTGTTTTTAGGTTAATCATGCATGCTCAGTAGAGTGACTGAGCTGGCCGCTAAAAAGAGGAGGTGAAACTTTCTCAGAAGCACTGCAGTCATAAAAAAGCCAAAAATGTAACAGAACTCAAATAACCCAGTCATGATGAACTGAACTTAGTTCTAATAAGACAGAAGCTTGTTATACAGCTTCAGTACTAATTCACAAAACTATGCTGGTTTGCATAAACTGTAATTTACTGAAGGTAAATTAATGCTTGTTTCCCTTTTTTAATTTGTGAGGTTTTTATTACGGTTATAGCAAGTACAAATGATGGAGAAATAACTACTACTTAATTTATTTATTAGGATTTTAATGTCATTTTTCACAAACTTTGGTTACATTCATGACAGGACAGGTAGTTACTGGTTACACAATATTTTTCAGTTCAAGTCTTTAATGTCAAACACAGTCATGGACAATTTTGTATCTTATTAACCTGACTGCACGTCTAGGGACTGTGGGAGGAAACCGGTGCTCCGGAGGAAACCCACACAGACACGAGGAGAACATGCAGACTCCACACAGAAAGAACTTGGATCTCTCCACCTGGGAATCGAACCCAGGACCTTTTTGCTGTGAGGTGACAGTGCTACCCACCGAGCCACCGTGCCGCCCTCACTTATGCTTTCAGGATGAGCTTCTGAATTTAGACTTAATCTTAATTCATGGTTAGCAAGTTTTGTTAACGCATGTACTGAACCATCCGCAACTGACTTTTTATTCTGAATGCTGAACTGGTTTTGCTTATGGTATTTACATGAATTTTCCAGTTCTACATCTCTGCCATGTTTGCGGTGTTCTATGATATACTGGTTCTTAATTAATAACACATGTGCATTGTTGATTTGAAACTCTTGCTATAAAATATGTTCATTTAATATTTTGATGAGATGTTATGAGGTTGTTGGTTATTGGTTAACCATAAATACAAGTACTTTTTTTAAAAAAATGAATGGTTTTATTAACACCAACATATTGATCCCCTTAAACCCTTTACACATGCTTCTTGACAGATTAAAACTGTATTATAATACGTGGGCGTAATTATTGCTTACCTGCTGGTCGGCCTGCAATTTTCGTCCCACCACTCTGTAGGCATGGTTACTGGGATTTTGGTAGATGTGCACCCGGCTGACGGCCAGATCTCCAGCACCAGCGGGGACCCAGCGTTTTCCAGCGTCATCATACATCATTACAGTGGCACGTGCCTGGCACACGCTCACCTCACTGAAAACAGAGAATACAGCGGGAAGTAGAAATTATGCAGTAACAATTACAAAGTGAGTGTATTACTTTGGTGTGTAAATATAAACTTCAAATCCTGTTGTTGGTATAGTCCCAAGAAACTAATAATTTTTTAAACATTACTATTGCTGAGACCATTAAAGAGTTAAATAAAATAACTATCTAGTGCAGGGGTGTCAAACTCATTTTCACCGAGGGCCACATCAGCATTATTGTGGCCCTCAAAGGGCCGATTGTAACGTATTCTGCTGTGATTGCAGTCTGTTGTTTTTCTTGGAGGCTGAATTCTGCATTTATATTGTCCTCCTTTACCACAGACACGGCCTCATAACACAAGAGACGCACCATTTTCTCTTCCTGAAGCACAAACTTGTTTTAATTTTCATAAAATTTCCTCCTTATGCTTAATTTTCTAACTTATCTTCTTGTACATTTTGGGATTATGTGTAAATATTTCTTAACATCATCTACTGGCGGGATGTGTCACTTTGCAGGTCACAAAATTAGCATGCATTCTGAGAGATGCAGTTAATGTAGGCTTTTACAGTGTATTTTAAGACAATTGTTTTGCCCTCACTAATAGTTTATCCCCCTTGCTCAGCTAGACAGACAGACAGACAGCTCCGTTCAGAATAGTCGGTTTTATTTGTGATACACTGTGTGCACCAAAAATACAAACAATAAAAACAATAAAGAACTTAATACAGTACAAGCACACAGCTGTAGTCAAGTGTTACATCTGGTACAATATTAGATTTAACCAAACGTAAAATATCGCTAAGGAGTTAGCATTTTGTGTAAAGATACTAATTGCTATAGTAACGGTAACAATTGTATTTAATTACGGTAAATTTGTAACTAAAACGCTGTGATATACTCACTAAACATTTACAAACAACTGAGAATATAAACGCCACTACTTACAGACGATGCTTTGGTATTATACTGCAAGATCATTATTTATATTTATTATTATTGTTTACATTACTACCCGCGTTCTTTTGCCGTAAAAGTCACATGGCTTCTCAGCGAAGGTCAAAGTTAGTTGCCATGACTACGATGTCGCCGGTTGCCGTTTACAGGCGCAGGTGTCCCATTAAATTATAAGTGCGTCTCTGTAACGACTCGAACCATCACAACAATCGTACAGTCGCGGGCCACATAAAATGTGGTGGCGGGCCGGATCTGGCCCGCGGGCCGTGAGTTTGACACCCCTGATCTAGTGTAACAGTGAAATAACAAAGAATTAGAACGAGACAGTTGGGTTTCAAGACTGGAGCTATACATTTTTAATAATAATCACTAAAGGTAACTTTGTGAAGTAACCCACTGTCCGGTGATTTATATTTGGCAAATCTGGAAGCAACTGGTCTATCATGTATACACACATTATTAAGTTACTGTTCAGCCAGACCTATTGCTAACATAAACATAAAACCATCTATGTGCCTCCAGCTTTGTAGAAAAAGTTTAGTGTAACAGTGAAATAACAGAAACTATCAGAACGAGACAGTCGGGTTTCAACACTGAAGCTACATATTTTTTCACTTTTGTAGATCAAATGTTAGAAATATACGTATAAGTTTATGTCAAGCCATCTCAAGCTTTATTCAACAGGATTAAACCAATCAAAATGTTTAAGAAGAACGTCAAAGAGCTGCAGAAAGTAACGTTCAGATGACCAAAAGCCACCTCAAACACAGAGAAGTGTGAGGAGTTGAGAAAGGATGTGGGAGTACCTTTCCTTCTTCCTCTGAAATTGTCTCAATTGCATATACTAACTTCCGCTGACACGGCAGCCTGAACCTCAAGAGAAAACAATGGCCTGATATGGACCAATAAAAAACTGGGTTGAATTTGCCATTTAAAGTCTGCCGGACTAATGTGGGTGGGGTCTTCGACGCTGTGTAAGGACCTTGGTTAGTAGCCCAAGGAGCCTGTACAGAAAGTGGAGGAGCACAGGGATCTATTTTCATTATTTCAATGATTAAATAAACTGTACCAAAATAGAATTTATGGGAGGAAGTTGCAGCTATTTAAGAGAAACTTATGGACTCATGGTAACAATGGATGTTCAAATACTTTTTGTCATACAGCATACATGCAAAAAAAATCATAAAGCACCCAGATACGTTTTCACAGAAAAGCTCACTGCACATTGAATAAATACAGACTGCGGTCAGCATACCAGCTAAACAATGTGTTTTAACCAGATTTAGCACTGCCTTTCAGACTTAGCAGAAAGAGGATGTGGAAATATAACAAATAGGAAGTTCATTTTCAGAAAAAGAGGTGCGAGGTTTGTATAATATAGATGTCTAGGGTGATGCAGATGCACTAAAGCACTTCGGTTCCTGCAGTGCTTAAAACTTCTTTTGTGCACAGATAAAAGAACAACAGAAATACAACATAGATTTTTTAATGGTCTTTACTAATAGCAGCTGGATCAATCCTGGGAAGCTGCGGTTTACAAAAGACACTGACTGAGACTAAAACACAAGAACATACGTGCACACGTGAGGCTGCATGGATTATAGTTTTAAACGTCTATATTTGTAAAGCCTGTCTCACTGTCTAACGTTTTCCTTTTTTACAAGCTTAATGGACAGACAGCAGCATTAACAATAATGAAGTTAACACACAGGACTCATTTCTGCATAAACTAGTAGCACAAACATTATTCTTTTAATATCTTAACTAAAACACACTGATTAAACATTCACAGGCCAGACTGAAAAGTATGTAAACTTCTGGGCCAAGAATGTGATAAGATTTCAGGGTTGCAATAACAAGGATATTTATAGACTTATGCCAATAATTTTAATGAGAGTGATGTTTTGACTGACTGTATGTATCTGCAATTTCCTTCGGGATCAATAAAGTGTTATCTTATCTTATCTTATGTATGAGCAAGGTGTTAAACGTTCAACATGATGCACCTTGTGTAATCATGCATCAGCCAAGGACTAGTCCTATATTTTTTTTAAATCTCTTTTTTTTTCACAAGCTTGTGGGTCTCAGTATAGTTTTATTTACATTGATATTCAGCTTTAAAGCAAAAGTTTGGAAAACCTCCCTTCCCGTGCCCCTGTGTACAAAGTCTAAAGACTTCTTGATGAGTTTGATTTAGAGGAAATGTGAGCCCCTACCTCCAGCAAATTAAACCTCTTTGGGATGCATTGGCCTGTTGATTGTGAGCCAGGCCTTCTCGTCCAATGTGAACTGGCACAAAAGAACTGCTTCCCAGAGAAACTGAGGATGTTATAGCCACAAAGGGGAAGGCAGTCAAGTCAATATTAATGCCCATGGTTTCAAAGTAGGACAAGATAATGGTCATGTGTGTAAATATGTTTGGCCATACAGTATATGTGCACTTGTTCCTCTTTTCAGATGCAGTTTCTCATCATTGGTTTCACACAGGCCTTACAAAATGCTTCATGTTGACTTTAAATGGCTCACAAAACCAAAAAACACTACAGATTTTTGTCCACAAATACATAATTTTAGGAGCACATAACAGAGTAATTTACTTATTTAAAATATCTAAATTCACGATCTCTATTTACTATAATACTATGGGTTGCACATTAAAAACACTTTGCTGTGGGTGCTCGTTAGGCGCAGAAGTAAATTTACAACTGGGGGTTAAATTTCAGCTGCACTATTATTTCAGGCTCTTACACAGACACGATTGGCTATGTCTTGGGTGATCAAACAGCCTGGCCATTGGGAGGTGCACTTCTCATTGCTGGTCCCAAGGAAGGCTGCATTAGGAGGGGGATTTGGTGTAAAAACTGTTTCAATTCAGGTATGTGGACTGGAATGATCTGTAGTGGCAATCTCTAATAAATAAGCAGTCAGAATAAGAAAGACTTTACTACACATTTATGTCCTGCACACACTTTCATGAACAGTCTCACAAAGTAAACATGTAGCTTTTTTGTCACTTGGGATGGTACCATAAAGAGTAACTCTTTTATACTGGTAGTTTGTATATGTTTCCTTTTAAAAGTGCATTATTGTGCACTTTTATGGTTGTGCCTACAAACATGGAGTAAAAGAAAAATGAACCCTTAAGGGAAGCATTCTATAGACAAGGTCAGTTTTACTGCATCTAGTTCTAAAAGTGCTCTTTAAAAAATATGGTGTAATAAATCCACTTTCTTCATAACTTCTATGTCTATGTCTCGAACTCCTTCAATCCCTTCTAAACCACTATGTCTGCCGTCAGCTATAAAGCTATAAAGTATACTTAAAGGATTATATAACAGTATGGGCAGTCATCTTGTGGAAATCATTAGGTCTTATAATTGCTTCATATGATCATATAACAGCCAACAAATAAAAGGTAATTTTACAGGACTAGATGCCTATTATCCTAATGATGCTCCAATATTCCTGGATGATACTGTCTACGTACACACTTAAAATTATTAGTGTGGTTTGATGGACACAAAGATAAAGGTCCCTGCCTTTTCCTACTTAACAGATTTAAATGTAATTTAATTTTCATAGAAGGTTCAGGAGCACAGAGTTTTCTCAAAGAGCTGAAGGATTGAATAATTCACCAACAAACCCACTACAAAACTTAATTGACAGCATTTTAAGAAGCATTAAAGCCGTCATCTAGGCAAACTGCAGCACTACTACTTATGAGCACCTTAATATTAATAAATTGCTTCATGTTTCTGTTGGTTTTACACAGATTTTGTCATATTCATGTGCAATCAGACCAACATGTGATAGCACTTGCATGTAAACTTGTATGTAATAGCAATCCTGGAATTTTAGTCATTTCTGCAACTGTTCTTTTTGTGACTAAATGACTGCAACACAAAATGTCAATTCTGTTTGCTTCTTTACTGTATGCTGCCTCTAAGCCCTGAAAGGTGAAGGGTCAGACCTGTTTTAGTGGTTCTTGCATTACAGCTAATCATTAGTACAAATGGACAAATTTCCTCTCAGTAAGGTAACAGTTTGGGTTAATTGTAAACCACGAGGAGACAATGACTGCATGTATTTTTTAATGGGCGCAGTCAAACTAGTCATATTTATATGGACACATAGAAAGCACTAGAAAGTCACCAGTTGTAGTAATCACTAACATAAAATATGAAGACCATGCCACAAAATAACATGACATAATAGAACTTTGTACAAAACAAAATAAATGAATAATTTAGAAAAAAAACGCTATATGTATATTGTTGGCATATCAGAAAAAACGCCAAATAAACTTATGAAAGAACTTAAAATTGTTCTTATCGGTCGCAGAAAAGTTTCAAAAGAAAAAACATGAATATCCAAAGACTGGCATGACATAGGGCAGCATGTTGCTCAGTGGGTAGCACCGTCACCTCTCAGCAAGAAGGTCCTGGGTTCGTTCCCCAGGTGGAGCGGTCCGGGTCCTTTCTGTGTGGAGTTTGCATGGTGTCTGTGTGGGTTTCCTCCGGGAGCTCCGGTTTCCTCCCACAGTCCAAAGATGTGCAAATGAGGTGAACTGGAGCTACAAAATTGTCCATGACTGCGTTTGACATTAAACTTGTTAACTGATTACTCTTGTGTATCGAGTTACTACTGTTTCTGTCACGAGTTTAACCAAAGTGTGTAAAACATGACGTTAAAATCCTAGTAAATAAATAAACTGGCATGTCATACATGTCCTTATTTTGGTTTTTATTCATACTAGGAAATATATTTAGTACAACTGTTTTAAAACGATAGTTATAATGTGCTGATACATCATTACAATGTTACTATTGAACTCAGTACACTCAAGTAAACTACTAAAATGCTCTAAAGTCTAATCACTGTTAATCTGCTCAATCTGGCAACCCCGAACATTTTCACCTATTTCTGAGCTGTTGACAGAAGCACCAAACAAAGCAGAAGTAACTTGAATAACCTTATTCAGACTTCACAAATCTAATAAAAGTTGCTACGTGCTTTGAACAAACGATAAAGAAGCACAGAATAAAACAAAAGTCCGTTATAAAAGCCGCCTCACGGCATGCAAATGTTTCACCAGAGACTGACAGAAACACAAAGCGCTGCTGCTGTTGCGGCTTTTCTGTTTTCTTTCACACAGGAAGATGTTAACTGTTGGTAGAATAAAGCAAAATTCTAACAGCCGAATTATGAAAGCAATTAATAGCGGCAAAGCCTAATTCAATGCGCATATAAAGTTGGCAGTCTTACCTCATTTTACCGTGGTAAATGAGTTACTTTGCGTTAACAAAATCCGGGTTCAGTTGACAGGCATGTAAAGCAGAGATGTGATGAAGTGCTGCTGTACAGAAGCATCCGCTTTTTAGCAATGTGGAACAACAGCCCACAGTTTCCTGGTTTAAAACAGCTGATCTGAGACCAGTATTGTAGCTCTTCTCTGACCAGAACAACACAAGGTACACGACTGGAAGTAACCTGTATTATAGACAGCATTAATGTCTGTTAGGGTCGGTCTTTATATAAGAAAAAACTATATTGTGGGAATAGTTACCAACAGTGGTGTGATGAAAAGAAATACATCAGCCACATACAGTATATGCAAAATGTAAGTTTGGGTTTTCTATTGCTTTGAAATTAAACAGGTGAGTAGAAGTTTATTCTAGTGATGCCATCTTATGGACATGTGCAGTATTGCAACACAAAGCTATAGCAATAAAAGTTGGACATGTCTAAAAAAAAACCAAAGAATTGTTGAAACAATTTAATTTGTTTATTTATTTGGATTTTAACGTCACACTTTGGTTACATTCATGACAGAAACTGTAGATACTCGTTACACAAGATTCATCAGTTCACAAGTTTAATGTCAAACACAGTCATGGACAATTTTGTTTCCCCAGATCACCTCACTTGAGTGTCTTTGAACTGTGGGAGGAAACACGGGGAGAACATGCAAACTCCACACAGTAAGGACCCGGACCGCCCCACAGAATCAAGCCAATCATTTTTAGTCCACCCACAAGAACAGGATCTAAATATTTAGAATTTAATATGAATAGTTATATTTAATATGATCAAAAATTTAATAATGCTTCATCAAAAGTTATCTGAAGATTTAAGGTCTAATATGTTACCTGACAAACTTTTGCTTTTATAAAATAATAAAATAAGTTTTTGAACAAAATTCTGTTTAAAAGGTCACACAAGGACCCACAATTTTTAAGCACTCCTGGTGAATATAACCTCTCTAATATTCTTGGCCACATTCTTGAGAAAAATTCTGCATCTGACATGCTTTACTTTGCTTCATTATTGGTCTCACCCATAAAAATAAACTGTCCAAACAACTGATTATGACTGTTTCACATTTCCTGTCAGCTAGCTCTGAAAAATACCAGCAGTTGGATTGGCTACTTTAAAAGGCTCACATGTGTGAGTGAGTGAATAGGTGAGCAAGTCAGGAGTCCTGGTTGGTGCGCTGCCTTGGGTGTGTTCCTGCCCTGATCCCAATGTTTATGATTAGGCCTCCAAGCCAACACCAATCTTGTCAGTATCACCAAACTGAAGATAAATAAAGGAATTAATTAGTTTTTTTTTTGTGTCTTCTTTGAATCAGACTAGGCAGAATAGTGTAGTTAACATTCTTACATTCAGCTATCACTATTAATGTGGTTCTTGAAATAGGAACTTAAATTATATACAATGTGTTTACAATATTTAGTCTAAATTCTGTCATATTTAAGTGTTTATATCATTTAATAATACTTATAAATACAGTATGTATTTGCATATAATAAATTAGTTTGCCCCTAAATAAATACAAATGTGGTGTTTTTCTTTCCTTTTTTTAAAATATGTGTAGTTAAATTGATATGAAATCAATCAGTGTGATACATGTAAGTAACAAAGGGGAGAAACAATCACTTATTTTACTTTTGGGAGGTCAAACCTATGCCAGGACAGGATTCTGTGATTAACTTTGATTTCACTAAAACGCAAACTTAAGGGATGTGGACCTGAAAAACATAGTGGCTGTATTTGCATTATGTTCCGAAAGTGGCACTTTTAAACTGGTTTGTGTGAGCACACGCTTCACATTGTTATCTTTATCTTACGAGCTTATTTATTGGCTATGACTGTGTGGAAAAAGTCTGGTAAAGTCTATTAAATGTATATGATGGATTTTTTATTTATTTAAATAATAAATTACTATCTGTATCATACCTGAGCAAACATTAAGCTGACTAGGAAAAATCTAGAGCCACTTGGGTCAATATGTACACAATTAAATAAGCAATTTTCATGTATTTGGGAGATCAAAAGCACCTGAAATCAAAAGCACTTGAAATCAAAAGGCAAAAAAGCAAAGCTTTTCTACCCCTAATGTGAAACTGTCAAACTTTCTTCAAGACCTCTTTATTTCAAAAGGACACTGAGAAAATAACAGTCCAGGTCAATTTGCAACAGTCATATGTCAATATGACAACTTTTCATTCTACAACAGCTCTTTTTATTTAGCCTGCCATTGACATGAACAAAAAGACACCCGTCTCTTTTCTTCCTGCATGGGTGCGGTTCACATTATAAAATAGGAACATTTAAAAGTCAAACACCGCTCCCTCCCTCCTGTTCGAGCTGGTCACTGTTCAAATAACTATGCAAAGCTGCAGTGTGCAGTACTGCATGTTTATGTTGGCTATACAAGGAGCACCCATTACAAGAACAAAAGTATCTCCTCAGCATTTGGGTTTAAAGAATATGTATTTTGTCTGTTTACCCCTGTGAAATAATAATGGTATAATTATAATAATCATTTTACCTACACACATAAAAGTGTTGTGTGTGCTTTGCATTGTGTGTGTCTGGACAGAGGGCAACAGCTCAGGATTAGATTTGCATACAGTTAGAGTCCGCCTCTAGATACCAGTGAGTGTACTGTACCATATACAGTGGCCTTTTAGTCAGGCCACCAGCCCACTGTTCACAGTCCTGGAGAACACGATAGCTCACTGAGGGAAGTAACTGAACTCCCACTGAAACAACCCCGCTGAACAAAATATACTGCATGTTAGGATGCTAAAACACATAAAATATTATTATAAAAAGAGTAAAATAAAGTGTTGTGGAATAAATCAACTAGTTTTGTATTTCTAGTAAAAAAGCCTAACTTTATTTCTAATCAGTATGACTATTACATAAAAGTAGATGTTAAATATACTATAGCATATTAATTTAAAGATCGGCAGCACTGTTTGTTGGTAGCACTGTCACCTCACATCAAGAAGATCCTTCCTGTGTGGAGTTTGCATGTTCTCCCCGTGTCTGTGTGGGTTTCCTCCGGGAGCTCTGGTTTCCTCCCACACTCCAAAGCAATGCAGTCAGGTTAACTGGAGGTACTAAAATTGCCCTAAGTGTGTGTGTGTGTGTGTGTGTTAGACGTGTGCTGGACTGGTGACCTGTCCAGGGTGTTTCCTACCTTTTGCCCAGTACATCGGAGCCACCATGACACTGAATAGGTTATAACAGTGGTAAAACAAACAATGAATGAATATGAATGTAAACACAGCTAAACATATGGTTAAAATGCAGCATTTGTATGTTACAAAAGTATGTGGACAACCCTTTTAATTACTTAGATCAAGCTACTTTTAACAATAGAAACAATATAATTTTTAATGGTGATTTTATTTATTAAATTTTAAAAAATGCTGTTCAGGCATTTTAGCTACTGAATCAACCATTTAACCAAATTAAACTGACAAATGTGTTAAATTTCACTAGCCACACCCAGGCATGATTACTGTCGGGACTTGCTTAATGTCAAATTCTAAAGAGATTCAAATACAGATGCGAAACAAAGTCATTGAAATCTACCAGTTTTAAAGGGTTACTAAGGCTCAGCGAACCACAGTTAGAGCAGAGCCATCGTCCACAAAAGGGGAAAACTTGGAGTAGTGATGAGGCCTCTATAAAACCATCCACTCTTTTAGGAAGGCTTTTCTTAGTGTGTCTGTGAAAAACTATGCCACTAAGACAGAAGCATATAATATATTCTCTTGAACCTTGCAAAACTGTTAATAAATGACTTTTAATGTTTTGGTTGGCCAACTTGATTGTTCTTCTATAATTGGCTGCCTGCAATAGACTGAAAAAAGTTAGAACAGCACCATAATAAAAGTAGAAATATATAGAATATTCAGGTGACACCGTTTTTTTTTCTAAACCACTTATCCTGGTCAGGGTCATAGGGAGGTCAATTATAATTGTTTCACATAATGCCCACAGCAGCACATAATCATCTTCTCCTGGTAGTTTCCATGTTAGCAAGGAGGCTAATAAACTCTAAATTAAAAGGCTAATAACAAAAGTTGTTACAACAAGATGTCATTAGTGAATATCTTAACACTTCACATGCAGTACTGATTTAATAGTAATAGCCTCATTCAATGAATCAAATTGTAATTAATTTATTAATGTTTTTTACTCCTCACTTTATCTTAGTCAGAAAACATAAAAAAAACAAGCACCAAGCAGGAATACACACCCGGGACATGGCGTTACACATAAAGTTAAAATCTGACCCTTTTTTGATGTTAGATTTGTTACTTTTTGTTACATTTAGCCTTTTCACCATAAGGTTTTTTTTTTACTGTTGTAAGCTGCACCTTGACTAATTGATGGATGATTAGAATAATTGAGCACCACAGAAAAAAAAGTAATTTTTCACCACTACTAAAATGTAGTTATTGCATAATACAAATGATTTTATAATATTTTACGAAGATGAGCAGGTTTTAAATATGTTTTAATATTTTTGGGGTCATGCCTTATAGGAATATAGGAAAAAGACCTGGGAAAAACAACCTAACACTAACTCTGACAACCGGGACTGAACTACAAATGTAAATTGTGGTCTATTTATGACAAACGAATGACTCATATTTAAAGGCAGATTGAAATTAAATGAAATAAAACTGGTTTAATTTTGAAGTTTATAGACATTACTTCCAAAACCTAAATGAGTCCAGACATAAACATCAGTTTGTTTCCTAGAATTGTCATGTCATAAAATAATAATAGAATAAATAATAGAATAATAATAGAATTGGATGGAAAAATATATACGTAATGCCAGTGAAACATCACATTTCTATAACTACTGCCATAAGTAATGTATATGAAGAAATATCATATGTTAACAGATTGCCCAGTAGCTGATTATTGTTCAATATTATTCAACAGGCAGTCCACTACAATCATTAATACTTTGTATAATTGTATGGTCCACTGATTGCATTTAACTAAGTAATCATAATTGTCTGTCCGTTAATGAAAGCCTGTAAACATTTTCAGGTATGATCTTCTGCTATCCAAGAGGGAGCGAGAGTTTGCATACTGGCTGCACAACAATGATGCAAGCAGATTTATTTGCCAGTCAGAGGCAACGCTCATCTCTTTCAGTTTATCTTTCGATTTATTTCAGCAGTCACTATACCGCCTAAATACAACATTTAGTAATATGAAAGTCTATTCATATTCAAACATCTACACAATTCATTTATCCACTAAATACCCAAGATTTATTCAGGCTATAACAGCCACGTAGCGTGCCATTGTGAATATCAGTTGTACTCTTTCTACTTCCCAACAATAGCAAAGACCACCTGAAAATGAAGTGAAGAGTTCATTCAATGCCCTAAACCGGGTAGTTAACAGATAGTAAACAGTAAAAGAAGCATTTGAATGGCCTTTGTCTGAGTCCAGGTGATTTAAACCCGGCAGACAATCATATGGGATGAGAAATAAAAGGCACATTTTACTAGCAGTCCAAGCTGTGCGTGCTCCTGTTAGGCAGACCGTGCATTTCATGCCTGCAGAGCCAGTGGGCAATTTGCATGGAAGGACCAGTTGAATGAAGAGACCAGATTCTCACTACCTGGCATGCAAAACCATCAGGGCAGCAGTTAACACACACACACACACATACACACACACAAGCACAGGTGTGTCTGCTGTCCTGGTCTCCCTTGGAGGTATGGAAATTAGGGCTGAGATTTGTGCTTTCTAACCGCTGAATAGGGTGAAGGGGGAGGATGTTTAGAAGACAGACACACGCAGATACATATACATGTAGGAGGACACCGGTCCAGACCAGATCAGCTGTGGACATAGTGTCTGGCAGGTTGCAAGCGTAGTCTCTTGGGGTACACGCTACTCAGACTTGGTTTTCAGTTAGACTTTGAGTTGCATTTTAAAGTCTTCCAGTCACAAGAAGTAAAGATCAAGAATGCCGCGTTCATTTTTGGTGAGGAGGAAGCGGACAGAATGCACTGCATGGACCTGGAAGGATGCTCAAAACCTTCACAGTCACATCACAGGTATTGTAACAGTTTAACACTCTTAAACGCATGGCTTATTAGACTTTGTAATGTACAGTGAAGTTTTTCCAGCATGTACCAACAAGATGTAATCAAACCATAGAGTCAGACATGATTCGCCACCACTTGAGCAGATAGGGTTATGGGCCTTGCATAGGGGCCCATCAGTGACTGGTTGGGAAACACAGGATTTAAACCCACTATATTTAAATTCTAAACTTTCTAATCATGAATCCGTCAAATAATGATTGTTTATTTTTGTATTACGATATGAATGTCATGTTTTACTATATGGTTACATTAATGACAGAACGGATAGTTTATATGATCAGTTCAATTCATTGTCAAACACTGTCATAGGCAATTTTCTATATCTCCAGTTCACCTAAACTACATGTTTTAGGACTGTGGGCAACACAAGGAAAACATGCAAAGTCCAACCTAGGACCTTCTGGCTGTGAAGTGACAGTGCTACCCACTGAGCCAACATGCTGCTCCCCATCAAATAAGGAAAATAAGGCCCTAAATAAGAGCTGTCTCATTAGGAATGCTTTTAATCTAAAGAACCTCTTACATAGTATAAGAGAAATAATGTAAGATAAAACCATAGTCGGTATAGTTGGTGTGGTCGTAACATGATCTGATCTAGCAGAGTGTGCTGTGTGATGTCAAAGTATTTCCATCTGCCAGACAACTATTGGACAGCTCCCACCAGGATAACCACTGGACATTCAGAATATAAATGGAATGAAATTATTATTATTATTATTATTATTATTATTATTATTAATAATAATAATAATAATAATAATAATACCAACACGAACAATATTAATTATTATTATAATTAATATAAACATTATTATTAATAATATATAAATGTTTAAATTGTAATTTGTTTTATTCATTTGTTTTATTATATTACCATAAATTAATCGATCATATGATCAATTATTGTTAAAATAGTGGCTGAAAAAATTAGGGTTTTTTAGGGGTTTTTTTTAAACACAATTCTTGTAACACAAATTCACACAAATTCATAATAATATATTAAATTTATTTAGATTTCTTTTACAGCTTAAAATCATTTAGAAGAAGAAAGTAAGAGACTGTCAGGTCACAAAACCACACATACATAAAAGCCATTAAGCAAATGTTTTTCTACATTGCATAACACATCATTATAACAAAACCATTATTTGTCATTATTTTGCTTATTAGTTTTAAACCTTTTTAACATCTTGGCTCATTCCAGCTGCTATATTGTCTTAACTTATGACTAACTTAGATTAGTCATGTGCCGGGACAAAAATTGCAATGATACTTTAAAATTTGACCAGTTTTGCAACATTGTAAAGCTTTAGACATAAAATGATGTCTGTTTTATTCATAATTGAATTTAATAAATATTTTATATAATGTGTTTATCTGCATATATATTTAGACTGTTACACCATTGACTATTTTTATTTCACTTAGATTTTTTGACATTGTTTCATATATGGCGTCTCAATACTCTATAAAATAAGATTCTATCACATAATTGAACTTTAACTCTTTAAATAGATGAATATAAACTAAAATGTTAATAATCTATAAACTTTACATTACTTAAAAAGGTTTAAACTGAAAATGTCTTCTTTTCTTTTACACCGTTCCATCAGCAGCAGCAGCAGCAGTAAAGACTCCTGACCTCTTAGACCTTCAGACAGTGTCAGAGTTAAACAGTGTTCATCCTGGGTCAGAACACACACCCAGCAGCCCTGATCTGGAGTCAGCATATATATCCAGTGAAGAGTCAGAAATTGAAAGTCCTCAAAGCTGCGGGCCCCCACATACCCCTCAGGGCCTCTTTCAACCCCTTAATCCAGCTGAATCAACCTCATCTACCAGAACTAAGGTAACTTACAGCATAATAAGTTGGGAAAAGTTTTGACACAAGCTAATTATTAAAAGAACATTGATAATGTGTTTCCTTCCACCACCCAAAAATATGTAGGTGTTGTAGATGGATTGGTTACAGTAAATGCTCAGTAAATGTTTACTGAACTGCCTATTTAATGGGTGTGAGGTCAGGGCTCTGTACAGGCCACTGGAGTTTCTGTACGCCAAACTCATCAGTGCATGTCTTTATGGAACTTTTTATTGGTGCATAGCCATAATGGAACATAAAGGAACATTTCCAAAAGTTTGATGCGTATCATTTATTTTATAGAGGTGATTTTATACACCTGTTTATAATGAGTGAAGCTGAAATATAAAAATGCAATAATTATGAGAGATTTTTTACATATAAACATTAAGTGTAGTTGTTGTTTTAACGCAACTGCTATTTGATTACACTTTCTAGGAATTGCCATTTAAATAACAAATCAATACATTTATTATTATTTGATTATTATTATTAATACCAACAGAAACAATAAGAACAATAATAATTATAATTAATAGCAATGTTTTATTATTATAATTGTTATTATTATTATTATTATTTATTATTATTATTATTAAGAACTATAAGAACAATATTAATTATAATTAAAAACATTACTATTATTATTATAATTACTTTTATTATAACATTAATTATTATTATTATTATTACCAACAAAAACGATAACAATAACAATATTAATTATAATTGTTGATTACATTGAATAAATATTAAATCATTATTAATATTATTTATATCAACAAGAACAATATTAATTACAATGAATAGCAATATTATTATTGACATTATTATTATTATTTTATTTAAATGTAATTTATTATTCTTTATTTATTTAGAATTTTTTTAATTATTATTCTTTTATTAATTTGTTTTATTATAATTAGGGTCATAGACCATACCCAGTAGAAAAATGCAAGGCAGTAATACACCATGGACAGAGCCAAAGTTGATTACAGGGCATCACCATCTCTCCTTTGCATTTGCTTTCTTACACCTAGTCAAAGTTTAGAGTAACCAATTCACCTACTGGCATAGTTCACCAAGAAAGGACTAAAATAGGTAAACTTAAACTTTCATGTTGAACTACCAATTTATAGCCTAACAAACTAAATAAACTTTATTTGATCAGTTGAATCAATAGCTATGTGTAAAATCGACATATTGAACATATTAAACATATTAAACACACATAAAAATATTTGTGTTAAGAATTTTAAATGCTATGTTTAATAATGCTACTTCTTTACTGAATCAAAGCTCTCAGCTAATTTTTGAGAGTTGAACTAATCTATTCGAGCATGTAAAGATTTTACAGTTTAACAATGTTTTAAACTGTTTTGCATGTGTGCTTGGGAGTGGCTTTAAAGGAAATACTGAAGTGAGGTGGTGAATTTGTTTTGTTGTTGGGTTATAAAATGCTTCACTCCTGCTAAAAACAGTTAGCTTTCTCAAACACAGACTAACTTATCTTTCTGTCTTTCTGTCTCATTCCCAGGTCTCAGCATCCAGCTCTGGAGACTTCCAGTGCCCGGTGTGCCATAAGGTCTTCCCACTTCAGCGCATGTTGACACGCCACCTTAAGTGTCACAGTCTAATCAAGCGCCATCCATGCAGGTACTGCGGCAAGGGCTTTAACGACACCTTCGACCTGAAGAGGCACATGCGAACACATACAGGTAACCACACTGTGCATACCTACCACTTCCACATCTATACCATCCAGCCTCTCTTTCTCACTGACACACCCCTGTGTGCAGGTATCCGGCCCTACAGGTGTGAAATGTGCGAGAAGGCTTTCACTCAGCGCTGCTCTCTGGAGTCACATCTGCGCAAGATCCACAGCGTCCGGCAACAATATGCCTACCGTCAGCGCCGCTCCAAGATCTTTGTGTGTGAGGACTGTGGCTTCACTTCCAACCGGCCTGATGAGTACTTCCTGCATGTCCGCCAGCGACATCCGGATAGTCCAGCACTCCGCAGATACTACCGAAAACATCTGCAAGACTCGCCCGGTCAGCCGCGCATCTCGCCCTTCATGCTCTACCCAACCACAGCTTTTTACATGTGAAGTCCAGCTGTCTGTTCAGTAGACAGGTCCATATGCTAGCTAACAATTTTTTCCATCCTAGACATTACCAATTCTCACCTGGCTTCTGAGCCCCATCCTATCACACAACAGGTAACACTAGGGGAATGAGGGCTAACATGTGCTTACTCCAAGGCATGTAAACTGCCAACCACATCTTTCTGAGCTGC
This sequence comes from Trichomycterus rosablanca, assembly GCF_030014385.1. Taxonomy (NCBI): domain Eukaryota; kingdom Metazoa; phylum Chordata; class Actinopteri; order Siluriformes; family Trichomycteridae; genus Trichomycterus; species Trichomycterus rosablanca. Next base: position 23,793,049 of record NC_086005.1, on the reverse strand, counting down.
AGTTGGGCAAGTTTCAACAAGTTTCCACCCACTTCCAACTTCACAGATTTACAAACACCCAGGATTTCTTAGTGTCACATGACTGATAGAGGCGACAGCAAGACCAGTCAGACCCCAGCTCCCAGTTATAAAAAGCTAGTGACGTAGTAAGGCCTCAAACCAGCAAGTTTTAGACTACAGGATGAGAGTTTTTACTACTGTGTCACTCTATACATGGAACAGAATGCTAATCCATTACAAAGCATCACATACTAGCCCCAGACAGAGGCCAAGGATCAAAGACTACGATTAAACTGTTGTCTCCAAGACCCTGGGGCTGTGCAGCACTGACACCACCTGCTGTTCCACAACGCTGTCTAATTCTACAGCACAGCGAAGTAAATGTACAACATTTTAAACCAGTGTAACAGTATGGAACTTTGGGTTGATGCTTTGAAGCTTAACATCTGGATTTAGTCCTTGTCCAAATTTGGCATTGTCTTTATGAGTAAGCATATGTTTTTTTAGGAACTAGTGTCCTTGCCACGTTTAAACATGCCATTAAGTGGATTGACTGCTCTAAACTACCCATAGTTGTGAGTGTAAATAGTTTGACAGTAGCGTGCAGAGTGTAACTGCCTTGTGCTGTTTGTCTTGAGGCTCAGAACCCACCACACACTGATAGATAGGTAGATAAAACTGTAATTATTAATAATCCAATAAATAAAGAAATATTTAACTGTAGGGAACATCAGGATAAAGCTGGTACTGTATAAATGAATGAATGAAGAAATGCAATATAACTGTTGCCAAGCTTTAACCATAGAGTAATGTATCAAATATTGTTATTTATTTATTTTTTAAATCTGTCTTAAAACTTTTTCGTATTTTTTATTACATCTGGTGAAAATTGTAAACTATGTCCTACTTATAACTTAAAAAATGTATCCTGCACTCACACACTATTTGGCCAAAAGTATTTGGACACCTGATCATGAGCTTGTTAGACATCCCTTTAAAAAAAAAAAAATAGAGCTTTAATCAGCTATAACAACAGCCACTTTTCTGAGACAGTCTCATAAAACTTTGAACTATGTCTGTGGGAATTTGTGCCCATTCAGTCAAAAGAGGATTTGTACAGCTGGGCGCTGACCTTGCTCAAAAAAACCTCAACTGATGTTCCAGTTCATTCCACACAGAGGCACAATAATGAAGTCATGAAGTCATGAATGAAGCTTTCCTTAAACTGTTGCTGCAAAGCTGGAAGCATATAATTTCCTTTATATCATTGATTTATTACACTTGGTAGCAATTGTCTTATAGCTGAAACTCATGAATTCAAAAACACAAGGGGTGTGCTAATACTTTTGTCTATATAGTGTAAATACACAGTCATGTACATATTCTACTATCTTCATTTATTACATCACCACTATATAAAGATGCCCTGATCGTTATTCCTGTACAGTTAATGTGACACTTGTTAATATTTTTGTACTTAATAAAACTTGATCTCAAGACTTGATCACACATAATGTCTTTTGTTTTTGGACATATAAATAGGAATAAAAATATGTTGTTATAAGCACAAGACATAATGGCAACATCGTTGAGGAATAGTTCTGTTTTTTTTAAACATTGTGGTTTATTTTCCATGATCACAGGTAGTCAGGTGATTAGCCAGACTTTGTAGGTGCCTTTATAATAATAATAATTATTATTATTATTACTATTATTACTATTGTTTATTTATTTATTTATTTATTTATATATTTTAGAAACCTGTTATTTTGGCTGTATGTTTGGGATTTTTTTGTCTTGTTGAAGCATTCAGGTTTAAATTAGTGACTCCAAAATGCCCTAGAAAATCAAATAAAATTAAAATAATGTAGTGTATTGCAGCATTAACATTTGAAAAGAATTCATATCATAATCCTTCCACTTCCATACTACTTTGTGGGTTTGCTGGCATTTTGGTGACAGCTCCCCTGTGCCGATCAAGCCTATTTCCCAATTGTAAAACCAGAACAACGTTCAGCATTGTTCATTTAAAATGTTCTTTACCTCAAAGTAAAATTAACAACTAACTTTTTGTGGAAAAATCTTGTAGCAAATCTTTATTAATAAAACATAACTCATTTGTAACAATTGAATAAAAGTATATTGCTTTTGCAAAGCTACAATCAACAATTATTCACTCCAGCACTAGACAAACTGAATTAGAATTTAAAAGTCCTGTAATAAATACTCACCTAATATTAAAGTTATTGATTGTGCTACTACTTAAGAAAATTAAAATATATTATCATTTTGTACATAGTGCATAAAAACAGCACACCCTGTTCCTGCGGCCTCTCCAGAGTTCAGGCTTATTTAAGTGATAATGGTTATGAACACTGTGCCACACATACGCTTAGATTTAACCAGTTGCTCTCATTTACATTAAAATGAGTTAAGTGCATATGAAAGGAGTATCATAGAAATGATATGAGAGACCATATACCAGTTTCTCAAGTGCAAAATCAAAGTAGCCTTATACAAAAACACGACAAATCTAAAAGAAAATACTGCAGCATTTTTAAACCTGATCAATTTCTATCACATTGATTGAGTTTATCTGATTTACACAGACAATTATTTCCCTTTACTGAGAAAAAATGCTTTATTTAGATCGGAAAAATGTGTTGCAGAGAATAATAATAATAATTAAATCAATTTGTACGCGAACGCCCCCTTGTGGAAGCATCTTGTAAACCACAGTGGGAACAGATTGTAAAGAGATGCATCGTTTGTGTCGCCTGGGTCGCATAAAAATCAAGGACAAAATGTGGGTCGCTTAAAAAAAGTTTAAATAACCCTGATCTAGATTATCCAACATTCGATTTCTCTTTTCATTTTCAGCCACAACTAGGCTTCCATTACTAAGCTTATATAACAAAACATTCATTCATCAGAGATTAAAAAGTGTTTCAGCAGCTGGAGCATGTTTCTAAGTAGACTTTAAGGTCTTTAAATTCATATTAGTGTAATATTTAATAATAGTAGTATACAAGTAGTGTAATAATAGCCAAACATAATAGTCAAATATTCCAGAAACTATGATTTTGTGTTGGTAGCATTAGCATACAGCTAACAAGCTTGCTCAATTGGCTGTACAGTTATTATGGCTCAAGCTTGCTTTAATAAAGATGTAGAATTTATAAAGACTTTCTTTTATTATTTTATTATCATTTGTATGCTGAATGTAATAATTTATTGTCCTGAATATGAATTGAACTGTAATACGGTTGATAAATTTTTTACTGAAAGCAGGATAGGGGGCGCTTTAACCCGTGTTACTTAACCCTAGAACCTATGGGTGAAATGTCATTGACCATTACTTGACCACTGACCAACGATGTCACTTGCTCATATCACTTATATTAACTTATTAGTCTATACTAGAATTGTTACTGCCTCAATTATTATTATATTTATATTATTGTATTCATGTGGCTACTTTTCAGCACTATGTGTTCTTTTAAATTTGATTCAGATTCAATTTGAGTAAATCACAGCAAGACAAAATTACTGATCTATTTTTATAAGCTAGTCAAGAAAACAGGCCATGAGATTTAGAAGGGTGGGAACCCCTACTTTAAACCATTCGACCACTAGAGCTAGCCAGCAACAATCCCATCCCAATCCTGAGTGTGATTTACCGGGTCACATCATTTTCCAACAAGCAAATATCAATGAATTTTCTTACCTGTGCCAAAATATCTTGTAAAGTGTTTTTCTCTCAGCACAGGGAAACTAAAAAATTAAAATCATTGTTTGTGATACTCACGTCAGGTTTAAAACACTGGAGCATTACTTCACCCTTGTACATTCTGTCATTTAACACTCCTGAGCAGTGAATTTCAGCATAGCCGCTTGGATTAAGCTGGCAGTGGGTAAAGAGTTATACATCTGTCTGAGAATGTCAGTTCCCTATGAGGGCACTTCATAAATACTCAGACGTCTTCCTGGACACAGAAGCTTAGGAGAGTTCTGAACAGCATTGGCGCTCCCACATCTGCAGTAATCCACCTGCTGCACACACCAGCAAATATGCTTCACTCCTCACCTGTGGCCATCGCACCTGAGAGACAGAGGACAGGCCATCTATGTTAGAAGGGAAATAAAGTGTAAGCGTGACCCCTAGACATATAATTGCAGTGCACTTACCCTGTGAAAAAGCAGCAGGTGGCGCAGGAGAGGTCGCACTAGTGGGTAATGGCAGGCAGGGGGCAGTGCTGAGCTCTAAAAACATCAGGTCACAAGTTTAGTCATTAAAAGTAGTCATTTTTAAGTTTTGCAGCTTTAAAAACCATTAAGTTGCTGAAAAGTCAGTAGTTGCCTTATTTTCTTTTCAAAAATCTTTTAGAATTCCTACACAGTGATACTCCAGCATTTTTAACCCATCTACTGTATTAGCATATTTAAATAGTACTCGACACATTGCACATTTTATTGTCTTGTGGACTTGATTTTGAGTTGATATAATTACCATTTTACCCATCAGTCTACACTTAATTACATATAATGACACAGTGAACACATGATATTTGAGTTTTATAAAAATGTATTCAAAACCAAAAACTAACTAGGAATTCTCCTAGTTAGAAAAATATTCAGACCATTTCCTGTGACCCTCCAAATTGTGGTCCGATGCATCCTGTTTGCTTTAGTTATTCTTGAGAAATGTCTTGCAGTCCACCTGTCACAATTTGAATTGATTGGACAGTTTGGAAAGGTACACTCCTGGGCCTATAAGGACTCACAGAAATTAAGCCATGAAGTTTAAGGAACTGTCTGTGGATCCTTCTGATTGTAGAAAGTTTGAAAAGACATAGATCAATGTATAGATATGGTTTTGAGTGTTGGCCTTAATAATAAATTAAATGATAAAAGAGTTTGGCAGAATGGTTGGCACCAGACTCACTATGGATGAATAATGAACAGACTGGCCCCTACTACCCTACAATTACAATAATTGTCCATGGTTGTGTGTAATACTGCATGGGTTGGGTTGCAAAATGCTGGAGTATTCCTTAAAATCTAACCATGCTGGCTATTTATTTAAGCTGGTAATACTGGTCTATACACACAGAGGCAGAAAGACATTGGTGATTCAGGCTTACATCCCTAAAAGGCTCCACACAGCAGGCAGGCAGAAAGACAGGCGGCGGGCACAAATACAGCTCTGTGGTCGAATGAGAAAGAGCTGTTAGTGCAGTCCTGTGAAAAAGAAAAACATACAGATATACACACCCCCTTTGCCTGAAGAAGTGTGCAGGCCAGTGAGGCAGACGATGCGGAAAAGGTCATGCGTTACTGTGGGATGGCATGCATGATCGACTTAGAGTAAGAGCATGGTGCCTGGTCACAGGAAAAAAAGCAAATGAACTGTAGGAGTGCAGAGTTTGCGTCTTCATGACTGGCTTGCTGGTGTGAAAGAAGAAGGCAGTGGGAGGTGGTTGAGCACTTTGCTGATCATCAGGCCCGGGTGAGGAACTGCTGAATTGTCTCGGGCGTGTGCTGGTGTAGAATTCGCAGTGGCTTATTCCTAGATGACACATTCATAACTATTCTCTGGGTAAAGGTTTAAACAAGAGGCATTCATAAAAAATGATTTGTGTCTGGAGGTGGTTAGTAAATCTTGATCTGATATCTTTAAGGAACTATTTTTGGTATAAAACAACAGTTACAAAGCAGAAAAATTAAATAACTATTTAAGCTGTGATCGGTTTTGAATCCACTCAGTAACCTCAACATACTAATGTGCTTATTTGATATTTTATTTAAAACATAGTAAGAGTTTTACTTCTGTATCTGAAACAGTGTGTATTATATAATTAAAAAGCCAAACATTAACAATTTACTTACATTTTAAAAACTAAAGTTTTTTATTCGGCAGTTCCTAGGTATAGGCTGTGGATACTCTCTGCCAGAAAGCTTAAAAAGGTAATTTAAGTGCTCAAATGACCCTATCATACATCTGTGCCAAATGCCCAGAATTGCTGTTCACTATTATTTTCCCAATAGACTGCCAGATTTATTTATTTTATTTTATTTTTTTATTTTTTGTAATGGGTCAAAATTGCGACATAGCATATTTATTAAAAAGGATTTTTACTGGCTGGGGTGTCCTAAGCAAATACAAAACAACATAAAGTTTTTATATCTTAAAGAAAATTACTGTTTATAATTTCAATTCACTAGTCAATTTGCTTTAAAGCCCAGGTTTTGACAATTATTCATGTGTAAGAAAAGGGTCACATGACACTCAGAACTTTTTAAGGCTCTATATGTAGGGCTTATATATGCTTCTCACAAACATGTTAAAAAAAACTACGAACATAATAAAATAAGATTTTTCCTCTTTGGCCTGTGTAAAACCAACAGCTTTGTTTCTTGCCTTTCTCCCGCTGGACGTTTAGTCTTTGGATCTCGTCATGCAGCGTCCGTACCTCTTGCTCCAGTTCTCTGTTGTGCTGCTCGGCCTCTGACAGTCGCCTGGCAGAACAAGAGTATTAATGAGAGATTTATTACAAATGAGGGCTATTACAAATGCAAACAAATTACACAAAATATTTGTCTTTCATATTGTTTACAATCTACCGTACTGTAAAAAGATTCAGGGAATCCGGAGAAATCTTAGTCCGTGAAACAGTGTTAAATGTGCTTTACCTTTGAGCCGTCAGATGGCATTGCATGGGAAACCATCATGCTACAGTGATAAATATAGCCACATATGCTAACGACTACTTCGGAAAATCATTATAACTTAACACAGTCTACCGCTGCATTCAAAAATGCAATCTTTAAAAAAACGCAAACTTTATCTGTCTGTTTCACTGCTTGGTCTTTGACAGTCGCCTGGCAGAACAAGAGTATTAATAAGAGATTTAGTGGGCTATTACAACAAACTGACCACTAGACCAGTAGGGCAAGCACTGCAACAGTGCGAAAAATAATTTGGAATTACAAAAGCAAGGCAATTAGGTCACATGGGCTAATCATAGTCCGTCCACAGTTGATCTGGTTTAAATGAAAGTACATGCAGTAGCAGTGAAGCAGAGTAAAGCGATTATGAACGTGGGGTTGAAAAGTAGAATAAGGAAGTGTAAGAGAAGTGCAACTAGGGAACAGGGAGGGAGGGGGTGCCGGAGGGGATTCCTCATAACTGATGCAATTATGACCTCTGCTGGCTGATTGATGGCGCCTGCACAGGCGAGGGATCAGGGTGCGTCTCTCCATGCACAAAGCTGATCCACATGTGAACCCGCCTCGTCCAGGTAAAATGATGCAGTAGGCTACTGCGTGTGTGTTAGTCACGGGTCTCCTCAGTCAGAATGGAGGTCAACATCAGTGGAAAGGAAGCGTAATGCAATAGGCTAATTGGATATGACTAGATTGGGAGGAAAATTTGGTGGAAAATGCAAAAAGAAAATTGTAAGAAGGTTTTGCCTGAGAAAAATAGGGGATTCATTCTGGTTTGACTAGTGGAGGAATACAGTGAGAGTCAGGTTGTTTTCTTCCTTAAAATGTCAAATATGAGGGTTTATATGTACAGCAACAGGACCATGCACCTAGTAGTGTGGTGGGATCTATTAATAAAAAGTACAAAGGATAAGGGGCAGGAAGGTGGTGGAATGCAGAGGCAGCAACAACACAACACATCCAGCTGATCAGAAGGTAGGAATGTGGGGCAGTAAGGCTGTGGGGAAAGTTGGGCAAATAGACACAAGAAGCATTTGTGCAACAGTAGGGTGAGTAGAAGAGTGGGGTTAGTGCAATGTATAGCAGCGCAAAGGAATTATAATATCAAACCACGTTAAACGGTGGCAGTAAAGTGGTAAGGCAGATATGCAGGTGCAGCAACAGGGATGATGGAAAAGGAAGCGTGGCAGGTAGTTTACCTCTGTAGTTCTTGAATTTGTAAACTGCTCTGGTTGGTTTCAGATGTGAGTGACTGCTCTACAATGCTGTGTTCAAGTGCCAGTGGGAGCTCTCTCTGTGTTGCCATCTCCTCCAACAGATGTTCCTGGAGATGCCAGCCTTGACTCTGAAATGTTAAGAAGTGTAATGAATAATATCAACTAAATCACTAAAAAGCTCAGATTTAAACGCCACAAGCAAAACTCCAAAAGAAGTAGCATTTTTTTGTAACGAGCATCATCAGTCCCAACATTTTTTGAGTGTGTTGCAGGCATCAATTTCTAGTTTTTTATATTTACAAAATGTAATTAAGTGAAGGAATTTTAGAGAAAGAACAAATCACAGATTCTTGTTTTTATTGCATTTACAAAATGTCACAACATTTTTGAAATGAGGTTTGTAAATGTTATCTGTTCTTTCTAGTAAAAATGAAAATAAAAAATGCTGAGGAATTCTTTTGTTGGTCTCTGATCTTCACTTATAAGGAAAGTACTTGTAACTTGATATATTTAAGCATTTGTTTAGTAAGCAGGACCTGCCGAAACCTTTTAGCTTAGCTCAAATTTTTGTCATTTGAGAAGATGGTTGGCAAGCTTGAACATTGTACACCTGTCTTTCACAGAATGCCACAATAGGACTGAAAAAATGCTGGTCAGAAACGTTTGTGCTTGTATACTTTTTATTACAATATAATAAAGCAAGGCCTGGCATGCAATGTGTCTACAGTTCAGGTTTTGTGGTTTTAGGGTTTAAATGATTTAGTGTGGTTTTATCAGTATCGCATTTTGCCTCAGGCTTTAGGAAAATACAGCATGTTCCTGATGAGATGATTATGGAAATCGAGACTGTAGTCCAACTAATTTAAGTGTGATCACTCACACTCATGTTAGCCAAGAAGCTGTCATTGTGGTTGGGTTGCATACCAGTTTCTCCTGCTGGTATAAATGATCTTGGACCTGCTGCAGGTCAATCTCCATCATGATGTCCTGGCTGCGGTCCACAGCACCCGTTTCTCTGTAATGAGAGTTTACTGCTTTAATGGGCTGAAAGCAGCTGAGTGGAAAAAGCTTCAAACTATTGTATTGTTTTGTTGGGATCCATATTAACTGTTGTCTGTGCAACAGCTGTTTGTCCTGTAGACCCCATGAATGTAACACATAATAAAGTTTACTGCTACAAAATACTTTACATAGCTAACCAATCATCAGGTCTATTCTTCCATCTGGAAAGACTTTATAGATTGATACATAACTGCAGGATTTACTTCATTTGTTAAAAGAATATGGTTAATTCCTAACTATAAGCGTCTCTCAGTCTCTCAGACACGACCAATTACTACTCCTCCCACCCTCATCGTTTCCAACCAAAAAAAGTGCAGAAACGTTTTGAAAATCCCTCGCATAATTGTAGCACAAACTGTTTCTCTGCAGATACCAGATGGTCGGCAGTTCTTTCAGTGGGTTGTATTGGGAAGCTCTTTCAAGCAAACAGGTTTACTGTACAGGCTAAAATGATCTGCTACCATGAAAATGGTAGACTACCCAAAAGTCTTTTGGCTACTAACAAATGACATGTTGTCTGGGGACCAATTATATTCAAAAGGGCGTGGCTCCAATACACACCAACGTTCCAATATATTATCAATAATGATTATTTTCATATAAATATTCCCACCTGGTGGCTGTGTATGAGTATCCGACAAAGGCTAGATGAATTCCTGTGGGAGCTCTGTCAATAACATCACTTAGAGTTTCCTACAAAAAAACACACACACTCATGATTACAATATTTATTATGTCCTTATTATTATCTCAGTTATTTAATTATGAATCTAAACATGAGAACATTTGTAAATTTATATCTACTGTTTCACTGAGACAGTCATCCAGCACATCAAAGTTGGAGGTGTCTGTGGCGTTGGAGACTTCTGGCTGATAAGGTGCAGGTAAACGGTGCAGGGCGCTCCAGTCGAGTCCCCTAAAGAAAGCATGACTTCTAAAATCTGCAGAGCCATTTGAGCCGAGCCTTTCACTCCTGTCACATAGCAGAGACGTGATCAGGGCCCGTACTTCTTCTGAAATCTCCACAGCGGCTGGAGGGAAGTCAAAATAGTCCTATAGATACAAAATATGTGTAAAAATTATACTTAATAACCAGCCTTTTAAACTCACAAGTGTTGTCTTATTATTTAATTTTTAGAAATACTGCTAGCAACATAGGAAACTGAAATACAGAACTGTGCATTGCAAGTTTATTTCTATCCAGTACGCAGATCATACCTGAAAGTGGATTATTTTGGCATATGTTTCAGACAGTGACTCTGCGTAGAAAGGCGTGGTCCCAAGCAGCATCTCGTATGCACATACCCCGAGAGCCCACCAGTCACATTCGGTACCATAACCTCCTCCCCCCTCCACTGCACGCAAGATCTCAGGAGACAGGTAGTCTGGAGTACCGACTGCCAACGAGAAGTGAACCTGGACACATACACATATAGATACACTCTAACTTTTTGTCTGATCAGGGTTGCAGTGGGCTTTAGCATACCCAGAAACACAGGGTTGTAAAATCCAGTTAGTTTCTTGGAAAATTAGCTTATTGGTGGAAGTAACCAGGTGTCCACTTAAAATGTCCTGGTACTTCATGTGTCCTAACATGAGTTCCAGAGTCTTTGAAGACAATCAGCCCAAAACATCACAGATCATCAGAATTAATAATGGAGATGAGGTTTTCTGTACAGCCATTCAAAAGGATGGTTATAAAAGAAATGCTCTAAGATTAATTGCTCTGTATTTTCCAATCTCCCAATCTGATCAAGCATAAAAGATGACAGTGATGTTATGCTGGTAAAGTTTATGTTTATAAAGTTTATAAAGTTATGCTGGTATATTTAAAGTTTTTCATTTTCTTAGAATAAATTAACTGTAATTAAATAATTGCTGATTAATTACTGTGGTGACAAATGTTTAAAAATGGTATCTAAATAAAATACATATATGCTAGGTCATAGCAGCCTTTGTAATGCCTGTCGGGTAAAAGTCTGTGACCTTACCATGCCGTCATCCCCGGGTGGGGCGGTCCGGGTCCTTTCTGTGTGGAGTTTGCATGTTCTCCGCGTGTCTGCGTGGGTTTACTCCGGGGGCTCCGGTTTCCTCCCACAGTCCAAAAACATGCAAATGAGGTAAACTGGAGATACTAAACTGTCCAAGACTGTGTTCGATATAACCTTGTGAACTGATGAACCTTGTGTGAAGATAAACTACCGTTCCTGTCATGAATGTAACCAAAGGTGTAAAACATGACGTTAAAATCCTAATAAACAAACAAACCATGCCGTCATCCTGCAGCCTCAAACAGGAACCAAAATCCCCCAAACGCACGTGACCATCTGCCGTTAGCAGGATGTTATCAGGCTTCACATCTCTACAAAAAAGATCCCAAATCTAAATATTATAAACAGTATTTTGTAAATTAGAGGTTAATTTGAACACACAAGAAATCTACCTGTGCACGTAGCCCAGTCTGTGGACAGAGTCGATGGCCATTACCATCTCGGCCAAGTAAAATTTAGCCATATCTTCTGGAATACGGTCCCCAAACTTAGTAAGCAAAGTCAGCAGGTCTCCACCAACATAGTAATCCATTGCTAGGTACTAAAACAGATACAAATAAAGAGGCAGAGGGTGTAACATTGCAAGAAAGATTGGTTAATGGAATGCTGCAAAGATAGTTGTCCATCCAACTAAAAATAATTTTCTGTAAAAATGTCCTCACCTTGTCATTATGAGGAATTAAGTGTAAATTGGTGGCAATTAAATCAATATAAAAAAGAAATTCCCATCACCATAAAGTTAAGAAAAACTTTAAAGTTACTCTAAATTACCTCTGCCAATTTCTGATTAAATGTATTTGGGCAGTTGTGGACTAGTAATCAAACAGTTCTGGACTGGTAATGGACTAATGGACTAATTCTGACATTTCTGGACTAGCATTCGAAAGGTCACTGGTTCAAGCCCCACTAGTTCCAGGTTGCCACTGTTGGATCCTTGAGCAAGGCCCTAAACCTTAATTGCTTGGACAGTATACTGTCACAGTTGTATGCTAAAACATACCAGATAATTATCATCCTGAAAGGCATAATGCAGCTCAGTTATCCAGCGCCGATCTCCTTTCAGCAAAACTTCTCTTTCCTCCTGATAGCATGCTGTCTACATGTATGCAGAGAGATTATATTACAAAAGAAAGAATGTGTCAAGAATCATAAAATAGTATCTCAAAAATAATCACACATAAGTGTATTATAAATGGATATGTAAAGGGTTTTACCTCTCCACGCTTCAGCATGTCCCATTTGTTCATGATCTTCAGTGCATAGACCTGCTGAGTGCTGCGCATTCTAGCCACTGCTACCTGTAACCATGTAATATAATATATAACCATATAATATATAATAATAATAAAGTAAAAGGCTTCAGATGCTTACCTCACTAAAGGTACCTCGACCAATCACCTTCAAGATGTTAAAATCATCTCGCTTCAAGCGAGTCTTCTTTACCTGTCTCACCAGGGGCTCCGCTGTGATTAAGAGAAATCATAAAGTCAGTTGTGATTGGTTGTAAGCATGTTTTCTATGTTGTTGTACTGGTTAACTATGCTGGCATAGGGTAGAAAAGCTAGAGTAAAAAAGAGCACCAGATTTGTTAGGATGATGTACATTTATTAACAACTCTACCCACAGATCTTTGCCTTGGGGCCAGAGACTACTGCACTGTGCTAAACTAACTGAGAACAGTTCTGAGAAAAATGTATAATATCTCTGCTCTGCTACCGGCAGTCTGGGCGCCTACAATGATTGGCCGTCCGTCGGGTTGGATGTCGGAGTGGATTCCTCATAACTAATGCAAGTACGACCTCTGCTGACTGATCAATAGCAGCTGTACAATCGAGGGATTATGGGGATCAGTGCGTGACTTTCCATGCGTGAGACTATGCCCCATACAAACATGACAAGGTGAAAAGATGCAGTCGGCTACTGCACACGTGTCAGAGGGGACGTGTGTTAGTCACAGCTCTCCTCAGTCAGGAGTGGAAGTCAGCAGCAGAGAGAAGATGAAATGCAATCGGGTAATGGAATATGACTAGATCGGGAGGAAACTTTGGGAAAAATGCCAAAAAAATGCCAGCAGTGGTTGCCAGAGCACACAGGGGAATTCAGTATAACCATTTTGGGAAAGTGAAAATAGAAAGAAAAAACATTCTCACAAAATCCATTAATTACTTTTGCTTTATTTATAACTATTATTATTATTAGAATTTTTGTTATTGTCACAATTAAAAATTTTAATGCTACTATTATTCCTGTTGTTCAAGTAATGTTTACTTTTATCATCGAGGAGGCCTAAAATAGGTTAGCTTATGCAGAAACAGTCTCAAAAATTTATCACACAGACAAAACTATTTCTCCTTAGGAGAGAATAGTTCAGAAATAGACGATGCTAAGAATAGATTGTCGCTGCGTATACTGTTTTAAGGCAAGAATTTCCAGGCTCTCACACACACATACACATATAAAGAGAGGAATTTTCAAGAGAGCAAGACAACAAAGTAAACTGTTTTAGTGGAAAGAAGTTTCCAGAAGTGTTTCTCCACATCCCAAACACATCTCAGAAATAACCGGAGCAGAAAATAAGTCTGACCCCGGATCTACCCCTATAAGCATCTCTTGTACTGTATACATTAGGTGTGTTAGTCTGTGAGTTAAAAGTCGACCACAAGAACACTCGTTTTGAACAAGTTCTCCTTAAATTGTAACTCTTAATGAAATAGGAACAAATAGCAAATTAAAGAATAGTATTCTACCCTAATTAAACATTTGCAATTTGGGTTCTGTTTTCATTTTTACAGATGTGTGAGGATTGTAGTGTGAAAGTGACAGATCTGTGTAATCAAGTGATAAACTGATGAAGCTGCGTCCAGCCCCATTACTTTTTTTTTTTTTCAAAAAATAAAAACACTTTTATACTCAGAAAAGCTCATTTTACTATTTCTCAGCACCCCGAGATATAATACAAGTTTAAAAGTGAAACAGGAGGAAAATCCAGCTAAACATTGATGTATGTGGAGCTTTCAGAGTGAATTTGACGGTTATTCCACACAGATGCAGATTCGTCTCAAATTCGCACTTTGATGACGTTTTATTGCACCACTCAAGCCAAGCGCTGAACAAAGCGACAGTCACACACACGTCTAGTTTAAGGGTACAAATTTCTCAACGAAGGGCGTCGAGTTTCAAAGATTTCAATTTTGGGGGACGTCAAGTTACAAGGTATCACTGTACACTAGAAGTCGTGCTACAGCGCTTTGCTTGGTTGAAGTCAGTACTGTAACTAGGCAACTTTATTTTTTATACAGTATGATGTAAACTTGCTTTTATATTTTGCATCGTCATGCACAATGCATATCCCAATTATGCCTCATAGACAGGTGATTCCGTTTCCAACTTAAGAATTTCCTGATAGAAACTTGGTTTAAACAGGTTATCAACAGCATGTTATTTGGATCCTGATGCAGTTCCAGGCTACATGTTTGTGCATACACATATAAATGCTGTATTTGATTCCCACTTTCTTGATACAGCTTTCTAGAGTATACAGGCTGTTAAAGCTTGGGGGGTCAGGTCAGGTCAGGTATCCACATATATTTGGCCATATAATGGGGGTGCGTTTTTGTTTAGACAGTCCATGAAATAGAGAAACTATGGAAAGCTTTTAACATTCCACCTCTCTCCCAGCCTTTGTAAGCAAACATGACTTCATTAACTGCTGACTGAATACCTAACTGTACTCTGTACTTTGAACTTTGTAGAATGTGCTAATGCATGTTTCATAATGCTTATCTTTAATCATTCAACTTTAACAGGAAACACAAGTCTAAAGAAACTGGAAGATACACTCTTAATTTACCTCTGCAGTGTAAAAGTGACAGATCTGTGTTATCGAGTGTTAAAAGTGATGAAGCTGTGTGACGAAACGAATTATATTTGGTAATTATATTAATAAAGAACTAGAAAACCTTGAGAGACCCAGAGATCATGCAAAGCACTCAGAAACACGACATATAAGCAATGTAATACTGTCATTTTAACAGCAGCAAGTAGAAAGTAGAAACTTAAGTAGAAACTTAAGGTTAATTTAGTATAAACACTACAGACTTAGCTGAACCGTTAACGTACAGTTTAAAACCATTTTAAAGCCATTTTATGCAGTACAGTGTAACTGACAGTGAAAATTCATTTTGTCTGGCTAAAGATTACATAAATAAAAACCATATCCTAGAAACTGGGAGACAATATTAGTAAACATTGTCAGAAAAAACAAAAAATAAACTGTAATATTTAAAAGAATCATTATTTAACTAAGTGTGCTAGGTGTAATATCTTAATCTGTGGTATAAAACTCATTATGTTTATATGGCTTTTGCATTTTATTTCTTAATTTATAATAAAATGTAGTCTGTTTGATATTCAAGCTATGATAATCTACAAACACATCCATGGCTAAACCTGGTAACACAAACAATATTTAACAAACCTTGAGGCTTCCACCACCATGCTTTATAGTTGACATAAAAGTTTTGTTAATGTTACACTAGACATTTCTGACATTTTGCCTGATCTGCTTCCAGCATACTGTCTCAGAAACATTGTGAAACATCAAGATTGTTATGGAAACAAGATATAAAGAACAGATCTAAGACCAGAACCCATTTTATGAGGGATAAGAGATAAGAAATTAAGGTCATTTTAAGTGTAAACAACTTTTTTTTTCTATGGAATTTACTCCTGGCCTGAGGTAACAAAGGGTACAAAGGTCATAAAACAAAAGGTCAGTATTGGACTGGACCAATAAAAGTGTTAACACATGCTGAACCCTGCCCCTCTCCACAAAAGATGCTGTTTACCTTTCAGCACTGATCTCTATCATTTATCTGACACCCATCCTACCGACCCCATCCGCTCAATTCTCACATGGAGTGCACCGACACGTTCAGGATGCTGATGTTAGGACCCCGGTGAACCTGTGGAAAGAGTGAATCTCTCCACTCCCTTCCTCTTGATTTACACTTCCCCTCTTCCATGGAACTGAGCCATGTAGCCTGCTAACCACAAATGGAAACATAGCTATAAAGAGATTGACAATGAATTCCTCATTCTGTTTTTCTCCTTGCTCGTCATCTGTCTGTCATAACTCGCCTCACCTAACTCACCTAACTTGTTTATTAGACAATATAAGCAACTACCTGAGGCTTAAGTATTTTATTACCCATTTCAGTGTTGGCTAATAAATAAAAAATTTTTTTTAACTTATTCATTCATTTATCTTATTCAAAGATCAAACTTTTAACTAGGGGCAATTTAAAGAACTCGTTGGGAGGAAACTGTAGTTTTTTGGAACTTTGAAACTTATACAGACTCTGAAAGAACACACCAAACTCCTTAAATACATTGACAAGCAACAAGGATTGCAACACAGGTTTCCAGGACACGTTTTTGGGCGGGAGTTACCAGCTGTGCCAACATGTCCATCAATATTATTAGTAGTAATAGTGGGTTGTTTTTTTAAAATATTTTATCTGTGTATGAATTTAAAACATGAATGTTGAACCTTTGGGGCAGTAGAATAGAAAAGAAAAATAAGACAAGGTACAGTAAAAATAAGACAAGGTACAGTAAGTTCAAAAAACTGAATTATATGTTTAGTGGAACATTTATTATATTTGGCGCCAATGGCTTTATTTTATAAAATCTGGGGGTATTAGGATAGTTTTTTTTAAATAGACTATATTATTTATTATTCATTTTATTTAGTATTATTTTTGTTATACTGTGTATAATATTATATTATTTTTTATTTTATTATTATTTATTTGTTTTTTATTTATTATTATTATTATTTATTTTATTTAGTATTATTTTTATTATACTATGTATAATATTATATTAGTTTTTTATTTTATTATTATTTATTTATTTATACAGCAATTCAAAAAGTAGCTGAATATTTATCATCACCATCATCTGATCATTCTGTATTTTTTTTTAAAGTTCAGATTTTTATCTGTATTTTTAAACTTTGTATCTTTATATATTATCTCTTCATTCTAATATTATGTTAATTGTTTTAGTTATTGTTTAGTTATTGTACATTTCTTACTATTTACAATACATTCAAATATGTTTCTAATTAAAATTCTGACATCAGGGATTTTATTAGCATTTTTGGACATATCTTGGGGGCCCATTTTATCTTGCAGAGGACCCTACAGACCTAAGCTGGCACTGCCCAGTTAATGCCACACACACACAAGTTACTAAAAGCTTTAATGACTGATTGTTTGCTGGCAGCTGCCTATGTGGTAGCTGGAGATTCAATTGTAACCAAAACTAAAATAACCCAGCCTGTGCTGGGAATTTGCTCTGCGCTGGATGCCAGTGCCTACTGGTGTTCCAGCACCTGTTAAATACCAAGAAATTTAGTCGTTCTGGCATTGTGCCACCTTTCATACATGCATTTACATACACACGCATCAACCTTTATGATCATGTGAAGCGTATTGTAATGGAACTTATTTTTACTGTGTATGTAACATGCCCAGGTGAGAGAGGATGGTGGAGTCTGTTTTTGTACCAGTTTGTTCCCGTGCGTGTTGATTCTGGCTCTATTCACTGCTTCTGCCTCATGAAGTCATCAAGTCACAGCCAGCAGACCTTGTATAGAGTCACCAAACCAGTGTGTGTGTGTGTGTGTGTGTGTGTGTGTGTGTGTGTGTGTGTGAGGGTGTGGATTGGGTGTTTATGGCTGTGAAGTGCACGTGTGGATGTTCCAGAACAGCCGATGTTGTTGGTACTTGACTCCCCAGTGTTCTTGTTTTGATTAGTAATTTTATGTCTGATCTTTAGAAATAAATCCATATACATGTGTTTTGTTTTGTTAGTTTTTATGAACTTTTCAGGATTTGCACTACAGTAATGGGATGCCACCTATGCAACAATCAGTTTGTGAAATTTCTTCCCTCCTAGATATAGAACGATCAACTGTGAGTTGCATTATTGAAAAGTGGCGGCATTTAGAAACCACAGCAACTCCAAACCATGTAAAATTACAGAGCGAGGTCATTGAGTGCTGAGGTGCCTAGTGAATAAAAGTAGCCAAAGCTCTGCTGACTCAAAAACTGTTCAGGAACTTAATGGCATGGTTTTCCATTAGGTTACATCACCAAGCATAATGCCAAGCGTTAGATGGTGTAAAGCATGTTGCCACTGGACTCTGAAGGTCTGTGGAGTAATGAATCACTCTCCTCTATCTGGCAGTCTGATGAACAAGTACAGGTTTAGTCTTGGTGTTGTGCCAGCTGTAAAGTTTGGTGGAGGAGGGATAATTCTTTGGGGTTGTTTTTCAGGACTTGGCCTAGGTCCCTTCGTTCCAGCAAAAGGAAATCTTAATGCGTTAGCATACCTAGACAATTTTGAACAATTGCATGCTTCCAACTTTGTAGGAACAGTTTGAGGAAGGCCCTTTTGTGTTCCAGAATGGCTGTGCCCTAGTGCACAAAGCAAGGTCCATAAAGGCATCTTTGGGTGAGCTTGGTGTGTAAGAACTTGACTGACCCACATAGACTACTGCAAGTAATGTCAGTCATATCAAACACCTTTGGAATGAACTGGCCCAAATGCTCTTCTCGATGAATGGGCAGAAATTCCCAAAAACGCACCCCAAAATCTGGTAAAATGCCTTCCCAGAAGAATGGAGGCTGTTCGAGCTGCAAAAGGGGATCAACTTCATATTAATGGATGTCATAACATTTACATTTATGGCATTTAGCAGACGCTTTTATCCAAAGCGACTAACAGTTGTGACAATACACTGTCTAAGCAATTGAGGGTTAAGGGCCTTGCTCAAGGGCCCAACAGTGACAACCTGGCAGTGGGGGGGGGGCTTGAACTGGCAACCTTCTGATTACCAGACCAGTACCTTAACCACTTAACCTTAACCACTTAACCACTAGGCTACAACTTCAATAAAAGCTCTATTAGGTGTTATGTGTAAGTGTCCCGATACTTTTGTCCATATAGTGTATGTACATAGTGTTAATCATTTAATTTCAGTGTTATACATGGCTTTTTTTTAGCTTCATATTCTTTTAAAATAAAAAGTTTGGGGGCAGTTTTTTTATTTTATTTTGGTACATTAAGATACTTTGTATTAAATATTAGAAATGTTACAATCCACTCACACAAACCCCCAAAAGGTATGCAATGCCCCCATCCCTGTGGTTTTAAAACACATGGTATCTCTGGCACACTCTCACCCACATGACCACATCGACTC
This sequence comes from Trichomycterus rosablanca, assembly GCF_030014385.1. NCBI lineage: Eukaryota > Metazoa > Chordata > Actinopteri > Siluriformes > Trichomycteridae > Trichomycterus > Trichomycterus rosablanca. The sequence goes on along the minus strand of NC_086005.1, from coordinate 23,773,718 downwards.
AGAACAGAATTTCCTTTCACGACCTTGTGTTCATATTTACCTCCAAGCTGCACCCTGCCTGAGCCCGCTGGAGCCAAACGCATTGTTACCAAGTAACTAAACACACAAACACACACACACACACACACAGATTGAGGGAGCAGTACTGACCCCACTGCAGAAAGCGGCTGATGTATTTATCCCTCGCCGTGTCCGAGGACTGGAATTCCTGGTAGACTCCAACCAACAGGTCAAGCAGCGTCTGCAGTCCCACTGGACTGGATTGGGCTGAGATCCCCATCGTTAGACCGGGCTCCTTCATTAGCTTCTCTCTAGGTGCAGGGGCCTCTCGGGGCCCGGGGCCCATTGACATGGTGGCGCTGCACTGCACAGGTCTGTGTTTAGAAGCAAATCTGCTTCATAGCTTTAAATAAAGGACGGTCCCTACTCACCCCCTTTTCAAAAATCTGTACCAACCTCAAAACATAATGCACATACTTTAGCACACTTACAGCAGAGCCGGTGCTTGAGGCACCCTGCAGTTCCAAGTATGTCAGCCTCTCAAGTTTTAATGTCCCTCACAAATCAGTTAGTCTGCTCCCTCTTCCTCTCGCTCTCTCTCTCTTTTGCAAGCTCTCTCTTGCGTTTGCTTTCTCACTCTTGCACTGTATCTGTTGTTGCTTTATTCCTCTCCCCCGGTGTCTGTGCATTTGTCAGGCATGCATTGATTCCAGCCACGGCTCAATCCCTTTTTTGGTGTGTGTCTCCCTTCCCCGGTTTACACTGCGTCCCCTTTCTCTCTTGCCTCTTTCTCCCTCGCTCTCTCTCACACACACACACTCTGTGAGTGTTGCTGTCTCTTCTCTAATTCTCTCTCAGGTACTGCAAATCTAATGCACCACAGCTACTTATTATTTTCTTCCTCATTTGCCTGAGTTCCTCTTCTGAATGATCACACACACCGTTTCACGCCTGCTTCCTGGTTTCTGCATACCACACCTTTATTGCCTAAAAAAAAGTATTGCTTACTAATCCTAATACATGCCTCCCTCATTTTCATCCCTTTTCATCACTTGTTCATGACAGTCCTCAGCCTCTATTCATGATTGTCGCCGCAGGCTCCTAAGTGACCTGTCCTTCTGTGGGTCTGTCCTGTACAGCTGTTTGTACTCTGATGGTTGAAATGTTTTACACAGTTTTTCTCTTTATCTTCATTCACGGTCTATTTACATCCCTCTTTCTCCAGAGTCTGTTATACTTTCTACAGCTTGTTGCCTTCTCACTCCTCCTCTATTCTTCCTCTGTTTATTAATACTGTGCCATTCCTCTTCGCTGTCTGCATGTGGCTCCTTTGTTCTTCCTCCCTTTTAGATTGGATAACATCCACTCTTTTATGGTTTAAGACATACTTCATACCACTTCTAAATTTGGAGGCTTTCCCCGCAGTTTGATGCTTAGTCTAGAGACCTTAGAAAATCTATATGAATAAATCTATGCATTTCTTATTTTTTACATTAATACATTTGCTATAATTTTTTTCTTTCAATACTTTTTTTGCTGGGCTGAAGTATTCAATTAACACTGTAGAAATCTGTAATAGGCGGCACAGTGGTGTTCCTGTCTGCGTGGGTTTCTTCCGGGTGCTCTGTTTACCTCCCACAGATCAACTGGACTTACTAAAAGTTGCCCTAATTTTTTTGTGAGTGTGTGTGAATGTTTAAGAATGTAAGTCTGGCTTTTAATGGACTGGTGACCTGTCCAGGGTGCTTCGTACAGAGATGGTTCATTATGTCATCTAGAGGTCAAGCTCAGACAATGCCATAAACGTAACAGCCGGGAGCTTGGATTTAATAGGGTTTATGTTTTCAGAGACATTTACATTTCCATTTTCTGCATTTAGCACATGCTTTTATCCAAAGCGACTTACAGTACTGTGGCTGTATATTGTCTAAGCAATTGAGGGTTAAGGGCCTTGCTCAAGGGCCCAACAGTGGAAATCTGGTGGTGGTGGTGGGGCTCGAATCAGCAACCTTTTGATTACTAGTCCAGTATCTTAACTGCTAGGCTTCCCAGAGACATGTTATTAATATGGGAAATGTCATGGAAGAATAGATGTTATTCCATATGTTCTGACACATTACTTAAAATCATCAAGGATTTAAAAACTGTACGATAAATCCAGAGTCTGTTGATCTGCAGAACTGCCTTACCCTCTTTAAAAAACAGTGTTATGGTGCATGTTTTATATTTTACATGTGCTATGGTGCTCTCTAGTGTTGAAGCCTACAAACTCTGCAGATTAATACGTTTCAAATACAACTGAAACCTCCAGGTTCACACTTGGAATAGAGTTGTATTTAAATGTATCTCTTCAGTATAATTGTACACTTATACAGTAAAAGCTAATCCCACAACAGTAAACAAATACAGGATTTTCTGATCGTTTTTACAAGAAAATTGTCTGTTTCTGAAAAGACAAAAGTCTTACTTAGTTATTCCCAACCAGCCACATATTATAGGTTTCCCTCAGAGTCACTGGGTGTAGTGTACCCCGGACAGGACGCCATATCCCCACAGGCATAGCCAATCACTACTGAATCCCAGCGTGTTAAGCCAGGCTGTCATTGTCAAATTTAAGCCAGAAGAATTCAGTCAGACTGAAATTTAGCTGCAGCATGACAAAAAGAGTGAAGAGCAAAGCCTGGATAATTACCCTACCAATGGAAGCTGTCACATGACTGGATAAAGTTTGACATTTTGCTTGGGTGTCATGCACAAACATAAAATCATATAGAATAACAAATCACATATTATTGCAGCTTATCTCAAATTTAATTAGGACATTAGTAGCTGTTCTGTCTGTTCATTTATATTCATCAGCAAAGTTTTTTTTTTTTTTTGTTTGCTTCTGTACCAGTGACACCACTAAACTAAACAAAGCTGCATACTTCTGTCTAGATATTTTTTGCTACATAGTCATTATGTGCTTTGATTGTTTTTCTTGTTTTATTGTATTACACTTACACTGAGTCTACTTGCTCGGGGCCTTCTTGCTGTGCCTCAATTTTTTTTTAAAGATTATAGTATTTAGGCTTGTCAAAACATATGGAGATAAGTAGGGTAAATGTTCAAATAATGTTTTCTTTGTGATAGTTCCTTTTATTAGACCAATTAAAACATATTTCAGCTGTTTGATACATTCCCATATTGAATTACAGTGTATCTGTATATCCTGTTTGCATGACATTTTATAATGTTAACAAATATATGTTTTTAATACACGTATCAATTATAAATACATGTAATTCAAACAACCAGTAGAAGTATTGTTAAGCATTATAAGTTTTGTAGAATTGTTTCCACTGTTTCCAGCAAATAATATAAGTCATTTTAATACATATTAACAAAGTAATATTGTTTAAATAAAATAAAAACAGTTCTCGGTAACAGACTTCAGAGGCTTTGGTAGCTTTGTGTTACTGTGTGTATGGGTGTGAGTGTGTAGCTGTGTGTGGCATGCAGCAGATGCAGGTTTGTGCACGAACATGTATTAAGGAGTGATCAGTGTGGCCTTACTGGAACTATTTAATGACCTGAACCACTAATCTTATAGGATCAACAAGCAGAGAGAGTGAATAGATGAGCAAGTGATAAAGAAAAGAAGCTAGAAATCTGAAAGGCAGTGAGTGGCAGTACCTGTTTGCTGTAACCTGAAGACACACCTTATTCTGATTCCTTCTGGCATTTTTTTAACAAAAAAAGGCTCTGGGGTTTTAACTAGTGATCTTTTTACAGCAGTGATGGGAACAGTGCTATATTCCGCTCTGATTTTACCTGTGAATCATTACATCTTATGCTTCAACATCTGGCAGTGAGGAATCTGGGTTTGGTTGATGCCAGAAGAATACTACCTGCCTAAATGCAATTATAGTTAAGTGGAGGAGGAATACTACTCTGGATATTGGCCCCTACAGCACCAAATAAAGTTGTACTGAATGTTGCACTTTTGTGTTTGACAGAAATGGTTTGCTGTGTGTTTGCTAATGGCTTGACCTCACCCTCAGGATGTTGGAATACTGACCATTTTCATTTCATTTCATTTTCACCAAGCTTTATTCAGGTCAGGGTCATGGTCAAGGAACTGGACAGGGTGCCAACGATAGCCAATTGTGTCAGTGATAGTACAATTAGGCTAATTTGACATTTGACATTGAAATTACAGTTTTATCTATCTTTATATATTTTTTTAAGTGGCAAAACTGTAGTAAAAATAAGTAAATGTATTTAAATATTGCATAATAACTCTATTAGTGGCTTTTTTATGTGTGAGAATATAAAATCCTTCACCCTAGCTAATTGCCTTAGCATGCTATAGAAAGCTATTTGGGCTAATTTGTATGGACAAGAGCAATTAGCATCTTTTCAAACTAAAGTTGTTTTATACATTCCTGACATAAAAAGTCTAATTTTGGAGTCTTCTGTCAACTGTCTGAGGCTTACAACGATTCCCACTGCTTTAATGTAAAATGTTTAGAAATTACGAATTACTTTGCCCTGTTTGTATAAATATTTATTCTGATGTTTGATTTTAGCTCCCAGTAGCCTAGCCTAGCCCAGCGAGAATATAACAGCAATAAATAAATACTTTAGGGACTGATACATTTGAATTACTCTCTGGCGATTGCAAATTCATGGTATTGTGAATTTAGGTTTTAATTATATAAAAAAAATAATTAATGCGCATTGTAAAATGCTAACGAACCATTAAAGTGAAAACTGACCAGCAATAGAAACATCCACCACATGGGGGCGCCAAAAAAATCAATAAATCAATAAATTAAGTAGCCCTGATAAACCAGAGGGTTCTTGTGGCTCTTTACATAGTTGAACGATATAAATAGATAAAATCTAATTTTCCTTTTAACCAGTGAATCAACATCTCAAATTTAATTTGCTGAACAAAGTGCCAAGATCAGTGCCAAACCATAGAAATATTTTTTTTATTTAATGGGCACAAATTCCCACAGACACACTTCAAAGTCTTGTGAGAAGCCTTTTCAGAAGAGTGGCTGTTTTTATCCCATATAGGTCACTCTATTTTAATACAATTTGTTACTAAATGTACACATATTTTGGCCATGTAGTGTAGTAGAGCTTTAGTTCAACTCAGAGTGCAACATGAGTGCAACATGTAGTCTGAATGGTAACACTGAGCAAGTGAAAGCAATGCTTGATGTACCAGAAACAGATCCATACCTGTCCAAACATCTACAGTTTATTTAAAGTACACAGTGGGTGGGTGTTTTAAGGGATTTCAACATTCATATTTGACATAAGAAAAGAAAAAAAAAGAATTTTGACTTCAGTAAATGTACTGTACTCTTTTTAAGTGCTGTTGGTTAAAGGAATTAGTGTCATGTAATAATCCTAACACATGTTTTAATTTATTAAATGCACATATCCATACACAATGCTTAGCTTGGACAAAACTTCACTAACTCTTCCCTTCCGACATGTGTGCAGTAGTGGACCACTTCTTTTCACCTGCACGAGCCAGATTTTTATGGGGATCCATATCGCGCACTCTGCTATCCCCTGTCATTTGTGCAGGTGCTATTGATGAAGCAGCAGAGGTCGTATTTGCAGCAGTTAGAAGGAATCCATCCTTCCCTCCCACCCATTTAATGTCTGTGTAGTCACCCACCTGACCATTTGCAGAGCTGAGATTTGATCTCATTAGCTTGAGATGTCAGCATTGTTGGGATAGAAAGGTTTAGCGGTGCATCACCCGAGCGCCCAAAATTGTATTTAATATATATATACAAAGGAACTGACTACATTATAGCCTGCAACAAGAAACTGATCTAAAACACAAATAATGTTTTAAAAGCAAGAAACTGTCTAATGGAATAGCTAGCCAAAAAATAAACTAATAAAAAGATGTAAGATAAAGGTTATTAAAAGTTTCTTGTTTCTACTGGACTGTCCTAGTCAGCAGCTAAAGGAATTTAACATTATTTCTGGTAAATGAGGTTCTGCTAGTTATTTGTGTTTGCATATTTTTACCAGCCTGGACTGTGAATAAATAAACAATAAATAGTTCAGCCATCATGTGTTTGTCTGTTTTAATGACTCGAAAAAATTCAGCCCATATTTTAAGCAAGATAAAATAAAAAACCCATACAATATACATCTCCATAAATCTTACTCCTGTTCTCACGTACGAGGACTGCCTGGTTGCTGTTCACAATCAGTCAGTCACACCACTCAGCACAGAACCCCTGTCAGTCAAAGCACCCTGACCACTCCTGAGGATCCAGTTTTTGGGGGCAGGGAACAGGTCTGGACTGGCGGGACATGGAGCAGCTGTCTAAAACGTGACTTATCCCAGACACCCCACTTCGTTTCTCTTCCTGCCCCTTCTCTTTACTTCACTGCTATGTCTGGCTCTCATCCCAGACTCTGGTATGCACGCAGACCCAACCAGCTTCAAACATGCATACGTTCAGGACTGAAGAGTGAGGTTTGTGGGAGTAGGTACTTTTATAAATTAATCTTATAAGATGCAGACTGTGTTGACCCAGCAGGTCCAGTTACAAAGATCTGCTCAGTCACACCAAGGTGCGGCTTTACACAACGAAGGAGAAGAGCGAAAGCAAAGCTTGACAATGTTACTCCTTTTCTGTTCAGTCCCTCCTTCATCCTTCTCCCATTTCTGATCGTAGGCCACCCCTGCCCCCTTTCTTCTTGCTAATATAAGCCAGATGTGGAGCTGGGATTGTCTTGCTAAAAACTCTCCTTTCCCCCCTTTAAATTTTTTGTTTCTGTCTTCATTTTCCTTCCTAACAGCCCCTCCTCATTTTACAGGAAATTCTCTAGGTTCTTGGCCTTGAAGGGAGCCTCTTTAACCATGTCCAGATGGGGAAAGAGAGAGAGAGCATTATAGAAAGAGAAGAGAAGCACGCACAAAGCTTCTTTCTTCCCAGAGTTTATTAAGATTGGATTTAGAGACTGCTTTTGTCTGTGGCCGGGTTGTTTGGCTGGACCACCAAAGGTACCCCAACCTCTCTGCGCTGGCTTCTGCTTTGCCTGAATCCTCAGAGCGTCAAAACACTGCAGAGCTCACATAAACCATCTCTAAACCACTTTCACAAAGCTGTGGTTTGTTAATAGTTCAGGGCGAGGTGTCTTGCCAAGTTTGTAAGGTTTTGTTCATGACCAGACCAGGAATTTTGTAATTCAGACAGATCCTATCACAGTGAAGTCTGAGTCTATAAATGGGCATGGCAGCTCTTTTCTTATTTTTACTGGCCTGTGTTGTTTATTAAGAACCTAAGTTCTTAGTTCTTTAGCGTTTTCCCCACTCACCAACAAAACTCAATACCATTATCATTCCTGTTAGAAATATTTTTCACTATTGATTGATTCACTTTTATGAAGCATTTCAGTCAAAAAAGTGTTAGCAATTTTGGGCACTGATGTTGGTCATGAATGCCTCAAATGATGTTCCAGTTCATTTCAAAGCTGTTCAGTGGGGCTGATCTTAGAGCTCTGTGCAGGTCACTGGAGTTTCTTTAAACTGAGCTTTTCTTCATGTCTTCATAGGAAATTCCTTCCTTAAACTGTTGGGTGCATATAATTATCTTTATATAATTTATTTATTACACCTGTTAGCAAGTGATATGGCTAAAACACATGAATTCAAAAACTAGAAGGGGTGTCCCAATACTTTTGTCCACAAAGTGTATCTTAACCCAACCTTTCAGTGCCTTGTACATTTATTGGCCATTATATAAATGGACTTAGTAGGTACACAATTACTGACTGTAGTGCATCTGTTTCTCTTTACACTTTGCTACCCACCTGTACCTCATCCATTAATGCAAAGTACAGTAGCCCTAAAGTGCCAAACTATGTAAACAAATCAGAATAATGTAATAAATGACTTAACAATTCACATTGTATTACTTTCACTTAACTTAATATTCAGTGTTGATTTATATGAGCCACAAATACCATACTGATCAACTTATTGAATATACAGTTACTGACTGTTGTGTCTCTTGCTCTGTAAAATTAGTCAAGGATTTTACCATGTACATTAATGAGTGCCAGCCCTAAATTGCAAAACAAATGAACAAATCAGAGAACAAATGAAATGAATCAGTTTAAATTTACAAAGGTTGTAGTGCATCGGTACACAGGATTTCTAACAATTAAAGCAATTTCTAACAAGTCAATATTCTGTCACTTTACAACTGTCCAAAAACTGCTATTTTTAAGTTGATTAGATAAACACTAAATGGACATTAACCTTGGAAGTAAATGGCTTGAAAAACATTTCCAGTTGAGCATTTGGGGTGAGAGGGATAATATTTCTTTCTCCCTTATTGATCAAAGTGACACTTGTCTATCACAGGCATCTGACTAGCATTTTCTTCCAAGTCTGCTGATCTGCATAATGATGTAGTATAAGCTGCCGTTTGAAAAAAGAAGGTGGCTCACTTTTCATTTCTTGGCAGGAAGCATGTGTTCACCCTCACCCGCACATATCTGTTGCTTTCATGATATAATTGAGTCAAGATGTATTTGTCATTAACATTTAGTAAAATCATAAATCTAAATATTTTAGGACTTTTTTTCACATAATATGTTTTTTAATAAAGATTAATTATTTTAAATCTGGGGTTAATTATCTCATTAAATCTTCACAGAATCTGAAGTAAGTGTTTATGTGGGAGGGTAGAGAATTTTTTCTGATTATTTTCTTTTCTGTACTGTGGGTGGTCCAATGATAAAATAAATAAAATAAGCATCGCTACTCAGATTAAATTAGTCAGAAATATTAAGAGAACACTTAAGACTTAATGGAGCGAATAAACTGTACTGTACTCAGAAAACACAGAAATGCAGTATTAAAACACGGAACAAAACACAAGTATTTATAATGTAGTCACTTGGTCATTTTTAAAAGAATAAATGCTCCTTTTGATTCATGTCTTTAAATGACATTTTATTGAACAAACAAGTAAAATTTTGGGTGGGACACTTAGTTACGCAAGCTTCCCTTTTTTTAGTTTATTTTTGGCAATCAATCCACTGAAGTAAACTTTATTCATGTGGAAATTATGAATGTGTGGGGCAATTAAACTTTATAGAGCATATACAGCCTAGACAGGGCGCCAATCCAAGTGAGTAAAACTAAGAACTAAGAACTTAAACCATATAAGCTATTTATAAAAACAGCTTATATGTAGTATTTTATGTGGGATATATGTGGGATTCTAGTTTTTATTTTAAACTGTAGAAACTTTAAAAAAGAACTTTTGAAAAGTGAAAATAAAACATTAAGTGCTGCATTAGAAATCTATAATGCTTAAGAAATGAATTTTAAAATAATGAAAAAGTGATACAGGCTAAATAAAGATAGGTTTGTCCTTTAAGCTAATGTAAAATATATATTCAAGCATCATAAAAAGTTTATTAATAGAAAAGTTAACCAATGGGTTCAATTCCAAAAGGACTATCAATTGAGTAGATACCAGAATCTTTTAGTTTGTTCTTTTTGTGCACGGCAATCAATCAGCTTTCACAATTGTGAAAAAGATTAGATCAAATAGTTAATAAAATTGAGAAAAAATACTTAGGTACTGGTCCAGTAATCAGAAGGTTGCCGGTTCAAGCCCCACCACTGCGAGGTTGTCACTGTTGGGCCCTTGAGCAAGGCCCTTAACCCTCAATTGCTTAGACTGTTGTATACTGTTACAACTGTAAGTCGCTTTGGATAAAAGTGTTCGCCAAGTGCCGAAAATATAAATGTCTTAACGTGTCTTTATTGAGCTTACTTTATATTAATGTATTGTATACAATAGATTTTTTTCACTGGTTAGCAATGGGTGTGGCTGAAACACTTAATAAACTTAATAAACACTTAATAAACCTAAAAAATAGGAGGAGTGTCTTCATACATTTGGCAAAATTCTGATTGTATTTTGAATATGTTACTCATTTCTAAATGACTATTTAATTTAATACATTACTGGATACTTTAAAGACAGTGAATAAAGTATTTAACCAGGAATAAGTATTCTTCAGCCTTTGCCTCCTCTGTCGAAGTCATGTGAGTGTATCTTGGTGCTAAACATGGCCTCGTTCAACTTTCTGTGAGCTGTCTGTGTGTTATGCTTGGCATGTTTCCTTTGTCAGCATCTCACTGGGCAGGGCAGGCTGTTGGAGTCTCTGTCCTCTTCACGGTTTGTTGACCCTTCCTTGACTCTTTTAATAATATTTAGTGAAAATTGCTGTGACTGGAAGCTGTAAATATGTTTTATACTTTAAAACTGATTCCATTTAGGAGCTATTTTTCTGTAGATTTACATTATTGTACATTAGAGAGACAGACAGGGTCCCAAATGTTTATTTACATTGTACAATTATAAATATAGTCACATTCATTACATACACAAATATGTACAGGGTGTCGTCAGGCTTGGATTCATCTTAAGTTCTGTATCACTGATCCTTCTACAATCAAGTGAGCTAACCAAGATGCCTTTATCGAAAAGCACCCAGGATACAGCCGACCTCCTCAGAGGCTTTACCTGCTGTCTCAAACTGTGGTCATGACTTTAAGGGATCCAGTCCGAAATCGCAGGATCTTCTTTTTAAGAGCGTGCGACGCTTTGATCTTTACTAAGGCTTTGGACTGTAATGGCGGGCCAGACGTAGTGGGGGGCGAGGGTGGCGCCAAGGGTGGAGCAAGCTGCTGAGGCCAGACCAGTCCTCCACTCTCGTCAGAGTCGCTGGACAAGGTGCTGGTTCCAGGGGATTCCCCCTCGCTCAGACTGGACTCCCAGTCTACAGGGACCGAGTGCTTGTAGCCCCCTTGGGTATGCAGTGGATAATCGGAGTGGGGGTGTGAATGATGGAAGTGGTGTTGTGAGTGATGGTGGTGCTGGGGAGCCTGGTTGTAGACGTAGGCAGGTGGGGCGGGTCGAGACCTACGGGAGCGCCTGACTTCGCGCTCTGGTGGGGGTTCCGCTTCGTCCTGGCTAAGCTCGAGTGTAGAGCGCCATCGGCGATGCCCCAGGTTTCCTTGCTGGCGCCGGGATTTGGACTGGGTGTTGCGGCCTGCGTCCCTCTCCACTGTGCTGTACTTGCGCTCAGGGACTCCCTTTTGACCCAGAAGGCTGTTCTCTGATTGCGAGCGACAGGCTTTTCGTCCAGGTTTCTTGGAGGCTGTCCTTTCCTCTGTAAAGCGACACTTCTTGGGCATGGCCTTCGACTTGGGCTGTGGCCTCTCAGGGGAGTAACTGCCCCCACTTCGGCTGGCTTTGGGAGCAGCATGTGCACGAGATGTTTTGGCTCTCATTGGTGACTGGGTTGGCTGTGCTGGGATGTACTGGGCATTGACCAGCTGTTCATCTGAGGATGGAGATCGTTGAAGCTGGTAGTGGTGGGGTGAGTCTGCCTCACTGCTGCTAGGGTCCAGATCTCCAGAAGGAAAATCCAAAGGTGCACAGTGAATTCCAGGCAATGCGTGTCTGGAATAGTGAGTAGAGATCTGGTCCTCAGGCCTAGTATAGTGACCAGGGTGCTGCCCTTCGGGTCTGGTATAGTGACCAGGGTGCTGCTCCTCAGGCCTGGTATAGTGACCAGGGTGCTGCTCCTCAGTCCTAGTATAGTGACCAGGGTGCTGCCCTTCGGGTCTGGTATAATGACCAGGGTGCTGCCCCTCAGGTCTGGTATACTGACCAGGGTGCTGCCCCTCAGGTCTGATATAGTGACTGGGGTGTTGCTCCTCATGCCTGGTATAGTGACCAGAATGTTGCTCTTCAGGCCTTGTATAGTGACCAGAGTGTTTCTCTTCAGGCCTGGTATAGTGACCAGGGTGTTGCTCTTCAGACCGGGTATAGTGACCAGGTTGTTGCTCCTCAGGTCTTGTATACTGCCCAGAATGTTGCTCTTCTTCTAGGCGGCATGAGACCCATATTGGCTTATCAGGGCTTGGAGAGGCCTTGCAGTGCTCAGAGGTGTAGACGGGCTCCTTGCGACAAAGGCTGCTTTGCCGTATCACCCCTCTGCCCTCAGGGCTCAAGTTGGTACGGGGTTTGCACTGCCTTGAAGTTTGAAGGCGCCTCTGGATCAAGCCCGTGATGTAAGTCTCCACGTGCTGGGTCTGATGGTAGTCCTCGTTGATGGGCTCTCCTTCCTCTATTGCTCCGGTGCTCTCTTGCCAGAGCCAAGACTCTGCATCTCCTCCTCTCCTTGCAATGCCCATTAGAAGTGGCTGGGGTGATGACACCAAGTGAGGAACCAAGGAGCGTCCTGCAGAGCCTGCAGTGTCCTGCAGTCCATCTCCTACAAACAGAATCAAAGTAACACTGAGAAGAGCAAGAATGCAACAGGGCTATTCTGTAAAGCTACATATCATACATTTAATATTCTGACAGTGTGAATAGAAACCAACAAAAACATTTATTATTTTAATTGTTTTACACTTTGGTTACATTCATGACCGGACAGGTAGTTACAGGTTACACAAGATTCATCAGTTCAATATCAAACACCATCACAGGTAATTTTGAATCTCCAATTCACCTCACATGTCTGGACTGCGGGAGAAAACCCACACAGACACGTGGAGAACATGCAAGCTTGACAGAGAAAGAACATGGACTGCTCTACCAGGGAATCAAGCCCAGGACCTTCTCACTGTGAGGAGACAGTGCTACCCACCAAGTCACGGTGCCTTCCTCAGTATTTTATAATACATGTAGCACAGTATTAAATCTGGCACCACTACTAACCAGTCAGAAAACTGCTTATATACTGTTATATATATAGTTCTTACAAGTTTCTGGGAGCTGACAAAATATATTCCAGGAAAAATGATCTGTGCGGCTGAAAGTGATGTAGCTTATATTTACTACGTGTGTGTTTTAGTCATCGGTTTGGAAGGAACAGAAGAAAGTGTCAACTTTCAAAACTGGTAGCTTCAGCTAAAAACGTTTACTGACTGAGATGAATTAAGAGCATAACTGCAAAAAAATGAAGGCTTGACATGTCAAACCCATAGCCTGTATGTGTGTGTGTGCATGTGTGTGTGTGCATGTGTGTTCTTTAGCTTTCACATAGACTGCCTTTCTCTCAGAGTCCTAAATCTGTAAAGCACACAGTGAGGTTTCAGTGCTCAGCCGGTCTCATGACTGAACGAGAAGTCTGTTCCTGCCTGCACAACTTTTCACTGATGCAATTACAGGAATTTACAGCTTTAACCCCTTGACTGCATTAAGGTTACGGTAAAAAGAATTAAAAAAAAGATTAAGGCCCTGATTTACTGAGGAATTATGTCTGTAGGAACATGTTCAACATGCAAAAAAGATCTGAAGGCGGATTTATTTATTATGGGGTGTACAGAACACTGGAGTGTGCACAATAACACTATGTGTTTTGTGAGTTTGTTCTAAATAATATGTCATTCAGTGTATGTTTCTTAACTATGTTTTTTTCGTAGGGAGTTATTTTAGTAAGAAAGACCAAAGAATGACAGAAGTGTAGAGGTCTGCACATTACTAGGCATTGCTTGTATGGCATCCTAATTACTAAAGAAAATTGATTTTATACATTTAACCAACGATCAATACAATATTTTTGGTCTGGTTTTTACCCACCAGCTCTCTTTAAGATCAAAAGCATAGTCTACAGGTCCTTCTCAAAAAATTAGCATATTGTGATAAAGTTCATTATTTTCCATAATGTAATGATAAAAATTAAACTTTCATATATTTTAGATTCATTGCACACCAACTGAAATATTTCAGGTCTTTTATTGTTTTAATACTGATGATTTTGGCATACAGCTCATGAAAACCCAAAATTCCTATCTCAAAAAATTAGCATATTTCATCCGACCAATAAAAGAAAAGTGTTTTTAATACAAAAAAAGTCAACCTTCAAATAATTATGTTCAGTTATGCACTCAATACTTGGTCGGGAATCCTTTTGCAGAAATGACTGCTTCAATGCGGCGTGGCATGGAGGCAATCAGCCTGTGGCACTGCTGAGGTGTTATGGAGGCCCAGGATGCTTCGATAGCGGCCTTAAGCTCATCCAGAGTGTTGGGTCTTGTGTCTCTCAACTTTCTCTTCACAATATCCCACAGATTCTCTATGGGGTTCAGGTCAGGAGAGTTGGCAGGCCAATTGAGCACAGTAATACCATGGTCAGTAAACCATTCACCAGTGGTTTTGGCACTGTGAGCAGGTGCCAGGTCGTGCTGAAAAATGAAATCTTCATCTCCATAAAGCTTTTCAGCAGATGGAAGCATGAAGTGCTCCAAAATCTCCTGATAGCTAGCTGCATTGACCCTGCCCTTGATAAAACACAGTGGACCAACACCAGCAGCTGACATGGCACCCCAGACCATCACTGACTGTGGGTACTTGACACTGGACTTCAGGCATTTTGGCATTTCCTTCTCCCCAGTCTTCCTCCAGACTCTGGCACCTTGATTTCCGAATGACATGCAAAATTTGCTTTCATCCGAAAACAGTACTTTGGACCACTGAGCAACAGTCCAGTGCTGCTGTTTCTGGTTCAAAAGTGGCTTGACCTGGGGAATGCGGCACCTGTAGCCCATTTCCTGCACACGCCTGTGCACGGTGGCTCTGGATGTTTCTACTCCAGACTCAGTCCACTGCTTCCGCAGGTCCCCCAAGGTCTGGAATCGGCCCTTCTCCACAATCTTCCTCAGGGTCCGGTCACCTCTTCTCGTTGTGCAGCGTTTTCTGCCACACTTTTTCCTTCCCACAGACTTCCCACTGAGGTGCCTTGATACAGCACTCTGGGAACAGCCTATTCGTTCAGAAATTTCTTTCTGTGTCTTACCCTCTTGCTTGAGGGTGTCAATGATGGCCTTCTGGACAGCAGTCAGGTCGGCAGTCTTACCCATGATTGCAGTTTTGAGTAATGAACCAGGCTGGGAGTTTTTAAAAGCCTCAGGAATCTTTTGCAGGTGTTTAGAGTTAATTCGTTGATTCAGATGATTAGGTTAATAGCTCGTTTAGAGAACCTTTTCATGATATGCTAATTTTTTGAGATAGGAATTTTGGGTTTTCATGAGCTGTATGCCAAAATCATCAGTATTAAAACAATAAAAGACCTGAAATATTTCAGTTGGTGTGCAATGAATCTAAAATATATGAAAGTTTAATTTTTATCATTACATTATGGAAAATAATGAACTTTATCACAATATGCTAATTTTTTGAGAAGGACCTGTATATAGAATAGCTAGAATGACTAACATAAGCACATGTGAAATACATTTTAAATTGCACAATTATTCTTTGCAAATGACCTTAGTTAATAAGAACCATAAAAGGAACAGTTCGGGGGACAATCCAAGTAAGATGGATAGACAGATAGATACTTGATTTATCCCAAAGGAAATTACTGCTGTGTGCTTTTAGTTAGATACAAATATAGAGGAGGTGCAGCGGTTAAACACGCTAGCACACCAGAGCTGACATTTCAAACTCGTCGGTTCGAAACTCAGCTCTGCCATGCGGCTGGGCTAGGCGGCTATTATGTAACGATTGGCTGTTGTTCATACAGGGAGGGAGCCGGATATGGACCTCATAACTGATGCAATTACGAACTCTGCTGGCTGATTAATGGCACCTGCGAGAAATAATGCGTTGCCAACTTACCACTGGATTTGGACCTTTCATTGGCACAGGGTGACTGTAGTGGAAAAGTGGTCCTAGACTCATTAGCGTCCAGAGGAACCAGACTCTCATTCTGCTCACAGAAACCTGATCAAATACAAGCAGACAGACATAATCAGTGTGGATACAAATGCAGGCTCTGGGTTTAGGATGGGTGTATGGGAGTGTATGATATGTTTTGTTGGAATTTCCCTTCTGTGCGGGATGAAAAAATACATTTTGTTTGACATGTGTTTTATATAAATGCTACAGACGAGCTTTGTATGCTACAGCTTGGTTGAATAAAAGGCAAAACCATCTATGGAACAGTGAATCCTTTTTCTTTAACGTTGTACAGTTGTGAAGTATATTTAAGACAGATCCAAAATGGAAGGATAACAATTTTTTATCATTAGGGGAAAAAAAATCAATTGAAATATGAGCACTGCTTGCTGTGGTGGCACCAGCTGAAAATACTGTAACCAATTAATCTAGTGTAACTCTTAATGCTAGTGTGACTGCATATGCTGAAAGTAAATGTAAAAGCGACATAACAAAAAATAAAAAAGTAGTAATAACATTCATATGGTTGAGGAATAGATCTTTGAGCTCAGTTATACCTGGACCTGATCCATTTCCAGCAGTGTCAGTGGGATGTTCAGTCAAGCTTGTCTCTGCATCCACACTTAGATCTCCCAGCTGCTGCTGCAGTACAGCGATTAAATCCTAATAATACAGACACACATGCATGTTCACTTGATAAATAAGCACTGAACAATGAATGAATTCAATGTGGACAACATGGTTTGCTTTAAACTGACAAAAACGGAAGACAGGGTCAAGCCCAGGACTTTAGATCAGTGCAGCACCAACACTATCCACACCAGACTGGATTATTTGACTCAATTATGGTAACTACACATGAACAACAACCCCATACTCATCTATATATTAATGGAACAGTGGTAGACTGGTGGGTAAGGCCGTGAGTTACCAATTACAATGTTATGGGTTCAAATCCTGGCTCTGCCATGCAGCCACTGCTGGCCCCTCTTGGCTACAGGGGTGCCGTACAGTGGCTGACCCTGCTCTCTGACCTCAGCTTTCAAAGAAGCTAGGATATGAGTAAGAAGAATTTCATTGTACTGTACATCTGTATATGTATATATGACAAATAACACCATTCCAACATCATCTGCTCTAGATTATCTATCTCTTATCTGCACAGCCTGATATTACTTTTTCCATTACTTAAAATACCTCTGGCTGCATATGTGTGTGTGTGTGTGTGTGTGTGTGTGTGCTATATCCTGAGTGTGTAGGATTAAGGATTCCCAGATGAGTAAAACAGAGTGTGAATCAGCACCCTATCTGTCCTGTCCTATACTCAGCCATGCACCATAAGAATGTGTCTGTCTGGGAATGAAAAGAACAATATGTTCCATTTAGAAAAGAACAAGAGCTTGTATCTCAGCTCAATCTACTGAAATGTATCAGACTTGGTCATGTGATTGCCCTTTTGTAAAGTTCTTATTAAATAGCATGGCACAAGGACTTGTCAGAATGATTACAGAACGTGCCAGTTGAAGAACAGTCACAGTCGGGGTTCATTTTGCATTTATGTGTCTGCTAACAGTTCCAGCTGCACCCTGATGCACACACACCCATTCAATGTATTAACAACGCTTCAGTGTAAAATGACACGTAGAAGTGAAAGGATGAAGAAGGGGAGTCACTCAGGGTGCACAGACTCACATCAACAATTAACTGTAATGGAATTGATTTACTTATTTGCATTAATTTTTCTTTCAATCTACATTTTCAATTCCCATCTGGAATTCTTCTGCCGCTTGCACCACCCCCATTCTGGCTGGGAAGAGCAGAGGACTTGTATATGTCCTACTGATACGTGTGCATTTAATAACCACTTAAATCACCAACCAGCAACGGATTTGCATGCATCACCGTTTTGCATATAGACAGTCACACCAGGCCCTGTTTAATTCCCCCACTATTCACGTCGGCACTTTCACCAGTCCTGGTGATTGCATATCTCTAAAGCTTTGCTAGTTGTATCTTTAGGACGTCTGGCCAAGCCGGTAGTAGTTATTGTAGCCTGGTAATTATTGAAACTGATCAAGCCACCGTCATATGGAATACCTGGAAGCACAAAAAAAATAAGTAACCATGCCTTGTGTTATGTAGTGGTTCTTAACTGGGGGGGGCTCAGTGAGCCTAGGCGGGATCCCATTGTATTTGATTAAAAACTGTGAAAAATAATCACTCATGGTGGTATTGGAAAATGCCACAGAAAACTATTTTAACTACCAATAAACTACCAATGTTGGGTCTTAGAGAAAGGACTAATATTTGATTCTTCCACCTCAAAAGTGCAAGAGGTCAATGAATGGTGACTACAAATTATTCTGATTCAGTTGTAGATGCCACTAAAGCAGACCCAGGTGAGACCCAGTTCACTAGAAGTAAACCCACTACATCAACCAAAATCAGAAAATACCAAGATATTTACCGTCATCATGTATTCATCAAAATTTCCATGAGCAAGAGCACAATACCATTTGTCCTCCTTGCTGAAAGCATAAGAATAATATCGTAACCTGTGTCAAGGGATTAAAAAAGGGGTTAAAAAAGCTGAAGTAGAGCATCCTTCAGGGTACAGTAAAGCACACCACCATTGGCCTCTGGAAAACTGGAAGCCTCCACTGGAGAAAAGCATGCTTTACTTTCTGCATTCTGACAGTTCTGACAGATGTCATGCCACCATTGTTGTAGGCTATCTCAGTTTGTGGCCCTAAGGAAGAGACACACGTGCCCCCTCCCTTTAACCACAAGTATTTACATTGATTTTCTCTTGACATCCTTTGAGAACATTATGGCTGCAATCTGCTGAGCCTTTCCAGTACTCTGTACTGACTGGAAAAGAATGTTGCTTTAGGAATGTAGTGACAAACGGGTTGCTTAGCTCTCACTGTTTGGTCCTCCACTTAACTATCTGTGTTTTTTATCTATTTAAGCCAAAAGAATCATACAAGAGCACCTTTGCTTTTCACTATAATTTCGTACTTTGAGCATATCGGACAGCTTGGAAGTAGTTGTATAATAACAAAACAATTTGAAATATTCCATTACAGCCATGACTAGGGATGGACAAAGCTGCACTGGCATTCGACTATATATTCAAAATAATTCATGATGGGGTTTCTGAGGGGGTGGACTAGAACCCTGTAGATAAGAGAACCAAATTTATGGTACCATGTCAATACCCCTGTGTAGAAAGTAAGGTCCATAAAAATATTGAAATAATTTCCATCCACAACCTTTGTGATGTATTGGAATGACTGCAGACCAGACATGTTGACCAACATCCATGGAAGAACATAATAATGCTCTTGAGGCTGAATGTCTACACAAACCCTAGTGGAAGAACATTCCAGAAAAGCACAGACTGTTATACTAGCATAAGAGGGACCAACTCTGTATTGCTGCCAGTTGTTTTGGACGTGATGTTCTGGTGGCAGGTGGTCACAACTTCCAGACACATTGTGCACTCAAAACTATTATAAGATTTGCAGTGTCAGAGGGTTTTGAACAGTAGTGTCATGTGCATGGAGGATTGGATAGCTGCTGTTGTAACTGCTATATAGTGGTATCTTGTAACTCAACGTCCCCTGCACAAAAGCAGTTTTGCTGCTTCTTATGTGAATGCGCCCTTACTGAACTCCCTAAGGAATACGGTATTTCAAGATCAAGCATCTCCACAATTAAGAAGCATAGGCAAACAATAAAGAAGTAAAGGTAAAGTGCAAGTTTTATTGTATTTTATTGAATTTTAACTGTTTTTCAATTGTATTTCAGTGTTTTTTATATTATATTTGTGTTATTTTCAGTGTCAAAAACAACCCCATTATTTTACACTCTGACGCCACTCCCAGAACCAATTGACATCAAGTTTAAAGGTACCACAGTATTAACTAAATGGTGATAACATGTTTTGAAAAACCACAAAGCACCATAGATCTGCTAAAACAATCTATGGAACCTAAGATGCCTAATCCAATATATGATTATATGATGTATTAAATATAAAATTTAACAATGAATAAAACACACAATAAATGAATGAATAATGTAATGGATGAAATGTCATTTATCAAATCCCTATAAAATTTGGACTGATGCATGTAACAGGTAGTTACGGAGCACTCCTCAAAAATAGTTGGAACTCTAGGCATTAAGTCCCCTAATTTTTTACAAATGATGTTATGTTAGAGAAATACTCATCACACAGCAATGACAATAAAACCTTTATCCTCGTTTGTGGATTCCATCACGAGAGGAGCCCTTATATGGTATTGTTAGCTGACAATGTACGACAGCAGTCTGCACTGACTAGCGATTCGGCCAAAGTAAAGACGCTGAACTACTGTCAGGAAATATACTAATGTAAAATACAGCCTGCGTGAATTGAACAGATGTTTTATAAATAGAAATATATAACGTTCACTCACACGCTATGTGATTTTGTTGGAGTATAAATGCCTCAAGTTGGCAAATACATTATTACTTTTAGAATGTGATTAACAAATTCCATCTGTCAAACGCTGCTTTTCAAGTGTTTTATTTGTAATGATTTCCGTTCACTCCAGCCCAAGAAACACATTCATAAGTTATCACAACTTCAGATTTCCACAGTGTGGAGAAAATGAAGGAAATTATAAATTTGAGACATGTTTATATGTTCATAAATGTCAAGATTGCTAAAAATCTTGCTAAAAATGGCTTTCTTTTCTTTCGGTTGCTTTTGTATTTAGGGGTCCCAGAGCAGATACGTTTACCTGATTAGATAAAACTAGTTTTATACTAGATGTAATTCCTGATGCAACCCTCCTTGTTTGTATCCTGGCTTGGGAATGGCACTGAGAACGCACTGACAAGTGCTCCTCCCAATGACCAGGCTTCTCGGTCATCCTGCTCCCTGTCAGACTTAGCCAGTCGTGTCTGTGTGGACACTCTAAGGGTCGATAGGTTCAAACCCCAGATCTCAGAGAAAGTGGGTTAGCGTATTTTACCAGAGTGGATCGTTTTGAAACATATACCTGATTCTTGTCACACTGACCAGTGCTCCTCCCAGTGGCAAGGCTGTTCGGTAACCTGCTTACCATCAGACACAGCCAATAGTATTTTACAATTGCACCAAATAATTCATATATTGAATGTTTAAAATATTCTGACAATATATTACTTAAATATATAAATATGAAATGTTTTAATAGCCTCTGTCCCTACAAATGAACTTTTACACCCTCACTTTAACTTAGGTCACCATTTGGACTCCAGTACATATATAAATTATAATTGGTTCACTGCACTGGAATAACATTGACACAATCAGCTTCAGGTACTTTTATTAGCTCATTGTGCTCGTTTTTGGTTCAAATCAGTTAGAACCAAAGAATTTGCAGCAAATTTAACCAAGCAAATGTAAATACAAAGCACACTGTCGGTAATTTAATAGATAAAAAAAATCACTTGTTTGTGAATAAATCACTTTAATATATTGTGGACAATAATAGAGATGTGTTGATTGTATATTGTGTGTCAGATTAAGGACAGCACTGGCCAAAAATGGGAGTTGGGAGTTGTGTAATCCATTTCTAAACCCTATTAGATCAGTATTAGTATTAATCAATACCCACATGTTTTCATATCTAAATCAAATTTGAAAAAAAAAACTAGACTGAAATGGGACAAAAATAAAAGAAATTGAAAAATATATTAATAATCTACCTCCCACATCTATTAAAGTGGTTGATTTAGGTCTGCTCCATGTGTCTAACCTTACTCTATTAGCACTACACCCCCTACCTAAACACTCACCCCAACACACCCCTCCCCCCAGCCCTGACCACATCATCCAAAGCCTAACAGCATAGCTAATGATGTAATAACAAACTGTCATGGAAAAAGCTTCAAACTCTATAACTGGAGGCAGAGAAGTACTAAGAGGCTGATGTTTGTACACAAACAATATTATCTTGAACTGCACAGTTATCATCTCCATGCTTATTGACACTCCTGGTCCGTTATGCTAGTCTGGCAGGAAGGCTGGTTGTGGTAATTACAGCAGCAAACCAAATACAACAAATTTCTCCTCTTTAGGCAGGAACCAGAGCCATACACCGGCCCCCTGAGGCAACTAATTGAGTTGTGAAAGAATTAAGGCAGTTGGACTTGCGACAAAAAGAATTTAGACTAAAAATAACTCCCAAGTCCTTATCCAATCAAACTTTCAGATTAGAAAATAACTGCTAGCCACACAATCACATGATCAATCAATACTCAATACTTAATTGATCAATAATTAATCAATGAATATGCAATTCATACATGCAACACTTTACTCAGTCATTCCACAAAAGCAAAATAGATTAATTAAAATCATAACATTTAGTGTCCAAACATTTTGGTATCCAAATTAGGCTCACTTTCATCCAAAATGACATACTTGAGGTATCACAGCAGGTAGTGTGGGTGGTGCGCAGGTCCAAACCCCTGGAGACCTGGGTTTGAAGCTCACCTTTAATCAATGCCTATCTGAAACACATTGTATTGGCTTCCCATCTAGAATGGATTTCCACCTTGAACAGAATGGTTCTTGGTAGGCTCCCCACTCACTGTGACTCTTATCAGGCTGAATCAGTGCTGAGGCTCTACTACAAATAAAGCCTCAACCAGCAAGGGTGTTGTGGAACCAGTCAAGGTTGCCAGATGCTCAGGGGAATTGTGCAATTGCCCCCCCCCCCCTCTCTGTTTATGTCTTAACAGACAACTTACACCCAGGGTCTGTTTAAAAACTTAGGCAGCTGCCTAGGTATGCAGTAGGCAGCTCACTAAGTAGAGAGGATTCTAATAAGACATCAAACTTTTAAGGCAGATTATTTAGACGCACTACTTAGACAGCGATTACGGCGATTACGTCACTGCAGTTTTCGCTTACTAAGCTAACACAGTTAGCCTCAGGCCATTCAAACCAGTGGGGTGAGGCAGCACAACCCACTAGTATGCCAGCAAACATCTACCTCCGTGTACCGAAAACGGTTAAACTGTCACTGACACTTGTGCACCTTTATACAAATAAAAAATCTATAAGAATTTCTTTATATTTGAAAAGAACTCTGATTGCTGCTCCGCATTTGTCCGCCTTATTTGTATTTTTTGTGAGAAAAGTTGTGCCGCACTGAATGCTGGGATTGCCTTCACCACTAAGGAAGCATCGGATGCTCAGTCAGATTATCGCTTTGAAATAATGCACCTCAATAGGCAGCATTTTAAGACATCTAAGAATTCAGACATGTCCTCTTTTCGGGAGCGCATAGGATGACATAAAATGCGTCTATGTAGAGAGATCACTAGGTTTTCGGGCAGACCCCCACAACCCACTGATACTACCTCCAGCAACCTACTAACCCATCAACAATCTACAGTGTATCACAAAAGTGAGTACACCCCTCACATTTCTGCAGATATTTAAGTATATATTTTCATGGGACAACACTGACAAAATGACACTTTGACACAATGAAAAGTAGTCTGTGTGCAGCTTATATAACAGTGTAAATTTATTCTTCCCTCAAAATAACTCAATATACAGCCATTAATGTCTAAACCACCGGCAACAAAAGTGAGTACACCCCTAAGAGACTACACCCCTAAATGTCCAAATTGAGCACTGCTTGTCATTTTCCCTCCAAAATGTCATGTGATTTGTTAGTGTTACTAGGTCTCAGGTGTGCATAGGGAGCAGGTGTGTTTAATTTAGTAGTACAGCTCTCACACTCTCTCATACTGGTCACTGAAAGTTCCAACATGGCACCTCATGGCAAAGAACTCTCTGAGGATCTTAAAAGACGAATTGTTGCGCTACATGAAGATGGCCAAGGCTACAAGAAGATTGCCAACACCCTGAAACTGAGCTGCAGCACAGTGGCCAAGATCATTCAGCGTTTTAAAAGAGCAGGGTCCACTCAGAACAGACCTCGCGTTGGTCGTCCAAAGAAGCTGAGTGCACGTGCTCAGCGTCACATCCAACAGCTGTCTTTGAAAGATAGGCGCAGGAGTGCTGTCAGCATTGCTGCAGAGATTGAAAAGGTGGGGGGTCAGCCTGTCAGTGCTCAGACCATACGCCGCACACTACATCAAATTGGTCTGCATGGCTGTCACCCCAGAAGGAAGCCTCTTCTGAAGTCTCTACACAAGAAAGCCCGCAAACAGTTTGCTGAAGACATGTCAACAAAGGACATGGATTACTGGAACCATGTCCTATGGTCTGATGAGACCAAGATTAATTTGTTTGGTTCAGATGGTCTCAAGCATGTGTGGCGGCAATCAGTTGAGGAGTACAAAGATAAGTGTGTCATGCCTACAGTCAAGCATGGTGGTGGGAATGCCATGGTCTGGGGCTGCATGAGTGCAGCAGGTGTTGGGGAGTTACATTTCATTGAGGGACACATGAACTCCAATATGTACTGTGAAATACTGAAGCAGAGCATGATCCCCTTCCTCCGGAAACTGGGTCGCAGGGCAGTGTTCCAGCATGATAATGACCCCAAACACACCTCTAAGACGACCACTGCTTTATTGAAGAGGCTGAGGGTAAAGGTGATGGACTGGCCAAGCATGTCTCCAGACCTAAACCCAATAGAACATCTTTGGGGCATCCTCAAGCGGAAGGTGGAGGAGCGCAAAGTCTCGAATATCCGCCAGCTCCTTGATGTCGTCATGGAGGAGTGGAAAAGCATTCCAGTGGCAACCTGTGAAGCTCTGGTAAACTCCATGCCCAGGAGAGTTAAGGCAGTTCTGGGAAATAATGGTGGCCACACAAAATATTGACACTTCAGGAACTTTCACTAAGGGGTGTACTCACTTTTGTTGCCGGTGGTTTAGACATTAATGGCTGTATATTGAGTTATTTTGAGGGAAGAATAAATTTACACTGTTATATAAGCTGCACACAGACTACTTTTCATTGTGTCAAAGTGTCATTTTGTCAGTGTTGTCCCATGAAAAGATATACTTAAATATCTGCAGAAATGTGAGGGGTGTACTCACTTTTGTGATACACTGTAATACCTCTTTCAAACCCATCAATCAGCGTACAGCAACACTTACACACACTCAGTCTTGCTCTTTAACAACTTGGTACAGCTGCACGTGAGCGGAAATACTGATAAGTGAACGTGACACACTGTAACAGTTGCTTTAGGAGGTTCGCCGCAACGCCACACACACACACAACGATACTCACATACTCACGCCCAGATTGCAGCCAGTATGGCCAGTGCTTTCCCAGCTGTTGCCTACTGTCAGATTGCTGTCAGCACTGTGATGCCAGGAATAAACCCGCTCTGCTGTGTTTGAGTGTTTGTAAAGCAACAGGCCCACTGCGAATCTTTGATAGCCTTCGCTAGCCCTTAACCCCCACAACACACACATTCAAACACATTCAAACACATGGCAGCTTGCTGATACACAGACCCCCACCTACTCCACCGAGGACTGTCACATACTCAAACAATGAGATTAGGGGGACTACTGCTGCATATGCTCTTTGCTATCTCTGAAAGAGATAACACACCTATAAAGGGCATATAACTTAGTAACAGTGCCAGTTGCCTATGCCTGAAGTTCTAAGAAGGGATGCCCCAAAATACCTAATGGGTTCTAGTCACCCATCAGTCAAGTTTTACTGCAGAAATGCATTTATGTTTAGTGCATGGTTTGAAGGGAGCGCAACGTTTAAGTCAAAGCTTACCTATTAACTGGAAAAAGCACAAAAGTAAAGGATAGTCACACCATCTAATCTGTAGCCAAGCTCTCAAGCCCAACCCATGCTGTGGTCTAGCATGTCCACCTTTTAGAGTAAATGGACCGTCTCGATTGTTACTTCCGCAAAGTTAAAAACCTATGGTACATAAGCACCCGTGTGGTATAGGGGTGTGATAGTGCTGTGAAACCAGCAATAATGTTAAGTGGTACACATTAATTTTTGAGAAACAAATGCTACCATCTGCCATTTTCATGAACGCCCTCGCTTGTTTCAGCAGGACAACGCTAAAGTACATTCTGCACGTGTTACAGTAGCGTGGCTTCATAGCAAAAGAGTAAAGGTGCTATACCAGCCTCTCTGCAGTCCAGACCTGTCTTTAACTGTAAACAAGTAGTGCATTGTAAAGTCAAGCGGATAGAATGTTATAATGCAAGGTAAAAACAAAAAAAAGGTTGTGAGTGGTGTTGTAACACTGTGGTAAACCTGCCAGTGTCCCAACTTTTTCGGAATGTGTTGTAGCCATTCAATTAAGAATGTTATTCTATACAGCTACACTGTATAAGCTAAAACATTAAACATCTTATCTTTGTACTGTTGTAGTGTTTTGGAATTGAGTTCGTACCCACAGAGCTGACCCTTGGGTCAATGCAGCCCTGGGCAGAACTTGTGAACAGGCCCATTTAAAATAGTTGCTGTTCCCAAATTGTTCCAATACAAAAACCCATTATTTTAAATACTAAAAGCGAAATGTTGTATTGGTCTGTGTTGGTAGACTTTAATCACACTCTCAATCCACACCATAACGCAAGAAGAACAGCATGTGTTTACAGAGTGTTTAGAGTGTTTGCCTTTCCCCCAGCGTTTCCGAGTTGCATGGGACCCACCACATCATAACCAGGATGAAGCATTTAGTGAAATGAAATAATTGCATTAACATTCCACACTTAGCTATAAACATTCCAAATCATCTGACAATGTAGATCCAAGAATAATAAACAGAAAGAAGAGACCCACTCAAGTTGACCTGTCTTGGGTTTATTTCTGCATTACACTGAAGATTTCTGGCATAGGATCGGGACCCACAGCATTAACAATGATTATTTTATTTATTTTTTCATAATTATTAGGTTATTATGTTGTCGCTTAAATTCGATATATTTCCTTCTCCATGTTATTCATATTAGTTATAATTCATACACTAAAAAAGTGGGGCCCCCATTAACAAAAAAAAGCCTATTCATTCTCTATTGACAGAAATCCATGGAATGAAGTTCTTACATACAAGAGTCTATTGTGTCATAACATTCGTCTCACTGCTTTTCACTGCTTGAGTTTATTTGCATAAATGCTAAAAGATTAGATCATGAATTCCTTGTTGTAAAAGGTAAAAAGCCAAAAGTCCGAACCAGTGCAAACAGTAAATAGCATTATATTACAGTTTTGGCTCAGTTTAACATCATCAACTGCAATATTGATGAGTTAAGACAACTGACTTATTAAATGTGTTCATTGCCGAAACAGTTATAGGTAGAACTATCTCTACATTTGTGATTATTTGCACCATAAGGAACAGATTCCAGATAGAATTAGTTCTGCTGTGTGATTCTACATAAACATTTCTGGTTTTTCATTAATTCCCAAATAATCTTTTAATTAATGACTGCTTAACAAATTTGGATAGTGCCACAAGAAATCAATTATTCATTTATCCAATATAAAACTTTGCATGGAAGCCTCTTTTACAAAAATGTGATAAAGCCTACATTTCTTTTTATATGTGCATGGCTAAACAACTGTGATTTTAAACTTCTGTTTCTACTTACTATAAAACTTCTGTTTCTACTATAAAGTCATTTAAAAACACTCGGTGAAAAAGGTGGAAGGGGTACACAATGCACAGGGTCAAAACTCTACCATCCTCACTCACACATTTGTATAGACTACACAAATTAAGAGTAGTCTATCCACCAACATCATGTTTGGGCTTGTAGTAAGTAAACCAGAGTACCTGGTGGAAAACCTTGCTGACATAGAGACAATACCAATCTCCTCAAAAACTGACACAGTACCCAGAAGGAAGGGTATAACCCAGGTCCACATGAACTATGATCTGAATCTTTTTAATATATTGTTATTTTTTTATAACTAAGCCAGGAACATACCAGGAACAGTTTATCACTGGGAATTACACACTCATTCATACAAATCTTATTGGGAAGAGGGAGAATACCTGGAAAAAATGTAAAGGAAAATATAAACAGCTTAGGAGAGTCACCTTAGCTGAGGGCAAAACCCAGGTTCCCGTGTCACTTTGGTGGCAACCACTCTTCCAGGTAATGCACTTTACAATGAACTTGCATTGGTGTGGTGCTATGTTTAAAGTGTTTCCTTTTGTAAGACCACTTAAAGACGTGAGTCATGGGGACCTGGCTTTAATCCTCACCTTATTTTACTGCATGTGAGGTGTTTCTCTGGATCTTTCCATGTCTGAATGGGGTTCCCCCAGGTAATTTGGTTTCCTTCCACCTCCCAAAATGTGCAGAAGGTAGACTGGCTAGGTTTCTGTCCAGTGTGCATAGGGGTACAGGGGTTATTTAATTATTTTTTTATTTATTAGGATTTTAACATCATGTTTTACACACTTTGGTTACATTCATGACAAAAACAGTAGTTACTGGTTACACATGATTCATCAGTTCACAATTTTGTATCTCCAGTTCACCTTCCATTGCACGTCTTTGGACTGTGGGAGGAAACCGGAGCTCCAGGAGGAAATCCACGCAGACATGGGGAGAACATGCAAACTCCACACAGAGAGGACCCAGACCGCCCCACCTGGGGATAGAACCCAGGACCTTCTTGCTGTGAGGTGACAGTGCTACCCACTGTGCCACCCGATTCCATCATATATTGTGTTATTTTGTGGGGCCAAGCAAACCTTACAGTACTTAAAACCTTCATTATATACGTGGTGAATTAAGACTTTTTATATTCTATGTAATTATGACAGTAGAATAAACCACAGACATTTAAAAAGTCCCAGTCATACCAAAAAACCGTGATAAACCGTGATACAAATTTTTGGTTATACCGCCCAGCTCTAGACTTGTATGTACTTTTTATGTAGCTGTTATTACCTGTTGGTCAGCTGCTCCGGACTGTTCTTGTTCCAGGTTATCATTATTAGGGAAACAGTGCCGGATAAAAGGCCAAGCAGACCGTTCACAACCCGAACTACAGTCCACCAGTCTGAGTGCGTTCAGTACCTGACTTTCCTGCCTCTGTTTCAGCAGGTCGAGCTCACAGAGAGCCGCTAAACTCGCCTCCAGTCTCTCCTTATAGCGGCTCCTCTCCACCGAAAACACGCGCTGCATCGCTCAACACGAACCGTAACCGAAAAAGACCGAAAAAGTCCGAAAAAGACCGAAGACTACTGCTAATATAACCGAAGCTGCTCTGCTAATATAATACTTTGTTTTCCATGTTCATATTGATCCTGTATCTTCAGTTTAAAACTATTCAAACTGAGTCCCCGGTGCACACAACTTCATTCCTCCTCCAGTATCCATCTCTCATACCAGGACTGGATGGGTTCTTTTTTCAGCAGCTGTCAAATGCTAATTAGCATAGCACCACATCCCCTTCCTACTGGTCAAACTTTTCCCTGAAGAATAAATATTCATGAACCTCTTCCTCCTTTCCGGATTGTAATTCGCTCGGTGTAGCATGAACGGCTGTTTAAAAATGCAAAAAAAAAAAAAAAAAAAAAAAAAAAAGTTGGGAGGTGGTTGATCATTTCAGGCGTTTTTAAAGCTCACTGACCTGTTTTAAAGATCTGAATGATTCAAGTGATGAGCAGTCAAGATGAGAAGTAGCAAAGGTTTGACACCAGATCCACATTAATTCCAGTTTGATCACTGTGCGAACATATGGGGGCTTTGTCGTGGTATTTTGCACTTTTTAATGTGCCACGTTTTCAGTATAAGACAAGTCTGCACTGCAGTCAGGCCAGTCTAGCACCCACACTTTGAGATTACTCAGCCATGCCGTTTTAACACATGCTAATTGAGCTTGATGTCATTTAAAATGAGCATGGACATTCCTTCTTGTCTGGAAGGCAGTATATGATGCTCCAAAACCAAACTAAACAAACTAAAAAGATAAAGATATTTTTTTTGTGTTTACAGTGCCTTCACGGATTTGCAAGTCATCTATGCCATGTACTAGTACTAATACATCCCGATAAAACGAAAGACATGAAGTTTAAAACTTTGCTTTGGTAACATTTTAAATGGTCCGTTTCTTTTTTTTAGCCTGAAGATAACAATGTGCAATATTTCCAGAACAGGCTAATATAGACTCCATATTTACCATTGCCCATGGTTTTGGAATGGGATATACAACAAACTTGTGGTCCACATATTTTTTTTTACCAAACTGAGTATAACTTATAGTCTAACCATTTTAGAAGCCCTATAGCATTAAACATTTTTAAATATGATGACAAATTACTGCATAAAGTTAACTCTATTTAGAAGATAAGGTTGTCGATGCAATTTGTTGGTTGTGTCATGTTACTTCATTAAACACCAGAATATAAAACTGCTACCAAAGTTTGTATGAATTAACACAATATAGTTGCTAACAGTTAAAATTTAATATAACTATCACAATGTAAATAAGTAATAGTATTTAATGTTGTCACCAACATAGTTTGATCTCAAACACATTCAGTATAGGTTGTGTTTGCTGGCTTAATACCATTTCTACATACTTTTTTTTATGCACAGCTACATATGAACCATACCTACAACTCATGTTTAGAGGCCAAAAGTTCCTCCACAAGCAAGGTGGATTTGGTGAATTTGGGGCCCTAGGCAAAAACCAGGAATTACTGTTTTGGTATTGTACTAAAA
Source organism: Trichomycterus rosablanca (assembly GCF_030014385.1). Classification (NCBI taxonomy): domain Eukaryota; kingdom Metazoa; phylum Chordata; class Actinopteri; order Siluriformes; family Trichomycteridae; genus Trichomycterus; species Trichomycterus rosablanca. The sequence continues at coordinate 23,743,266 of NC_086005.1, read as the reverse complement.
ATGTTAACATTCCTCTTTTTGCATTTCTCAGCTTCATTACAGTTTCTTCCTGCTTCGAGGTCCTCTTCTGTTGACTTCTTTTAGCCCACACCAGATGTTTGAGTGGGGTTTTGGTCAGAGAACTGGGATGGTCATGGCAACAGCTTGAATCTGGGGTCAAACCTTATTTGTGTGGATTTGGCTGTATGTTTTAGATCCTTCTGGAAGAACCAACAAACCCACTTTTAGCTTTTTGACAGAGGTGGCCAGATGTTCGTTTAGAATCTCTGATGGTATGTGTTGTATTGTAACAAGGTTATGAAGCCTTTGGAGAGAAAAACAGCCCCAAATATTACAGATTAAGTGCCAGATTTACAGTGGGGATTGATTCACTGGCATATCCAGACATTACCTGACGTGAAGGCCAATACAACAAAAGGAATTTGGAATATCACCTTATGTGCTTACATTTTAGTATATAGCATTTGTCCAAAAAGGCATATGACCCTTTAATCAATAGTCAATTTAGGCACTAAACTAACTACCTAACTAAATAATAAGATACACTGCATGGGCAAAAATGTAGACAAATAACTATAAGCCTGTTAGACATCTCATTCCAAAACCATGGCCATAAGTACAGCGTTGGCCCCGTTTGATGGGGTTTAAATCTGAGCTTTGTCTGGGCCCATTGAAGCTGTACGCTGTTAAAAGGTGCCACTTTTTATCTTGCCACTTTGCCATCAATGTCTGGTTTCTGAAGGCTTTATAATGGCCTGAACTTGTGCATCTCACTTATATACAAGGCCCACATTTGCACCTATTGTACAAGGGCGCCCTCAAGTGAGCCTGTATTTCTCCTATAGGGGGCTGAATGCCTCGTACTAACAGACAAGGTTTCCAGACTGAACAAGACATACAGATATGATCGTTGGTAAGTGCATTTATTGTTTTTCCCTATTGCATCCTCATGACATTAACATAATAATACAGAACTTTGTTAATCCAGATAAACACCACAGGACTGGTTACAGCTGACAGTAGACATTAGGACTGGTGCTAGTTAACCTGGAGGCCAGCCCAACTGACGGCCACCTAGAATGTGGAGATGGACGTGGTAGACGGACTGACCTCCATGTGGGCCCTCGTTTAGCACCATCCGGTAGCCTTGGGGTAATAATCCCACCTTCTCTGCACACTTCTTGCCCACAATCATCAAGTGTCCAAGAAGCTACAGAGAAGAATGTGACTGATTAGACAAAATAAAAATAAAACAAGCATAAAAAAAACAATAGTTTGTTCTAATTGCATTGTTCCACACTATGTAGTGCATAGGATGCGATTTGAAACACAGCAAGAAATCGCTTACATGATTGGAAACCCCAAAAATATCAAATAAATTAAAATAACTAGCTAAATAACATGCCAATAAAAATATAGCTAGATGTCACACTTATATCTTTGCACTATGCAGGACGACTAGTGTGGTGCAGAGGTTGGACCACATTTGCTTAAACCAGTATTTTCGCCCAGCTGTCCTGCAGCAAAATGCAAATTATCCTGAGCAACACATTAATGGTACGGTTGTGTGTTGTGTTCTGAGTGTAGCAGGTACAGCAGTGTTGTTGGGATTTTTAACTACTATTTAAACTTACTGGCCTCTTTATTAGGAACACACACCCTGTTATCAATCATTTTAGGTGGACATTTATAATGAAGACCAACTGCGAACCTGACCAGGATAAAGCAGCAGTAAAACAGAAAATGAATAAATAAATGAACAAATACATGTAATAATTGTAAATAAATAAGTCATAAATAAAGATATTTTCGTCCATGCAGAAAGGGTTTACATAGATCATCCATGTTCTTAACTAACAAGTGATTCATTGTTTTTTTATTTGCGTACTGTCCCAGTCACTGGCACAATTCAGTAAGACATAAAACTGATTCTGTGCAACAGCTATGCAGGGGTCCATACTTACTGCAGCATCACTGTCCTCAGCTTTTGAGATCTGAGAGATGGGTTTTCTAGGGACTACTAAAAAATGTGTAGGAGCCTGTGGAGCCACATCATGGAAGGCTATGCACTTTAAGACAAAGAATAGAAAAGTGGAATCAATATAAAAAATCATACACAAATGGTTTTAATACATTTGCAACAGCCTTACAACAACATGAAGCTTGTTATAACATTTTCAAATCAAAATGCAATCAGCTTTGGATAGAATTGGATAAAACTGGGTTTTATAATCATGAAGTGAAACTGTACGGAACACTGTGATATTACTGTAAATGTACATTTAATCGCTGTACATGTTTTCGCTAATTTTAGCAGCAATTTTAAACATTTCATTGTACCGATACCATATTCACCACTATATTTTAATTTAGCCATATCATACACAAGTCTAAAAAACTTTATTATTATTTTGCGTTAGCTACACCGCTAATCAGGTGCTATTAATAGGAATAAATGACTGGGCAGATATGCTGCAACTGCGAGATAACAGCTTTGATTCAGTACTATCAAAATAGCGCATTCAATTAATGGAAGCACTCATTAATGGATATGCATGAAATATATTATTTAAAGTTAAGTCATAAGATAAATTTAACACAGCTATTTATCTGCACACGGCGACTGTCATATTCAAGCTAAACGCAGTTAGCATTAGCAAGTTGACTACTTGCATCAAAACAATCTGCAATTGCCTCTAATTCGCACCTGATCGTCTTCGTATATGATATTAGCAGGAATCTCTTTGCGGATGATTTTTCCGAAGATTGTATCTCCTCCAGTTTTTGCAGTTTGCGCCTTGGCTATCTCGTCAGCCATAGCGCTGAGTTTGCAGCAGTGCAGCGCTGACTGTACAGCGCAGAGACGCGTGGTCGCAAAGAGTCGACTCTTCAATTCGGTTCTTAGGTGAACGTTGGAGCCGACTCACGATGAGCGCAAATACACACTCAAAATCGCTACTAAACAAAGAGTCATTTGAGAAATGAACGCGCTTTTATATGTAAGTTAAGCAAGTTGAACCGACTCACTGGAAAGAACTCAAGACTGATCAGTCATGTCACTGTGACTGTATTTGTCAGGAAAATAATTAATGACATATCACTAAATCGTAGTCTGAAGTATAACTAAGCAACTCCCTGTATTTTTCTACAAATTGCATGTCACAGAGCTCTAGCATTACAGCCCATTTGCCAACTCTGAATATTGACCTTTAACCTATGATCAAATACAGATAATGTGGTCTCAGTTAACAACTAATATTTAAGAAAAAACATGTGGCTGCTACTTCTAATAGTAGCTGGACAAGCAGTAGCCTAGTGGTTATACTGGACTAGTAATCATAAGTAGTGGTGTGCGATACTGCATACCAAGTAAATACAGGGCCAGTATCGCCGATGGCAATACCGATACTTTTTACTTATAAAAGCAGTTTGTTTACTTTAATGTAGGGGAGAGCAGTGTGTCATGATGTATGAGTAGGGCGTTTATTACTATAATGAACAAAGTCTGAGATTTTTGTTCAGAACCAATTATATAATAACAAAACATAATTTATCCCTTTCATTGCACTTTTCTAAAAAATATCCCCACACAGCTCCTCTCTCTCAGCCCCTATTCTCTCTCTCTCTCTCTCTCTCTCTCTCTCTCTCTCTCTGGTCTCTCAGCGCCTTTAATCACGTGACGGTACCACAACAAAACACAGCAGAGCAGGAGGAGAGAGGTGAGCATGTAAGATGTGAGAGGAGCGTCTCTACAAACATGGTTTCTACTTTCTTATAAAACAGGAGAAACGTGCTGAATGTAGCGGAGAAAAAGTAAAACTGAAGTATTGATACTATCGATATTTGAATCGATCCGCCCATCCCTAGTAATAAGGTTAGAACAGCCGTGTGAATGTCAATACCAGCCTAGCCAACTAGTTCACAGCTGAGATACTGACTAAAATATACTGAATAAAAGATACTGAATAACTCATACACCATAACTATTATTATTATTATGAAAGATAAAGACTTGTACACTGTGTGCAGTACACTAACTATACGAAACACATTACAGCTGTGAGTTAATATCCAAGGTAAACAACACGGGTACTTGTTAGTTTAGTCGCTAGTGTTAGCTGCTAAGCTAATTGCAGTGATTTCTGTTTCTATAAGCACTCTGTATTTATAACTCTATCATATTAATATTGTAATACAGACATTTTTGTCAGATTTCTTGTTTCTGGGTGATTTGCTTTCTCACAACGTTACCATCATGGTCATTTCCCTCGGGATAAGTAAAGTATCTATCACCACCAAGCGGCTAACTCGTAGTTGTGTTTGCTGGGTGAATAAAAATGTAGATTTTTAATAGTGACCGAATACATGTGTCCTTGTTAATTTAAAATAAAAATAAATGCTATTCTGTTTACAATTATAAGCACAAAGTCTAAAGAAAAGCACTCACATTCACCAAAACACAAACACGGTATGAGAGCCTCACTACGCATGCTCCGATTCACAAAACTGACCTACGTATGGGGGTGGTTTCGTGAATTTGCGTAAGATGCGCAAAGTACGTAAGGTGTGTTTGTACTTTACCTATGAATAATTTACACTATAAATTCCATAAAATTACTCCTATTTCTGTATGTTCAATAAAAAAAGTTCTGTCAGCAATGAAAGAAGAATGAAAAAATATTAATTAGATCCAAGAGAAAGTTTCAGCAGGAGATTGATAAATGCTTCTGAAAAAATCATGCACTAACATTAAATGTGGTTTTCATTATTTGTGTTTCTGATGATAATTAGGCTACATTTCATAATGCACAGAAGCCTTTAAGTACAAATGAACCATCGTCTCGACTAAAGAACCATTGTGTTTAAGTGTGTGTGCAAATCAGGACAGTAATCAAGAACACTAAATTTCAAATATATGAACTTTATTTGTACTTGTAAATAAACACATACAAAAACTAAATACTCTTTGTGCAAAATAAGCAGCTTGAACACAAACATTTACTGCAACATGGTCGCTGTTCCACCCGCTCACAACCAACTTAGCTTATCAATGCTGTTAACAGATGATCATTTATCCAAACAACCATCCCTGGTGTCCTAGATGAGTTTGCCCCGGTATGGTTTCCTCTCATTTCGCGTCTGCTTCTCCAGCTTTCTTCTTCTTCTTCTTTATGGAGGTTGGCAACCAACTTTTTGGTGCATTACCGCCACCATCTGGACTGGAGTCTGGAACCAGTAGTTTGTGTAACTTTAGTCTCCAGCTTTCACTGCTTCCAAAGAATAAATAAGTAATGTAAGTGTGTTTGCTGCTACTTGAGGTGACGTCACCTCGCTAAACACGTGACTGACAAAGACCAGAACTTGTAATGAACAACTGAATCACTAAACCGACTCATCATTCATTTTAATGCGTATTATTATATTACTTACATTGAAATGAAATAATTTATTGCAATTCCATATAAGAAAATAATCATTTGTACTCGTTATTTATGACAGTTTTGACAATAAACAGAAATGTGACCAAATGAAGCGTTTACAGAATGTTTGTGGTGTTTCTGCGCCATCATGTGGATCTTTGCTGAGGTAACTTGTCCAGTTGCTGACTTGGATTAGCTCATAAATAAGAGTAAATAAACATTAAACAATATGGCTGCACCACAATAGCGTCTGTACAGGAGCTCAAATACTAAAGAAAAGAAAATGTAATGTTGTGTTTTGAGCACTGAGGCATATTGAGTAATTCACCAGAGGAAAAAAACAGTTTTACTGTCAGACTGAACAGTGAAGATGAGCAGAAGAAACCGGGAGCTTTTATACGAGCTGAACGTGTTTTTACTTCTTAAAATACGATGTTTAAATCACATAATCTTCTTTTGATAGAAACAGTTGAGAGTGCAGTGCTAAAATACTCCTACATGAATGATAAACATGTGCATTTATTATCGACCGAAGTTCCACTTTTCTGGCTAATTGCAGTGATTTCTGTTTCTATAAGCACTCTGTATTTATAACTCTATCATATTAATATTGTAATACATACATTTTTGTAAGTAGCTGCTCTCAGTAGGGTTGTAGATAAATTCAGTTGATTAAAGCGCTCAGATTTCTTGTTTCTGGTGCTTTACTTTCTCAGAACGTTACAATCATGGTGTAACTCATACCACATAGTTGTGTCTGCTGGGTGAATACATTTGTAAATGTTTAATAGTGACTGAATACATGTGTCCTTGTTCATTTAAAATTAAAATAAATGCTATTCTGTTTACATGTATAAGCACAAAGTCAAAAGAAAAGAGCTCTCATTCACCAAAACAAACAAATGGAATAAGAGCCTCACTACGCATGCGCAGACTGAATAAGAGCCTCACTACGCATACTCCGTAGGGTGCGCAAAGTGCGTAAGGCGCTTTACGTACTTATAATTTACACTATTTACACATATAATTTACATTATTTTTATAAATTGCCCCATTTCTGTGTGTGCAAAGCAAAGTATTCAAAACTTACAATCTTCTAATGCCTACCAACGTACTGATGTTTGTTAGGATTTTAACATAACTTTCTCAACATCAGCACCTGATTTTGATGAGGCTATCTTTTACTACATGGGTACACATTTTCACAAACACACTTGCTATATATATATATATATATATATGTTATATATTATAATATAATATTATGAAAAGTTTTAACTAGAGGTGAGCATCAACCCCAGAACCAAGGAACCGCTCTGATTTGTGGCACCCACTTACCTGCACTGATGTGGCACTCAAACACTGTTGTTGTTTTTTTTAATTTTACATATTGTAATTTGTCTTATAACTATGACATACTGGCTGCTAGTGAATAGACACAGACACTCAGTTTCAAAAAAGGTTATTCATTTATTCATTGTCTATTTTACCACCGTTTTATCCTGGTCAGGGTCGCAGTTGGTCTAAATCATTGGGGTAAAAAGGCAGGAAACACCCTGGACAGGTCCATACAGTTTATGCATTATAATATTTATTATAAATAATCAAAATGAACAATGTCATCATAATTTAATTTGTTAATTGTAACATAGCTCCGCAAAATTCACTAAAAAAGAACATATATATATATATATATATATATAGAACATAACACACATTGGGAGGTAACCAGTACCTTAAATAATAATCCTACTGCAACTACAAAGTAAAATTTACAATATCTTTAAAATACTGCTGATAAATGAAAAATAAACATTATTTTAAATATAAAGATTTATCTTTAGTCCCCTTTTGGAGAATATAAAGCACATTTATGGTACTTTAAAGTTATAAATATAATAAGTATAATTCATTAAGCAATGATAGCAATGTTTGTATCCCTGGGAACAAAAACACCTCTCATACAGCTTTAACAACAAGCATCATACTTAACACATTCAGAAATGATGTTCATGATGGAAAATAAGCTCCTGAGTATACCAGTAGAGTTCATGATTGCTTCATTAAGTACAAAGTCAAATAACACATCACAAATGTTTTTGGTATAATGATGCACCTAAAACTACATGAAACCAGAACCAGGGCCTGTGGCTTATGTATAAACGAGCATTGTAACCAATCTGATTGTATAAAGGTTATGCTACGCTATTTGGTTTAAATAATATGAAGTATGAAGCCAATTAGCCAACACTTCTGAACTGGCTGACGGAGAAAGACATTTCTATCCAATTACCCAATTGCATTATTCTTCCTCTCTACTGATGTTCATCCCCACCCTGGTTGAAAAGAGCCGAGACTGACACACGCCCCCTCTGACACATGTGCAGTATCCGACGAGTTCATATGCAAATCGGCTTTGTGTACGGAGAGCCACACCCAAACAACACATTATACCTCGTCTCTGTGCAGGTGCCATCAATCAGCCAGCAGAGGTCGTAATTGCATCAGTTATGAGGAATCCTCGTCCAGCACCCACCCTGTATGAACAACAGCCAATCGTTGTTTATGTAGGCACCCAGCCTGCCAGATAGCAGAGCTGAGATTCGAAACAATGAGTTCGAACTGTCAGCTCTGGTTGCTAGCGTGTTTTACCGCTGCGCCACCTGAGCACCCAAGTGGCCATATAATTGATGTTTGTTTAAACTGCTTAATTCTGCAATCAGGTTCTACAGACTTCAACTGTATATTTGACCAAAATGTGAAGTATGAATGCAGGAAATACATTTTTTAATTTCTTGTAAATGTATGGTATTGTGATGCAAAAACAGCATTATGTATTAAGTATGAAATTTGTGTATCATTACACCCCTATAACTTTGTGACAAATGACATTTGGAAGACGCCGTGGACGAGTCAACTGCACAAATGTCAGCTAGTCCCCAAAGGAGCTAATGTACCTTTAATTAGGCAAAACCTGCTCACATTAGACTCGCGTCCACACAGCCAGCCTTTAGAGTTCAGGTCTGAGGAACTGAGGTAATCTCCAGTGACAGATGTGCTGACAGAAGGCTAAAACGTCAGGATGAGGTTCTGTTGTATCCTACACCTAAATGTTTCTCCAGCCATAATTCAGCTAACTGCATCGCAGATGCGTACGTACTCGCTTTAGACCCTAGGCACATTTTGTATTGCTTGGGCTCTAGATTTGTATCGCATTGAACAGGATGATGAACATGCACAATGCCGGTTTCCTGGGAGCGGAACACTTTCACACCAGAGTTTATGATCTTTGTAAACAGGTCTACATCTTCGAGTCCCCAGCCTTGTATTGACGTATCAAAGCCTCCGGTTCTCATCAAGTCACTTTTAAATATGCAGGAGATGCCGAAGCCGTAGTCTCGCCAGAAGCCGGTCTTTTTGGTAAAAACGAAGTTGCTGTCTTCGGGGTGGCTCCCAGCGTAGACGAGTTTGGGATTGTACTGGCTAAAGACAACTGGAAAATAGGCCTGACTCCCTTCTACGGTGTTGTCTCTGCATCGCTGAAGCGCGTCACCGTTGAAAATAAGGTCCACGTCGCAGAAAAATAAGAGCGAGTTATTATTAAGCCCGGAGGCACCCATTTCTAGAGCGAGACCTCGTGAAAACTCACCTGTCATTGGTATTACGGACAGATCGGCTTTGGGGTACTTATTATGATATTCTTTAATAAGCTCCAGGTGCTTCTCTCTCTCTTGGTTGGTGTCATTATCCACCAGTATAATGATGAGTTTTACATTCTGGTTTAAAATGAGGCAGACCTTTTCAAAATTATCCATAAATCGCACGAACGTTTCGTAACGGCCTGTCAGAGGCACGAGGATGTGAAGCTTCTTTTGAGCGTGCTCTCGCATCTCCTTGGTGGAGTCAGAAAACTGGAATGGAGAGAAAATCTTGAATGAATTCGAGAGAAGCGAAAAGGACTGAAAGTCACTGTTAATTGCCTCCACTAGCTCGCCTACATCCAGCTCCTCAGGCTCGGTGAAAAAAGGCCTGCTGAAGGACTGCTGCAGGTAGACGTGTCTCCGTACCGGCACTGTTACTTTCCGTCCCTTGTGCCTCTTATAGAGCAGCAAAAGATCCAGAATATACTGAGCCCCATGTAAAGGATTTACCCTCTTATAGCCATACTGGATCTTCTTGAAGTCGATAACCCGACCTCGAGCTTTGGAGTTTCCGTTAATCATCTCCATCACCTGGAGCACAATGTCCTCTAAGGCGAAGCGTAAGGCATTGCCGAGCCCTTGGCGGGGCACGTTATTCTCGCTTGTAGGGTACAAGTACCTCCCGGTCAGGAAATCCCACTCAATGACGTCTTCTCGTTCGTTCGGCTGGTAGCGTGTGAAGGAGGGTGGTGCCCCCAGCTGCTGATCCTCCCACTGCACCTCTGTGTTGCTCAGGTGGCTCATGGCCATGCTCTCACGGTGCAGCTGGAGGGAGCGGTAGCGCAGTTGTGAGATCTGACGGCTGAGCATGTAGTTGTGGAGCCGGTACTGGTAAGGCGGTTGCTTGTTAGGGTGGAGGGTGATAGCACTGTGAATCTTGCTGCTGTGGAGGTCCTCGATGAACCCTTTCTTGTGTTCATAGTTTTCGTAGAACAGCTCCTGCATCTGCACGGAAAGAGGTAGAGAAAGAAAAAGAGAAATAAGATGATCAGTTTACTCGGGTGAGCGATACAGCAAAAAGCAAGAGTATATAATGATTTTTGGAAATGTGCATGATCCAGAAAATATTTAGGTCTGCCAACAATTTGTCAAGATATTTTCTTAAACATCTATTTATTTATTTATTTACTTCCCTGGTAAAGAAGAAAATTATTAATTCGATTACTAAATGTTCCACCTGCATTCATATAATAGCAGAACTATGTTTACTCACATCCGTTATCTGTACTCATAAATTAGATTACATTTTTTTCCCTCAGTTTGCATTATGATATTCTTAATGATGTATTTAATTGTAGTAAAACCTCTCAAAATACATTTCCATTTATAAAATTTTTCAGAAATAAACCAGGACATTCATTCTGGCTGTTTCCCAGACCACTAATACTAATATTAAGAAGCTACAAATAGCAATAAGTCACACTATTGATCAATCTAGTTTATTAAACAATTTGATAAATGGCATAACCAGTAAAGCTAAGGTGGTACAGTGGTCTATTAAGCTAGCCCACGACTGCTTAGATCTAAGCTTAAATCAGTGGTTCTATCGGCTGGGCAGGTGTCTACACAGTTGTTTATGTCTGGGTTTGGTGGCCAAAGCCCTGTAATTAATTGTTTCTGTCATGACCCTGGGCACTTGAGAGGAACAGGCCGCCATTCCATCGCATGCCTCAGGAGACCCCATCCCAAGACATAACCAATAACAAGCCATCCGATAGCACCGCTAAGATCCTGGCAGCTGGGCATTTATACAGAAAAGATTGTGTGTTTCCTGGTTAAAGTAGACCTGCAGCAGCTCTGACCAGGATAACGCTGTTGATGGAAATTAAATGAATAAAAATCATCAGTCTGATGGGCCAGCATGATAGACTGTCGTGCCACCAGAGCGGAATAATAATAATAATTGTATTTAATAAAAAATACATATAATTAAATAAATAGATGGGGAAAACATATCTGAATTATCAAATAAACATATACAGTAAAAAGCAATAATCATGGTTAGAAATAATTGAAATTTTATTATATAGATCTCAATTGATGGACTGAAAATATACATATAGTAGATAAAGAACAATTCATAAAGATGTATTATGCAATTAATGGAAAGACACAGCTAGTCTAGTTCTGGGGACCAAATTTTTTTCTAATTAAAAAAATATATAGTATTGCTTAGTATGGCTAAAAGTAGTGAAGCTTAATAACGTAGTTAAGCTTAATTCAATTATTTACTTCTTTTTGTTAATGTCTCTGTTATTAATGGATAAAAAATCAACTTCTTGTTACTCTGACGTAAGATGTTGACGTCATTAAGATCTCACATAGTATTTTAATATCACTCTCCTTTTTTCATCAAATACAGTAAAACAGTAGATGATAACTATAAGATGATAACTTATTTCCAGCTCAGACATTCATAAGAATTGTTTTTAAATCCCAGCACATTGCAAGGTCGCTGGCAAAATCACGTGACTGCGAGATTTACTGCTCTGTCAAGTAGCGCCACATGAATCCTGTCTCCAGGGGTGTGTTCGAAAACCTAGAGCGCTCCCTAGCTTTTTAAACACACCCCAGGACTGTAGGGGGAGACAGAGCCTCTACATGCTGAACTTACTATGCTGCCAAAACAGCTCAGACGCGCTGAGATATGGACCACCCAAGACGGACCTACCAGAAAAAGCTGCTGTGTGCAGTGAGGGTTCGATTATTCAGCACTGGTTATAACAGCACCGGCTTTAACAGGTACAATGAAGTAAATAGTTTTGCTGGTAACACTGGTGCCACAGTTAGATTTACACTATTTGTTTCAGTGTGTGTGTTTGTTTGGACACCATTTGAATTGCATCGTTTTACATGTTCCACCTGTCTGGTTCTCTTTGTGTTTGCATAAGTTTCCAAAACATGTAGGATGTGCCCCTGCCCAAACCCAGTGTTTTCATATATATACAGTGTATCACAAAAGTGAGTACACCCCTCACATTTCTGCAAATATTTTATTATATATTTTCATGGGACAACACTATAGACATGAAACTTGGATATAACTTAGAGTAGTCAGTGTACAACTTGTATAGCAGTGTAGATTTACTGTGTTCTGAAAATAACTCAACACACAGCCATTAATGTCTAAATAGCTGGCAACATAAGTGAGTACACCCCACAGTGAACATGTCCAAATTGTGCCCAAAGTGTCAATATTTTGTGTGACCATCATTATTATCCAGCACTGCCTTAACCCTCCTAGGCATGGAATTCACCAGAGCTGCACAGGTTGCTACTGGAATCCTCTTCCACTCCTCCATGATGACATCACGGAGCTGGTGGATGTTAGACACCTTGAACTCCTCCACCTTCCACTTGAGGATGCGCCACAGGTGCTCAATTGGGTTTAGTCCATCACCTTTACCTTCAGCTTCCTCAGCAAGGCAGTTGTCATCTTGGAGGTTGTGTTTGGGGTCGTTATCCTGTTGGAAAACTCAGTTTCAGCCCAGTTTTCGAAGGGAGGGGATCATGCTCTGTTTCAGAATGTCACAGTACATGTTGGAATTCATGTTTCCCTCAATGAACTGCAGCACCCCAGTGCCGGCAACACTCATGCAGCCCAAGACCATGATGCTACCACCACCATGCTTGACTGTAGGCAAGATACAGTTGTCTTGGTACTTCTCACCAGGGCGCCGCCACACATGCTGGACACCATCTGAGCCAAACAAGTTTATCTTGGTCTCGTCAGACCACAGGGCATTCTAGTAATCCATGTTCCTGGACTGCTTGTCTTCAGCAAACTGTTTGCGGGCTTTCTTGTGCGTCAGCTTCCTTCTGGGATGACGACCATGCAGACCGAGTTGATGCAGTGTGCGGCGTATGGTCTGAGCACTGACAGGCTGACCTCCCACGTCTTCAACCTCTGCAGCAATGCTGGTAGCACTCATGTGTCTATTTTTTAAAGCCAACCTCTGGATATGACGCCGAACACGTGGACTCAACTTCTTTGGTCGGCCCTGGCGAAGCCTGTTCCGAGTGGAACCTGTCCTGGAAAACCGCTGTATGACCTTGGCCACCATGCTGTAGCTCAGTTTCAGGGTGTTAGCAATCTTCTTATAGCCCAGGCCATCTTTGTGGAGAGCAACAATTCTATTTCTCACATCCTCAGAGAGTTCTTTGCCATGAGGTGCCATGTTGAATATCCAGTGGCCAGTATGAGAGAATTGTACCCAAAACACCAAATTTAACAGCCCTGCTCCCCATTTACACCTGGGACCTTGACACATGACACCAGGGAGGGACAACGACACATTTGGGCACAATTTGGACATGTTCACTGTGGGGTGTACTCACTTATGTTGCCAGCTATTTAGACATTAATGGCTGTGTGTTGAGTTATTTTCAGAAGACAGTAAATCTACACTGCTATACAAGCTGTACACTGACTACTCTAAGTTATATCCAAGTTTCATGTCTATAGTGTTGTCTAATGAAAAGATATAATGAAATATTTGCAGAAATGTGAGGGGTGTACTCACTTTTGTGATACACTGTATATAATATATGGAGTTTATGATATCCAAATCAAAAATATCTGAAAGCGTAGCAAAGCATGTGAATTGAATTTGTGGTGGAAAGCCTCTCTGATGTGGTCCGAGAGGCAGCTCAGTAAATCAGCGTCTCCCTTTAAAGTACAAACACTCGCTTGTGTAAACAACACGCTACTTCAAACGTATGCTATTTCCAAAATATTCAAAATTCTGCAGATAAGGAGGTGTCTCCAGTCTTGAGCTGTGCTAGGGTCACATTTTAATAATTCAGAGTACATTCACCTCTGAATCCCAATCTGCTTGATGCTTAACCTGATTTAAACCTTTGCAAACAGTAAATCTGTACAAAAACATCAGTAACATCTGTCTTTAAAGCAGACATCAAACCTACAGTGATAATACACCCTATGTCAAGAACTATATGGACATCCATCCTACTTATTTATATATGTAATAATGTATATAACAAGCTACTGGGGCCTGTACTTCCTTTGAAATGAATAAAGTATCCATCCATTCATCCATCCTTCCATCCAGCTGTTCATCCATCCATCCATCGATCCTTCCATCCATGAATCCTTCCATCCATGAATCCATCCATCCATCCAACCATGATTTGTCACTCCCGGAAAACGTTTCCATTGCTCCAGAGTCCAGTGGTGGTGGTACACCACTCCATCTGATGCTTTCTGTGCTGATGTTAATGACAGAGGAGGTTTGGAACTCAAGTTACTGAGTTAGCAGAGCATTGGCGACTTTTATGCACTATGCACATCAACACTCGGTGACCCCACTCTGCAATGATACATGATCTGTCTACATAAATGCTACCACTTTTCAATAAAACCATTTACAGTTGATCATGGAATAACCAGAAGGAAATAAATTTCACAAACTGACTTATTTCCTATTACAGTACCACGCTGGAATGTCTGATGCTGCCAGCCGGCCGTACATCTACACAGACATGACTGGCTATATCTGAAGATAGGGATACTGCGATGGGTATTCTTGCCTTGTGCCCAGTGTTCCACTGTTTCCCAGTGGAACCGTTTTTGCAGCAACCAGATTAAAGCAGCTGATTAAAATAAAATAAAAATGATCCACTTTTCCCCTGAATTCATCACTACATCCATTAAAGTCACTCTAGATCCCAGTGTCCCACCAGCCCCCATTTGAAATGCCTAATGGTTTATTTTTATGATGCATTTCACAGCACATTAAACTCTGCAATAATTATGTGTTTTATTTTATGTATGCTATTACAGATTGTCAGTGAAAAAGTTCAGTGAGTTTGTTTGCAGATCACTTTTATGGCTCCATTCATTCATTCATTCATCTTTTACCACCGCTTTAGCCTGGTCAGGGTCATGGGGGTTCAGTTTTCCTAGAATCACTGGGCACGATGCAGTAACATACCACAGACAAGACCTTTCCAGACTATGAGTCTGTCTGAAAACCCACTGAGCTCTCTACATAGACAGCATTTAAGTCATCCTACAGGTGCTTCCAAGAAATAGGCTGTCCGAATTCTTAGATAACTTAAAATGCTCCTACTAAGGTGCCTTATTTCAAAGCAATAATCTGACTGAATGATGAGGAAGCATTTGATGCTTCCATAGCAGTGAAGGCAATCCCAGTATTCAGAGCGGCACAACTTTTCTTACAAAAGATGACAAATATGGCGGGAAAATGCGGAGCAACATACTGAGTTCTCTTTAATAAGATTTAGTGTGACATTTGATTGAAGCGATAAAGTTTTACCAACTCACATCATATTTTTTTAGTTCTCAAGGCTCCAAATAACTACTGCAGGGCTTTCATGTTTTAAGCTAAAATACAATTCATTCTAAACTGCATGCGAACAAACCGTCAATACTATTGTGTATAGTTTTTAAGCTAGCTGCTCAGTGGTACACAGAGCACAAAGCAGTTCTGAAAAGTGTAAACATTGCGTAAGCAGTAATACATGCTTAAAAACGCTTATCACGTGCAAGTGTGTAGTGAAGCGATTATGTTTCAGTCCTTTGGTACGAGGCGATCACGCAGTTACATTAACAGGGTCATAGAATTCATTTGCAGTCCTGCTGTTTCCTGACCCACAGGGTACACTGAAATCATTTTCTCTTTATGGAGGAATGTTCTACCGCTGGCAAGAAAAGTAAGTAAGTAGGAATACGTTTAAATCTGTGAGCATTAATGCCTGGAAAAAAATCTGATAAAAGTTAGTTGTTATAAATGTATACATTCATACAGACATCACAGGATTAATATTTAATCATCTTTGATTTCACTGATTCAACTGATAATTTAAATAAAATATTTAGCAGCCTGTTTTAAAACCTGGTAGAATGGGTAGAGCCATGGGTTACCAACTAGAAGGTTGTGGGTTCGAATTTCTGAGATAAATAAAGGAATTCTATCTGCCCTAGATTATCCTTATTAATAATCTGAAAGCATTTGTAGATAGAGAGGTGCCTGTGCAGAGTGCATAGGTGAAAAAGGGTTCCGCTAAGGGCTGCGTGTGGGTCGGAGGGGGCATGAGCAGCGGTATACCCACCTCGACTGCAACCAGGGATCCCCAGCAGCAGAAGACAAATTAAGTGCGCTAAATTGGAAGAAAATGCAGCCTGTTTTAATACTTAGTACAATGGGTAGAGCCATGGGTTACCAACTAGAAGGCTGTGGGTTCGAATTTCAAAGACAAATAAAGGCATTCCATCTGCCCTAGATCATCCTTACTAGAAATTTGAAAGCAAATGCAAATTAGCAAATTAATAAGATTCATATCAACATTTTTCATATCATTTCATTTTCATTCAGTGCTGTGTCCTGGTCAGGGTCATGGCAGGTCCGGTACTGGATGCAAGGAAGGGCTACCCTCAAGAGGGTGCTTATCCATCACTCCCCATCCTCTGATATAGCCAATCATATCTGTGTGGACGCGTGGCCGGCCGATCGATACCACTGCTGAGATTAGAACCTGGGGTGCCAATGTGGGTGGGCAAGTATAAAAGACTGCTGCACCACCTGAGTGCCATATCAACAGATCCTGAATCCCAAAGGCAGTGAGTAGAGCTTAATATTAAAATTATAAAACAATTTTCAATAGTATATGGTATATAAAAGAAAATTGCATTGAACAGTCCTGACAAAATCCTTTTCTTTGGAGAGTTTCTCGTGAAGAAAGAAACCACTGAATTAAATTACATTTCACAGAGGACAGAATGTTGAAAAGAGAAAGAAAAAAAAGTAAAAGTATGGGAGATTATGTGCTTATAGGTGGGTTATTCTGAATGGTCTCTGTTTAAATTTATTATGAATAGAGGACCAAAAAAGAGAGCTGATCGTGCAGGATGAATTGGATACGACTGGCTTGACTTGAATATTGCTGTGTATTGTTCAGGCTTAGCTTCTGTTCCTTAATCAGCTTTGGTTATTAGAGCATAACTCAACAGAGATGGTAATTCAGGAAGGCTGGCACGTAGGTGCTTCTGAAAGCATTTTCCGGCTCCAGCTCACCTGGGAACAGGGCCGACCGCTGGAAAGCGTAAGCGCTCCCTGAACGGCGTACATTATCCAAGCTTCTGGTGGAGTCGGAGAAACCGATTTCCATTCATGCACGATTCGAGAGGGCATCACAAGTGGCTGCGAGCACTTTTTTATATAATTTATATAATTTTTTGCTCTGTACAATCTGGCCCCACTGTGGTTTACAAAATGTAGCATAAAGCATCCACAAGTGGCCGATCACGTACAAGTTTATTTCGTGTTTCTGTGCTGTTAAAATTCTAAAGTAATTCTGCTGGCAAGAAAAGGAAGTAAGTAAGAGTAAGTTCGAATCTGTGAATTGTTATGGAAAAATCTAAAATTCATGCTTAATATAACCTGAATATTAGTATTATGTATTATTATAGTTGTTAAATCCTTAGTTATATTGTGCTTGAGATGTGGCTGAGAGTTTATAGTACAGAGATAAGCAATATCGTCTGTCATTAAGCTGTCGTAAAGCTGTTGTTCCAAAGTCCAACATCCAATATGATAATGGATAGAGCAGTATAAAGAGAGGACCATAGTATCTGTTCCTTGTTCTTCAGCTATTCCACTGCTGTAAGAACCCATAATATTTTCTCTGCAACCCAGTTTTTTGGCTCGTGGCACTTACGCGGGAAAAACCCTTGTCTAAAGAACAGGGCGTCCTTTTAGAAGTTGCTGGCTGTAGAAAAACACATAATTAGCCAGTAACTGAAAAGGTTTAATAGCAATAGGAGGCAAAAGGTCACAAGGTTGTCACAACCTTTCAGTCCTGTCAGTTTTTGGTGTGGAAAGAGGACATATCTAAGGATTAGTTCTAACACCCTGTCTTAATGCAGTAATTGATGGCTTGCTGACATCACCAGGAAAAAAAATCTGATGATACACCGCTGGCAAAACAGCTGTCTGAGAACAATGCATGAATGAGAGGGAGGGGGGTGGAAAGATGCTGATTTTCATTTCATTTTATTTTCAGGTCTGGATTGTCTGGAAGCACCAGGCGCAATGCAGTAACACAACCCAGGATGGCAATTTAATCCAGGGCTTCGGTCATAACACCACTTTCCCTCCACCCCAAATCCCTCAGACATAGCCAATCATGTCTGTATGTAGACACTCGACCAGCTGATAGCACCGCTGAGGATTCAAATTTGGATGCCAGCAGTAGTGAACTAGCAGAGAAAATACAGTCAACAGAAGCAATCCAAGAAACAGAGTATATATAGCGTCTGTGTAGAGAGATCACTAGGTTTTCGAACAGACCCAGTGAGAAGTGTTTACTGGAACCAGGTGAAGAAGGCAGTAACCATCAGTAATCAGGTGATTGTGAATGAGGAAGTGTGTCTGGATTGGTGAAGCGAGGGGAAACCAGGGACATGTGACAGTAGTCCACAACTGTCTCTACAGGTTCTGAAGAACCGACAGAGTAGCTGTAGTCCACAGGGGCAGTATCATCCGGATGTGTTACTGCATTCCGCCCAGGGAAACCGGACATGCCACAAGTCAGATGGGGATCAAGCACTGGTAAAATGTTAAAATTAAATAAAATGAGGTCCCCAGGTGGCGCCGCCAGTTTGAATCTCAGTTCTGCTATTGGAATCGACTGTGCACCCTCAGCAGCACAATTGGCCACTTGTTTTAGGTGAAAAAAGTAAAAAAGGGGTGGGGTCTTCGACGCTCTATAAGGACCCTGGTTAGTAGCCCGAGGTGCCTGTACAGAAGTGGAGGAAAATGGAGATCAGTGGGTGACTCTCCATGCGCAAGACTGGCCTTATGATCAAAACCATTAAAGTATGAGTAAATAAGAAGGGGTTCGGTGGGAGCGTGTGTCAGGCAAATATCCCCTCCTCGGATGCGATCGGGGCCCCCAGTAGTGGAAGACTAATTTAAGAAGACTGTAAATTAAGAGGAAATGGGGAGAAATGCATAAATAAAATAGCATAAAAATGAAGTGAAATGAAAATAATCAGGAACTTTGGTGTGCCTGAGGTTAATCTGATGGCCCAAAATGAAAGTAATTTCAACGTGTTCATTGATTCAATCTAATAATTAAAGCAGAAAAAATTCCATCCTAAAAATACCCGTGTCCGTATTACTGATTTTACCTCAGGCGCAGCGTGATTCGATTAATTCCGCTGATCATTAAGACCTCGGCTAAATGAAATCCAAATCGGCAGACAGGTAATGCCTCCAGCGGGGTGCTAAGCTTTAAGCTTAGAGTCTGAGATATAAATTCATGCACTATAGCATTCATATTCTGTGCCAGCCCAGAACAGAGTTCAAATATAAGGTTTGCAGATACATTTGGATGCTGTACCGAATTGCCTTTCTATTATTTAGACGTACGTGATAGCCACACTGATGTGATGAAAAATCTAATATTTCAGGAGCGCTATGCTAAATATTAAAAATGTCATCGGGCTGACATGCCCGTGTTTATATAAATGCCTGTGAAAATGTGACAAGCGTAAGCACATCCAAGTGCTATTGGAATCAAACCACAGGGTTGAGAAACCAAGAAACCAAGCAAACGTGCCAGCAGGCTACAGAAGGGTTCGATTTTCTCTTAAACTCAAGCTTTAACTACAAAGAAGCATTCATACTAGCTTACACAGGGAAAGGAGACGATTATCCAAGGTACCTGGATCACTTACATTTATTTCAAGGAGAGCTATTGCAGTAATCTTTGCCATTCTGCGAAAAAATTGGACCATCAATCCATAATCAGGGTGCTACAGTGCCTCTGCAACCCAAGAAATTACAGCCATTAGTAACTAACCAAAGTTATCAAGGAGGCTGGATTGTACCTGGCCAACCTGTCATATAGCTCATCAGAAGGGCTATTAGTGGCATGATACTGTAATCTGTGTCCCGTGCCAATCAATACGAACAATAAAACAGTCTCTGTTAATAGTCTCAATATAACCGAAGCAGGAATTTATCCCAGACATTCACTGCTGTTTATTAGACACCTATCTTGGATGTACATTCTTTGATGATTTTATAAGCTACACATAGCATATTGATGAAGTTTGCGGGTATACAATTACTGATTGTAACCCATCAGGTGCCTTTTTGCATTTTGTCATCCCACTGCAGCCCATTTTCAACTGAAAACTCGCACTCACCACATGTTGTTTGGGTGGTGAACCATTCTTATCACCGCAATGACACCAACGTGATGATAGTATGTCATGATAGTGTGTGTTGTACTTGCATGCAGCAGGTGCAAAAAAGTTGTTGGGATGTTTAAAATATATATAAAAATACTGAGATAAAAGGTGGTGGATTTGTGTTTTTCAGAGAGCTGTGCAGTTTATTAAAACAACAACATGAAAAATGTTCAGGTAGTCGCAAACAATATTATTATGTATCATTCAGTCACTCTATAGATCTTCATTACGCACTCTCCTCTCTCCTCCTGACGTGGGGTCAAATTAGGACTTCAAATAGATACAAATTGTCTCATCACTATGCCACCCTCACTGCTTGTGTTGCCCATCCATCTCCTTCTGTGTAATTCCCTTGCCTCTCTCTGGCACCGCATGCAAATCAGTCCTGTAGGTTTACAAGACAACGTTCTGCACTAACGACGCGACGCAAGCGGCGCTGTATTGTTAAACTGTCTGTTTTACTAAATAAAAATGTTCCCACACACTGGCCGAATGTATGTGGACACTCCTAATTCAAGTCTGGTGTTTCAGCCACATAAATTGTGAACATTTATTGTCTGTTTTAGCACTGCTTTATCCTGTTCAGGGTTGTGGTTGGTACAATTTACTGGGTGAATGATTTTCACGGGTGTGAATTAGATAGAGCCTTAATTATAATTGTAGTGGAATGGATGGATGGATTGATGGCTTGTAAAAGGGATTTTTTTCTGTATTTGTGTGTGGTGTTCAGTAGAGACTGTAGGCTTTGACCCTCTTAGAATGTTCAAATGATCCCTTTTACGGTCAAAAGGGCAAGAGGTAATAACATTTCCTCCGACTCAGGTGCAACACCAACATCAATCACAGGCAACTACGTCTGGACCTAGCAACACTCCAATACCAGAGACCATTAGTTTAGATTTCTCACCTGCACCCAAAAGAATTGCACAGTGTCAAAAAAGGGCAAATCTATTAAAGCACCGGCTCGCTACCATCACAGCTGCAGCAGCACCAGTCAGAGGAGACTGCAACGGTCATCCAACATCCAGAAATGAAGTTGGTTATAACACAGTTATAAGAGCTACTGGTTTAAATCTTTAAGATTCTTTATTTTTACCATATTGACCATTTAGCATCCATTTATTTTACAGGGAGCATGTGTAAGGCAAATATACCCTTCTCAAAAGCAATTGGGATCCCCATTAGCAGAAGACTAATTGGCTACTCTAAATCAGAAGAAAAAGGGAGAAAATCCATAAATAAAAATGAAAAAAAAAAAGAATCCCAAATACTGGGCCATTGAGGCTGGAAAACAATAATATGATCTGATCCATAATGCTATGGGTAGCCATATGGTGGAAATCCACTATTGTCCATTGATTGATTTGCATGGTTGTATAACACCCAACAAATTTAAGGCAATTTTACAGGACCCAGTACCAAGTTATTTAAACCAAGGTCATTGGTTTAAGCCCTACCACTGCCAAGTTGCCACTGTTGGACCCTTGAGCAAGACCCTCAACCCTTAACTGACCCCAGCTATAAACTGCTTTGGATAAAAGTGTCAGCTAAATGCTATAAAAGTAAATGTAAACATGCCCATATTTAAGAATGATATTCTTACACATGAATGGTTGAATAAATACCAGGATGTAGCCATGCACCCTCTGTAGCCTCCCCAAAGCTCTAATTCTTATGGTGGTATTACACCATTGTCTATTGGTTGCTTTGCAAGGCAATTTTACAGGACCCAGTACATCCTATGGGACTAGTGTTCAGAAGCTCATTGGTTTAAGCCCTACCACTGCCAGTTTTCCACTGTTCAACCCTTGAGCAAGACCCTCAACACCTAATTGCCCACAGCTATAAACTGCTTTGGATAAAAGCATCTGCTAAATGCCATACATGTAAATGTAAACATTCCCATATTTAAGAATGATATCCTTATACATGATTGTTTGAATAAATACCAGGATTTAGCCATGCACCCTCTGTAGCCTCCCCAAAGCTCTAATTCTTATTTAAACCAATCCTAACCAAAATCCAAGCTCCTAACCAAACCTCTTTACTTGTCTATTCTTTGAATGTATTGAATTATATTAGTCAAGGCACCAGCAATGTATCAGAAAATAAAACCAATTCCCCTGTTCCATGACAATGGCTTTTCTTCTGTGTACGCTTAGGTTCTCTGCTTCTTTATACTGATACTAAACAACAGACACTCAAACGCCCCTGGATAGACTGAGCTCTGATGGCAAACTGAATATCCTGCATGTTAAAGCTCTGCAGCAACTCTCAGATTTCAGCAGCAGTTTATTTCAACTGAACCGTTGAAAAAAAAAACCTCATTGTTGGCATCATTTCAGTTGTCGCCAAGAGCAAACACCCCGACACCCCCCCCACCCCCCACATACACACACCTCCTGAAAGATCCTGTCTGTGAAGTAATTTTGTATTCCTATCATGGCGTTACTGGAGTTTGCAGTTGTAATGATACTTCTTCTCGTAGGAAGTGATATCTTGCCGTTGTTCAGTGTAACTGTGATGCAATATAATAGAGGCTTATTTCAGATTATGAAGAGCTGGTTATTGCTTTTCAGTGGCCCAGTGGGGACCCGGCACAGCGGCCATTCGTTCTGTTTTTCCTTTCTCCATTCAGATTTTATCGCTCATACACGATCTCCTTAACAATAGCTCAAATTCATTTTTAGGAGCGCCTTCCGAACCCACGCTAATAATCCACCCACATTGTGATATAATAGACCTTTTACAAGAGCCACATTAGCTAGAAGCTATTCAAGAGTAAAAGCACTGCTGATGCTTTAGGTGTCATTTTTTTCCTGTCATTTTTACATAACTTGTACACTGGCTGTATAGAGGAAGAAAGACGTTCTGCTTCTTTTCTGCAGATGAAGTGAGTAATCACGAAGAGGACGCACTTGCCTTAATTGAGGCATTCAGTGTGCTACCGACACGGCACCTTGTACTGAACGATTCATTCAAACAAGCTCTTTAGCTCTGTCTACAAAAAACAAACTGCATCAAGACTAGACTTTTGTTAAATGGAGAAAAGCTCCTTTGTTTGGATTCAAATCTGCATGTGATTCAGAGCTTGTCAGTCATTTTAGCTAACAATTCATTTAAGCTAAGAATTACTAAGATGTGGAGGTTATCATTAGCTACATACGCAGACAAGCCAACTGATCACAAACCTGGTCTCCCTATTTCACAGCTCACTAGCCGGGCTGTATTTTTCCCTACAATGTCATGGTTCTAATTTAAAGTGGAAATAAATAGTTCAGGGTTTTATGAAACAGTAAGAATCAATTTCTCTCCGTCATGTCTATGCTTTGCTGCTGACTACATCATATAAACCATTGGTGGCACTGGAGGTCAGTGGCAAACAGGTTAAATCAGATTAAGCTTTTGAGCACAGCGACAAGCGGTAAAAAACGAGCGGCAAAGCAGCAAATCTGTGCGGTACATGATGCTCAAAAAAGTACAGCAGCAAAGTAAGTGGCCCAGCCTCACTCCATAGGAAACAATGGTACAACCAGCAAGTCCCAAGCCTTTAGAAATGACGTTATCTATCTTGAGTGTGATTTTTTACATCCACCCTCCTGAAGGACGTCTACAGAGGTAGTGACATCCTATTTGTTGGCAGAATTGTTGGCACAATAGCACCTTCTAGTGACCAGAACCTAACAAACCACTTTGGGTACAAATGAATGAACGATTCCTTTCAGCTGCTTCCGTTAGGTGTCGCCACAGTGGATCATTTGTCCGCATATTTAATTGGGCACAGTTTTTACACTGGATGCCCTTCGTGACACATTTGTCCAGGCTAGAGACCAAGTCAAAAACCCCTGCTGAGCAAGCCAAGGGTGACGGTGGCAAGGAAAAACTTGAGAGGAACCAGACTCAGCATGGACCTCCATCCTCCTTGTGTGGAAAGCACTAAGGGTGCATTTATATGTGTGCCGCAAATGGCTAGGTTTACACATGCACCTTCTGTATTTGTGAGCCCAGCCCAGGATTCGAACCCCAGTAATTAGGCAGTAGCCAGCAGGCAACAAGGTAGCTCACTAGGTTTTTAGACAGACCCAAGATGTATCCCCCACTACAGCATCATTTGTCTCATCTGTTCTACTGCTGACATTGTTTTCCAGTTTTTCCTTTCCTGTCACTAACAGTTGTGCTGAACAGCAGTTATGTCGCAAACATTTGTTTGACAGTGCCAGCGTTCCCTCATTTTCACATTCCTACTACAAATTTCCCAGTGCGTTCTCCAAGGGCAAAGGACACAGTGCATCTATCCATCACCCCAGCCTGTGCTGACAGCTCGAAGATGCTGTGTACATTCCACTGAAGTTGTGTTAAGGATCTGTGGCATAATGCTTTAGTCTGAATAGTGCTGTGTCAGTTGTGCTCTCTGTGGATTGCCCCCTCTCTCATTCTGGGCTTGAATCACAAACAGACTTTGTATCTGAGAGGCAGAAGTGCTGAAGTCATCACTACGCACCTTCCTCGTCCCTCTCTTGTCGCACTAAAGGACAAATATTCCACCAAACGTTTTGCAGATTAGTTCTGTTTAATCTCTGAAACGTGTGTCCTGGGTAAAACAGAATCCCTGAACAGGTAAGTTTGCATTTTACCATAGAAATAATCAAAGTGGGTCCAGCACTACATAGTGCATCATGTTTACTAGCGATCCTACGGCAATTCAGTTAGCAATCGATTAGTCAAAATGTTCAATGCATGCCATGCAGCCACTGGGCCCTTGAGTAAGGTCCCTAACACTCTCGGCTCTAAGGGTGCTCTACAATGCCTGACCCTGCGCTCTGACCCTGCAGTTTCAAGCGTGCTGGATATGCAGAAAATACATTTCATTGTACTGTACATGTGTGCACGTATATATAACAAATAAAGCCAATCCATCTGCTCTAAATGATCCTTATCAACTGTAATAAAAAAGAAAGAAGTGGAGCAGGACCGGTTCAGCACCGAGCAGACTGTAACAGCAGATACCATAATGGTACAATCACTCCAGCTGCAACTTCAGTCTATTTATATCATAATTACATCAGGAGGTATTACTGTTGGCACAGTAGCATGGTTACTAAAAGCTTTTAGAAATAATAATGGTGAGGGCCTTCTAAAAAAGGTTCATAATGACCATAATCCTTTCATACAGTCAGGTCTTAGATTGATATTAAATTTGAGATGATAATAAAAAGACGGTGCTTGGGTGGCACAGCGGTAAATTCCACTAGCCCGCTAATCTTCAACAGTGCTATCGTCCAGTCAGGCATCTCCATACAGATGATTAGCTATGTCCAGATGAAACTGGATGTCTAGACCCTGCGATGGACTGGCGTCCTGTTCGGAGTCTGTTACCGCATCACACCCAGTGATTCAGGGGAACTGGACCCACTGCAACTCAGGTAACGCAGTGGGATCTAGCGCTGAGACTCTGAACTCCCCTGTTCGAATTTCGGCTCTGCTACCGGTCGGCGGGGCGCCCACTAGCAGGATGCCTGCAGCAGACAAAATTGGCCTTCAGTCTGCTGGGTGGGAAAGACTGGACTAAGGGTGTGGTTATCAAACACTGTGTAGGGACCTTGGTTGCCCAGGGCGTCTGTACAGAAAGGGTAGGAGCGCAGACATCGGGGCGTGGCTTTTTGTATGTGAAGCCGACCTCACACGCAAATCCACCGAAGTATGGGTGAATAAGAAGGGCTCGGTGGACTGCGAACACGTCAGAGGGAGTGAGTGTCGGGCGAATATACACACCCTCCTTGGACACCATCGGGGTCCCCAGCAGCGGATTGGCTACTCTAAATTGGGAGAAAAGGGGGGGAAATTGCATACAAAACAATAATAATAATAACAATAATACCATTTTCCTATTGGTAGTAGTGACTTATAATTAATTGTTAATAAGAACAATTAATGTTTTACTTGCTGTAAAAAGCATCTGAACAAAGTGCAAGCAGGTGACCAGTACTTATTAGCCAGATTAGCATCCAGCCAGCTAGGTGAGCTGAGATTAGCGGATGTTAATGCAGACCATACAGGCACTCTGCTGTTGGAGAGTACACTAAGTCTTATTCATTAACATACCCCGCTCCAACTGCCTCGGCTCCATAAATCATACGCCTCTACCTATATGCTGAATACATAAACAGTCCCATTCAGACACGGACACAGCTGAGGTGTACTGGAACCCGTTTTACCAGGGCAAACTTTCTCACCAGGGCTGAATTGGAAATGACTAGACTGGAAGATACAGGGGGTAAAATCCTGATAAAAATACACTAACAGATCCTGATCATGCTGTACATGCACAGCAGCCCAAATTTATCTTAGAACTAAACGTCTTGCGCAAGGAAGAGTGGGTGAAAATTCCCAAACCAGCTCTCTGTAAGAAACAGAGGCAATACAGCTGCACGGGGAGGCCTAAGTGAGCCTGTATGGCATTTTCTCAGACATTGTGGGTGTCAGCATGTGGCAAAGGTCGCAAGTGCAATGGAAAATGGAAATAGACCTGACCAAATGGGGCGAAATGGGAAATAAATGGGCAGTGGCGGCTCAGTGGTTGAGGTAATGGACTTGTGATCAGAAGGTCCCTGGTTCAAGCCCTGTCACTAGTAATGTGCCTCTGTTGGACCCATGAGCAAGACCCTTAACCCTTAATTTTAAGTCGTCTTGAATAAATGGCATAAATGTACATTTTTAAAAATGTAATTAATTAAATAAAGATGGTACCTGGTCTTGGACCTGACTACAGGACCTAAGCTAGCTGGATATTTGCATTTGGCTGCCTAGAAGCTAAAATGAGGAGAGTTGCTATAGAAATAGATTAGGGTGACTATGCACGAGCATCCTCATGCAGGATAAAACCGTCTCTGGGGACCAGCTGAAATCCGCAGTGTGTTTTTGCCAGGGCCTGCGACAAAGAGGGACGGCTTGGGGTGAAACAGCACATTTTATAAAATCATTTATGGGAACATAAAACATTTGGTCGTCCTGTTTGACCCCACTTGAACAGTTAAAGTCATATAAAATATATGACCATAAGTACATGGACACTTGATTTATTGAAGCTATTGCTTGCAAGTGCATAAAATCAAGTATGCAGACGTTCAGTCGGTGTAAAACCTTCCTGACAGTTAGTTGGCCAGATTCCTGCAGTGAAAAAGCCCTGTTCAAGAGGAGCAAGTCAAAACTGTGCTATTTTAAAGAAATCACTTTTTTTCTCTAACAAAAACCTCACCAATGCTGTCAATGTGTCCTTAACAAGCAGGGAAAAACTTACTGACCGCGCTTTCACTGATGAATCATGATGCTCCTTGGTGCAGCTACAATTATGTAATTAGTCCAGGTTTCCCTGGCACTCTTTTGGGATTTTGAGAAATGAAAAATACATTTACATATACGTAGTAGCGGGCATCTACATACAGACATAATTGGCTATGACTGGTGCATGAAGTTGGGGGTGGGGGGGTTTAAATAAAATGAAATAACTTGCACTACCAACAATAGAATGTATTCACAAACTATGCTTTATTAGAGATGAGAATGAAGATTTAGTCTATTAGGTAACTTGTTACTACCTAACTATCCGTTTCCCCTTTTTCTTTGAATCCAGTCATGTCCAATTCCCAATTTTAACCCTGCTGCTGCTTGCACAACCCCCAATCTGGCCAAAGAGCAATGCAGCCAATCACATGGCCCTGCCCACAAGTCCCCAGTCGTCAACCGCTTGTTATCACCTGCCAGTGTTGGAATTCAACACAGAGTCCATAATATAAATAATCTCTTCTTTAAAACAACTGATAAGTTATCAGTTAACAGCTATCAGATTATCAGTTTGTCAGTTCATTTCAGTCTTTCTTCTCTTGATTTCCCCTCATCTGCCAATCTAGTCAATTCCAATTCCCAATTGTGAATCCGCTGCCCGTGTGGAGAGCCACGCTATGCCTAATTTGGACAAAACTCCCAACGGTGTCTCTGGGAATGTTCAAGGTCCTTGAAATCTTAATCCGCCGTTTACTCAACAGGAAATCAGCCATCCCAGCCTTCAAATCATGCTTCAGCTCTGCATCACCAGCACAAAAACGTCCACCCACACATGCATTTACTTACACTCGCTCACTCGCTACGCCTGTAAAATCAGCCTAGCGTCTCTGTAAGGCTCATGACAAAGCCGTCCTTGTACTAAATAGCATAATGATGTGCAGAATAACACAATAATGATAAAGAGCTGTCGGACACACACACACAGACACACACGTTTCCCACATGGCTTTCTTTACCTTCACACCCTGGTTACCAATGAACTCTTTCTTCTGACTTTAGGGTGTCTGTGTTTGCTGATGTGGCTGGTGGATCTGACTTGTGTGTACTGACTCACACTCTCTGTTTGCTATTGTGGCTCACTGCACAAAGGCAGCAGTGACAGAGTTAGTATGAGCAGTCTTCCCATACACACCGTGTAGTCTCAAGTTACCTTATTTCTACTGTCAGCAATCATGTTCCAACAAAGTGCAGTTGGTTGGTCGAGAATGTTTTTGCTCTGGTGGCGCAGCGGTCTATTCTAACTACCAGCTACCACAGAGATCTGGGTTCGAACCTTAGCTGTGCTGCAAGTCGGGCGTCTACACAGACACAAACTCCTAATTGTGAATCCGCTGCCACTTGCACAACCACTGATCTGATCAAGGAGAGCCGGATCTCCACACTTCTTTTTCTTCTAATACGTGTCCAGTCTGTGGCCGCTTCTTATTACCTGTTACCTGTTACCTCTATGAGTTTCTCATGTCAAGTTTCAAGGTACCACTGTATATACTTAGAAAGTGTAGAGGTATTGCACATGTACAAATAACAGTATTATTGCATGTAATACAACAATATCACTTTGGAAAAAAACTGGAAGTTTGGAAATGCCCTAAATATACGCCTTAAATGCCCTGCACTTATGTTTTGTGTTGCCTTGGTTTGTGCCTGTTTTCTTCATCCACTTGCATACTAAGCAATGAACATCACATAGTCCAGCAAAAGCAAAGTCTTCCCCTTCAGCATCATTTCCTATTTCATACTTCATTGTCCCCTTACTGAGGTAAGAAAGTAGCCGTTCTGTAAAAACGTCACTCGCCCTTTATGAATCCACCGTGCTGAATCAGCCGGCGAGCGTGACAGCCTTGGAAGTGACTCTCTGTTTTTGACAGGTCGTTAAAGCTCCGCTATCGCACCGGATTTAAAATGCCTCGCCGCACTCAGTTGCAGTAAAGTGCGACAGAGATAAATAGTGTGTCCCCGGCCTCGAGCTCCAAGGATGAAGTCGCCTGGATTTGCAGCGAGGCCAGATTGGCATGTTGCCCAACACTATATCAAATCTCTTAGCCCTCATCTGCCTTCTTAAATGAGCCGGCACCTTTAAACACTAACTCACGTTTACCACCATGTATTTATTCATGCCAGTTTCAGTGTCAGCTGTGGTTTCTGTGGTCAGGCACACCAAAGTGTTGTGTGCTAATCAATAGGGATGCATAGTTAGGCAGTTTCAGAAATATCAGAAATAGCACTGCTAAGATTCAAACCCGGTTCTCAGAGGTGGTGGGCTAGCATAACAGATTGCCGGGCCACCCAAGCATCACTGTTTGATATATTGTTATTCATTCATTTATTGTCTGTTTTACCACGGCTTTTATTCTGTTCAGGGTTGCGGTGGGTCGCCAGTCCATCATAGGGAAGATATATTTTTATCATGATTACTATTATTATTATTAATAATAAAATATTACAATTATTAATTCATGAACATCGTGCTTGTCTGAATCAATAATGTCATTTTAGATGAGTCAGCAAGTTTTTAGTGACGTGTTCTGTCATTTTGTAATCATTTAAATTTGGCCTTAAACTTTGCAATGAAAGCAACAGAAAATAGTAAAAGGACCTTGATGTTTAATTCTTGACAAGTGTGCAAAAAAACCGTCATCATACTGGCATGTAGCTTTGGCTTTCATGGGGGGACAGATGGCAAGATTTGCACTTTCTGTAGCGTTCCGGAGAGAAGGTGGGTGGAAGAAAAAGGACCGGCTCGATCCACTTCAGACCTGCTTTTGGGGGTGGACATGACAGCAACGTTCTAACGTAGTTCAGAACACGTGATTGGAAGTGACAGAATTGAAGAGCTCGACAGTGACCGACTGAAGTACTTTAAATGCAGAGCTAAAATTCTGACAGCTGTAATTACACAGCTATTTTAACTGGTCACATTTAAGAGGACACACTTTTACAGTGCTGGCCTTACATGAGAAGATAGAAAATGGCCAGTTGGTAGGAATTTTGGTTCTTTATTAGGGAAAATATCAAAGGCAGAGTGTAGGCATATCAACCATATCAAAGCCATGACGTTTTGTGTTCCCTTCCTTCATCCTATTTATGAGAACTGGGTGGTCACAGGCACTGAGCAGCTTGCCATAATTGGGCTGAGGCTATCTTAATTTACCACTGCGCATACCTGGTCTGGGGATTCGAACCCATCATACTAGTATTAGCCGGCTAGCTTATTTTACCACTGTGCCACCCGAGCTCCCACTACAACTCATGAAAACAGTAAATCTAATTGTGTATGTAAGTGTGCAGCTTTAATCGAAAGGCTTCAGACAAAGGTTGATGAGTGGGAAGCAAAGTAATGAAGAACTTGGTAATTAAGCAACACATTGACTAAATTACCAATGATTACAACAGCAAAGAGGTTTCCCTTGTGCCATCCATTTCAAATAATTCCTGCACAGTAAATAGCTGTGCAGTCGAGTCATGGTTTGAAAAGGACTGAGTCTGTGTGAATGCAATTCTGCAACAATGACTCCTTTCACCAGATGAGCCCAGAATCAATCCTGGGTACAGAGCTGACCTTTAAATTTGAAAATCCACCAACTGGCAACTATTTTGACTGTTGTAGAAAACCCAGAGGTACCCACACAGACAAGAGATGTTTCTTTCTCCCAATGTTGCCGGCTACTCTGTTGGCAACCTGCTTTTCTCTGAAACTGTGATGCTGTGCTTGATCCAAATGCTGGCACTAGTGTTATGACAGAACTGGCATGGGTGAGCCAGCTGCCACAGAGGTAGCGTGATGACCCTTCCAAGAGCCTTGCCATGTATGGATCCATGCTGGGAGCAAGCTTTGCCAAAATATGGATAGGAAGTCCTGCTTCTTCACTGTTGTCCATGGCTTGTTTTGGGTTTCCTTACTTTACCCTATAAAACTGGTTGGTCACAGGCACTGGGTAGCTTGCCTTAATGTGACCATCAGTTTTCATTTCTGCTCTATCCATTTTCTATCCACTTTCTCCATTGCAGGCTGTAAATTTGTTGTTACTTCGCTTACATTTTGGCCACTGCTTTTATTTTTTCATTACCCCTTCAATACCCAAAGTATTGTTCTATGTTGGTTAGGCATCCTGCAAATTGGGTTCATTTTCTTTGAATGACTGTGTAATGACCCAGTACTTGCCGCCCCGTTACTGCAAATACTGGGTCATTACAGGTCATCCAAGGACACAAGGATGAAATAACGTACTAAAATATATTTAAAAATTTTTTTAGCTGAAACGATGGGAATTTTAACACTACAATAACTCCAAACATAAAGCTAAAAGACCTGAAGATGTGTCGTTGTAAAAGCCAAGCCAATCTACTGACTTGGATCCCATTAAAACTGCAATAATGTCTGTCTATCTGTGTGTTTGTGCAGTCTGGTAATCTGGTATTGCTTAGAAAAACTGCTGACATCTAATCAGATTAAGACAAAGTGGTGATTTATCAATGCCATGTTGAGTTTTATTAATATGCTCAGCCAGTATTGATTTACATGAAAGGTTGGCTAAACCCTGTCTGAACTCCAACATAATGTCTCTGATCAAGAAAATCACCCACTGATATGTCCTAATACACCAGTACACAACATTTCCTGTATATTGCCTAATACATTAGAATTAAGAAGCCCTGATAGTATAGCAACTTCCTGCTTACTGTCATCCACCCATTTTCAGTTCAACAGATATTCACCAGACAATGTTTGGGTCAAGTACAGAAAATCACCTCGGCCATCCCTACACTCCATCCCCAGCCAGACAAACCCAATCATGTCTGTAAGTAGATGCTCCATCGAGCAGCAACAGGTATATTAAATAAATCATATAAACTAAAAGATATGCTTCCATTACCTTCATGGGAACAGTTTTGGGAAGGCTCTTTGCAAATTAGACTTTCCTGTTCAACATCTGCACCTGACCACACAGATTAACCGCTTTGGTGGTGCAGCAGTCTCTTCTTGGTGTTATCTTTGACTCTGACCTCCGATTTGATAAACAAATCAACTCTGTGGTAAGGAATAGCTTCTTCCAGCTCAGAAATATTGCGAAGATTAAGCCTTTTCTCTGCTATTCTGACCTGGAAAAAGTTATTCATGCATTCATTTCTGCAAGAATTGACTACTGTAATTCTCTGTATATTGGGATTAGTCAGTCTCTGTTGCGGCGCTTGCAGGTAGTCCAGAATGCAGCAGCAAGGTTACTGACTAATACCAAGAAAAGAAACCATATTACACCAGTCCTTGCCTCACTACATTGGCTGCCTGTTCAGCACAGGATTCATTTTAAAGTGCTTTTATTTGTTTTTAAAGCGCTTAATGGTCAAGCCCCGGCTTATCTCAGTGGTATGCTTTCTCCCGCAACCGCACAGCGATCTTTAAGATCAGCCACTCAGAATTTGTTGACTGTTCCTAGGGCTCGTTTGAAGCTAAAAGGTGATCGTGCATTTGCAGTTTATGCTCCGAGGCTATGGAACACTCTACCTCCTAATATTCGACAAGCACCTTCGGCCGCTGTTTTTAAATCACTCCTAAAAACATACCTTTATAAGCTGGCATTTGAACAGTGAGGAGCTGTGTTAATTTTAATTGTTTAGTCTATTTGTATTTGTTTTATTTTGTCTCTTACTCTGTATTTTTATTTGGTTCTTACTTTTTTAATATAATGTTGTGTTATGTATGCTTATTCGATGTACAGCACTTTGGTCAACGTAAGTTGTTTTAAGAGTGCTTTATAAATAAAATTTACTTACTTACTTACACTAACACGCCTAGTTCAAATCTTAGCATCTACACGGACATGTTTGGCTATGTCTAGTGGGTGGGCCCTGCAATGGATTGGTTCCCTGTCCAGAATAATCCAGCCATGCGCCCTAAACGAAAGAGGAATGACGGTAGGAGGCTTTTAAATTCATCAGTGTTTCCTCTGCAGGACTCTTTTGCGATGAGATATGATGTGTTTCTCCGTGCCACGACTCCCACCCTCAGACTTGAAGCAATTTGCAAGTGATAGTGGGATAAATGAGGTCTATGTTCTGTAACAGCTTTTTCATGTTAATATAAAACTAACTTGCCTATTTTAATGAATGCCACTGATACTTAACATGTTCTGACATGTCATCACTTTACAGTAATGCTTTGGTAAGTAGGAGAGTCTTAATTTATGAATATGTTCAGCTTTTGTATCCAGAAAGGAGCAGTTAGCAGAAATAAGAAAGAAATAAATTAAAATAAATGGATAGAATTAAAGTTCAATAGTTCTAAAAGTTAAAAACTAAAGGAAAGAACTAAAGGAAAGATGTCATCAAAGAGATGGCAGTTGTAGCCTAGTTGCTAAGGTACTGGACTAGTAATCAAAAGGTCACTGGTTCAAGCCCCACCACTGCCAGGTTGTCGCTGTTGGACTCTTGAGCAACCCTTAATTGTATAGACAATATACTGTCACAGTACTGTAAGTCACTTTGGATAAAAGCATCCGCTGAATGCTGTAAATGTAAATGAGATGGGTTACGGCCAGTAAAATATTTGGTTTGGTTTACTTTGGCTTGTTTTGGCATTTTATTAGAAAACAGTCATGCATATGAATGATAGTTTGTGATTACACAAATGCAGAAAAGATCAGTGTTGTTTCATAACACAAATCAGAAGTAATCTTAGGGATTTGTAGGACTTTCTTGGATAGAATTTCTGTTTATTTCAAAGGAGGCCAATTCGAGGTTGTACTTTGCTCTGTGGTATCATGATCCATTTATGTAACTGGGTTTAAGAGACTAAACTTAGAAATAAGACTCATTTTATGTTAGCAGAATGTACTGCAGTGGTTAGGGTTTAGAAAAACAAACACAATCCTAAAAAAATCGATGAGAAACCAGTGCCCTAAAGCAATTCAAGGCGCTATTTAAAGGCTGTGGACTGAAAATGCTTTTTCTTTAAAATCTAGTTATTTCAGCAGCAGTTTTCTCGTCCTCCTGCTGAGCTGACCGATCCTATTAGCTTTATTTTAGAACTTTAAACTAACATTTCTCAGACAGACACTATAATTTTGGAAATGTATTTTGATAACTTTATATTTCAGCTGCCCAGTTGGTATGGCCATATCTTGTAATTTATGTTCTTATATGATGGGTCTGTCTGAAAACATAGTGAGCTGCCTTGTTGCCTCTTGCCTACCTATTTAAGTAGAGAAGATTGTAATAGGACTTCAAATTTATAAGGCAGATTATTTAGACGCACTACTTAGACAGCGATTAAGTCCATGCAGTTTCACTAACTAACACGGTTAGATTCCAGCCATTCAAATCAATGGGCTGAAGCTGCACAACCCGCTAGCACGCCAGCATACCGAATTTGCAAGTAACTGACACGTGTGCACCTTTACACAAATTAAAAATCAATGAGAATTTATTTACATATGAAAAGAACTCGTTGCTCTGCATTCGTCCGCCATATTTGTAATTTTTTTGTAAAAGAAGTTGTGCCGCACTGAATGCTGGGATTGCCTTGATCGCTAAGAAAGCTAAGATGCTCCCTCGTCATTCAGTCAGATTATCACTTCGAAATAAGGCACCTCAGTAGGCAGCATCTTAAGGTATCTAAGAATTCTTCTCGGGAGCGTGTAGGATGACGTAAAATGCATCTATGTAGAGAGCTCACTAGGTTTTTTAGACAGACTCGACCTGTGTTCAGCCAGCTTGACATGTGTTCTCACTCTCATTAAACACATTACCTTGCTGACACACTCGGCTGTGTCGGCAATTTGTCAATCAGCTGTTTCCAATTATAAGGTCACACGTTAGAATGGCAAGTGTAAAACCAACTGCTACTCTGAGCTGCAAAAGTGGCTGACGGTCACATTCATGAAACAACCTTATCCAAGGTCTTAATGAAGAGTAGCAAGGGTAAAAATACCCAAACACCATCCCTTAAGGAAGTTGCTTGCGGTCTAATAGGACTAAACTGGAACTTTTGGACTTGAATTCAAAGTAATATTGGTGTATCGAAGTTTAAATAACATTTACATTTTTGGCACTTTGCAGACGTTTTTATTCAAAGTGACTTACAGTACTGTGACTGTATATTGTCTAAACAATTGAGGGTTAAGTGCCTTACTCAAGGGCCCAACAGTGGCAACCTGGCGGAGGTGAGGCTTGAAGCAGCGACCTTTTGATTACTAGTCCAGTACTTTAACCGATAGACTACAGCTGCAGGTAAACTTAAAAGACACTGCTATAGCAACTTTTGCTTTAGTTTATTAAACATCTGGTGTGTGCTGCACACAAATGCACTTCTGCCAAACTGACCTTACAATACAATGCTAAGAGAATTTTGTAAATGGAAATAAGTACATCACAGACTTCATCATTACATCATTACCTTGTGCAAAAGTATTTAGGAAAATCACTGACTACAATGACCTGCTAAAGACATAACTATGTAACAAGGGGGACGAATTTTTATAAACTATTAGAACTTCA
This sequence comes from Trichomycterus rosablanca, assembly GCF_030014385.1. Classification (NCBI taxonomy): domain Eukaryota; kingdom Metazoa; phylum Chordata; class Actinopteri; order Siluriformes; family Trichomycteridae; genus Trichomycterus; species Trichomycterus rosablanca. Next base: position 23,707,069 of record NC_086005.1, on the reverse strand, counting down.
ATCTGTAGATATAATTTTATTTTTATGTCTAGAGTATCTCTGTACAAACCCTATTTCTGATAAAGTTGGGACATGTTTTAAAATGCATTTAAACATAAATCTGTTCTGTTGATTTTCTTAAACCTTTATTTAACTGAGAAAGATACAAAGAAAAGACATTTGATATTTTTACTGTCCAACCTAAATGTATTTTGTGCATAAAACAAATTTACACTTTTTAATGCATGAAAAGTTGATAGAATAGTCAAGTTACATCATTTTAAAACATTCTACAATAAGGGGTATCATAATTGGGTATAAAAGAAGGATCCACCAAATGCTCAGTCTTGGAAAACAAAAAGGGATTGTTGCTCGCTACTGTCGCTATTGTCAATCACTTTTAAAAAGGAAATTTCTTGCAAAAAAGGTCAGTCACCATCTACTGTACATAATATTGTGAAAATATCTGAAGAATCTTAAAGAAATCAAAGTTTGTGTGGGTAAAGGACAGAAATTACTGTTGAATCTGCATAAGAAGAATCAGACAACGGTGACCATGAACTATTTAGCAGCTGAAGTCTTGTATCAAAACTCCACTTGCAAATAAGTATCCTCAGTTCCCGAATGATTAAAAAGTGTAAGTAATAGAAAAACATTCCTCTGTCCCATGTTTCTGGCATCAATTTATAAATTTGTTTATACTTACAAAATGCAATTTCAGTAAGACCATGAAAAATCATTTCTTTATAATTTTTCAGTTAAATAAAAACTCAAGAGAATGAACAAATCACAGATTTGCATTTTACAAAATGTCCAAACTTTTCTGATAATGGGGTTTGTATAACAAGTCCGCCAACACCACACAGCAGAAAATGAATTAAACATCACACCTGCACAGATCATCTCGTTACTGTAGAGTGCCAGAACCTCATCAGCATTCACAAAGAGCACGAGTGTGATACCACAGAGGGTTGAACCTGACTCCAGCCTAGAGGAAACTGAGAGGAGTCCACTGTAATCGATATGTGTATGAACTTCTGCAGACCGTGAAAGGTGCTTTTGTTAACCAAAGGGAAATTAAACATGCTGCCAAAAAAAATAAATATACACGCCTCAAGTCAGTAAAAATTACCGTTCAGTATAATTTATGTATTCAGCCCTTACAAAGTGATTAAACGAGGAGCAGCCATGCAGTAAAATAATCATCTGATCAACTGTCTATTTATATAGTGGTGCTACAGTGTATTACTACTACATCTCCCAGGATGCTTTGCCCTGTTTTGGTTTCAAACTGTGTATTCTCTGTGAAGTTGCTGGTGCCCATAAAAGTTAAGTAAAAAAAACAATTTCTGTCATTATGTTTTCATTTAATGAGCAACTTACCAACATGCTAAAAATATGGTTTGACCCGCTTGATGTCATGCTTCAGCTAGCTAATAAAAAGCTACATTATGTGAAAATAAGCAAATAACTATTAATATGACTGTTTTGTGTTGGGTTTGTGCAAAAGTAATGTTATACTACACTGTTTAACCAATAAAACAAATGTATTAATAATCAATGCACCACTAACCAATAAAAAGCATCATAAACCAATGTGCCAATAATAAATGAACCTAAAACCATTGCACCAATAACCAATACACCAATAAAAAAAGCATCAAAAACCAACGTGCCAATAATAAACTAACCAAAAACCAATGCAGCAATATTCAATATGCCAATACAAAAACATCACAAACCAATATGCCAATAATAAATGAACCAAAAACAATGCACCAATAACCAATACGCAAATAAAAAGCATCAAAAACCAATGTGGCAATAATAAATGAACCAAAAACCAATCCACCAATAACCAATACGTCAATAAAAAGCATCAAAAACCAATGTGGCAATAATAAATGAACCTAAAACCAATGCACCAATAACCAATGCATCAAAAAGCTCACGACCCAGGGTTTAAAAAAACCGTGCTGTAGGGTACTGTGCCACTGAAAAGGGGCACTTCCAAAAAGGATGACTAGCCACTTTACATTTCAGAATTATAATATTATGCTGACTCTGCTCTAAAGTGAACATGCTACGTGAGAGCTGCATTTTTGGGCTACGATCCACTTAAATATATTATTTAGGCAATCACCCAAGCTTAATACAATGACAAAGCATTTGAACTTGACCCACTAATCTTAAATAGGTAAACCAATGAAATATTTAAGACTCCATGTGGCTTACCTCATAAGACCAGACACACTGGGTTCCCCCAAATCGCCTGACGCAGCGTCCCACCTCCACATCCTCGTGCGTGGTGTACATCTCCTTCAGGCAGGTGCCTATGTGGGGAACCATTGCACGCAGTACCTCGCGGCTGAAGATCATGCCAGGGCCTCCCATACAGAAGTTCTCACCAGGCTCCAGTGCCAGCTTGCCAAGCTCCTCAGTGGTGCCAAGACCTGTTTGCCCCAGGTAAAGCGGCTTACTGCTGTTAAGCGAGCGCAGGAAGAGCTCCAGCTTTTCCCCTAATACAAAGACAGCACACACAATGCAGAGCGTATGAGAAAGAGCAATAATATTATGTTCGCTCTTTAGGGTATATGAACATTTGTGTTAAAAAAAAAACGTTAGCATGCAGTTAGTGTGCAGAAACCAACAACCTTATCCAGCCTATTGTTAATATCACAGGGCTAATAGGATGAAACAGACAATTAATCTGATAGTAGCTCTTGCATCCAGAGATTGTTTCATGAATCTGGCAACCACATCTATTAGATCTTATCAACCAAATTAGTTTTGCAGTTAATTAATAGAATTCTTAATATGAATTGATGCTTTCTGATCACTCTTGCTTAAGCTACAAGAATTTTAAGCATTCTTTATTAAAAGTGCACTGAAAAGACCAATAAACATGTGCTATTTTAAAACCATAGGCACTAGTATGAAGTCTCCTTCTCCCCCTTGCAACTAGAACAGCCTCCACTCTTCTAAAAAAAAACCTTCCACAAGATTCTGGAGCATGTCTGTGAAAACCTGAGCCCAGTGAATAGAGCAACTGTAAGGTCAGGCACTGGATGGCCTTACAAGTACAGGCACAGGTCATTACGAACTTTCCAGTCATCCTGGAACAGGAAAGGACCTTTCCCAAACTGTTGCCGCAAAAGCGAAAGCTTAAAATGTATTTTATATGACGCCTTAATAAGTAAAAGTGATAAACAGTTCCTGCACATAAGCAGAAAATTTTGTACTGTACTGTCTACAGTTACTGCTGTGCGGCACCCGCTCTACCAGCTGTGCCAACATTCCGCCCAACTTGCAGGCAATAATACATTACTACCAGACAGACCTTTTAATCCCAAATTACACAGTGAATCCCTAAATACAGAGTGGCATGGTGAAGCAGCTGATGAAGTGGGTGGCCCACAGCAACAGCATGGTTCCTGAGGTTCTGGATTTGAGTCTCACTTCTAGTCGCTGTCTCTGAAAAGTTTGACATGTTCTCTGTGTGGGTTTTTTAGTTGGACTGGCTGATTTAAATTACCCCTGATGTAAGTGGTAAAATGTGTGTGTGTTGTCCTACAATGTTTCTGTCTTGTTGCCAGTGTTTCTGGGTAAAATAAATTAATTTTTACATATGTCATTCAGAATTCTAATCCATTCCAGCTGTCTACATACAGACATGTTTGGTTGTTTTTTAGATTGGGGAGGGGGGAAATTGGGTGGGTTGGGGGTGTCCAAGGCCCTAAGATTGATTAGTATCCTCTCCTGAGTGTGTTACTGCACTGAGCCCGGGGAAGTCGGACCCACTGCAGTCCTAACCAAACATCAAAATGAAATGAATTTAGTTTTCAATGGCTGCTTGTTCTTAATTAGCCTTTTTATGAAACACCGGGAGCAATTAAGAAATGCACCCTAGACAGAACACACTCAGACTCACACACACACACAAGAGCGGTTTATCCAATATATCTACTGGCATTTTTTTTAGGTGTTTTGATTCTTGTGGATTCCTTCAGAAAATATCAAAAAAGTAAGCAGAGTTTAGAGTTAAAGCCAAGATTCTGGAGCTATACAGCACCAACAATAAATGCCTTTTAAAATCCACCATGAGCAAAATGTCTAGACATGGTAGAAGAAATCAGGTAACTGCTTACTGTACGTTGAAGGTGCAATAACAATCAAGGTAATGCTGCCAGTCATTAAATGTCCAATTATCTGAATGCAATCTGGGCCCCTGTACAAGATTTCTCCTGAAAGCCTTTTTAATAATCTATACAGTAGTTCAGACTTTGATTTACACCTCACTTGACAGTTAAAATGATAAATAAGTACACATCCTGTACCGGTGACCATAATTCAAAATAACATTTGCTAAAAGCTTTGGAAAGAAAGTTGCCAGTTTGTAATTGCACGCCTGGCACTAAAGTCCAGGAAGATGCAATTTCCCAGAAACTTTCTTTGGCTGGTTCACCTTGAATGTAGACGTCATCGTCCGCCCTCACGAACCACTCGAACTTGTCCAGGTAGTGATCGTGCATGTACTTGAGCATCATAAAGGACTTTTTCTGAGGAGGGTATGAGTCATCCACTCCTGGCAGCGACACCATGGGCAGCGGTCCTGAAAGGGGCACTGTGTCAGAACCCTGGCTTGAAAAGAACTCCACCTTTCCTGGGATGCTTGATGCCCAGGTCTTGTAGGCAGCCACTGCTCTTGAGTCCAGATACTTCTTGGCAGTCATGACTCCAACGTAGAGGAAGTGTTTGGGTCGGGGAAGGGGTTCTTCTCGGCTTGTTTTGTCCAAACTTTCTTCAAAGCTAGTCTCGTCTTCATGGCTGGACGGAGGTCTGAGCTGGCTAGCGTGCCAGTTATTGCTAGGTGTGGAGATTTTGTGTGATTTTTCGACTTTACCCAGGCTGTACGGTGAGCACAGGGATGACTTTCTGGTTTTGCCACCCAGCTCGGTGACCCAGGGGACGAGCAGCCAGGAGGCGGTGGTGAACCCGAGGACTACCCCGATGAGCACGCTTGACCAGGCTCTTCTGCAACCGAATGCCATGGTCTGATCAAACCTGATGACTTTTATAGAGATGGACAGGTTTGACCAGAGGAATCCTTGTACTGCTGGAATGAGGGATGTGCCCAGGTGTCTACCATCATGTAAACTTGAAGTATGTCCTCAAATGGTTAACGTACCTGGACATTCTCAAGTGTCCAACAGCAGACCAAGTCTGGAGCAGCAGTTTGAGGAAAACCCATCCATTCAGCTGAAGTACCCAGCTCATACAGCAGCGGTCCAATGCGTTCAAATGCAAAGCGCAAACTCTTCATCTTGTCAGGCAAGCTGGTCACATTTGGTTTAAAAGCATGTTTGCCTTACCCGAACAAAAACAGACTTCTCAGGGTCCATAGTGACAAGCACAAAGCTCTCTTTCAGAAAACATCCATCCAGTTTTACACTTCTGCTGTAGTTTGGTGACGACAGAGAGCGATTCCGCTACCTAAACCACTGCGTCCTAGGCTCACTCGCCATGTTGTTTACAATTTGGCACTCGCGTCCGTTTAATAACTTCGCTTTTTAAAAAATAATCTTCATCTATTTCTATACTTTACACGGAGCTTATCCTGACTGCAGCGGTTAGTCACGCTTGAACATGACCGGCTATGAAAGTGAAGTGTTCTTTCTTTCTCTCAGCAGTCTCTCTCTCTCTCTCTCTCTCTCTCGCTCTCTCTCTCTCTTTCTCTCTCTCTGGGCGGAGCGACTGTCTTCTCGAAATAACGGGCTGCTTCAGGGAAATCGAATGGAGCGCTTCACTCCACATCACACGTCCACATCCACGAACCGTCGTGCTAACGGTGTAGCTGGTCCCTAAATACTGCTATACAGACATATAAATGAGTGTTGTTTTATTCATAAGTCGCGTTATTATTTCAAGATGAGATAAAATGTCAGGGAAAGGTATTACAAGAGAAGAAAGAGCTTCTTTATTCGGCCGTCAGCATTTACCTGACTGGTTTCACACCCCGCCTCGACTAGCTGGAAATAAAACGTTTACATACAGTACTGCCTGTGTGGGTCATTTATTTCTAAATGATGGAAACACATTTACACACATGAGTTCTATCAAAAAGTTCATTGAGTTTAAATACACCGGAGACCAAAGACCTGAGACTACTAGTGAAAATGCTTCAACAGTGTCTCATTGTAAATCTTAAACCTTAAGAACTACCTGTTCTGACTGGATTAACTTTCCCTTACAGTTATCAGAGCTGTATTATACAGGGTGTCCCGGGCGGCACGGTGGCCTCACAGCAAGAAGGTCCTGGGTTCGATCACCAGATAGGGCGGTCAAGGTCCTTTCTGTGTGGAATTTGCATGTTCTCCACGTGTCCGCGTGGGTTTCCTCCGGGTGCTCCGGTTTCCTCCCACAGTCCAAAGACATGCAAGTGAGGTGAATTGGAGATACTAAATTGTCCATGACTGTGTTTGATATAACCTTGTGAACTGATGAATCTTGTGCAATGAGTAACTAGCGTTCCTGTCATGAATGTAACCAAAGTGTAAAACATGACGTTAAAATCCTAATAAATAAATAAATACAGGGTGTCCCAAAATGAACTGACATTTTAAATTAGCTGGCAAAACCAGAGTTAGAGATTTTTAAATTGATGTCATTAGTAAATGTTGAGGTTAAATCAAACTTTAAAAATGGTGATGTGAATTGGCCGGCAAGATCATGTGACTTGACGCCGTTAGACTTCTTTCTTTGGGGTTATCTTAAGGATAAAGTGTACACCAACAAACCACAGAAGAAATTCGACACAACATTGCTGAAATTTCTCAGCAATTTTGTCAACGTGTCATGGAAAATTTCATCAAAAGAGTGAACATATGCTGCCACGGTCGAGGTGGTCATTTGTCAGATATTTTGTTTCATACATAACCTCCATGTCTTTACTTTCAAATAAAGCAAAAACATTATTAATGTTCAAATAAAAATGTGTTTTATTAAAAAATTTAAATGTCAGTTCATTTTGGGACACCCTGTATATTACAACGTCATGTGGGATCTACAGATAGAGAAAGCCAAGAATTGTAACATCAGTAACATCACAATATGTTCTTTGACTATAGCTGGTGACTTCTCTGTGCTTTTTTTGTCCATATAAATAGGGCTAGTTTTAACCCAGCGGTCTCATTAACATGGTAAAGAAAACCCAAACTTTCACTTAATGGTGGAACGACAAATCAAATCCAAGAACCACTAAAAAGCAAATCTGTCATACATTGGAAGCTGTTGGATCACTGTCCACAGTCAAGCAAGCTTTACATCATCATTAGCTTAGAAGCTGGCATGGAAGAAAGCCCTTGCATCACAATCATGAATCATGATTCAAATCATGAATCCTTGCTAAACATATGTCAGTTTAAAGCTAGCTTGACTTTGTGCTGTGTTACCAACACGTTCTCATTCAATCTCATTCAAAGTCGTCAATATTTGCAGCTTGGTCAAGATCCCCCTGCGTCATGTTACAGGTATACTTTTTACACCACCAATTCATGTATTGAATATACTTCTATATGATGGAAACACGTACTTTGTCCAACATCTCCTTTTACAAACATGAGTTAATATAACATAATATAACATTAGGTTAATATTGAGTTTAAATACACTGGAGACCAAAGATCTGAGACTACCAGTGAAAATGCTTCAACAATGTTTCTCATTCTTAAGAACTACCTGTTCTGACTGGATGAACTTTCCCTTACAGTTATTAGAGCTGTATTATATATTACAACTTCATGTGGGATCTACAGATAGAGAAAGCCAAGAATTGTAACATCAGTAACATCACAATATGTTCTTTGACTATAGCTGGTGACTTCTCTGTGCTTCTTTTGTCCATATAAATAGGGCTAGTTTTACCACAGTGGTTTCATTAACATGGTTAGGAAGAAAACCCAAACTTTCACTGGTGAAAAGACAAATCAAATCCAAGCACCACTAAAAATAAGTCTGCCATAGATTGGAAGCTGTTGGATTACTGTCCACAGTCAAGCAAGCTTTACATCATCATTAGCTTAGAAGCTGGCACAGAAGAAAGCCCTTGCTTCTGGATCATGAATCCTTGCTAAACATATGTCAGTGTAAAGCCAGCTTGACTTTGTACTGTGTTGCAGGTATACTTTTTTGCACCACCAATTCTAAATGATGGAAACACATACTTTGTTCCACATCTCCTTTTACAAACATGAGTTCTATCAAAAAGTTAATTGTGAGTTTAAATACAGTGCAGACCTGAGACTACTAGTGAAAATGCTTCAACATTGTTTCTCATTCTAAATCTTAAACCTTAAAACTATACAACTACTCGTTCTGACTGTATGGACTTTTTTTTACCTTACAGTTATTAGAGCATTTACCCCTTAGAGCATTTATGTGGGCGTTGTAGCTTCAGAAAGCCAAGAATTCAGCAACATCACAATATGTTCTTTGACCATATCTGGTGACTTTTCTGTGCTTCTTTTGTCCATGTAAATAGGGCTAGTTTTAACACAGTGATCTCATTAACAAGGTTAGGAAGAAAATTCTAACTTTTATTTCATGGTGGAGGGACAGATAAAATCCAAACACGACTAAAACAAGTTTGGTTGTATTACTGTCCACAGTCAAGCAAGCTTGACATCATCATTAGCTTTAAAGCTGGCATGGAAGAAAGCCCTTGCTTAAGAATAATGACGTTAAAGCTGTTGCCTTGTAGAGGATCATTTGGATGAATAACTTTACAGTTAAAAAAAAAAAGTAAAGCATTTGCTTTCTACTTCACACTGTTGCCCCTACCACAGAGACAGTTCTGATGGGTTATAAGGGCCTAATTGGCACTCAACAAATTTCCTCCAAAGATATATTATTGACTTGCCAGTTGTGTGTCTGTATAGGCACACAACTTGGATCTCATCAGTGGTTGGCTAGCAAATGTACACAATACTGTATTGATTTTACCTGATGATTACCTAAATGCACTTATACTTAAACCCTGGCACTCAGAAATGTCAAACCCAGGCCCAGACAAATGACAGCACAACTGAATATAGTGTTTATACTTGTCTGAAACACCTAAATTAAAGTGGTAAAGCTGTATTATGACCATACTGCCGTGTGCAATGACAGATTTATCAGGCTCAAAGCATTGCGTAAATGACACTGACAGATCTCTGATCTCTTAAAGATAGCAGCTCCTAGTCAATGCAGTAAAGAAAACAGCTGTCCCAAATCAGCACTGCTACACAATTACCCCTCTCTCTCTCCCTTTATGGCTCATTAAATCCAGACCGACACTTTGTGACGACATTCTGACCTACGTCATCACCCCAGTCTCTCTAGTGGTAGGAAGTGATAGTTCTAGCCCAAAAACAGAAGAGCAATATTTTATCCCTGAGCTGAATACTCAATGAACTGTGCTGCATTTAAACAGCCAGGCTAAGTAATTAGCAGAGTGGAAAAGCACTGGACTGTGCAGTCTGCCTTTACAACCCTTTGTGAAAGAATGAGACAGTCTGACCTCACGAATGTTGTCCTTGATGAATGGGTGAAATTTTCCCAAACACACTCAAAAACCTTAGAAGAGTGGAAGCTGTTTTCACAGCTAAAAGCCCACGGTTTCACCCAGTCTCACCCCCTAGTTCAGATCTAGTGTAAGTTTTTTTTCTTTTCCTTCCCCTTACATTTTGGAATTGTTGGTTATATGCGAGTTCTAACTATTGTAAAATGTCCTTCAGCTTGAGAAAGGCTCTAAATAAATGAAACCTCATTATATTTATTACAGAAGCATGTCGATCTTTAATACAGTGCTGTGTCACAGGTATTCATTGGTACTTTTCGGCCTTGCCCTCTACACACATAGATTTATCTAAATTCTCTGAATCGTATAATAATGTTATTGTCTAGCTTCTTAAATCCTTTGTGATTATGCATTAAAAACTGTTGTTTTTAAGCTGTTGGACTATTTGCTCACACAGTTTAAAATCTAATTAGGAATTAATACATATGAGGGATCTTCAAAAAGTTTCCGCACTTTTATATTTCCGTTGAAAACGGTGAGGGTGGGAGGAGTAGGAATTGGTCGTGTCTGAGAGACGCTTATAGTCTGGATTTAGTGCCATCTGATTTCCACCTTTTTGGACGCTCAAAGAACCTTTAAGGGGAAGAAGATTTTCATGTGATGATGTGAAAGCAGCGGTACGCAGATGGCATTAAAAAGTTGGTACGATGATGGGAAAAATGCATCAGAAGGTGACTGTAGAGAGGTGATGTCATTTGTTTTAAGAAATGTTAATAAACAGAGTTTTTAAAAGTGCTGAAACTTTTTGAAGAACCCTCATATTTACATTTAATCCAAAGTGACTTGCAGTTGACTCATGGGGCTTGCACCAGCAACCTTTTGATTACTAGTTCAGTAAACTGCTACCACTGCTCACAAAAAAAATATCTATCTAATAAAGTAAAGCATTAAATCAACTTTTTTGTGGTGTTTTTAATTAAATACCTGAAAATGTTTACAAATTACCGTGTTCTGTTTAAACTTTACCTACTGTCCCAACTTTTTTGAATTGGGGTTATAATAAGAGTACTGGAAATATGCTGGTGTTTATTTAGCCCCACAAAAAAGGACTATTTCAAAACCAAGTGTTTAAAAATTCATCCAAAATTTTGTCCATCTGCCAAGTCGGGTGTAAAGAAGTTAGATCTGGAACTGACCATAAAAATTCATGATCTGTGCAGCTGAAATATTCTCTACTGACACTCAATATAAAAAACGTGGTTTGAATGATCTACTAATATAACATGAAGGTATTTCTAGACTGAACATAGAAAACACTCAAGCAGAAGAACCATACTCACCATGTGGGTGTGACTCCTGTTTTTCACAGATGGGGTAAGATAGGGTTACACACACACCTGCTACTGACACCTGCTTCTATATTAATAAATAATAAGTGCATTAAGGCTGAGTCAGACTCAGAAGTCCATGCTAGCTGAGAGAAGAACATGGACATTACTGTTCTTCCGAACAATAACCATCCAGAGAAATTCCTCCAGCTTGATGTGAGAACGCTACCAGCCAGCCATGGAATGTTCCAGATCGGGGCTGCACTTTCTGGCCAGAGGCAATGGCACAACAAGGTATACTCACAGGTAAGAAAACATGCTGAACAGCTTAACACATTAGCATTGAGACCAAAACAAATTCAGGAGGATTTGAATGTTGAGTAGAGTTTACTTTATTTAATACTCATGAATCATACAACTCTTCTAGGTAAAACAGAGCAAGCTTTAACTTTTTCAGTTTTACATTTTATGGGGAAAAGTTTCCACTGTCAGGTGCATTTGTTCATATACATACATTTCAGTACACAGTTGACAGCTTGCACTGTTTCGACATGCATTTATTTATATCTATATGACATTTTCAGTCCTAGATATTTTGGATTTTACTGGCAGTTCTTTTTATTGGCTCCATCTTTGGCTCCTGTCATTGTCTGTGCGAAGGTTTCCCAGCATCTCTCAGTGTCTATGAGGATACCCTTAGTACTTCCCATTTCCCACCTCCCAAATCATGCAGAAGGTGGATTGACTGCTCAAAATGTCTCAGAGTTTTGTCTATATTCCTAAATGACACACATTTGTAGCATTTTTTATTTGTAGTGAAACACTAAGGCAGCTTGTCGTTTTGATCTATACGCCACCATGTGGGTTTACTACTTAGATCTGCTACTTTAAAGTGCTTTTAGGTGTGAATGATTTTAGATGTGCACATGAGGGCACCCTGTCAGTCGTGTGTTCCCATCATTACTGCCACATTAACCAGGATGAGACTATTATTGAAGATGAATGAACAGTAAATAAATTAATGGGGTTTTTTTTCTTTCTCCCTTTTTGCGCCCAATTCAGTCATGGCCAATTGGAACGTATCTCTCTCTCATCAATGCCGCCGCCACCCCAACCCTCTAAACAAGGAGAGCTGATCCATGATCATCCGCCCCCCATGCAGGTGCCTCGATCTTACAGCAGCAACGAGGAGCCCTGTTTCAGCCACTGTCCCTCCCTGCAGTCACACAGCCAATCATGTGTCTGTGTAGACGCCCGGTTGGCTGATTGCAGAGCTGAGATTCAAACTCAAGGGCTCTAAATCTCAACACTAGTATAGGCTAGTGTGTTTTATCGCCTGAGAATTACTCACTCTAAAGATCAAGGCTCAGTCTGCTCTTATTACTAGAAGCTTAAATGATTTATGAATTGTTATTAACACAAGATGGAGAGATAATCCTTTAATATAGTACATAATTTATCCATTATTATCATTATAGCTTCAACATTATGGTTAACAATTTAACACAAGCGTGAGTTTGACACATTAACTGTGCTCTCTTCTACTGTCCACTCTGTCTTCTTTCTTTCAGAGTTCAAGGACAAGAATGAAGATGTCAAAACAGCCAGTGTCACCAGGGGGCAGTCCTGAGTTCAGAGACAAAATACTGGAGCAGCACATCACACCACTTACTCTAAAACCAAGGGTCAAGCAAAACCCACTCTATACAGATATACAGACTGTACATGTGGAGGAAAACCAGAGGTCCAAACCTTCCTGGACTATTGAGGAATTTGACAGACACTCTTTGCATGAAAACCTGGCTGATTATCTACAGGTAATACTCGATGCTGAGTAGTTAAAGAATCAGTGAGCTGATTTCTGTGTCTCAGATAAATATTTAGAGCCCTAAACCATTTTACTTTTAAAGCATTTTAGATGCAGTAATATATTAAGTCAGACAGTCACACTTTGCCCTCCTTGAATCCACCATGTGCCAGCAAAGGTCGCATTTAAAGCAGCAATGAGGAACACCGACCTCCCTGCCTCTGGCATGGATTACTGTATGTTAGACTCCTGTACAGGTCAAGAGCTCTGCTGGGATTCGAACTCGATAGCTCAACCTGGTGGTGGGCGAGCATATTAGGCCCACAACAGTTATTGCCCACAACTGAAGTCAAAGTAGCTTTTAAAACAAGTCAGAGATCCAATCCCATAAAATTTGAAGAATTATACAAAACCATTTTAGAGGCTCTCAATTTACCCCAGAGCTCAATTTAATCCAATCTAGATTAAATCTGAAAGTATAGACAAACTTTCTAGGTCAAGCTGTCAATTTTAAAGCTAGTCAGCAAGCCCTTCCCAGTAGAAGTAGTTTGTTTTATTGTTAAGCTTTACCAACACTATATGTATCTGGTAAACATTAAAGTAATTGGCAGAACTAATATAGGTGGTGGCATTTTTTTTAAATGAGTTGGGTTTCAATACTTACAAAATTCTTAAGGCAGTGTGAGTACAAGAATAATAATTCAGGATAATACATTTAAGTCACTTTAATATCGGTTGATTTATCTTCTCATAATAATTCTCTTCTCTTACAGGAAGACCCTAGGAAACTGAATTTTTGGCTGGAGGATCTGTACACGCCGGGCTTTGATTCCCTACTGAAAAAGAAAGAAGCAGAACTGAAAAGAAACAAAATGTGCAAAATATTAACTTTAGTCATTCTGACTGTTTGTGTGGTCATTATTATCATCACAGTGCCAGTTGTAGTAATTCAAAGCAATAACTAATTTGATACCATGATACCAAATGATACCAAAATTATGGACTTGGTTTTATGATCTAACCAATCAGCAGTGCATTTTTGTCTCAGGTTGGCTAGGTATGTGAATAATTTGGCATGTTCTTCCAGTCTCCAAATGGGTTTCCTATTGGTCCTCCAGTTTCCTTCCACCTCCTGAACATGCAGAAGATGGTATGATGAAGACTTGCTCTAATGTACCTTGTTGCCCTGTGATTGATTGCCATTCTGTCCAGCGTTTAAAATCTCCACTGTATCCCAGTCAGGGTCACAGTGCGAGCAGAGCTGTGGTGCATCGACTTGACTTTAGATGAACAAAACGTTTATCCTGGATTTGGCTCCAGATTTAACGTGTTCTTATTTTGTTTAGATCTTTTTTTTTTTTTAAAGGTGACTTGGTTTACGTGGCTAGTAGTGATTTAAAAGTCATGTTATTGTCTAGCTTTGGACCTCAGTCACACAAAAGGAGTCTCTGTTCTTCTTTATAAGTAGGTTTTTTAACCATTTCCCACATAAAACAGTTTGCAGAAACCCTATTTATCGTTTTGTGTTCTACAGCGCCCCCCAGTGGTCAATCTGTTAAAATGTTCATGTACACTTAAAGGATTGTAGATACATGTACGTACTTGTATCAGGTACTGGTCAATATCTAATTGTTCTTAAATCAACAAATTTCAGATGAAAATATCTAAAGAAGCAATAAAACAAGCTGGCTTTTTTTTACTTTCCTCCTGCTAGTCACAACAAGAGCATTTTAATGCAACACAACAAAGGAAAACATGACAGACCCTTCTGCTAAATAGCTTGTATTTTATGATTAAAGTGCTATTAATAACACTATTATTATAATTATTATTATAATTATTATTATATCTTCAACATTCTTATTATTGAAGTTGCATGTTTTACCACTGCTTTATCCAGGTCAGGATCACAATAGGTCCAGTTTCCTTGGTATCACTGGGCACAATGCACTATCACTATGAACAGGATGCTAATCTATCGTGGCGCCTCGGTCACTTCCAGCATAGCTAATCATGTATGTGTGAAGAAGCCCAACCAGCCGATAGCACCACTGCTACACATTGAATATCATGTGGAAAGATTTACCCAAGAAAACATGGGGACCAAGTCCATATTAATAACCATGGTTTTACAATAGAATGCAAAACAAGCTCACTGTCAGGTGTCCTTCAGTGCATCCTGGTGCGTCTCTTGTGGGTAAATGATGCACATATGCCGAGTCATCCAAGTAACCTTGGAGAAAATAGGATTTGTTTACCAAGCCGACCTTTTACCATTGTTCTTTTGTCCAATTTCTGATGCCTGGGTGCCCATTGTAGGTACCACACAATCCATACACAGAACAGCGTAGTCTTTATCTCTTGGCAGCCCGACAACCAGTTGGTGGTTCATAATTTGTCCCTCCTTGGCTCATTATCAGTGGGTACTCACCACAGCTGCCTGTTCCAGTCCCCAAGTCCCTTGCTGCTTTGAAGATACCATCTTTAACCCCATCGTCTGGTCATAACAACTTGCTTCAACAAAATCACTCAGGTGTAAATGCCTGATCCTATTTGCTGCATTCATGAATATAACCCTGAACAGGACAAGCACAATTGTTACAAAATAGGCTTTGCTATGCACATTTTGGTGGGTGGTCCTAATATTTTGGCTGATATACTGTACGTATATATGTACAAAAAAATAAGACATCACTGCAAAACATTTAGGTTCTCTGGCTCTCTATATATTTTTTTCTTCATTAAATAAAATTTGGTTCAGGTGATTATTCAATTAGCACCTCATTAAATGAATTCAACAGACACTGGAATGGAAGCCATAAAAATTGTGATACTGACAGGTCTGAAATTGGTACTTCAGTAATGACTACATTACATAACTGTGCCTGTAGCTACAGAAACCCTATGATAGTGTTTCTAATATACAGTTAAATCATGTCAGCACAGCACATTTCCTTTTAAACCAGGTATGAGTAAAGCTGACTTATAAAGTCTGTGTATCCAGATCTACCAGATTAAACACAGATCAACTTTAAGAAAGCTGAAGACTGAAGCAGGGAATAATGAAAAAACAATAAATACACACAAAACTCATTATAAAAAATAGGGAAAAGTACATTTTGATTGATTAATTGAAACCTTAAATATTCTGATTGATTTTCAGCTCATTTTAGTACATGGTTTCTATATTTTGCATGATCCATCTCTTTTGTACCAATAAACTTAATTATATTACATACAAATATTTTTCCAATTTTTCGCTCTAAATGATATAAACACCAAAAAAGATTCTTCTTCGACTTTGCAGTGTGCTCAGGATGCACTCCAGGGGCTTAGCGTCAGTCTACACGTAAGTTAATTGTGCTGTGTTACCAACACCTGCATGATAAGGGTGTTGAATTTCTGTTGTCAGCATTTAGCACAACTCTCTGGTGATGCTAGGTGTGTGTCATATGCAATGCTTCTCTTCATTTAACTATTTGTTGGATCCATATGAGTATAAAGTGATCAGATCCACCAGATCGTCCCAGATAAACGTACCAGAACACAGAAAAATGGGCAACACAGTTCAATTTGGTGGCTCATAGTCACATAAGGTAGATGTTTTTTTCTTTTTATTTGTCACTAATCTATGTCATTAAAACCCAACAGAAATACAGTTAAACTAAAAGAAAAGAAAACATGTTAGAAGTAGCTCAAACATTTGGTTTAATTAGATTTTCAGATCTGAAAATGAAGATACACCAACTCAAACACTATACAACATACTGAACACTGTCGAGTCACATTATTATGACCTCCAGCTAATATCCAGAATAACCGCCGTGTGCAGCAGACAGCAGCTAGATGGGCTGGGAGAGACTCAGTAAGGTCCTGGTAGGTTGTCACAGGTATCTGGAGCCATGCTGACCGCGGTGCATCCCACATCTGCTGGAGGGTGCGTAGGAGATGATCCATAGAGCAAACACGGCAATCAAAGTGGTCCCTTAAATGTTTAATTGGGTTCAAGTCTGGGAAATTAGGAGGCCAGGGTAGTACTTGGAAGTCTTGGTCATGCCCCTCCAACCAATGTCGGACATTTCTAGCCATTGCTGGAAGATCCCATCCGCCCCAGGGAAGACAATCAGCATGTATGGGTGTACGTGATCTGCAGGGATGGATTTGTACCCAAATCAATTGAGAGTGCCTTTCACACTTTATGTACGCACCAAGCCAGCTCACAAAACGTGACTTCCTTCATGAGCTGCGAGCTGCAGCTGTTGAAAGTAGGAAGTGGTCATAATAATGTGACTCGACAGTGTGTAATTTTAATAAATAATACAGTTTTCCAATGACATACTGTAAATGCACATTTGATTTTAATGGACCTTATTTAATAGCATTTAACAATTTTAAGTGTGACAGTAGATAAATGAAATAAAATAAAATGAGATGTAGTCTGCTTTTAGTACCAACACTTCTAACAGTTCTCTACTAAATAGTCATTGGGTGCTTTATACTACGTAACACACATACCATTATACATGGTGTACACTTGTTACACAGTTCTAAGTAGGCAAGTGCCAGAAGAATACAGTACTTCTAACAATACAACTTGTTTAGAATTGAGCAGGCAATAATTGACCTACTTGTGCTTTAGTGCTTTAGTTATTTTCCATCTCTATTTTCTAACAGTTGTGCACATACAATAAATAACATAACTGTGTTAGGTAATGGTGTACTTAACATATTCCAGCTGTTCACTCATTTCAGTAACTTTATTTCGAATGCACTAGTTGGTGCATTTCATTAATGCAAAGTATAGTTAATGATATTTTCATCATTTCTAGGCTCAAGATCATATTTATAAACCTGTTTTAGGTATACAACTGCATAGTGGTCATAGTAATAATACAGCCCTATTACGAGGGTTCTTCAAAAAGTTTCCACACTAAAAACTCTATTTATTAAGAATTTCAAAAACAAATGATCACTTTTCTACATAATCACCCTCCGATGCATTTTCCCAGCGTCGTACCAACTTCTTGTGTAGCCACTGATGCATCGCTGCTTTCACATCATCACATGAAAATCTTCCCCTTAAAGCTGGAGGTGGAAATCAGATGGCGCTAAATCTGGACTATAAGCTCTCTCTTAGTCTCTCAGACACGACCAATTACTACTCCTCCCGCCCTCACCGTTTCCAACCAAAATATAAAAGTACGGAAACTTTTTGAAGATCCCTCGTATAACACATACTAGCTTGGTCACCTCCATCCAGAGCATTAACAAAAGCCCATTTCCATTTTTGTTATTTACTTTATGTTTCAATTCTGTGGACAATATTGCACTGGCATTTTGGGAAGTGGGTGAAACAGAATGTAGATTAATTCAGTGCTACTATGCTGCTTTGTTAACCAATGTCCCCAATATAAAACTAAATCTATATGAAGGCTTTAGACCAGAAAGTAAAACATAATATCAAGACACATTTGCACGCTGTTTAAGTTGTCAACAAGTAGCAGCGTTTACCATCCCAGTAGTGATCATATTGATGAAAACAAAGTGCTACTTAAACGTAAAATGTCTATTTAAAAATATATGCGTATATATACACACACCACACAACACATGTGTGCTCTTATAAAGGATTCTATTAAAGGGGTTGAATATTTAAATCTGCAGTACTCATTAAAAGTTGCTATTTGTGTTGATTTTGTTCTTGTTCTACCCAGTTTTGCTGTTAAGCAAATAGAAAACATCCGGGAATAAATGCTGGGTTATTGACCACTACCTAAAACACTATAGTAAACACCATAGTTTGTAACAATTTGAACACGGTAACTTTACACATGAAAATCTTTGACAAAGAAATTCAAAACACCAATCCAAGCTAAAACATTGATGTAAATTCTTTATAAGACATTATGTAACTTCAGTAACAGGAGTAACTGTAGAGCCTCACTCTCACTCTGCTCAGACCTTGGAGAGCAGTCCTGATTCGGGAGCGCTGGCTTTAATGAGGTTCTGGATCTCTTTAAACTTTGGATGTTCTTTGTCAGAAACAAGCTGCAGCAGGATCGACTCACTGGTGGTAATGATGATGCCGGTACGAGCGAGCCGCTGAGGGACAGAGCAAATTTTATCAGCTTAGTGCTGTAGCAGACAGTAATTAACACTAGGTAACTAGTATGAGCTGGTCGAGTTTCTACACAGATGTGATCGGCCATCCCGTCCCTCACACATAGCCAAACAGCCTAGCCATTAGAAAAAGCACTTGTCCGGGTGCTCAGTGCCCATCATTAGCTCAACTTAAATATGCTGATGTCAGTCAGTTGGCAAGAAATGTAATCAGTGCCAAGTTTAGTATTGCCAACAACCTAGCAAAAGCATATTAGCCCTGGGCGCTTGGGTGGTGCAGTGGTGAAACACGCAGGCCCACCAGCGCTGAGATCTTGAGCTCTCGAGTTAGTATTTCAGCTCTGCTATCAGCCAGTCGGGCACACAGACACACGATTGGCTGTGTGTCTGTAGTGGGAGAGACAATGGCTGAAACAAGATTCTGCACTGGATGGGCTAGTTACAAATAGCAGGTCAGTCTCTCTACATGCAATACTGTGTTCTGTAAGACCACGCCCCCTAGCAGGTGAAAATAAGCCATCTGCAAGCATGTCGGAAGGGGTGAGTGACAGCCTCAACCCTATTCAATTGGGGATGGGGTGGCAGCAGCTACGAAATTGGGTGCAAAAAATAGGAAAAGCAAAAACAAATAATAGTTCTCTGTCTGAGGACAAACCATTTCGCTGACGCCAGTCAAGATGTGTCACAAATGACAGTCAACAGAAATGAGAAATGTTTCTGAAATGATGAAAGAAAAATCTCCTAGGAAACAACTGACAGCTTTAGACTTTGCTTGATGACATTCCTCCAAATAACAGTGAAGGAAAACACCCGAGTGTTATTTTAGCCTGAAAAAATTATGACAACAGCAAATACCATTAGTTGCTCATGACAAGATTAAAGCTCTAGTTAATAGGTAGAAAAAACGTGCAGCACAGCATGCAGAGACAGTGTTTTATTTATTCATTTAGTTCTCTCAGCAGGGGGTGTAATGAGGTTGAGATGAAAAACAGTAAGGTCCTTTAATTTAAGCAGCTCAAAACACATGAGTGGCTTTGTTTATTTGAGACTTTGAGATTTCTGCTATAAACACACTTTTTGGTTTATAAAAATTAGTTGAAACTGTTGATCTGTTGGTCTTCAACTCAAATATTTTTAAAGCCATTTTTAAATTTTGATGATCGAACCCATCAAACAACCAATATTTTTATTATCAGATCTCTGTTAACATTTGTGATCAAATAAAAATAGAGTAATCCAACACTTTATTAACATTTAACAGCATTGTGCATATGCTTTTATCCAAAGCGGCTTTTAAAAGCAAGTAAAGGTTAAGAGCTTTGCTCAGGGGCCCAACTGTGTGTTGATGTGGCTTGACCCTGCGACCTTCCGATCATGACCTTTCTCAGATGTATCTTTCTTCCACTGCTGCACACCCCTACCTTGACCGAGGGACGTACCTCAGAAACACCCCCCGTGTGTTTGGCAAGGTGAAACGAAGAGGAGTACTGCATTACGCACTGCTCTCCATTTTTCACCATCTCTGTCCAAGTATCTTCAACCAACCAGCAGAGGCCATGTTGACCATCCCCCATAACAGTCAGCAAACTGTGTCTGTGTTGGCACCCAGCTGGTCAATATCACATCAGAAATTAAAACTGGGATCTCAGCAGTGGTGGGCTAGTGCCTGATAAACCAAGATTTTGACTCCTGGATTAATGTTTGCTGTTGGATTTATGTTTTGCTGTTTGCTGATACTGGAATTCAATCAATTTTATTAATGTATTTACTGTGTTTTGTGGTTGACTACATTCATAAACAATGCCAGTCTAATGGGAAATCATTGGTCTATATTAAAAAGAGTCAAGACTATGTTTTAACAGATAAATTCACTGCACTCTCTATACCACAAGAGCAGAAGATTAAGTTCTTAAATCAGGGTGGTGCTGACTGGACTGATACTGGGTGTTAAGACTGGAATTAACCAGATTTTTTAAAGTGTTAGCTAAGCAAGAGAAAGCCTTATAAAGGGCCCTCCATTAGTTTTAAATGATATCATATTATTAAAACATATACCTGTATAGAACAGATTATCTGTAAATACATTGACTGTACCTCTAGTGCAAACATTCTGTCCATCATGCTTCTGGAGGATGTTGCATCTGCTATAATGTGCACTTCATACCCTTTTGCAATCAGGTCCAGTGCTGTCTGCTGGATGCACACATGGGTCTGTGTGGATGAGAATATGTCAACATTAAATTTAAATGTAATAAAATGCTTTGCCAATAACAGACAGCGTCCAAGCTTATTATTTTAACAGACAGAATTATTTTGACAGAACAGGCGTCACTTACCTCAACTCCGAAAAGCACAATGCTTCGAGCTCCTGGAATCTCAGCCAGCTCTGCCTCCACCTCTGGCAGTACCATGGAGAACTTGGTTTTAGGAAACACCATCTTTGCACCTGTCAGATCCATCTCCTGCACTGTATTGCCCAGGCCTTTAGGGTACTGCTCGGACACAATGATCGGGATCCCCAAAATACGTGCACCCTGGAGCTAAAACACAAAAGATTTAAGATTTAGATTT
Organism: Trichomycterus rosablanca; assembly: GCF_030014385.1. Lineage (NCBI taxonomy): Eukaryota > Metazoa > Chordata > Actinopteri > Siluriformes > Trichomycteridae > Trichomycterus > Trichomycterus rosablanca. The sequence continues at coordinate 23,685,705 of NC_086005.1, read as the reverse complement.
TAAATAAGTAAAAATCTTGGCTTATCTGCAGACAAATTGATGAATGGATTTTTATGCTATTTCCACAGGTCAGCATGATTGTTCCCAGACTACTCATCTGATTCTTATTTGCCTAGTGATCTAGATTAGGGGATTCAAGTCTGTCGCTGACAGGAATTTAAGAGGAGTTGTTATTTTGGTGGTCCGCCAAAGCAAACGTTATTTTTTTTCCAATCAGTTTGTGTTTAATTGTTAAGGTTATGGTCAAGGTTGTGTAGGGTTTGTATCTTGACTACAGAAATATCCTGTACATAATTTTAATAAATTTTCTGAACATTAATTTATAACATTAATTTATAACAAATAACAAAACCAATAAACCTATGAGTGCACGTCAAGGACATAACTTTAAGACTATCAAGGCCTTGTGAGCTATACATATCAAATTGCATGAGCAATGCTGGCAATAAATGCTGTTACACAGTAAAAAATTAAGATACATAATGCATGCTACATTATTTTGTTTTGTTCAGTAATAAGCTGCAGTTTTGTATGGAGTAAAATGTTTAAATTAAAATCCAGTATTGTTTGGAAGCAAAAGACATGTCGGAGTAGGAGGGTTTAAAAATATTCTAATCTACAAAAGAGGCCACGGCAGAAAAAAAAACTTGGGAATCACTAGCATAATCACAGTTTTGAGAGAATGAGATACATACATATATGAGAACCAGAGTATGAGAACCATATACAATACAATATTATCCTGACTATCTGCAATCAAGCAATTGGAAACCCAATAGCCATGATGGAGTCTTGCTTAATGACAATTGCCTTATAATGACATGTTTCAATTATCTAATGCAGCTCAGTAGAACATACAGTGTTTGTAAACTGAATTTGTAAAATGGGCCGATATCTGATACCAATCCTCCCTTTGAAGAAAGCCTTCTGATCAACAAACATTTACATTTACAACACTGTTACATTTACTTAAGTGTATGGAGTTGCAATTGGTCTGGGGCTTCATATTTTATATTCTGTGGCTTTTTTTCTCTATAATAAAATGCTTTTTGATTAATTCATTTCAATAATTTCTGTCACTTTGTTTACAATGTTTTTTTTTTATATCTCATCTAATCCTATGTAACAGCACACTGCTTGAATTAATTCATAAAATACGTTCCAACTTTTATTCAAGTAATTATTTGGATGGTTCCATTACATTTCATCTCATCTTCTATCTGTTTTTAATAGTAAAGTGGTTCTTTATGTACTTTTCTTTAAGTGTTTTTATCGATCTACCCACTGGAATCAGATACATCTCTATATGTTTACAAATTCCTCCTGGTTAGTCATTGTTACCATTTTTAGGTTCAGTGGTTAGTACCATCAGCTCACATATTGCCAATCAATAGTGACGTATTACTATTTAAAGTAGTCATATTTCAGCAAATTCAATAGTTGATTGATAAAGACAAAACCAAAAAGACATTTTGCAACCAGATACAGGTTCCTGTTTAAAAAAAATAGGAAGCATTTTTGTTAAAATGACTGATCACAATTTATGACCGAATGAAAAGATAGAATCCAGACTCCTGAGGAAAAGGAAACATAAACAGCGGATCTAAAGGTTAAAGGAAGCACGGTCAAACCAAATGATACACAGTCTGCGAATAAAGGTCACAGAAGTGCAACAAAGTAATAAAAATGTCAAATAAAATGATCTGCATACAAAATGTGCTGGCCTGCCCTTCCTGTCTCGGATAAATTGCTGTAGTAATGCACAGTGTCAATGACTCAATTTCAGGCAACAGTGATAAATCCATTTCTGTGGAAAATTAGAAATTGGAGCAGAATGAGAGGCCGAGTCAATCTCACCAGCCTCTGACCCACGCTGATGATGTCACCAAAGTACTTGATGGCAGGCCTGAAGCGTTCCTGCATGTCACAGCAGAAGAATACTGTGGTGGCTGGAGAGAGGTTGCCCAAGGTAGAGATCTACAGTAAAAGAGAAAGAGATAAAAGCTCCATGTAATTCATTAGTACTGTCTTATAGCCAATTTATTAGCAAGGTAATACACTATAGGCTCTTATTGATGTTCATTTTAAATAGAATCAGTTTGAACAGGCTTGATGTTAACCTGCTAGTGTACAGTGCAATGATTAGTTCTGCATCAATTAATAAACCTTTTAAGAATAACAGCAATATAACAATAGCTACATCAAAACAATGAGTTACATCAAAACTTAACAATGTTCCACCACAACTCAACCAAATAGAACACTGTTAACCAAATAAATATGAGTTCTTGACCAACAATAGTGATTAAAATATTACAGCACAAAATATATCCATAAATACATATACAATTATCTGATACTGAACCTTATGTTTGCCGTTGCATGAAAATGTGGGATAACTGAACTTGACTATTAATTGTGGTTATCTAAAAATGATCACCTTGTGAATAATAAACATCCATGTATTTATTTTCAGTAACTGTCTGATTTTGTCTGACTGACTTGTACTGGTCTGGCATCCATCCCAGAAAGACTGAACGGAAAGCCGGAAAACACACTGAATAAGATCGCAGGGAAACTTTCCAACATGTTCACACCTACAGGGCAATTTAGGATGTTTAGGATCTTCTGCACCAGAAATTTAAAAGACAGCTGTAGATTTTTATGATTATTTTTTAAGTTTGCATAAGAAGAGATCATGCCTACTACAAACAGAATGCCAATGCTTTATGACTGATGTTCACAGTCCACTTAATGAAACATAACAGACAATCTGTAAAGTCTAGTGCACATAGGACAGCTTAAGAATATCTTAAAAGTACAAACAAAAATAGTGGATACAAACGTCCAAAGTTACTACTTACACAAACTAGAATTACTTTTAATGAATAAATCAAAATTTAAAGTAACTGTGAATTATAATATGCATAAATATGTTTTAAATAATGTGCTGCAAAAGTTTTTTAATTGTTTTCTCTAGTAAGTATAAAATGAATAAACATGTAATTTAGCCCATTGTGCCCAAACTTTTGCATACAACTGAAGTGTATTGTTCATAATACAGAATTTACATTTACATTCTTGGCATTTAGTGGACACTTTTATACAAAGCGACTTACAATTATGACGAAACACGATTTTGAGCAGTTGAGGGTTAAGGGCCTTGCTCAGGGGCCCAACAGTGGCAACTTTGCAGTGGTGGGCTTGAACCAGCAACCTTCTGATTACTAGCCCAGTACCTTAACCACTGAGCTATCACTGCCCTAGAATAACTTTGCTCATGGGTGTAATGCAAACTGACAGACAGGGATACAGTATGACATCACAACGTTTTGTCTGAATCACAAAAATATCCAGTGTGTATACTGTATAACTACACCGATCTGGCATAACATTATGACCACCTTCCTAATATTGTATTGGTCCACCTTTTGCTCCCCCCATACGCAACAAACTGCGATGCACTGTGTATTCTGACACCTGTCTTTCAGAACCAGCATGAACTTCTTCAGCAGTTTGGGCTACAGTAGCTCGTCTGTTGGATCGGACCACACGGGCAAGCCTTCGCTCCCCACGTGCATCAATGAGCCTTGGCCGCCCACGACCCTGTCGCCGGTTTACCACTGTTCCTTCCTTGGACCACTTTTGATAGATACTTACCACTGCAGACCGGGAACACCCCACAAGAGCTGCAGTTTTGGAGATGCTCTGACCCAGTTCTCACATTTGGCCCTTATCAAACAAGTTCAAATCCTTACGCTGGCCCATTTTTCCTGCTTCTAACTCAACTCTTGAGGATCAACTTTGAGGATAAAATGTTCACTTGCTGCCTAATATATCCCACCTACTAACAGGTGCTGTGATGAAGAGATAATCAGTGTTATTCACTTCACCTGTCAGTGGTCATAATGTTATGCCTAGTCGGTGTATAAGCAATTGTATTCCAGCTGCACTATTATTAGTGCGCTTATATACTGAGTAGGACGGTATTTAACCTACACATTTTACTTTCGTTTGTTCTCTACGATCAACAAGTAGGAAAATGAAATCAGTAAGTAGAACAGAATCATTTCACAGTAAATAACGTCTGGATAAGAAACAACATGATAAAATGGATTGCTGGTAAAGGAAAAAGGTGCATTTTTGGTAGGTTAAGGTAGAAAAAGCATTAATCTGAGAGCTGATTCACAAACACCAAAACGCGACATAAAAATAAGACATGAAACAAATAATAATAAAACATAAAAACATTTCTTACATCAGTCTGAAGTGGAACTAATCGGAGCTTGCATTTGTCAGTGACAGTAAATCCCTTCGGTAGATCAACATACTGTCCCCACTCCTCACAATAAACCTGAATCAGGAATTTACGGTGCACGTCGATCTGATGGCCGTACAGAGAGAGAAACTTCTGGGTGAGAACTTCATACCCAGAGCTCACTGGAACCGAAGAGGGGCGAGAAAACACGGAGAAGGAAAATAAAACAGGGACGTGGTTGTTGCTGTGTGTGGCAGCGTCCGCCATGATGAACACAACTGAAGGAGCCTGAGGTGTGTGTGTGTGTGTGTGTGTGTGTGTGTGACCCACATCCTGCCTGCCTGACTAACTGACTGATTGAACTACATGGACAAAAGTATTGCTAACAAATGAAATCCAATTTAGTGGTACAGATTTAGGAAGACCTGTTTTTGTTTCAATGAAAATATAATATAAAGACAAATATTATGACGTCAAAACTGTAGCCGAATCACTGGAAACACACTGATCAGCCATGACCCCCACACACATACACTTCCACCCTTCATTCACATACCTCCTTTAAATAATACATAAATATCATATACATTATTATTGTCTTGATATTTGTATCTTGTCATTTACCTATATGATCATAGTTAAACTGTAAATGACTGTAAACATCAAACATTAGAATTATTATTAGTTGAACTGAACTGTAAGTTGACTGAATTTCACAATTCAACAATATCATGTTTACAGTTGAACTGTAAACTTCACAGTCAATATTATTAAACACTGAAAAGGTGACTATGAACTTCATGGTAACATAAGAGTTCACAGTTGTACTCATGGTCAAACTGTAAAAGTGACAGTAGAACTATGAACTATTATGGTTCAACTGTTAACTTAACAGTTTTACTGTAAAACCTCACAGTAAATTTTTTCCTGGGATTAAAACCACCTCCTGGTTTCTACACTCACTGTCCATTTTATCAGCTCCACTTACCACATAGAAGCACTTTGTAGTTCTACTGTACAATCACTGACTGTAGTCCATTTATTTCTCTACATACTTTTTTAACCTGCTTTCACCCTGTTCTACGATGGTCAGGACCACCACAGGACAGCAGTGACAGTGAGGTGTTTAAAAACTCCATCAGTGCTGCTGTGTCTTATCCACTCATACCAGCACAACACACACTAACACACCACCACCATGTCAGTGTCACTGCAGTGCTGAGAATGATCCACCACCCAAATAATACCTGCTCTGTGGTGGTACTATGGGGGTCCTGATCATTGAAGAAAAAGTATGGAGAGAAACTGATGGACTACAGTCATTAATTGTAGAACTACAAAGTGCTTCTATATTGTAAGTGGAGCTGACAAAATGGACAGTGAGTGTAGAAACAAGGAGGTGGTCATAATGTTATGGCTGATCGATGTACCTGTATATATTAGCTACATGGAGCACCGCAAATTATGTATAAGCTTCTCTGGTGCAGTTTAGCTACAGCCATGACTAACAGGCCTATAAAATCATTAATATGACAGTTTTGTGAAGATAGTTTCCTTTTACAATAAAAAATATAAATCAAACTAATGCTCATGAGACAGGTATATGACATCACAAATACCGCATGACATTACAAATCATAAAATAAATGATGCTTCATTGTAGCAACAGTTTGGTGAAGGCAACGTCCTTTTATAATAAAAAATATTATGCAAACTAATGTTCATGAGACAGGTACCTGACACCACAAATACCACATGACATCACAAAATATGTACTAACTACACTAGACTATATGGCCAAAAAATTGTAGCCAATAGTTTGGAAAAAGCCCTTTTCAGTTTCAGTATGACTATGCGTCTGTGCACAACGCAGTTTTCATAAAGATGAGTTTGGTGTGGAGTAACTCCAGTTAAATCTTAACCCCCTCAAATGGTCGGGATGGCACATGGAAAAAAAGGACATATACATGTATTTTGTATTGCAAAATGTGTTAGTTAAATAAAAAGTTGTATTAGTTGTTCAAGTAAATAAAGACTATGAGCATTTTAAAAATGGTGGATTAAAGATCCATCTCTTTACTAAGCACTTAAGCTGAGAACTAACATGCACCTGCTTATCTTCTATAGCATCTTTAAAAGGTCTTCTACTTATTCCTTTGTTTTAACAGGGTTTCAGCATATTTGTATCCTATAACTGTTGTCTTCTTAAACTGGAGTAGGGAAATGTTTTCTATGGAAGCACCTCTCAAACAATATAGTATGCACCATTTGTAGGCCTTGGACAAAAAATTTAAAATTAGATCAGTTTTTCCCCTGACTGTTTCCAGGTATCTTTATTCCAGCCACAGCACACCAAACACAGCTCACCTTATTTATTAATGTCTGTGTGTTTCTGGTGCAACTGGTTTAGATCAGCCAGAGAAAAGTCTATTTATTTAAAGCTGACAGCATGCAATAGTAGATCTGTCATGTTTAATATCAAGTGCCACAGTGTAAAGTTTAAACAACACTCTCACTGTACAAAATAGCAATTTTGTATTGAGTCACATAGCTAGCTGGAGAGCTTAGGTTCTGGTTTACTTGGGGTTCGCTTGTGCAATCTTATGTAACTTATGGCATTTATAAGGTCTCTAATTACATACTGTATTTATAAAGGGTGTAAAATACAGTGTGGTGTCATTGCTTATATATTTAGCCATGCATGTGGACATTTATATGAATGGGACACTATTAGGAAGAAACAGAGTTCATTGTGATAGACTAGTTATGGAATATCTAATAAAATCTATCTGCTAAATGATGTAACAGCTAGTTACTTAGAGGATGCATATTTGCCTGTGCATATTAATCCAACAGAAGCTGCAGTGGCTTCAGTTACTGTGGCGAGAAGATAAATACAAGTCTGTTTTTGTGGGATTTCTCCAGGTATTTTTTCACAATGTCTTAATCTGTGCTGGCTGCATGCCTGGCCGTTCTGTTTATAATGTGTATTGCTTATTAGCATGGCTATTAATTAGATAGGTAGACTTGTGAGGTAAACTTATGCCATGTTTGTGAGCAATGAAGATTGTGGTGGTGTGAGTGAATCTTAAATCATTAAACCACAGCTCTTTCATATTCTAAAGGCAATTCCTTTATTATTTAATTCATCACATTGTATATGTCCTGCTGTTTGGTTTAGCACAATATCTTGATTTATTTGCATTTAATGCGCCCATTTCCTTGTTGTTTTATCGTTTAAGTACATATTTTCTTATTCTCATTATGAAAAACAGTGCAAATGCTGTCCCACTTCCATTTCACAAAGAGGTGTACTAAGTACTATGTCAGCTTATTAACAACACCATTTACTTATGATACCTACTGCTAGATGTAACTAGGTGGCTGTGGAATGAGATTCAGCAGCTCACCTATGTTAGTAGTCATATCCCTCTGTGCTGCCTAGTTCGACGGCAAATGGGCGTATAGGTACAGAGGTATGTATATACAGTCTATATTTAAATATTTTGGAATGCTTTACATCTAAAATAAATTCAGGTTCAAGTTTTATTATGGTAGCAGCTATGTGTGTTCAATGCTTTGATCTCCATTACTTCCCGAGATAGCAGAGGAATAGATGAGAGCTTGAATCAACAAAATAATAAAGGTAGAGGTATTGTCAAACATTGTTAGTGTTGAGTGTCACCTGGCCTTTTTTTTTGTGCCAAAAAGAAAGGCACTGGCAAGGACGGCACCAGAATCCAATACCAAATAGGCACTGGTGAGATTCAGGCTGCGCTAGCATCCTAGTAATCAGTCTCCTCTGCAAAGGCCAAAAGTCATTAACAGTCTAATTTATTATTAACCAATGCTGTCCATGTGAAATGTTTACAATGGAGAAAGCAATTCATTATTCAGCATGAACTTGTTCTGTATTGTTCTCAAACTCCATCAAATATAAAACACTACAAACGAGCTGGACACAATCAGGCTCTTTCTTCATAACAACATGGCTCCTCTTTGGCTAATGTAACAGAGCCTTGTGCAAATTTAAAAGCTAGAGCTTGAGCTGTCCTGATGTTATGCTTTCATACACAGAGTCTGTGAGGAGACTATAACTCTTCTCGGTATAGTCTAAAAAATAGAGAGGGTCAGATATGGTGGAAGGGTTGAATCCACTCTTCACCAGATTAAATTTCTGCTGCTTGAATGTGCCCGTCATCTCCATTGACTCCTATACAAACACAGAAATAAATATCCTGACATTAGGGATGCGATAACATTTCTATTCTTAACATTGAAAAATGATAACAATTTGTATGGTGTACGTAGTACTTAATATTTATACTTAAGTGAAAATATTTTTCTGATAAATGTATATTAATTAATGTAGGCCATGGTAAATCTACTCAAGTATTAAAGTGACTCATAGTATTTGTATTTATGTATCAGAAGTACTGTGTAATCAATTATTTTTACAATACTGAAAAACAACAACAAAACATTTTAAACACTTTATAACTAATTTAAATGTATGATCAAATGTAATACCTTCTGTACGAACAGATGAAACAGTAAAATGTCATAAAAATAAAATGTTTATAGTCAAGTCCTTTATCTTGCATTCAGAAACATTTTAATGATTTATTAAAAAGTATGTAAGTTATAAAACAGTTTACTGAATTAATTTAGAAATAACAATATAAACTGGAAAAAATATAAAGCCCTGTGCTGTTAAAGTCAATGTTAATAAACATGCAAAGAGTTTTGAAAGAAAATTTCAACATGCATAGTTATAAGATTTGAACAAAAACAGTTGTCCGAAAGTTACACTGCCATAATAATATTTTTAACTCATTCAAACGCAATATTTCATTTTCCAATCACAAAAAGGTTTAAGTAAACATGTTCCTAAATTAAACCACCTTTAAATAGTCTTTTATATATGAAAAATATATAATAAATGCATAGCCTACCAAAATAAATGCAGAATCAATTGTCTAAGGTGTTACGGTAGCTAAACAACAGTTGAGTTAACTGACAAGTTCATGAATTCATGACTGATCTATTCCCATTAAATCCAAAAAGATATACAGTATAAAACAAAACATTGTATGCTATTTGTATATGTTAACTGCATGTACATTTATTTATAATAATTATAATCTGTTTTCTAAATAATTACCATGTTTTTATTTTTTCACCATAATTGCTGAACTACATCCAATAATGCACTGATACCTGACAATACTTGTAGACATTATTATGCTTTGTCTTGTCCCGAAATGGTACTACAGCATTGATAAACTACCAAAAAAATACCATTTGTAGTGTTTAAATACACTTAGCTGGTTACAGTATTTTAATTGTACTTTTATTTTTATTTATTTATTTTATTTGTCAGGGACCATGCACTTAATACATTAATCTTACACAGAAAAGATGCATCGCACCAGAGTTAGCTAACAAGCTAATTTGCATATGCAGTCCCTGAGGAAAGACAAAAAGCATTAAACATATAACCAAATCACCAATCACGTTAATGCAGACATAATTGATTTCTCATAATCCTTTTTTTTAATTCACGGGTGAAAATCCTAAAATCCTTACAGGTTTTCAAATAATAATTATTGTTGTTTACATTCACAAATTTTATCCATAATTTGCTGGCTTTCCTTAAGGCCTCAGTAACAACTTTAATGTGTTTTCATTTTAAAACAATAATGTGTTCTAATTGTAAAACATTAATACGTTTAAAGTTTAAAGACTTCTTGTCCACATAATTTTGTTTGCCCAGCTTATTTGGCCAGTATCAAGTTAAGTCAAGTCAAGTCTTTTTACAATGAACATTGCCTCAAAGCAACTTTACAGAATCCAGGACCAACAGACCAAAAACCCCTGTTGAGCAAGCCGAGGGCAACAGTGGCAAGGGAAAACTCCATTAAAAATACAGGAAGAAACCTTGAGAGTATAACCTGATTCTGATTTTAAGCCAATGTGTGTGTTGTTCAACAAGCAGCAGGGAGCAGGCTTGTCCCAAAAATAATTTACATTGTTTAAAAGCCTGACAAAGCCTTCAATATGTTGCACAAACAATGTGTAACATATTTCTAAATGTGTCTTTAGGTAAAATCGACATGCACTTACCTGTATTCTAATAAAAAGGGGGCGAGCGTAGGTCGGCAGGTGAAACAAGACATTCTCAAACAGCTTCTTCCCATCAAACTTAAAGCTAGGTCTCACAATCATGGCTGCCATGCCAGCTCGACCCTCGTGACCTGTAACAGTGCAGATTTATTCACTGATTTTATCTCCTGTCAAATGAATAAAGAATCATGTACTCCAACAACAGTAATTCTAATCTCAGCATTAGTGTTAGTATAAAAAGTGGGGAGTCTGTGCCTTAAAAGGTTGAATACATTGAAAGTAGGCTTTATTATATATGACATTAAAGTAAATGAGCAATGTGTGGTTTGTGGTTTTGCATTTATTTTGTTCTGCCTCCAAACCCTGTTTCTGGAAGCAATTACAAGGTATCTGTTTAAAATGCGAACTTGGATTTACATAAGATGCCTTGTAAATACTTTAACTGAAAATGAATTCAGTCGATACTAGATTATTTCCAAGAAACACAGGATTACAAGTTTTGCTTAATAGGCCAACAGTGGCAGCTTAGTTGTGATCGGGCTTGAACCCTCAACCCTCCACCAGTATCAGAATTTTGTTTTCTATACTAGAGTTAAAAGAACTTGCATACATTAAAAATCTTAATGATCTGAATACTTTTAGAATGATTTAGGTATAAGTTTTAAAACTGTTAACACTGAGATTTTGGAGTTTGTTTTAAAATGCAGATCTGATTGTAATCATGCCAGGATACACAGGCTTTTTGCCATCTGGATAATAATAACAGTTCAAAAATAGATTTATTGCATTTGCATTTATTTAAAATGTATTATTCCCATTACACTTTAGTCCACCTAAAAAAAAATTATTTTCTCATAATTTTCTACGACTAATTACATGAGACCCATGTCTCGACTGTTTTTTTTCTTTATTAGTAAATCAAGTTTTTCTGTGTATTTGATTGTAAAAATGTTCACATGCAGTACCTGGAACCTCTACTCCATACACATTGGCCTCCTGAATAAAGTCCAGCAATCCCAGAAACTCTGTCACCTCTGTGGTGGCCACATTTTCACCCTTCCATCTAAAAATCACATACGTTCATGGTAAACAAATCAGCCATTCGGTCCACAAGTGTCAGCCCAAAATAAATCACACTTTATGTGAGCTGTACCTTGTAACCATGTTTATACAGCAGGGCAGACTTTAATTAAATTTATTTCTAAAATCTGATTCTCACCAAGGGTCTGATCACAAATTCTATAGTTTGCTTGAGGTATTTGTGTGTAGGGTAAATTAGTTTCTGCTTTTGTAAAAAAAACACACCCCAGCTAAAATCTGGTAATTTAATAGACTCGACCACTAAGTTTAACATTGTATTTTTGAGCTGTGTATTATTTTTCTTTTTTGTATTCCTCTACTCCTACCAATTTAAATGTATACATATGGATGAACACGCTATTCCTCCACCACTTATGTTGATGCTTTGTCCACACACTAGTAGGCACTGTTGCACCAGCGAGAGGTGATTCAGCATCCAGTCTTTCCTCCCTCAAACACAGCCAATTATGTTTGTTGAGTGCTATAGCCAGACCAGTCTGGTAAATCACAGCAAAAACTCAACCTGGGGTGCAAATGGACCGTGTATTTCTATCAGTATTATTATTTCTTCTTTGTTAAAGTATTTCCATTCGTCTTCAGTTATGCTTTATCTTTGCTTAGGGTCAGAAGCCTGTTTCAGTAGCACTGCAAGGCAGGAACTGACCTTTGACAGGGTGGCAGATTATTGCAGGGCATCATGTTCTTGTACTTCATTCACACGTAGCGGACAGTTAAAATACAGGCATGTTTTGGAAAGGAGGATGGAACACACAGACATATGGGAAGTTAAATTCCAAGCCAAATTCCACTAGAGGGATGGGAACCTGGGTTTTCACCAACATTTTTATTGTTGTTGTTGGTATAAATAACATGAGCATAAACTTGATATAAAGGCTGGGTCAAAGGCCAGCTCAACACTGGGCGGTCCAGCATTATTTATATGAATTTCCACCACATCCTCCAATGCATTTTCCATATCTAAAGATAAGCTAAACAAACTGTGTCTGTCCTTCAAAATGCTTTTCAGCTTCTCATAAAAGTCACGGGTTGCACACCCATCCGTGCTGTTAGTGTTTCCATCCTTAATACCTTTGTGTTTCATTTTGCTTTTTAGGTTTTGTCTACTGTTGCCAATGTTGCTAGGACGAGGAAGGAAGGAAGTTCTTAAAAACATGGTACTCAAGCTTTTAATGCAACTAGAGCAGCTTATTTTTCAAACCTGATGTGAAGAATTAGCAACAAAATTGGGTTTCTGAAATACTTTCTGCAAATTAGCTTAAAATCAGAACATTTATTAACCACATTTATGATCTCAGTACCAATAATTTCACAAACGTGTTTTATAAAAAATGCATTTATGTGGGTTAATATCAGCAGCATGTAGCAATTTACTATTTGCTACTACAGTGTGTCATAATTAGTCAGGCAACATTTTAATGCAGTTCATTGTGTTTAATAGGGTAAAACGTTAAAGCTTGTTGGTTCAAGCGACCCAGGCAACAAGCAATGCATCTTACTCTCTCTGTGGTGTACAAGATGTTACATAAAGCCTCCACAAGGGGGCATTGACTGGATGGTTTTGAAGAAACCAAACCTGGACCTTTAATTTACAACAATGGGTGTTAAGATATAAAGAATTCAGTAGGCTTATGCAGTAGTTACTTATTCCTACTGTCACCGACAACAGTGTTAACAGGAAATAATTGGAGTGACTCATCCAGATGCTATCCAACTACCCCACATGTTCATGTCCTGCATGCTTGATTTGAACTCTAAACTAACCGACCAGCTCTGACTATGTGACATGCAAATAACATTTCTCTCTTTACCTGAAGGTGTCCCCAACTCGGTCCTTAAACGAGATAAAACTCTCCTTGTCCTCAACCATCAAGTCGCCTGTGTTAAAATAGGCATCGCCTTTCTTAAACACGTTCCTCATTAGCTTTTTCTCGGTCAGCTGTTTGCTCCCAGCATAACCAAAAAAGGGAGTCTTGGAACTAATCTTGGACAATAACAACCCCATCTCACCTGGAGAAAAAAAACAATCAGGGTACATTTACATTAGGTTTAAACATCTAGATTTACTCAACAAATATAAAATGGTTCAAACTCCATGGTTATGAAGAGTGCAGGCAACTGTGCTTCTACTAATATATACAGTGTATCACAAAAGTGAGTACACCCCTCACATTTCTGCAAATATTTTATTATATCTTTTCATGGGACGACACTATAGAACTAAAACTTGGATATAACTTAGAGTAGTCAGTGTACAACTTGTATAGCAGTGTAGATTTACTGTCTTCTGAAAATAACTCAACACACAGCCATTAATGTCTAAATAGCTGGCAACATAAGTGAGTACACCCCACAGTGAACATGTCCAAATTGTGCCCAAATGTGTCGTTGTCCCTCCCTGGTGTCATGTGTCAAGGTCCCAGGTGTAAATGGGGAGCAGGGCTGTTAAATTTGGTGTTTTGGGTACAATTCTCTCATACTGGCCACTGGATATTCAACATGGCACCTCATGGCAAAGAACTCTCTGAGGATGTGAGAAATAGAATTGTTGCTCTCCACAAAGATGGCCTGGGCTATAAGAAGATTGCTAACACCCTGAAACTGAGCTACAGCATGGTGGCCAAGGTCATACAGCGGTTTTCCAGGACAGGTTCCACTCGGAACAGGCTTCGCCAGGGTCGACCAAAGAAGTTGAGTCCACGTGTTCGGCGTCATATCCAGAGGTTGGCTTTAAAAAATAGACACATGAGTGCTGCCAGCATTGCTGCAGAGGTTGAAGACGTGGGAGGTCAGCCTGTCAGTGCTCAGACCATACGCCGCACACTGCATCAACTCGGTCTGCATGGTCGTCATCCCAGAAGGAAGCTGACGCACAAGAAAGCCCGCAAACAGTTTGCTGAAGACAAGCAGTCCAAGAACATGGATTACTGGAATGCCCTGTGGTCTGACGAGACCAAGATAAACTTGTTTGGCTCAGATGGTGTCCAGCATGTGTGGCGGCGCCCTGGTGAGAAGTACCAAGACAACTGTATCTTGCCTACAGTCAAGCATGGTGGTGGTAGCATCATGGTCTTGGGCTGCATGAGTGTTGCTGGCACTGGGGAGCTGCAGTTCATTGAGGGAAACATGAATTCCAACATGTACTGTGACATTCTGAAACAGAGCATGATCCCCTCCCTTCGAAAACTGGGCCTTATGGCAGTTTTCCAACAGGATAACGACCCCAAACACAACCTCCAAGATGACAACTGCCTTGCTGAGGAAGCTGAAGGTAAAGGTGATGGACTAAACCCAATTGAGCACCTGTGGCGCATCCTCAAGTGGAAGGTGGAGGAGTTCAAGGTGTCTAACATCCACCAGCTCCGTGATGTCATCATGGAGGAGTGGAAGAGGATTCCAGTAGCAACCTGTGCAGCTCTGGTGAATTCCATGCCCAGGAGGGTTAAGGTAGTGCTGGATAATAATGGTGGTCACACAAAATATTGACACTTTGGGCACAATTTGGACATGTTCACTGTGGGGTGTACTCACTTATGTTGCCAGCCATTTAGACATTAATGGCTGTGTGTTGAGTTATTTTCAGAAGACAGTAAATCTACACTGCTATACAAGTTGTACACTGACTACTCTAAGTTATATCCAAGTTTCATGTCTATAGTGTTGTCCCATGAAAAGATATAATGAAATATTTGCAGAAATGTGAGGGGTGTACTCACTTTTGTGATACACTGTATATTTTTACAGGTTCCATAGCAACATCCAAACTAGTAATTTATTGTCTATATCTAGCTGAATCCTCCAGGGTCTAATGTTGAATTGTATTGTTATTCAAATTTAGGGTTGCATGCTGGTATCAGCCATCAAAAGGACTGCCATCAATAAAACTATACAGTCACACTACATTTACACAATAAACAGAAAATAGAAAAAATAAAAGTAGTAAAAATAATTTTAAGCTGACCATTGTACTAATTAATGTGATGAGTTGCTCCCAACCCTAGAACGCTAAAGCTTTAGTATTGTGAGCGTCATAATTCACTCATTCATTCATGGCCTGTTTTATTACTGTGTTATCCTACTCAGCGTCGCGGGGGGTGCAATTCACCAGACAAAATGTAGGAAATACCCCAGAAGGGTCGCCAGTCCATGACAAGGCAGCTTCATAGTTATTTTATTAGGAAAACTACAGGTTTATTTGTATTTACTGTACAGTACATTATTTATTTTGTGTATTATGGGTTTTGAACTAGCACACAGACTTACAGTAGGAGAGAAAGAAATTAACACTTGAACCTCAATGGTGGTAGATAGCTAGTTCTTTATATGCGGTCAGTTGCTTTTATTTAGACCCCTTCTTTTAGCAAAACCCCTTTCTACTTTAATGTAAATGGTAGGGAGTAGGAATTGGTGTAGCTTTGTTTAGACTGGTTATACAGGATTCCAACTGTTGATTTGTTTAAGGCATACTTGCAATACAAGTGCACTTACCTTTTTTAACCCGCTCACAGAAACCATGCTCGTTTCTTACAGGCTCGTCTTTCACCATGTCATATTTCACCAAGTCATACTTAAACAAGAGCTACAAACAAGGGAAGTGGAAATGTTACATTTTAGATTTAATCACGGGACATTACACCTATTCTGCTTTAGTGCTGATTTACTGTGATTAGGGTTTAGAGTACTAAGACGTACATGTGGCTGACTTCTAAGTTAATTACAGTTTACATTATTTATTAGCTATAAAAGAGCTTTGACATTAAGCTAGTTGAGATTTCAATGCAACATTAGAGGCCAAATAATGTCATACCTGAATTACCTGAAGTGCTTTCATCGCAAAAACTAAAGCATTTTTAAAGGTTTAATAGGAGAGAGATACAAAAGCGTACAAAGGTCATAAGTTAAGACATAAATGGCCACTTTACAGAATAGTTGCTAAAATTCCCTAAGTACAGACAACACAGTATACAGAAAATCATATATTGTGAGCTTTGAAAGACTATAGCAGGGCTGCAATTAAGAAACCTTGGTGGGAGAAGCATAAATTCAGAGGATGCTTGGCTACAAAGTTAGCTTTAAGCTCTGCTCGTAAACTTTGCATGGATAACCGATGCAGACTCACCTTGTAGAAGAAGTTGGAGCGGCCAACAGCTCCTATCTTGCCGATATGGTTCATGAAGCAGAGGTTTCCTTCTGTGGAGCCGTACAGCTCACACATGCGGAGCTCGCCAAACCGATGGTGAAACTCTCTCCATATGTCCGCCCGAAGACCATTTCCAACACCCATACGCACTTTATGATCCTTCTCATTTTCCTCCTGGTAAACACATACACATACAGCAAGCAATTATAATTTGACTGCTATAAAATAAGCTGGCTAAACACTTGAATAAAAAGGTTGACTTTCTGTAGACCACTGGACCAGGTTCCAGTTTACACTCAAGTACCAGCATAAAAAGATCCACGGTTATTCATCATTTCACACTGAGCAACTGTGTGGGTTAACAAAGGCAGTCTGTCACACCAGTACACTGAGAGGTTAACAGACCTGCTCACCCAGCTTATTCACTTTCCCCTATTCAGTGTGCATTCAGTCCCTTAAAATAAATGCTGTTTTTGTTACCCAACTTACATACAATATTACTAAAGTTAAATATCTCACATTCGACCAAAATTTCAAGCTTCAAAATGTTTAATTTGTCCCAATATGAAGTAAGAATTAAATGGAATAGAAACTAGATTTGAGAGGAAACTCAAACTACACAAAGAAAACCACTGGAATTACTTGTTAAGCAGACTGATAACAAACTGATAATAATTTCTGATAATAAATGATCTGACAACACTAGACACCCATGGTCTTATTCAACCAGCTAATGCCTTCAGGAATAATGGGAATGATGACAATGTTGAAAAAGTGCATCTAGCTCGCAATGCCCACCATCCAAATGTCATTAAACAACAGATAATGGAAGGTTTGTAGATTTGGCAAGACCAAGAAAACAAAGCACCTGAGTGCTGGTGCACCATTTTATTATGCAGACCTGCTTGCCAAACATGTTCTGCATGGAAGAGTCATTAAAAGGAAAACCTCACCTGTGCCCTAATCATGAAGTTCAAAGTCTGAAGTATGCAAAACAACATGAAGATAAGCCAGAGGCACAATCCACCCCCATGCAACACACACACACACACAGTGGAAATCGATCTAATATGCTTTGGATAGAAAATGGATTTTACAAAATAAAAGCAAATTCAGATTCTGGAAGGAAAAGTGACAAAGTCAATCAAGAATCTAAGGCAAAAATGAGGCTGGCTTTTACAAAAGAGCAATGGTTCGAAACATACCTTAAAAATCCACCATGAACAAACTAAATCGTTTGGACTGATCACATTATTCTGAATAAAACACCACTAAAAATCTCTAGGTGGATCTTAAAAATGCTGTACATGAACGACAGTCAAACTAGAAACGTTCTGCAAGGATTTTTTTATTGGTGTTCTATGATAAAAAGACACTATACTAATCTGGCTACAAATAAGTGTTTGTATGATGTTTTCATGATCACACATAATTTATCAAAGATAAAGCAACTGTGCATGGTGCGTCTCAGTGGTATTGTAGGATGGTATAAAAATTCATGGGAGCAGCTTGTTTAAACAAAATGACAGTAAATGACAGCAATTCAGCAGCACACAAAATATTAAATTATGCACTTGTGGACATATTTCAAAGCATGCAAATGGCTCTCATTCCCCTGTAATTAATCGAAACAATGCAAAAAAAATAAAAGTACCATAACACCTTTCTAACCTGTTTTAACTTTTTTCAGCAGCTAGCTTACTTAAACAAATAGCTGAATCCCAATAATACGTATAAGCATATACCATCAGGATTGTACAATAATACCCCATATTTTACCATGATTATAGATAAAGAAAGTGTTACTCTTTATTGCAATATTTCTCACAGCATATTTCCATCTTTGGTATCTCCGGTCATGTTTTCTTCTGCATAAATATAAGTGGTGTAGAAAACGGGTTGGTAGAAACTCCAATAGAGTCTGTGTTTCTGTTATGAGCGTACTGATTGTAGGCGGTACGGCGGCCAGTTTGGCTGGCTGTAGAGGCGGTATGCTGGCACAAAGAGTGCTTTCAAAGCGCTTGTTCATTGTGGCATTGCAGAAGGAAAGCTGGTCCACAAAGAATGACAGTGACCTAATGTAGCCGTGACGCTTTGCTTGGTTGTGGGATAGTTGGGAAGATCATTTGAATATTTTTGTATGAAAATGGTACTGTTTTAAAAAACAAGAGTATGAGAAGTAGGCAGTCCAGGTGCAATTTGGTGATTGGCTTCAGCTTTAGTCAAATTAGAGTTTTTACATTTACATGGTAATAAAAATTTTATTGAAAGTAGTAATAGTAATAAACTAAAACTATCCTCCAACTATCCTCGAGGTTTTACAGCATGAAAATGTCACTAAATGCAACAAAAGAGTTACTTTTTGACACAGTAAGCAAAGACTAAGTTAAAATCAAAGCGCAGGGACAGCATCCTTTCACATCTGGTGTAGGTCCACTCCACACTGGCACTGATTTCATGCTGTTGACATTTTTCCTAATGTACTATTACATCACAACATTATATTGCTGCTACAGTTAAGTGTAGTGGCCCGAATCCAAAATGGTTTCTTACCTCCCGTGTAATATGCTATTTGCTGTGAAATTCAAAATTTAACGTCTGTGTTCAGCGATTTAACATTTTTCATCACATAACGTTCAAGTGCCTTGTGTTTACTGGTTAATCTGCAATATGAGGTGGTCCTAGCAACCCTACGGCAATTCAGTTAGCAATCGCTTAGTCAAAATATCCAAGATGTCCAAGTGTAAAGCAGCTAAAAACACACTTAGGTAACCGAGTTTGGAAAACTCCCAACCAATTTTGTGGACGCCGAGGGGGGGTCAAAACATGGATGTGTTTCGCTGGATGTTCTAGGTTTACATTCAACTATTAAGGTCGGCTGTGCTGTGTATTGTAGCCTCCATTTATTCTATCATTCAATTTATTAGTGTAATTTAATGACCGTCGTGAAATGTGGCACTTGCGTAAAATCTGTGATTTTTGAAAAATGAGGTCCGAAATTAGGCACATTTTCCTATGAATTTAGTAGGGCCCTAGTTATAGGGAACAATATATTCAGTTTGGAACTGAGAGATTATTTCTCAGGGTTTCTGAAAAGATTATTTCTCAGGGTTTCTTTTTTGTTTTCTGCCAATCACACTAAAAGAAAAAAACAACAGTATTTTCAGATTTAGCCACTTGTACGAATTAATTTAAAAATGTGATTTTGGGAGTCTAAAAAGTCAGCTTTAGTCTTAATAAAAGGGCAAAATGAAAAAATGTTTTAAGACGTGTTCATATTAAACCATGTAACAGTGACCTAAACAGGATGCTGTTCGATTTGTCAATCCATACAAAGCTCATCAAATACCTGAAAAACAAGAAATCCCAGACCTGCTAGTTAGCCAGACATTGAGCAATTAATTACCTTAGGCTGATTGCAGAGATAGCGGCAAAGCTCCCCGATATACTGAAATATTGTAATGTCATACTTTCTGCAGTCATTCCAGAACTGGGAGGCTGAGAATTTCTTTTTTAAAACACATGTTGCACCTATGGAATGAAAAAAACACAAAAAAACACAAAAGAAAGACGTGATAAATGCACAACAGTCATAGTAGCTACCTACTAATCTTTGCAATTTAACAATAACTTTAAGGTCAATTGACTGGTCTAGCAGGGCAAAGACTTGTTGGAAAGTGGCATCTTCATGACAGTGATTGTAAAAGTGTACTTGTAGACCTGAAAGTCATTGAGCACTTTTGTTAACTACTAATCTACAATAATCTACTGCCAGTGTTTTTATAGCCACTGCATGCATGTTTGCTTTGTGCACCTGTTAGTAATAGGTGTGGCTTTCCAGATACCTGAAAGCGATCCACACAAATAGAGACACATGGCCGATTTTCCAAATATTTTAATCAAATGGCTTGATTATTTGTCCCCCACTTGGACCACTCACAATAGTGCCTTGCATTAATAATACTGTGTGTTCTTGTTTCAAGTCAGGAGCACCAGTGCTCCTTGGCAAATTCCTTGGAATTCCAGATTCAGGTCTCCATCATTACACACATACAACTGATTAAGAAACAGGCAGGCTTTACCAGCAGGCTTTATCTTGACTCAACATCTTGCAATGACCACACTAGGAATTTACTATCAGATGCAATGACTTCCACTGACCAGCACAGATTAAATCTGGCACAGAGGGGGGTTACTTCAGGTTGTGTCCACAAAAACAAGTGATGAAACAGTTTCTCAAAATGTCCGGTATATAATGGAACCTTGTGTTCAATTGAGAGGGCTGGATAAATAACTAGAACAACAAGCATGTTCTGTTTACACTGATCAAATAAAATTCAGTTGCATGGATGACTGGCAAGTTTACTGCAGGTCATTTCTGTTTTCTAGAACTTGGACCTGAGTATAGTGTACATTCATAGAGCCAATAGGGTATTCAGTACATTTTTATTTAAAGCAGCTGTATCGCTGTACCTCTAAAAAGGTTCAGTGTGATTGATGATGGATTTAGCTCCTTCATATTAACATACTATTATAGGACTCCATCATATTGCACTCATACCATACAGTATATGCCACAACACATCATATTATCTGTTATCTATTCCACTTTTACAATAATATAAATGATTGAGATGACCAATTACAAAATGTAGGCATTTATGTGCTATTAAACAGTGTATTACCCAGTTCTATTGTGCCGCCAATGCCGATGAGGGAGGCCGCACTGTGGTAGAGAGGAAGTGGTGTGTAGATCACATCTTTTGCTGTACCACCATATGCCCAAAACCCAGCTGAGGCCTTCAGAGACTGTAGATGAGTGATCACAGCTGCTTTTGGTAACCCTGTGGTAACATGATTAAAAAACAATAAGTGAACACTGTAAACACATCTATTGCTAAGGAATTTTGGTCTACAGTGTGACAGCCATCATGTGATTCCTGGATTAACATGGAGTGAATTGCTCCATGTGACCTTTTGATTACTGTGTTCAATGTTCAAAGCCAAGTGAAAAGTAAATGTTCACCCAGAATACACTTTTCTATATTTGCATAGTATAGTCGATAGTTATGCTGGCCCACTGACAGGTCCAGGTTTGAATCTCAGTGGTGCAACAGGCCAGCCAGGTATTTACACAGACATGATCGGTTATGTCCAATTTGGTGGTCTTGGCAGCTTGTTCAAGGCCTTGAGCTCAGTGTTTCCTGTTCAAATTGAACCTGCTGCATCTCTGACCAGGATAAAGTAATGGATAAAAATAAAATTGGTGTTAGACAATTCAGTGACCCATGAGTCAAAGTTTCACCCAAAACATCCACAAGCTGAATTGATTGTGCTAAATTGTCCCTAGAAATTCCTGCCTTGTGCTGAGTGTTGTCAAATGACCCACCGCAACCTTGATCAGGATTAAGTCATCAAAAATAAAAGATGGCTAAAAAAATTAACATTACAAAATACATTTCATTAATTTATTGTTTTGAATAACTTTCTCTTGGTCAGGACTTGATTTCTTTCAATTTGTCAATAGTGTAATGGATTGTAGATGGTGAAATCTTGCAATTCCTTGTGAGGACTATTTACTAATGCAGTTTTTGCAAAGTGTCAAACATCAACCTTTCCTTGTGTGTAACAACTGAGCCTTCGTTAATGCTTCTTTTACCCCCAATCACGTTCCAACTTTTAAAAAAAATGTTTTGCAGGCATTAAATTGGAATTTCCACATATTAACAAAAAGCTGATAAACTTAAGAACTGTCCTCCCTTTGCAGCTATAACAGCTTCCACTCTTCTGGGAAAGCTTTCTACATGATTTTGGACTGTGTCGGTGGGATGTTTTGCAGATTCATCCAGAAGAGCATTTGTGAGGTCAGACACTAATGTCAGACTTCAACACCAAACTCACTTTGCTTTGTGCACTGGGGCATGGTCATGCTGCAACAGAACAGGGCCTTCCCTAAACTGTTCCTATATCGGCAATGGCAATGTCTTGGTATGATGAAAAATTAAGATTTCCCTTCACTGGGACTAAGGGGCATAAGCATAACCCTGAAGCGATACCAGCTAGACTAGTTATCAGAAGGTTGCTGGTTCAATCCCCACCATCGCCAAGTTGCCACTGTTGGGCACAATTCAATCACAATTGTAAGTCGCTTTGTGGAAAAGTGTCTGCTAAATGTCGTCAATGTAAACAAAAACAACCCCATAGCATTATCCCTCCTCCACCAAACTTTACAGCTGGCACAGTGCAGCTTGTCCTTCAGAACTGTTTTAGATTAGCAAAGTCATATTTCAAGACACTCATCTTGATCTATTCCTTAAATTCAGAACTTAATTTTAATTTTTCCAGTTAGCTTACTCACCTGTGGTCCCTGAAGTGAAGATATAAAGTGTGGCAGACTTAAGTGAGGTTGCAGATCTAAGCTCAGCTGGCAGTGGATCACATGAGGCCTCCTCTAGCTTGTCTACCAGGCAGTGCACCCCGAGGTGAGAGACCTCCTTCATAGCCCATACTGAGATTCCGTCCTCTTGCAGATTAGGCAGGATGTCTTCCAATGTATCCAACAAGTCTTTACAAAAACAGGAAAGAACCATTCGTTAAATCTTTTTGTTTGTGTTATTGTGTCTGGATGAAATTACTTTTTTTTTTGGGGGGGGGGGGGGGGGGGGGGGGGGTGTCAATCAGTTGGACCATTCATGCAGACAACATCTGGAATTACTAAATATGTTAAATGTTAAAAAGTACTGTCTGTGATAAATATTTAAATGGATATCTAGTTCAAAAACAATTTTCATGTCTTGTTTAATGGACAGATCTCGGCCGATAATAATAACATAATTACTAATAATAGTATTAGGTATTAATCGGAAACTTAATGAAAGTAGCAAACATAAGGAGTGACGATGCTTTTAGACATGAGGAATGCACACTGTTTGGCTGTTTGGGGGTACTTGTACCCTAAGAAGTAAGAAAGACTACAGTCTCACACACACACATATACACTCACACACACTTAGGGCAGTTTTCTAGTAGCTCCTGTTGGTCTGACTGCATGTCTTTAAACTAGTGGGAAGAAAACTGGAGCTGCCTGCCTGCCCGGCCAGGGAACTAGCTTGACCATGAGCTGTGGGAATTCATCCAGCCTATTAATTACCCTAATGGAAAAAAAAATGTATCAATTAATTAATGAGTTGTGTTAATTAATATTTATATATTGTATATATTTAGGCTGCTGCTACATTGTTTATTGTTTATTATATGTTTAGATATAGTGTACCTTTTTATTATTTAACTTGTATGTATGTTGACACCTGCACCAAAAGAAATTCCTTGTACGTACATCTGCTACTTGGCGAATGAAAAGATTCTGATACATATTAAAAACAGTTATTTATAAATTATATTTATATATATATATATATATATATATATATATATATATATAAGAAATTATTTGTACTGAATTCAGCTCTTTTGCTTTAAAATAATGGAACAGATTTAATGTATCTAATGTAATGTATTATACTGTGTTATTTTGCAAAGGTGAGCATATTTAAAATAAAAATTTATACATAATTTTACATTAAAAAGTATAAAATTAGTATAAAATTTGGATAGTGTTGTGACTATTCAAACAATACATGCTAATAAAAAGGTAATTTACTTTGGCATTATATACAATACATTTATATATTACTGTAAACATGTTTTCAGTTGCTCACTTAATAAATTTATATTGGAATTAGCAATGAGTGGTGAAACATTTTACTGTATTTACTTTATTTTATTAGTGTTAGGTTCATTAAAAAAGGCGCTTTAACACTGATAAACAGGAGCTCGTGCTGTCAGAGGATCGTTCGCGTTATATGATTGGTCGGTCACCGGTTCCACGTGATTCCTGTTGTTTCCTCACAGCTCAAGTGATTTGTTTTGGTTAGCTTTTCTTTAGCACGTATAGAAAACATGTAATATAGTTTAACGCTATATTTAATTAAGGTATTACAATGAATACTAAATAAAAGCAACTGTGTGGTATGTATATATATATATATATATAAATATATTGGTCAGTTAACTGTGTACATTGTGTGCTCGTCCTCAAGTGTCAGCAGCAGCGGCTCCTCTCGCACACAAACCAGGAGCAACATCAGCGACTTTCACCTCAGTGTGAACGCAGTTTAATATGTCAAATGTCCATGTAGATACCTTAAAATATATCATTTATGCCATTTATTAAGTAGTAACTAGTATTAGCTAATGTTAAAGAATATTACTGAGTAAATGGGAACCAAAAGAGCGGCTGTTTTTCCATACAGTACTTTATCTAGACACTTAGGGTTGCCAGATGCACTATTTTACTGCATTTTACTGTTTTCTCAGTGTGTTTACTTTGGTTTAACCCCACTAAACCACATTTATCTGGGAAAAAATGTTGTTATTAGATGAAGATTAGGTATTCATGCACTAGTGGATATGAAAAACGTGTTCTTATTCCAAATGTTTAGTGGATACATTACACTTCCTAGCCAGACAGATGAATAGATAGATAAAAATACCTGTAAATATAGTTTAAGTACCAGAGGGGGTGATATAAAAATATAAATAAATAAGATGTAATCATATATCATAATAAGATGTTAATCATATTTCCTGGTAAATTTTTTTTAAAATAAATAAAAGCTAATGCAAAACACTTGAATGAGTTACAAGATATTAGTGTTTATCATTAATGTTTTATTGTGATAAATTTACCAATATACCAACCAAATCCAAGGCAGAACGTTGTGCAGCTGACTATGTAATGGAGTAATAATAAGAATATTGATTATTGCCTGTATATGTCAACAAATACTTACTATATATATAATGAATCATTTTGGATGGTGTATTCTTTATTCAGATAAGAAACTTCTTTATGTAATTTGCTGAAGCTTGCCTATTCGTGTTTGTTTTTACAACTGGGATTCAAGTGGTGTGAATGGGCTTGTCAATATGATCCAGTTGTCCAGCATTGTAAACATTACCTGCCCCGACCACCAGCAGTTTTGCCCCGCACGAGTTGAAGCAGTGCAGCAGAGATCTGGGTTTGATGTTGGTGTTGAGGAAAGCTACGGCGCATCCGAGTTTGTTCAGACCGAACCAGACGCAGATGAAGTCGGGCTCGTTGTGCATGAGCAGCGCCACCGTGTCTCCTTTCTTCAGGGCTGTGTGCTGCTGCAGAGCCCGCGCTACCCGGTTACTGCGCTCATCCAGATCCCGGTACGAGAACGATTCCCCCTCAAAGATCAGAAAAGGCTGGTCAGGGATCTTCTGCGCCTGTTGAACGAACCGATCCAGAACCGTGGTGATTTTAGAGGTCTTTTTGAAGCGCGCAAGGCGAAGTCCGTATCTGATGACTTTAATCAGGTAGAAGACGTCCTTCCAGAAGTAAGGGAGAAACAGACGCTGGGCGATGTGAGCTGAGAAGATGCCTGTCAGCAGAGCAGTAGCCCAGGATACTGGGAAAACCATGACTGACCAAATACTAAACTAACCCGTAAATTTCTCAATGAAAAGAAAGAAAGACACAAAACGAGAATAATTTAACAGCAGAAGATCATCTCATCCACACATGTCCATTTCAATGTTACTTATTCTGTCTCTATTTGAAACTTATGAAACACACAGTGTGTCACGTGATCTTTGTTGTACAACCAGCCGTGTAGATTTGGGCGTGTCCTGCACAGAGGCGCGTCCTTATTTACTGTTATCACTGCTGTGTGTCAGTGGACATTTCTACGAAGGACTTGGTGCCAAATTTGAAATGCAATGACTACAGAAAAAACGCACAGCAACGCTTTTTTAGAGTAACATTCAAAATACGCACGAAAGAGAAATGCAAAATTTCAATTACATTGTTTTCGCGTTACCCTGACCCAGTGGCCTAACTAGGAGCTTATTGGCCCCAGTGCAAAAAAAAATATTTGGGGGCCCCCTCAACAAATTTCATATATATATATATATATATATGCTGCATGCTGATAGCTGATCAGAATGAATTAAAGGTAGGTGAAATTAAATTGAAGTGAAGTGAGTTCATGTCGTGGAGCCCCCAAGCCATGGGCCCCCGTGCACTTGCCTGACCTCTTCTTCAAAAGAATACACCAGTAGTTCTAAATCGACTGTAAATGACCTGTGGATTGCATTTCCCATTTTTCCCATTCAGTAATTGCATATTAATCAACACTTCACAACTGCAGCAACAATTTAAAGCTACGTAGCATTTAAGATCCACAACTAGGTATAAGTCCTCTGATACTATACTACTATAACAACTTTACTCAAATCTTTATTCACCCAGTCTGTAGGGTTAATTGGGGAGGGGGTGATCAAGCACTTCTGTTTTTTGAATAGATCAGATTTATATGTACAATACATACGTTGTCTTATAACGAGATATTTCTCGTTTTTAGGTTGTTTTTTCTGTTACAACGGATACCTTGTATGACTTCAGTACTATTAAGCTAAATTTGTCTGTAATTAAACAGAACTATAATGCGTAGCTTATTTGTGTTCCAACTAAAATTCTTTATATTTTCTGAAAGCATTTCGGCCTATTTCTCAACACGAGCTCTTAAAAACCTAAAGTGTCCAGAAGTAAATAAGTTTCACAAGTAAATAAGTTAATATGAGTCTGTCTGTCCCACAACTGCACGTTTATGCCAATTTGAAAGTACCGAGAAATACCAGAATTCACCTTGTCGCCAGTTTCCTTTAACCAAAACCAAAGCAATTATTGAGTAGGTAAACTACTAAACATTACCCTACATTGCCATCTAGTGTCTAGATTGGTCCCAAACACTTACATGTGCTGTAACAAATCACAAGATCCAAAAGGAAAAAAGTAAGCAAACATGTTCACGTTGTATAAATAGGCCATCAGTGTATTCTCATTTCTTAACCTGTACTACACATTTCTTCACAGCTACGCCAAAGGTCTGACCACTAGTGAATATGCTTCTATTTCTGCATTTTCTCAGGAATACCCATTTCAGAATTTCTTAATTTTACTTTATTGAAAGTTTTTTATTACAATATAATTATATAATACCACTTACAGGATTAAAATATACCCCCCCCCCACCCCCCCCCAAAAAAGTGAATAATTTTATCAGACACTTTACTATAGTTTCTTTTTGTTTGTTTTCTTTATGCATTTTCTCCCCTTTTTCTGCCTTTTTAGTGCGTCCAATTACCCCATTGCATCATGCTTCCTCTCCACCAATGCCGATCCCTGCTCTGATTGAGGAGAACGAAGCTAACCCACGCCCCCTCCGACACGTGGGCAGCAGCCGTATGCATCTTATCACCTACACTTTGACGAGTGCAGTGCAGCTTAGCTGCGTGTACGGAGGGACACACCCTAAGAGCACTCTTTTCTCATCTCTGTGCAGGCGCCATCAATCAGCCAGCAGAGGTCGTAATTGCACCAGTCATGAGAGAGAGACCCCATCCGGCTTAGTCCCGCCCATCTGAACAACAGGCCAATCGTTGTTCATGTAGCCGCTCAGCCTCAGCCGCCAAGGCAGAGCTGAGGTTCGATACGATGTATTCGAGATCCAGCTCTGGTTTCAGCGTGTGTTTTTGCCGCTGCGCCACCTGAGCGGCCTATAGTTTTTATTTTTAATGTATTCTAGTTAACAATTTTTTTTTTTTTTTTATCAGAGTGACTTACAGTTGTGTCAAATACAATTCAAGCAGTTGGGAGTCAAGGGCATTGCTCAAAGGGCAATCAGTGGCCAATCTAACCCATATCTCTCAAAGATATCCTAATTAAAACACTTAAAAGATTAAGATTACATTATGTAGGCTAATAGATGTGCATCTATTTTCAGGTGATTTGACTGGTGGCCAATTATTTGATGTATGTATGCACTGCTTTGTTTCTGCTATTGAGATTAGAACATTGTGAGTGTTGTTTTTAAGCCAATGACCTTAAACTAAAACGAATCTCATATATCTGTGTACTCCATAGTGGTACCCAGTCTGAGAATCAGCTTGTGTTAGGCCTACTATAAATGTTGGTTACACTGCAAATGGCAGTCCCAAAGACAACTTTAATAATGCAGTTAAACAGAGATTATATTAACGTTCTATCTAGAAAGAATTTAGAAATAAATAACTTAATTCTTAAACTCACAGATTAGAAATATGCATCACCTTGGCACAGCAGTCCTGCTGTATAGCATGCTGTACATTTTATTATGTAGACCTAATGCTGTGTAATGGACTAAGTCAACAGTATACTGTATTTCTGCTTTGTCCCTATATGGCCGCATGGTGGCGCAACTGATAGAGTGCCGCACAGTAACATAAACGGGTTTAATCTCGTGTGAATAAGTAATTGACTCCCTGTATTTCTACCTTGTGCACAGTGTTTCTGGCTATAAGCTCCAATTTCATCAAACCTTGATTACTAAAGAGGAATAACTAATGAACAGTGTTCCAAAACCTGCCCTAGTAAATCAATTTTTGTGGTGGATAAAAGATGTCAGGGTGACACACTGGTACTTAGCTATGAAATGAACATGGCCCTGACATCTTATTATTTAAAAATAAGTTATTATATACAGTTATTTTTAAGTTTTACATTAGTATAATGTAAAACTTATAAATGGGGCAGCTGTAGCCTAGTGGTTAAGGTGCTGGTCCAGTAATCAGAAGGTTGCTGGTTCAAACCTCACCACTGCCAGAATGCTGCTGGGCCCTTGAGCAAGGCTCTTAACCCTCAATTGCTTAGATTGTATAATGTCACAGTACTGTAAGTCGCTTTGGATAAAAGCGTCTGCTAAATGCTGAAAATGTAAGTGTAAATGTATATGGCCTTACTCTGTGTGGCACCGGATTCACCGAGACTTTGATAGTGAAAGCTGATAGTAAAACACATGAATATATAAAGGAAGTGGTCAGACCAAGATTGCAACACTTTTTTAAGGGATTAAACACGTGAATATTTTGTTTCTGAAGCTGACTGATGTTGCAGGTTACAACAAGTTACTGACAATGCTGTCCTAGACTTAAAGTAGTGCGCATGCGCATTAGAGCGTAGAGGCATTTAAACGTAGGGATACTGCAGCTTCGTTCAGCGGGATTCAAACTTCTTCTTAACAAACAAGAACACACCCCTGTTTTTCTATAAAAATGTTTATTTGGATATTTACCACGTTAACGGCTGGAGTTGCAGCACTGTTGGTTTTTCAGAAAATGTTTTACCCGTATTTCTGGGACGATTTGATGTATTACTTAAAGGTCCGAAAGGTCGGGAAGGCGACGATGGCGAGGATGAAGCGCGGAGTTCTTACCTTTCTCCACCGCTTCTGCGATCAGGCAAAACTAACTCCTAATAAGCCGTTTATTGTTTTCGAGAATGAAATGTACACATACAGGGACGTGGATCTACGAAGCAACAAGTTTGCGAACTTGTTTAAAAGTGAGGCTGGTATAAAACACGGAGACGTAGCGGCGCTGTGGATGAGTAACGAACCCGACTTTGTGTGTGTTTGGTTCGGACTGAGTAAACTGCGCTGTGAGGTGGCTTTCATCAACTCCAACATCAAATCCAAATCTCTTCTGCACTGTCTGAACAGCTGTGGAGCATCAGTCCTCATTGTAGGATCAGGTATTGTATTTTATAAGATTTAAACTATTCAATCTCTTCTTACAATTTGAGGTGAGCTGTCAGTCAGACAAATGATAGATAGATACAGAGATAATAGATAGATTATAGATACATAGATAGATGAAAAAGATAGAGAGATAGAAGATAGACAGACAGATAGATAAAAAAGATAGAGAGACAGACAGACAGACAGACAGATAGATAGATAAAAAGAGATAGAGAGATAGAAGACAGACAGACAGATAGATAGATATATAGATAGAGAGATAGAAGACAGACAGATAGATAAAAAAGATAGAGAGATAGAAGACAGACAGACAGACAGACAGATAAAATAAAAAATCTGTAGGTGGATATTAAACATGTGCATGCAAGACGGCCCAAGAATACCTCAGATTTAGACCTGTGCCAGTGACAGTGGGTGAAAATTCCTGAAACAAGAACTAAAAGATTCCTAGCTGGCTAGACAAAGTGTTTTCAAGCTGTGATTTCAGCCAGCGACTATGTTACTACTAGCTTGTTGTTACTGACTTATGGGGTCCAAACATTGGCACATGTAAAGTAATTATACACTATCACTGCTAAATACAAAAACTTAAATCCATTTGTGATAAGCGTCACAAACTTGGGCATTCTATACTGTAATAGGCCATTTAAACATCACGTCTATTAAATATGCTGTTTTTCTGCTGAAATCCAATATTTGGCATTATCTATCTCCTCAACGGTTTCTATATTTTGTGCCTAATTAGAGGGTTGTGGTTAGTGTATCATTGTTTATTTTATTTTAATACAGACATTTTGGTTAAAAATTAATTAATTTACATTCTAGCTAATCATATGGAAGAATGTTAACATTTTTGTCTAATTAAGACATTTAATCTTAATTTGTTTAAGAATCCCAAAAAACATGTTTCTCTTGGGTCTCCTAACATGTGACCATGGCCTGTACACAAATCTGTGTTAGAAAAAAACAGATACATCACTGGCCAGTTGGTTGCTGTTGTAGCAGATAGGAGATAATTCCCCATCCAATCTTACTGCCCTCAGACTTGGTTAATTATGTCCATTGGGTGCCAAAACAGGCCAGTGAAAGTAATCATACACTGACTATATGATTACACGGTGTATCCTTTAATATACTGCTATTATAAAATATTTATTGTGTTCCTCTTTGATTCCCTTAGATTTGGTAAAATCTCTTGCTGATGTCCTCTCTACCCTACTGGAAAACAAAATTAACGTGTGGGTCACTGCAAAAAACTCCTCAAATCCGGACGTCGGGACTCTGTTGGAGAAAATAGATCTGGCCTCAGAGGAGAAGCCACAACTAGATCTTCCCCCTCCAAACCTCACATCAAACTTTCTTTTCATCTTCACTTCCGGCACCACAGGTACTGCTCAGCTACTTTTCTTTTAGCAACGGGCGGAGGACGTGGTTAGTGGTTGTTTTGGTTGGTGGAATCTTGCACACTAAAACATTTTCCCATGTTCAGAGGAACTGTGTAGCCGAGCCGCACCCAATCAAAAAAAAAAAAGCCCATAAAACTCCTAATGAGTGCTTGTGTTCTTGGCTTTGTTGGTAATATAATCATTTATATGATCAAATGCTTATTTTAATTTGTATATTTTCCACCAATTACATTCATTAGTCATCTAATCAACCTGTGTACCAGTTGTTGGTGATTATTACCAGTAGTGAGAGGCATTTGAAGCGATCCTATTTTAAACTGTATTTGTTTTTTTAAAGCTGAAATGTTTAAGCTTCTACAAATGCTGGCTTCAAATTAAACAGTCTCTCTGCACTAAGGAGTTCAGTTGGCATAAATCAGCAAAGAGTTTTATAATGAGGAAACATACTTGAGGGAACATCTATAAACCAAACTGCCATAAATTGATTAAAACAAAAGTTTAAAATCTAATTGAATGAAATTTAATAAATTGCCTAAATTATATCTTTTACTGATTCACAGCAAAAAAAAAATTCCAATATTAGTCTCCATGTTAATGCACAGTTACTTTATATATGATCAACCATAAAACATAGAATAGTAATTGTTGTATGTGTAAAGATTTAGACACCACACCAAGTCAGTATCAGATTTTCTGTTATTGGTTTAAGAATTCTAACACACTTTCTTTTGTAGAATGCTCATAGGTCTGGGATATACCCAAATATCTTTAACAATGTTTAAGTCGGGGGACTCAGAAGGTTATTCATATGGTGGATTTTGAGGTGCTTTGGATTTCTGGTTTATTTTCAGAATGTATTTTAGATATTTATTGAAATTATTTATTTTATCTACCTATGCAGTGTGTCATGTCTTAAAATGATTTACCACAATTATTAGTTATGTAAACAGTTCCTATTGTAATTTCTTTCAATATACAATATATCATCAAAACTATACGCAAACCTTCAGGTCTTTTAGTCATGCTTATTGTCATCAGCTAAATTGTATAATTCCAACTTTGTAGCAACAGTTTGGGGAAAGCCCGTTCCTGTTCCAGCATGACTATGGTCCATATAGACCTGGTACAATGAGTTTGGGGCAAATTGGAACATTAATTGTGAACACTGCCTTCTCATCCAACATTAGTACCTGATCTCTACAGATCCTCTATTGAAACACAATCCAAAATCCAGTGCAGTCTGTTAATTCCTGTATTAGTCCCCATGGATTTGGGCTTTTTAAAATAGTTGTTGTGATCTGATCTAAACTTTTAAACATTATTGTAATAACATTTCAAAGATTCTCTTGATATCCCTCAGATTATTTTCCTTTTGTTTTTTATGCAGGTCTTCCAAAAGCTGCCCGAGTCAGCCACATAAAAGCTGTGATGAGCATGGCCTTCTTTCGCATGTCTGGGGCAAACGAAAACGATACCATCTATCTTACCCTGCCTCTCTACCACATGGCCGCCTCTCTCCTCGGGATTGGCGGGTGCATTGATCTAGGTATGGAATTGCATTCACCATTAGGCTATTAAGAAACACACTTATCCGAAGCCTTATATTACAGTGCAAGCAATTGAGGGTTAAGAGTCTTACTCAAGAACCCCACATTTGCAACCTGGCAGTGGTGGGGCTTGAGCCAGCAACCTTCAGATTAGTAGTCCAGTACCTTAACTTGCAGCTAATAAAATATAATTTTAAGTATCAGAATTTTAATGTAGTCTGAGACATGTATGGTCTAGTAGTGTTATTGTAGTTTCACTTTTTCTTGGCGTGTCCCAGATTCAAAGTTTGGACTTTTTTTTTAGCAGATCTTTTTGTGTTTTCAGTAAGTAGTTTATGGGCTCTCGCAGGAAATACCTAAACATGTTGGCCTCAGGAAACAGTGTGGTAACACGTGTTTACAACATGTACAATTCCTGGAAGTCCCTATGGCTAAGTAAGGAAGTGCAGTAAAAAGAAGGTACTCTGGCAGTACAAATATGAACTGTTTTTATACCAAAAATATGAGGTTATGTAAAGGTCTGTACCACAAAATTGCAGTGTGTGTCTGTTTAGGTTTGTTCAAAGTTAACAAACTAACAAATCAGTAGAGCTCTATTGGTTGGTCTATATGGTTGTTTGAACTAGAATTAAATATTTAAAAGCATTGATTATATTGGCTTTAAGGCTTTAAAATCCAGTACATCCAATAACCACATGATTGTTGAACATTCCAAAACCTTTGACATTAATATATGGTTAATTCCCATTTTGGGTGGCACAGGGGCCTCACAGCAAGAAGGTCCTGGGTTTGATTTCCAGGTAAAGTGGTCCGCATGCTTTCTGTGTGGAGTTTGCATGTTCTCCCTGTGTTGGTGTGGGTTTCCTTCGGGAGCTCCGGTTTCCTCTCACAGTCCAAAGACGTGCAAGTGAGGTGAATTGGAGATACAAAATTGTCCATGACTTACAATGATGAATCTTGTGTAACCAATAACTACCTGTCCTGTCATGAATGTAACCAAAATGATGTTAAAATCCTAATAAATAAATAAATAAATAATTCCCATTTGCTGCAGTTACAAATCCCCAACAGGACAATGTTAGCAGGACAATGTTACATGCCACATGCTTTAGAGTTTCTATGTGAGCTTGTGTAGACTTCTCATCAATGGCTGAGCTGTTATGTTGTTCATAGACATTTAAAAAATGACAGTGCTATGTTGAACATCACTGAATACATTCTGTTGTCAGTGTTTGTCTATGGAGACCACATTTCATTCACGTTTTTATGGCTGTGGCAGAAATATCTTAGCCCTAACATGTTTTAACTTGTTTTAGGAGCTACCTGTGTCCTGAAGAGAAGATTTTCTGCCAGCCAGTTTTGGAAGGACTGCATCAAGTACCAGGTTACTGTGTTCCAGTATATCGGAGAGCTTTGTCGATACCTAGTCAACCAACCAAAGGTATTTACATGACTTATTCTAATTATCTACATGTGCAAATATGTTTTTTCCTGTGCTACATTTGAATAGCTGTTATTATTAACATTTAAAAAGTCAATCACAAAAATACAGAATTTAGTCACTATTGTTTTTATTTTATTTTATTCATTTTATTTGATTATAAAAGAATTGCTAATGCTTTTACACAGTAATAACAGTAAAGGTAGTCTTATTTACATTTAATTAAAAAAAGGCTACATAGCCATAGAAAACACCTTAAACTCCATAGTGAGTACTTTAATAAACTGTCACTGGAAAGCTCATGGAACCACAAACAGTCCCCAAACTCAAGCGCCATGCAAGTCTTGACAGCCCGCTCTTAGATTAATGATAGCCTAGTGTCTAGTGGTTAGGGTATTGGACTAGTAATCCAAAGGTCACTGGTTCAAGCCTCACCACTGCCATGTTGCCACTGTTGGGGGGTTTTGAGCAAGGCCCTTAACCCTCAATTGCCTAGACAGTATACTGTCACAGTTTTGCAAGTCGCTTTGGATTAAAGTGTCTGCTAAATTCACCGTAATTATATAAAAAACCTGTTTTTCTTACCGTAGGTGTATGTGGTCACACTTAAAAAACAAACTGTTAAAAATCTAGATTAAATGTGTGTATTCTGACTGCATTTAGCTGTTAATTCTTTGTGCTAACGTGTACACAGACTGCAGAGGAGACGGCACATAAAGTACGTATCGCTGCAGGGAGCGGCCTACGATCAGACGTCTGGAAAGAGTTTGCAAGTCGCTTTGGAAAAATCAGGATTTGCGAGGGGTACGGATTAACCGAGGCCAGCATCGGCTTCGTTAACTACACCGCTGAAATCGGACCCGTCGGGCGTGCCAGTTATTTTAACAAGGTTAATGATGAGTTTTTAAACTTTGAGGTAGACCAAATATTCCTGGAAGATTTTCTTATGTGGTAAATGAATTATAATGTTATAAAAAGACTTCTGCTGTATACTTAACTTATTTTTTATCTGTTTGCTCTATTGCAGCGCAGCCTACCTTTTGAATTTTTGAAATGTCACCCAGAAACCTACGAGCCTATCCGAACAGTCGCAGGACGCTGTCTGAAAGCGAATAAAGGTAAAACGTTATCTGTATTCACCAGTTTTCCTGTTGTTGGAAGTTATATGCTGTTGCATATTTATTACACTGTGTTGTTTCAGGTGAAGTAGGCTTGCTGATTGCACCCCTGTCTTTCACCAACCCTTTTCTTGGTTATGCGGGGAACAAGGCGATGTCTGAAAAGAAGCTGCTGAGAGACGTGTTTAAGGAGGGGGATGTGTATTTCAACACAGGAGACTTAATGCTTCAGGACCACAGAGACTTTGTCTACTTTAAAGACAGGATAGGAGACACGTTCAGGTAAACACTGTTTTTTTTTTCTTGTGATCATAATTTCTGAAAAATTTGGTGTATATTTTTGTTCCATCGAGTCCACACCAGTACAATAAGAAAGCATAATTACCCAGGAAACATTTCAGGGTAAGCCTTGTACTCGCATTGTTGTCCATCATTCATTAAACACCCAACAGAGGTGCTGAATTTGAAGATTAATGGGCAGCCATTCATCAGATGGGCGTCAATCCTAACACCCTGCTGTGTAGACTCTCTCTCTCACATTCTAACCCTCATGTGTATGAGTTCACACTGATGAGAATGCTCAGGATGGACCCCCCCTCATCCTTCCTCCCCACAACTCCTCGGAACCCATAGCTGAGACTAATAAAACCTGGCAGTACTGCTAAAGAGCCAGGTCAAAATCTAGGCTGCGTCCATTCATGAAAATGCCAACAGTGACGCAAAGCTTCTCTTCCAAAGCCTGAGCCGGAGAGGCTTATCAAAGGAGCAGTGTACGTTGCGGTAGAGTAAATGTGAGACACCCGATGACCGGCTGTGGGATGTTAATGGGGGGAAACAGCTAGTGGAGGATTGGAGAACAATAGTCACATTAGCAAGCATGCCAGCAGGTCAAAAGCTTGGGCCCTTCATTGACGATGGCAAAAGAATTACACGGGTCTCAATGGGGCCGTTTATCTTCTTCAGATTTGGCAGGGTGGCGTTGAGAAGGAATGTGACAAAAGGCTGTGGTGATCTATTAAACCTGGGACAGTATTTTTAAAAGTATTACTGGGGAGCCAACAGAAGTTTCTCTTTTCTTCCAGTTTGGATTCATTATTCATGCACATTTGTAGGGTTAAAGTTAGTAGAATTCCTGGTCTAGAAGATTGTATATTTTAGATATTTATTTCTAATCTAGTTCTGTGGATCATTAATCTGAGTTAATGAAAGGTCTATCGCTGACTATTTGATGTCCCCTGTCCTGCAGTTATTGGTCATTTGAGCCAATGCGTTCTTTCGTCTCAAAGGGGTCTGTAGAGTGCTGGTTGCACTACTGAGACTTAAACCCGGGTCTCTTTGGCAGTGGGATAGCATAACAGTCAGCATAACAAGCTATACAGAATTGTATTGCTAAAATAAGCATTGACCTCCCGGGACAATACGCCACCCCGATGGCAATATACTGTATATAAATGGCAACATGGTCTCTCTAAAATGCCAATCTACGCCTCAGTGTCAATGGTACCTTCACGCACATGTAAGGCACCCACGACATGAGCACTCATGTACCCCCATATCATGACATGTTGGCTTTTTAACATGTGCTGCTAACAATATGAAGCATCCTTTTTCATCTTTGGCATGGAGAACTTGGAGCTTGGCATGGAGACGTCAGTTGTTTTTCCCCTAAAACAAGCTGAAATATGGACTCATCTGACCCCAGCACACGTTTACACTGTCTTTTTGCTCACCTGAATTTATGTATGGCTTACTTTGGTTGTCTGGTTGACAATTCTCTTACGAAGTTTGGCACAATGCGATGAGCCACAACCTCTGTTTAAGCGAATTCTGCCATCTAGTGTTTATTGTGGATTTTGCAATCAGAACCTGCTGACTTATCTTCAGATATGTTCTTTTGAGCGTGCTTGTAATGGTATATAATAATTCATTAAAATTATTAATTCATTTATTAATTTTTTTGCTAACTTTGACTAATGACTATTCTAAAATAAAAAATAAAAATAAAATAAACAAATAGATAATAAAATAAGTAATAGATCCACTGATTAATATGTCCTTTTGGATGTTCTTTTTGCTGTGTCACAATCTTTTTGCTGTGCTCTTGGACAATCCAAATTATTACAAGCATATAGTTTACAAACCTGATCATGGTATGGTAATGTATGACTTTGCGTAGCATAGATAACTTGCCTATCTTTAATAGGGCCAACAAAACAAGCACAACCAGACATGCTAACATCTTTTTCATTAAAGATGAAATACTTATCAACAATCTGTGTGTTGTCTGGTCTGTTAAATATGTTACATGTCATTACATGTGTACTATCAACAAAACAAATGGAACAAATGGAAGTCCACAATGTTTTAAATGTTTAATTATTTTGGTAGGTTTCTATAATTCACTGTTATTGTTTATTTACACACCTTTAACTGTTTTTGTGTATTTCATTTCTTTGCCTGGCAGATGGAAAGGAGAAAATGTGGCCACAACTGAGGTGTCAGAAGTTTTAGGATGTTTGGATTTCCTGCAGGATGTGAACGTCTATGGTGTCACTGTGCCAGGTTATTGAAGTCCTCTTTGACCTTATAATTATAGAATTAGTATAGCTCTTTTAAACAGCGGTGGGAGTTTGGATTAAAAACGTAATGCAACATTCTAAGGCAACAATAAAATAAACTTCTCTGCATACCTAAATTATATTTCTGAAAATTAGTTACCAAACTGTTTGTCTTTTTAGTATTAAACCTTCGTGTTTTAATGTAATAGAGGCATTCTGACCTATAATTATGTACCAAATAATAGCCAGTTTTCAGTGTGGGTACCCTAAAAACTGGAAATGATGCCAGCCTTGAATTTGAGTGAGTAATTATTCTCCTTACTCACATTGTTTCTGTTCATCTACAGGCTATGAGGGGAGAGCAGGGATGGCAGCAGTAGTGTTAAAGGAAGGCCATGAACTGGATGGAGAATGCCTGTATAGCCATTTGATTCAGAACCTTCCAGCATATGCCTGGCCATGGTTTGTAAGAGTCCAGGTAAGAAAATTATGGCAAAGAATGTGTGAGGATATACATTGATGGGCATAGCAGGTGTGTTTGAGGGAGTTATAAAGATATAAAAGTGTTTATACCTATATTTAAAAATAGAAATGTAAGCATACAGGATATATAAAAAGAT
The DNA here is from genome assembly GCF_030014385.1 of Trichomycterus rosablanca. NCBI lineage: Eukaryota > Metazoa > Chordata > Actinopteri > Siluriformes > Trichomycteridae > Trichomycterus > Trichomycterus rosablanca. Next base: position 23,646,732 of record NC_086005.1, on the reverse strand, counting down.
TAAAAAAAATAAAAAATTTGCAAATTACACAAAATTACAAAAGAATAAACTTTGCAAAAGCAAAACGAATATTGCACGGTTTTATAAAATGTATTGCACAAAGTATAACAGGTAATGCAATATCAAATGTGATCTGCTACTGGACCTTGTTATTCCTGTCGTCCACAGAATTCCTTAGATGTGACCGAGACCTTTAAGCAGCAGAAGAAAAAGCTAGTGGAGGATGGCTTCTGTCCTCAGGCCATACAAGATCCACTTTACTTTCTGGACAGCTCAAAAAAAACCTATATTCCACTCTCTCAAAGTGTGTACGAGGACATCGTCTCAGGCCGGATAAGACTCTGAACATGTGTATAAATGTATAGAGACAGGTCATGTGCATGGAAATTTACATTATAGATTTATTTTATCACAGAACAAAATTCCTACTTTTACTTTGTTTTAATGGAACCATTTGTTCATATCGTCCAGAGTTTAAGTTTAAAAGCTAATTTATCTTTTATAATATATTGACTTTTACCTTAAATAAAAACACTGGCGTTTTCTCAGAAACACATTGAAATTTTACAGTGATTTAAAAATGGTTTTGGTGTTTTTGTGAGAATATTTTGTTAATTTAACTATGATAATTATTTATTAGATAGCCTTTGAGCTATATCCTAGTTTAAAAGCACACATTTTACAAAACTGTAACTGAATTATTTACCAACACTGTAAATATGCAGAAAATATTGAAGAAAAATAAATATTTCCTGTTAAATGCTACTAAACATTTAGTCAGGACTTGTTCATTCCACGGGTTTACAACACTGTAGTTTGTAGTCAGATTTTTTAAATGGATTTACTTGCATATAAACAGTTTAAAGGCACGCTAAGAAACTATGCCATGGACATGACTGAGTTCTAGATATGAGAGAATGGTTGATTTTTAATAAATTTTTGGAAAGACTCTGAATTGTCTTTATTTTATTATGGGTGATTAAATGTAGATTGATGGGTAAAATGGCAATTATATCTATTTAAAAGCAAATCCACAACACAGTAAAGTGTTATAAATGTAGTTAAACAATGGCTGGAATTTGAATGTGTGCTTCATTTAAGGTATCTTTTATTTTAAATGCAGTTTTTAATAAGCTTAGTTTCTCATAAATGTAGAGTAAAGAATCTTAGACATTTTAACATCTTTTTTTACACTTTGGTTACACACAATTCAATAGCTCAAGTTCAATGTCAAACACTGACACAGGCAATATTGTATTTCCAATTTACCTAACGTACACAATCCAATCCAATCCACCTAATGTCTTTGGACTTTGAGAGGAAACCGGAACTCCTGGAAGAAACCCACACAGATAAGCCAGACAGAAAGGATTTGGATTGCTTTACCTGGGAATCGAACCCAGGAACTTCTTGTTGTGAACTTGCTGTAAATTGCTGCATTTTTATAAGTACATAAAGATAATAACAGTACAACAGTTCAAACCAGTCTAACAGCACCAGTGTGAACAGTTTATAATTCAGTGAACAGTTTATAATCCCAAACAATTAAAAAGTGTAATTAAATCGGTAAGGGGATGTAACCCAGTGGTTCCCATGTATGCACGTTCAATCTTCAGGTATGTTGTAGGCATCAGGTTTATTTTTACAAAACACACTTAAGTTGGTCAGTTAAAACTGTGAAAATCTTTTCTTTATACTTCTAACATTTAAATAAAGGTTTAAAAGAATGAACAAATCAGAGACTATAAACTGTTCCATTTTCCCCAGAAATGGGGTTTGTATATGACACACAGTCCAATATCATGTGTACTCAGTGTCATAAAGAGTACATTAAAACAGCCTAAAACATATCAGGTTTGAGAGAACCAGAATAGAGAACCTAATCGTTGCTTTTGGTGAGAACTTCAACATTTACATCTTCCCTCACTAGAGGTCAGCAAATATGTTCTAATGTGTGAACCATGGACGCCACCAGCCAATCATGCAGAATTAAACATTTGAGAATGGAATGTGTTTTTGATGGTCATGTATTCTGACTGCAGGTTCAGACAAAACTGTAGTGTTACAGGAGGTAGTTTAACAGTTTTCAGCACAGTGCTGAGGGCTAACACAAAGTACTCAGTGACAGATGAGAAAATAAGAGATTAGCCTCTGAAGCACATCATGCTATTAAAATGCATCCTGTTTTACCTAATACTTTTATAAGGATCTAGAGGGTATTGCCTTGTCATTATAAGAAATGATATGACTGTTTCTGTTATGTTATGTTGGCTAGTTTAGCAAATCAATAGTTAAAAAGACTTTGGTTAAAAATTTTGGATTTAAATTTGCCACAACACACACTCACACACTCACACACCTGACTGCCAATTGATGTCTTTGGACTGTGGGAGGAAACCAGAGTACCTGAAGGAAACCCACGACACAGGATAATCATTCATACTTCACACAAACCCAGGGAAATCGAACCCAGACTCTTCTTGCTGTGAGGCAATACCTATAATATCTGTATTTTACACATATGTAGCTTGTATGCAGTCTCATCAAATGGTAATTTAGACAAGTAAAGAAATGGGATTGGAATGGCCGAAGCCTTGTGATGGACTAGTGCAGTAATTACATATACTTTAATATAAATATATATATACAGGTCCTTCTCAAAAAATTTGCATATTGTGATAAAGTTCATTATTTTCCATAATGTAATGATAAAAATTAAACTTTCATATATTTTAGATTCATTGCACACCAACTGAAATATTTCAGGTCTTTTATTGTTTTAATACTGATGATTTTGGCATACAGCTCATGAAAACCCAAAATTCCTATCTCAAAAAATTAGCATATTTCATCCGACCAATAAAAGAAAAGTGTTTTTAATACAAAAAAAGTCAACCTTCAAATACTTATGTTCAGTTATGCACTCAATACTTGGTCGGGAATCCTTTTGCAGAAATGACTGCTTCAATTCGGCGTGGCATGGAGGCAATCAGCCTGTGGCACTGCTGAGGTGTTATGGAGGCCCAGGATGCTTCGATAGCGGCCTTAAGCTCATCCAGAGTGTTGGGTCTTGTGTCTCTCAACTTTCTCTTCACAATATCCCACAGATTCTCTATGGGGTTCAGGTCAGGAGAGTTGGCAGGCCAATTGAGCACAGTAATACCATGGTCAGTAAGCCATTCACCAGTGGTTTTGGCACTGTGAGCAGGTGCCAGGTCGTGCTGAAAAATGAAATCTTCATCTCCATAAAGCTTTTCAGCAGATGGAAGCATGAAGTGCTCCAAAATCTCCTGATAGCTAGCTGCATTGACCCTGCCCTTGATAAAACACAGTGGACCAACACCAGCAGCTGACATGGCACCCCAGACCATCACTGACTGTGGGTACTTGACACTGGACTTCAGGCATTTTGGCATTTCCTTCTCCCCAGTCTTCCTCCAGACTCTGGCACCTTGATTTCCGAATGACATGCAAAATTTGCTTTAATCCGAAAACAGTACTTTGGACCACTGAGCAACAGTCCAGTGCTGCTGTTTCTGGTTCAAAAGTGGCTTGACCTGGGGAATGCGGCACCTGTAGCCCATTTCCTGCACACGCCTGTGCACGGTGGCTCTGGATGTTTCTACTCCAGACTCAGTCCACTGCTTCCGCAGGTCCCCCAAGGTCTGGAATCGGCCCTTCTCCACAATCTTCCTCAGGGTCCGGTCACCTCTTCTCGTTGTGCAGCGTTTTCTGCCACACTTTTTCCTTCCCACAGACTTCCCACTGAGGTGCCTTGATACAGCACTCTGGGAACAGCCTATTCGTTCAGAAATTTCTTTCTGTGTCTTACCCTCTTGCTTGAGGGTGTCAATGATGGCCTTCTGGACAGCAGTCAGATCGGCAGTCTTACCCATGATTGCAGTTTTGAGTAATGAACCAGGCTGGGAGTTTTTAAAAGCCTCAGGAATCTTTTGCAGGTGTTTAGAGTTAATTCGTTGATTCAGATGATTAGGTTAATAGCTCGTTTAGAGAACCTTTTCATGATATGCTAATTTTTTGAGATAGGAATTTTGGGTTTTCATGAGCTGTATGCCAAAATCATCAGTATTAAAACAATAAAAGACCTGAAATATTTCAGTTGGTGTGCAATGAATCTAAAATATATGAAAGTTTAATTTTTATCATTACATTATGGAAAATAATGAACTTTATCACAATATGCTAATTTTTTGAGAAGGACCTGTATATATATATATATATATATATATATATATATATATATATATATATATAAACTTTTGTAGAAATATTGAGTGTAAATGCTTCCATTCCATTCTCTGATAAACAACAGTGCCTTATCTCAAAAATGCACTTATGAGAGAATGTGCACAAATTCCCACAGACACCATAAGTATATTGTGGAAAGTCTTTAACCAGGCTTGTGAAATGTCAGGTGTCCACACACCAGATGTAAGCTATTGAAGCAAATACATGCACTGGAGGTAGGCTATATTTGATCAAATATAAATATTTCACCTGACTGTATGAGTGGATGGAGGTGGTCGCAGTTCTCTGTCCCAGTATCTACATGGAGGTGGTCGCAGGTCTCTGCACGCTCGCGCGCGCGCGCTCTCTCTGACCGGAGGCTGCACGCAGAACTAATCACCAAACTCCCCAGAGAAGAGAAGAGAAGCCAAACTACAGGAACCTCCGCTCGCCTCCCACACTCTCTCAATGCCTGAAACAACCAGATACCTCCAGACTTTCTCTAAACATTCTCCAAACCTGAAAATACCTCATCCCCGGGATATGCAGCCTATCTGTTTTCTGGGTTTCTCCGTTCCAGAAAAGCGCAAAACCGTCTGAAGGAGAAGATGGACTGTTTGTAGCTGACAGGACTTTACCTCAGACAACTCTCTCTGTTTGGAATATTATAATATCTCTGTGAAGGTGTTACGAGAACTTTATGCAGTTTTATGATGTGTTATAAGAGCAGTTGGTGGTGTTTAGCGGGTTTTGTGGTTCTGCTGGGGGTTTTGGTGATGAACTCTTCAGGACAGATGCCCGGGAGAAGCCTGCCGGTTCAGGTGGGGAGCAGAGTGAGGAGACGTGGTAAACAGGAGTCACTGCAGGGGTGAGTGCATTTACGTTCTAGTGGCTGTGTCCCAAATCACATACTAATACATATACACACCTGCAGAGTACGACTTTTCTTCTGTTTGGATAGTGAACAGTCTGAGGTAGGTCAATTCGTCAACAACAGCATAGAGTTATTGTGAGATATTAGTATTCTGGAATAATTCATTTATTTTTTACTGACCAGTTCATTAAGTTCACTGTTGCCTCACTGTTGCCTCACAATGGGATCGATCCCCAGGTGGAGCGGTCCGGGTCCTTTTTGTGTGGAGTTTGCATGTTCTCCCCGTGTCTGCGTGGGTTTCCTCCGGGAGCTCCGGTTTCCTCCCACAGTCCAAAGATGCGCAAGTGAGGTGAATTGGAGACACAGAATTGTCCATGACAAACTTGTGTTTGTCAAACTTGTGAACTGATGAATCTTGTGTAACGAGTAACTATCGTTTCTGTCATTAATTTAACCAAAGTGTGTAAAACATGCCTTAAAATCCCAATAGACAGATAGACATTAAGGTTAGGGTTACATTGAGTTCTTCAAACATTGGGTGCAAAGTGGGAACACACCCTGGACTGGTTTATAATCCATCCCAGGGTGACACACATTCACTTTACTTACCCACTTAAGTCATTGACATGTAGGGGGAATTTGGAACACTTGCACCTAGTGGGAATCCCAATATAAAAACCTGGAGTACCTGGAGGTAACATTTACGTTTTTGGCATTTAGCATGAGCTTTTATCCAAAGCGACTAACAGTATACAGTCTAAACAATTGATTGTTAAGGGCCTTGCTCAAGGACCCAACAGCGGCAACCTGCCAGTGGTGGGGTTTGAACCAGCGACCTTCTACTTACTAGTCCAAGGCCCATAACCCTCAGTTGCTGAAATTGTACTGTCATAATTGTATAAAAGCGTCTGATAAATGCCACAAATGTAAAGTCAAAATAAGTAATTTTTACAGAGCAGTGGTAGCTCAGCAGTTAAGTATTTAGAAGGTTGCCGGTTCGAGTCCCATCACCACCATGTTGCTACTGTTAGGCACATGAGCAAGGCTCTTAACTTTCAACTGCTTGAATTGTATTCAGTCATGATTGTTAGTCAGCTTGGATAAAAGCATCAGCTTAATGCAGAAAATGTAAATGTAAAAGGAGGAACGATAAGTTGCTGTCCCGCTCTGCTTACAGAAAACAAAATCTGAATTGAATTAAAATTGCTTATCTGCCACGTTTGGCTTCACTTTGAATTATTTGTTTGAAGAGCTATTATCTAGAAGAGACACTGACTTCAAAACATTTTTCCATTTCATCTTGAAATAGTTTTACAATGTTAATGTTTTGCATTTTCAGGCTTTCATTGTTTTTACATGCAAGATTGCTTGTCAGTGTTTATTTGTCAAGTTATTTTTGCTTAGGAAACTCTTTGCTCTGTTTTTGGTCTGTGTTTGCATGTTAAGTGAGAGAATTTGTCCTCTTTGGCATGATCTCATGCTTTGAAAAACTAACACTAAATGTAATTAATATATACTGCAGTGTATGTGTACTTTTCGAAAATTTGATTATTTTTTTTTACCTTACTGACATTTCTAGAAAATTAAACACTTTTAAAATTGCATTTTCTTCCTTTTTTTTTAACAAGTGTGAGACCAGCTCTGGCAGGTGAAAAGAAGCAGCTGGCAACTGCACACGTCAAAGGGGGCGTGTGATAGTCTGTGGCTTTTTTCTGTCAGGGCAGGGGTGGTGCAAGTAGCTGAGATATGACAATCTGTGGAATTGGAAACAAATAGATTAGGAGCTGGGGGATAATATTTATTTTGGTATTACCTATGCATGTGTTGGGAGCTACACATGTTTACGAAGTGTAGAGAATAGATTTTTGTTGACAGTTTTTGGTTTTAGAGTGGACTTCTAGGAAAGATATTAAGACAGACTTTCAACATTCTTCTACAGGCCAAATGTGTGTGGATCTCGTTTGCATTCCTACTGCTGTCCAGGCTGGAAGACTTTGCCTGGGGGCAACCAGTGTATAGTACGTAAGTAATATACCAGATGTTGCAAACAGTAAATTTAAGTCTAAGGTGGTCAGGGGAACATGACAGACTCGGTCATCTTTTGACCATAATGTATTTACAATTAGGTAATTACATGGCTAGGTCTCACCCTTTCCTGTAGGTGCTTGTCAGTGTGTAAGAAAATAAAACAAGAATTTTACATCAACGTTGGTGTATCAAATTTGAGCATCACCTTTGTGAAGGTGTACAATTTCTATGAATGCAGCAGGTTAAGCAGCAATAAATTTAATAAAAGATTTTTAATGAACGTTTTAAATTATATATTCTAAATTTGGCATTCACAATAATGTAAAAGATAAACATTAAATCATTAAAGGGGTTAGTTGGAGTTATTTCCACTAAAGGCGATATAACAAGTCACATGGACATCATGCCATTAATATAATTTGAATAAAGTGTGTTTCACTCAAGTTCCTAAGTATGATGTTTAACTTCATCAATCAAAATCAGTTAGTGTGACAGATTGGCAAAAACAGACAACATTGAAAAGAAGAAAATTACTTTACATGATTGTATCAATGTGCTCGAGAATTAAATGTTACAGAAAAGTCAAGACTGGATCAGAAGACGTAATTACACTACAAAGTTACATTCTGAGAATGTTTAAGTCAGCTTGCATTTTGTTTTAGTTTCATCTCCCACTAGTAGTTAATTATATAATGTTTATTGTATTAATATTGTCACTTTTTCTTCCTACGACAGCCATATGCCGTAACAGCTGCGGTGATGGGTTCTGTTCCAGGCCAAACATGTGCACATGTCCAACAGGTCAAATCGCTTCATCCTGTGCCTCCAGATCATGTACGTTCTGCTCATTTACACCCAATCAATTTTCACAGTTCAGTTGAAAGGTACATGTGGTTCAAATTGGCTTTAGTGGTTACAAGGTAAACTCTTTTATCCTGTTATCCAGACTTACCTAATACTTTCATAATCTTTGTAATGACAGCAGTGTTTTCTTTGCATAATGAGACTGAAGTGATTGTTCCTGAAAAACCTTCAAACAGCTTAAAACATCTAGCTGACATAACAACAAATCATATAAAATATATAATAAATAATATTAAAATCTCCCATGTGTCATAATGCAAATTATGTAAACACTCATACCACAGTTCCCCTTTAAAATATCATTATTGAGGGCTTCGGGTTCACAGCATTTCTTCTTTCTCTGTCGCAGCCCAACAGTGTAGCATCAAGTGTATGAACGGAGGGGTGTGTGAGGGGAATCACTGCCAGTGCCAAAAGGGTTTCACAGGGACCTTCTGCGGACAGCGTGAGTACATAATCAGCCACACAAATGTACCCTATAGAATCCAGAATGTACACTATATGGCCAAAAGTACATGGACACCTGACCATAAGCTTTTTTGACCCTCTATTCAAAAACCATGTGTAATATTCAGAAGAATAATTTTGGCCTTACAGTGTATAAGGATTTTGTACATAATCACTATAGTACATTAGCTCTGTTAATTATAAATTGCCCACTGCTGATACTGGTGTACAATGTTAAGTCAGATTTTACGTATTTTCCAGAGTCAGTTTTGGTGTAAAGCATTGGATCATTTATGTGTAAAACATGTCCCACAGTTGACTCTGGGGTACGTTGTTAAATCAGATTTGACATTTTCCATTTCAATGTATATACTATATGCTTTTACACTAAACAGCATAAGAGAGTTTGTGGATCTGCTTTCCCTTTGGCAGTTTAAAAATCCATAAAAAGTCTAAAATATTTCAGGTTGAGTTTGTGGTCTGCATCACCCATATACACCCTGGACAGAATGGAAACCCATTGCAATTTATCACACTCAGTCACACCAAGGGGCAATATAGAGCAGCCAGTTAACTTTATGAATATGTTGGGAGGTGGATGAAAATTAAAGTACCTGGAGGACACTCACAAAGACTGAAAAATGTGAAACCTTGTCTTGGCAGACAAATTCAATTGAACTCTAGATCAGTGGAAATGTGTTTAACATTTGGTATCTAATGAATCTAATAAATTCCTAGCTTTTAACTGAATGGTTTAGATAGATAGATAGACGGACAGACAGACAGATACTTTCTTGATCCTGGAGGAATCCTGGAGTATCTATCTGATAGATAATATCTTTAGTGCTTTCACCTTTGTGGCAATAGATGGGATGTACAAGTCTAGTGTACGTTACATATTTTTGGAAAGGTGGAAGAATGGAAACTGTAGGTGGCTCTATTTTCAGTCACTTCACTTGGTCATTTTTTTTACCAAAAATACTAAATTATGACTTTAGCTCTTAATAACAAGGTCCTGACCAATTGCCATAACATGCTCAGTTTCCATGGCTTGTCAAAAGGTACAATTGTGTATCAGTTATTTGTATATGACCCTTATACTTATATACATTTAAAAGTCTCTGCACAAGTATAAGATGTTTGTTGATTTGTCACAGCTGTGTGTGAGAAGAAGTGTCAGAATGGAGGGCGCTGCATTGGGCCCAATCGGTGCTCATGTGTGTATGGATTTACTGGCCCACAGTGTGAAAGAGGTAAGCCAGAGTGCCAATTAATAAACACTAAGCTGATTTGCATATTTTTATTTAGTGGGCCATTCCTGTCGTATAATTGCAATATTTATATATTTTACTGTAGATATTTTAGTGTTATGGAAGATCTCATTCATATCAAAAACATATATATGACAAATAAAGGCATTCCTTCTGCCCTAGATTATCCTATACAGGCTAATAATAGCTTTTTACATAATGGTTTATACATATTTTATTTATTATGGTTTGTACATCTTGTACTGTGATAATGTTAATTAATAAGTTAACCAGTGTAGATAAATAGAGCATTCTCAACATACAGAATACTACTACAAAAAAGACTCACATTTCAGACTTACAACTATTATGTGATTTCTGAAAATAAGCTGAATTAAAATCAATGCCACTTGTATTATTCAGTGATGTGGAAATGTTCCTTTGTGGCAGTATCCATGTAGTTCCTTGCTTGTGACTGCACTTTATAAACAGTACATGGAACAATAGTCTGCTGCCAAGGTCGGGAAGAAAAACCAAAGGGTTGGCTTATCCTGAGGAAATTTGTATTTAAGCTTAGATGTAAAACAGGTCTGCTACTGCACAGGGCAATGGAAAGCTTGGCTTGTTCGACTGTAAACAGTATTATCTACTGTATTATGTTTTATGTTTCAGCAGCTTCTAATTAATAGCATGGCATCTTACATTTTGTAAATATTTTTGTTATGCAGTGTACCGAAGGTTTGCAATATTAATTACAGCTTATTTACCTTGTTTATATAGTCAAATCTTATGCCAAGTCTGATGTAAGTTTAAATACACTTTAGTCCAAATTCCAGCAGGAATGGCATTACATTTCGTCCATCTCACCAATGTGTTTAACAGTAATTTTGCATACAAATGTGCAGACGTGTGTAGTGCTGCACATTTATAAGAACAATAAATTAACTTATATTTTTGTAGTAAGAACTGGATTCACAGGTGTAGTGACTTCCTCACCAGTAAATGAACAAGTCAACTTGTAAAAGTAATATTTATGTTCACCTGTCCAGTGCATGGTGTGTACATCTGGGAAAGACATCAGAAGCCTGTGTGAGTGGGTGCAGATGTTGGTGTTCTGAGCAGTGTTGAATTTTACAATGCTAGAGACAGTGGGAAACCAAAATGGCTCCATAATGCAAGTGAAAACGTTAGAGCACCAAACCAGACAGAAGCTCCCTCTATAGCAGTAAGCCTATCCTATCCTGCCCAGACAAGTCTATCACTTCATATATAAGGCACGTCTGTTTTACCTGTCCAAACCCTTTTAAAGAAAAGCAGGCTGGTTTTAGCAAGGAAGAAAAAATAATGATTTTAAAGTTGGGCAGGACTTCTGACCGCTTGCAGTGTCTGTCATCAAAGCCCTGTAATCAAACAGCAGGAATGCTTTTAAAGTCACTCACTGATTTAAACACCAGACTGTTTTTTGCACCGCTGGCTTAGCTGTAGACCATGTCACACATTCACTGTGAGTGTTAAGTGGAGAATAACAGTTAGTGTTTCTCACACTTTCTCTCTTTCATCTCTTAACACTGTAAATGACCATAATAACAGTTTACCATAAAACATTAAAAACCCAACCAATTTCTACATAAAAAATTATAAAGAAAAAAAAAGGTTTGTAAACCATTTAGAATGACCTTAAACTGCACCAATTCCTTTCAGGTTTAGGTTGATTAAACACATTTTCTCATTATGTACTGTGTTTGATCATTTTTATGTTTATCATTGTAGAAGAATCTGTAGATCCAGTAACTGCAAACTAAATGAAAAAATGAAAAATTAAACTTTAGTTTACCATGCAATTCTAAAGATATGAAAGTATCTGGACTCAGCAGTTTTGAGAGATTATGCAGAGGTGCTAGTAGTGAATTTGGACTCTCTGGCTGCAAAGGCTTTTTATTTAAAAGACAAACATTTGTCTTTCTCTAGAGCAGATGTTCTTAACCTGCTACACATGGGTCATTTGCAGTCTGCACCCTACCTAAGACCTATTAGAAGCAAGACTGGCTTTTGGCCACTGTTATGGTCTATATGACTACACTCCTAAAAATATGCCTGGCAATGACTAGTTCATAAAAAATTGTGCATGATATGTTCAGAGATTTTTTAATTATCAGGCTAGGAAACAAGCCGTAAACTGCTGACAGTTTGTTGGGTGGACAATACTCACTGATGCCAAAGGACATGAAGGCTGTGGTGCCTGGTATGAACAAGCAGAAGAGCTACTGTGGCTCAAATTGCAGATAATTGTAATACTGGTGATGAGGTGTGTCAACACTCCTTGCTATGCATCGAGCCCTTCTGTGTATGGGGTAGTGTCATCACAGGCTGGTCAAAGTGCCCATGCGTGAAGTGCTGCAGCACTCTGCAGAAGAAGGGGAAAAAAGCTGCTTTCAGCAAGACAGCTACAGATTTATACCTGGTTTTGGCAGGCAAAAAGAAATATGTAAAACAGTTTATAACCCTGGTAAATAAACCAAAAAAATATTTATTTTTAATGAGCTTTCATTACCTGCTTTTTTAAACATGAACCGTTGCACTTCTAGCACAGACCTCCCAGTCTGCAACTAACAAAGAAATGCAGTTTGCATTGTGTTCTGGCTTTTGTGCCATTTTTATGCAGAAGAATTTTACTCAGAATGGAGCCAAATTGTCAGACACAACAGGCTTAGTGTGTATCAAATTCTTTTAAATGTACATTTTGCCTACATACAATTCTATACCAGTGCATTTATGCTTAGTTTCTTTAACAGCCTTATGTTTGTTTCCAGATTACAGAACGGGTCCTTGTTTCTCCCAGCTCGTCAACAAGATATGCCAGGGCCAGGTTAGTGGCATTGTATGCACCAAGACTCTGTGCTGTGCCACTGTTGGCCAGGCCTGGGGTCATTCATGTGAAGAATGTCCCACTCAACCACAGCCCTGTCGCAGAGGATTCACCCCAAACATCCGTACTGGAGCCTGCCAAGGTCAGCACAGTTTACACGGATCTGACATAATCTCATGTTTTTAGAAAATGTTAATATACACTCAGTGAGCACTTTTTGGCAATTATTTTAGAAGTTACATCTACCATACAGATGAATTTCATGGGTACAGAATTACTGCCTGTAGCCCATATGTTGCTCTGTATACCTAGCAACCCCCAAGTACCTCATTTATCAACTGAATGTGACGCTTATAGAAATCCACTGACCAGATGATGTTTGCATCATAGCAATTGTAAATAGAATTAAATCATATGGGTTATGTATTGGTGGGAATATTTGAGGTTTACTCTAGTCATTTACATAATCCCAAAGGGGTTTTTTGTATTTTTTAAAATCACAACAGATGCAATTTGAACAAACGTTTTAACTAAACATCTTAGAAAAGCAAACTTCCACTGAGAGCCAGTATGTTTAGATAAGGAAACATGTAGTTCAGTGCTTTGAGCTCTGTTAAAATGTATGGTTATGTCAGTAAACAACTATCAAGCCACTGTCCACATAACTAGCTGCAGTCATACATCAGTCATGGTTTTAACGTTTGTTTTCAGTCTAAGCCTGGACTTTTGATATCCCTCATATACATCTTGGCTTGGTTTTCAAAAGAATGCTCTGCATGCTGTAACAATTTATAGTATGCTCTTCTGCAGCCACTAGAACACTTTTTTCCATTGCCAAGTCTTAACACCAACACTGGCATTACTGGTCCATCTGGATTAACTTTGCCTGACATGCATCACATTTAAAAGGGTTAAATACAAAACAGCAAGCCGCTCAGGTGGCGCAGCGGTAAAGTACGCTAGCGCACCAAAGTTGGGGTTTCGAATACATCGTATCAAATCTCAGCTCTGCCTTTCCGACTGGGCTGGGCGATTGGCGAACAACGATTGGCTGTTGTTCAGGGTTAAAGGGTAAGAAAGTCGGATCATAGGTCCTCATAACTGGTGCGACTGCGGCCCCTGCTGGCTGACTGATGGCGCCTGCACATGGCTGAGGAATAATGCTAATGGGGGTGTGGCCCTCCATACACAGTGTCCGTCAAGTGTATGAACTCTGCTCGTGCAGGTGAAAAATGCACTATCTGTACTGTACCGGAGGGGGCGTATGTCAGTTGAGAGGCGTCCTCAGTCAGCGGTGAAGGGTCGAATCAGTATAGAGGACGCAATCAGGGTAATTGGACACGACTAGATTAGGGGGAAAAATTGGGGGGGGGAATACAAAACAGCAAAAAAATTTTGATTTGGTGGTTTATATCTGTGGTGTAATGTGCATGGTAAATTGTAATTATAAATAAATTGTGTTTGTATTTATGAAAGAATTACATGTCAAAACACCTACCAAAACCCTTAATGACTTAATATTTTGCTTAATAGTAGACTGACTTTAAAAAAATACGAACCCTATTGTAAATTATGGACAGTGGGGAAAATGTAAATAAGACAAACAATTTGACAGACTTTTTGACCTGTATGCAGTAGATTTTAGATAGATTTTTTAATAAACTTTACTGTTTTATTGTGTTAATCAATCTTACAAATAAACTTGCACTTAGTGAATTCTGGATGTTGTTAAAAGGATCTTTTATTAAAAGATTTAGAGAATATTGCAAAATCTCTGCTTAATATCATGAACTGTAGATGGTGAAATCTGTACATTTCTTATACCTGTGCATTAAGAATTGGAATAGTGTTCTTCAGCTTGAATTTATAATCTTTAATAATAATAAAAAGTTTTTTAGTAACTTTGATAAACCAGTATTTCTGGTTATCAAATTTTACATCATTATTTTAGACTATTATAACCCTGTCTCAAACACACCTGCATTTTGGAAGGTAACAACTTTAGTAGTGGGTCTTGTTGTATCATTTATAATTACACCATGTAATGAGTAAGACCTGAAGATTCCGCATTGTCATGAAGTTAATTTTGCTGGAAGACCGGGACTTAAATTAAAATTTACTGATGCAGCATGTCTGGGCAACACATTTCCAGGACATTGTGACTTAGAATGCATTTTAAAGCCAAGATATATGATAGACACAAACATTGTTTGTCCTATTTTCTTAACCTATAGCTCACATGTCAAATGCATGAAATGTAATTACTATAACTTAAATACTGGAATTGAGATGATCAGGGGTATGGAAAAAGCCTGGGACAGGGGTATTTGATCTCTTTCCAGGATTTGAAGAACAGCGAGCCCTAGACGACATAAATATAAAAAAGTTGGGTCGCTGTTTAAAGCAGCTTGACATTAATGCATTCCAAGAGCAAAGGCCAGAGAAGTCTTTTGCTAGACTGTTTGACTTCCTCCACTATGGGTCTAGCTATGGGCTTTGGAGCACAAACCGCACCTAGGACTTTTTTAGTGAAGATGTGTGTAATAAATCTTTTCCTAGACAGTTTCTGCTATTCCTCCCAAACCATTAGGAACACTTTTATAGGAGAATTATTTTAACTTTCAGAATGCCTAGTATTTTATTAATTCAATTTTTATTTCAAATACAACATAACAATTGTACTTTTACAAAAAAGACATGTACAGTGTTGGATTTTCATTTTGTACAGATGTTGATGAATGCCTAGCTATGCCAGGTCTATGCCAAGGAGGAAACTGCATCAATACAGTGGGCTCATATGAATGCAAGTGTCCTGCTGGCCATCGCCTGAACAACGGAACCAATAAATGTGAAGGCAAGTCCAGATGTAAATCCTGTATAAACACAAACTAACCAGGAACCATTTTCAGCTAGTCATCAATTTTTTGAAGCCATTACCATTGGGTTGAAGATTGACTTTTCTTTCTGTTAAAAACCTGTCCACATGTTTACTTACCAGACTTAAACATTTGAGGAAAATTAAAGGAAACGACTCTCATACATTAGCAAAAGTTACAAGTATAGCCTGGCCTAATCTAGACCGAGTGAAAACACAAAGCCCTTTTATAATTTGCTCTGGATGGAAGCATTTGCTTAATAATGTAACTTTGTATTGATTTTCAGTGACCCTTTTATTTAAGGTGGGCAGCAAAGTTTCATCTATAATAGTCTATACTTGGAATAATGCATCACAATTAAGAAATCTTTATGTCCACCTCTTCCTAGATGTGGACGAGTGCTCCACTGTTCCACATGTGTGCGAAGGAGGACAGTGCATCAACTCAGCTGGTAGTTTCTCGTGCGTCTGTCCATCTGGATTCATGTTGTCGGCAGATAATACTCGTTGTCTTGGTGAGTACAGAGGATTAGTGGTGTCAAAGGGCATCATTAAGTGTAATACTGCTGTAGAGGTACCTAGGTCTGTTTCATTATATTTGTAGATATAAACATACTAGTTATTCTACATATTTTTGTAATAAAAAAAAAATAAAGTACCAGCATATTTATTATATAAAAATGGTGTGTAAGTACTGGAATAATAAGTAATTTCAGAAAAAAAAATCACATAAAAGTACATGTGCGAAAGATCAATAATACTGATCCTACATCAACTATCAAAACATGCAATCATTGCTTGTTTATTGCTGTAGAAAAATTTGTAATAGTCAGTCACGTGTCACATGTATTTTGACTCTCATCCGCCAGCATCTCGGGCCTTTTAAACTTTCCACTTCATGTCTGTTTTTGTGCAGTGTAGTTTTATGGCTGTTTAGTGCTTGTTAAAACAAGTAGAGAATGTTTTGCTTAAGTAAAATGTAGTCCAGAAAACCATACATCCTCAGGAACCGGACCTTAACCTGCAATTATGATGCCGAGCAGCTTTTTATTCTTGTCTGAGAGGTGAGAAAACTTACTTCCATAGGGGTGGAAATTTGCAGTGACAGTTGTTTGTGTTCCTAATATAGGCTTTGCTCATAGTGCAAGTGAAATTAAAGCAAAGCCAAAGCATGTGCCGACCAAGCTTACATTTGACTTATTAGCCACAATATATATATGAGCCAGTTATCTTCTTTGCCATTGCATTTTTGAAAGTGCAACAGAACAGCCCTAAACACAGATGTTGTAAATCCAGTAACTAAAACCCAAGTGTGTATGTTTACTTGTGTTGAAGGCCAGCACACAGGTTCCTGTTTTGCAGCGGTGTTGGGTGGGCGCTGTGCTCAGGAGCTGCCTGGACGTCTCACTAAAGCTCAGTGCTGTTGTGACAAAGGCCGCTGCTGGGCTCGAGGGACAGTGCCAGAGATGTGCCCAACCCGCAGATCTGGTAAGTTTCTATCCATTTTGTTTGACAGTAAATATATGAAAAGGCACAGTATTGTACTGTTCAGATACAGTGCAGAACTTACCTTTGACCCCATGACACTAGACAACACCTTATGTACACACTGTACACACACACTGAATGTAGAAATGCCCACATAAAATGAATCATTTTATCACTACAAGTACTGATAATAGCTGTAATTTTCCTGTATTATAGACTAAAAATAAGTTGAACATAGATAAGGGTTGTTTGATAGATGATTTAGCCAGTCTGTTCTAGGTTTTATCAATCTTTGTTTCTTTTAGATGAATTCCTCAGGATGTGTTTTGAAGGAACGGCACTGGGAGAATATCCAGATGTGGATCCTGGCGTTGTTGGAGTAAGACTTCCTCAGCAGCCCAGTGGGCATGATTCCAGTCTCGATGGACAAATGCTGTATCCATTAAATGGGAACGGTCACACACATCCTCAGCTTCCCCAAATCCCCCATGTTCATGTTAGTGAAAATGGCAGGGGACAGAGACCACAAGGACCTGTGGGTAAGCAGAATAGGAATGGGATGACCAACAAGCTCATGGTTAAGAGCCTACATGCTACTGGACATACAGTCAACTTATTATTTTGTATGTAGACATAGCTTAACTTGAGTGTATTTTTATAAATCTCTTTTTCCAGTTAGTTTAAATCAGACAGTCAACAAATGCCTGCTGAATCCCAACTTGTGTCTCAATGGTCGCTGTATCCCAGTGAGGTCTAGTCATCGTTGTGAGTGCAACAGTGGCTACCAGTTGGACGGTCAAGCTGAATGCTCAGGTAATGCATACTCACCTAAGGGCGTGGAGTTTTTAGAACCTAAATGTTAAGTAAGATCAAAATCAAGAATATTAATATCTAACAATTAAACAAACATAGCTACAACTGCATAGCAAATACCTTTTGGATCCATGCCAGCATAATTAATTTAACAATGAAGTTTAACTTGAAAAGATCATAGACTATGATGTAAACGCAGTCATTTCAATATTTTGCATTAAAACAAACAAAGAAAAACCCAAATATTTGTAAAAGTACACGTATTACATAATGGTTTGGTGAAATCTGAAGAAATTGATAATTTGGCTGTGTTGCCAGTATCATCCTAAGAAAACCATTCTCAAAGAGAATTATGGACGTAAGGCCTCCTCCAATACAGTGATATCTCTCCGCAAATGCTAGTGATGCATTAAATCATCAAATACATCATCAAAGGAGACAACAAAGCTGGGAATGTACTAGGACACATTTAAAGAGAATTTTAAGCTCAGGAAACTTTAAATGTTTCAACAAAACCCCCCAAAAAGTAAAAAAAAAATAACTGCAGGCAGGCACCTTCCCCTTATTTTAAATAATTGTCCTGACTAAAATCTTTTTTTGAAATTGAGACCAGAAGGGAAGACAAATCACCAAAAGGTATGAACCAAAACTGAACCACAATTTTAAAAAGCTAAATTCCTATGATGGACATTTGTAAGCTGTAATTAAACAATGAAGCCTGAAGTCACAAACAGAAGACAGAAGAGGACGTTCTGGAGAAACTTTTCCATATGGTTGCCAGGAGTCTGAAAGACATGACGGCATTTGTTTATGCTTATAATTAAATTTGCTCCTATGTATAACTGCAAAATTAAAAAACATTAGTAAATTTCGAAGAACTATGAAGTGAATAATTTCTTTTTATCTAAATACTGGCAAGCGTTATAACTACTGTACTTATATTATTTTATTCGTAATTTATGGGAAGCTACTAGCAATTTTATTACTAAAGCTTACTACTAAATTGTTACTAGATGTTTAAATTATTAAGATGACATTTTAAGAGTGGATGTAAACAAAAGCTGCCTGCACTGTACTTATGAGTTCTGTCTTGCAAAAATCTTTTGAACAATCAAAAAGTGATAAACTAGTGGATAGTAATGCAAAATAAAACATCATCAATGTGAATTAAACAGGTATAAGGGCAACATTGTGTGTTCCATTGCAGACATAAACGAATGTGCTTCTGACCCGTGCATAAATGGAGACTGTGTTAACACGGCTGGCTCGTACTACTGCAAGTGTCATACGGGTTACCACAGACCTGCAGGCAAGCAAACCTGCTATGGTAAGTTTCTAAGCATTGCAGTACAGTATTAATTCTATGTAATTATATTTTTTTGTAATACTGAAGATAATTTAGTAGATCAGGTGCCAGAGACTTGTTCTGTACATTATAATTTGTTTAGGTTTGCGTCCTTACACAATGTTAGTATACACGATCAGCTATTCTTTATCAACGTGTGTTTCGTAAATATTTAGTGTTGTCCTCCATTCCTTGCTGAATCAGTGACATTGTGGCGTTTTATGCTTAAGACACTGACGAATGCTTGAATAACGGAATGCTGTGTCGGAATGGCCGATGTGTAAACACCGAGGGCAGCTTTCGGTGCATCTGCAACACAGGCTTCCAGCTCACCCCTGATGGAAGAAACTGCAAGGGTAAGTCCTGAATGTCATTGTCTGCTCTTACTTAAAACTTAGAGGGTTGTAGTTAGATAGAATAGTATTGCAGAATAGCAGTAGAATAGCAGAGAGGGTCAAGGGCCTTGCTCACAAGAAAATGAGTTGCTAGGTTAATTTTTGCTTTTTTGTTTACTGTTTTTGTCCCATAGATCATGATGAATGTTCCATTACAAACATGTGTCTGAATGGTATGTGCATTAATGAAGACGGCAGCTTCAAATGTGTCTGCAAACATGGTTTCACACTCGCCTCTAACGGGCACTACTGCACAGGTGTGTATTGTTTAGCACTTTACCTAAAGTGAACTCTGTAGTCTGACACAGGATGTACTTGATGCCTTTCATTTACAATTTAAAGGCTTCAACTTTGTTTAACGTAAAACCTACTGAATTATTTAAGTGTTGTAAATTCATCATACAGCTTTTTAATACAACTACATCAACAATTACATTGATACAAAGTCATGCCAAAACTATAATTTCTTAATAGAGGATATTAAGCCAACTGCACCATTATAAGAGCTGGTTATCTGGGTTACCATACAGTCATAACAGATGGCATTTTCTGTTTATGCATGTTCCCCCACCTTTTCTTGCTGTTTTAACCTTCATGTTCATTTCCACAGATATCAATGAGTGCCTGATTCCAGGTATCTGCATAAATGGGCGATGCATAAACACTGAGGGTTCATACAAGTGTGAGTGCATGGCAGGACTAGCCATCGGGTCTGATGGACGCACATGCCTGGGTATGGAATTAATGTGTAGTGTTCTTGTCTTTTTGTTGAGACATTTGATACTGAGAATGTTTACAAGTACAAAATATTCTGATAACAGACGGGAAAGAACAGACTGAGTCAGACTGTTGGAAAGCTTTTAGTTGAAGTACATTTTCAAGGGGGATAGCATGACGTGGTAGCATCACTATGTTTAAATACTTGTTAAAAGCTTGTAAGTAGTCAATCTTTTCAAATAAGGTTCGGAAGCAAGCATCAGTCTTTAGGGGCCACTAATTGCACTTGAACATTGCACGTGCTCATATACATTGCTTTTACCTTAAGAAACAACGAGTTAAACTGACTGCAGCATAAAGCATACTTAACATGCCACTATTTTACATACAAAAATTTTTTCTTTTTACATTTTCTGTTGTTTTAACAACTTCAGTTTGATTTTCTTTAGAGATCAAGTGCAAAAGCCACACAACACATGGAAAGCTTTATGTATTGCCAGAATACTAGGGTGTATAGTACTGTCATATATTTCTCAGATAGATTGTTCATATTCATTTGTGTGCCTGTTTAGCCAATCGAAGGACTGGAAAAATGATTTCAGCCTTAATAAGTAATCTTAGGTTTAAACGCAACACGTGTTCCACACAGTGTCCCTGTTTTACCGTCAGATTTGTTCCAATTTGACATTTTTATGGCTACATTTCAATACTGATATGTAATAAATTTTTGAATATAGGAGGGCTGTTTCCTTCATTCCTTATTTGTGATTTCTAAATTTGTTTTTATTCCGTCACCAGACACACACATGCGCAGCACCTGCTATGGAGCTATTAAAAAGGGTGTTTGTGTGCGCCCTTTTCAGGGAGCAGTTACCAAATCAGCATGCTGCTGTGCCAGCCCAGAATACAGTTTTGGTGAGCCTTGCCAGCCATGTCCTGTCCTGAACTCAGGTACCTCTTGAATTCCTTCTAAATAACCCATAATGTCTTGTTAAATGTAACACATACACACACTGTGTTATGGGATTTGCTTAATGGTGTCATTTTGGGTCTGTTTTTTATTTGGGAAGATTCTACTGCCTGGAAAAGATTAGTGGGAACTGGGATAGCTGAGCAGTTCACTTAATTTGCTCAGTAAAGTTAAAGATACCCTAGAGGGTAATAGTTAGGGAAATTCTATTTTGTCCAGTTTTAGGATAAATAAGATAGAAGTTTTTAATATTCAGATTAAAGTAGATCTAACTGATATCCTTATGGTATTAGCAGACAAGTTAGCTGACAAAACATCAAGCGTGATGTTAGGCGTGTCAGGTTTATTGTGGCAATACAAACTATACAAGTATTTTGTATATATAAATACATAAAAAATTTGATGCCCGCAACACACTCTAAAAATTAAAACTAAAAACGTTTATAGAATATTTAAGTTACAGTGTTCCACAATAAGAAGGTGAATTGGTAACAGGTAAATCATGATTGGGTATAAAAGGAGGACCCACCTTTACAAGCAATAACAGGTCGTAGCTCACCACTTTATACCAAACTTCAGGAGAGAATTGCCAGTTCAAATCAGTTAAAAAATAATTTCTCAATGCAAGATTGCAAATAATTTAGTCTTTTTTTTACCATCTACTGTTTATAATATTGTGGAAAGATTCAGGGAATCTGTAGTGATTTCAGGCTGTGTAGAGCAAAGCCAGAAACCACTGTTAAATATGTGGGGTTTTTGAACCCTCAGACAGCATTGCATGAGAAACTGTCATGCTACTGTGATGAATATAGCCACATGTGCTTGATAACACTTTATAAAATCATTGTCACTTAGCACAGTGCGCCGCTGCATTAAGATATGTAGCTCTATTTAACAAAGAAAAAGCTGTACAAGAATTCTATGTAGAAATGCCTCAGGTTAAATGTTCTCTGCGGCTGAGATGGTCTGAAAGACAGTGGAAGCTTATCCTGGGATCAGATGAGTCAATAGTTTGGTTGTTTTTGACTGTTATCAGTGAAAGGTGCAAAAACCAACATCAGACACATGTGTTGCCATCAAGACGACATCTTTTCCTGGGAGATCCATGACTATTTCAGCAAGGCGATACCTTTACGTGCTACAAAAAAAGCGTGGCAGAATGCTTAGACACAGAATGAGTGTGCTTGACTGGCCTTCCTGCAGTCCAGATCTGTCTCCTATTAAAAATGTATGGTGCAGCATGAAGAGGAAAATAAGACAACTTCGACCACAGACAGTTGAGCAGCTGAAGTCTCAAATCCAGCATTAATGGAGACAAGTTCCACTTGCAAAACTACTCTCATTAATAGGAAAAGTGATGGAACACAGGGGTAAACACACCTCTGTTCTAACTTCTTTTGAGTGTGTTGCAGGCATTACATTCTAAATGTGATTTCCAAATCAGTGAAAACATTGAAAATATTTTCTTTTTACTTTCAACAGTTGAAGAGAATTAAGATATTAAAGATTCTTTCTTTCGTCTTCACTTTTCTGGAAATGGGGTTTGGAATCATTTTAAATATTTATTTATTATGTCCTTCTCCAGCTATCCAGATGGAAAGCAGTTCATGTTTGAGTCTAAACTCAGGAGCAAAACCTGCTTCATGTAGCAGATGAACCTGATTATCCTGTTTTAAATTAACTTCAGTGATTCTGGCATAGAGTCTGAAAGAGTTCTGAATGAATAGAACCATATTACTTCCTAAGAGACTTAATTTCTTAATTAGTTGTTTGACAGTGACATTGATAATGGTGGTGGAGTTCTGTATAAAACCCCTTATGTGCTCAGCTGAATTAGGATTAAAATGTTCATACTTAGTTTACCATGTAGTGACCTGTTATGGCTTTGTCATCAGGATAGAAATGTGATTTAATTATATTAATAAGGTGACCAGTCAGAATTATTTAACAGCATGATGGTTTGTTTTTTTGTTTTTTAGATGAATTCAATGCCCTGTGTCAAAGCGGGATTGGATATTCAGTAGACGGATCAGGTATAAACTACAGGACATAGTGTGATACTATCACCTTGTTCTCTCTGTTAAGTTTCAATAATACATATACGTGTAAAGTGTGTGTAAACATAAATTGGGGCTGTTTTTTCACCCACAGACATAAATGAGTGTGCACTGGATCCTGATATCTGCTCCAACGGAGTGTGTGAGAATCTATGGGGACGCTACCGTTGTATTTGCAACATCGGTTATGAAGCTGATCTGAGTGGACAGACCTGTATAGGTGAGGAACCAAATCAATCCACGGATAAGAAATGTTAGAGTTCAGGGGACTGTATGTATGTGGGCCGGCAGCCCCCACTGTGATGGCCTTAAGGTCCATAAAGATATAGGTGAATGAGTTCCGTTTATATAAATTATATAAAAGACTCTAGAGTCAAATTGTTTGGATTGGATTTTTAACTGCAAAAGCCAAAACAGTCAATGTTACTGTGTCACATACAGCCATTTAATCAGAAACAGTCATTTTTAATGTTAACTTCAGTAGATGAGTGCATCTTTAGTAGCTGTTGGGCCGACTACTTAAAATAAATAGTTGTAATAAATCAATAAATGATTACTGATAATGTATTTGCTCTCTACAGATGTTAATGAGTGTCTAATAAATCGACTCATATGTGATAACGGTCTTTGTCGGAACAGTCCAGGTAGCTACACCTGTACATGTCCATCAGGATTTATATTTAGACAGGAATTGGATTCATGTGAAGGTAAGCTGCTGTCTATTTATTTATCTATCTATTGTCTGTCTGTCTGACTGATACGAGGCATTGATAAGAAGAGTAAACTTATTTTTTTCAGTTTGTTAATATCCACCTACACTTTTGTCCATTGTGTGTTTCTGGTTGGAAGCACAGATTTGCAGCAAATGAACCCACACTATGCAGAGTCCCCACAGCATGACACACCACCAGACATTCGCTTTGGTCTACCATGCTTATTTAGCATTTGTACACATGCCACAGAACATTGTAGGACTTTTTACTAGCTTAATAGTACATCATACAGTACATCAGCCTAAAATCATCTGCACTCATTATCTTTCTTCACTGGATTCACTGGGTTTTTTGTCACCCTTGTCATGAAAAAATAAGGTCAGATGATTAAAGAAAATAAAGATTATTCATCACTTCCTCTAAAGCTTGGGTGTAAGCCTTTGGAACCAAGCATTCTGTTCTGTTGTTCCGTATCAACCACTGTCGTTCCGTATCTGCTTATGACTTGTTGCTTAGCTCTGAACTTCCCACTCCAGCCACACTTACTCAAGCAACAATATGACTATGAGGATTTAATGCACAAGCAGCATACTAATATCCAGATTATACTAAGCATAAAATCTAACCTTTCCACTACAACCTTTAGACAGAAACAAATTGAGAACTGTTTCATCCAGAAGAAGGACCAGTACTGAGCCTTCCTTTCAGACTCTAGGTTTAAACAGCTTGGTATTTAGGCTTGACATTAAAATATACGTCTTTGGCCACTGGGTCTTGGATTTTTTTTATTGTTAAGTAATAAACCTAAATAAAGTTTTAGGCCCTCTAAACTGATAAATAGGATACTTTGAAGCTCAGGTTTAGTCTCAGAGTCAACAGCTGGAGACTGCAAGATGTTTGTTCGGCAGAAGCAGGTTTTGATGTGTGGACATAGTACAGCTGTATAGAGTTTAGAATGAGAATGAGAAATAGCTTGAGACTTCAGCCATGAATAGTTTTAGAGGCTGTTACACTGTTAGATTATAAATTTCATTCCACACTGGATAGCGTCATTAGTTCTGCTTTTAAATTCTATTTATAATCATTTTGTTCTCTTTGTCTCTCAGTTTCTTACACTGTTTCACTTAGAAACTTGCTGTGTATTTATTGGAGATAATTATCACCAACCTACAAGTGTCTGCGAAAACACTTCCCAGAACTACAGCTAAGAAAAACAGATCCATTCGAGTCATCTGTATTTGAGTCTTTAATCATGAGTCACCCATGCCTCAGAGCCACCTCACCATTTACAAAAAATCCACTCAACACATACGACGTGCCAGATGTTCTGTGTTACTTTAATGTGGTGTAATAATCTGCTTCTATTGTTAGAGATAACATGAAATGTTTTGATGTTTTCCATATAATGAGGATGACTGAATCTCTCCAGAATAGAGATATGATCTTGCCAGGAGTCATTATGTAATAAAATTGTAATTAGTTTTACTGAAAACGTGGTTTATTAGTAAGGCATTACTACCTAACATTGATATGCAGAACAGATACGCTAACCCACTGCCTTGCTTGGCCAGGTGCTCACCAGATTTAATTGGCAGAGTCTGGGATTCTAGTCCTTGCCTCTGCAGCAACAGCAGTCTCTACTGTCTGCTCGAGTAGTACGGTCCTTTGTATATGTAAAGACTCTTTTAAAAAATCTACAGGCATGTTTAAAGATGTGGCTACTGGTTTCACGTGTTGTAGGAAGCATGTGCTAGTCTTTGGCCCTTTTGGCTAGCTAGGGAATTGTGCGTCAGGCAGAGGTCCCCAGTCCCCAGAGGAATTCTTCCTGCAGTCCCTCTCATAGATGAGCCAATTATTGTTTGTATAGTCGCCCGGCCTGCCAGTAGCAGAGCTGATTTTTGAACAAAATACCATCCTATCCACTAGGGAAGGGTAGTAGTACCAGCAGTAATTGGTGATGCAGAAAGTTCTATAACTTCTTAATTCCACACAGAAAGGACTCTGACTGTAAACAGTATCACTCATGGTTCAGCATGTTCTCATGTGAATAGACAAGACCATTAAGACAGTAAACTATAATCAAATTCTGCTTTTACATCTTGATCTTTTCAACTAATCACTGCGTAATGCTGTCTTGTTTTACATTTCAGACCTGAATGAATGTGAGAGCAGCCCATGCATCAACGGAGTGTGTGTAAACAATGCTGGCTCTTTCTCCTGCGAATGCTCTCCCGGCAGCAAACTGGATCCAACTGGCCTAATTTGCTATGGTAATTGTTTATAAATGGGCTCACACACACATACACACACACACACACACACACCGAAAAGTTGAGCCACATGCAGCATTTTGTTTAGTAACCTCTCATGTGTAACTATTTATCAGGTACTTCTACTATACAGTCAGCTTCATCCAGCATCCATGTTATAAAATTTTAGAGGTTTATTAATTTAAATTTACTCTAAAATCTAATCTTTTATTAAATACAGTATAATTTTATTAAATAAGGAAAACTTAGTTTTTTTTAAGTCTTCTTTACTACTTAAAAACTGGAAAATAAAGACATACAAGCCATTTTGATGTCATAAGTCGATTTCTTATATTACATCAAACTCACCTTGATTGTTGGAAAATAGCTTTGTTTTCGTTCTATCTCTCCCTAAAATGCCATTTAATTTAAAGTTCCACTTTAAATAAAATACCTTCCAGTTTTTTGAGGCATTTTTGTGGTCTGATATTATGCCAATTAATTAGACATTTTGAAAGGTCTTTATGTGCTACTGGAGACAAGGGCGTGGCACATGCACATGAGCTCTGGGAGCACAGGGAGGCTGGATTCGTGACAGATGCCAGTAATTGTGAAATTGTTTGGTCAGATACATTTTAATAAGGACTTTTATTGTGTTTTATTGTGAATGTGTCTAGTTATAGAATAGTCTTAAAAATAATAATTCAGGTAATATATATATATTATACAGATAATTATCAAGGGTTTCAGGATTAAGGATTTCCACACACATTCTGTTTCCACATGGTTAATCAGATGCGTTTTCCTGCTATGAGATTACGTCTGGCTTCAAGAGTATAATTCCTCACTGCCCTTCATCAAAGGGTATTTATGACCACAAGATGCTTTTGGCTGGATATTTTTGGCTTGAGATGCACCATTCTTGACCTAGCAGTGACCCTTTTCTTCTAGTATAAAAATGCCTTACCAGTCATAAAACATCTATGCGGTGCTCCTGGTGGTTATTTTTCTTGAATGGACAGGGTAGAATCACTTACGTTCTGAAAACAAAGTGCACCTCTGTGGTATCAATGCATAATAAACCAGCGACAAAACATAGCTGTGGTAACTGTGTTTCTTTTAGACTCTCTGAAGGCGACTTGCTGGATGACCATGCAGGACGGCCGCTGCGAGGTGAACATTAACGGGGCCACCCTGAGGTCGGAATGCTGCGCTACGCTGGGAGCTGCATGGGGAAGTCCTTGTGAGCCCTGTGAGACTGGTATGTCAGCCATCCTCTGTGGCAAGCGCTGTTTTTACTGTGTTGCCTCTAAACATCTGTACTCCTCCTCACATCTGTATTGATTTGTTTTATTTTTCTGATGTATTGTTTATATAGAGTGATGATAAAAAGAGGTTTTTCATTCTTGCAGTCACTTCTTAGAGCAAAGTTTGACACAAACCTTTTAAAAAAACATTAGAAAGAAAACCACATGCAATGCTGCAAACGATTTTTGACAAGTGTATTTAGAATTTGTAAATACAGTATCTGTATGCTTGTATGCTTGTATGATTATACATTATCAGTTAAAGGAATTTGAGTTAATTTGCTTTCCTAGTGGAATATACAAACAATGATTGGCTCACCTGCTAGTGGGGTACCTGCTGCAATAACGATCTCTGCTGGTGTATCGAGATGGGGGATAATAGAGATTAGTGCATGACTCTTCATATGTGATACGGATTCCCATATGAACCTGCCTCATGCAGATTAAAACAAGCAGTCTGCTATTGCACACATGTCGGAGGAAGCGTGTCAGCAGTAATTGAGGAGTCAAATGCAATCGGGTTCTATTGCATTTACAACTAGATCTGAAGGAAAATTGGAGGAAAATTGCATAAAGAATGAGCTTTATTAGTCAATACTGTGTGTTAGTAACCTCATCTAGTCAGAACAGTACTTTAAGCGTTCATTGGTAAGTATGTTCAGTCTTTTTTTCATTGCATGATCAACAGACGTGTAGCAGCTGGCTTTACATGCACTGAAATAAGCATGTGTTAGCCCCCACAATCCCATTTTGGTGGTTGTTGGGAAGCATTTATTTACTGGCTACGTGTAAATCATGGGAACATTAGGTTATAAATCTAAACACAGAAACATAGAGAGGAACAACATTAAATGATTGAATACATCCTGTGTTGTACTTGTGTGAGTGTTTAGTGTGTTGTATGTTATTTGCCTGCTTTCGGGATAAACTGTCAGTAAATCTTGGGTGTTTGAAAGTTACCTTGCTGTATCCGTCGCCGCTTGTGTTCTAACTTTATTAATGTGCGACCAATGGGGTTTATTCTCAGATCCTGTCTGTTTGAGAGGCTTAGCTCGACCAAGAGGGACTATTTGTGAAGGTAAGTATGTTTTTGACTATTGTTATTTGGAATTTAATGAGAACACCAATAATTTTTTTATAAAGCTAAACTAATAGTTTTATAATTCAACAGCTGACAAATTCAAGCTGTGATTTGGGTGTTATTTTTAAATCCATGCTAAACAGAGATCAATGCAAAAACGATTAAAATGCTGGTTTTATTGTTTAAAATGCTAGTCGAAAACCTAATGCGGATTACATTCTCTTGCCAATGCCATTTGTCCACCCCAACCTTTCCCGAACCTGAGGTGGCCACAGTGAGCCTTTATTTTAAAGAACATATTTTATTGCCAGCTCCATGACTGAGGAAAGCTTTAAAACTTCACCAAATATTAAAAAAGTCCCCTGACTAAAATCACTGATCTCGGATGTAATTATGATACATGTGATTGTTTTGTATAAATTTGCAGTTTTATCGGTGACACCTGGACCTCTTTGTATTTTTAAACAGATGTAAATGAGTGTGAGCTGTTTCCTGGCGTGTGTCACAATGGACGTTGCGTGAACACAAGAGGCTCATTTAAGTGCCAGTGTCCTGCAGGCCTGACACTGGATGCCAGCGGACTACGCTGCGTTGGTATGTTAGCACCATAATGTAAATTGTTGGCAGCTTTAATTGTTTGACATTTGGTTGCATTTTGGTTCATGTTTATTGTTTAGGCTGGGAATCTCACGTGCATGCTAAGCAACAATACTGGCTGCGGCATTTAAACAATGCTAATGCTTTCCACCTTCAGAAACATACTGCAGCTAGTGTGGCTACTCTAAATTGTTACAAAGTGTAAGTGGATAAATAAATGAGTGCGTGTGATGCCTTGTGAGAGACTGGTACCATACCTAGGGGGTATTTTTTATTTGTTTCGAGAACAATGTTTACCAGTGGCGCTGGACCCACCGTAATACTGACCAAAATCATACTGCTATTGAAAATGAATGAATGAATAAAAAGATATGCAATCATTTGACTCTGCCTGAAAGAAATTTCTATTTCAGTGTAATTGTACATCAAATAGAATGCCTTTATTTGTCATATATACATATACAGTGCAATGATTTTTTTTTGCATATCCCAGCTTGTTTTAGAAGCTGGGGTCAAAACGCAGGGTCAGCCATTGTAAAAATCATAAACTTTTCTATTTCTTTAGACATTCGTTTAGAGCGCTGCTACCTGACCTACGACGAGGACATGTGTGGCCTGCCAGTGCCCGGTAAGTTCAGGATGGATGCATGCTGCTGCACGGTTGGCTCAGCCTGGGGGAAGGAGTGTGACGCATGCCCAGAGCCTGGCACACGCGAGTATGAAGCAGTGTGCCCCAGAGGACCTGGCATTGTCAACCGTGGCGACGTGATCACAGGCAGACCCGTGTATAAAGGTAAATGTCATTTTCAGACTGATTTGAACAGGATGCAAGATTAAGTGAAAGCATTAAATGCTAAAAGCTGCCTAAATCTTCCTACAAGCAAATCATGAGGGAATAAAGTGATCTATAGTTTGATAAAACACAAGCACTGACTAATTGAATGTGTTATGATTTTTATGATATGTTGGTGCTGTTTATAAACCTTGTGGTTAGATTATGGTTCCTGATTATGGTTTATTTGTTTTAACATTTGGTTCATTATCCTTCCTTTGACAGACATCAACGAATGTAAAGTGTTTCCCAGCATTTGTACTCACGGAACATGCCGGAACACAATCGGGAGTTTCAGATGTCGCTGTAATAGCGGGTTTGCTTTAGATGCAGAAGAACGAAACTGCACAGGTAAGTGACGAGTTAAAAATTACAAATTTTCTTTGTAACATAGTTCAAGTGTAAAAACATGCTTTTAAATTTTAAATGAGATTGTTGTATAATGTTTATAATTATGGTGACTTAACTCTAAGTGCTCAGCTTAATTTCTATCTATGAGCAATGAACACAAACAATAATCGTGACAAGGAAATATGCAAGCCTATTGTTTTCTGCAATACATATTTTCATATCAAAAGATTTGGATTAAGTTGCTTTTTACAAAGAAAAGAAAAATCTGTTTGAATTCATTTATAGTCGTGTTTACATTTACTCAGTGGATTCGATGAAAACCAGTGATTTTAGGAAAAGCATGTGACTAAAATTACTTTCAAATGTATTGACCCAGCTGTTATTGATGTTTGAGTCATTGATTTAGGATGTAACGTTTGTAGTTTTTTATGCTGTTTGTTTGCATAATCTGACAGAATTAGGAAACTGGCCTGCTTTTACTTATGGGGCTACACTGGTTTTTTAAAAGTCTATGAACACTTGTACGTATTTTGGGGATTTGGGCTTAACAGTGGGTGGTGAGAGAAGTCTTAATAGAGCGAGAACTAAATTTAAACTAAAGAGCTGGTTTACTCTCCCTGGTGGTAGGGCTTGTAAAACAGCAGTGGGCTCATTCCAAACTACACTGCTCTAGATAGCATGTCTAATTAGTGTATTATTGATAGTAGAGTTCCACAGGATGTGGTTTGGAATGGTTGTAAGTGTTGTAACACAACAAGACCTAAAATGGATTAACAAGGTCATATGTTTCTGTCAATCACATTTAAGCCAATGGAGTCAAAGCAAATTAATGATAAAGTAAATGACAGCTGGCATAGTCATTAAGAAGTAAAACCTATGATTATCATTGAATCTAACTGGTGAACTGTCACCCATGAGAAAGGATGCAAAGAATTGTGTCAATAATGTTTGTAGGGATTGCTCAAATGCTACAAATGCAGTAACTAAACATTGAATGATTATTTTTAATTGGCGTTCTTTTAAATGTATATTCTCTCTATATGTGTGTGAGAGCAGACATCGAGGAGTGCAAAATCTCACCTGACCTGTGTGGACATGGCACATGTGTGAACACTCCAGGCAGTTTTGAATGTGACTGCTTTCCAGGTTATGAGAGTGGATTTATGATGATGAAGATCTGTATGGGTGAGTTTTTAAGCTTAGCATTAACCCTTAACATTACCTGTACACATGCTGATGCCCCAGCCTAAGTGTAATTTGTTATCATACATTACACTTTTCATTGGCATGGTTGTGACCCAAAGAACCCTTTGAAAGGTTCTTACCTCCTCCAAATAATTATATAAAGTCTTTTATGGTTCTTGGTACAATAAGTGAAACAATAATCTAGAACATTGTGGTGGAGTCTAAGCTAAATTTGAAGCTCCTATTAGTAAGATTTTTAACAGTATAATAAAGAATAAAGCTTTACCTATATTCAGTGGCTGACCTGTTGAATGAAACATTACAGAAATTCATACAGCAAATGTGTGTAATAACTTGTAATAGAAAATTACAGTAGTTACGGTAGTAGTAATAATGTTTTTTTGGGGATATAATTAGTATAAATGTTTTACAGTAAATGTTAACTGTATGTAACAGTTTAACTGTATGTCTCTTTGCTGTGCTACACTGTTTTTGTAATAAGAGTAAAATGTTAAATTAGCTTGCCTAACACTGGTGGTTTTACATCAGTTCTCATGGCAAGAACTGTTGTAGCAAAAGTGGGTTATAGTTCTTGTGTTTGTGCTGCAGATATTGATGAATGTGAACGAAACCCTGGACTGTGTCGGGGAGGCTCGTGTAAGAATACAGAAGGAAGTTTCCAGTGCGTTTGTCCACCTGGCCACCATGTGTCTGAGGAGTCACATGCCTGTGAAGGTTTGTTTACAAAAATAAATCTGCTAGCCCATTTCTAGAAGAATCTGTATTTTTGTAAAATGGAATAAAACTATTGTGATATGTGATTTGTTAATATCTTGATTAGAAAATGTACAAGGAGGAGTCGTACCAATGTTTAGTATTCGAATTTAATCCTTACAGTGCTTTTAAAAAAGGATGGACAGAGACATGTTTACCACTGTGTTACATCATATTTCTTTATTAATTACACTTTAATCATTTTGAAACCAAGAATACTAACTGTTGCAGTTTTACAAGTAGATTTTGTGCCCATTCTTATTCATATAAGTCTGTGGCCACCCTTGTCTAATTCTCCTGTTTATGATGCACCATACATTTTGAATGGAAAACAGATCAAGCGCACTCACTCTGTCTATGAAGCCGTGCAGTTGTGTTTGCATAATGCGGCCTGGCATTTTCTTGATGAAATAAACATGAATTTTCTAGGAAAAGACGTTGCCTTGATCTCTAAAATCACAATATACCAGTTATCAGTGGTACCTTCTGACAAATACAGTGGAGTGCCACATGGAGTGGGCACTGATATACACCCATACATATATATTTTTTAATGGCTGTTTCAAAACGCTGTAACTGGAATGTTCTATACTGTTTTCCCTCTTATTTTGACCATTTCCAGACATCAAATTTAACATGTGTTTATATTTACAAAATACAATCAAGCTGGTCAGTGAAACATTAGAAGTCCTTTCTTTGTACTTTTGTCAGTCATATAAAGGTTTAAGAGAATTGACAAATCAGAGATTCTTGTTTTTATTGTATTTTACAAAGTGTCTTGACTATTCTGGAAGTGAAGTTTATATGTACTTATCAATCAACTGTTAATAGATGTTACATTTTGAATTTAAAATGTCCTGTTTGTGTATGTTGCAGATGTGAACGAGTGTGAGCTAAGTGTCACTCTGTGCCCAAACGGCGAGTGTGTAAACGTGGCTGGCACTTATCACTGCTCATGTTTTTCTGGATACCAGTCCACTCCTGACAGAAAAACATGCGTAGGTAAAGTCTCTACACTAAAGCACACTTCAGTCTTAACATCTATTACAAGATTGACATTCTGTTAGCTAGTTAGAAATTATACTTTGTTGTTAAGTGCATAATACTTTACTGCCTGATACTTTACTTTACTACTACAATATGTTTTAGTATATTATTGATAAAATAGTTACACATTAAGGTTACACACAGAGTTTTGATGGCAGACTACATTTATGATCAGAGTGTATTGTTAATGACTGAACAAAGCACTGAATACAGAAGGGCAAGAGTGCAGAAGATGGAAAACAAGTATGACCTAATGCAGAGAATCATACAGAAAACAATGTCAAGAACAATAAAAATTGTTTCAAAGTGTTTCAAAAGTTGTGTTTTTTTATAACTGTATTGACAGCAAAAAGGACCTGGGTTTGATTTCCAGGCCAGGTGGCCAGGGTCCTTTCTCTCTGGAGTTTGCATGTTCTCCCTGTGTCCAAGATGTTTCCTTCCACTAGTTCAAAGACATGCAGTCAGGCCAATTGGTGCTACTAAAAATTGGCCTAAGTGTCTGTATGTGTGTGTGTAAATTTGCTTTATAAAACAACCATATATAATCCATCCAACAGTTAATATATTGCATTACAACTGTGTGTGCTGAATATGGCTTTTCTGTTTGTGTTTTTAATTTTAGACATAGATGAGTGCACCATAGAGAATGGAGGATGTGACTTTCTCTGTACCAACTCAGAAGGCAGCTACGCCTGCAGCTGTGTACATGGATATGTGCTGATGCCAGATCAGAGAACCTGTGCAGGTAATGAGAGATTTTTAAGATCTTTTTTTGCTTAATAAAGCATGAATTTGACGTTTATAAATGTTTTCAATGGGTATGCATTAAGCTTTATTCAGTGTGACCTTTATTAGTGCACAATTAGTTGTTAGTTGTATTAATGCACAACAAACACTTAAGACATGTTAAGACATGAATTATTTCCTACATGTGCATGTCATTTGTGTGAAATTGGCAGCTCTTTGATTCATGTGGGTTCTAGATAGTGAGAGTAATGAGCTTGATCCAATTCCATTGGTTAATTTAGGCATTCTGCAGATGTTTTTATTCAAAGCAATGTAAAATGTTAAATCATTTACTTAATTGAGAGTTAAGGTCCTTGCTCAAGGGATCAACAGGGAACCTGGTGATGAAGGGGCTTAAAGGAGTGACTTTGCCATTATTGGTTCGGTAGGGTTAGCGTATTATTGCCACTGAACTACAACTGGAAACCATTTCCATCAACATTGTTGCGGCTGATTAAAAGCTGATTTTGTAAGGTTTTAATTCTGTAATTTTTTTTGTCCACTAATGTTACATCCTTACCAAAGAAAAGACTGCAAGTCAGTCAGTAAAATCGTTATTTAGTTTTAAATTTATGGTTTAATGGTTAGACCAGAGGTTCTCAATCTTTAATTGCCAGTTACTACTATTTAAGGGTTAAAAAAATTTTTAACTAAAATAACTACATATTTCACAAAATATTTTATTTTGCTGTTTGTAAAAATCTCCTGTGGAGGCAAAAAATATCCCCGAAGTTAATGCTAAGAAAGAAAATTTGTATTAAACCGAAGCTGTAAGAGCTGTTTTTGTTACAGCAAATGACACTTGCATAGTGATAGTGACAAGTACAATTGTTTAAACCAATCAGATTGCATGTTTGTAATACCTTTTAGAATCAGTCAAAATGAATTTAATTATTCTTGGTGCAGATATTTGTGAACAGCATCATTGTCATAAGAGCAGGACAAAGTGTTCCACTGTAGCATACTCTCTTCCGATTCTGACCTTTGCATGTCCGTGTGATGTAGGCCTGCCATAACTTTCAGTTTAATAGCATATGAGTCATGGCTGGAGAATGTCTGAGGCTGATGAAGGTACTTGGGCGGTTAGCTCTCACAGTTACACACTTTAATACAGGTTTATGGTAAATTCGGTGGTAGAAAGATAAGAACCTCAAACCTGCTTACCAGCTGTTTCTCTTTCTCCAGATGTGGACGAATGTGAAGAAGAGCCTGACATATGTGATGGTGGTCAGTGTACCAACGCTCCTGGAGAGTACCACTGTCTTTGTTATGACGGATACATGGCTTCCATTGACACACACATGTGTATAGGTATGAACACTGCTACAATTGTTTTTGTCTACTACAGAGTCACTATAATCATTGTTTTGGTGTCTCTTTCCCCTAATATTTTTTGATGCTGTACAATGTTTACTATTAAAAATCTTTAAAATTGTCTATAAACCTCAAAACCACCTAAAACACACAAAACAACCACCTAGCCTTCTCTAAATTACAACATTATAACTTCATATCTTTTGAACAAGATGCACAGTTGACTGTGTTTTAGTTGGTGATGGGGGTGTGGTCAAGCAGGGCTTCCTTACTGCTGCTGCAATTATGACCTCTGCTGGCTGGCTGAGGCACCTGCACAAAGGGTTGGTTGATCGCAGATGGCAGTGCATGGCTTCCCCTGAAAAGAAAAGATGCAACTGGTGGCCAGTTGTAGCCTACTGGTTAAGGTATTGGATTAGTAATCGAAAGTTTGCTGATTCAAGCCCCACCACTACCAGGTTGCCACTGTTGGGCCCTTGAGCAAGGCCCTTAACTTTTAATTGCTTAGACAATACACTGTCACAGTACTGTAAGTCGCTTTGGATAAAGGCGTCTGCCAAATGCCAAAAATGTAAATGTAATGTGGCCGCCTGAGTGTCTGCGAAGACGCGTGACAGTCTGCAACCCTCCTCAAATAGGGGTAAAGGGGCTGTGAGGTCATGCACTGATGTTGAATGAGAATGCCTGGCTCACAGTCAACAGTCCAATTCATTCAAGACTTTTAATGGGGTCTTTTAATAACTCTCTACTTAGCAGCAAATAAAATACAAACGTAGCTGCTAACGATATACAATGACATTCCTTTCACATGCGCATGAATTTTGCCTTTCACCATTCAACTGTACGTTCCTTCTATCATCTGACTACAATAAATTTAATGTTTTGGAGCCTGGTTTTTCATTTCGGCATCTGTCAGCCATATTTAGCTACATTTTTTTCTGCCGAGTTTCTTGACGTGGGGCTTGGAGGAAGATCACTGCATGCCTGTATGTTTCCCCCAGATGTGAATGAGTGTGACATCAATGCCAACATCTGCATGTTTGGGGAATGTGAAAACACTAAGGGATCTTTCATCTGCCACTGTGAGGTTGGTTACTCTGTGAAGAAGGGTTCCTCGGGCTGCACAGGTAGGTTGATTTAAAGACGTTGAATAATTCATAATAAATTTGATATTAAATGCTCCCATATGTTAAAATATACATGTCCTGTATTGGGAATCCCTGTATCATTTCTAGAGATAAAAACAACAATTTATGCTTTTGATAGATGTTGATGAGTGTAAGACTGATGCCCACAATTGTGACATGCATGCCACCTGTGCCAACACCCCCGGAAGCTTCCATTGCTCCTGCAGAGAGGGATGGGTTGGGAATGGTGTGAAATGCATTGGTAAGTACTGTCTAAGTAAGTAATCTGGTTAATATCAGTCTTTCCCTTCTGTCAAAATGACTGTTTTAATAATACACAGGGCTCAAGCTAAATTAATATACCGTGTTTGCATTGATTTTATTCTGTAGTTGCCAACGTACCCTACATAATATTACTTAAGGCAAACATATAAAAAAAAACAGCATGCAGCATGAAGGTTCTTTTATTAACAGTTTTGCCCTCAGGAAACACCAAGCATCTGTTTAAGCTTTTCGTCTGCATGTATTAAATGTGTCTGATTCATCTTTTCAGATGTGGACGAATGTACCGATAGGACCCACAAGTGCAGCTCTAACGCAAAGTGTGTAAACACACCAGGATCGTATCGCTGTTCTTGTTCAGAGGGCTTTGAAGGAGATGGCTTCACCTGTAAAGGTAACAGGGACGGAAAATAAACAAAATGTGAACATCCTGTTGTAGTTTTGTAGTTGTTTTGTAGCCAACAACACTCGGACCATCTCACAATGTCATTTGTATGCAAATTGCTTTTCGGAAAATGTGCAGATGGGCACACTGGTTTGACTTTTGTGGGTCCTGACAGGTTAATGGTTCATTTGTTGGGAGCAAAGTACTGTACATAGTCATCACATGATGATTTTTGATGAACC
Source organism: Trichomycterus rosablanca (assembly GCF_030014385.1). Taxonomy (NCBI): domain Eukaryota; kingdom Metazoa; phylum Chordata; class Actinopteri; order Siluriformes; family Trichomycteridae; genus Trichomycterus; species Trichomycterus rosablanca. Next base: position 23,609,223 of record NC_086005.1, on the reverse strand, counting down.
ATTGAAAATAAATAAAAACAAAATTGTTAAAGTATATGTCTTTGTAATGTATTTATCTTTTTGTTAAGTGTTGAGTATGCTACTTTGAAAGTAGGATAAAATGCAATTGAAGTATGAATGACTTAATTTCAGTACTAACTGAACTTTTCTTGCATTTTATGGAGATGTGGACGAGTGTACTACGAATCCTGACCTGTGTGAAAATGGCCAGTGTCTGAACATTCCGGGAGACTTTCGTTGCGAGTGTGAGATGGGCTTTACTTCAGCCCCCGACAACCGAGCCTGCCAAGGTTTCCCTTTTCACACACACATACCACAACCAGGAGAACTAATGATGATGTTTTGTCCTTTATTTTAAAGCCAGAAAACAATACTTCATACAAATACATGTTATGTGTTGCAGATATTGACGAGTGTTCTCTTCAGCATATCTGTGTGTTTGGTACATGTAAAAACCTCCCTGGCATGTTCCGCTGCATTTGTGACGAGGGTTATGAGCTGGACAGATCCGGGGGCAACTGCACAGGTAGTTTTAATACAGCATACTTTACCTTACTGCCTGGAAATGTGTGTGCTCCCTCTAGCTTTGTGTGGTTAATTTTCTTTTACTTTTGCTTTTGTGTAGATGTTGACGAATGCTTGGATCCTATAAACTGTGTGAACGGACACTGTGTGAACACACCAGGCTCTTATGAATGTAACTGCCCTCTAGATTATGAACTCAACCCTACTGGAGTTGGTTGCGTTGGTGTGTATAAGAAGTGCTGTTATCAGTGCTCAAAGTAATTCTAAGCATCATTGCTATTGTGATTTTATTACCATCCTTACTGTCTTACTGTTTTTTTTGTATGTCTAAGACCCTCGTGTTGGGACCTGTTACCTGGAGGCTGTGAATCGGGGTAGGGTTGGATTCGCCTGTAGTGTGGAGGTGGGCATCGGGGTCAGTCGCTCATCCTGCTGTTGCTCGCTGGGTCGATCCTGGGGAAACCCCTGTGAACTTTGTCCCGCTGTCAACAGCTGTAAGGCTTTACAAACCTCTGGCTTCTTTAACATATTGATAATTAAAATGCTAGGTCAATTTCCATCTAAATACTCAGTGTACAGGTGGGTCTTTGGTCATATTTTAGGTCAAAAGACTCAGCTGTGCCAGACTTGTGACTCGAAGGGTACGAGGTACAGAACAGTGTTCGATAATGTTTTAGGGTAGGTCAGGAATAGTCAACATTTTGGTTTATAGGCATACTTAGCTTATAGGCAAACTTGAACTGCAGCAGCTATAGGGGAAGCAGTTTAATACGCACATTGTATTATGTGTGAAAGTATAGTGTATAAAAATGCAGAACAGAACTACCTGCTGTTTAGCTTCATTAATGAATAAAAACTAACACTTCTTGTCTGTTGTGTTCTGTGTTTACAGCTGACTACAACACACTGTGTCCAGGAGGAGAGGGATTTAGACCCAATCTCATCACTGTTATACTGGAGGGTAACTGAACACTAATGTCATGTCATTTGTTTAAAGTTAGATACCAAACTGTCTGTTTCAAAGTGATGTATTTTAGATCTGGAAACAATTCTGTAACAATCTTTATTTTGTCAGTTGTATATGCTGGAATTATTTAAAAGGGTCATGCTGTGCTCGGCAACAAACTGTTCTGATTTTAACTCCTTTTAAGTCGGTTAGTGTTTAAGCTGATGAAATCATGTGTATTATTATTTTTTCACCACCACAGTCCTATCCAATTTTACATTTCAAATGTATGCGCGAGCCTCTATTCTTTCCAGCCCTGTTTTGCATGACGTGTCTATAGATCTAAAGAATGTTTATCTGTTTTCTTTTCTTTGTAGACATAGACGAGTGCCAGGAGCTTCCTGGTCTGTGTCAGGGTGGAAACTGCATTAACACGTTTGGAAGCTTTCAGTGCGAGTGCCCGAGAGGTTACTACCTCAACGTGGATACTCGAATCTGTGAGGGTCAGTATGCCGATCCTAATAGCATACCTGCACATTTTAATAAGGGTCATATTTATTAAAACTGACCCAAAACAAAAAGCAGGTGTTGAAGTGCACTGTTGAAATTGAGTGTTTATTTTTCTTTAACACTGTATAACACTGAAATTGTATGCAATGTTCTTTACAGAATCACGTAAAGAAGAATTATTGAGAACTAGCTCAGCTTTAATATATGTGTAACATTTGCAGATACTGATGAGTGTTTGATGAATCCTGGGATTTGTGGTCCTGGCACATGCTATAACACGCTGGGCAATTACACATGTATCTGCCCTCAAGACTACATGCAGGTCAATGGAGGCAATCGATGCATGGGTATGTAATGAGATGCATTTATATTTTGTTTGAATCTTACATTTATTCATTATATCTTACATTAATAAACAATGTTCTGTTCTGTTTTAGTTTATTTTTAGTTTTTTATTACTGGCTTAATTGTTTTGTTTCCGAGCTTTTAAATTCTTTAGTGAATATATTGAATATATAGGCATTGGGTTTCCAAAGCCATATGCATTAATATAAAGTTGCTCCTGGGAGGGCTTTCCACAACATTTCTGAATGTTGTAACAAGTAAGCACATTTGTAATAGATTTCCTTGTGTTTTATTCCTTCTATTGAAGCACATGTTCAGATGATGTGAATTTGATCTACCCATTAGAGGCTTAAGTTAATACATTTGCAGCTAATTTGTTGATCCATTATAAACAATTTATGTCATTTAAATTATGATTTAAAATAAACAGACATATTACATTTAAGAAAAATGCTTAAATGGTTTTCCACTCCCATCCTCCTTTTTTAAACAGCTAATAAAATATAATTATTATAAAATGACTAAAATAATGTATGTCATGCTTTTCAGACATGCGAAAAGGCCTTTGCTTTCGCAACTACAATGGAACTAGCTGTGAGAACGAGTTGGCCTTCAACATTTCACATAGAATCTGCTGCTGTGGCTACAACATGGGCAAAGCCTGGAATAAACCCTGCCAGAAATGTCCCCTACCAGGAACAGGTGAATGAACTGGACACTCAGTGACAGAGAGTTTAATACTCATATGTTTACGCAAGACTAATACTTTCTGTGTGTTTTCTTTAGAGGAGTTTCACACACTCTGTGGAAACATTGCACCAGGGTATAAGATAGACATTGAAACTGGACAACCAGTGGGTAAGACAAATATTTTATTATTTTACAGAAATGTAGGTCTGCACAATGATGAGAAATATAACTAGTATTTTTTTTAGTATTTTCCTTAAAGTTAAAATTATGATTAGCTATCATAATGACTTTTCATTTAATGAAGATATTCTAACATTAGCACCCACATTCTAAATAGTTTTAAAAATGAATTAGTCAATCAGTTAATCAATCAATCAATAAGCTACTACCATGTGCAACCAAACAGACAGTAATGATGTTTTAATTGGACAACATAATGTGAATAATGCAAGCAATTACATCTTACATTAAATTAAACCCAATTATTTAATGTAATTAATAATTGGGTTTAATTAGACTCAACATATCCACACTTGACTACTGCTAGGCCCTTTGAATCTTAATATCACTTTAATAATACCCTTCCAGCAATGTGAGGTCTTGCAGCAAGCAGCAAACTTAATTAAAATTAATTAATACCATAATTAAAAGAATTTCAGGATGAAACAGATACAATTATTAAACTATATCAGTCTGTGTTGTTTCTGTGTTGTCTTATATAGTAAATTTAGTTTACATTTCTGAAATAAGTGTTACATACAAATAAAAGTGTATAAACTTTAAATGATTGTTTAATTTTCAGATATTGATGAATGTCGGGAGATCCCAGGAATCTGCGCCAGTGGTGTATGTTTCAACCAGATTGGAAGTTTTCATTGTGAATGTCCAAGGGGATTCAGCTACAACGATTTGCTACTAGTTTGTGAAGGTTTGTTGTAATTAAATTTAAATTAAATTTTATTGTTTAATACAGTATGACTATAATTAGAGACAGGCTCTGTCTAAAGCAAAGTAGGTAAGAATGGCTAGCAATAAAGTCAATGCCACTTTGTTTTTACATAACACCTGGTCTTTTTTCTATTTGAAACTTCTAACCAACTAATTCAGACTCTTCGATCTGAATCAGAATTGTTTCTAAACCATGTGATTAGCAACAAACTTAAGTCAAGATTTAAGGTGCTGAATTTGGAACAGTGATTATTCTTGGCGGATTCTAAGGCAATGGCTACATTAAGCTTACTTGACTGTAGACAGTGCCCCATGATCAAGCGCCTTCTCAAAATGCTAGCCTTATATTTTGTGATTTGTGGACTATATTTTATCATCCATACAAATTCCCTCCTAGGAAAAGATGAAAGTTTGGGTTTTCCTCTTGACCTAGGCAGTGATTTGGATACAGGAAAATACCAGTTTTTGGTTGCCTATAAAAGGTTGTTTAATATGACCAACCAGGGCCAAAAGCATATGGACACCTCTGCTAATTATTAAGTTCAGGTGTTTCAACCACACCTATTGCTATATTGGTGTATTAAATCAAGTATATAAAAATAAATGATATACTTTCAACATTGTGTGCTGCGATTGTCCCAAGACAAAATGAACAACTTTGGGATGAAATGAAACATCAAAAGCGAGTCAGGCCTTCTCAAGAACAGAGGCTGTTGTAGCTTCTAAGGGGGCCATTTTAAATTAAATACTAATGTCCCAGATACTTTAGACCATATAGTGTATTATTTATTATCTATCATCCATTATCATTTATCATCCATTATTAAATCACAAGATACTGTAACTAAACTATGCCTTCATAAATTTCTACCATTGTCACAGCACAGGACTTTCCTACTTTAAGCACGTCTCTAAACACTATCTCAGTGTGTTTATGTTTCGCCCACTCCCCTGACTGGCTCGGCAGGACAGTCTCACATGCAGCGTCAGTCTGAATTTAGCTTTGATCATATGATCTCAAACCAGTGTCCTCTCCAGCACATTTGCAAATCACAAGGGGGCTGAATCTTGACCAGTGTTCCCTTTTAAGTACCTCTAGGCTGTATGTAACAGACCATAACAAGGGAGCTGTGTGCACACATTGAGCTAATAAAGATCGGAGCTTTGCCAAAGGTTAACAAAATGCAAATCACTTACCAATGTAGCGGCGAAAAAGCCCAAAGTAAGGAATTGACAGTTGAAATACAGTGTGTGTAAACCTTATTCTTTAAGTGTGTTGTTATTTCACAGCCGCTCTTGTCCTTTGACAGTGTTTAAGCACTTTTCTGTTCTCTTCTGTTCTGTCTGTGTATAGACAACGATGAGTGTAGTGACTCAGAAAACTTGTGCCAGAGGAACGCAGACTGTATTAACACTCCTGGCAGCTATCGTTGTGAGTGCTCGGATGGGTTCAAGCTCTCACCCGTTGGAGCCTGCATAGGTGAGATCATGCTATGAGTAATAGCCAGAGGTTTAACATCAAACTATAAATTTTTTAAGTCAATCATGCCTGCTAGGGTATTTTGAAATACCCTTTAGATTTATTACTCACAAGTCCACAAATGTTCTTTATAGCACAATCTTGTGGCTAATCATCTTTGTTGTCAATATAATATTACTTTTTAATATGTTTTTGTGTTCTTCAACAACATTTACATGTTCTTTCTTCAATCACACATGTGGCCTTGAATGCTGCTGGCAGACCGCAAGGAGTGTCTGGAAACCCCCAACCTCTGCAGCCATGGCAAGTGTGTGGACATCCACGGTGGTTATATGTGTACCTGCCATACTGGCTTTACGGCCACCTCCAACAACAAGATGTGCATAGGTAATGGAAATGCTTGTTTTTACCCAAATAAAAATGTGGAGTTGATTTGGCCATTTGAAATTCAGCTGTTTGTTTATTTCATTGCAGATGTTGATGAATGTGTGCGTCAGCCCTGTAAAAATGGCACATGTAAGAACACTGTGGGATCCTACAATTGTTTCTGCCACACTGGCTTTGAGCTCACCCTAAATAACCAATGCACAGGTAAGAGTTGTACTTGCTCACAGAGCTACCTACACATCCTCAAAGTGACAAACATCTCACTGCCTATACGTTTCCTGGTATTATAGAAATGCCATATTGGCATTAGCATTGCTGTAAAATCAAACATTTTTGTTGTACCCCTGGTTGGGTAGTAAAAGTGGTAGAATTTACCTAAGCATATTAAGGCACAGTGTAAAGAACTGGACTGCTGCTAAGTTGGTAACCAGCACCATAATGAGCCCCTGTATACCAATACTTATGCTGCTTCACTGTCTTCCAGTTCGTTATGGGGTTTAGATTAAATAACATTTATAAATCATTAAAGTGCATATGATTTTATTCTGATTTACTTTCAGATTTGATTAATATAGACTCCTTAAAGACTTACTAGCATTTAAAATAGCATGATAAACAAATGGGGGATGAAGCATTCGTGGTCTAAACTCTTGGACACGTTCCTAGCAATAATTCAAACAGGCTTGATAAGTATCTGTTTACATTTCTTGTATTTTCTTTCTCTTGTCATTTTTTGCTTTGTATAATACTGGTCTAATGTTTACGTTTATCAGTGTACATTTTACTCAATCCATTTCCAGTTTGTTGATAACTGAACTGATATTCTACTCCGTCATAATCTGGGAGAAGTGTGTATATGAAGTTAAAACATCAGTTTGCACTAAATGGAGTTATGTGTGTATTTAAGAAGTCAAAAAAGGATTTTGTTTAATATATTTCATCAACAGCTTACAGTGAAAAGATTTAAATCAAAATGTATTACTTAGCCTTGCATTTTTGACCTAGACTTGCAAAGACTTGAAAATCTGAACACATGTAAAGAAAGGTAGGGTAACTAGTGGTATAGAATGAATGATTAAATGCATAAGCTGCCAGGCTGCCTGGAGGCATAGCGTATATATCAAATATATCAAAGTAAAAGTTCATGCCAGTTCCAGAAAGTTACACAAGTCTACAATGATCCTTAGGCTTAAAATTTCCTGGAAATGTTTTACTATTAATTGGATTTTACATGCATGTTATTTACTGTGTACTGTCAACTCAAAAGTTATTGACATTGTTAGCAAGGTGCATTTAAAACATAATGTAAATATTTTTTGTTGAATATAGTGTATGACAGAAAGTGTTAAAATTTTTTATGTCTTCCTCTATAATCCTCTACTGTAAGATAAAAGAATTTAGAGCAAAGTGCTCTAAGAACACTCAAACAGATTTTTAGGCTCCTAGGGAATGTATACAACAAGTTTTTTGGTAAGGTTTAGGTCAGAGGACTAGGATTGCCATGGCTAAAACTTATGAAATTATGAACATTTTGTGTCAATTTGGAATAAAAATTTGGATTACTATGGCCCTCAGGTGGTGCAGCGGTAAAACACGCTAGCACACCAGAGCTGACATTGCGAACTCGTCGATTTGAATCTCAGCTCTACTACTGGCAGACTGAGCACCTACACAAACAACGATTGTTGTTCAAGGGAGGGAACAGGGTGTGACTCTCCGTGCGCAAAAGCTGATCCACATTTTTTCATAGCCATTATACAGTTTATAAAATGAACACAGCTTTAAAATTTTATTTGTGTTTTCTTATGTTTTACACATGTTACTGAATGCCATAAAACCTTTGGTATCTGTCAGCCCAGTTTTGCTGAAAAAATTTAATTGGATAAGGGCTTTTATATAAATAGCTTTAATTAAGCTATTTAACCACATTCTCAATTTCTCTTAAACTGCTTGTAACCACATGCCATGTATTTCCTAACAATATTAATAAATTATTAATGATTCATGTTGCTCTGTGTTGCTGTTGGTTGTTAGATATTGATGAATGTTCAGCAGCGTATGGTCAGCTGTGTAGGAATGGCCACTGCATTAACAGTGTGGGCTCCTTCCAGTGTCTATGTGATGACGGTTATGAGCCGAGTCTGGATGGAAAGAACTGTGTTGGTATGTCTTACACCGGACTGTTGCACTGTTTTACACTTCACAGCATGTTTCATTAGCACTGTGATGTTTTGATATACCTTTCCCTCTTTTTCATGATGACTGCAGATGTAAACGAGTGTGTAATCCTATCCGGTATCTGTGCTCCTGGAACATGCCAGAACATGGACGGCTCTTTCCGCTGTCACTGTCCGCCAGGTTACATTGTGCAGAACAGTCAGTGTGTAGGTAAGTGACCCCATTTAAAAAAAATTAGCTCCTGCGTAAGGCTCTGCTTTTGTCCGGGACTGTTAAGTGTACATACTTTAAATAAGACTGAGAATGGCCTCATCCAAAATTTGCTAAAGTTTGTAATTATTTTATACTCATTTTTTCATTCAAATATTCTAAAACAATGTATACAGCCTTTAACTGGGTAAAAACTACAACTAGTGTTAAATAGAGTTGACTTTTTAAACCATGCATGTATGTACAAGGACTTTATATGATCTTATAATATAATATTTGAATGCCATCCTCTTTGTTTGCACATTATGTTAGGGAACAAAAAGTACAACATTTCTCATTTTTTGCACATGACTGTAGATGTAGCTGATACTAGTTTTATACTTTAACCCTTTAGTTACTGATCAATGTCAATAAACAAAAGGCTTTAAATACAGCTGGAATTTGAAGTAAAAAAGTTATTCAGGAGACGTAATTTAAATTAAGGTTGGCTATTGAGATAAGGAGGGCAGGTAAACCAAAAAAATCCTAAAGCTACTTGGCACAACCCAGCACATCCTGATAAATTATCTAAATCAACATAGATGTATATCATTATGACATACACAGTTGAAGTACCAGCATAAACAACCACACTGCTAAAAGTTCAGTAACAGTAACAGATATATCCTTAATAATCCTACCTGATAAGAAGTAAATGATGCAGATCTTGGATGCCATTATGTCCCCTGCCATTATGGGTATATGGTCAATCACTATGAAGAACAGTAGTATATGAGTATATGGTCAATCACCATGTAGAACAGTTTTATATGGGTATGTGGTCAATCACCATGGAGAATTGTAGTAAATGGGTATATATGGTCAATTACCAGGGAGAACAGTAGTATATGGGTATATATAGTCAATTACCATGGAGAACAGTAGTATATGGATATATGTGGTCAATTACCATGGAGAACAGTAGTATATGGATATACTGTATGTGGTCAATTACCATGGAAAACAGTAGTATATGGATATATGTGGTCAATTACCATGGAGAACAGTAGTATATGGATATATGTGGTCAATAACCTTGGAGAACAGTAGTATATGGATATATGTGGTCAATTACCATGGAGAACAGTAGTATATGGATATATGTGGTCAATAACCTTGGAGAACAGTAGTATATGGATATATGTGGTCAATTACCATGGAGAACAGTAGTATATGGATATATGTGGTCAATAACCTTGGAGAACAGTAGTATATGGATATATGTGGTCAATTACCATGGAGAACAGTAGTATATGGGTATATGTGGTCAGTTACCATGGACAACAATAGTATATGGGTATATGTGGTCAATTACCGTGGAGAACAGTAGTATATGAGTATATGGTCAATCACCAAAGAGAATAATAGTATATGAGAATATGGTCAATCAACAAAGAGAACAGTAGTATATAAGTATATGGTCAGTTTGCAGTAAAAGGAAAGGGGAAGATTTTCTCTGACAACATAGTCTAAATATCTTTGCCCTTGCTTGTGATGACTAGCTGCTTTACTCTCTCACTGTTGTGCCAGATGAAAACGAGTGTGAGGAAGATCCCAACATCTGTCTGTTTGGCTCCTGCTACAACAAACCAGGCAGCTTTGAGTGCGTGTGCAAACCTGGCTTCGTGCTCTCTGGGAATGGACGCCGCTGTTATGGTAATTCAGCAAACGTTTCACTGTGGTTTAAACAAGCAATCATCATATTTTATGACTATTGTAAACCTGGCCCAAACAGACAGTTTTTATCTGCTGTTTACTGTATGCAAAAGCTGCTTTTATGTGTAAATGCAACTGAAGATTTAAAACCACACATGAGTTTATTGTAGCTGCCTGATAAACATGAGTGAATTTGCTACATTTGCTTAGAAAATGTTCTCACTGGTGCATTTTATAAACTTTATAGCCAAAAGTATGTGGACACCGATTATGATTAGTTAGTTTGAACTGTTTCAGGTATAGAGACTGCTTACAGGTGCCTAAAATTAAGCACACTGCCATGCAGGGGTAGTGAAATCACTGAGTGTGAGGACAACCCAGTATGAGATCAGTGGTTGTCTATAATGATGCCACTGTCATAGCCTGTTACCGTTCAACCAACTCACATTGTCAAATTCATGTCCCATTTATAGCCTTGGTAAACTGTTAGAGCAGTTTCTGTGAAGTGGAAATGTCTTGGAGCAACAGCTGACCAGCTGCAAAGTGGTAGACCACAAAAGCCTATCAGCACAAAAAATATGTGCCAAGAGCTCCAAGGATTTGGTTTTATATCCAAGCAGCCTAAAATCTTGAACTTCATCATGCAACCACACAATTAAAAAAAGTAGATGAAGTCATTAAAGCACATCTGTTGTTGTAGATTTTAACAAACTAAATCTGGGTTTGTTTGATGCCATAAGAATTAATTAAGCTTAAATATAGGAAGAATAATAGTCTGGGAATCTCTGGTGGTATGGGTATTGGCTAAACCATTTAAATCCAATAAAGAGGAATCTAAATGCTACAGCATTTACACTGACATTCTAAATTGTGTTCTTCCAGCATTGGCAACCGATCCTGTGTGCGCATAGCAATTCCCAAACACAGTAACTGTGAGTTAACAACCTCACTGCTATTGTGAGTGAATGATCTTCCAAAATCTACTTTAAAGCATTTCCAAAAGAGTGGAGGCTGTTATGGCAGCAAAGGGCAGAATCTTCTAATGAACGAGCATGGTTCTGTAAGAGATTTAACAACAAAATGCAGATGTTGTTCGGTGGAGCTCCCCCTCCCCCTTCTACCAACTTCTTTTTTTAGGAGTTTAATTCACAACACACTCAAAACATCTCGAGTAAACAAGCTAAGTCATAAAAATTAATGTTTTAGAAACAGTTTTGTTCAGTTCTTTCAGATGTGTTTTAGAGTACTGGTGTTCTTTATTTGCAAATACATTTCGACCTCCTGTGTAGAAATTTCTCTAAGGCTACAGTGCAGTCTGTCTTAACTGATTAATCATGACAGCTTAAACAGCACATTGTTTAAACAGCACACACTGTTTGACAGTTTGATATCCAGATTGCGTCACTTTTTGTATATTACTTAATGTGCAACTTTTGCATTTGTTGTGCATTCATTTGACAAATGTGGAACATAAAGCCTCCACAAGGGGGTGTTCATGTTTTATTTTTGTCTGTGACCAATTTTTTTAAATTTGATGTTTGGGATGTTACTTTTGTAAAGTAGATGATATAATGTTTAAAAACAAGGCTCAGTTATTGTAAAAATGTATGAACATTTATTTATTCAATTTTTAGACACACGAGAGAGCTTCTGCTTCAACCGCTTTGAGAATGGCAAATGCACCAACCCTCAGGCCTTCAACACTACCAAAGCCAAGTGCTGCTGTAGTGCAATTCCCAAAGAGGGCTGGGGTTACCCCTGTGAGCTCTGCCCCAAAGAGAATGAAGGTGCCTTTATCACCACACAGCTGTTCTTTATTTACTGCACAGGAATTTTGGTTGCAACAACTCACATGTGATGTATTTCTCTTGTACAGCTGGATTTGCGGACCTGTGTCCTTTTGGTTTTGGGATCGTTCCAGGCATTGGGGACACAGTCATAGGTAGGGACATGCTTTTTTATATAAAATAGTGGATGGAGAGTATGAGAAGTCCCAATTGTGTCTTTTGAGCATTCTTTAAAAAAATACTTACAATAAAGATGTTTGGAGGATATTTGGTAGTGTCAGCAGGTAGCCTGGGGGCTGCACATCTCCAAGGTCCTAGGGACCTGGATTCTGTCTTTGCCTCCAGTCATTGTGTGAGTTTGGTGTATTTCGTCTTTGCTCACTTTTGATGAATCAGTGAACAAGCTCCACTCATCTGTGTTATATTTATGGTTAAGCGCCGCCCTAACAGAACAAACATCATTACAAAACACCAGATCATCTTCATGGGAGAAAATTTTTTTAAATGTCATGGTGAGTGCAAAACAACATGGAACATTAGTTTAATGATGGAAGAGATTTTAGCCTTTTAACCCAGAGCCAAGGCTTCTGCTGGTTTCTTAGACAAATTTAAGAGATCATTAAGATCTACTTGACTCAGCAAATGGTTCATTTGAATAAAACATTTTTCCATATTCCTGCTACTTTTTCTCTACCTGGCTCTGTGTCAGGTTTTTAGAGATTCCTTACTGTGAGGTATTGGCCTCAAAGCAGGTGGTAAATGTCAATATTTTGATGTTACGACTTTTATATTTGGCAAAAGTAGCAGTGCACAGCATTTTTAATGAGGGGTGTGAAGGAACATTTCTGTGATTTAAATGTCAATTTACCACAAATGCAGCAATAAGAAATCTGGACTATTGGGGTATTAGCACAACACTAAATATACAAAAATACAACAGAGTGGAAAAGACACAGTTCTTTAAATGTGCACACATTACGTCATAGCCTGAAACTGACTAGAAACTCTGAAATTGGGGTCGGCACCCAGCTATCTAGACTTGTACTTTTGTTCCTGTGCTTGATGGATCCTTTCAGACATGAACGAGTGTGTGGAGAATCCAGGCATCTGTGATAACGGCCACTGTGTCAACACTGATGGCTCCTTCCGCTGTGAATGCCCCACAGGCTACACACTTGATTCTTCTGGTATCCATTGTATAGGTATGTCTTTTTTCCTGAGTGGTTGTTACATGAAAAAAACACATTTCATCCCATATGACGGAGACTCGGTGGCTGAAATTGTGTTGAGTGCTAGAATTCACTCATGGCAGAAGTTTTTTCACAAGGGGGAGCTACTGGCACTGTAGTCACACATTGGTGCTACAATCATTAATCTGTTTTCCTGAACCTATTTTCAGCTCTTAGAATGGAGTTCATAACCTAATATATACAGTGTATCACAGAAGTGAGTACACCCCTCACATTTCTGCAGATATTTAAGTATATCTTTTCATGGGACAACACTGACAAAATGACACTTTGACACAATGAAAAGTAGTCTGTGTGCAGCTTAAATAACAGTGTAAATTTATTCTTCCCTCAAAATAACTCAATATACAGCCATTAATGTCTAAACCACCGGCAACAAAAGTGAATACACCCCTTAGTGAAAGTTCCTGAAGTGTCAATATTTTGTGTGGCCACCATTATTTCCCAGAACTGCCTTAACTCTCCTGGGCATGGAGTTTACCAGAGCTTCACAGGTTGCCACTGGAATGCTTTTCCACTCCTCCATGACGACATCACGGAGCTGGCGGATATTCGAGACTTTGCACTCCTCCACCTTCCGCTTGAGGATGCCCCAAAGATGTTCTATTGGGTTTAGGTCTGGAGACATGCTTGGCCAGTCCATCACCTTTACCCTCAGCCTCTTCAATAAAGCAGTGGTCGTGTTAGAGGTGTGTTTGGGGTCATTATCATGCTGGAACACTGCCCTGCGACCCAGTTTCCGGAGGGAGGGGATCATGCTCTGCTTCAGTATTTCACAGAACATATTGGAGTTCATGTGTCCCTCAATGAAATGTAACTCCCCAACACCTGCTGCACTCATGAAGCCCCAGACCATGGCATTCCCACCACCATGCTTGACTGTAGGCATGACACACTTATCTTTGTACTCCTCACCTGATTGCCGCCACACATGCTTGAGACCATCTGAACCAAACAAATTAATCTTGGTCTCATCAGACCATAGGACATGGTTCCAGTAATCCATGTCCTTTGTTGACATGTCTTCAGCAAACTGTTTGCGGGCTTTCTTGTGTAGAGACTTCAGAAGAGGCTTCCTTCTGGGGTGACAGCCATGCAGACCAATTTGATGTAGTGTGCGGCGTATGGTCTGAGCACTGACAGGCTGACCGCCCGCCTTTTCAATCTCTGCAGCAATGCTGACAGCACTCCTGCGCCTATCTTTCAAAGACAGCAGTTGGATGTGACGCTGAGCACGTGCACTCAGCTTCTTTGGACGACCAACGCGAGGTCTGTTCTGAGTGGACCCTGCTCTTTTAAAACGCTGGATGATCTTGGCCACTGTGCTGCAGCTCAGTTTCAGGGTGTTGGCAATCTTCTTGTAGACTTGGCCATCTTCATGTAGCGCAACAATTAGTCTTTTAAGATCCTCAGAGAGTTCTATGCCATGAGGTGCCATGTTGGAACTTTCAGTGACCAGTATGAGAGAGTGTGAGAGCTGTACTACTAAATTGAACACACCTGCTCCCTATGAACACCTGAGACCTAGTAACACTAACAAATCACATGACATTTTGGAGGGAAAATGACAAGCAGTGCTCAATTTGGACATTTAGGGGTGTAGTCTCTTAGGGGTGTACTCACTTTTGTTGCCGGTGGTTTAGACATTAATGGCTGTATATTGAGTTATTTTGAGGGAAGAATAAATTTACACTGTTATATAAGCTGCACACAGACTACTTTTCATTGTGTCAAAGTGTCATTTTGTCAGTGTTGTCCCATGAAAAGATATACTTAAATATCTGCAGAAATGTGAGGGGTGTACTCACTTTTGTGATACACTGTATATATAAGTGACTGACCCCACCCTCTTTTGGTATAATTTCAGATATAACATGGTTCCTTTTTTGATTTAAGCTCAAAACGGCGTGCGTGTGTTTAAATGTTTTTTCCTCTGATGTGTTTATTTGGTCGGTGCAGATGTCGACGAGTGTGCCACAGGGAATCCATGTGGAAACGGTACTTGCGTTAATGTGATTGGTGGTTTTGAGTGCAACTGCGAAGAAGGATTCGAACCAGGTCCCATAATGACATGTGAAGGTAAAGTTGCCAAATTATTTTTGTCATGTTATGTTAAAGTATATTTTTTACATTGTATATTATTGTTTTACAAACTGTTCTGTTGCTTGTGTTTATGGTCCAGATTTAAATGAATGTGGACAGAATCCTTTGCTTTGTGCATTTCGCTGCATAAATACGTTTGGAAGCTACGAATGCTCCTGCCCATCAGGCTACACTCTACGGGAGGATGGCAGAATGTGCCAGGGTAAGACTTCATGTACAGTTAAATGTAAACATAAAACATTAAAACTATTGTTAAAAAATAGTATTGTAGTACTCACCACATTTCCAACCTTTTTCTCCTCTTGGTGTTATATTTTCCACTGCAGACCTGGATGAGTGTTTGGAGGGTTTACATGACTGTGACACCAGGGGAATGAACTGTAAAAACCTTGTCGGCACTTTTATGTGTTTGTGCCCGCCTGGAACAATGAGAAAAATGGATGATGAATTGTGTCAGGGTAAGAATCTGTGACATTGTAAATGAGTGGATGCTGAAAAAAAAGACTTACTTACCTTAATACTTGTTGCAATATGAATAGAATAGTACATTGAACAGAACAGTGTATTATATTGAAAAATGAAATGAAAGTCACCAATAACAATTTTAAACACAGGTATGTAAAGTAACAAAATAATGGAAATCCATTTAATCAAACTCTACTAATAAATGTTTATGTACTGCAAATGTAATTCTTTACCATTATCTACCAATAAAGGGTCTAATGATGAGAATGACACAAAAGAAAAATTGGTATGGCACTTATGTCATATACAGTTGTCGCATACCAATTGCCTTTGTTACTTTGTCATACACTGAATTGTCCCATAGTTACCTAGCCGCTGGGATGCACAGACCAGTGCATTGTAGTGCCGGCCCCAAGCCCGGATAAATAGGGAGGGTTGTGTCAGGAAGCGCATCCAGCGTAAAACTGTGCCAAATCCCACCAGCGACCCATAACGGGAAGAAGCCAGAAATGCCGACCCCGTAACTAAAAACGGGACAAAGGCTGAGGAACAAGAAGAAGACTTCATATTTGTCATGCTCAATTATTTCATTTTGTAAAACCGAACACTTACACAAACAGCAATAAATAAAGGTCTGCTCTGCTAAATAAAAGTTACTCAAATCATCATCCAAAACTGTTTATTGCACATCAGTAGATTTTTTTTTCTCTCCAAAACCATATGCCATATACGTAAAAACATTTTACACCACTGTGTTCTAGATCAGTCTTAATCAGGTACTAGACTTAATGAAAAAAAAGTTATTTTGCATGCATTAACATCAACATCTTCCTTTTTGTGTCTCTTGCACTCTTTAGATGAGAACGAGTGTCGTACTAAGCCTGATATTTGTGAGAACGGCCGCTGTGTGAACACCATAGGCAGCTTCATGTGTGAGTGTGAAGAGGGCTTCCAGCCAGACTCTTCTCTTACTCACTGTGTCGGTAAGTCCTCAACGTATCTGCGTTTTCTGTAACAGTAA
The DNA here is from genome assembly GCF_030014385.1 of Trichomycterus rosablanca. NCBI lineage: Eukaryota > Metazoa > Chordata > Actinopteri > Siluriformes > Trichomycteridae > Trichomycterus > Trichomycterus rosablanca. Next base: position 23,592,683 of record NC_086005.1, on the reverse strand, counting down.
TGTGTAGGTTTAGTATAATCCAAACATCTAGACTTCAAACAATATTTAATCTGCCTTTACATTTAATATGAAAGTCCTGTGACAATATTATGTCCATCAAACAATTAAACCCAGTTTCAAAAAAAGGAAAAAGCTAATTTTAAACTTTTAAAAATGTGTTTAATAGATTTTTTAAAAGGCTAATTAAAAGAATAAACTTTGATAATTACATTTAAATCAATTAAGTTTAAAAAATTGAAAAATTAATTCAACAATACGTTAAGCATGTTTTTTTTTAGACTACAGGCAAGGATTCTGTTTCACTGAGGTGCTACAGACCATGTGTCAGATGTCCTCCAGTAGCCGAATTCCAAGCACCAAGTCCCAGTGCTGCTGTGACGGTGGCCGTGGCTGGGGTAACCAGTGCGAGCTCTGTCCTCTGCCTGGCACTGCCAAGTACAAGAAACTGTGTCCACACGGTCCCGGATATGACACCGATGGCACAGGTCTGGCTTACAGTATTTTATGTTAAACCGAGATAGTGTTTAGGGATTTGTGATAAAACCATTCTGAATTCATTCTGTCTTTACTGAATTCTGATTGAAACCATCTGCATGTTACCGTGAAACTATTAAGCATTATTTAATCTTTAGTTGTCTCGTTTTGGTAAACCTGTGCCCACTGTAGCCTCATATTCATGTTCTTAGCTGACATGAGTAGAACACACTATGTTCCTTTGCTGTTGTATCCCTTCTATCTCAGGGTTGGATGTGTCGTGCATATTGAAATGTTATATAATCTTGTGCTATATTGCTTATTTACTAAACATGGCAGCTGAACAGCTCTGACAGTAATGGTCCTTCATCTACAGATATAGATGAGTGTAAGCTGATCCCAGACGTGTGTAAGAATGGCAGGTGTATCAACACTATGGGTACCTTCAGATGCCACTGTGATATCGGTTATAAAGCCAGCATTATGGGCACTTCTTGTGTTGGTAAGGCTCTTCCTTTTGCATACTGAAAAACCACAAACCTTATTTTCTTTGTTCTTACATTCTAGAAAAGTTTTGATTTACAGTGAGGGGGTGGGCTGGGGACTAATTCAAATACATACGATTTTCTTATTATATTAATATAGTTTTAGTACAAATGTAAACAGAAATGCATTTATTTACTTTATTTACCATTAACTAATTAGTCGGTAGATAGATATTGCAGACAGGGACAAACCTATGGTCAAAAGTGTGTGGATACCACTCCGAATGATTAAGTTAACAGATCGATAAATGTAAATTTTATAGAATAATTTATATTCTTTCAACTTTGTAGCAACAGTTTAGGAAAAGACCATTTTTTCCAGCATAATTCTGCCCCTGTGTACAAAGTACTCTCCATAAAGACATGGTTTGACAAGGTGTGGTGGAACGCCACTGGCCTGCACAGATACTTGATGTCAATTCCTACAGACACACTCAAATCTTCTACAGAAGTGTGGTGGCTGTTATGGCATGTTAATGCTCTTGGATTTGGAAATCCCACCAAGCTTATGGTCAGGTGGCCACATATTTTTGGGCATATAGTCTGGAACCGTATATGTTAAGGTTACAAAAATAAATCAGCTTGTAGATATTAATGCTGCAAAATACTTGAATCCCTAACTTTAAATGATAAATATACCATTATTTTATTATATAGCAATACATGGTAATTGTGTGGGATTTCTTTAGACCTGGATGAGTGTACTATGTCTCCAAAGCCATGCAATTTCATCTGTAAGAACACACACGGGAGCTACATGTGCTCCTGTCCACGTGGTTATACGCTGCAGGAGGACGGCCGGACATGTAAAGGTAGGATTCTATCAGGAAACCTCTAGGTGCTAAACAAACTAATGCTTATCATTTTTGAGGGTTTAACAGAAAAGGAATAATTGTGTTTTGTTGATATTGACTTTGCTGCCTTGTTCTTTGGGGTCCCAGTGTTGTGTGGGTAAACTACAAATACATTGAGTTCAGTGTATGCATATAAAATAGTCAACTGTATCCTCAACACTAGACCGAAACCCAAGTCATTTGAAAATCTTCAAATGAATTAGAGGGTGTTTGGTATGCAATATCATTATAAAAATATTGTTTATTTGCAGTTTTCATAAAATTAGGAAACGTCATGTAGTATCATGCTGATTGAAAAAGGCTAAGGAGGCTCTGGGGTTTTGGGAACCCCAAACAGAACATAAGGGTTAAGATTTTGTCATGTAGTCTACTCCATGGAAACCATTTGTAGACTTTATTTTTTTGGCTTATATTAAAAATATTTGGATAATATTACTAATATCAGAAATCAGTCACATTTCATTATAATATTACATGACAACAGCAACACTTTATTTCAAGTAACGCAAATTAGTGGCTTATTGCATGTAATGGAAAAAAGTAGAAATGCTCATGGTCAGGTTGTGAAGCACAAGGTGAAAAAAGGCCAAATAATTTCAGTGAACTGATTATAATTTATTGTAAATCCTAAAACGTGAATATTGTTTTTCTAAATGACATAGTGGAGAAAGCACTCCAGAGTTTATCTTCAGAGCTTGAGCCCCAGACTGGAAATTGATTGGTTATCCTGGTCTTCTCTATCGGTTATGTTATTGCCAGCCAATCGCAGGTGCCTGTAAGTGCATATGGTTGGACAAAGGAAGCATGTGCCAGCTTTCACTCTTAACATCTTATGTTCAAGTTCAAGTAGAGCAATGCAGCTGTGTTTTCTTTTGCTCATTTGTGTATGCAGTATTAGGCATTGCTTATGAATCTAATACATTTAGTATTAAAATTTACTACTGGAATATAAAGGATCTAATACATTTTTGTGTTTGCATTAAAGATTTGGACGAATGCCAGTCGAGAAGACACAACTGCCAGTTCATGTGTGTTAACACTATTGGTGGCTTCACGTGCAAGTGTCCACCGGGCTTCACACAACACCACACTGCTTGTATAGGTGAGTAGAAAACTCACCTTTCTGCATGTATTCTACTGAATCAAAGTCTGAACTGCATGTTACGAACCTGTCAAGAACCAACAACTCTCATTTCTGTGTGTGTTATTGATTTTCTGCACAGAGTGTAGAATCACTCTAAGCTGGAATCAAACTCAGGGTGGCATGTAAGAGCTGTACTCTGCAACTGGGCAACTAGTGGTGTGTGATACTGCAAAATTTGGTATCGAGCCGATACCAAGTAAATACAGGGCAATTTCGCCAATACTGATACCAATACCTTTTACTTATAAAAGCAGTTTACTTACTTTCATGTAGGGAGAGCAGTGAGAGAAATGTATCAATATCCTGTGACCACTAAATGACTGCTATAACAGGTGCTCATATCCCCACCATGTTATTATGTATTTCCCTCTCAGATAAAGATGAGTGTGGTTCAGAGCCAAATCGGTGCGGAGCAAAGGGCATGTGTCACAACTCACCCGGCACCTTCAGCTGTAAATGCCAACAAGGATTCAGCCTGGACTCTACTGGCCTGCATTGTAAAGGTAATAATATGTACATGCGTATAGACGTGAACATCTCCGTTCTCCGTTCGAGGCACAGAGGTTTTTGTGGTGGAGCTCATTGTTTATTGGTCAAATTTTGGGTTTTCTCACTTGGCCAGTAAGGTTTGGTGCTGCACCATGAGTTTGGACCTTTCAGACAATACTTCTAATGGTGTGGCTCTAGGAAAGTTCTTGGAAATTCTTTCTTTTGGTGCAATGAAATGATCTCATCTCATCTTTTGCAACGGCTTCTTAGTTTACACCATAATTGCAACACACCTTCCCAATACTTTAATCATGAATCCAACATAATATAAACTACAGGTCTTACAGACTAGCAGTAGGGTTGTTAATTTATCAATAAACCTTCAGCAGATGAAATATTTTATTCAATATTTTCTGTGGAGGTTGAATATTTTTATTGGAAAGTTCTATTTTTTTTTGTAGTTTGTGATCAAATGCGATTAAATACTTTGGATAAATACTTGTTTTCCCTCACTGTAGTTTATACACTGATGGGAATCATAACAGATGGACTGTTTAGTAGTGACACATTCAACTTCCTTTTTAAATATATTAGAAACTGATGCACTGTCGAACTGCCAGTCTGCTTCTAGCCAGAGAATCCGGTTCACATGAATAGTTTGTTACAGCGCTGGCTCATATATCCAAGAAATATTTTGGATTTAGACATAAACGTTTCCTTTACGTTCCAAGAGAAGCTTTTGTTTGACCACAAGAACATCTGGGAGACAGGAAAGGAAACAGTAATACTGCATCATTGAACATCAAGTGCAGAAAACGTCTGGCATATTATAAAAGGACTAATGATGTTTAGAAAAGGAAACATTGGATTGTGAGGATTAAATAGCTCCTTTAGTATGGATTTGTTCTGTAATACATTAGTATTAGTGCTTGTTTTTAAAAGTATTGGTGCACTGACTTATTTTATCTGTGTCTCTCTCTATTTGTGTTGAATTCTTCATTTGTTTGTAGATGTTGATGAGTGTAAGAGTAATCACAGATGTCAGTACGGATGTGATAATATGATAGGAGGATACCGCTGCAGTTGCCCACAAGGCTATAGCCAGCACTACCAGTGGAACCAGTGCGTCGGTGAGACAACTCATAAATAAATAAAGTCGAAAATTTTCTTTGCATGCCTGCTTGGTGTAGGTATAGATTTTGTATGGAAATCAACAATTTATCCCTACATTTTTATTAAAATGGTGGGTCAGGAGCATATGCAGGTAATTTATAAACTCAGAAAGCAATAAAGTGTATTCAACAAGCTACTTACATCAGCTACTGCCATGTTTTGGGAATTATGGAAACCCACAATACCTGCATGAACGAAAAAATATGCAAATTATTCAGACAGGACCCTGAGGCTGTCCTGAATACATACCCATTAAATAACCCAACAAAACACACTTTTGTCATTTATTCAGTAATTTAATTCAATCTGCAACTAAAAAAATATGGTTACACATTAACATTATACTGATTTTATTTTCTACTGGCCACTTTTAGAAACACCCTATTTAAACTGAATTCTTGAACCAGTTTGAGCCCTGGCATCTACTATGTGCTTCCAGAGGCAGAATTGCCCATTTAGTGGATGGTTTTTGTTTTTTCAGTCTAGATTTTTATGTCAATTGTGTACCTCAATAGTACATTTTTTGTAATGCAGTGGAACAACAGTGCCTCTTATGGAGTATGGAGGTATAATAGTTGTGATAGTGCAACACTGACAAAATCAGCAATGTATTCTTTAAATCAGCTATTTTATAGTTTTTACAAAATTAAGGCAAATTTGTCTCATAAACTTGTCATTTACCTGTCCTGATTTCTGTGTTTTAGATGAAAATGAATGCTCCACCCAAGGCACCTGTGGTACTGCTTCCTGTTACAACACACTGGGCAGCTTCAAGTGTGCCTGTCCCTCTGGCTACACCTTTGAGCAGTTCTCTAACAGCTGCCAGGATCTGGATGAGTGTACCTCTTTCAAGAACCCCTGCAATTATGGCTGCTCCAACACTGAAGGAGGCTACGTGTGTGGCTGCCCAACTGGATACTACCGGGTGGGCCAAGGGTGAGAAAAACAAAGAGCATTGTGGATATACTGTACAAGTACTGTATTGTTATTATTATTGTTTATTATTATTGCTTAATGATACCATTCTATCAAACTATTAGCTAAAGGAAGTGGATGTATATGTGTGTGTATAGGCACTGTGTTTCAGGGCTGGGATTTGGAAAGGGTCAGCAAGGATCTGTCAGTGCAGCTGGAGCGGTGGAGGATAACATCCTTTCTTCTGAAGGCTGCTACAACTGCAATAGCAACGGCCATCAAAAGAGGGGCATCAGGAAGAGTCGTGCTGCCAACCAAACAGAGCTAAAAGAGGTAAATCCATAAAAATACATACACAGTATAACCATAATTTATCATCAGTTGTTTTTTTTCCTTTGGTTAGGCTTTTTGATTACTTAATGCCTGATCCCCTACTTATCCCAAACTATTGAGGTAGTTGAACTAGTTAAACTTCTTTTAATTGGAATTGGGGCTGATTTGGATCTTGCATTTAATATACTGTGACTTACCACACAGTAAACAGATTGGTTATGATTATTTCATGTTTCGTGGTGTGATTTTCATGGCCGTGAATTAGGTACGACCTTACTCGTGTACCTGCTTTCAGTCTGAACAGGAAGCTCCAGTCAGCCTGGCCAGTGTGGACATGGATCAGCCGTTGCTTCTGGTACTCAACACATCCCAGTGCAACTCTAAAAAGCACATTCTGGAGTTGGTGCCCGCCCTCAGGTCTCTCACCCATCACGTCTCATACTCCATCACAGCGGGCAACGAGGATGGGATTTTTGTACTCCAGCAGCGGGATGGGCTGAGCTACCTGCACTGTGTACGCAAGAAAGCCTCTGCTGGACTGTATGTTCTGGTGATCAGCAGTTATCCTTTGTATGATCACACACAACTGCTCGAGCTGGAGGACAGCAGAAACAGAGACTACCTCTCAGGTGAGCTAGGGCAGAACCTGCACATGAAGCTACAAGTCACACTGCAGTAGGGTGACGATGTGTGCCAGTGTGGCTCACATACCCAAAATAAGCAGCTCTCACTATGGTGCTATGGACCACTATCATGAGACACTTTTTCAATATTGGTCAAATATACATGGCCAGTTGTCAACAGTATGCCAGTAGTAAATTCTGAGTGAATTCTACATTTTGTTCAATGACAGTATTTTTATTAGGGTGTTATTGCTTCAGAAAGCAGCACAAAAGTCTGATTACGGGTCACTCAGACCATTTTATACTGAAGAGAAAGCCAAAGCTAGCAAAGTAGACATATCTTCCGGCCTTAAACCACTTCTTGACTTAGACCATCTGTAAAAGGCACTTTTTTCATCATTCAAACGATGTATTTCTTTAAAATTGTGATAATTATGAAGATAATATAATGCATAAAATGAGTCTTAATAAAGACACATCAGTTGGTATATATGCATAAATGTGTTTACATTATACAGTAAATAGCTTTTCTGTTGTAGTGATTTTGTATTGACATTCGTCATTTTATACACCTTCAGCAAATGTATGGAACAGGTTTAATTAATCGAGACTTTCATACAACGACTGAAGCAAAATAACAGCAAGCACTGTGTCATTTCTGACATGTTCGCCTAGACCCATCGGCCAAAATAAATAAATAAATAAAATGTCACAGTCTATAATAAAAAAAGCCCTTAGCTTTCAAGCACTTAAGCGACTCTTGGAACTTTTGGTGATTAAAGATATTTGGCCAAGAGGAATAAGTTAGAGTAACCATACATTCTCTATTTCCCGGACATGTCCTCTTTTTTGGAAATGGATTTCACCTTTCTCTTTGGGTCCTGCCTACTCGCACTTCTCAGTGTTTTCGTCTCAGTCAGGATTCTTGGGAAGCAGAATGCATGACCTGCAAAGTGCCCAATAAAGGTGCTATTTGAGCAAAACATAAAACTGCAGCTAAAAAAGTTTTTTTGCAAAATGTAAATCCACAATGACACTGAATTAGCAAAAAATTCTACCCTGAACCCTTACACACTTAATTAAATAATAATGAACAGTAAATAGGCCTATTACTTTGGTAAAAATAAGCTGTATTTTAATAATCTAGTTTGGCCCGTATTTACTCTGTGGTTGACGTTTGTTAAACTCCAAAATATTGGTAGATGGTTTAAAGTAGTGGTGTGTGATACTGCAATATTTGGTATCGATGCCAAGTAAATACAGGGCCAGTATCACTAATACCAGTACCGATACTTTTAACTTATAAAAGCAGTTTGTTTACTTTCATGTAGGGGAGAGCAGTGTGTCATGATTTATGAGTAGGACATTTATTACTATAATGAACTGAGTGAGGTTTTTGTTCAGAACCAATTATATAATAACAAAACATTGCACTTTTCTGAAATCATCCCCACACAGCTCCTCTCTCTCAGCCCCTATTCTCTCTCTCTCTCTCTCTCTCTCTCACTGCTGCGTGTGTTCGGTCTCTCAGCGCCTTTAGTCACGTGACGGTACCACAACAAAACACAGCAGAGCAGGAGGAGAGAGGTGAGCATGTAAGATGTGAGAGGAGCGTCTCTACAAACATGGTTTCTACTTTCTTATTAAACTGGAGAAACGTGCTGAATGTAGCGGAGAAAAAGTAAAACTGAAGTATTGATACTATCGATATTTGAATCGTTCCGCCCATCCCTAGTAATAAGGTTAGAACAGCCGTGTGAATGTCAATACCAGCCTAGCCAACTAGTTCACAGCTGATATACTGACTAAAATATACTGAATAAAATATACTGAATAACTATTATTATTATTATGAAAGATAAAGACTTGTACACTGTGTGCAGTACACTAAGCTGACATTACAGCTGTGAGTTAATATCCAAGGTAAACAACAGCGGTACTTGTTAGCTTAGTCGCTAGTGTTAGCTGCTAAGCTAGTTGCAGTTGCTGTTCCTATAAGCACTCTGTATGTATAACTCTATCATATTAATATTGTAATACAGACATTTTTGTCAGATTTCTTGTTTCTGGGTGATTTGCTTTCTTTCACAACGTTACCATCATGGTAATTTCCCTCGGGATAAGTAAAGTATCTATCACCACCAAGCAGCTAACTCGTAGTTGTGTTTGCTGGGTGAATAAATATGTAAATTTTTAATAGTGACCGAATACACGTGTCCTTGTTAATTTAGAATAAAAATAGATGCTATTCTGTTTACATTCATAAGTACAAAGTCTAAAGAAAAGAGCACTTCACATTCACCAAAACACAAACACGGTATGAGAGCCTCACTACGCATGCTCCGATTCATGAAACTGACCTACGTATGGGGGTGGTTTCGTGAATTTGCGTAAGTTGCGTAAAGTACGTAAGGTGTGTTTGTAAGTTTTTGAATACTTTTCTTTGCACATACAGAAATAGGGACAAATTTATGGAATTTATAGTGTAAATTATACACAGGTAAAGTACAATCTTATGTCAGAAATAAAAGAATAATTAAAAAATATTAATTAGATCCAAGAGAAAGTTTCAGCAGGAGATTGATAAATGCTTCTGTTAGCTTTAAGTGGCATCAAGGACACAAAACAAAATCATGCACTAACATTAAATGTGGTTTTCATTATTTGTGTTTCTGATGATAATTAGGCTACATTTCATAATGCACAGAAGCCTTTAAGTACAAATGAACCATCGTCTCGACTAAAGAACCATTGTGTTTAAGTGTGTGTGCAAATCAGGACAGTAATCAAGAACACTAAATTTCAAATATATGAACTTTATTTGTACTTGTAAATAAACACAGACAAAAACTAAATACTCTTTGTGCAAAATAAGCAGCTTGAACACAAACATTTACTGCAACATGGTCGCTGTTCCACCCGCTCACAACCAACTTAGCTTATCAATGCTGTTAACAGATGATCATTTATCCAAACAACCATCCCTGGTGTCCTAGATGAGTTTGCCCCGGTATGGTTTCCTCTCATTTCGCGTCTGCTTCTCCAGCTTTCACTGCTTCGAAAGAATATTTAAGTAATGTTAGTGTGTTTGATGCTACTTTCACTAAACCGCTAACAAACAATCCACCGTTACTGTGGCACGTTGGTGACGTCACCTCGCTAAACACCACGTGACTGACAGACCAACTAGTAATGAACAACTGAATCACTGAACCGACTCATCATTCATTTTAATGCGTATTATTATATTACTTATTTACATTTAAATGAAATAATTTATTGCAATTCCATATAAGAAAATAATCATTTGTACTCGTTATTTATGACAGTTTTGATAATAAACAGAAATGTAACCAAATGAAGCGTTTTCAAGATGTTTGTGGTGTTTCTGCGCCATCATGTGGATCTTTGCTGAGGTAACTTGTCCAGTTGCTGACTTGGATTAGCTCATAAATAAGAGTAAATAAACATTAAACAATGTGGCTGCACCACCACCATATCGATATTTGGATCGATCCGCCCATCCCTAGTAATATGGTTAGAACAGCCGTGTGAATGTCAATACCAGCCTAGCCAACTAGTTCACAGCTGAGATACTGACTAAAATATACTGAATAAAAGATACTGAATAACAATATTATACAATATAGACTTGTACACTGTGTGCAGTATTCTAACTATACGAAACACATTACAGCTGTGAGTTAATATCCAAGGTAAACAACACGGGTACTTGTTAGCTTAGTCGCTAGTGTTAGCTGCTAAGCTAATTGCAGTGATTTCTGTTTCTATAAGCACTCTGTATTTATAACTCTATCATATTAATATTGTAATACAGACATTTTTGTAAGTAGCTGCTCTCAGTAGGGTTGTAGATAAATTCAGTTGATTAAAGCGCTCAGATTTCTTGTTTCTGGTGCTTTACTTTCTCACAACGTTAATATCATGGCGTAACTCATAACACATAGTTGTGTCTGCTGGGTGAATACATTTGTACATTTTTAATAGTGACTGAATACATGTGTCTTTGTTCATTTAAAATAAACACAGATGCTATTCTGTTTACATTTATAAGCTCAAAGTCAAAAGAAAAGAGCACTTGTTCACCAAAACACAGACACGGAATTAGAGCCTTACTACGCATGCGCAGACAGAATAAGAGCCTTACTACGCATACTCCGTAGGGTGCGCAAACTGCGTAAGGTGCTTTACGTACTTTACGTACATATAATTTACACTATTATTTCTATAGTGCACTTATTTCTGTATGTGCAAAGCAAAGTATTCAAAAACTTACAATCTTCCAATGCCTACCAACGTACTGATGATGTCTGTTAGGATTTTAACAACATAACAACGTGACGGTACCACAAGAAAACACAGCAGAGCAGGAGGAGAGAGGTGAGCATGTAAGATGTGAGAGAAGTGAGTCTGTACAGACATGGTCTTTACTTTCTGATGAAACGGGAGAAACTTACTGAATGTTGCGGAGAAAAAGTAAAATTAAAGTATCGATCCCATTACACTAGCATTGATCCGATCCCAATACCAACGTTGGTATTGATATTTGGATCAATCCGCCCACCCCTAGTTTAAAGAAAGCAGCTTTTCTAACTGCCATGTCAGCTTGAAGCTAGCAGCTGAACAAACATCCATGAAAGTTGCATTATTGTGATCTTCTCAACTGTTTGGTAGAGGCTTATAAAAATACTATGTGGACTAGTAAAAAAATGTTGTTGGTATAGTTCCAAGAAAATAAGAAATGCAAAGAAATCATTTAAAAAAAAAATTTCTGTTAAAGGGCTAAACGTTTTCCTTGGATTTAAGACAACATAAAGGAAACATAAGTCAATTTAAGGCAACTAAAACTTATTTAGTTGACATTAACAGTTTTTAACATTAGCATATAGTAAAATGTACCTACTTCCTTTTGTGTTCCCTTTAAAAGTCTTTGTCCACATGCAGTCATTTAAACATGGTTGATGGGCTTGTACAACACTTGTAGTGATCAGTTAAATTTTGCCTGCCATATTGATTTCTTTTCATTTTTCCCGATAAAGCCAACATGCATTTACATTTTATGAGCTAGCTTAATACAAGTAACACTGTAGTAAGTCACATGTATCAAAATGCTGTTTCTTTTTAAGGTCGCACAGATTTTTAAGGTCGCACAGACAGTTGATGCTTTCCCTTACCTAAAAGAATGAGTCCCATGATTGCCATTTCATTTGATTTTTATTTATTGCAATAGAGATGTACAAAGTATCAGCAACCTTGAATGTTAAAATGTTAGAAAACACATTTGTGACAATTAACAGTACAGTATATCAAAACATTACCGACTCTTCAGGCTGAATGAATGAACTCCGTCCTGACCTTTGAGCTGAGACTCAAACACTCACAGAGCTTTTCCTTAAAATGCTTATAAAAGATAAAAGGAGCAAATAAAATAATCAAAAAGAAAACCAAATCATGCAGTTTAATTTAAAACAAAAGGGAGAAATCTAAACTAAAATAAATATTAATTTCTCCGTAATAATTTCCCGTTATTATTTCACTCCCTTATTTTATGTGGTTAGGCTAGAATATATTTACACGTTAGTACAGAAATACAGTGTGAACTAGAGGTGGGAGCTACAATGCTGATCGTTCGTCCTGGCTCCCACCAGTGAGAAACTGGGCTTTGGCTACACATGGGCTGGAAGTTTGAAAGAAATCCATCGACATGAAATAAGAACGCACAACGTCGATCTGTTTGTTCTTACACACACACAGTACAAGAGCTGTGAGAAGCACATGGCAGTACCACACACTCCCATGATACAGTAGCCTGTAGTGCCACAGCTACGTGTAGCTATACATTTATATATAATAAATGTATACACTTTACACAAACGCACAGTAGGTGGTGGGTACGTTGGTACATGTATCACACGTACTAAGTACAAAATCTGTTTACACACTAGACTATATATAGCTATAAATAGGAGTATATTCAATTGTGCATGGGTGATGGGTGATGAACACACGTTGTTGAGCTGCAGTCATGTAGTTATATATAGTACAGAGAGCCTAACAACACACATCACAGTATTAAATTTGCCTGGGCTAAAATGAATAAAATGTCACGGACAAACATAAAATCGTCTCTTTAGCATTAGTGTCTACATTCATATGACCTGTAAAGCAATGTATTACATTTAATGAAGTCTATAAAACTAACTTGCCCTCAGTTTGGTGTAGAATGTGGCTGGGTTTTAACAGGGCTGTCACGGTGTTGATCACAACCACGTAGTTGCTACCGAAACACTGACACTAGTCTTAATCCCTATGCTAGAAATAACTAGCTAAGTAGCTAGTAATAGGAATGTCCCAATAAGATGCAGAATAATAATATTGGGGCCCACACTGGCCCAAAATACTGGCTTTGTATAGGTACTGCTCTGCTATATTTTCTGATCTGATTCACTAATATTTTTGCTGTGAATGAATGGGATTAGAACTTTCTTTAAAGCTGCCATCACTCACATACAACTTACTTGCTATAAATGAGATTGGTTACTGTATAAGTGTATGAGTTAGAGAAAGAATTAGTATTTGCATTGGCGAATATGAGCTTTGAAATGGGAATTAGGTGAAAATGGGAAATCTGTCAACCTATTTAAAACTTTAACTCCATTTCTAACAGGTGCTTGGATGGCACAGCGGCCTGTCACGCTAGCCCATGACCGCTGACATCTGGGTTTGAATATCAGTGTTGCTATTGGGCAGCTGGGCATCTATACAGACACTACTGGCAACGTCTGAGGGGGTTGCGGGTTGGACTGACACCTTGTGCAGGGTATTCCTGCCTTCCATCCAGTGCTTTCTGGTGGAACTGGACCAGAATCAAATTCTTACTTTAGTCAAGAGCAGAGCTGGTACTGCTAGTGTGAATATCACACATTAGGGTAAGGCAGATAATGCCAGAGAGCTGCAGCAGAATAAGCTTGAATTTACATGCAGAGTCACACGTTTTGCTAAACAACGGTGAATCAGTACCAGTAGCATGATTATTCTCATTCGAAAGTCTGGTCAACACACTGCATGAGGCAGTGACTGCTGCAAAAATAATTTAGACACTATGTTAAGGCAGGACACCAACCACAGGTGTCAGTATTAGCTTTAAAGTATAGGCTTTATCTGTATATGTTAGTTATCAAAAGGTTTGCATACTAATCTAGTTCCAAGAAGGATTTCTTACTGATTTTTAAACATTCACATTCTCAATATCAAACCAGCACTGTCTATGGAATTAATAATTGATTTAAGCTGATAGTGGTAAATGTAACTAGGCTAAATAATTGCTACATAAATATTGTCCAGGACTATTAAAATAAAAGTCAAAAAGAAAGCATTGACCATGTCTGTATTTGGCAAAAACACCTTCTGCTGGAGTCCTGCGATGGACTGGTGCCCTGTCCATGGAATTCCTGTTATGGGCCTGGTGTTTCCCTGTAGAACAGGACCCACTGCGGCCCTGATATAAAGTAACACAACAGGAAAAAAAGGAAGCTGATTTACAAGCTAAATATTCAGCAGAAGGTTCCATGTCAGTACCTTGATTATGTGACATGATTATAAGTCTGGGTTCTCTCTAAAACAGCTGTGAATTTGGATTTAGATTTATCTAAGTATATATCGAAATGAACTCCTGTTGCGACATTACCAAATAACATCCTGTAACCAACATTTTGTGACACCGTGACAGCCCCGTATCAATCAAATACTAGCCCTAAATCAGTCATACCAGATCTGTAGTACGTTTATAGATTTGAAGACCTTGCTGGCTTAATAGTGCCCATAACTGATGATGATGACCTGACCTAAGTAAAAAGCAAGTAAGACCAGTAATCCTTTTGAATATTTTAGGCTTTTTTCCTCAGGGAGATTTGCAGCAGTAGAAAGAACACCTGGCTGAATAACATTCATTTTTTAATTAGAAAGAACCAATCAGGTTCCACTGACAGAACATCTAACAATAAATAACCCAGACTGAAAAAGCACTGCAGAAATGACTCTGAAATCAGAAATATTTATCTCAGTTCACCTGCATAGAGGTATATCTGCATCTCATTAAACAGACATCAGACAAAACACATTCTCAGGACTTTTTGTGAAATTCTGAAGGACAAACTGTGATCTGGACATGATGAGGTTTTTGAGAACTACACCAGGTTACAGGGAAGCCCAGAATATAACATGCAATTGATACACCAACAGTCCACTGGAATATTAATGGAAATGTGTCCACGTTTTGCCAATAATAATGACGTGGTTTATTGAATCCCGCTTTTCTATAGCTACCGTTCAGGACTGCTTCATAAATAAAAATGGTCCACTAGATGGAAGAGCTTTAAGACAAAAACTAATGAAGAGATTATGGAAAAAACATGAACGTTACATTCTGTTATGCATCGTTTAATCTATCTACATCTGCATGTACCCGCTAATTAATCGACCAGCCAGTATGGCTTATAAAATAGAAGTCAACAATCATTACTTCTGCTTTAAGGCAAAGTCATTCTCAAAATCAAGACCTGCACGATGCGGAATTGGCTAAACGCATTTTTTACACACCATTTGGTTGATTGTTCTTTGTGTCCATCCTTTTTAGCAGCTTTGGTGTCCCGCTCGGATCGAGACGCTTTCTTTACAGACGGCGTACAGTCGGCACGCTTTGAAGCCGCAGGCCGTTCGCGTGCCCTCCGAGGACCGAGCGTCCTTCCACTGTACGTTTTAATTTACATCAGGATTAGTGAGGGTACTGTACTTGGAACGCTAAAAACCCTTCACAGTTTAAAGGAAGACTTAAACCTGAAAAAGAAACAACCGGGGGGAAATAAAACCTCACTGGAGAACAGACACTTGACATTCATGCCATTGTTCAGATTTTTAAAAATCCAATTTAAAACCTTTAAAACGTCTTCGTATTGAGGATCAACTTGAGGAATTCAATTTGATTGAACTGGAAGGCACATCTATAAGGCTATAAAAGGTGTTGCAAAGCATTCTGCATGGTTTTTTTCCATGTGGAAAAACAAACCCAGGGAGATTATTGCTTCTTCAAAGAGGGAAAACAAGGAAAAACAATCCTCAATTCATTGTAACAATGCAAATTATGCTAACAATAACATGGAAATGCTCAAACGCCTGTGAGCCAAAAATGCTGACTGCAAATTTTAGTACAGGTTCTCATATCTCCAGCTTGTGTGTAGTTTTTTCTTAGTGGCGGGCGTCACCGAGCTATCGAATGAAGGAGCTTCTAAAAGAAAATGCCCGCGGTTTCCTCCTGCCAGTCGGCCTCGTTATTTACAGTGCCAGGTGAGCTACCTTTGTGTTTGTGTGTGCACATTTGTGGTTAGTGTCAATATATAGGCGAGGTGTGCTTCACGGGATTGGCGATAATCAAGTCGCTTAGGAGTAGAACGTCAGGACACTCTGGTGGTTGCCACGGACCAGCAGGATAGGAGGGAGGTCCTTGGATAGAGTGTCCAACCAAGACATGTACAGGGCGCTCGACACCGCCCCTTTCCTGGCCAAGGGCATGCTCCTATAGGACAGAAAATCAAGAATTAGAGATAAAAAATAAAGCTATAAAGTTATGTACAGTAATGTGCAAGTCTTACCCCACATATATAATTGTTTCACTGTATCTCTGTAGGAAGAATTCAACCAGAAAATACAGGAATACTGGACTTTGTATTCAGTATTAAAAAGTGGCAAGAATTTAGTGTAACCTCCCCTTAGGGCGCATTCACATGAGAAGCGTTTTGCGGTAAAACGTCATCACAGTGCAAATATGAGACGAATCAGCATTTGTGTGGAATAAACATCAAATTCACTCTAAAAGCTTCACATGTACAGTGTATCACAAAAGTGAGTACACCCCTCACATTTCTGCAGATATTTAAGTATATCTTTTCATGGGACAACACTGACAAAATGACACTTTGACACAATGAAAAGTAGTCTGTGTGCAGCTTATATAACAGTGTAAATTTATTCTTCCCTCAAAATAACTCAATATACAGCCATTAATGTCTAAACCACCGGCAACAAAAGTGAGTACACCCCTAAGAGACTACACCCCTAAATGTCCAAATTGAGCACTGCTTGTCATTTTCCCTCCAAAATGTCATGTGATTTGTTAGTGTTACTAGGTCTCAGGTGTGCATAGGGAGCAGGTGTGTTCAATTTAGTAGTACAGCTCTCACACTCTCTCATACTGGTCACTGAAAGTTCCAACATGGCACCTCATGGCAAAGAACTCTCTGAGGATCTTAAAAGACGAATTGTTGCGCTACATGAAGATGGCCAAGGCTACAAGAAGATTGCCAACACCCTGAAACTGAGCTGCAGCACAGTGGCCAAGATCATCCAGCGTTTTAAAAGAGCAGGGTCCACTCAGAAAAGACCTCGCGTTGGTCGTCCAAAGAAGCTGAGTGCACGTGCTCAGCGTCACATCCAACTGCTGTCTTTGAAAGATAGGCGCAGGAGTGCTGTCAGCATTGCTGCAGAGATTGAAAAGGTGGGGGGTCAGCCTGTCAGTGCTCAGACCATACGCCGCACACTACATCAAATTGGTCTGCATGGCTGTCACCCCAGAAGGAAGCCTCTTCTGAAGTCTCTACACAAGAAAGCCCGCAAACAGTTTGCTGAAGACATGTCAACAAAGGACATGGATTACTGGAACCATGTTCTATGGTCTGATGAGACCAAGATTAATTTGTTTGGTTCAGATGGTCTCAAGCATGTGTGGCGGCAATCAGGAGGAGTACAAAGATAAGTGTGTCATGCCTACAGTCAAGCATGGTGGTGGGAATGCCATGGTCTGGGGCTGCATGAGTGCAGCAGGTGTTGGGGAGTTACATTTCATTGAGGGACACATGAACTCCAATATGTACTGTGAAATACTGAAGCAGAGCATGATCCCCTCCCTCCGGAAACTGGGTCGCAGGGCAGTGTTCCAGCATGATAATGACCCCAAACACACCTCTAAGACGACCACTGCTTTATTGAAGAGGCTGAGGGTAAAGGTGATGGACTGGCCAAGCATGTCTCCAGACCTAAACCCAATAGAACATCTTTGGGGCATCCTCAAGCGGAAGGTGGAGGAGCGCAAAGTCTCGAATATCCGCCAGCTCCGTGATGTCGTCATGGAAGAGTGGAAAAGCATTCCAGTGGCAACCTGTGAAGCTCTGGTAAACTCCATGCCCAGGAGAGTTAAGGCAGTTCTGGGAAATAATGGTGGCCACACAAAATATTGACACTTCAGGAACTTTCACTAAGGGGTGTACTCACTTTTGTTGCCGGTGGTTTAGACATTAATGGCTGTATATTGAGTTATTTTGAGGGAAGAATAAATTTACACTGTTATATAAGCTGCACACAGACTACTTTTCATTGTGTCAAAGTGTCATTTTGTCAGTGTTGTCCCATGAAAAGATATACTTAAATATCTGCAGAAATGTGAGGGGTGTACTCACTTTTGTGATACACTGTATATGTGTTTATCTGTATTTTTCTCACTGAGAAAATGGTAAGAGTCAGCTTTTCCGAGAGTCTAAAATTCTTATTGTTAAAAAAAGCTTCACGTGGTTTAATGTATTAAAAGAACAACACAGGAACATTAAACCACCCTTAATTATTACTGCTAATAAGTTCTCTCCACTAATGAACGTCCTCAGTCGTTGTTTTAATACAATAAGTCATGTTAAGCGCTGTTTGTTCTGCCCGAACTGTTATCAAACAGTTCGTCTCATTGGAGGTGCTTTGAAAATGTCAACGGCAATGCTTGGCATTGCACAGCCGTAATCTTTGGCTTTTGTATGAATGTTCCACCATGGAAGCTCAATCTGTGACTCCCCCTAAGGACAGTCTGGATCCTGGTAGCATTTGAACTCTTTTACTTGATAGAAGTGTGTTTCCCCACTTTTCCCCATTGTTTGTCACTGCCAATGTTTTCTAGAGTCATGTGATGGCTGCATTCTTTATTTTATTCACCTCAATGTACCAGAATGTAAATAATTGTTGTGATTTTATTACTCCTATCTTTTTTTCTACTACTGCTGCTTGTACCTCTATTGGAGAGATGCCATGTGAAATTACATTGTACATGTGTACGATATAGTGACAATAAAGATTCTATTTTATTCAAAGCAAAGGATGTGTTTGAGGTAGTGGAATCCATTACTCGAAACATGCAGTGTCCAGATACTTTTATGAGTTCACTTTTAAGCCTTTGTGAACACTGGACAAGAGATGAATAAAAGATGAACACTGTTTCAGTGTAGCTTGGCTTTGCTGCAATGAGTCACTGACAGTATCAGTGAGAGAATATTAAAATGTGACACTGATTAAAACTAACTACAGAATAAGCATAAACCTGCTCTCAGGAGGTCCAGGCTGAGGGACCCGAGTTCCACTGAGTTTTATGTTTAGGTAAAGGGTCTAGACTGCTGTCTCAGGTTACCCTGGAACACTGCTTATACACTTAAGGTACTTAATGAGGCACACAAAATAGTTGATTGAATGCTTAATCAAATTGAAATGTACTTACATGACGATGAGGTTGGCTGTGCGTGAGTGCTCCTTCAATAACTCGTTCAGTCTGACCTGACGATTACTCTGTAATACACGTGCACAGGTTAGTACAAATCACCAGTGTTGAGTTATTACATGACAATTGTTGAATCCAGGCCATTGTTTGTAAAATCACTATGGCTATTTACATTTGTTTATTTATCATGTTTTTTACACTCACATTAATGACAGAACAGTTGTGTTACTGGTTACACAAGATTTATCAGTTCAAGTTTTTAATGTCAAACACAGTCATGGGCAGTTTTTGTATCTCCAATTCACCTCACTTGCACGTCTTTGGACTGCGGGAGAAAACTGGAGCTCCCGGACACGGGGAGAACATGCAAACTCCACACAGAAAGAAGCCGGATCACTCCACCTGGGAATCGAACTCAGGACCTTCTTGCTGTGAGGCGACAGTGCTACCCACCGAGCCACCGTGTTGCCTATTTACATTTGTGTCATTTAGCAGACACTTTGATCCAAAGTGACTTAGTTATGACTTACTACAATTTGAGCAATTGAGTCTTAAGGGCCTTGCTCAGGAAACCAACAGCGGCGGTGGGTTCTTAAAACAGACTAGTCCAGTACCTTAACCACTGAGCTACTACTATCCATTTACCTCTTACTTAGTGAGAGTAATTACAGTATTAATTGTTTTTATTTTAGAAAATGTGTCCAGCTGTGAAAATTGATCAGCCGCTCATAACAAATAAAACAAGGTCTATCCAGATCACACTTACTACAATGGAGGCCCATTAACTAAACACTCAAATGTTGAATCAGCTGTTAGTGTAAACATTGTGCCCACCTTGGCCTTGTAGAGCTCCAGCTCATTATCTGTGATCCTCCAGGGCTCATCAGCCTTGAGCTTGTCGGCTGCCTCCTGCTCCATGTCATCTTCTCGCAGCTTGTACGGTTCAATCAACTGAGCAAAATCTGTCACACTGAAAAACACGCCCAAGGTTTATAATTGTGTAATCTTTTTTCCCCTGTGAAGTACTCCTAAACAGGTCATAAACAATGTATGTACAATGTACTATGTATGTACAGTGGTCTTAGCACACTATTACTAGTCAAAAAAATTATATAATGCTAAATAGCAAAACAAGCATTATAATGAATGTAGCAAACTTTTGGTCATCCTATTATTTTTTATATTAAATCCGATTCGCTTACATGCTTCTCAAATGTACTTTAACTGTAGTGGTTTTAGTTACTCTTAAAATACACATTTTACAGCTTCACTTAGATCTAGTCAGCTTAATAACGGTGGGCTTAATAATGCTTTGCTGTGTTTGTGTGAAATCATAAATAAGATTAGCGCTCACAAGAGACGGGACGGGAAGCTCTCATCCTACCTTTCAGACTTGGGTTTTGTATTGATGTCTCCCAGGACGGTGATGTCTGAGAAGTCTATCCTGAATTTGCTGAGCAGGGTGGCCATCCTGAGGACAGAAAACAACAAGCAGAGGTTACTGAAAACCTACAACGCCATTCTGTTCAAAAACACATTTATAGCTGCCTTGGGGTCAGTGTAAAATGTCTTCTGAGGAATAAGTGACTGGTGGCCCCAGAGAGTGGTGTTTGCATCAATATTCATCCAGAGATCAGAGCTTGAGCCCTGGTGACACCATAGTAACCTGTGCCTGTAAGTCAACGAGGACATAAATGGTCCTGCACTTTAGGAAAGAATGCCATTCCTCTGGGCCCTAACAGTTAAATCAACACTACCCAATCTAGAGATGTGTTTGGAGGGTTTTCCTCTCTTTCAAGCTTCTTTTTTAAGCTTATTGACCTGTTCAATGGTGATGCATCATCAAAACAAAGCAGGTGGCTGGTTTGCATGTTTTATTTTCCATTTCCATGTGGCACAACAATGCGACCATAAGTCATTTATTTCAATAAGAACTGGATGCAGACCAACCACTGTCCAGCTTTGCCAGCTCTGCCCACTTTGTGTACAATAATGTACAGTGAAACATAAACTTGCTTAGATTCTGATTAGACGTTTGTTTCTATATTTGTTCCTTGTCAGAGATAACAAACAGTAATTTGGTGATATACACATGGCTAAAACATGTCCCTGTTAGTCCCCGTTTTCCCAAATTGGCAGCCAACATTAACAGACTCAGCTAGTGCAGGGTTTTTTAAACAGACAAAAACAATAATAATTAAATACTAATAAATCATTTTAACAGGAACATAAAAAACTTATATACAAATGCCCCCTTTTTTTGTGTTTCATTTTGATGAATTTGATATGCTTTGATGCCATGTGGTAAAAATCGTGGACAAAATGTGGGTCGCTTAAAAAAAAAAAGTTTAAAAACCCTGAGCTAGTGGAAACGGGCAATGCACAAATCGAGGTAAAGTCAGACAAATTAAAACTCTGTAGATTTGGAAAAAATACTCTCTAGATAGCAAGTTCCTCACGGCTTAAAAAAGGAAATGCAACTTCAGTCAGAGCTTTTTTATTAAGTACAATAGCTTTGTTATTTATTTTTGGTTGAATGTTCTCAAAGGGACTTCAAAACAACACTTAGTGGAGTTAGTGCTGCATGTGTCATGTTCAGAATGAATCATGATTCATTTGTAGTTCTCAATCCACCCAGAGCCAATAAATGAGTCACGTTCTACACAGAACACAAACTCAAATAGTACTTAAGTAATAATACTTTTAAAAAAATCAGCGCTTTTCATGCAATCCCAGAAATTCATTGGATTTATAGATTGGCTCTTTCTGACTCATTTTCCGTGATGAAATCCAACCATGATGTATTATTCGTTCACATGCTGTGAAGAAACATAAAATCCGAACCACGTTCAGCTGCATTTGATCAGCCACTTAGCATAAAATAACATTAGCAAACAGAACAGGCCGTGCCAGAGAAGCTTAGTTTTTTATATACAGCACGGAGTTCATTGATAGACTGCGAACTCTACGCTTCCCCGAGCGTGCTGTGAAAAGACTGAGCCCTGGCACATGGCTAAATTTAGCAAACAAAGAGCGGCAGGCAGCTGCAGAGGACAATGGGAAACATTTGTGTTGGACAATGCAGCCACATGGTTTCAGCACCTTTTGAAAAAGAGATGGCAGGAGAACACAGTACTATGAGTAACCTAGTGCCAGGTCACTCATCCGTCATAAGTGTTATTTCTTACAGGACTGAGTCGTACAGTGCAGTCGTACAATCTATAACCTCACGTAATACTACTCAAAAAAGTCGTGAGCAGATTACAACTGCCTTCCTTTTAGGGGAACTAAATACACCGATGAAGCATAACATTATGACCACCTTCCTAACTGACTGGTCTGCAGCCCCATACGCAGCAAACTGCGACGCACTGTGTATTCTGACACCTTTCTGTCAGAACCAGCATTAACTTCTTCAGCAGTTTGAGCTACAGTAGATCGTCTGTTGGATCGGACCACACGGGCCAGAATGTGCTCCCTACGTGCATCAGTGAGCCTTGGCCGCCCATGACCCTGTTGCCGGTTTACCACTGCTCCTTCCTTGGAGCTGCAGTTTTGGAGATGCTCTGACCCAGTCGTCTAGCCATCACAATTTGGCCCTTGTCAAACTCACACTTGATCATTTCTCCTGCTTCAACTTTGAGGATAAAATGTTCACTTGCTGCCTAATATATCCCACCCACTAACAGGTGCCGTGATAAAGAGATAATCAAGTGTTATTCACTTCACCTGTCAGTGGTCATAATGTTATGCCTGGTCGGTGTATACTAGTATTATTATTATTAAAGATCTAAAGAAGTTAGGGATGATTAGAGGCTTATGCAGTGAGACACAGATCTGATCACATGACCTTTCAAAAATGCACCTCAGTATTACATACATATTTAACAAATGCTGTACTATGTGAAACACTTTCTGTAAAATCTAATTCATTTATGATAATACACCAGCAACCTTTCAATTACTAGTCCAGTACCGTAACCACTAGACTACAACTGTCCAGTAGCAAGGACACCAATAACACAATCATCTCATTTACATTTAAGCAATTGCAATATGTTACATATTTACAAAAAATCACTTTTTACAGGGACAAAAAAAAAACTACTCACGATCTCCGATCATGGTCGATCCTGTTGATCTTGCCCCCAATAAACACGCGGATCTTGCAGTCCTGCCACTTCTGCTTGTTGGTGACCAAGTATGGAATGAGCAGAGTCAAGCCTGTTACAGGAAATCAAGCAAAAGTCAACTGACAAGAAAGAGCAATGAAAAAAATGTGGTTTTGGAGGATAGTACAGAAGTAGAATTAGAATTAGAAGAAGAATTAGGAAGGACATCGGGTCAGAACATTTTAAAGCAAGGTTGCTATTTAAAAACCCTGTCACACACCTCCATCATCAAACAGCCACCAGACGTCCACTGTGCCTTTGCCTTGCTTCTTCTGAAATTGCTGACTGGCATCCAGCAGTTTCTGATCTGCCACGTTGAGTGGCGTAGTGGGACTTGCTTTATCTGTGAACACAAAACCACAAATAAATGGAGGCACAAGCACAGGGAGGCACTGATAAAACTCCTCTGCTGGATTTAAACCTGACTGCAGGGTGGTGCTTATCTCATAGGACAGAGAAACGCACAAGTTTTATTCGAGGCACCAGATTGGTGTTACAATAAAGTTGCTGTAGACTGGTACCAGTAAATTCATGATTATATTACAACAGCTGTGTAGAAAAGTAATAGTCCGCTACAGATTGCCTCAGGTTTTGTTATTTCATTGATTTTATTTATCTAAGGAAAACAATAATACACAACCTCTTGGTTACTTAACCAGCCAAATGTAGTTGGTAAGCAATGTTTTACAAAATGTTGTTGTGCTGTTTTATTATCTAAAAGCATATAGAGGACAAATATACATAACTAGAGGCAATATAAAAAGCACACTATGTAGGTTATTGTATTTAACAGCAGTTATCACACTATTACACTACATCACATTATATGTACTACTGCAACAAAGAATTAAGGGTTGTACTCCGGGTTGAGTTATGTGTGAGTGGCAAAGATTTATTACTACTGATGCACATTGGTATGATATTTAATAACAGACATATAAACATTGCTGGATGGGCAGGTACCAAAACAGAGGTGCTACTTAATTATTTGAAATTGAGTTTTTGAATTCAAGTTAATTCTACTTCATCTGGAGTTCCATCTACTAAGATGAAAAGCAGGATTATTTCATTTGGCACTATATAACAATGTGTGGTTTATATGACATCTTGACTCAGATCTACTTCATTTAGAGTTATTTAAAATGCAAAACCGCCGATCAGATCAAGGAGAGCCGTATTAATCTGTAATCTGTGAGTCCAATCTGCGACCACTTCTTATCCCCTGAAATTTTCGTGTTTCCACATGTAGCCATATTGTGGACATTGAGAACCAAACATAACCACTTATTTATTTTAATTTTTTTTTTAAATATATTTAACAAAAAGTTCGACACTGCACCTTTAAGTTGCCACTACATTTGCCAACTCTGAGTACAGCCCTTGCTTTTTCAGGTTAGGCAATAGATTCAGCAAAAGGATGAAACCAGGAGAGAAGGAAGAAAGGAAGACTGATCATCAGAACACACAGACTGAAATAGATCAGATTCCCAGCTAGAAGAGAGCACATAGTAATGTACTGTATTGTACAGACAGGCTTGAGGTAACAGGAGGCCATGAGGAAAAAGTGTGAGGAAGCCAGACGAGCAGACTGACCAGGCAGAGGAAATACAGAAAGCTATAAAAAGAAAGTTAGAAAGCAGGAGAGAGAACAAAACCCAAAATGTACTGACTGCCTTTTTTCAGCAGGGGCTGTGAAGGAGCTTTGGCATCCTCCTCATCTTCTGAAAAACGGGGGGAAAAAGAAAATAAGAAGGTTTAATGCGTGCTGCTGTCGTGATGAGAAACACATGCGTCAACAATGAGGTACAACGAGACGTCAGTTCTGTTACACAGAGGAAAGATCTCCGAATGATACGAACAGCTCTGTACGGAAGAAGAAAGAAAATATCTGGTCATAGCAAAGCACCATCCTTTAACCACAAAATGGAATTTAGGAATATTGGAGTCAATCTGATGATAATTATGGCCAGAATATTCTTAAAATAAGCTCTGTGGAGCACCGCAAACCAAACGTTAATAAATCTGCAGTTTTAGCTAGAAAACAGGAGCAGCTAATTACCATGAAACAGAAAGAATAAAAGGACCTCATTTGTGAGACATTTAATGTAAAAAAAATAGATTTATATGCCAAATCAACAAGCAAATTAGCCTTGCAATTTTACGCTCAACATCAAATTCTGTGATTATTTATAGGTGACAGTAAGTAGAGGCTATAGCAAACATTACAACTGCTCACCAGTCCATCACTAAAAATTCCTACTACCATTGCTACCATTCCTACTACTGCACGTCTCCACCATATGCTCAGCGATGACGATGTTAAAATGCTGGTAAATACCCAGATCAAATACAAATGATTTCTGTTTACTTTTAAAGCCCTTCATGGCCTCACCCCTTCCTACCTACCTTAGCAAAGTCCTTCACTCTTAGGGTGCATTCACATGAGAAGCGGCGAAAGCGGCGCAAATTACCGCTTTGCTCAGCGCCTGGCTTGAACAGTGCGGTAAAACTTCATCAAAGTGCAAATATGAGACGAATCTGCACTGGTGTGGAATAACCATCAAATCACGTCTGAAAGTGTCCACATGTATTTTAGCTGGATTTTCCTCCTGTTTCACTTTTAAACTTGTGTTATAGCTTAGAAAGCTGAGAAATTAGAAGAGTCTAAAATGCTTATCGTTAAAATAAAGCTTAACGTTGTTTAATGTATTATAAGAATGACACAGGAACCCTAAACCTCTCTTAATTATTACTGCTCATAAGTTCTCTCCACTAATGAAATTCCTCGCTCGTTGTTTTAATACAATGTCACGTTAAGCGTTGTTCGTACTGCCCGAGTCGTACTGCCAGCGTCATATCAAACAGTTCATCTCATTGGAGGCGCTTTGAAAAGTTCAATCATGTGAACACTGAGAGAAGCGCACCAGCAAGCTAAGCAGCACCACTACGCTCCATGGCGCAAAAGCGATTTTGCCGCTTCTCATGTGAATGCACCCTTACCATCCCTAACCGCGCCCTAACATCCTCCGGTAGGGCCTTCTAGCAGTTCTGGGCTCAGTTGGTGTCAGGTCTTTTAGTTCCTCAGCCCCTAAGCTCTGAAACTCCCTCCTTTCCTCTTTACTGCACATTATTCTTCTTTCTGTATGTGTTAGTTTTACTGTGTTTATTATTATTATTTTACAATGATGTTATATGCTCTTTTCTTTAATATTTACATTGTAAAGTGTCCTTGGGGATGTAAAGGGCGCTATATAAATTAAAATTATTATTATTATAATGATGAGGTGTTATTTATTTAAATCTCAGCTCCTCAGTCCCTAAATCAACGAGCTCCCGCTACCCTACAACACTCTGATCTTATCAGTAAGTCACATGTTCATACGGACTCACAGAGCTTGTAGGAAGTAAGATAAGGTAATATAACACTTCATTAATCCCTGGAGGAGGATTCTAGAAGCAGAGCTCTTTGTTATTCTCAGCTCACTTAACACAGAGTTACCATGACATGTCATGCAACTACTACAGTGCAGCTCCTTTCCCAGAAAAACTGCTTCCTGTCTGTGGGAATTAGCTCCCAGTTTGTTTGTCACCCAGCTGTGGGGGGAATGAGTGTGTATGTGTTAGTGACTAGGCCACACGTTCCCAGTTGGACGGTCAGGATCACAGAGACGTCATTGCACTTCCTCTGTGAACAGATTAAAGCGGTCTGATAATAAGTAGCACGTTCAGCAGCGTAACAGAACTCGAGGGATAAAACAACATGTAAACAAAAGAACTTTTACTAAGAATTCTTGAATGTCACACAAAACATAAACAAATGTCATTTTTCTAAACTCAATCACGCAATTCTAATCCACTTCATTACTGGGGGGGACTGACCTTTCTGAACAGCTGGACTGTTCTGAACACTTGTGGCCTTGGACGAGAGCTTGGAGGAGTCACCATCCGAGTCTTTGCTCATGTCGATAGACACCACAACATCCTTCATGCCTGATGTATCATCTGTAGAGGGGGTAAAAATATGAGTGGATTAGCTGGACATTATTAAGCCATGTTAATAATCAAGGTTGTTTCCAGCGCTCAGGTGGCGCATTACTCAGTTCAAATCTCAGCTCTGCTACCAACAGGCTGGGCGCCTACACAAAAAATGATTGGCTCGTTCGTAGGGAGGGTGTCAGAGGGGATTCCTCATGATCCAGAAGCTGCTCGTTACCTTGTCCTTGAATGTGGGAAACATCAAGTCCTTCTCTCAGTCTGAGAATGACCACACTGTACTGGAAGTCGAAAGCATCACTAAAACACAAATACACAAACACACAGATAAATGACCATTGGTGCCCAGTGGTGGGCGGATATCGCAACAACCACGACGGTCTGGGTGGCGTTTACGTTTGAGCGGTACTTTTCCACCAGGTCGAAACAATTATTGTAAATACTGAGGCAGAACAGACAAACAAACAAGCAGCAGCATGTTGTGGTGATTTAGAGGACAGAACTTGGACCTGGCTTCAAGCGAATCGTTCACAGACTTATTTACAAATAATTTGTCATCAGAATCATTAGAGTAAAGATAATCTGAGACTGTATGAGTATGAACTCTCGTACACAACAGAACTATTGTACTGCGGTTTCTAAGCACATGACTCTTTAGTCAGAGCAGCGTCACTGATCACTCATTTTCCTCTGTACGTTTTGATTTGATTTGTACGTGGCTTATGTTCTCTTTAAATTAAACTGATTTTTATTAGGAGTGAGAAGTGTTTAAATATAGTCATGAAAACATACAAACTACTGTATAAAATAATGCTAATTGTTCAGCATTAGGATAAGATGATCTGAAAGCCACTTATTTATGTTCTAACACCACCTATAACTTTGTCTTTATCTTTTTTTCCAAATAAGATTTCATTTTTAGCTCCTAAATGCTGAAACCAGGAAGTGTTCACCTTGTCTGAACTCCAAGATAGAACAAGCATACAGGGAGAGGACCAAATATCAGAAATGGGTATTAATATTTTGATTTCAGTAAGGTTTGTTTGTTTGTGTTTTAACGTGTTTTAATGTGTTTGTCTGTATTATTTTTTTTATGGCTGCAGGGTAGGTTAAAACTGTTCTCAGTTTTTAAAAAGGTTATCAGAAGAAGGGTTAGGCCAGCCTTTTCCTCCAAAAAAGCTCACACCCTTGTATGAATCTGTATATTCAATGCTAGTTTTTAAATGGCCCTCACTGTGGTTCATTGGTGCTCTAAAGAGTTAGACATACCTTCGTATCTCTGAATTAGGAACCCAAAAGTATTTTTTCTTGTTTGTTTGTTTGTTTGTTTGTTTGTTTGGATTTTAATGCCATGTTTAACACATACTTGTGTCAATCATTGTATGGCATGATGGATATTATTGAGTCTGCTTATTGTACCTTGTCTTTAGATTCTGGCATTTTTATTTTTATGGCTGTGTAGGTTAAAACTGTTGTCTTGTGTAAGAATTTCTTTTAAAGTTTCAGGCATTTGTAGTTGTCTTTTTTTCCTTGGTGTGTTTGGGAAATTCTATTAGGATGCGGAAGGTGTTTCTCCTTTTATCAGGCGTTGGTGGGTTACTCTGGTGTGGCTGATTCTGCGCCTTGTGTGTATGACTTTTTCTGAGCCCATATTTTACCTGTAAATGCTAAAGGTTTTAAATGAGCTAAGACGTGACTCACTGAATCATGTTGATGTAGGTCTCGGTATCCTTCATATCTCCGTTCCTCCAGTCATTCTTGAAGCCAAGCACCAGTGTGTTGGGCTTCAGTCTGCCGAGCCCAGCAGCCTGTTATGTACATTGACAAAAGAGTCAAAACGTAACTCTTTAAAGACATCGCCTGCTTAGTTATCAAAAACAGTTTAATTAAAGCTTTTACATAAGAGATCGGTTGTTTTAAACACACACACCTGTAGAAGATACTGCGTGCCCTGGCGAAGGTCCTCTGCGATGACGGGTGTGTAAAAAGCTTTACAGTTATTGAGGAGCCAGCGCTGGTAGCGCATCGTGTCGTTGTTCAGCTCCTTAAAGTTGGGCCGACGAGAGCTCTGATAACAAGTACATAAACAGCTTATTAAAATGACAAACTGGATATCACTACTGGATAATACAACATCACTCTGGTGCCATACAACCCAAAAACCACAAGCCTTTTTGTAGTGGTAATCAACACAGGCTAACCAGGAGACATTTACATAATGGTTCCCATTACATATAATGAGCAAAACATTTCTAACATCCGATTCCTGTTCCTACCTCATAAAAGCTACAAAAATTAGACGTCCTGACCAGTTTTCGGTTTACTAATGGAAGATTTAGCCAGAGCCAGCGGAAGGGTACAGGGCTCTTTGTGTCCTGTTGTGGGTACTAGATGGGCCAAACGGTGTGTTTTTGATTACTGCAGTCTGCAGGGGCCGGCTGTAAAACGGCCTTAAAGTGCCTTTCACGTCTAACTCTGACATCACTCCTGTTCCCAACACTTGCATAATGGAACATTTATTGATCCACGTGGACTCATTTCAGTGTACAAATATTCTCGAAAACAAGAGGCTACTGTTGAATATGACTGAGTTAAAAGCTATAAACATGTAGAAGCATTTATAGTTTGAAGAATTCGGTATTGCAAGTTCATGAAGTAGATTTTATATCCTGTAAGTAAAACAGGGCGTCTACACAGACATTATTGGCTGTGTCTGAGGGCAGGATGGCCGAACAGCCTAACCAGGAAGGTGCACTTATCAAATCAGGTATATGGACCAGAAGGATCCGCTACAGCGACCCCTAAACAGAAGAGCCGAAAGATAAAAAAAATGAACTTTTGTTAAGTACTTACAATGCGCACGTGTCCACACATCAGCAGACCAACGTTCTTGGTAAAGGCGTGAACCAGATTAAGAAGAGCCGGTCTTGAATTAGGTGCTCCCGTCATTACTAAACACTGAGGCCTGTAAAAAGCAAACAAACAAATATTTATAATAAATTTATAGTTAAGCTGTTTGCTCATGGATAAAAACTGTAAGCTTTTTACATCATATGCAACATCATTGTCTATGTAAGCACCCGCTAGTTTAGGATCCAATAAAACACAGTAAACACTTAAATTATGAGGATCTTCCACACTTTTATATTTTGGTTGGAGACGGTGAGGGTGGGAGTTGTAGTAATCAGTCGTGTCTGAGAGACTGAGAGAGCTGATAGTCCGGATTTAGCGCCATCTGATTTCCACCTTTTTGGACGTTCAAAGAAGCTTTACGGGGAAGAAGATTTTCATGTGATGATGATGTGAAAGCAGCGCTGCATCAGTGGCTATGCGCTCAACCAAAAACATTTTTTGCTGATGCCATTAAAGAGTTGGTACGACGCTGGGAAAAATGTATCAGAAGGAGACGATGTAGAAAAGTGATGTAATTTGTTTTTAAAGTACTTAATAAATAGAGTTTAAAAAGTGCCGAAACTTTTTGAAGAACCCTCGTACTAAGGATCCAAGTAACACTTTATAAAGTTCTGCTGACGAACAAAACATCTACAAATTCTACTGACAAAGCTTCTTCAGCAGATTTGCTCCAAGTCTTCGCAGACAGCAAGGCTTTATTCCCTAAATCCATTTAATGGCGCTTGCATTACTTGTATCACAGTGACAGGGTGTTGGCCAAGTTGGCGTCAATAAAGATAATATAATGGAGACGGGGGCATAATGGAGATCCATGCATGACTCTCTATATGAGATATTGATTCCCATATGAAACCGACTAATGCAGGTGAGAAAAAGCAGTGGGTACTGCAAATGTATGTTAGTCACGGCTCTCCTCGGTTAGGAGTGAAAATCAGGAGCAGCAGACGAAGCAAAATGGGATCGGGTGATTGGATATGAATAAATTGGGAAATAAATTGGTAAAAATGTATTAGAAATAAATAAAGATGATATGGTTCAGATACGGCCTGATTAACTGTTACCCTCAAGTTAACCCTTTAATAATAGAATGAAACAAAATGTCATGCCATTTGGTGTCAATGTACAAAACTGTAGTGTTAATAATATACAAATCTTCACAAATTGGCATCTTTGACATCCACCCCCACCCCCAATGTTAGCAGGAGTATCAATGCAGCAGGAATTTAATGCACTGTGTATGTAGTATGCTGTTTAACCAGAGGAAACAAACAAACAAAAATTAGCCACAATTCAGAACTCTAAGTGGAAATGTACAAGCAATACAAACCCACAGTCATATACATTTTTAAATTCAATTCTGCATGAAAAAATTAAATTACTTTTATTTCCTATAAACAATTTGACATTGCAGAATTGTGGAGTATTTGATTGGGTGCAAAGAATTTCTTCATTTATTGTCAGAGGACCGGTGCTTGGTGTTTTTAGATATAAGTAGGTCAAATAGGCGTGGCACTTTTAGTAAGACATCACAGCGGTTAAGTGACTAGCGTGAGGTGCTTCTAGTGTCAGCGTGCAGACATATTATTAATGCCTTTTTGGCTATGAATTATGTTACTTAGAAACAGTAGTAGCCAGTGGGTAGAGATTTGGACTATCAATTGAAAGGTGGAGAGTTTGAATCCCAGCTCTGCCATGCAGCCAGTGTTGGGCTCTTGAGCAAGACCCTTAGCCCTTTCAGGGGCATCATGCAATGGCTGACGCTGCACTCTGACCCCATATTCCAAATGAGCTGGGATATGTGAGAGAGAATTTCGTTGTACTGTACACCTGTATATGTATATATGACAAATAAAGGCATTCTATTCTATGATATAGTTAAAATAATATAATAGTTATATAATTATAGAATCCACTTAGATCTTACTAACAACTGTATCTCTGACAGGCTGGCAAATAAGAAAAACAGCCAACAAACTTCCAGTGTGCAAGCTGTGTATTTGTACTAAACTGAATACAATTCAAGCAACTGAAAGGTTAAGGGCCTTGCTCATGTCAAATTTGCAGTGGTGAGGCTTGCACCATCAATTGTCAAATTGTAAAAATCCAGTGCCTGTGTGGTTCGCTTCTATGTGCTGCCAAAAACATCCACTGCAGTTACGATAACAGAAGTGCTTGGAGCTTTAATGAAACCAACCCACCTTCACATGACCTCTGTAGATCCCCTCTTAGGTCAGGAATAGAACATGACCGGTTCAGATTCAAGCACTTCAAAGACATTTTTCCAATAAATAGGATTATGGCTAAGCAAAGGCTAAGAGTACATCGTTTGATGATTATGGAATTATCAGATACTCCTTCATCCTGCACAGACTTATTGCCATGGGAACACTAATAGGCCACATGCTGATATGAGTTTTCTCCGTTACAGCTCCAGCGGTCTCCTCGAGCTGAACCCTGACTTGGTCCTGATAAGATTACATTTATTGTGTACTAATTTCACCAAACTATGGTCATAGTTTTCACATAAACTAGAGAGCTGCCTTCCTGCCTACTGCCAACCTAGTCAGCCGCCCAAGTAGAAAGGATTCTAATGCGACATCAAACTTATAAGGCAGATTATTTAGACGCACTACTTAGACGGTGATTACGTCACCATAGTTTTCACTTACTAATCTAACACAGTTAGCCTCAGGACATTCAAACCAATGGACTAAAACGGCACAACCCTCTAGCATCCCCCTCTGTGTACTTTTTATAAATGTAATGAGAATTCATTTACATTTGAGAACAACAGTGTTATGTAGTAACACTGTTCTTTGGCTGTAACACTACATAACACTGCTGCATTGGCTGCATTTATCCCATGGACAAAAAAATAGATCTGCCTTGGTGAGTCACGGCTGCTGCGGATATTTCTTCCAGCGTTGGATCCCCATGAGATCGTTACATAAGACAGCTCACCTAGGTTGGAGAGCTATTAATCATCCTTGACATTCTGTTCTTCAGTACTCATATTCGAAACTTTCAGGACAGGGGTTACAGGCTGGATGTTTTTTTCCCAGGTTATTTGCAGTGGTCATAGATTTAAAACATGGTCGGCTTTTGTTCACGGATTAAGCCTAAGTGTGCAGGGAAGTCAGCACAATTTGTTTTGATGGGTTCAGCGTATTTCTTATTACTGACTTGCTATCTGCCTCCCAAACAGACTACAAGACAAAGTAAGTCGGGGCAGCACAGCGGCTCAGTGGGTAGCACTGTCGCCTCGCAGCAAGAAGGTCCTGGGTTCGATTCCCAGGTGGGGTGGTCCGGGTCCTTTCTGTGTAGAGTTTGCATGTTCTCTCCGTCTCTCCGTGTCTGTGTGGGTTTCCTCCAGGAGCTCCGGTTTCCTCCCACAGTCCAAAGACGTGCAAGTGAGGTGAATTGGAGATACTAAATTGTCCATGACTGTGTTTGATATTAAACTTGAACTGATGAATCTGGAGTAACCAGTAATTACCTGTTCGGTCATGAATGTAACCAAAGTGTGTAAAACATGACAGTAAAATTCTAATAAATAATAAGGATTTGAACCCTGGATGCCAGCGGTACTGGGCTAGCATAATTTACCACCGCACCACCTGTTGCTGGAAATGATGTGATGTAGCCAAAGTCCTTTTTACCAACAAACAAACAAAAAAGAGGCTGCAAACTTCTGCACATGTGCACACAATCTGGAATCATTAAAACTAATTAGGCACAAAAAAGCTACAAGAAATGAAATGAGCCAATCATAAGATCTTCCCAGTAAACTTAATCAAGCTGAAAATGAAAGATATCTTGATAAAAATCTCTAAACGAAACAACATGGTGAAATAAAGAGACCCGGCGTTTCTCTACCTGAAGGTTTTCACGTGGTCGGCGACTCCGCAGAGCTGCAGGCTGTGGGTGAGCGCCTCGTGGTAGGTCAGCGCCTGAGTGGAAGAGCCCCAGTTCACATCTGCAAAATGAGCAGAGTTTACATCAAACCAAGATGCTTCATTGTTTTGTTTATTTTTAAAGTAACATTCACATGGTTGTTTGTGTTTTCATATGAAAGACCTTTAGACTGGTGCACACACACGGCATTCACACGTGCACACGCACACACCACATGGGAGTTCTTAGCATATGTGGGCTCAGTGTGTCCCTGACCCGGAGGGCTGCGAACCCTCGGACTGCTCCGGCAGGTGGTACAGGCTTCAAGCCAGCTCCTCCTAGGGACGCGCAATTGGAGCAGGCCCAGACTGCGATCTCGTGATCTCTGTGTTGTGAGTTTTATAATGCGAGGTAAGTAAGTGCACTCAGACTGCATTTGAAGGCTGCAGCTTCATGTGAACTCAAATGACATTCAAGACTGAGGTCTACACTGGACTCCACTGGACTACACAAAACTGTAAACTTTAAACCCTATTGAACAGCTTTGGGATGAATTGGAATGACAACTGCAAGCCAGGGGTTCTCATCCATCATCAATTGTTCCATTTGGTACAAATTTCCACAGTCACAATCCAAATTCCTGTGGAAAGCATTCAATTTCAAACAAGCTCGTGGTCAGGTGTATATACACTTTTGGTGATACAGTGTTAAAGGAAAATAATAATAAAAATATTAAATACGTATTGGACCACATTTGGCGAATTCATACTTGGACCCCAGAAATCATAATATTATATGCTTTTTCTCACAGTATTTTTTTTTAAATGAATTCTTTTCCTTAAGCCCTAAGCTGTTCTATATAATTAAGTGAATAACCATTAGTTTAGAGAGGAACCCAGGAGAAGCCTTTTAATTCCTCCAGTTCTATATATTTACTTATCTAATCAGATTGCACCAATATGCTACGACTAGACCGAGTCTACATTAGTCGAACTCTTCTTGCCCTTCCCGTCCGCATCTACACCCAAAAATAGAAAATCAGCTCCACTGCAGTGTTGCTGCATAGAGATGCAGTGGATCACAAGGACACGGCAAAAAGAAAAAGGGTATCAATATCCGGGGTGGAAGGCAATCTGCTGCATCAGTGCCAGACTGACCCGGCCGTCGTTCATCTCTGGTGTCTGTTATGCAGAACTCGCTGCAAAGCTCAGCTGACCCAGATCAGCTAGACGGAATTTTAATTAAACCGTAGTTCGTTCAAAATAAAACAGAGAGGTATGGACGGGGATTATAACTCCACAGACATTAGAGACTGCTGATTATTAATCACAAGCTCTCGGGTGGCCCGGCGATATTTTATTATAGCTCACTACTGCAGGGATTCAGGGTTTAAATCCACAGTGGGGTTATCACAGCGTCCTGTCTGGGCTGTTAGTGCACTGTGCCCAGTGATTCTAGAAAATCTGTGGTAAAAACTTCCCTTCCTCCCTTCCTTCCTTCTTTTCCTTCCTTCCCTTCCCTTCCCTTCCCTCCTTCCTTCCATTCTTTCTTTCAATTTTTTCCCTTCATTTCTTTCCTTCTATTCCCTACCCTGCTTTCTTCCTTCCCTTCCTTTCTTTCCTACTTTTCTTCTTTTCTTCCGTCCCTGCCTTTCCTTCTTCCCTTCCCTTCCTTTCTTTCCATCACTTTTTTCTTTCTTACTTTCTTACCTTCTTCTTTTCTACCCTTAATTCCTTCCTTCCTCCGTTCTTCCCTCCCTCCTTCCCATCGCTTTATCCTGGACAGGATTGCAGTGGGTCTGATTCACTAGGTAAAAAGTAGGAAACACCCTGGACAGGTTGCCAGTCCATCACAGGGCAAACACCCACACTTGAGGCAATTTAGTCACAATTAGCCTGACTGCATGTCTTTGGACTTGTGGGCGGATCCCGGAGCACCCAGAGGAAACCCACACGGACATGGGGAGAACATGCAAACCACACAGAAAAGGACCCTGGCCGCCCGACTAGGGAAGACATGGTTTTGTCAATGTTGAGGAACGTCTTTGCATTTATTAAAAATGATTCTTCGTTGGTCATACCTGGTTTTTTGTAGCTGACGTAGATGTAGAGAGACAGGACAATGACGTTGGTCAGAAGGGCGGCCCACCAGTTGATGACGAACATGACCACGCAGCACAGCACTGCTCCAGCCAGGGACACCCACATGTTGTAGTACTTAAAGCTGGGTCTCCACCCTGCCCAACACACGCAGCCACAAACGTTAGATACTGTCAAATGTACTCGGACCCTTAGGAAAATTACAGTAGGGCACTTTTGTATGAAATATCGTTAATATTATTATTATAAATCTTTTATTTTGTAAAATTACTAAATTTTTTATCCATTATTTTAATGTTAGCAAATTTAACACTCATTTGCCTGATGGAAAAATAAACCCAATATTTTTGAGTATGAGTATCCTATTCCAATTCCTGGGCATTAATATGGAGTGAACTGTAGAACCCTTCACAAACCTTAGAGGTCAATCTGTCAAGAAAACAGATTCTAAACTAAAAAATTAATTAGACATTATATATATAAATAAATTATAAATATATAAATATATGTTAACAATTATAAATATATATATATATATGTTGGTCCTTCATGTTTTAAACCTGGCTGGTACATTATACATTATACATTATAAATGCATCACCAGACAGTTATATGTACTAGTGCCACAATTTAAAATAAACATGAAAACAAAGTGGATTAAGATGAGTTAGCACCAGTTAGGATACAAAATGAGGTTAAAATTTACAAATGAGTTTGTTTGACAAGGAACTTCTAAGCTAATGGAAATTTAGTAAGGTCAAATAATTAAACAGTAATGGTACTAAGGGTGCATGACATAAAGGGTACATGATTTGTGATTCCTCAAAATGGAGCTCAGTATGAGCTCTTACATCAGTGCGGCTTTAAACGGTACCCTTTACGTACATGAAAGTGGACGTATAAAAGGTTATGTACATCACAGTTAGATTCAAAATATCTACCTGATGGTCTTCTAGAGGTTTGGTACTGAAGGAAGAACGTACCTCTTTACACAAAGAATAAATAAGTACTTAAGATATGATCAAACACAAATACGTTATACTGTCATCAAAAAGAAACGGCAGAAACCTTATCAACATTCATGTTCTCATTTCAGACAGTTTAAATCAAGTAATAATTAATAAACTCTAATAAAATAGAGCAATTACTGATAAACAGATGGTCATGGGGCATAAATAAACAAACATTTTGTGGTTTCACACTTAAATGTGGGCGCTCAGGTGGTGCAGTGATAAAATACACTAGCCCACGATCATGGATCGTTCAAATCCTGGATCTCAGTGATGCTTTTGGCTGGTCGGACGTCCACACAGACATAATTGGCTGTGTGTGGGATAACCGAACAGCCTAGCCACTGGGAGGTGCACTTGTCAGTGTGCTCTAGGTGCCAGTACCAAGCTTGGATAAAAATAAGAAGGGTAGGAATGGCAACTATGCCAAAGTTAGTTTAATTTTAGACCAGTGTAGATAATGAATAAACAAATCAATAAACAAACATCACTGATTTTTACTTTTTTCTGCATGTTTTGTTATTAATATCCATTAATTTCCAAGTACAACATGTGACCCTGCAGAGCACCCATCCTGGACTACAGTAAACTGCTGAAAATCAATGCACAGGACTTAAAGTCCTGCATGCATCCCTCCAAACCTACAGTAAATCAGAACTTGCATTACTTGCATTACAAAAAACTTACCAGGAGAGTTGGCAAGAGAGGCATGGAACACAGAGAAATTGATCAGGGCGTAGGATGCCAGGAAGAAGTTTGAAATGATTGGAGCGATGATGTTCAGCTCAGCTGGAGAAATAATAACACACAAATTTAGAAAATGTATTTAAAGCTTATGGATAAATATGTAAATACTGATGAATGTCTGCATACCAATAAGAATAAACGCTATGGCGATGCCGAACGTGAGGAAGTAGCCACGCAGGGGTTCATTGTTCTTGCCGTAGCCTTTACCAAACCCGGCAATGCCTGGATAAATGTTGTCTTTGCATAAAGCCTGAAAAGTGAGAAAGTATTTACGACCTGATATAAAACACAGGCTTTGAAAAAGTTAAAAAAGACTGCGTGCAGGGCTGAAATACTAAGGACAGGGCGCCAATCCACTGCAGGGCCTCGGACATCTATATGGCCAAAAGTATTTGGACACCTGACCATAAGCTTGTTGGACATCCCATTTAAAAAACAAATGGTATTAAAATATAACTGAAAGATCACACAGGGGTCACTCTAACAACAGCCAGGCTTCTTACAAGACCTTAAAGTATGTCTGAGGGAATTTGTGCCCATTCAGTTAAAAGGGCATTTGTATGGTTGGGCACTGATGTTGGTCAAGAAGGTCTCATTTGATGTAATTCATTTCAAAGCTGTTCAGTGGGATTGAGGTCAGGGCCAACCATCAGCAAAATCCAAATTTAAATAATATATTTTGGAGGAATTGTGATCATTTAGATAAATCAAAGCTGTTTTGGTCGCTCATGGTGATCCAATACGTTACTAAAACACTAAAATCACCCATATGTAAATGCTGTTATATTATTAATTACTTATTTAATTATATTTGAGAAATAAAAGCAACTAAATGTATTATTTAGATGGTTCAGACTTTCATTGAAAGTACATTGGACTGAAATTTAACCTTAGCATTGATTTTTCACACCAAACAATGTCCAAATGACCTCGAATTTTCATTTTCCATGCTGTTGTATTTCCAAAACTTAAGAATGGAAAACATTCAGCAGCAGGGTAGATAAACACCCACCTGGAACACTTTGGGGGCGCTGACCAAAGAGGCCAGGGCCGAGGACAGGGTCGCAGAGAAAACCCCTGCCGTGATGAGAGGACCGAAACCAGACACCACACTCATGATCTTGGGGATAAACAGACAGGAATCAGTTTCACTTCAAGTGCAGCTATTATTACATAATGACATTTTTCTTTTCATATGCTTACCTGGAAGTCATTGTGGAGTCCGTACTTGCATGGCGATTCCACACCAACGGGCTTGCAGGAGGAGAAATCATAACCGTATTTACAAGCAGGACCGGTGCAGTTCAGCTCAGGACTCAGGGTGCCGTTGGTTTCAATACCGGTGGCATCTCGGACAATGCAGGCACCTTTTAAATACATAACAAATACCAAGCTGAAAATGCTATACCACATACGAACAGGCGCAGTTTCTTCTGTCAACACACTAGTTACATTCATGGCAGGATCATTAAATATATTCTGGTCATATTTTGATTAAAACTCCAGTACTCAAGTACTGTTATGTTTTTTACACAGGATCCAATTTAGATATGAGATAAATCGATAATCTAGGCCAGATTAAAAACAGAATGGCTTGATTTATCATATATACGAGCGATTTTCAAAAAGTTTCCGCACTTTTATATTTTCATTAGAAACGATGAGGATGGGAGGAGTAGTAATTTGTCGTGTCTGAGAGACTGAGATGCTTATAGTCTGGATTTAGCACCATCTGATTTCCACCTTTTTGGACGCTCAAAGAAGCTTTAAGAGGAAGAAGATTTTCATGTGATAATGATGTGAAAGCAGCGCTGCATTAGTGGCTACGTGCTCAACCAAACAAGCTACCACTGTCCCTAAATTTGCATTTCATTCCACAATATTATACTTGGGTAAGAGACTAAGCCTGATTAGGCAATTCTAAATAACAAATGCTATTTTAAAACCAGTCTGTTGTCTTTTAAGGTGCTGGTCCACTTTGATATTGGGCTGATTTAGGGAAAATTAATGAGTGCATTCTGTCAAAGTTACTCAGGTCTTTCTACATCAATATAAACAACAACAACAATACAAAATATACAACATCTTAATTACTAATATACAACAGTTTAAACCATTTCTCTCTTGGATTGATTGCATATTCATTATGCAGAAATATAATTTATTTTCAGTTAACACTATTGACTCGGACCATTAATAAGTGCCTGGCACACAGTACAACAGGACCTTAGTTAAAATCACGTACCTGCAGATATAGCAACACCTACATACACAAGACCGGTGATAAGTATGGCCAGAAGGGTTCCTCTCGGGATCGCCATTTGCGGATCCTATAAAATACACATAAACATTAATAAAAACCAATCGTCAGGTCCTCAGAAACAACTTTTGTATTCTGACCATCACTGTTTATATTCTGAACTCACCGCCAGATCCCCCGAGATGTTAGCACCAGCCAGAATGCCAGTGGCTGCAGGGAAGAAGATGGCAAAGACGGAGAAGAAGGTTTCTCCTCGGAAATCTGGGACTAAATTTTCCAGCATGATGTCAGCTACAGAGCAGAGAGGTATAACATGAACAGGTGATAAAAGCTACAAGAAAAGGCAAACTATCCAAAAATGATCCACAAAATTGGTACCATCGTAGCCAAAGAATCCATATTTTCCCTTCGACTCCATGGGAATGAATGTGCCAATGAAGTAGTTGAAGATGGCACCAATCAAGATGACCAACAGGAAAATTTGAGCCTAAGGGAAAGCAAAAAAATAATAATTAGCTAATAATGATTCATGTTCTTATATAAGGTGTGTGCAATGTAATCATAAAAATACAAAATCCCAAAAATACAAATCCCAACATCTCACCTTGGCTTCCCACTCCATACCAGCCACTGAGATTCCCAAAAGGATAATGACCGTGATGACTCCAACAATTCTGATGTCGTTCACCTGATCCAACATCGTGAGACCAGCATCCTAGGATACAAGATTAGATAAACAAATAACAATGTGATCTTTTTTTTAAGTTCAACAGTGCACCACACACCACATCCTCAATTTTAAGTTGAGTCCTCACTTTTGAGTCCTCAATTATAAGCTGAGTCCTCAATTTTTTAAATATTTTGTTTATGCATTTTCCCCCCTTTTTTAGCGCGTCCAATTGCCTGATTGCGTCATGCTTTCTCTCCACCATTGCCGATCCCCGCTCTGATTGAGAACCAAGCTAACCCACGTCCCCTCCGACACGTGGGCAGCAGCCGTATGCATTTTGTCACCTACACTTTGACGAATGCAGTGCAGATCAGCACTGTGTATGGAGAGACACACCCTCTTTTCCCATCACCACAACAGGCCAATCGTTGTTCATGTGGCTGCTCAGCCCAGCTGGCAGGCAGAGCTGAGACTTGATACGATCTATTCGAGATCCCAGCTCTGGTTCCAGCGTGTGTTTTCACCTGAGCAACCGAGTCCTCAATTTAAAGTTGAGTCTTCAATTTTTACAAGTCCTCAGTTTTTACAAGTCCTTCATTTTAAGATGAGCCCTAAATCTTTATTTTTGTTCTGGTTGAGGATGTCTCTCACTGAGGTGGTCTAAGTCTACTTCAATATTCTAGCATGGCAAATAATTGATGCATTTTAATCATTTCTCTTTCCTAGAACTTTTAGCAGAGATTAGTTTATAATTAAAGCAGAATTTTT
Source organism: Trichomycterus rosablanca (assembly GCF_030014385.1). Lineage (NCBI taxonomy): Eukaryota > Metazoa > Chordata > Actinopteri > Siluriformes > Trichomycteridae > Trichomycterus > Trichomycterus rosablanca. Next base: position 23,551,006 of record NC_086005.1, on the reverse strand, counting down.
AAATGTACGTCTAGTATTGTAGTCAAGAGAGAAATAAGAGTTTATATGGTTCTTACATTAAGAAGTTCCACAACAGTCTCAGCAAAGCCTACAACATACATGGCGACTGCCACAGCATTAGCAAAGGCAAAGATGAGCCCTATGGACCCCCCAAACTCTGGACCTAAACTTCTGGATATCAGGTAATAAGCTCCTCCTAAAAACAGACAACAAAGAACAACATTGTTAATGGTACACATGTTTAAATTAATGGGATATTTTTAATATAAACCTGCTCAGCTTTGAGACACTGTGTGTCAAATTTAGAACTTTAGTGTTTGGAATGTAAACATGGTGGCTTGGCACAGACTTGCTAAGTAGGTTTAGCTCGGGTCTAATAAGGGGACCTGAGAAATTGCTGGAATTCCAGAGTAGATTAGGGTTAGTGGGGTTTAATGTGGGATTAATGACTATGTGCAGACTTTTTCAGCAGTCATATGAACAGATAAACATTATGGATGTTAGTGTCTTTAATAAACATATATATATAATTCATTGTCCAGGCTAGAAAAAGTACACAATATGATCAAAAGTATTTGGACACCTGACCATGAGCTGGCTGATTAGTAGTACAGAACCTTACCCGCTAGGCTACCACTGCTAGAACAACAGGACTTTATTTTCTTTACAAAACTGATTTATTTCACCTGTCATGCCAAAACACATAAATTCAAAAATTAGAAGACGTGTCCCAATATTTTTGTCCATATAGCGTACGTGAAAGTACAAGGTATATAAATACCTGTTCTCATGGGGCCAGCTGTGGTCACTAAAGAGGCTACCTATGTTAAAAGTTGTGGAGAAGTTAACTCTGAACAGCGCTAATATTGTGCCGGGTCACGTCCTCAGCTTTTCACAAACCCACACTATAGTTTCACTGTTTAGAGAGTTTCCAAAAATGTATTTAATCTTACTTCATTGATTGTAACATCTGAACTTTGAAGGCCAGTACCTCAGGAGTTCACATAAATTTTAAAGCAACTGCAAACAATTTATTAAAATGTGGGTGGGTGACGTAACTCCTGAATTATTATTATTATGTGTTGTTCCTCCAAAAAACTTATATCATCGATGCAAAATGGAACATTTTATGTAATGCTTTTACTTTTAGATGAAAAATGTGGGTTTTTTTTGTTTTTTTTTGTTATTTTAAGTTAAACATGCAAAATGTTCTGCTGTGTGAAAGTAATAAAAATGAACCATAAAATATAAACTAATTCAATCTAAAACACAGTCGTTGACAGCTGTTAACGTGTTAATGAAGTTACATCTGATCGTCATTTAAGAAATAATAATAAGACAAATTCAATCTATGAACAAAAATAATTACCAACATAGGCAGAGTTCCAATTTTTTCCTATTGCTGTACACTTAAACTGAGCTTTCCTCTGTGGTTCTGCACAAAAGCACCATTTATTATAGCAACTTTACAACTTTATTGATGGCTACTTACTTATCACCCGCTGTGAAACTATCTACAAAACACCAACAGGTACCAGCTACATTTCTATCCCAGCATGCAATTGTAAACCAATCCTGTGCACACAAAACCTGACCTGAGAGCTGAACAGAATATTACGTCTGCTGGTGTAACCTCAGAAAATATAAATACCCGCTCTACAACACTATAACCCTTCTATTCAGAAAGAAAGCTGAATAAAAAAACACCGCTTCAGGGTGTGCCCTGTATCTGTTTCAGTGCTCTACAGCGGACGACAAAAGCGCTGGGATTTCGAAACATCCTGCTAAATTTTCCCACAAGCTGTAACAACTGAGAACAATCTGCAAAGTGCTTTCTCAGTCAGGCCAGTTAGTGGAGCAGTGTGGTCTCGGCAAATTAGGATCCTAAATTAAATTAGAGGCAAAAGTGTGAGTGTGCATACAAACGGACTGAAAATGTATACTGGAGCAAAGTTTACTTGGCAACAAACATGACTGATAGTGCAGTACTTTAAAGAGTCTAAGCTTAAAATCCTGGGTTTAAGTGTCTATGGTGAGGCTAATGTGTCTTCGTTGTAATCAGGGTTGCAAGCTCTTGGCGGAAATAAAATAAAATGAAAATAAAAATCGCAAGACAAGGTGCCAGGCTGTTAAATGACAATCCACCTACAAACGTGCCCAAGGAAAAACCCAGGCAAGACACAGTGTCAACATACCAAACCTCTTACAGACAGAAACCAGAGGAAAGATACTGCTCATTTAAAAAAGTTAACTTCCTCATTTTTGACAGATTGATCTTCAGTGGGTCCATTTACATTTACATTTTCAGCATTTAGCAGACGCTTTTATCCAAAGCGACTTACATGAGCTGAACACGATGAGCAATTGAGGGTTAAGGGCCTTGCTCAGGGACCCAACAGTGGCAACTTGGTGGTGACGGGGCTTGAACCATCAACCTTCTGTTTACTAGTCCAGTACCTTAACCACTGAGCTATCACTGGAAGGGTCCAGTACCTTCCCAATAATAAACCTAGGACAGGGCATCATGCACCCACACATTTACAGTTGCAAACCCACTGTCAGGAGCTCCTATGGCACTACCATGCTCAACAGTATTTAATAGAGCAGTGATACACAGACATGATTTATGTGTCTATAATGAATGGGCGTTGATGTCGTCATGTGCGTTAAAGGATTCTGTGTCCGTCAGGTGACCTCACCATTACTGCAGTGTTAACCAGCCTCAACCGTGACCTGATTCTCTCTCGTATTTCATCACGTGCAGCTTTCTTCTACTCTTACATGGACTTAATACTTTCCTCAGGTCAATGTTTTTCTTTATTAAAATCTCATCATGTGGTACAGAGTTAGTGTTAATCTGGTCTGTCAACAATGTGACCGTGTGATCTGGGGTTTATGAACCGACCGCTACGATGTATGAAGGACTACGAAGGTTGTTTATTATTAAATATGGACACGACCAATATCCTCATCAACCCTGCATGTGAGGACATCTGCATACTGATGATACATAGAAGTACTGCATCAGGAATGTATTTCATTAATCTGGAATAAAAGACGCAATAAGTTAGTTCTTAATGATTAGTTTGTTATTAATAAAATTAGTTCTAATTATTAGTTTGTATTAATAAAAATAGTTCTTCATTATTAGTTTGTTATTAATAAAAAAAGTTCTTAATTACTAGTTTGTTATTAATAAAATTAGTTCTTAATTATTACCACTAATGTACAGTATATTTTATTTCATTTTCTTTTGTTAGACACCGCTTCATCCTGGTCAGGGTTGCAGTAACACAGCTCGGACAGGACGCCGTTTCAGGGCCTCAGCCATCCAATCCCCTCAATCAATCATGTCTGCATGTAGATGCCTGAGCGGCTGAAAGCACTAGTGTGTGTGTGTGTGTGTGTGTGTGTGTGTGTGTATTAAGGTCACCTTTTGAAGAAACAGTATTTATATGGACTAATTTAAGCCTGTAAACTAAGCACCCATCACTCGACAGGTCAAGACAGCAGGACTTTTATACTCAGTCTTACTGAAAGCAGAGTTCTGGAGGAGAGATTAGGTGACCTTCACCAGCACAATCGCTCTCTTGTACGAGGATATTAAATGAAAACACATCCTGCTTGTCAGCGCTCCGGCTCTGTGTATCGCGTTACGTCATGCATGGTGCGTTTCAGGCTTACACACCTCCTCGTACAAAGCCGTTGGTCGCTATCGCAGAGGTGGAGCATCCGGTGATGGATGTCACGACGGTCGCCATGGCAATGATGAGACAGGAATATGCTGTTTTTAAAAAAGCAAAGAAATACAATATTAGTAGGTATAACAGATGAAATTCATATATGCAATCCATAATTTTGTGTAGACAGTAATTTCAGTTTAAATCTTCCTCTATTATTATTATTATATATAAAAGCTTATGCTTTTACAGTCGCTGTATTATAGTACTGCTGCCTTACAGTCTAGCAGTCTCTCTTTAGTGCTGGTCTGGTCTGTCAACAGTGTGATCATATGATCTTATGTTTATGAACTGACCGCTATGATGTATGAAAGACTTTAAAGGTCGTTTCTTATTAGTTCAGCACACAACCATAAAAGTTCAATATCCTGCATGTGTTGACATATCTGCGTTATGAGAGGGTAAAACAATTATATTGACTTCTACAGGGCTAATTAAGTGTGTGACCCATCGGTAATAAACTGTTACACTGAAGGTCTTTTACTTAAGTGTTACTTAAGCTAGATGTCAAAATAAAGCTCCAATAGTTTTCAAAAGCAGTAAAACATCAATGGGGGGGGGGGGGGGGGGGGGTGTGCTTGGGTGGCACAGAGGTAAAATGAGTTCCCTCCATATTAATCCGCCTCATGTGTCGGTTGCAAACGTCCTTGGTCGGAAGTGGAGGTCTGCAGCAGTAGAGGCAACTTCTGATTGGGTAATTGGACCTGACTCAATTGGGAGGACAAAATTTGGGGGAAAACACATAAATGTTTGCCTTCGATATGGTTTTATGATACTAATATTTGATAAACCCACAGCTAAGTAAAAAAAAGTTTTCTTTTTTCCATTATGCTCAATTAAAAATAAAATAATAAAAAATATAAAAATATATACAAAAATATCTATTATTTGTTATAAAATAATATACCTTACATTATGCTCAATTAAAAATAAAATAGTAAAAATGGACTCTCCAAGGACTGGTGGTACAGATAAAACTTGATACTACCATTGTTCTATGACTGCTGCAGTGCTAATGACACATACCTACCAGAAGATGGCACTACGTCTGTAATCATATTAACCACACTAAAACCATACCTCTAAATCAGCCTTTCTCAACCGGGGTGCCGCGGCACCCTGGGGTGCCGTCTGGCTTCATCAGGGGTGCCGTCAAAAATATTCTGATAGTGATGGGTCGTTCGCGAACGATCCGATTCTATTGAACGGCTCTTTAAAAGGAACCGAGTCGCGCTTCTGGGAGCCGCTACATATATGTTTATTTCTGCGCAGTTCGGCTGTAATTCACCCATTCCGCTTCCATCAGTAGAGGGAATTAATCAGTCATAATAAGAGCTGTTTATTGTCGAAATTCTAATCTGAAAACGGAGAGCGAGCGAGCGAGCGAGCCACACACACACACACACACACACACACACACACACACACACACACACACACACACACACACACACACACGGAGCGAGAGAGAGAGACACTCAAACTCAAAAGAAGCTTTATTGGCATGACAAATAAAGACATTCGTATTTCCAAAGCAAGTTAGAGAAATAATAAAAATAACAATAAGAAAGAACAAATATATACAAAACAATTACATGTGCAAAAAAATATAAAATAGAATAAAATATTAATAATTTAATATTTAAATTATTAATATATATAAAACACACACAAAGAGAGAGAGAGAGAGACACACACACACACAAACTGATCGTTATTACTACCTCAATAATGTAAATATTATAATTTTTATTGTTATTATTTTGCACTGTTTTTATTAATATTTTATTCTATTTTATATTTTTGCACATGTAACTGTTTTGTATATATTTGTTCTTTCTTATTGTTATTTTTTATTATTTCTCTCTAACTTGCTTTGGCAATACGAATGTCCTTATTTGTCATGCCAATAAAGCTTCTTTTGAGTTAAGAGAGCCATTGCCGAGCTACAGAGAGAACATGCAGAAAAGAAGCAGTGCTCTTAGTATAATGACAAATAATTGAGAAATAAACTATAAACTCATTTAATTATGTTAAATCTGATTCGTTCATGGCGCGAACTGAGCTTTTCGAGCCTAACTTACATCAAGAACAAGTACAGGGAGCGACTGAGGGCTCTGGACCAGGAGCTCCACGTCTGCCTCTCATCCATCCCTGCCAGAATAGGGCGATTGAGTGCATCAATCCCAGGCTCAGATTTCCCATTAAAAGTAAGTCACGTTTACCCCTCCCTCCCTAAATGACACCTTATGGTGTGTGTGCGTTAGCAGTCCGAGGGATGCAGAGTGTACGTTTTTTAATACATTTTAGACTGGGGTGACTTGAGATTTTGCATAATTTTAAAGGGTGCCGTGACTGAAAAAAGGTTGAGAAACACTGGTCTAAATAATTATTTATTCATAGGACACGCCCATATTTTGGGAAAATTGTCCAATGATGGGTGCATGTTTTCTATGGCTAGCACAAATCCAGCAAAATACATCAAGGAATCATAATAAACACCTTACAAAATCTAATCTTTTTTTCATGTTCCCACATTTATTAAAACTTGCAGCCTATTAAACATTTCTCACAATTCTGCAGCATGTGGTACTTGCACTAGTAAAAATGCTTTGATCTTTGTTTGATCTTGTCACTTTGCAGCAGCATTTTGCATGTGGATGCTAGTAGTTTAGCATGTGAACGTTAGATGACGGTGAGATGATGGAAGGCTGATGAGGTCGGGTGAATTTTGACACTAATTCACACGATCCGCGTGAACAGAATGAAACCTACCAACTCCGGCCTGGCCCACGATCCATGTCATGCGGATGAAGAGCATCACACCCCAAATGTTCAACATGCAGCGGACCTGCACAGAGGAAGGACGGCAGTTAGGCTTTGTGAGAACCTGACAAAAAACACCGTCAAGTGAAGCCCTTTCCCAGACCTGGCCTTGGTCCAAAGATTTCATATACAGGGGAAAGCAAGGTTAAGGACAAGATAAGTGTGTAGCGCACAGTGCAGTGTGACATTTAAAACATGAGCCGAACTTTTGATGTGGATGAAATGAGGAGCTGAATGATATCAGTCTTTATCAGAAAGTCAACAGCTTAAAACCGAGTCAAAAAGATTCTAAACTGAAAGTTCAGTCGTTACTTTGAAGCCAGAATTACGTAGAGACCAGAGAAGCGTCTTTCATCTTTCCAGCGCCTGGTACAGGTATCTGGATTATGTTTGTTTTAAAAGAGTAGGTAGGTGGAAATGAGGACAATGGTGTTAGCGAGAGGAAGTATGGTCTGCACATGTCAAAATATAGAAGAGTGACAAAATCCAGATATGATTCTTCCACTGAGCTTTACAGCTCTAAAACCTGATTTAGTTGAAAGTGTATTCTGCTTTATATCAGAGACTGTCTGACTGTTGTATGTCATTATTGTTGTGATTTTAGTACAGTTCTTTTGTTACAGTGATGTTAATAATGTTAATAATTGACCAACTGAATGACAACAGACAAAGTATTAATAGTTTGATTAATGCTGTTGGGTTTAGTTTGGCAGCTAATGTTTCTTTTTTTTTTTTACAAACTAATACTACCAACAGTTTTAACTTGTATAGAAGAATAATTTTTTAGAAAATTGTTTATTGATTTTTATTTTGAAGCTTTTACTTAAACTTGATGTAAAAATATGAAGTCATAAATGTAGTATTGTGAATTAAGTGTACTGGTGCACTGTTAGGTGATGCATCATATATATATATATATATATATATATATATATATATATATATATATATATATATATATATATATATATATATATATATATATATATATATATATATATATATATATATATATATATATATATATATATATATATATATATATATATATATATATATATGTGTGTGTGTGTGTGTGTGTGTGTGTGTATACAATATATACATATATAGTGAATTTATATATGTATGATTACACATATACAGACTGCGTTACATCACAAAGGTTAGGCATTTTTCTTGCAATTCCATATGAGGGCTCAAAAAACATGCACATTTGGAAGTGGACTGACATTTCTACGGATTCACAGAATCTTTTCACAACATTGTCTGGTAGATGGTAAAAAAAAAAAAAAAAAAAAAGATCATAAGTTATGCAATCTTGTATTGAGAAGAGTTTTGTAAAAAAAAGTTAGGCACAAGTGACATGGCACAAGCCTTTTATTCTCAATCATGATTCACAGCATAACTTACTGAATTGTAACATGGTACTGTAATAGGGCTTCTTAATCTCCAGATTTTATTTTTTTCCATTTCATTTTTATCAGCCACTTGATGCCACTATCCGGTCAGGGTTGCGGCAGATTCAGTTGTACTGGAAAATAAAGTCATAAATCCTTATTTTCCTATGGAAAGAGGTCAAATATTTCCAATTGTAATTGTGTGTATATATGAGGTGTGTCTTTTAAAAGATTTATGTATTAATATATTGAAGAAACTCTTTATTTTGTTTTAAACAGTGCATCTATCCTTTTCTAATGCCTAAATCATGGATAAGAATAATATTACATATTACATATCTACCCAATATGCATCTATTTGCTGACAGCAGTACATCCAAAGGCTAGCACAAGCTGCCCGCTACATGCACTCTATAAGTAGGATGGAATGAGTGGTGTCATTTCCACCAGGGGCAAAAATCCTATACAGAGCGAGACTTGCACTCAGTCGGCACTCCTGCTTTGTTTTGGGGGTTTCCAATTTTCCTGTCGGTTAGTCCTCAGTCTGAGCGCGAGCTTTGAAGAGTCGTCCTCCATGCCTATGCACGCATCAAGGACTCTTATCATTGTGTGAACTACACTAATGAAACTGCAAACACACACCAGACATGACTGAACCTGAAAATACACATTCCAACATCTACTCTTTCCTCTATTTGCTTTTCCTAGATATATCGGAAAGCTAATTGCAAACAGACTTACCAAAACTCCTTTGACCCATCCGAACTTCACGACACCTTTAGGTTCGGATGCTTCTTTGGCCGCAGCCTCCTCGGCAGGGGTCAGCTCTTCACCGTTTGCAAACCCATCTTCGAACGGCTCCTACGATGACACAAGGATAGCAGAATTTCAGAAACTGTCTGTTGAGCAAGGCCCTTAACCCTCAATTGCTTAGACTGTACACTGTAAGTCGCTTTGGATAAAAGCGTCTGCTAAGTCGAAAATGTAAGTAAAATTACACTGTACAACTTTTTATACTACCCGATTAATAATTTCATTTTACAAACACTATTCTGTGATTTGTTCTTTCTCTGGAGCCTTTATATAACATCATTACAAAACAATAAGAGGAGAAAATAGGATTTCTGTTACAATGACACAAGGATAACAGAATTTATGTATACGTATATATATAACAAATAAAAGCATTTCATATTATACCAATATAACTAACACCATACAAGAAAAACAATAACCTAAATAATTTAGTGATAGGAATTTTATTCATCTGATAATGGAATATATTTGTACATTTATTTATTCGAGATTGAACATCACGTTTGCACATGCTCATGCCATTTATGACAGGGTAGGTATCTGAGCCATTCAGAGATGCCAGCTCAGCATAGAAGCTCTGCTATTAGTCGACGGAAATGTTAAATCTCCTAGAAATGTGTAAAGAGAACTTATGATGCTAAAATTAATTATTTAAATAAAAAATAATGAAACAGAACAAGCTTTGTGTTTAGTGGTTTCTAGTCTTGGAGCTCAACGGAAAAAAATAATGTTTTTTCATAAAATTGTGACGTAAAACACATTTTAACAGCCAGAACCAGGAACACATTTATGTGGGTTATATTTGTTAATCCAGACTAAGCATACTCAACTGGAAATTAGAGAAATTTATTTAAGAAACCAGACTGACACTTAAAGCGACTGTATGACCAGTTTCAGATTGCGATTAGATTCCTAATAACTAATTGTGACAGATTTTTTTATCTAATTCTGAGTTGCATGTCTCATTCCTTTACCCCCCCCCCCCTCCCCCCCCCCCCCTCCCCCCCCCCCCCACCCCCCCACACACTTTCCTTTTTTTCCAAGTCATTTAGACATACTGACAGACAGGCAGAGTTATCTGTCCTTGTATCTAAGGAAGGTCAAACACAGGAAGACTCCCCCCTGTGTAGGGACAATGCTCTGACGTAGACAGCAGACACGAATGTCCCTCTGGGACCACCGCTGAGCATGCAGGCTGGTGATGGCCCTATACTCGCTATTAAACTTCCTTGCTTAGCAACTCCACAAAAGAGTCACCACCGGTCTCTCAATCTTATTAACGCCATGGACAAAATGTCAAACAATGTACAATGACCTCATCAAACTTTACAGGTTATACTCACTGTAATGACCCACCAGCACACAAAAAAACCCAGGTAACGACGACTGACACTTTTTTTTTTAACCATAGGCTATTTTTAAGCCTAGGTTACTTGATGCCTTCACAGGATGAATGTTTATCCAAACTTTTAACCCCCTTGTTCAAGCCTATTGTTCCCCTCGACTTGTACAAAAGCTGGACATGACAACTTTCTAATGGTACGGTGCCCTGTTGAAGTGACAAAGCAACAAGCGATGCGACAACAAATGCCGGTGAAGAAGAAATCAAAACGTTTTATAATAACATTCAAACTGAAATTGCCCAGGGTGAAGATGTCTTCAGAGGACCAGTCTATGAAAGGGCAATACACACCCACTTACCCCATTACTACACTACCCCTACATATCTAGGGGCAAATCAAAGTAGTCAATCCATCTACCAGGTTTTTTTGTGATCATAAGGAAAGCAGTCTGTATAAAATCACGATTTTAAAGGCAGCAACCAGAGTTTTAGTTTTAAATCCTGGCATTGAAGCATGGATGACAACTCTGTTACTGATAAACCACAGGCCGCGTGCTAATGTGCCACTGTGGGCTGGAGGGTATATTGGCATTTTGCATATGTTCAATAGTAGCACGCTGTGCAGAGGGCATGCACATTGAAACAAGATCAAGATAATCTTTAGTCCAAAGTCTAGCATCACATAAATTACCTTTTAAATGTCTTTTCCTTTCACACCGATTCATTTATAGTGGATTGGCACGCGAGCTTGTTGTAGGGAACGTTCAGGGAACATTGATCAGATATTTTATTGCTTACTGAGTGATGGCTTGGTATTTTGTACACATAAGAGTGACCTTGGTATACAAGTGCAATAAATACCGGTAGGTTTCTTCATATTAAAAATAATAATAATAATAAACCTTAAATAATTTAAAAAATTCTATGAATGACCAGACATTGTAAATAATCATTATAAACGGTGGTACTTGATGGCAGGCCGGTCAGGCGTCTACACAGACATGATAAGATATACAGTGTATCACAAAAGTGAGTACACCCCTCACATTTCTGCAGATATTTCAGTATATCTTTTCATGGGACAACACTGACAAAATGACACTTTGACACAATGAAAAGTAGTCTGTGTGCAGCTTATATAACAGTGTAAATTTTTTCTTCCCTCAAAATAACTCAATATACAGCCATTAATGTCTAAACCACCGGCAACAAAAGTGAGTACACCCCTTAGTGAAAGTTCCTGAAGTGTCAATATTTTGTGTGGCCACCATTATTTCCCAGAACTGCCTTAACTCTCCTGGGCATGGAGTTTACCAGAGCTTCACAGGTTGCCACTGGAATGCTTTTCCACTCCTCCATGACGACATCACGGAGCTGGTGGATATTCGAGACTTTGCGCTCCTCCACCTTCCGCTTGAGGATGCCCCAAAGATGTTCTATTGGGTTTAGGTCTGGAGACATGCTTGGCCAGTCCATCACCTTTACCCTCAGCCTCTTCAATAAAGCAGTGGTCGTCTTAGAGGTGTGTTTGGGGTCATTATCATGCTGGAACACTGCCCTGCGACCCAGTTTCCGGAGGGAGGGGATCATGCTCTGCTTCAGTATTTCACAGTACATATTGGAGTTCATGTGTCCCTCAATGAAATGTAACTCCCCAACACCTGCTGCACTCATGCAGCCCCAGACCATGGCATTCCCACCACCATGCTTGACTGTAGGCATGACACACTTATCTTTGTACTCCTCACCTGATTGCCGCCACACATGCTTGAGACCATCTGAACCAAACAAATTAATCTTGGTCTCATCAGACCATAGGACATGGTTCCAGTAATCCATGTCCTTTGTTGACATGTCTTCAGCAAACTGTTTGCGGGCTTTCTTGTGTAGAGATTTCAGAAGAGGCTTCCTTCTGTGGTGACAGCCATGCAGACCAATTTGATGTAGTGTGCGGCGTATGGTCTGAGCACTGACAGGCTGACCCCCCACCTTTTCAATCTCTGCAGCAATGCTGACAGCACTCCTGCACCTATCTTTCAAAGACAGCAGTTGGATGTGACGCTGAGCACGTGCACTCAGCTTCTTTGGACGACCAACGCGAGGTCTGTTCTGAGTGGACCCTGCTCTTTTAAAACGCTGGATGATCTTGGCCACTGTGCTGCAGCTCAGTTTCAGGGTGTTGGCAATCTTCTTGTAGCCTTGGCCATCTTCATGTAGCGCAACAATTCGTCTTTTAAGATCCTCAGAGAGTTCTTTGCCATGAGGTGCCATGTTGGAACTTTCAGTGACCAGTATGAGAGAGTGTGAGAGCTGTACTACTAAATTGAACACAACTGCTCCCTATGCACACCTGAGACCTAGTAACACTAACAAATCACATGACATTTTGGAGGGAAAATGACAAGCAGTGCTCAATTTGGACATTTAGGGGTGTAGTCTCTTAGGGGTGTACTCACTTTTGTTGCCGGTGGTTTAGACATTAATGGCTGTATATTGAGTTATTTTGAGGGAAGAATAAATTTACACTGTTATATAAGCTGCACACAGACTACTTTTCATTGTGTCAAAGTGTCATTTTGTCAGTGTTGTCCCATGAAAAGATATACTTAAATATCTGCAGAAATGTGAGGGGTGTACTCACTTTTGTGATACACTGTATCTGAGGGTGGATGGCTGGACCTCTAAGAGGGATTTGCAACTTGACCTTGCATCCAGAGTTTCCCAGTTAAACCTGATTTGTGCAACCCTGCCCAGGACAACACTTTAAATATGATGGCTAAAATGTGCATAAAGTGACTGGCAATAACGGTTAAATATTTTTGTCTATATCGTCAGTGACAAAGTACTGACCACAGTATGAACATGAATAAATTTCACAAGGTTATATAAAAAAGAATGCATTAATCAAAGGTAAGAAAGAAAAAAGCAATATTTGATTGTCCTGTTAAGCATAAAGGTGGTTCTGTTTTGATTCGAGGTTGTGCGGTAGCCAGTGGCACAGGAAACACAAGACAGGAGCCGGAAGAATCGAGTCCACTAAATATGTGCAAAATTTGGAATCAGATGTGATGTAGTCAGTAAGAAAAAATGAAGCCAAAAAAAAGTAGAATAGGACAGTTGACCTTATACATTAAACATTGAACCCAGTCAGCACTTTTACACTTACGCTTTAATGTCATTGAAAGTCTCAGAATATCTCAGAACTAGAAGCATTTTACGAGAAGAGCAAGTCAATTTTTAAAGCATGCGAGTCAAAAAGGGGCCCTCTGTAACTTTAACCATAATTTCTCTGCTAGACACAACAGGGTTATTTTATTTATTTAAAATACTGGTTACCGTGGCAACCATTTGTGGTTTTTACTCAACAGCAACAGACAACAAATTTTAAATGTGTGATAAAATTAGTTTTTAGCACTAGGAACATAGTTTTAAATAAAAATCATCTGCCTAAAGGTTATAAAATGTTTGAGATTACTTGCTGAATTTCCAGAGAAAAGTGGAAAAAAAACTGGGGAAAAAACGAGCAAGTTAAATTCCTAAAACATGAACACGAGTTAAAAAGGGGCCCTCTGTATTTTTTCCATAACATTGGCAAATGTTGATCAACTTTCCAAAAAATGTTTCACTGCTAGACACAACAAGGTAATTTGACTTATTGAAAATATTGGTTACCATGGCAACCACTTGTGTTTCCCCGAAAAGCTCACGTACCTGTGGTACCCAGCCAAGAGGACAAACCAGTCAAATTTCTAGATAGTCTTAAATAGTCTTAGCCAATCATCAGTCTGAATTAATCATCATGATCTGATGCTGCAACAGTGAAACAACATTTGGGCAAAATTATGAGCAAAGGTACAGAGGTCTCTTTGGACTCCTAACTAACTACAAAATAATTTCCTTCATGATATATAAAATAACTATTTATCTATAGATAAAGTATCTATAAATATATCTATAAAGTATCAATTTATCTATAAAGTATCTATCTATTAATAAAGTATCTATAAATATATATATCTATAAAGTATCAATTTATCTATAAAGTATCTATCTGTTAATAAAGTATCTATAAATATATATATATATAAAGTATCAATTTATCTATAAAGTATCTATCTATTAATAAAGTATCTACAAATATATCTATAAACAAAGTATCGATTTATCTTTAAATAAAGTATCTCTAAATATATCTATAAAGTATCGATTTATCTATAAAGTATCTATCTATTAATAAAGTATCTATAAATATATCTATAAACAAAGTATCGATTGATCTGTAAATAACGTATCTATAAATGTATCTATAAATAATCTACACATATATCCATAAAGTATCTATAAATAAAGTATCTATCTATAAATAAAGTATATATCTATAAATAAAGTATCTATGCATATATCTATAAACAATTTTTTTTGTAAATAAATACTTCATAAATAAAGTGTAAATATACAGTATCTATAAATAATCTATACATATATCTGTAAATAGATCTATAAATAAAGTATCTATCTATCTATCTATCTAATAACAGTTTGCAAGAATTTGTAAATAGAGGTGTTAATAGGTATTGATTTAATAGTTGGTCCATAATCACCCATTTAGGCTATTTTTTCTATGTAAAGTTCATTAAATATTAAGTAACTGTGCATTACCATTTGCACAGTTTGTCAAATAGCAGCATTAATACATGTAGCTCGATCATGAAGGTAAGTAGACTGTAAACAGGTCTGTCGGTTAAGGACAGATGTGGAAACAAAAGCCATATGAATTATAAAATGACGCGGCGTCTTTAGCATGTGCGCCAGCGTGTGGCACAGCACCAGCACCAGGGTGCAGCATCACCTGAGCCATCTGTCAACACGAGCTCTGTACCAGAGTTCATAACGTCATCAACAACCCCACCAAGCTCTGCTTACACCAGGGACATGGGGGCTATTAAGAGGGAGGAAAGCAGGAAAAAGGGCTGCTTTGTTCTGGCTCGGCAACACCCCCCTTACGGTGCCAGGTGAGAGGAGAGCAGCTGTACAGACTCAGTGAATGGTTAGTCCTAACGGTAAAACATGTAATCAGCCACTCAGACCAGTACAAACTGACTCTGGGGACTCGAAGCCTTCCAAGAACTGTATTTTCAATAATTAAAGAGGGATGGGTGGCGCAATATGCAACGCTGATAATAAGAGTCTTGTAATGGAACAAGAACGAGAAAAAAATATACAAGTATGTTTTCGTGTTAAGACTAAATTCAGTCTGAAAGCACACAGCTAAATTGATGTAATTACTTGTTGCTTTTACCTGTAGTCTTGAACTTTCTAAATGCAAGTGACACAAATTCAGCAATGCAATATTTTTACTCAACAAATTTACAAGCAATTTCTTTGTTGGCAAAGGGGTTAAAATGTAAACAACACAGAACGCTCCAGGGTTCGAATCTCGGCTCTGCTACTGGTCAGATGGGTGCCCTTTAGAAGGCACAATTGGCTAATGCCTGCAGTCTGCTGGGTGGGAAAGACCAGACTAAGGGGATGGGTGCTTAGGGTACCTGTACAGAAAGAGGATCGCAGAGATTGGAGCGTGGCTCTCCATACAAGACGCCGACCTCAAACGCAAAACTACTGAAGTATGGCTAAAGGAGAAGGGATTGGTGTACTGCGTACATATCGGAGGGAGAGTGCGTCAGGCGAAAAACACCAACCTTAGAGGCCATCGAGGCCCCACCAGTGGATTGGCTATGCTAAATTTGGAGAAGGAGGGGGGTTGCATAAAACACTTGGCTGTTTACTTATATAAAGGTCGCCACAGCAAATCTAGTCCGCAAACCAGACTTGGCACGTTTTTTTCACGGATGCCCTTCCTTGCACAACCCTTCATTTCTACCCAGGCTTGGGATCTGGGATCTAGGCCCCCTTCTTCCACACAACATTAGCCAATCTTGTCCATGCAGACGCCCAACCGGCCAAACAATTCATTTAATCAATTAACAAATAGTCATTAACATCTCTGGTACAAGTGGTAATCAGTGGCATTGACGAATTATCCAACACATATAAAGCAATAATCCAGTGCAAACACTATTTCCAAATAATATTCCCATATTTCAGGATAATCCTATACGCCAGTATTGTCCAGCCGACAATTCATTTTTCTGCAGGAAACGAAGAGTCAAAGAGCATCACATTCTACAGCGCATCCTGCAGCCTACACACAGTCTAAAGA
The DNA here is from genome assembly GCF_030014385.1 of Trichomycterus rosablanca. Taxonomy (NCBI): domain Eukaryota; kingdom Metazoa; phylum Chordata; class Actinopteri; order Siluriformes; family Trichomycteridae; genus Trichomycterus; species Trichomycterus rosablanca. The sequence continues at coordinate 23,534,665 of NC_086005.1, read as the reverse complement.
CTGAAATAGAAACGTTTCACACTTCATGTGGCAGGTTTGTCTGGCAGAGACTGGGGGAAAAAATCCCAGCAACCCACATCATGCCTTTTAAAGCTAAGGAAAAAACAGTCAAGTAAAAGGTGTTTATTTTTCTCAAGTCGAGCCCAGTCATTTTATAGCTGTTATGTATCCAATCTGTTTAGATTCCCTGCATTAGCATAACACATATGAAGATCCTAAAGAAAGAATAATGGAAACGTACAAATGTGGAAAATCAGCAGAACAACCGATTTCACCTGACGCTGATTCATGCTAAACATGAACAATGTGTGGTACATGCTGAACTAAATGAACGCTGAATGGAATTATCCATGGGTACAAGGAATCCAAGTCGTGCTGCACCAACACTCATGTTCTCTTTGCCACTACACACCTGATTTATCTCATCAGGTAACTGGTACAGTGAGAACTCAGCTGTGTAAGCTGATGGATTCATTTATCAACACTAAAACTAAATAGGTACTAAAAGCAAATTCCTTTTTTCTTTTGGTTTTGTTTTTATTTGGGTCCCAATCTAGTCGTTTCTGATTCCCTGTTCCCCGAAGTCACGCGTCCCATCCAATGCACGTTTGTTCTAGCCAAGCGCTTCTTAGTCACTGGCCGGCAGTGAGGGCTCGCACTGAGCTTCATTGGGTATGGAAAGTTACGCTAATCTCCAAACAAGTCTCCCAACCACTGACGTATATGGCAGTATGCAGGAGCAGATCGGGTCCAGCTTCTCACTTATTCATGACCAATTGTGTCAGCCAACCAGGTCGGTAGCATAGCCTAAACTCTGATTTCAGCTGTCATGTGTTAGCACATTAGACCGCTGTGCCAAACCAGCACTCTTAAAGCTAATTCTACACTGAATAATTAAACAAATGATTTAAAATTTGGGTTTTAAAACAGTTACACACAAAAAAAACAAAAAATAATTGTTTGTAACTGTGAATTTATCACTTTGCAGTCAGAGCTGCACAGATGTATGAGCATGTATTAGCACCCCAATGTGAGACTTTAAGAAATCAAAGACATCATAAAGCAAACAACAGTCCCAAAAAGGCAGAAAAAGGGAACTAAATGTGTTGTTTCAGGAGGAACCGTCTCAAATAAGACAAACCAAGCATCAGCGAAACAAAACTCAAGTCTCGAGGGAAAGCTCACTTAAAAGAATAGCTCTACACTTGACATGATCATTGCTAAATGCTGCTTAACTGGTAAAATGAAGCACCAAACCTGGACCACTGAGTGACCAAAAAGAAGCAAAGTGGTCTGATAAGTAAACTTTCACAATAGTTTGGCAGACGACAGCACGTCTTTAATCTACAACTGTTGCTGCCAGCAGTTGGGCAGCCGTCTTGTGGAAATCGGTGGCACCGATGACTTTTTTGCATGTTCGCCCAATACATATAAATAAAGCCCCGACTAAACACTATTCAGGTAACTGAGTTTGGAAAATTCCCAACCAATTCTAAACTGAAATCTGTGATTTTTTGAAAAACGAGGTCCTTGAAATTAAGTACATTTTCCAGTGAATTAGTAGGGCCTCACTTATAAAGCAATAATCTAGTGCCAGATGCAGTGTAATGCCAGAGTGCTTTACCGCTATAACAGTATTATTGCCTGACTTGTAAGAACTTACTTCACTTCAGTACAAGTATTACAACGATATTGAAGTAAGGGGGTAGAATGGCAATATTTATTCATCTTAACAATGTTAGCTTACACGTTGCTAACCAAGTTTAAATTTTCCGAGTTCTTTTTTTGTTTGCAAACTATTTTTGAGCTTTTTATTTTGCAAAAATGAAAACAGGAACAAAAACAGAAGACTGCACCAGTTATTACAACACACATTTAGGCAAGCAGGAAAAAGACTAAACTAGAAGAGAAGCTGTTATCTACAGTATATGTCTACAGTGGTAAAAGTACATGTTTGCAATGATATATCTCTCTTGCTGATGAGACGTCTAGCCCAGGAATGAGGGTGTTAATGTCATTTAGAGAAGCATGTTGCCCAAATACATGGGATAACTTGGGCTAATAAATAAATTAGTTTGTTTAATTATAGATTCCTATCTCAGGTAATTTCCAGATGTGGGCATAGGAATTACAGTTCTGTTATACACTGTTTCTAACTGTTTGGACTTTATGTGATGGACAGATAAATATTGGTTTGGGCACTCAAGACAATTTAACTGACAATACTGTCAGTTTTGCCTCCACATTTACCCCAACTACTAAATCTAAATCTATCTAAAGATTATATAACCATAAATTAGGTTTAATTATAAGGGAAACACAATGAATGTGTTAATGGCAGTGGTGCTTAGTCTGACATGTGTTAATTAAAAGGAATGTAACTGCACATCACTGCCTGACAGTTTGGCTTGTACATTCCGTAATACATTAAGGTGAGTCATAAATTCAGCGGGAACAGCAGGCCAAGTTTTACATCGCGCTAAAAATAACAGACGGCTGTAGATGACTCAAGAGAACAACCTTAGAAAGTCAAAAGAAAGAAAAATACAGAACAGTTATATTTTATGTTGGTAAATGTATGAAATTCATTGCTGCAAGGACTTGCTCATTGATGTGCGTTCAGACAAGGATGTTGATCGTTTCCTATAAATGACATTTTTATTGGTTTGGGAACTTTTATTGATTTCACAAGTGGAATTACTGTCTCTTAATATAGTAATTTCTAGTTGTCTATTACAGAGAGCTCTATCACATACAGAGGGTCACACTATACCCAATGGGTCTGTCTAAAAACCTAGTGAGCTGCCTACCTGCCAACTGCCTTGCTGCCTGCTGGTCATCCTTGTCTGATTCTCTTGTTTTTCAATGTTCAACAGAAGACAGATCTGGACTGGAGGCAGGCAAGTCAAGCACACACACTCTGGGTCCATGAAGGGTGTATTTACATAATTGTAAATAGAAATAGTGTTATTTCCTGTATATTTCTGTTCACACTCTTTTTCTATTGTAAATACTGCATCCCGTTCATTCCCGTCCACTGTACAGCGACTCTCTTTATTAATGTATAAAGACGACCCTAGACATGATGGCAGCATCATGATGTCTCTGCGTTAATGGAACCTCTAGTCAACCATTCCAGGGCACTGATAAACCCCTGTGTCTTGACAGACGTTTGGTCTGGATGGTCCTGTTTGTCTTTAGCACACTTTGTCTTTAGCAGAACTTAACGTTCGCTTTTCTAAAAAACAACAGCGGTCAGATAAGTTTACACTCTTTTAGACCATCTGAGATGAGAAAAGTACCCTGCAATGTATACTGTCATTGGAATAGACATTCCAAATAATCTCAAAAATGTTGAATAGAGCTGAGGTCAGGGCTTTATGCAGGCCAGTGCAGTTCCTCTACAAGACTTTGCTTTGTGCACAGTAGTGCAACTATTGCCTACTATTGGTCATTTAAAGTTAAATAAGTGACATTTTAAATAATGACTAATTTAATAATGACTTTTCATCATTGTAGTAACATCCAGACTCTCATAAATAACTAGGTACAACATGAAACATGACGAAATATTAAAAATATAGAACATTTACATGACATAGATGTACATGTATCCACTGGGCTTGAATAATGCAAAACAGGCATTAATCATGCTGCTGTGGTTTTATTTAAATGTCAGAAACTGACACTACTCAATAATATCCAAGAGCAAACACAAACACATGGTCCAACGCCGTTACCCATGTAAATCCCTATACCAACCTGCTAAAATGTACCTGTTTGTTTCCCCAACAGTGACCGCTCTGCCTGAGAGCTAAGTTTTACCTCATAATGTAACATGTCTGTCATTCCTGTTTCAAAACAGGAAGCAGCCCTTTTTGATCATTTCTCAACTACCTAAAGTCTTTTAGCACTCAGAAAAACAAGCTACCTTAAAGAGAGGTGGAGATTTCCCCCCCACTCATAAAGACTCCTTTGTTTAGGAAGTGCAGTTTGGATTGAGAATTGCACAAGCACTCAGTGCCTCCTGAAGTGCGCTTTGTTCACGATAACCTGATTCGGGATAAGGTCCGGATCTAAAGTCAGAGACTTTAGAATTCAGCGCTCAATCTCGAGTTTGATCAGGTCACGTTAATAAAACAGCATTTATTTAGCCAGTGTACGACTATCACATGAATTAGGGCATACGTTTCCATTGGGTTTCATTTGGGAAGGATGGGGGGGGCATAGCTGCTTACTTTATTTTCTAGCTTATTTACTAGCACACCCCACACACTTTTAAAATAATATAGCTCAATAAAAATAGATGCAGTCGGCTACTGCACGTGTCAAAGGGGGTGTGTGTTAGTCACGGCTCTCCTCAGTCAGAGTAAGCTTAAACAACTGTAGTGATGTAATCGCCATAATCACTGTCTAAGAAGTGGGTCTAAATCTGCCTTATAAATTCCTTATTAGAATCCACTCTATTTAGGGAGCTGCCTAGGAAGGCAGTAGGTAGCAAGGGAGCTCACTAGGTTTTCGGACAGACCCCATATCAACCAATTTCTTAGTTTAAGTATCTCAAAAACAGCAACCATCAACAGTGGTCTGAGGAGGGACAAGCCATAAACTGCCACCAGGTTGTTGTCATCAATGTCTTGGTCGCCCAACAGTAGAGCTACCGTGGCTCGAATTACAGCTCATTTCAATACTGGGATTGACATAGAAACTATTTACACATCTAAAATATGTGAAAATGCTTTTTTTTTTTTTATTATTATTATTATTTTACACATTTACCAAATGCAGTGTTAGATTATCAACTCCAATCTGCCTGCATAGTTCAGCTATCAAATCTAAACAACGTCATAGTTTATAACAAACCTAAACCACAAACCTAAAGTGGTAAACCAGTTGGCCTCGGGGAAACAATTCCCACATGTAGCAACAACAAACACACAAATGATTTTAACCACAATCTAACCTCTCAGCCTGAGCCACGACTTCGACCATTAGGTCAATCCTGCACGACTGACTCGAGAGTACGCATCAGCCAATCACACAGGTCCCACCAAACAAAAAGGGCAACAAAAGGGCAGCAAACACAAACTGGTCGCGTGTGCATTTTTAGAACGGATTATTGTCAACAAAGTCACCTGACGTGACGTGAACGCAGATAGCTGGTTAAAAGGCAAAGAAAAGCCAGGCTGAACAAATAAAGCTGACAATACAAGCAAGTTAAAAAATAAACAATTAATTAAATCAAATGACAAGCTATAGCGCTATGCTATACCTTTAAGTAAACAAAAACAAACTGTGGGTACACAGAGAATTAGTTTTAAGCTTTAGTTTAATTAAGTTGGAGATTCATTGAGTTGATTAGCGATTCGACTAAAGACGTCGTTCAAGGTTCAAGGACCACAGACATCATGCTGATTGGACATGTTATGACTGGGATTGTATTATTGATGTTACTTCTTATATTTGTATTTCAAATGACTAGGTTCTATTTTTAAGACATTTAACACAGATCAACCAATTGTACAAAGCTCAGACGCTAGTTTAAAAACATAAAAAAACAAAACCATATGAGCTAGACTACGCATGCAAAAAGAACATGATGAAATACAAGCTCGTGTCCTTCTCAGCCAACTGGGTTTGCTCACTAGGCTACAAAGCCTCCCATTGTTGCTGCGAGCTCGCTCATCACTAGCTACATAACCGTGCTAAAACCTACGAATCAAAACAATTCAAAAGCAAAAAGCCATCAGTAATACGAGGCAGGCCTGTTAGATTCAAAACAAATCATCGGATCATTTGCTTTCCAAGAACGTAGAGAGAGAGAAAAAAATCATTCGCTGAGTGTTGCTTTTCTGCCAACGGCCTGTGTAACGAGCTGGCTCGGTAGCTCCAAACCGCTTTTAAGCAATGTGTGCCTAGCAAGAGGCCTCCTTGAAGAGACTGAGACGAACAGCGTGGACCATCTTATGTCCTTCAAGTCAGGAAAGAGGAGAAATGTCAGCAAGCTGGGTTTCAACTCTATAAACTCATTACCATATTCAGAGAGAAAGTCAAAACAAACATGAGCACAGTGGGTTCCAATCAGCGGTGACTGAACCGTCTTGAAGGTCACGCGTTTTGTTCTCGAGGGTGCAAATATAAAAGAAAGATTCTCTGGTGATATTAGGATTAGTATAGAAACACAACGTCCAGCTACTGTTATCTAACAGGAAGGTCTAACACAATGACAAAGCGTTTTTTTTCAGGTGCGCAGACTTAATTGTGTGTTTTTTTGTTATGCTAGTTTTATTCGTTTTGTATCATACACTGTATATGTATATCTTATATATATATATATATATATACTGTAGCTCAGCGGTAGAGCACGTCACGTGCTTGGCATGTATGAGGTCCTGGGTTCAAGCCCCAGCATCTCCATTCAAAGCCTTTATGGACAGTGGTAGCCTAGTGGGTAGAGCTTTGGACTATCAATTGAAAGGTTGAGAGTTCGAATCCCAGACACTGCTGGGCCCTTGAGCAAGGCCCCTAACCCTGTCTGCTCCAGGGGCGCCATACAATGGCTGATCCCATGCTCTGACCCCAGCTTCCAAACAAGCTGGCATATGCGAAGAAAATATTTCATTGTACTGTACATCTGTATATGTATATATGACAAATAAAGGAGTTTTATAAGAGGTTTGATGTCCGTTTGGGATAACGATTTTTTTGTAGAGTTCTTCCTCTTGTCAACTGGTCGGCTTTTTCATTCCCTGATATTCCACAATGCCCAGGTATCCAGCATAATGAGATCTTTTATGGTGCTCTGTATTTTGATTATTGTTGGGTGATCCGCTTTGGGTGTGTTTAGTGCCTGAAGGCATGATTTAGAGTCTGTACATATCCGGATGATGTTTACTAGTCTTGCATATTATACTGCCATAAGAAGGGCATAGGCTTCTCCTGAGAATATAGAGGTGAGCAGAGGTAGGTTTGTTTTTCAGGTGCTCAGATAACGTAGTAGTCTAAGACACTAGTCCAAGTGGTGTCACCGGCCTGGTTGGGCGCTCAACAGGAAAGCAATGTGAGGATTTACCTCGTTGTTACTGCAACGGTGTCTTCGATTCCTACTGCCAGTTGTGGTACCTCAGTGACAGAACCAAAAGAAGGTATATGTACAGACTACAGACTAGAGTATATGTATGTACAATGTACTGCTGTTTGGTTCTGCAGACTAGATTTGTCATGATTAACCATTCTATATAACAAACCTATATTAAGAGTGAACTATTTAAAGGCATCATTCAAGTCACGATACTAAAATCAGACCAAGCCAGATGTTTCTTAGATTGGTAGGAAATGAACCACAACAAAAATCTAGTTTTTCAGGCTCTGTTTAGGCTTGTTTTTGAATGTGCAGATAAAAAAAAGGCTCGAGTTCCTGCTGTATCTGCACCTGGACTTGTATCTAGTGCAAAACTGACTAGCACTTGTGTAGTTGAAAAGTAGTTTTTATATCACTCACCCTAAACTTTTAGGGTGTTTTCACACCTGTGGTTTGTGTGCAGGTCACATAGAAGTCTAAGACATCAGCCCCCCCGTAGGTGCTCAACAGACACAGTGGGCTGTGTCTGATGGAGAGAAAGCCATGTCAGGAATTACCTCCTTGTTACTGCAACAGCGACTTCAACTCCTACAGCCAGTACTCCGATACCCCAGTGCCAGCACCAAAAGGTATATGTACAGTCTACAGTACCATGTATTGCTTATTTACAAAGGCAGTCTGGCAGGTGTGCCAAGAATCCCTCATAGAAAGAAGAGTGAGTGGGAAGTCTCATTTAATATGCCTTTAATTGGCACCCCGTTGGCACAGCGAAATTTTCCGCTGGCACACCAGCGCTGGGATTCTGAACTCCCCAACTTCAAATCTCAGCTGTGTTTCCGGTTGGCTGGACACCCCCTAGTGGACACAATTAATAGTGCCTGCAGCAGATAAAAGTCTGCATGGTGGGGAAAAACAACGGACTAAAAGGGGTCAAAATCTGTGGCACTGTGTAAGGATTCTGGTTTGTAGAGACCAGTGTGTGAATCTCCATGCGCAAGACTGGCCTCACACGGTAATCCACCAAATATGGGCATTTCCAAAGGGGTCGTGAACAGCACACATGTCGGAGGGAGGGTTGAGTATGGCAAAAATACCCTTCTCCGAGGTGATCAGGGTCTCCAGGAGCGGAAGACAAATTGGCTATGATAAATTGGGAGCAAAAAGGAGAAAATGAAAGAATTAAATTCAGCAAATAAGATGAATTCATCTAGTTTTCTGTAACAGATTAAAGGTAGTGGCCTCATAAATTAAAGGTGTCTGCATGCACCTATATAAAATGTTCGCAAGCCGCCTCCAAAAAGAAGGTAGGCAGCTAAATGTACGCGCTTCATCATTTTTATGTTATGATAGATAGTTATAGACCGTTCAGCTGGTGTTTTCCTCTCCCTAAATCTCAAAAGCTTCTGATTTGTTTTAGTGAGCACCAGATTTAACACAGCTTGCCAGACTCCTCCAAATCAGGCGGTGTTTACATTACTCCAACCGAAGGCTCACAGCTTCAGGTGGCAACAAAATGCCATGTTGATCTCTGAAACATAGCAGAAGTGAGAGGAGGCCCGTGCCATCGCTCTTCCTTGTTCTGACCACATGAAGAGAGAGAGACGGGGGGAGGGAGAGAGATAAACACTGAACCACGTGGAGTGAAGTAACGACCTACATCATTTACAGAAGTCGCCCAGCCTCACTGGCTTCCCGTCTGACACTTGCAACTCTGTTACACTCACTGTTTACTCAGGAAACGTTTACATTTAAGAGATAAAGAAAATGTAAGCCTGTACTGATTAGCGCTCTTTCTTCCTCTTTGATGGGCCGCACACTGCTATGTGGTGCAATTTTACCCCACAGAAGGACTTTTAGGTAAATTTCTCTCTTCGTGGGTGTGTAGACTTTTTTGTATCCACTGTTTACGACTGTGCATTTTCTTGTGGCCATGGTATCATTTTGAGATGATCCAGAATAATACAAAACAAGCAGAAAATAAAATCCTACCTGTACAGTTTAACTGTAATAGATCACATAATAAAAGGCTGAGCTTGTCACCCGAAAATCACAGTGACAAGCAACACATGGTTTTGTCACAACACAGAAAAACAGCCATTCACAATACCGCCAGCACTTAGTGTCAATCAGCCGCTTCACATGTCACAGACATTTAATATCAAACACCACATGAACTCTGGTTCTCCTCAGAAGCACAAATTGACAATCTTTAGTCGTCTTTTAAAGACGGCGAGCGACTCGGCTGTTTGAACAGACAGAGGAAGTTAAATCCACCACCTGGTGATAGTACAGATAAGAGTCTTGATGTGTGTCTTTCTCGGGTTCTGATTGGTGGATCAAGGGTATGTGGAACAAAGTGGGTGTAATAAGATATGTCAGTCATACTTTCTTAAACAGGAGCAAACTTATTTAAACATAGGAACAATCTGATTGGCTACTGCACCTCACATGTATTAAGGACTAGTTTGGGTTTTCCCAGTGAACTTGGTGGTCATAATGCTTAATGTTATGCCTAATTGGTGTGTACATATATCTATATATATTTACACACGCAAACTGTGGATGGATGGTTAGATGGATGGATGGATGGATAGAGACCCACGATAGATTGATGGACTGGAGCCCTGCGTTTCACTGCATTGTGCCCAGTGATTCACTGTGGCCCTAACCGGGATAAAGCAGTAGAAAAACATGATAAAAAAGATAAATAAGGTCATGTTAGGGCAGTACCCTAGCAGTTAAGGTGCTGGACTAGTAATCAAAAGGTCACTGGTTTGAGCCCCACCAATTCCAGGTTGTCACTGTTGGGCCCTTGAGCAAGGCCCTTCACCCTTAATTGCTTAGACAGTACACTGTCACAGTACTGTATGTCTCTTTGGATAAAAGCATCTGCAAAGTGGTGAAAATCTAAATGGAAATGGTCAGGCCTAACAAACACCCAAAGAGCGAATTTAGTGTTTAGTGACACCTTGAATGGCCAAAATATTTAGCCACCTTTGCACATCCTAACTTCTAATTCTAATTTGAAAAACTGAACAATCAATAACACGTGCCATTACTCTTTAATGTTCTCCAACACCGACTGTTGTGTTCAGCTCGCTGATGGGACTTTTCTCCCGCCCGCCCAAGAGACTGGCATCGCTATGGAGACATGGAGCACTGGGTGCTAGGAAACCGAAGCTTTATTCCCCCCCTCCCCATCTGGTCTGGTCTTTAAAAGCACACCTGGCACACTGTCTGACTGATGGATGGACAAACAATATGCCAGCGATAACGTTGTGTGCTTTAACTCGCATCAAAAGAGGAAAATAAACCCACAATAAAACATATCAGCTGCCAATAAGTTTAAGAGGGATAATTGAAAACACACTAGAATAATGACCTTGTCCAAACAAAACACTCTACTCAGACATAAACTCACATTAATACAGCTGACCGACATGACAAACAGCAAGCGCAGGTTAGGGTTATTAAAGGTTATTAAAAAATACGCCAGCTTTGCTCTTGACTGCAATTAAAACCAAAGTCATGATTCAAAATGACATCATGGAAATATTATTCACCAAGAATACTTCAGTTTGAAGAGCTTTTTAATGCAGAATCAACAGCACTTGAGCAAAAAGTCCTCTCGAATTCAACAGCACTGAAAATGAGCATTAGCATTACGAGGCAGCAATGAAGGGCTGAAAAGCATACCAAAAAACACTACACTTTTATAAATAATTAGTACTTTTTAACACTAATAACCTGGAATGCTGTTTTGAATTTGTTCAGTTTGTTGGGATGTGATTATGATTGTGGACACTTTCCATTAAACAGTGCAGTGCAACAAGGTGAGGTTCCAAATACCAGTTCATGTCCTGGCCCTGTGATTAGCACAAAGAATCCAATAATTAAAAAAACAATTAGATCAACGATCTGGATCTCTCCGACCTACGATGAATTTTCTCCGGAAACATATCTTAATGTAATATAATTATCATCAAATTATTGTTTTTCTCTCTAATGGTTCTGCTAAAAGGATGCCCGATTTAAACCTACTGGTTTTGCCTATTTGTCCATGTTAAAGTTAGATAAGATAAGATAAGATAAGATAAGATAAGACTTTATTGATCCCCTTAGGGAAATTAACTTGTTAAAGCAGTATGAAGACAGGAAAAACAGAAAGAAATACAACTAAGTAAAAAATATTGCACACATAGTGTGTAGTTATTTACTCTAAAAATATCTAAAAAATAATATATACATTAAAAATATGCAAAATATATTAGGTTATTGCACTTATTGTAAATAAATTACATATTGCACTTGTTATTACACCCAACATGAAAGATTAGGAATGAGTGATATTATTATAGATTATTATTGTTGTAAGCTCTGATGGCTGCTGGAATGAAGGACCTGCGGTAGCGCTCCTTCTTACACAGGGGGTGGAGGAGTCTGGTACTGAAGGAGCTTGTTAGGTCTCCTACAGACTCATGTAGTGGATGTGTGGTGATGTCCAGGATGGACACCTCCTCTACAGGTTCGAGAGGACAGTTCAAGACAGAGCTCACTTTCTTGATCAGCTTGTTCAGTCTTTTTCTGTCTCTCTCCGATATTGCACCACCCCAGCACACCACTCCGTAGAAGATGTAGAAGATATCACCACTTTACGGGCAACTGAGCCAATTAGAACTATTATTTACATCAATTACAATTAAGGAGTTCAATGATAATTCACAGCCTATTTAAAACCAGACACGGAAATGCAATGGAGCCCAAAAGTGTTCCTTCAACTTCAATTTAACACACTTCCATTTAACAAATTTCGGATTTAACAGACAAAATCTGAAAATCTGAATATGGTCCAATTTAAATACTAATATACAGGTTTTACATTACATATTTACATATCTATTTACGTTGTTCATTTTACTGTTGATCATATGAGCATGTTTAGCACTTTTGTGTACCTGGTAATTCTTGTACCAGTACACTTCATTCAGAAACTAGCAAACAAAAAAAAGGTTCTTCTGTGCACGCTTGTCTGCGAGATTTTTTTTCCTGTAAGCCGAGCAGTCTGTGATATCAAATTCCACCTCATATATGAAAACCACATGGAGGAAGAACTCCAAGCTCTCGTTAGCCGTCTCATGAATGAGGTAATAATGCGAGCGACGTAGTTGGCCCGGAAACAACTGAGCAGCTAATTATCCAATTATTGATGGGCCCATAAAAAAGGGTTGTAATTCTTTACCGCAGTTTATGCCGGTTAAAGCTGGCACAAACCAACAGCTTCTGTATCGATTCTGTACTGAAGTTACACGTACAAGTATGGCGACCCGTTCTAAATATCAGGTACGTTCTTTCAGACCAATAGCCATTTAATCTCTTTAAGCAAACATAGTAGAGAGCTCAATGACTCCAACTAGTTTATTCATTTACCTGCTTTATAATGGTCCAGAATTTAAGGAGGGGTGTCCAGCACCACCAGGAAATACTGGGAGGGCAAAACACACTCTGCTCCAACCTGCCTCTGTTCAACAAAGGTTTTAGGAATTATTGTCTTTACCTGGGCCGCCAAACACAATCCTAAGATTAACACACACAATGTCTAATTTCTCAAGTTCTACCGGAAGCTGTAAAGCACACTGACATTAGACTGTTAAGCACTGGAAGCACCAACAGCCACACAGCAGAATCGATCAAGCTGGGCAACTTTTAAGCTTGTAGAAAATGGACATTGCTCTGGGACTTTTATCAACGTCTTGTGCTGAAATCTTGATCATTTTGCACAGATAGACGTTCCATCTTTTTGTATCAAGAATACCCAGAGGCCCCGGTCCTGCCTCTGTATCATGTTTCAGCATGACAATGGCAACTCTGAGACTTGAACCCAGATTTTAGACCACTGCTTCACCCGATAACCGTTGATTACGCAGATTTAGATTCAGGGGGTTTACCAATGTACTTATGGTTGTTTTTTTCTTGGCACTTAAAGGGAAACTGTTAAAATGAAAATTACATTTACGCTAAAAACTTTTCTGAGAAAAAGCCAGAAATAGGTGGACCAATGACATCACTGTGCCTGGATCTCGAAACAGGGGAACTCGGCTGCAACGCAGCAACATGGTGGCTTGAAACAAGTTATGTACTTTGTTATATATTAATATAAATATACTGTAATTTATACATGTATAATTTGAGTAATATATTACATATTGTTATACAAATATGTTATTGCACGTTTGAATTGCACTTATATAGGTGAAAGGTAACAGAATAGAAACTATAATTAAAAGTATAGAGTCTAACGAATGGTCATTGGTTACAGGGTCTGGTTGTTACTGTAAGCCATGTTGCCTATAGCCTACTGTTTATACAGTGTGATACAAATAGATCACTGGAGTTAGAAAGTTAAGTTTGTCATTTCAAATTAACAGTTTTAAATTAATTGTAATTGACAGAATTGAGAAATCATAGCAGGATTGACAATTGTCATTCCTACAAGACCTATAAACATTAGCTTGTAATTTAATGTAACACCAGATCCATCATTTGAATATGGTTCAGTTTGTTTTTAACCCGACAATGGCGGTAAACTGGACACCCTTATCATGATATAAAATTACAAATACAACGATAAAGGATTTTGGCATGCAGCTTCTCTCATCAATAGCAGTGGAAAAGCCATCAATATTTTAGTACAATCTGTTTCTGCTCGGCCACACCACACTGAATAAACCTGCCCTGTCAGGGCTTCCCTCTGATCGGTCAATACTGTGCCTCTGTCATGCACGGGTCCTGCACACAATAAAGCACCACCATCCTCCGGTCAGTCTCTAAACACCACAACCAATAAACACAAATCATTCTCAAACAGCAGAAAGACGTCATCAATATGCGAACATCCGGCAATCTGGCAAGCAAACGCTACAGTAAAGACAAATGATGGTCAGTCCTATTTAACAAAGAGAACAAACGTGTACAGGCACACGCATTGATTTCTGTTAAAGATCCTTTCAGGGCAGCCTAGAAACTGGGACTGTCATTCAATCATGGATTTATGGTGCAGTTACAGATTCGTACAGTTGGGAAAGTAGTTCAATTAGAGAGCAGTGCCAATGTTCAAATCGACCGACAAAGCTAACATACAAATGAAAGACTCTCTTAAAGCAGATTGAGGTGTAAAAAGCCTAAAAAGGGAGGACAGAATGTTGACAAATTACAACATTTTGTCCAGACCGTCCAGCTAATAGCACCAGTGGGGATTTAAACCCTGGGCTGGCATAATTCAGTTTTGGTTTTGAATACTGTAATCCAAGAAAATTTTAAAGCATAGTAGTATTTAATAGGTGGGCCTTGACATTGAAGGGTTTTGGTTACCCCTACCAGTCCAATTCAAGGAAGATGTTAACAGCTGTAAATGTATTGGTACACTGGTGGAAGGAAAAGCATCGAAGCACAAAAAGTCAGCAATGGGAATTTGCATTTTGTTTTTGCGCCTCCCATTTTGCATGTAAGATTCGACTGCTTTGACTCCCATTATACCCAGTTTAAAGGTTAGACATTGTATACATTGGGCTTGGAAGTCACTGGTAGAGACAGGACTTTATCAACTATTAGGGGTCAAAATGTCAAATTAAAAATGTCAGTGCTTATTAAGGCATCAGGAATTTAGTCTTTTAATTCACTAGGATTATATGATTATACTCGATTATACGAGTATACACTTTGCCAACATCAACCGCGTTCCTAAAATTCCTCTGTTTTTAAACATAGGGAGGAAACAGAATGTAATGGGAGTAAAATAAAGTCTTTTCATGCCATTTATTGCCCATGGTTTTAAAACTGGGTGTCCATCAAGCCCTCTCGTGGTCAGGTGTTCACATACTTTTGCATCAGACACGCTTCTCATATAAGGACTCATAACAAACAATAAGAGTAGCAACTGTGTGTAATTGCACAACACGCACCATTACAAATGAGTATCCGGTTACCGTCAGCTGCTTCAGCCAAAGACAGGCACAGCCAAAAAAGGAACGTACTACGACGGCCATGTGGTAAGTCATTTAAAAAGTGAACGAGGGTTTACCAAAAGACAGTGGACACAGATACCAATTATAAAACACAGACATTTTTAATCAGTCAGTAGGTCTTGCATGTCTCTGCAGTGTATGCTCATTAAGCACAGGCAGTGCCAACTGACATTCTCGCCAAACTGCTTTCACTTCAACAACATAGACTCAACTTTTTATTCAAGTATGTTTTATTGTACAAATTTTCACCAATTTTTACCGCATTTTTAATAATCTTCTACATTAACTTACATTACTAATTAAAATTGCCAAAGACAACAGCCAATAAGACTTATTTCTAGCACATTACTATTATCTGTTTCAACTTAATTCATGTTAATTGTAACATTGAGCCATTAAATGATCATTTTGCAGTTACTTATTGCAAGTTATTCTTATAGCAGTATGTGATGTTAGCACTTACAGCATTTTCAATAGAAATCATTAGCATTAGCAATCATTAAACTCAATTGGTCTTTTCTATTTAAAAGAGAAGACACAACAAATGAACAATTTTGTTTTGTTTGTTTAATACGTCTACAAATGTAACTGCAAAACCAATCTTGTCGGAGTACATTTAGCAGACGCTTTTATCCAAATTGACTTACAGCACTGTGACAGTATACAGACTAATGACCCAACAGTGACAACTGACAACCTGGCAGTGGTGGGGCTTGAACCAGCAACCTGTCAATTAATAGTCCTGTACCTTAACCACTAGGCTACAATTGTCCCATATAACCAATAAAGAAATAGTCAAATGCTTCAGTTACACTCCAGATCTGTATATATACCAGTTTACCTTTTCTGTATATGACAGACTGCTAAAATTTAGCATGTAGCACCCTCTCACACATGTACTGCATGTGGGACGGTACTTCTTTAAACCATGTGTATCAGGTCATTCATCTGGCGAAATTAGTTAGGATTTTTTCTGTGTCTTTGTCTGCTGGTTCATTACCAAAATGCTTTACTGCTGATTCATTCACAGATGACTCATTATAAATCATTCAAATCTGCAGACTTCTCTGGTCAGAATTAGTTGACAGTGGGGTAACTAGATAAACTCTATCATGTATACACATACAGTATATGCCGTGACTTAATTATTTCATTCCCCTGACTTACAAATTAAATACAGTTAAGCTGAAACTAAATTGGTATAAAAAAAATAACACTGACGGTCCATGTAGAGGGGGTCGTCACACAAGCTAAAAATACAGCCTTTTCTGATAGGACTGTAACTCCAACAGTAAATTCAGTCTAAACTGTATAGAAATAATACAGATAAACTTTAATGATGAATCAGTGTCTTGAATGCTTACATGCACTGCTGCAGGACGTTTTATATCAACTTTGTCAGTGTGCAAATGCATATCTGTGAGCTTTTCCCATTTCTTAAAACTCCAAACCTTTTAGTTTAGACTCCTTGAGCCCGAGTCCCTGGGCAATCAGTTCCACTAATCCCCCTCCTGTGATGCCTCTGATTACGGTTATCTGAACTGTGACTCCCTAAATGTCTCATTGAAGAACAGCCTGTTAGTCTGTGATCACGTGGACATTTTAAACCGCCAATCAAAATCACACTTGTTGGTGAGTTCAATAAGATTATATACAGTATAAGTATATACAGTATTTACATACATATACATTTTTGTACCCTGAGACATGTTCGACACCAGTACTATCCACTCAGCCTACATACTGTATGTGTGATTATAAAATTTAGTATAATTTTACTATCCTGCTCCACTGTTTTTCTAGTAAACACATCAAATATGGTAAATATGTACTTATATGTATATGTATTATATATAATATGTGCATACCCACAGCAATCCTTTCTGAGTCGCCTGCTTTCCTGGAAGTTTTATTACCAATTTCACACCTGACTAAAAATAAATAGCCTTTAGCTAGTATATATAGCTCGGCAAAATCACAGTCCCTAGAAAAAGTATTAATTTCCAAATTCCCAAATGTTTAGATTTTGTCTCCAATATATTTTAGGGAACTGGGTTTCCTGTTGATCTCTCTGTTTTGTGAACAACAGAAAAATTATTATTATTATTAATTACTTAAAATTATTTATACCTTTTGTACTTGTACGGCTCGTAACAACTGTCAAGCAAAACTATTGTGGATCAGCTGATTTCAATTACGGAGCAGGTGGGTAGCGCTGCCACCTCACAGCGAGAAGGGCCTGGTTTCAATTTCCTGGTCGAGCAGCCAAGGTCCTTTCTGTGTAGAGTTTGCATGTTCTCTATGTGTCCTAAGTCCAAAGACAGGCAGTCAGGCCAATTGTAGCTACTAAAGATCTTCCAGAGTTAGAGAGTGTGTGTTTGGGGGGTGAACGAATGACGAATAAGTGATGAATAAATAGCCAGCCATTGTGTGAGGTCTATTAGTGTGTTAAACTCTGTCCACAGAACAATAAAAATGCATTCAAAAACTAGTCAGGGATCTAATCATGAAAATAATTTACCAGAGTAAATGCTCTCTTACAGACACTAAACATAAACTGGAGCTTAGTTCAGTACAGAGAAAATATGAAACTACAACCACACAGCCTGGGTCTAAACTTGGCAAACAAACAAATTAAAGTCATTATGACACCAACAATTACTTTCACAGAGTTCAGAAATCAGTGACTGTGACTGAAGGCAATTGTTTCTGAATCAGTATTTTGGTCATATATCTGCCAAAAGATGTCCTAAATAAGTCTTGTAGAAAGGGAAGTTTTTAGAAGGGTTTTTATTGAAAATAATTTGTACAAATATTAGACTCTTTACACTTATTGAAGGTACTATTGCATTTAATAAACTAATGTTGTGTGCAACCTGGCAACCCTGAGATGAAGCATGCAGAGACAGTGCATGACAGGAATGTGCTGGCTGTCAATGATCAGGTATTGTTATTTACCCAGCCCTGAATACAACGGGTTAAATAGTTTTTTGACAAATCGGCTATTTTACACCTGTCTGGAAACTAGGGTCCTTAAACCAGTGGTTACAATGCAGCAGTTATATGATACAGTACATTGTTATATCGGCAACGTTAAATGTGTGCAACCTGGCAACCCTAAGTCTGAAGCCTACAATGATGGCTTAAAACAATGGCATAAAAGGTTTGGGTGATGTCCTGCATGCTTACCTTGTCCAGCTCGTCATGCAGCTCGGACAGGGTGGGTCTGATGAGTTTCTCGCCCAGAGGGGCAGCAGTCTGTCGGTAGAAGTCGATGTTAGGTACGGCATCGATGGTGTTGTGTCCGAACGTGCGCAGGTAATAGGTGTTGGTGTGCGTATCGTAGTGATAGTGGTGCTGGCCGCCGGTGGATGAGTGAACGCTGCCCTCGCTCAGGGCCGTGTCGCCGTTCTGGAGGCCGTCACCTGGGGCTTCTTCTGGGCTCGAGGCGTTGCTTGGGTCCGCGAAGTTCACCACGCGAAAACGGCCCTTAGCCTCGCCGTCTCCGGTACTATCTCCGGTCGGTCGGGGAGGTGTCGCGGCGCCGGGTTCTTGCTCAGTACCGGCCGCCTCGGCCACCAGATCAACCTGGAAGCGGCTCTGACTCGGGGTTGGACCGGCAGGGGGGTCAATGCCACTGCTCAAGCCCAAGAAGTCTGTCTGCGGCTGGGCATCACCCTGAGCCGGGGACGGACTGGATAGCGCGGACATGGCCAACGCTTGAGCGCGGGATGAGTCGCGATGACCGGGCCCGGAGAAATGATGGCACGCTGTTAGCTAGCCACGCTCCTTCACGCTGGCTTGTCTAGTTTCCGTGTATCAGTAGGCAGGGCGGAATTCGTGCCACTTTACGCACGGTCATGCAAATGGAGCAGCCCGGCGCCACTTGATGCCAGCATCCGGCTCAGCAGCTGCTGTTAAACGCCGATGATGAGTAACGTGTCAAAGCCCGCGCTTCTATAAACGCGGCGCGTTCTCCCGTTACAAGCTGGTTTGGCTAGTTGAGCTGTGATGCTGTCCGCGACCTTGCCGCAACTCCTCCTCTCGTTCACCGACTCTCACTGCTATATACACGCACACACAGGCGCACACACTCTGCAGCAGGGCACCGCTTCAGGGGGGGAGCCAACCGGTACTATCGCGAGACTTTACATTCACCACATCCTCCAACTATTGATGGGCATTTCGGCTCTTTTCTATGAGTCATATTGACATGCTCGGTTCAATAATAAGAGTCGACTCACAAACGTACAGGAGGGCTGTATTTATTTTAAAACTAAGCCAGAATTATATAGTGAAAAAACGAAATAATGATGTAAAGATCACGGGCGTTCAGCTTAAGTTTGCGCCCTTGGCCTTCACGCACTGAAATTCCTCACGATTCATTGAATCATTTAATGATATTATGCACTGTAGAGGGAGAAATATGCAGATTCCTTCCAATCTTTCCTTGAGGTACATTGTTTTTAAACATTTCAATCATTTTCTCACACATCTGTTGACAATCTTTGCTTATTAAAGACTCAGCCTTTCCTGGATGCTGCTTTTGTACCAAACCATGATTACAATCACATGTTGACATCACCTGTTTGGAATCAGAATAATTAGAAAAATGTTGTTAATTTTTCTACACTTCACATTTAAAAACATTTCTACATTTATTGTATAATATATATTTTGACTATTTGTAGTTTTTGTAATTACTGTGGCTGAGCAGTCACAAAAGCATTTCACTGCCAGTTGTACTGTGTATGACTATGTGACAAATAAACCTTGATTTTGATTTTGATTCCAAACAGGTGATGTCAACATGTGATTGTAATCATGGTTTAGTACAAAAGCAGCATCCAGGAAAGGCTGAGTCTTTGATGAGCAAAGATGGCCAGAGGATCTCCAGTTTGTCAACAAATGTGTGAGAAAATTATTGAAATGTTAAAAAACAATGTACCTCAAGGAAAGATTGGAAGGAATCTGCATATTTCTCCCTCTACAGTGCATAATATCATTAAATGATTCAAGGAACTGGGAGGAATTTCAGTGCGTAAGGGCCAAGGGCGCAAGCTTAAGCTGAACGCCCGTGATCTTTGATCCCTCAGACGGCACTGCATCAATAACCGCCTGCAGTCCTGATCTGTCCCCAATAGAGAATGTGTGGAGAATTTTGAAACGAAAAATGCAACAACGACGACCCCGTACTGTTGCACATCTTAAGACGTGTTTGCAGGAAAAATGGGACAAAATAAAACCTGAAACACTAAATCGCTTGGTCTCTTCTGTGCCAACACGTCTTTTTAAGTGTGGTGAAAAGGAACGGCAACATTACAAAGTGGTGAATGCTTTACTGTCCCAACTTTTTTTGGAATGTGTTGCAGGCCTGAAATGCAGGAATGGATGTTTATTAGTACATTTAATGAATTTGGCCAGACAAAACATTAAATATATCAGGTTCATCCTGTCTGCAATTAAATAAAATAAATGTCTGTGTTTTCTTATTATTTGCGTTTTCCATGCTGTCCCAACTCTTTCTGATTTGGGGTTGTAATTGATCTTTTGTAGACTGAAAAGTGTGCACTGATTGCTGACTCACCTAATCATCTCTTTGTAACATAGTTGCCAAGTAAGAAAATATAAAAACACAGTCTAAATGTTTAGTTTATACTTCATTCTTGTATGATCACTGTGTGTTCTTCCAAAGATCTTTTTTAAGATTCGGTTCGAAAGGCTGATTCCAAGAGTCGACTCGTTCATGAACGAAACAACACTGACACGAATTAGGCACTCGAAGGGTGGAGACTACAGTCACGGAAATATGTGAATCAAGCGGCTGGTTATAAGAAATAGTTTGTATTTTTGAAAATTTTTCAGCCACATACCTCACCAGCTAACAATTCGCATCCTTTTTGGACTAGTTTTGTATTTATGTACTAAGCACTAGACCAGATAATCGCCTCTTCAAAGTAGGGACATAAGCATAATGTTTGCATGTCTCTCACGTCATTGTTAAAGTTAAACCCGGGTGTTCGAAGGTTTTACACGGGCTGTTCAAAACGTTTAGGAAGGAAGACACATCTTTCAGGGTATCATCTTACACATATTTCAGGGTATCTTACACATCTTTCAGGGTATCATCTTACACATCTTTCAGGGTATCATCTTACACATCTTTCAGGGTATCATCTTACACATATTTCAGGGTATCTTACACATCTTTCAGGGTATCATCTTACACATCTTTCAGGGTATCATCTTACACATATTTCAGGGTATCATCTTACACATATTTCAGGGTATCATCTTACACATATTTCAGGGTATCATCTTACACATCTTTCAGGGTATCATCTTACACATCTTTCAGGGTATCATCTTACACATCTTTCAGGGTATCATCTTACACATCTTTCAGGGTATCATCTTACACATATTTCAGGGTATCATCTTACACATATTTCAGGGTATCATCTTACACATATTTCAGGGTATCATCTTACACATCTTTCAGGGTATCATCTTACACATCTTTCAGGGTATCATCTTACACATCTTTCAGGGTATCATCTTACACATTTCAGGGTATTATCTTACACATATTTCAGGGTATCATCTTACACATATTTCAGGGTATCATCTTACACATATTTTAGGGTATCATCTTACACATATTTCAGGGTATCATCTTACACATATTTCAGGGTATCATCTTACACATATTTCAGGGTATCATCTTACACATATTTCAGGGTATCATCTTACACATATTTTAGGGTATCATCTTACACATATTTCAGGGTATCATCTTACACATATTTCAGGGTATCATGACTCTTTTGTCCATACCATGCAAATTTAAGATGCAGAGTCGATTCGTTTTCATCAGTTTCACGAATTGAGCAAACGACTCTTCTTGAAATCGTCTGCCAACGTGAGAACCGACCGAACTGAATGCAACCTGATTCTATTAAAATAAACAAATAGAATGGTTTTATTTCTTCGTATTAATATTTCATTATCATTTATCGAAATGTCGACTCCACATTTTAAAAAGAAATTCAACTTTTTCACCACAGCTTCTAACTACTGATGGGCATTTCGGCTCTTTTCGGTGAGTCATATTGATAAGCTCGGTTCAACTATAAGAGTCGGCTCCTAATTGTTAATTATTTATTTATTAGGATTTTAACGTCACGTTTTACACTTTTTGGTTACATTCATGACAGAAACGTAGTTACTCGTTACACAAGATTCATCAGTTCACAAGTTTAATGTCAAACACAGTCATGACAATCTCCAAGTCATTACTTGCATGTCTTTGGACTGTGGGAGGAAACCGGAGCTCCCGGAGGAAACCCACACAGACAGGGGGAGAACATGCAAACTCCACACAGAAAGGACCCGGACCACTACGCCCGGGGATCGAACCCAGGACCCTTTTGCTGTGAGGCAACAGTGCTACCCACCAAGCCACCATGGCTCTTTTGTCCATACTATGGACAAAATTGCTAAGTTTAGATGCAGAGTCGATTCATGTTTTTTCCAGTGTCGGGACTCGAGCAAACGACTCTTCTTGAAATCGACTGCCAACCTGAGATCCGACCGAACTGAACATCTTGGTTTTGTATGCGACCTGTTCCTATTAAATACAAATTTTTTTGTTTTTATTACTTCGTATACATATTTCATTATTATGTTTAGAAATGTCAACTCTGCATTTTAAAAAGAAATGTAACTTTCCATATATAAATGGCACTATGTCCATGGGATTAATGGGCAACCAAATCACCAACCTCTTTTTGAGCCTTATACTTGTAACTTGTTGTTGTGGCTACATGGAGCTTGATTTACATCATTTATGGCAATACTGTGCTGTACAGCAACAAAGCAGACAGTGTGGGTGCCAAACAACTTCATGGCACCGAAGACCTGGGTTCAAAACTCACCTTGGTCACAATCTTTGACGAGTTGATTAGCTTTCCTTGTGTTCATGTAAGTATTTTCCAGAATTTTGAGTATTTTTGAAAACTGCCAGGATTGTTCCAGCCAGTTAGTCATTCTGACCTGTAAGTCAGCTGTGCACTAAACACAGGAAAGAAGTTGCAATGTTATCGTTTAAAATCCAGGAAGTGTGTGCAATGGGGCAGACCTTTTCATGACCAGATTCTTTATTCTCACCTTACAGCATCTGGGATTCTTTACATTTTTGTACAATGAGAAATCCTTTGTTGAATTCCTTGTAAAACTTTCCATTTCAGTCCACTAAGACCATTTCCTGAAGTTCTTATCTGTTTGTTGTTTTTTTTACAATGTGACAAAAATATAATGGGTCATAGACAACGTCTTGCCATGATATAATGTCCAGTTGTCTTCTTTAGAAGGCCAGACAAGTTAAATGAGCTTGTAAAAATTTGACACCCTTAAATTAGTCATTTAAGTAATCACTCATTCACAGAACTAAAACTGCCATGACTACTATAACATACATGTCTCTTACAAGTAACGTTTTAACTTCAACTGTTCAACCGCTTCGGTGGTGCAGTGGTCTGATTGGATATGTCTAAGGAAGGGGGTTGGCCCAAGCTCTGCGACGGATTGGCACCCTATCCAGGGTTGCGCCCAAGCAGTTGATAAAGTGAAAATTAAAGTAAAAAATTTAGGATTACTAAACTTATTGTAATGCATTTAGAGTTAAAGAAACCAGACAGATTAACTCATTAACATCAAAAACAATCCAAATGCATGTTTACACCTTACATAATAATGGGTCTGTGTTTATAGTTAAACAGAAGACACATAGTACTTTGCTACATTTGTTTTAAGTGTTGTCATTCATGTTTATGGAGCAGCCGTATGCTGGTATTATTATATTTCACACTTCATTATGGCTTTCCCCAAAGAACCAAAGCATTATGCAGAGCTAGTATTATTGATAGTATTAGTGATTTTGAGGAAAGATAACTGTTTTAGTTAAAGCTAATTTAGACCCTTTTCCAAACCCAGAATCCAATCATATGTGTATTCATACAGTTAAACATGATTAATGGTCAAGTATAGAATTAAACCTCAATTTCTTAAAAGTCGAATTTGTAAGATTAAAATAGGTGTTTGGTATATGGAAACATTATTTATCACACCTACAGTGGATTTAGAAAGCTCATCTGGTCCTAAATTTACACTGCATTGTCAGGACAAAAGCCAAGTCATAAGGTATGAGAGGTTTTGTGGATCTCCAGGATCAAATTATGCCAAAGGCAATGATATAAAACAATATCAAAGGCTTTAAGTGTTTGCTGGACCACAGTGCTCTTAATAATATTGGAATGCAGGAAGCATGGCACAACCTTGAACCCTCCTAGAGCTGGATGTTTAGCCAAATTGGGCTTAACTGTTTGAATATGTATCGCTGCCCTGTTTGATCATTTATGTACTTATGCACTTATGTACCATTAACAATACTTACAAATATTTTAAACATTGTTAAGCATTTACTAACTGTCAAACTGTTCTGTTACAAGGAAACATTAAACCATGAAACTTTTACATTATTTTCCTACAACAGAATGTGATCAGCGGTTATCTCTTAATGCCATATTTATTTTTCTTTAGAAAATTAACAGAACCCAAGAATTTAATGTGACAGCCACTGAATAAAAGAAATAGCACATGAAGATCTAGAGAATCTAGAAATCACATTTTCAAACACAACTGACTGATAATTGCTTTGATGTTGTTGAGTTCCAAACAGTGGGTGTCTGAATGGCAGCTGCACCGCTAACAACACTCAAAACATAAAGTTATAATAAGAACAGCCATTGTCATTGTGAGTAATGTCAAACGTAGGTAGACAGCATCAGCAAAAAGAAGTAGTTTCAAGTCAAAGCTTACTCAATACAATAAGCAGCCCCATGAGCCAGTCTCAGCAAAAACTGTATTTTGTGAGCTTTTTAATGCTGAAATTCATGACAGGGCAAGGAGCAAAAAATCTGCACCTCTGAGCAATGGAAAAATTAATATCACCTGATGAATCAACATCCACTACATATTCATACATCTGGAAGGAGTTATGGTTGGAAGAACACCAGGGTGCCTTCCGACAGCGTTTCAGTACAGTTGGAGATCTATTAGGATATGAACACCATCTGGTGGAAATCGTTAGGTTCAACAACTGAATGGTCATACAGCAACAACAATTTAAGATGATTTTATGGGACCAGACATTCTTTGCCTAAGATGGTATATTCAGGAATGCTTTTGCCCCCATGCATACAGCCAAATTCAGGAATGGTTCGATAAACACCAGATAAGCAATCACCTTCCATGGATTTCCAATCACCGGGTTCAATCCATCCAATATAAATCTTACACCTGCCCACAAAAATACCAAAAAATTACAGAAAGGAGATGTATAAATAGCTACAGAGTGGACACACTTCTTGATTATTGACCTATAGATAAGGATGTACAGAGTTCCCTCAACGTGTCAGTCGTTCTGGTCAAAAGATTGCAACAACATTTTTAGTCCTGATAGGAAAAGGTTAAAGTGTATTGCAAAGTAGAAGAATGCTTTACTGTTTACAACAAAATGTTTGAGATTTTTATTGTAGCATTCTAAGAGGTTTTAGCAGTTTTAGGGGAAATGGTTCTACTCCTCTTTTACTTTTTATTAGTATCAAATCCCTGTAGGAATGACCATTCAGTACAGTCCGGGCACCTGGCTTAGCCTGTCTTTCTCACTTTCAACACATTTTCGGAAAGTCATTTTCACCTTCCAGTCAGTAATCACAGCTTGTTTCCACTAAGGCTGCAGCATCACACATACATGCCTGGACTTTAGTTTAGCCTTGTGTCACACTAAGAACTATTAACAACCAAACAAACCAAAACCCTAGTTTTTATATTACAGTCTATTATTGTCATGAACATTAGTGAAATAACTATATAAAACAAGGAACACAACCACAAAGTCAATAACCTCAAACATATGCGGATACTGTAAAATGGTTTGTATATTATTATTATTAGCTTTTTTAGAATGTTGGGCCAATTACTCCTTTGTAGAGAGCATATAAATCGTGCTTATGTCACAGGTTTAAGCAAGTGGACTGTCCCCTCCAGTTAAGAGTGTTTTTATTATGATTTGTTCATTTAACATTGAAATTTAATTTATTTCTAGTGACAATATAAGTCAGGGGTTCTCAACTTTTGACCAGTTACTCCATTTTAGGGGCTCATCATTTCCGTGACCCCGACCACAACCCTACCCTGTAGGCTTTGTTTTAAAATGCATTATTGTGGAAAAATAAATGCAGAATGTTAGCTAAAGAGTTTTAGCTACTTGCATTGCATGATGGTTGCTGACTGTGCCCAAAGAGGGCAGGGTAAAAGTTCAGCAGAGTTCAACTTTATGCAAATAAGTAAGGCTGCCACATTGAGTTTCCCCCTACCTATTCAGGTAAGGGCTTAACAAAATAGAAGACTTGATTTACCATAAGCAAACACAGACAAACGCACCACCAGCAGCAAGTACAGACAGAGGTGGTGCGGTGCCTTCTAGCAAAAGAGCCATTTTGTTAACCTGCAAGTGGGATGTGGTAAAAACTAACACATTATGTATGGGACAATGACTTTCTACCACTTTTCTCTTGGGTAGAAATGGCCAAAGTTACTTATTATTCATTCATGAAAGATGTTATTAGCTATTTAAAAAAACAGTCCTCTGTCGACCACTGGCATGTTTTTGCAACCGCTTTTCATCTTTGCTAATGACATGACTTTCATTACTTTTTTTCTAATAACATAATGACAATGTTCCAATGACATAATTTATCATATATAATAAATATATAAGAAATACTATGTAATATAAATATGTATATACTGTATAAGGATATTCTGTAATATCTGTAATATACTCTTTAATATAAAATATAAATACATACAAACCAGTCCTTCTTGATTCCTCCCATATATACAGTGTATCACAGAAGTGAGTACACCCCTCACATTTCTGCAGATATTTAAGTATATCTTTTCATGGGACAACACCGACAAAATGACACTTTGACACAATGAAAAGTAGTCTGTGTGCAGCTTATATAACAGTGTAAATTTATTCTTCCCTCAAAATAACTCAATATACAGCCATTAATGTCTAAACCACCGGCAACAAAAGTGAGTACACCCCTAAGAGACTACACCCCTAAATGTCCAAATTGAGCACTGCTTGTCATTTTCCCTCCAAAATGTCATGTGATTTGTTAGTGTTACTAGGTCTCAGGTGTGCATAGGGAGCAGGTGTGTTCAATTTAGTAGTTCAGCTCTCACACTCTCTCATACTGGTCACTGAAAGTTCCAACATGGCACCTCATGGCAAAGAACTCTCTGAGGATCTTAAAAGACGAATTGTTGCACTACATGAAGATGGCCAAGGCTTCAAGAAGATTGCCAACACCCTGAAACTGAGCTGCAGCACAGTGGCCAAGATCATCCAGCGTTTTAAAAGAGCAGGGTCCACTCAGAACAGACCTCGCGTTGGTCGTCCAAAGAAGCTGAGTGCACGTGCTCAGCGTCACATCCAACTGCTGTCTTTGAAAGATAGGCGCAGGAGTGCTGTCAGCATTGCTGCAGAGATTGAAAAGGTGGGGGGTCAGCCTGTCAGTGCTCAGACCATACGCCGCACACTACATCAAATTGGTCTGCATGGCTGTCACCCCAGAAGGAAGCCTCTTCTGAAGTCTCTACACAAGAAAGCCCTCAAACAGTTTGCTGAAGACATGTCAACAAAGGACATGGATTACTGGAACCATGTCCTATGGTCTGATGAGACCAAGATTAATTTGTTTGGTTCAGATGGTCTCAAGCATGTGTGGCGGCAATCAGGTGAGGAGTACAAAGATAAGTGTGTCATGCCTACAGTCAAGCATGGTGGTGGGAATGCCATGGTCTGGGGCTGCATGAGTGCAGCAGGTGTTGGGGAGTTACATTTCATTGAGGGACACATGAACTCCAATATGTACTGTGAAATACTGAAGCAGAGCATGATCCCCTCCCTCCGGAAACTGGGTCGCAGGGCAGTGTTCCAGCATGATAATGACCCCAAACACACCTCTAAGACGACCACTGCTTTATTGAAGAGGCTGAGGGTAAAGGTGATGGACTGGCCAAGCATGTCTCCAGACCTAAACCCAATAGAACATCTTTGGGGCATCCTCAAGCGGAAGGTGGAGGAGCGCAAAGTCTCGAATATCCGCCAGCTCCGTGATGCCATCATGGAGGAGTGGAAAAGCATTCCAGTGGCAACCTGTGAAGCTCTGGTAAACTCCATGCCCAGGAGAGTTAAGGCAGTTCTGGGAAATAATGGTGGCCACACAAAATATTGACACTTCAGGAACTTTCACTAAGGGGTGTACTCACTTTTGTTGCCGGTGGTTTAGACATTAATGGCTGTATATTGAGTTATTTTGAGGGAAGAATAAATTTACACTGTTATATAAGCTGCACACAGACTACTTTTCATTGTGTCAAAGTGTCATTTTGTCAGTGTTGTCCCATGAAAAGATATACTTAAATATCTGCAGAAATGTGAGGGGTGTACTCACTTTTGTGATACACTGTATATATATATATATATACAGTGTATCACGAAAGTAAGTACACCCCTCACATTTCTGCAAATATTTCATTATATCTTTTCATGGGACAACACTATAGACATGAAACTTGGATATAACTTAGAGTAGTCAGTGTACAGCTTGTATAGCAGTGTAGATTTACTGTCTTCTGAAAATAACTCAACACACAGCCATTAATGTCTAAATAGCTGGCAACATAAGTGAGTACACCCCACAGTGAACATGTCCAAATTGTGCCCAAATGTGTCGTTGTCCCTCCCTGGTGTCATGTGTCAAGGTCCCAGGTGTAAATGGGGAGCAGGGCTGTTAAATTTGGTGTTTTGGGTACAATTCTCTCATACTGGCCACTGGATATTCAACATGGCACCTCATGGCAAAGAACTCTCTGAGGATGTGAGAAATAGAATTGTTGCTCTCCACAAAGATGGCCTGGGCTATAAGAAGATTGCTAACACCCTGAAACTGAGCTACAGCATGGTGGCCAAGGTCATACAGCGGTTTTCCAGGACAGGTTCCACTCGGAACAGGCTTCGCCAGGGTCGACCAAAGAAGTTGAGTCCACGTGTTCGGCGTCATATCCAGAGGTTGGCTTTAAAAAATAGACACATGAGTGCTGCCAGCATTGCTGCAGAGGTTGAAGACGTGGGAGGTCAGCCTGTCAGTGCTCAGACCATACGCCGCACACTGCATCAACTCGGTCTGCATGGTCGTCATTTCAGAAGGAAGCTGACGCACAAGAAAGCCAGCAAACAGTTTGCTGAAGACAAGCAGTCCAAGAACATGGATTACTGGAATGCCCTGTGGTCTGACGAGACCAAGATAAACTTGTTTGGCTCAGATGGTGTCCAGCATGTGTGGCGGCGCCCTGGTGAGAAGTACCAAGACAACTGTATCTTGCCTACAGTCAAGCATGGTGGTGGTAGCATCATGGTCTTGGGCTGCATGAGTGTTGCTGGCACTGGGGAGCTGCGGTTCATTGAGGGAAACATGAATTCCAACATGTACTGTGACATTCTGAAACAGAGCATGATCCCCTCCCTTCGAAAACTGGGCCTCATGGCAGTTTTCCAACAGGATAACGACCCCAAACACAACCTCCAAGATGACAACTGCCTTGCTGAGGAAGCTGAAGGTAAAGGTGATGGACTAAACCCAATTGAGCACCTGTGGCGCATCCTCAAGTGGAAGGTGGAGGAGTTTAAGGTGTCTAACATCCACCAGCTCCGTGATGTCATCACGGAGGAGTGGAAGAGGATTCCAGTAGCAACCTGTGCAGCTCTGGTGAATTCCATGCCCAGGAGGGTTAAGGCAGTGATAATAATGGTGGTCACACAAAATATTGACACTTTAGGCACAATTTGGACATGTTCACTGTGGGGTGTACTCACTTATGTTGCCAGCTATTTAGACATTAATGGCTGTGTGTTGAGTTATTTTCAGAAGACAGTAAATCTACACTGCTATACAAGCTGTACACTGACTACTCTAAGTTATATCCAAGTTTCATGTCTATAGTGTTGTCCCATGAAAAGATATAATGAAATATTTGCAGAAATGTGAGGGGTGTACTCACTTTCGTGATACACTGTATATAGAGAGAGAGAGAGAGAGAGTGAGAGAGAGAGAGAGACCTTATACTGTATCCCATACACACTCACGCATACTCGCACACACACACCATCATACACACACACCATCATACACACACACACAAACACACACACACTTACAAATACTTTTTCCACACATACATATACACACTTTATATACTTGTTGTTCTAATTTGTTTCTGTTATTTTTTAAGGCTAATTACTAATGTTATTGAACATTCTTTAAATTAATATAAATGTTTATGTATGCAATTTTTTTTTTTTTCCCATTTATTATCTAGTTTGTAAATGCGCTTTGGCAATACAAATGTGAATATTTGTCATGCTAATAAAGCACTTTTGAATTGAATTGAAATTGAGAGAGAGAGAGAGAGAGAGAGAGAGAGAGAGAGAGAGAGAGAGCCACAATGTACTCCTCACGGACAATACATAGAGGGGAGGTTGCATACATATGACGCGTCCATGTGGCAATAACTTTACCAGATTAGCCACCATTCCATCTTAAAAGACGCATATCATTCTGGAGCTACATATCTACATACACACAGTCGGATGTGTGTTACTTGACGGATCATGTAACAAGAAGGACTGGCTTGTAATCAACTGTCCATTTTATCTCAAAGCTGTTTAATGGGCTTGAGGTCAGGGCTCTGTGCAGGCCACCAGATTTCCCGCAGACCTCTGACTCATCAAAGCATGTCTTAATGGTCTTTGGTTTGTGCAGGGTGGCGCAGTCATGCTAGGACGTCAAAGAAATCTACACACCCTGTTACAATGCCAGGTTTTGGGGATTTAAAAAACAAAAACAAAAAACTATAAATTTTAATCATATATTAATCAATTTATCAGCATGGCTCATCTTGACCCCGCAACCTTTGCTCACTCTTCCTTGCAAAAGCATCTACTATGCACAGTCCTCTTCAGGTCACCCCACAGATATTTACTTGGATTCAAGTCAGATTTAAAGCAGACAGTCCACCTTCTGCATGTTTTTGCAAGATAAGAGAAAACCAAAGTAAGGGTACCTAGGTTAGAGGAAATCCAAGCAGCTCCAAACATGCAAGAATACTCACAGCCAGTGACCCAATGCAAGGTTTGAACCCAGGTTCGCTGAGCCAGTTTGCTGTTCAGGATCCCTTCTACCAGCTGTGTCATCATGCCATCCTGTGGACATACAGCTAAAATGAAGAACCTAAATCATTGACTGTTGGATGATGCTTCCAGACAGACGAACTATGCTTTGTGTGATGTATAAAAGTATATTTTATTCTTGTCAGGTTCAGTGGGGAGTTTAGCGTGAAGGAACTTCAGTGGCCAGCACCTCAACCACATTAAATACATTTGTTTAATGTCAGGTTGCTCATGTAAAAACTCACCAGTACATGGGGCAATAAGAAAATGACTTCAAAATGGTCTAGCACAGAACAGTGGGCTAGGGTAATGGGCTAGCAGGTTATTTACGCTACAGGTTATTTACGTAGCACTGTCGCCTCACAGCAAGAAGGTCCTGGGTTCGATCCCTGGGTGGGGCGGTCCGGGTCCTTTCTGTGTGGAGTTTGCATGTTCTCCCCGTGTCTGCGTGGGTTTACTCTGGGAGCTCCAGTTTCCTCCCACAGTCCAAAAACATGCAAGTGAGGTAAATTGGAGACACTAAATTGTCCATGACTGTGTTCGATATATTCTTGTGAACTGATGAACCTTGTGTAAAGATAAACTACCATTTATTGTCATGAATGTAACCAAAAGTGTAAAACATGACGTTAAAATATTAATAAACAAACAAACAAATGCTACAGCATGGCAGACTGAAGAAGTTTACATAAAACAGAAACCATAACGTCACCTGCTCATGTTTCTCAGAAATGGCTTTGGTGGTAAACCATAACATTTTTAAAAGCCCTACCATTATACAACAAATTACCTATTAGAAACAATGACTCAAATGACAGTGGCCTAAGGTATTATCAAAATATGCTATATTTAATCTTTAACTAATTTATTGCACGGTAGCTAGCTAGGGGACTGGGTGCTGGACAGCGCACAGCAATCTGGGCCACGAGGAGCTTGGTTTCGATCTGTCTCTAAAAATATTGTCTTCCTATGGGTTTTCTCTGGGCACTCCAGTTTTCTTCCACCTCTCAAAAAAAAAAAAATACAAAAGGTGGATTGGCTTGACTAAAGTATCTATAGGTGTGAGAGGTTTGTAAATTTGTAAATCTGTGATGCCCTGAGATGGACTGGCACCCTGTCTAGGGTGCAACTAAGCCAGCATGACCCTGGGCAGGGTCAAACGGATAAAATGACCTAAATAATAGAAACAGCTTCTATGAAGTAATGGCTAATGCTTCAGTATTTGGTGGAATTACAAATGTATT
The DNA here is from genome assembly GCF_030014385.1 of Trichomycterus rosablanca. NCBI lineage: Eukaryota > Metazoa > Chordata > Actinopteri > Siluriformes > Trichomycteridae > Trichomycterus > Trichomycterus rosablanca. Next base: position 23,501,953 of record NC_086005.1, on the reverse strand, counting down.
TGGGTTTGAGTAATGTTAAGAGAATGCTACCTGACTGAATTACATAATACCAAATGTGGTTAAAGAGGAATAACAGCTTTGGGGTTGTTTGTGATTGTTACTGCTAGTACATTCTTAATATACCTTTATTATTATTGAATGAAGTTGGGAAATACTTATGCTGAGTTTTGCTGTATGGTTCAGTGAATGTTCTACTGCGGTCAGTCAATGGCCTGTTAAAGCTAACTGAGCATACAAGTTGTATTAATGTAGGAACTGCTGAAGAGTCATTTGTGCCACCTGAATGCCCTTTAACTACTCTTTAACTACATCTATGTTCTTCACTTCAGAGAGCACTGGCTCTTAGATGACTCTATGTTTAGAATATAGGCTATATATAAATGATCCAATTGGATTGGTCAACTAAATAATCAAGAGTGGTCATACTTGGATGCGTGTTATACAAAAGGTTGGAACAGCCTTGAAAGGAAGACGATGGAGCCACAAGTAGTAAAAATAAGAAGCTGTCTGGACAGCTATTAAAGCCAGTGAGGAACAAAACAATTAAAATAAGACAGAGGGTTTAATAATTTAAAACCTTTGTCCTACAGCTGCATGTTTGGATAACATTCCTGTAAATTTTCAGTTCTGTATAAAGTCAATGTAATTTCTGAAATTAGAACCGAATGCTTAATTAGTCATTACTTATCACATAAAAGGACATTAAAGGAAACCTCATCATACAACTATTTAAACAACATCTCTTTCCTTGACAACTTGTTTCTATTTTCTGGCAAAACAGCAGGACACAAGTAAACTTGTTACACTTTTTATCTCCTGCTATTTTTCTTCGCTCCAGATCAAAGTGTGTTCCTTTTTTCTGGGTCAGCTGGACATGCTAAATTACCAAAGACAGTGTAAACTGAGGGCTATGTGTCATATTTGTAGGTCTGGCTCTCAGATAAATTGACACACGGTGAAAAAACCAAGCATGCCCCGATGTCCTCTTTCTAAAAGTGAATCATAACTGTTAGCTGGCACTAGATTACTACAGACACTGAGGTAACATCAAATTACATAAGCTTTTGCAGTAGTAATTCTTTGATGTCACAAGTACATTTTAATTGAGAATTTCATTTACATAACACTTTAAAACCAAACATTTTAAATGTAAAAACTGATGTAAAAATTATGAATAAACATACTTAACTCACTAGCTTTGTGTAATGTCAGGATCTGTCTGTATTCCCATCAGTTGTTGGCAGGGAATCCCCCTGGTAGAGTTGGTCTCCCCTAATGTTCAATTTATGGCTACGTACTTGGAACTTATTACAATGGACATTGTCTCAAGGAACTTTACAGATTGCAGGATCAAAAACGTATAAAGAGCAAGCCCAGAGAGCCAGTGGCAAGGAGGGACTTTTTACAAGCAGGAAACCTTAAGAGGAACCAGACTCAAAATGAACCTTTTGAGATCTTGTTTGGGTGGCCTGGAGAATATTTGGTTAAATTGGTTATGTAAAATTTAATAATAATAAAGGTTATGACAAATAAAAACATTATTAAAGTAACTGACGTTCATCATCTGAGAGTGATAGTAAGTTTCTGGACAGGTCACATTCAGCAGTCCAGAAGGAGCAGCACTGTTGGCATGGAAGCCTCAAACGTATGCTCTTCAGCGTCAGGTGGTTTTAAAGTGTATACGTGTGAACGGCCTAGAAGGTGTAGTGAGGGTGCTGCATGACAGCAGGGTCATAGATACTTGGGTTCTGACCCACTGTGACCCTAAACAGGATGACGTTCTTGGTGAAGATGTATAGACATTTTAATAAATGTTTTACAAACTTTTCCTTTTTATGCTCTGTGGTAACATCGTGATGCACTCACAGTGCATGTTCCAGCACCTTTTAGAAGATTGTTTGTTAATTTTTAACCAACATGGCTCAAAAGCAATTGGTTTCACATGAAACAATGTTTTTTTTACTCATGACTTCAGTGACAGTGGCTGTAAGACAGATGTGTCTTCGATTTAAATATTATCCCATGACGTTAACTAGGGGCTCAGTGAAGGGGCTCATTGATAAATTCATTAAGGTTTTCACACACAGTGTAATTTTTTTGTTCAATCAGTGACTCCCCATCATGCTTCAGGTTTGCAAGTATCAACACAGGTGGTTCATCAGTGGTATGGGTGTTTAGTAAATGGGTTTTTTATTAACAGGATTTATGGCTGGGAGGTGGTGGTGATGCATCATTTGTCTAGTAAGAGTTACCTTGCTGGTCATAAGGCTAAACCCTGCATTACTGATGGTAGTGGAACAAAAAGACAATCAGAGACAATGTATATATTTTGCATATTTTATGAAAACCCACAACATTCCTAGAAACATCTCATTCATAAACCTTTTTTGGGGACAATCAAGTATGTGTTTTTTCTGTCCAAAATTACTCAATATTTGGGACCTCCCTGATACATTCTAATTTTTATTTGTCAAAAACTCTGTTTATATAACTCATTCAATTACTGTACTTTAATTTTGTATGGTTTTATCTAGTTTGCTTAATAGTTTTTATACTTTTTAATTCCAATTTACTGCTTGTATTTAATGAAGAGGGATTAATGTGGTTGGCTGAATATTTCACACACACGCACTTCTTTATGGCCACTTATTACTTAACGTCATGGCTGAGAAGACTTCAAGTGACAGGTTACAGTTCAAAATTGTTCACGTCAATATTTGTTTTTCAAACATGGATGGTATTTGGACACTAAATGTGACATTTGGTGCAAGCACAAGTCACAGCACTTCACCCCAGTGGGATGTTCTGGGACAAGCATTAAAACATTCAATTAGAGCCAGCAGGAGCATGGCACAGTCCCATGTTGAGGGGAAAAAAGCAGTCCAAGGAAAAACACTAGCAATAGTAAAAGCAGCTTAATATAAACAACTGAAACATAGTGAATCCTGTTATTTCAGTTAATTAATCAGATTTAAACTTGACCTTGCTTCCATTAGACCTTGATATTTGATTACTGGCATAACATCATTAATAATCCAAACTCCCTTTGACCGAAATTATACAAGCGTTTAGCTCATAAACTTACAATTTAGCAGGGAAGCAAGTTTCTAAATGATAAATTGCTGAAGGTGTTAATTTTGGTGTGCTTATATTCTCGGACTGAAAACAAGCCAGCTTTTTAAATGATCATATCATACTGACTTTGGTCCTTAAAATATTCATTACATATACTGCAATACAGCTTTTAACACTACAAGCAGAAACAGAGAACTAGTTAATTGTAAGTATAAACTATTTGATAACATATGGAGATTCAGTTTATTCATCCATCCACTTTAGAAGCTGCTTCATTCTGATTGGGATTGTTATTGGATAGATTCTTACCAGAAACTCTTGCTCAGGGGCCCAGCAGTAGCAACTTTCTAACAAGGAATCTAGAACCTTAGTCATTTAGCTAGCACTTCATTTTTCATTGGGGTATAAATACGATATAAATTAAGGCAGTGCTAGCTTAGTGGCTAAGGTTCTGGACTACTGATTTAAAGGTTGCTAGTTCAAGCTTACCACCGCTACTGTTGGGCCCCTGAGCAAAGCAGAGTTTCTGGCTAGAATCTATTTCACAACAATCCCAAACTGAACCAGCCACTGAACCAGTGATTGTTGTGGGATTGTCGTGAGACAGATTTTAACCAGATACTCAGGGACCCAACAGTAACGGTGGAAAGCTTGAAATAGCAACCTGCAAACCAGTAGTCCAGAATCTTAGCCACTAAGCTAGCACTATTTTATAATAACATATTAATACCCAGTTGAAACAGGAAGTTCTGGATGGCTGATTAGCATTTCTTAAACACCTTGGAAGACTTAATAAAGATATAAACGGGAACATAGAAATGAAGTGAAAATATAAATGGGAACGTGCATAAGTTACGTTTTGTTTATGTGCATTTTAGGGGTGCTAAATTGCTAACTGTGACACAAGGATTTATTTTTAAAAAAATAGTTGGAAAAATAAGTATTTATTTTCAATAAAGTTTAGATGTTTGAGGTTAAATTCCCATCTTAGAAGTCTTGACAGAATAAATTGCACCTCTCAGCCAAAATATACCGAAATTGTACCAGCCAGGTAAAGCAGATGAGGGCGCACTGAACCAGTATTAACACAGTGTGAGTTCTGTAAGAGGTAATGTTGTTTTCTACCGCCACCTAGTGGTGGGGATTTGGTGTTTTGCAAGGCGGTTAAAAGTATGCGGACAGCAAAACATTAGTTTATTGGACATTCAATTTTAAACCTATAACCATTAAGGTGAAGTTATTTTTCATATCACTGTTAGTGTTGTATAGAAAATGGTCAGCATTTTAAATAATATACAACACTGCTAATGTAAAGGCTCCATTCCACTGATGGTTTGATACAAGTGCAAATTTTCTATAGCATTAAATAGGCCACGTTTAGCCTAAACTAATCTGACAGCTTACTGAGGGAAGAAGCAATTGTGCCTCTGAATTCACATTTTTAACAGTTTGTCAGCAGATTTCATTGCTATACAGTGTGCAGAGAATGCTAATGAGTCCGAGTGAGAGTTTCTGCAGAGAATTTAAAGAGCACGCCAAATTTAGAACACACTCACACTCACACATACCTAGCATGTCAGATTTGGAGTGGCTGTCATTACACTGACCTGGGGGGATTATATATATATATTTATTTTGGTGCTATACTATTAATTATTTTCTACAAGATACCAGTTTCATGAATGACACATTAGCAGAATTTGCTTGCAATTGTTAACTTGGCTCAGTGAACTGCAAAACTGAGACATTTTTAAAGTTTGGATTATTAATTACAATCATGGTATGTTATGAGAAGGAGTTTAGGAAATTAGCACCCACTATATGGTCAAAAGTATATGGACACCTGACCAAGAGGTTGTTGGACATCCCAATTTAAAAACATAACAATTTTATGGGGCTAAAAAGTATCAGAACACAACAAATGATTAGCATTAGCATAATATAAGTGCTTTCTTGCAAAGCCTGAAAATAATATCATCTAAATGTCTACAAAAAGAAACAATTAGTAATAATAAGGTTTTTCTAAACAATACGAATGAATGATTCTTTCCTGGTTCAGTGGTTGCCCTTTCGTGGACAACTTTTGGTAGGTAGTAACCACTGCATGCCAGGAAGACCCCACAAGAGCTACTGTTTTGAAGATGTTCTGACCCAGACGTTTAGCCATCACAATTTAACCCTTGTTCAAAGATCTTTATGCTTGCTCATGTTTCCTGCTTCCAAAACATCACATTCAGGTGCCACTTTAAAAAAAATCATTTTGCAGAATGTTATTTTGAATAAATATAATTTTTTTTTACCATTGATCATTTCATCACTGTAGAGATACCTAAACATGGACGTTCACAGATGATTGCCATCCAATCAAAAAAGTCAAAGTAGAGCTTTAAAATATGCCCCCATGCACAAAGTGAATACCTTGGAAGAGTTCCAAAGAGCCCAGACATCAAGCAGATTCAACACTTTTTTGATAAAATTTGTGAATTACAACAACTAAAGGTTGGTGTCAGACCTCACATTAGCCACTGTTGTGAATCCAAGCAGTCATGTTTCCAACTCTAGTGACAAATCTTCTCAGATGAGTGGAGACTGTTGTTGCTAAAAAGAGGGGGAGGGGTCTAAACACCATATTTATCTGAATTTGTTTGGAATAAGATGTTTAACGTGCAAAGTTGAATGTAATCTTGGGTTGCCATGTAGGTTAATTTCACAACTGTAAGAAAAACAGGGCTCGTGATGTTTCTGAATTATTTTAATTTTTTTATTACTCTATTAGACAAATGAGACTGAACTACTGTGTCTGCGTCACCACTTTTCAGCTTTACCCAAATAAATCTGTAAGAATTCCTTACTTCTACCTCACTGACACAATGACTGTGTGTATTTAACAGTATCTAGGTCTTGTGGATTTGATTTCTGAATCAAATATGGTAGTTTTTCAATTTTCAATATTTGTGATACAACATACAGACATAATTTATGCACAAGCTTATTCACACAGAAGCAAAGCAAATCTTCACAGTGAATGCAGGTCAATCGACACCCAACAGCAGCAAACACATCTGCATTGAGCATTCCTGGCCAGTCCGTGTGCAACATTCGTGCTTTATTCTTAGTCTTAAACGTCCACATGTGGCTTTGTGCATGCAAACAGAGGAAGTCATCGGCGACTCTTCAACCCAACCACTGACATCCCAGCATTTCCTAAGTGCTCTCAGATTCTCATTTACGGTGGTGAGAACCCGACATTGAAGTGCAAAAGAAGAACATTTGGCAACCGCTTACCGTCTGGCTGACATGTGCAGTGATGCTGACGTGGACTGATTGGACCAAAAGGGCTAAAAATGAGAACTATTCTAGAATGGTTTAGCCCAACGATGGACACAAGACACATTTTGTTTTCACATTAAGCTCGGAGGAGGCACTGCTGATAAGTGGTCTTTCCTCATCATTTGCTTTTGGCAATTAACTTTCACAAAGCAAATCAGCTGTTATGGCTCCTCTGGCCGGTGCTTCGAATGGAAAGGCTGATAAAGCAAACCATGGCAGATTACATACTAAAATGGAACCAATAGATAATCAGTTTCTTGTGCTAATGTGGCAGTATATGCTGACTTTACGAGACATTCTCAGATCCCTGTTGTTTTCCCAAACACAAACAAGACGCATACCAAATGGCATTCAGCATACTACTCCTGTAGTATAAGAAATATTGGATCAATAAAAAAAACTCACTATTTTTGTGGCTTTGGTCCATCAAGCAAATTTTTATAATATCGTATTTGTAGTTATGACTTTGTTTTAGCTGAATTCACTTGCTAGACTGATGATAAGTGAACCTCTTAAATGTAAGGCAGTGAAAAAGAGTCCATACTCAACTCCACTCTGTAGAAACTTTCCATTAGGCAGGTGCTTAAAGTATAATCCCAAATCAGAAAAAGTTGGGACAGTATAGAAAATGCAGACAAAAGAAAAACGCACATTTTTCCTCACATTACCTGTAGACAGTATGAACCCAGGATAATTAGTGTTTTATCTGTCAACTTCTTTTAATTTGTTAATGTGCATCCATTCCTCCATTTCTGGCCTGCAACACATTTTAAAAAAGATGGGACAGGGGCAATTTAGGGCTAGAATTAAAGTTGAAAAAAAAAAAAAAAAACAGGTGATGTGAGCAGGTGATTGTAATCATGATTTGGGACAAAAGCAGTAGCCATAAAAGATTTTTCATCCAGCCTTCTCTCTCCTAGACACTTTAAATTCTTCAATTGTGTCTGTTAAATACCCGACCAGACTGGTGGGTATTGGTATTAGACAGCTGCGCAACCTGTGACCCCTCAAACTTTCGAAAATGTCACATATGTGGGAATCTTATCATATGCCAGAATTAAGTGGATTATAAGATCAAATCTTTTTAAAAAACTTAATCGGGAAAACTAAAAAACTTTCTCAGGAGGATTTGTATGAATATTTTAAGTAGTATACATTATATGTCATTTCCAACATTGCTGAAGTCTTGGACTTTGACATTGGGCTAGAAACAAGCCCTTGGTGGCATTCTCTAATTCTCAAATATTACAAATTAATTTTTACAAATAAATGATTATGTAATTATGTAAAACAACCTTTGTAACGTGTCAACATTTGCGTCATTAAGTAAACAGGCAGAATAAAGTCATAAGCACTGCACAAACACATCCTAATTAATGTGTATTTAAATAAGTTGTGGTTATAATAACAGTACATACCTTAAGGCTTGTTACTTTTACACCAAATACCAAAAGCGTTGACCAAAAGCATTAAGTATTCATGAAGTGCTTACAATGGCTTTTAAAATAAGATGCCATGATCTACTTGGCAGTTTACAACAGTGCAGGTATCATGGAATCAGTGGGAAGCGGTGAGAGAAGGGACATAGTTAAGGTTACCCTGTATGAGTGTTACCAGATTCGTAGCTAGAGGAGCACAAACCAGTCCATGCTGTTTTTGGAAGCACTCATAATCCCTGACTAAACACCCAATGTGTGGACACGTGTGTGATTCAACATTATCTAACACTACAAAATGAGTATTTGCTACCCCCCCAGTCCCAAGTTTGGCTTTTCTCTATTCATGCACCTAGTTTAACTTCTTTATTTCTGACTAGAGTGTTTCTAGTAATATGTGGAATATACATGTACCACACACAGATTGCCTGTACTCATCACTTACTGTAGGTTTGATGTGTTATTTATTTAGCTAGCTGTAATTTTCGGAAGCGTTTCTAGTGTCCTTGTGCCTCCTCTATGCCAGCGTGTAATCGAACTGGCCCTTCTCGAGGCCGTCGAGGCCGTCGGCCCAGGTGGAGGTGGGCATGCTGCGGTAGGGGTCCAGCAGGATGCGGAAGCAGCGCACGATCAGCATGCAGAGAAAGACGAAGAGGAAGATGACGAAGGCAAAGGTGGTCTTTTGCTCTAGCGTCATGGCGGCGACGGGCACGGGGCCGCCTGCCTGCACCGAGGATGTGAACGGCTCGGCCTCCATCAGCCACGAGAAGTGCAGAGGGTCGTCCCACAGCAGCCCCTCACCGCGCATCCTCACGGCACGCATACGGCCCGGCTCCTCCACATGGACCTCATCTACACGTACATACACAGACAGAGAGTAGTGAGAAAAGAAATAGTAATAAAATTATGTCTGCAACTAATAATTATATCGGCAATTGATTAACTTATTAATTATTTTCACATTGGCGCTCAGGTGGTGCAGCGGTAAAAACACTCTAGCACACCAGAGCTGACTTCTCAAACTTATCAATTCGAAACTCAGCTCTGCTACCAACAGTTATGAGGAATCCATCCGGCATCCAACCTGACAGACGAGCCAATAATTGTTTGTGTAGGTAGGCGCCCAGCCTGCCGGTAGCAGAGATGAGATTCGACCTTACGAGTTAGAGATTTCAGCTCTGGTATGCTAGCACCATTATAATCCCTTTGTAAGAAACACAAAGCTAATAACAGTGTCATATTTAAACAATATTTGGTTATATATATATATATTGTTTAGTTTTCATTAAAACAGCAACGACTCTACATCTGTAACATATGAGTAGGACCAGTGTGTAATATCGGTGCTACAGCAGTGCTGAGATAATCCATTAGCTAGCTCCGCTGGGCTTAGTGAAGTGCATCTGAAGGATGTGTCACAAATGCAGTGATAGAGAGAACGACACAGGAGAGAAAAACCTCATTGTGTCAAAACTGTCTAGAATTGCTAGTGCTAGATGTCAAGGTTTTGTTAGATATCTGAGTATCTTTGATTTGACTTGGTGGAGCGATGGTTACATGCAGTACCACGCCCTGCAGTCTGCTGTATGGAGTGTAAAAGCCCAAACAGTTCAGCTGTCATCTATAAACATGAAAGCATTTTAAAAGCATAAAGCCTGTGCAGTGTAGATGTTCAGTACTTGTTGCCAGGTGTCTATAAGAGCATAACTGAGCATCAAAACTGAACATATGGTATTCATTTGTCCTTTTGCAGAACTGCACTAGCTAATTGATAGCATTATTAACTCATATACAAGGAATGGGCAGTTTATAGCCAAGTGATTACGGGAGCATAGTATAATGTCAGATTATATTTGGCATTCAGGGTTGTACGGTGGCTCGGAGGGTAGCACTGTTCCCTCACAGCAAAAAGGACTTGGGTTTGGTTCCCAGGTGGAGGGTTCTGGGTCCTTTCTGTGTGAAGTTTGCATGTTCTCCCTGTGTCTGCGTGGGTTTCCTCCGGGAGCTCCGGTGTTCTCCCACAGTCCAGAGACGAGGTGAACTGGAGCCTATCCTAGCTTTTCAATGGGTGCAAGGCACACAGTAACACCCTGAACAGGGCACCAGTCCATCGCAGGGCAGACACACATACACACACACCTATTCACCTATAAGGCAAATCAGTGTCTCCAATTAACCGGACTGCATGTTTTTGGACTGTGGGAGGAAACCGGAGCTCCTGGAGGAAACCCATGCAGACACGGGGAGAACATGCAAACTCCGCACAGAAAGGACCCGGACCGCCACGTCTGGGAATCGAACCCAGGACCTTCTTGCTGTGAGGCGACAGTGCTACCCACTGAGCCACCGTGCCGCCCGCTGTGTGTTTTGTTTTGATGAATTTGATGTGTTGCCTGGGTCGTGGTAAAAATCATGGACAAAATGTGGGTCGCTTGAAAAAAAGTTTGAAAAACCCTGGGGTAGACGGCATCATTAATCCATCAGGTAGGTGAACTGTTTTGGCTCTCACGATGCCAAAGTTGGTAAAATACAAACAAAGTTACCAGAAACAATGGAGAAGTGAACCTGAACTAAAGCCCTGGATAGCACCTGCTACAGGGCAGGATTCTAAGGTGCACTGCACATTTTGTAACTCTGATATCAGGAAACTTTACCAGGAATTCAAAGATCGCTGGACATAGTTCTGCTGTTCGAAATTAGAATGACCAGTGATGCGTTGCTTATAAAGGTTAGCAAGTTTTTATGTGTTTGAGTAGTTACACTTCTTTCAATGCTTGCATAGAGTTGAGTATCCTATCATAAAAACTTCATACTTGCAAAAAACTGCAAATAAAAATAATTTAAATGTCCTTTATAATCTATAATTACTGATCAGCAGTTTATTATTAGGCCATGTTGGTTTAACCGGTTTAATATATTTGAAATGCTAAACCTTGGCTGTTTTTACACGTTTTGGCTGGAAACCACTGTGGCAATCTGGCAACCCTGATTACTAGGTGTGGCATGATAGCACAGCAGGTAGTGTTGGTGTCACAGCATCATTAACCCTGGTTCAACCCTTGTCTCTAGTTTTGTCTTTGTTTTGTCAGGAATGTTAAACAAGTGATTAATTTAAAAAGGTTTAAATTGCTAATCAGATTTTGATCATTAAGCAAAATAATCATAATTATCCTCTCAGTCATTAGCGTGCAGGCTTATATTTGCATAATGCAGAAGAGAACAAGAGCGGTTTGTGCAGTGAACTGCAGAGGCTTGTATAATAAATAGTAAAGAAACGCCCACAAAGACAGAATGTGTGAATAACTTCAAGTAAGATTTACTGTTGATCGTCAACATCTGAAGAAGATTTTGGATCAGCCGTTTTTTGGGTATTTGCCAAAGATAAACAGCAAATGTCTTTGTAAGGTCTACAGATAGAGAAGCACAGATCTGTGAGATAAAATTCAAGCACTAAACATCCCTCAAAGCTCAGTTCAGCTACCCGTAAGAAAAAAACACTACAAACTGACCTCTGAAAATACTACAGCCCAAGGTAGGTAAAAACCCAGTGTTCTTGGCCGCATATAGGACTGTACCTCTCAGCATAATGGTGCCCTTACAGATGTGCAAGTTACCCATGCTATTGGTACTAACACACCCCCATGCCATGACAGATGCTGGCTTTATCAAGATGGTCCTTTGAGTAACTTTGTTCCTTTTTGTAACAATTCGGTCTTTCAGCATAGAGCTTTCTCTGGATTTTATAAATCTTTTAATAATGTTGTAGATGTAGCTGTAGATGGTAAAAATTTTGAAATACTATAACCCAGCCATCTAGCTGTAAGCTCCCTTCTAAATCTTGGTATTTTCAGATTTTTGTTGACGTTCTGGTGAACCGGTGGTGAGAGCTTCCCCACATGGGTTTGTCTCAGTCGCACATCTGATGACCTTTGCACTTTTGAAGTGGGCGAATCAAATATTTGTCCATTTTCAAGGACCCAACGTAGGCTATGGATAGTTTGAAATTGATTTCTGTGATGTCACAAGAGATCTCCCGTCCCATCACATGAGAATATTTTTACTCTTGTAAATTAAATGCAACAAGACTTCCTCCAGACTCACTGAGGCCTCCTAGTGAGCCCCAACTCCCAATTGAGAACCACTGTAATAAGACACATTAAACAGGTAACACCAAACTAACAGTCAAATAAGGTGGATGTTCTATAATGTAATAAATATGCTTTTTAGCAGCTGGTCAGAACTGAATAGAAAATATTGAACCCTATTTAACCCTAACCCAACTCTAACCCTAGAAAGACATCTTGGTTAAAAATAGCTCTTCCCTGCAAAATCCTATTCTTTGGTGTCTGGATATTTTGTGTTTTGCCCTTCATAACCTGTCAGTCACTGCCAAGACACGACAAAAAAATCAACAACAACAAAAAAAACCTACAGAAGATATTTTAACAGGTTTTTTAGGGTCAAAGGAGACTCAGGAAACTAATAGTACCTTTGGCCTTCCACCTGATTGTTTATTCACAATCGGTATAATCAATCAAACCTAATTACTTTAGAATAAAGTAAATAAAGTGTGCAGCTTTTCAGCATGCAAACCTCGTCATCTAAAAGACTCTGCTTTCCAGAAGGTTCTTTCCCCTAAAATTGATTAGCACCACAGGTGTACCTACTCAATAATTAACCTCTTTACTACCCCCCCCCCCCCCCCCCCCCAAATCCCTCCCCTGCTACGAATGATGCTGAAAACACACCCCACCTGCTACAGATATAAAACACTTCTTCTACAAACCCAATTCCAAATAAGTTGGGACAGTGGGAAAATGTTAATAAGAACAGACAGCAATGATTTGCAAATCCTTCTTGACCTGTATTCAATTTTAAACAATATAAAGACATTTAAAGATATTTAATGTTTTGATTAACTAATTTTATCGTTTCTTGACATACATGTTTGCCCTTGTATTACAACCCCAAATCAGAAAAAGTTGGGACTTGAATCATTTAATGATATTATGCAATGTAGAGGGAGAAATATGCAAATCCATTCCAATCTCAGCCTTTCCTGGATGCTGCTTTTGTACCAAACCATGATTACAATCACCTGTTGACATCACCTGTTTGGAATCACATCATTCTTTAGTTTTTCCACCTCATTACTAGCCCTAAATTGCCCAGTCCCAACTTTTTTTGGAATGTGTTGCAGGCCTGAAATGCAGGAATGGATGTTTATTAATGAATGAAATGAAGTTGAGCAGACAAAACATGAAATATCTCAGGTTCAAACTGTCTGCAATTAATAAAAGTCAAAGTAAATGTAAGGAACACTGCATTTTTATTTTATTTGCATTTTCCATACTGTCCCAACTTTTTCTGATTTGGGGTTGTACATAAACCTAAAATATATGCAGTTCCACGGGACCATGGAACACATTAACAGTTTTCCCATACAATCCTTATGGGGAAAAATACCTTGAAACTCAATGCCTTTTAAACTCAACGCCACTCCCAGAACCAACTGACGTCGAGTTTCAAGGTACGACTGTATTTACCAATCTGATATTGATTCTTCAAGTTGTCATATATAAGAAGGCAGCTGGGAGTCTTATTACAAACTGCCAATACAAACTAATACAGTGCAACAAAAAGGACAAACAAAAGCAATCTATAAATATGATCTTAATTCATTCTGTTTTTAAAAACTCTTTCCTTTTTAAATTAGGAATTCTCATACAGGCAGCTTACACAGTATATACAGGCAGTTAATATACTGCAGCTCACTATTTAATATAAGTTTATCTTCAAAATGATGACATAAACACTATTTTTTCTCTCAAAATCACAGGCACATGTTGAGTCAGAGCAAAATCGGCTTAGTTCTCAGTTTGTAACAGCTTAGCTTTAAAAGACTGAACAGGGATTGGTAGGTACAACCTAAAATAGGGCACAATATTGATTCATATTTACAACTGTGCAGCACCAAAATGTTAAAATGATCTATATACAGTATAATCTTTATAGTACACAATGCCAAGGCAGGATTCATTCAAATATGCTGTGAATCTCATCAAACACTATTTAAAAGACCAAAATAAAACAGAAGGCACTGAACTGATACCTTTCAGTAAGATCAATACTTATTTAATGTGTCGGAGCCCCATAAAGAGCTCGCAGCTCAGTGGATTACGTTTTCTTTGCAGAAATGGTAGGCGGACGCAGAGCCTGCTGCATTGCTTGGGTGCTCGTATGGAATATGAGAGAAACAGAGAGATGAGCTAGTTGTCTAGCAGTTCGGTGCAATGACAGGCGTGCTTAATTCTGATGCTTCATTACTGTGGGGCATGGCACAGTACATGGCATGTGGCTCTGCCTGCCAAGGCTATGCAAATTAGACGGTGTTACAGTGAGTACATTTCCATGTGGCATTTATTTACCCAAATCCTACTCACAGTATACCATAAAGAATAACAGTAAACACATTTTCTATTGCTGCCTATCAAACACTATACGGGCAAATGTTTCTGGACACCTGATTGGACATCCCATTTCATAAACAAATGGTATTGAGTGACCTCTGTTTATTTATTTATTTGCATTTTTCCTCCAGTTTTCCATTCAATCTAGTCATATCCAATTACCCGATTGCATTACACTTCCCCTTTACTGATGTTGACCTCCACTCCTGACTGAGGTGAGCCATGACTAGCACCTGCGTCCTCCGACACGTGTGCAGTAGCCGACTGCATCTTTTCACCTGCGTAAGGTGAGTTCATATGTGGATCAGCTTTGTGTATGGAGAGTCACACCCTGTTCATGTCTTTATAGACCTTGCTTTGTGCACAGGGGCACAGTCATGCTGGGACAGGAAAGAGCCTTCCCTAAACTGTTGCTGCAAAGTTGGAAGCATATAATATACTTTTGTCAGGGGTTGCACTGGTGTGCCAGATGGTGGGAAGCTCACCAGTAGGGGGCTGGACCCATTTGCAGGGAAGGAACGTGCTTATGCAATAACAAAAGTGAACTTATTAAGCGGATGAGAGGTAAACTCCACCAACCTCTCACCGTGGTAGGCCACGAAGACAGAATAAGAGAAATCAGAGAGCGCTAGGTGGAACCATAACCATGGTCAGTACCCCAGCTACTCAATCCACCAGGATACCAACACACAGTCGTGGTCCCAGTGCTTCTCTTCTATTCTAATCAGAAAACAAAAGTAAAAAGCGCGAGGGAGTCGATTAGGGAATCGACTCCGAATCGATTCGTGCGAAACGACTCCGAACCAAGAGTCGATTCAGCAGCGGAATCGCTTGCGCAGAAAAGGACTTCCTAAATGCGGAAGTGAACGCTAAACGCGTTCGTATTTTAGAGCGTTAACAAAACCGCTGGCTTAAGAATAGAGTTAGGAAGTAAGGAGGAACGCACACCGGCCAACTACCTTACCGACTGAGTATGTCTCAGCACTGATCGCGTGGCTAAGGATCTCTTAAATAGAGCGCGATCAGGTGCTGCCAATTAGCGCAGATTGGCGCTGCCGCAGCTCCTGGGATTTGCAGTTCCTTTTGGACTACAACGAGTCGACCTGCGCTTCCGACTACGTGTGGAAATGGCCGCAGGTAATCGACCCGTTACAGAGCCCCCTCTTCTAGGGACGGCTCCTGACGTTCCAAGTCCTGCCGCTTGGTTGCGGCGAAACTCCCGAATAAGTTCTGGGTCCAGAATGTGGCGGGCTGGAACCCAGGACCGTTCTTCAGGGCCATATCCCTCCCAGTCAACCAAGTACTGGGTGCTATGTCTGACTAGACGCATGTTGAGGATACGCTTTACTGTGTAAGCTGGGGCACCCTCAACCATTCGTGGTGGGGGGGGATTGGAGGTGGGGGGGGCATTCCAGGGGCTGCATAGCACCGGCTTTAGACGTGAAACATGAAAAGTGGGGTTAATCTTCATTGTCCGGGGTAATTGGAGGGTGTAGGCCACTGGGTTGACCCTACGAACTACCTTGAAGGGCCCCACATATTTAGGGCCTAGCTTCTTTGACTCCAGGGAGAGAGGAAGGTCTTTGGAGGACAACCAGACTCTCTGCCCCGGGCGAAAAGAAGGACCCACGCGTCTTCTGCGGTTGGCTACGGCTGTTCTGGAAGCAGTGGTGGCCCGAAGAATGTTTTGGGCCTTTCGCCAGACTCTTTTGCAACGCTGCACAAAGCGTTGTGCCGATGGGACACCAACATCTGCCTCCTGCTCCGGAAACATGGGTGGACTAAACCCAAACTGGCACTCGAATGGCGACATGCCAATGGAGGAGTGCCACAGAGTGTTGTGGGCGTATTCCGCCCAGAATAATTGGTTTGCCCACGCTGTAGGGTTGGTGGAGATTAGGCATCGGAGGGTACGTGTTAGGTCTTGATTGACCCTCTCCGTCTGTCCATTGGACTGAGGATGGAAGCCTGAAGAAAGGCTAACGGAGGCCCCTAAGAGCCGGCAAAAGGCCTTCCAGAATTGGCTAGTAAACTGGGGTCCCCGGTCCGACACCAGATCACTAGGTAAGCCATGTACCCGAACCACCTCTTTCAGAACAATCTCGGCGGTACCCCTGGCCGAAGGGAGTTTGGGCAGGGCGATAAACTTGCATGCTTTAGAAAACCTGTCCACTATGACCAAGACTACCGTGTTGCCCTGTGAAGGGGGCAACCCGGTTACAAAGTCAAGTGACAGGTGAGACCAGGGACGTGATGGGATAGGGAGGGGATGCAAGAGGCCAGCTGGACGTGTTCTAGGCTCCTTATTGCGGGAGCAAGTTTCACATGCCCCCACATATTCCCGCACGTCCCTTTCCATGGAGGACCACCAAAATCGCCTACGCAAAAACTCTTGTGTTCGGTGGGCACCTGGGTGGCCTGCAAAAGGGGAGGAGTGCCCCCACTGCAGTACTCGTCCCCGGACCGACGCTGGGACATAGAGTTTCCCTGGGGGGGCATTACCAGGATCCGGCTCCTGCCGCTGAGCCTCTCGTATTGCCTCTTCCAGCCCCCATCGGAGAGGGGCGAGGATACGGGATCCTGGAATGATAGGCTCACTTGAAGGGGAAGAGTGTGGAGGTTCCCACTGTCTGGAAAGGGCGTCTGGTTTAGTGTTCTTCGACCCCGGGCGATATGAAAGGATAAAATTAAAGCGGCCGAAGAACAGAGCCCATCTGGCCTGGCGGGGGTTAAGCCGTTTGGCCTGCTGGATATAGGCTAGGTTCTTATGATCGGTCCAGACCAAAAAAGGGTGTTTGGAACCCTCCAGCCAGTGCCTCCATTCCTCTAACGCGAGCTTAATAGCTAACAATTCCTTATTCCCAACATCATAATTCCTCTCGGCTGGGGTGAGGCGACGAGAGAAATAAGCGCAGGGGTGCAAAACTTTCTTGAGACCTGCGCGTTGGGATAGGATCGCCCCAACACCTACATCAGAGGCATCAACCTCCACAATGAAAGGGGCCTCTGGGTCAGGTAGAGTTAGTACAGGGGCAGTTACGAGGCGGTTCTTTATTTCATTGAAGGCCTCCTGTGCCTCAGGCGTCCACCGAAACTTACCTGCCTCCTTCCTGGTAAGAGCAGTAAGGGGAGCGGCCATGCCGCTAAAGTTTCGGATAAACCGCCTAAAAAAGTTTGCAAACCCCAGGAAGCGCTGGACCAGCTTGACCGAAGTGGGCGAGGGCCATTCACTAATGGACTCGGTCTTTGCAGGATCTATCTGTAATTGGTCTTGGGACACCACAAACCCAAGAAAAGTCACTGAGGAGTTATGGAACTCTGACTTCTCAAGCTTGACATAGAGTTGGTTGTCCAGAAGCCACTGTAGGACCCGTCTTACATGAGTCACATGTTCCTCTAGGGTTCTACTATAAATTAAAATATCGTCCAAATAGACGAACACATATTGCCCCAATGCCTCCCGAAGTACTTCATTAATGAGTCTCTGGAAGACAGCCGGGGCGTTAACAAGCCCGAATGGCATCACTCGATACTCATAGTGCCCCGATGGTGTAATAAAGGCTGTCTTCCATTCATCCCCCGAGCGAATCCGAACAAGATTATAGGCATTGCGCAGATCCAACTTGGTGAAGATGGAGGCCTTTTGCAATGATTCAAATGCTGAATTCATGAGCGGCAGGGGGTGGCGATCTCTAATAGTTAAGCTGTTGAGACCCCGGTAGTCGATGCAGGGGCGCAGGGAACCATCCTTCTTTTCAACAAAGAAAAACCCAGCCCCGGCTGGAGAAGAGGAAGGACGAATGTGTCCTGAGACTAGGGAAGTCTGGATGTACTCATCCATCGCTTTCTGCTCGGGGGCTGATAGCGAGAACAACCTGCCTCGAGGAGGGGTCATACCAGGGAGCAGGTTAATCGTGCAGTCGAAAGGACGATGGGGTGGAAGAGATAATGCCCTGTGTTTGCTAAACACCAACCTAAGGTCATGGTACTCCGGGGGAACAGTCGTTAAGTCAACCATCTCTGAGGGCCCTTCGGGTGTGAGTGGAACTGTTGGGTTCCCCCTAAGACATGTCCTTTGACAAATGGGGGCCCAAATAGAGATCTCACAAGTTCCCCAATCGATCCTGGGGTTGTGTTGCTGAAGCCACGGGAAACCCAGGATCAAGGGTAAATCTGGAGCCTGAGTGAGGAGAAAGGAAATTTCCTCAACATGGTTCCCCAGACTCATGATTAAAGGTTGGGTCATGTGAGTGACTGCTCCAGACCCTAGCAGTCGGCCATCAATACTGGTTACAGGGCGTGGTGCAATGAGGGAGGTCTTGGGGATACCCAGGGTCTTAGCCAAAGATCTGTCCATGAAATTACCTGCTGAGCCGGAGTCAATAAACGCCTGCAGGCTTTTTTTTTGCTGGGCACCCCAATGAATGGTGACCTCATGAAACATCCCTGAGGAGTGGGGAGCTAATATTGGGTCCGTCACAGGTCCCCTTCCCTGGGGCGGACCTGACCTTTTAACGCTGGATCTTGGCTGGGGTTATGGACACCCGCTTTCTTATTGCCAAGCTT
The DNA here is from genome assembly GCF_030014385.1 of Trichomycterus rosablanca. NCBI lineage: Eukaryota > Metazoa > Chordata > Actinopteri > Siluriformes > Trichomycteridae > Trichomycterus > Trichomycterus rosablanca. The sequence goes on along the minus strand of NC_086005.1, from coordinate 23,483,076 downwards.
GCGTGACCTCCTCCAGGGGTCAGAGCGCCGACAGGGGTATGGAAGGCTTGTGCCACCAACCTGCATGGCTTCCTCTTGCTCCTCTAAGGGGTGAGGAGTTTGTGAAAATGCCAGAGGAGAGGGCCTGGGAGGGCTGTCAACCCACCTTCGTTGCCACTGGGCTTTGGCCCGACGGCCACGCTCACGCTCCTGGAGTCGGTTGTCCAGCCGCACCGTCAATTCATATAATTCCTCGAGGGAGGTGGGTGGGTCCCTGGTTACTAGCTCGTCCTTGAGCTGTTCAGAGAGTCCCTCCTGGTAGGCTGCTATTAAAGCCTCCGAATTCCACCCACTCTGGGCAGCGAGCGTGCGGAACTCAACCGCATAGTCTGCCACAGAACGCTGACCCTGTCTAATGCGGAGGAGTCGACTGGCCGAGTCTCGGCCAACCATGGGGCAGTCAAAAGTTTGCCGTAACTCCTCAGTAAAGCGATCAACCGAGGAGCATAGATCGGGTCGGTTCTCCCAAATAGCCGTAGCCCATATCAGGGCCCGTCCAGACAGGAGGGCAATTATGTGGGCGACCTTTGATCGTTCGGTGGGATAACGCGATGGTTGAAGCTCAAACGCCAGTGAACATTGCAGAAGAAAACCTCTACATCTACCCATTTCTCCACTGAAACGCTCAGGAGCGGGTAATTGAGGTTCCGGGAGGGAGTGCCGAATTTCAGGCCCCTGGGACTCACGGGTAGGAGAAGTCGTTGAGGGCTCTGGGGCCTCAGCTCCAGCCCGTTGCCCTGCAGTGAGTATTTGCAACTGTGCAAGGACTTCATGCAGTACCTGCTCATGCTGCCCGATGAGGGCTCCTTGCCTCTCAATGGCACATTTAATTCTTTCCAGATCCGCTGGGTCCATTTGTGGCTGAGACATTCTGTCAGGGGTTGCACTGGTGTGCCAGATGGTGGGAAGCTCACCAGTAGGGGGCTGGACCCATTTGCAGGGAAGGAACGTGCTTATGCAATAACAAAAGTGAACTTATTAAGCGGATGAGAGGTAAACTCCACCAACCTCTCACCGTGGTAGGCCACGAAGACAGAATAAGAGAAATCAGAGAGCGCTAGGTGGAACCATAACCATGGTCAGTACCCCAGCTACTCAATCCACCAGGATACCAACACACAGTCGTGGTCCCAGTGCTTCTCTTCTATTCTAATCAGAAAACAAAAGTAAAAAGCGCGAGGGAGTCGATTAGGGAATCGACTCCGAATCGATTCGTGCGAAACGACTCCGAACCAAGAGTCGATTCAGCAGCGGAATCGCTTGCGCAGAAAAGGACTTCCTAAATGCGGAAGTGAACGCTAAACGCGTTCGTATTTTAGAGCGTTAACAAAACCGCTGGCTTAAGAATAGAGTTAGGAAGTAAGGAGGAACGCACACCGGCCAACTACCTTACCGACTGAGTATGTCTCAGCACTGATCGCGTGGCTAAGGATCTCTTAAATAGAGCGCGATCAGGTGCTGCCAATTAGCGCAGATTGGCGCTGCCGCAGCTCCTGGGATTTGCAGTTCCTTTTGGACTACAACGAGTCGACCTGCGCTTCCGACTACGTGTGGAAATGGCCGCAGGTAATCGACCCGTTACAACTTTACAGTATATACTTGATTTATTACTTGATTAGCAATTGCTGTGGCTGAAAAGCATGAATTAAATAATTAGAAGTGGTGTCCCAATACTTCTGTCCATATGTGTATCTAATAAGAATAATGTAAAATGTATTTTCTAGACTTTAGTCAATTTTTCTTCTCTAAGTATGCGGGAGAAATAATTCCAGATTAAATTCTCATTTCAAATGTGCTTTGATAAGACAGAACGGTTATTAATTAGTAAACAGTGAGCAGCCAATTTAAGCTTTTACCCACTGATAAATGTTCAGTAATGCAGAAATGTGTCTCAGTAAATGAGAATTTTACTTATTCATGACTATTTAAAATGCACTGCTGTGGTACAAAGCCTCAGCTACTGGAGCGTGTCAAGGTCAAGATCAGTCAAATCAAAAGTCATCGCAAGTGATGTGATTCCTCTTTAGCCAGAAAAGAAAGACTGACATTTTGAAAGCGAAGCAACTTACGGACCTGGTTTGCAACACACTTACTTACTCATGGTTAACAGATAAAAGTGCAGATATTAAAATATAATGTAGCTAATTAAACAAAAAAAAATCTGCAAATGTTTGTTATTCTCGCCTTGTGCCCAGCGTTTGTGACTCCCATTCCAATCCAGACCAAGGTTAGGCAAATTGTAAAAATTAACAAATAAATTGTGATACTTTTATTTATGACTAGGATCGAATAAATTGAAGCCACAACACACAGAATCCGTTGGGAGTTTTCCAAACTCAGTTACCTGAGTCATCTTGGACATCTCGACTAACTGACTGCTAACTGAATTGCCATAGGATTGATAGTGTAACAGATCTTTCTGTGGTGTTGTGTGCTGACAATGTTTAATGTTAGTGTTATGTTTATGTATCGAGTACATTTTGTCTCTTTGGGGATCCCATAATCAAAGGAAAAGTGTGCTTCTCCACACACATGATCATCTCTGCGTAGTCTGCGCTGCGCCTCAAAAGAACAAACCAGTAAATGTACAGTTTATTTCTTACTTAATAAACTCAGCAAACTCTAAAGATGCTTGGTTACACTAGAAACACAAACCTTAAATTTTAAATTTCACAGCAAATTGCATATTACACGGGAAACGGTTCATTTCACGGTCTGTGAATTAGATAGGGCCTTAATTATAATGTGTGTTGTGCTTATTCTAGAATCCTGTTAATCAAAAAGCTAGCAATAAAAAAGATGTGTTTGATTCTTAGGATGACAAACACTAAATTACTCGTAAGAAAAAAGGAAGACATCATGCCAAATTTAAACAAATGTTGAAACTAATAATGCCCTCTGGGTAAATACAGAATGTTGCTACAGTGTTGCACTTGTGCCAACGTGCCATGTGGTTCTCCTATATTCAAACAAAACAAAGAAAACCTGGCTTTGTGTGAAAAAATTATTACCTAATCAATTAACCAAATGTAATTAATTACATTTAATTAATAATTGGGTCAAATAAGACGGATACACCCAAGCTTAAATTAAAACCAGCCCTTCAAATCATTACATCTGAGCATGAATTAAATAGACAACATCACAAAGGCTGGAAAAAGGCTATAAAAAAAAAAAAAAAGCTTTAAAAAGCAGTACAGATTGAAACAGAAAATATAAAAGAGAAGGTTAATAACATTTATCAGTCTACAAGGGTTACAAAGCTATTTATATATAAAGACTCTGACAGAACATTAAGAGCCATTATATCCTAACGTCAAAAAAAAAACCTTGAGCAGTGGTTAATCTTCCCAGAAGTGTCCGGCCTATCAAGATTCCTCCAAAAACCCATAAATAACATATTCAAAAAGTCATAAAAGAACTCGCCTCACTACCAGTACTGTTCTGTAGACACTATAAATCAATCAATCTGTGGTCATAACCAACAAAAAATTCTAACAATTTAAATTTTGTTTCAGTAAGGCGGATACACAAACCTTTATGGGCTGAAAGTGCAAAACAGTGTCAGTGCATTTGCCTAATGAAATATGCTCTAAAATTTAGATTATATAAACCTATAGATATTATCATATACATTAACTGAAAAGTACATCTATTTAGTACAAACATTTATTGATTATTTTATAAGCTTTGTGGGTATACAATTACTAAATGTAGCCTATTATGTCACCCTGTACCCACTAGCCGAAGGGGACCCTATAGGACCTATAGTGCAAACAGAATAAAGAGGCCAGTAAGTTGAAACAGTATTGCTGCACCTAATATACTTGTACCAGAACACCACACACTGGCATGTCACCACATTAGTGTCACCTCAGTGCTGGAATGGTCCACCACACAAACATCCTCTGGACAGTGGCAATCCCTTTCTAGTAATTAATGGGGTACAGGGGGTGCCAGAGTGTACAGAACAACAAGTGGGCTACAAACAGTAACTGTACACCAACAGAGTGAATCTGTATTATAGGTATAGCTTGTAAAATAATCATGAATGTATGTAGTAGATAGGTGTACCTAATAATGTGCTCCATGAGTGCATGAGCTCAGCAAAATTGCCTGTAATGAACACACACAGTGTTGCACCATCTTTAATGCCTTCTGTGTTGTAAAAGGTGATTATTATTGTTAATTACAGTCTAAATTCAAACTGCACAGATGTCCCTCCCTGCAGCATTATAGACAGATCAGAAAAGGAAGAATTCTGTAAATCCCATACAGGGAAAGCACACAGACAAGAGACAAGGTCGGACTTTTAAACGCCTTCGATTATTATGAGTGACACAAGAGCTTATACAGATACAGACCAATATAGCTATGGTAGGTTTAACATTTAGTAAAAGGAAGTAGGACAGAACAAGTTGTTAAAAACAGGGACAGAACCAGATTCGACCGGCATTGTAGTTAGCTAGAACTGCAAAGGGATGTATACACCGATCAGCCATAACATTAAAACCACCTCCTTGTTTCTACGCACATTGTCCATTTTATCAGCTCCACTTACCATATAGAAGCACTTTGTAGTTCTACAATAACTGACTGTAGTCCATCTGTTTTTCTACATACTTTTTTAGCCCCCTTTCATGCTGTTCTTCAATAGTCAGGACTCTCCCAGGACCACTACAGAGTAGGTATTATTTAGGTGGTGGATGATTCTCAGCACAGCAGTGACACTGACATGGTGGTGGTGTGTTAGTGTGTGTTGTGCTGGTATGAGTGGATCAGACACAGCAATGCTGATGGAGTTTTTAAACACCTCATTGTCACTGCAGTGCTGAGAATCATCCACCACCTAAATAATACCTGACCATTGAAAAACAAGGTGAAAGCAGGCCAAAAAGGTATGTAGAGAAATAGATGAACTACATTCATTAATTGTAGAACTACAAAGTGCTTCTATATGGTAAGTGGAGCTGATAAGATGGACAGTGAGTGTAGAAACAAGGAGGTGGTTTTAATGTTATGGCTGATCAGTGTATGTTGTATGGTTTGCACAGCGTAACGGGTCAAAAAGTCAGAGCACCATAAGTATATGGATACTTAAAATATCTAACAATTATGAAAGTAAAACAGACACACGTAAAGATTAGCAAATTATTAGCATAATCTGGAATAGCAGAAAATAATACAGGCAACAGGTATGAATTAAAGACAAGTATTTATATCAAAACATAATTAAAATGTACTCATCTTTCCAGATCACAAAATGCAACTTTGGTAAATAATAATGATGCATAATCTGCATGTGTGTCATGTCTTATAAGGTTGGCACATAATCTGCAGCTGGTGATGGATTACTCAAATTTGCATTGCTAGACTAGGTAATGTTAAAGCTATTAACAACATTTATAAGCTTTATAAGCTCAACACATGCACTGTCATATTGTTCAGTGCATACTGAGAAGTCAAGATATGGTAAAATAAACTAATTTTATGCACAAATTCCAGTTTATTAGACAGTCTGATGCAGTACAGAGTACTAATGCACACCATGCTGTCAACATAGTCTGTATAATTTGCAGAATTAGTGCACTGGGTATGTCAAAATAACATTTCTAACCAACTTTAGTCATTATAAGAGAAACACAGACAGTGATTTATTGTGAATGAATCTATGTATGTAAAACAAACAGCAACATATGCAGTGACTGTTAATGCTGTGAACTGACAAGGTAAAACGTCATATTAACTACTTGACTGATGTAGTACATGGTTGCTCCAGGCTGTGCATACATGACAATACTAGATATATGTGAGAAAATAAAGCATGAAGCATGAACCGAACTGCTGCACAAATGCATTGTTGCAAATCCCAGAATGCAACTTAAGATGACATAGATACAAGGACGGATTAAGGATGGTCTGGGCCCCTGGGCAAAGAGTTCAAGTCAAGAGAAGTCGTGATCAAGGGCCCTCTAATGGTATGCCCTGCTCTTCTCTAGGGCCCCCTGGTAGGGGCTCTCATAACCAGGGCCCTCTAAAAATATGCCCCCCTCTTTCCTAAGACCCCTAATAGCCAGAAGTCAAAGTCAGAGCAGTGCCACAACGCCTCATCCATTTTCATAAGGGGCCCAAAAGCATGGCTAGGGCCCAAAAGCATGGCTAGGGGCCCCAAAAGCATGGCTAGGGCCCCCAAGAGGCCCTGGGGTCAAAGTCCCTAATAGTCAGAGGATCCTTAAAATGGAGGGCCCTCGGAAATAAAAATATATTGTATCATAAATGTTGATAGGCATCGCAAAATGTTTTGGGCCAGGGCCCCCCCCCCCGGGGACCCCTGACCTCAAGGGCCCCTGGGCGCTGGCCCCACTGGCCCGGTCAGTAATCCAGCCATGCATAGATAATACTATTAGCTGGATTTGATTTGACTCCTGCATTGTGTGGAACTGGATAATTACGGCCTGAAAATAATCTGCAACTGGTGACGGGTTCATTTATAGTACTGCATTATTGCACTAGTCAAAGCGCGTGCTTAAACCAGGACCGAGCGCGTGCCCAAACCAGGACCGAGCGCGTGCCCAAACCAGGACTGAGCGCGTGCACTAATCCTGATACTTTGGTTTCTTCTGTGGCAATAACATGATAACATAATTACAATTATTATCTGTCATTATATCTATCCAGTTAGCATTCAGTACATTCATCCTCTGGCTGCACATACTGCAGTAACCTTGCGCTTCACTCAACAAGTGTAAATAACAGGTGAAAGTCAGGCAGTATTGACGAAGACACCATGACCCCAATATCAGTCTGTAACATTTAATAACATGGCTGTACAAGCTGTAAAGAGAACATTATTACTGGTACCTTTGTCTCCCCGCGGGAATGTGGGCTCCATTTCCAGAGTTACAGTGGAAACCAGAAGGTTTTGCCCATTCTACCGTCACCTCGCTCCTCCAGTTCCGCCGCACGGACACCAAACGAGGCGACAGACAAGCCGAAAAACACACCCACCCCACAATGACGGGGAAAAGAAACAAAACTGCCCTTCTGGAGGTCCACCGGCAGGACCGTGTGGTGTGCGAGTGAAGTGAGCGTGTAAACCGACTTTGAGTCGAGTTCGTGTGAGTCGAGTTAGCGTGAATCGAATGTTCGAGTCTGAATCGAGTGCGTGACTCGAGTGCGGATGTGAGTTGTGAGAGCGCGTGAGTCGATTACGCGTGACATGAGTCGAGTGAGCCAGAACTGCTGAATGAAAAGGGGGATTGCAAAGGGGCGAGAATGAACCCCAAAACAGGTTTTCTGGTCCTAAATCAACACTCAGAGCGGCACTGTGGCTCCAGTGGCGTAATTAGGAGCTCATGGGCCCCAGTGCAAAAAAAATTTGGGCCCCCTCAACAAATGTCATATATATATATATATACAGTATATACAGTGTATCACAAAAGTGAGTACACCCCTCACATTTCTGCAAATATTTCATTATATCTTTTCATGGGACAACACTATAGACATGAAACTTGGATATAACTTAGAGTAGTCAGTGTACAGCTTGTATAGCAGTGTAGATTTACTGTCTTCTGAAAATAACTCAACACACAGCCATTAATGTCTAAATAGCTGGCAACATAAGTGAGTACACCCCACAGTGAACATGTCCAAATTGTGCCCAAATGTGTCGTTGTCCCTCCCTGGTGTCATGTGTCAAGGTCCCAGGTGTAAATGGGGAGCAGGGCTGGTAAATTTGGTGTTTTGGGTACAATTCTCTCATACTGGCCACTGGATATTCAACATGGCACCTCATGGCAAATAACTCTCTGAGGATGTGAGAAATAGAATTGTTGCTCTCCACAAAGATGGCCTGGGCTATAAGAAGATTGCTAACACCCTGAAACTGAGCTACAGCGTGGTGGCCAAGGTCATACAGCGGTTTTCCAGGACAGGTTCCACTCGGAACAGGCTTCGCCAGGGTCGATCAAAGAAGTTGAGTCCACGTGTTCGGCGTCATATCCAGAGGTTGGCTTTAAAAAATAGACACATGAGTGCTGCCAGCATTGCTGCAGAGGTTGAAGACGTGGGAGGTCAGCCTGTCAGTGCTCAGACCATACGCCGCACACTGCATCAACTCGGTCTGCATGGTCGTCATCCCAGAAGGAAGCTGACGCACAAGAAAGCCCGCAAACAGTTTGCTGAAGACAAGCAGTCCAAGAACATGGATTACTGGAATGCCCTGTGGTCTGACGAGACCAAGATAAACTTGTTTGGCTCAGATGGTGTCCAGCATGTGTGGCGGCGCCCTGGTGAGAAGTACCAAGACAACTGTATCTTGCCTACAGTCAAGCATGGTGGTGGTAGCATCATGGTCTTGGGCTGCATGAGTGTTGCTGGCACTGGGGAGCTGCAGTTCATTGAGGGAAACATGAATTCCAACATGTACTGTGACATTCTGAAACAGAGCATGATACCCTCCCTTCGAAAACTGGGCCTCATGGCAGTTTTCCAACAGGATAACAACCCCAAACACAACCTCCAAGATGACAACTGCCTTGCTGAGGAAGCTGAAGGTAAAGGTGATGGACTAAACCCAATTTAGCACCTGTGGCGCATCCTCAAGTGGAAGGTGGAGGAGTTCAAGGTGTCTAACATCCACCAGCTCCGTGATGTCATCATGGAGGAGTGGAAGAGGATTCCAGTAGCAACCTGTGCAGCTCTGGTGAATTCCATGCCCAGGAGGGTTAAGGCAGTGCTGGATAATAATGGTGGTCACACAAAATATTGACACTTTGGGCACAATTTGGACATGTTCACTGTGGGGTGTACTCACTTATGTTGCCAGCCATTTAGACATTAATGGCTGTGTGTTGAGTTATTTTCAGAAGACAGTAAATCTACACTGCTATACAAGCTGTACACTGACTACTCTAAGTTATATCCAAGTTTCATGTCTATAGTGTTGTCCCATGAAAAGATATAATAAAATATTTGCAGAAATGTGAGGGGTGTACTCACTTCTGTGATACACTGTATATATGCATAATACGTGCAGCCGGGAAGGGGTGGCAGTGAGGTGGGTGGTTGAGTTCATGTTGTGGAGCCCCCCCCGTGCCATGGGCCCGAGTGCACCTGCCCCCCTGCACCCCCTGTAGTTACGCCACTGCGTAGCTCGGTGGGTAGCACTGTGGTCTCACAGCAAGAAGGTCCTGGGTTCAATTCCCAGGTCTGGGTATTTTCCTTTGTGGAGTTTGCATGTTCTCCCCGTATCTGCATGGGTTTCCTCCCACAGTCCAAAGATATGCAAAGGGGGATGGCCTGGTAATTTCATGGGCCTTAAATAACTACTTATACCAAGAGATGCCCCTGCCTATACTCGTTGAAACAGCTTCCAGAATTACTCTCTTTATTTGAACAATGAGGTTAGTACTCCAAGGAATATTGTCTTCCCTGTGCTGCTATTGAAGAAAACTAGGTCTTTGATGGTCTACCTGGTATTACTAATTTTGTAATACATGTTAGGAAATCAGAGTGCCGCAGCACAGCGTCATGGGCCTAGGGACCTGGGTTTGATCCTTGTTTTCAATTATAATTATGTTTATGTGGAGACAAGTCACCTCAAAAAACCTCACAATAATGGTAATGCTTTCTGAAAGTTACATTTTTAAAAGGTCCCATGGGTACCATGCAAGTGATCAGGATGGAGTGGTTACTGAAGATAATGACATGTAAATAGATGTTGGGACGTAGTAAATGTATAATAGGTACTGAAAAGGAGAAAATTTTTGGATGCATTTAAGGGCCCGGAGTAGACAGGATACCCTTAAAGACCACAGGCTCCCCCCTGCAGCCCCTGTTGGGCCCTTAAGCAAGGCACTTAAACTTTTCGTCTTCCAAAGAAGCTATAAGAAGCTGGGGTATTCAAATAAAGAATTTCATAATTCTGTAAATTTATATATGACAGACAAAGGCATTCCATCTGCCCTAGATTACCCTTATACTTTTATTTCTAAAAACTGTTATGTCCCAATCCTGACCATGTTCTTGATAAGCTGATAAAATATTTTACCCTGAAGCACCCTCCAAACCATTCTCTGAACGACTAGAGCACTGCTGGGAGCTCTTTGAAGCAAAGATGATGTGTTATCAGATAGAGTCTGTCAGACACGGGCTTCCTTACTTGTTCTCCTTCAGAGTTTCATCAGAAGCAGGTGGTTTTTAGTGTAAGGAAGCAGGTGGTATTCATCCATGCATACCGCCAATAATTATATCTCTGCCCCCTCTATGCAGGCATGGAGACCTGATAGATAATCAGCATGATGTAGCCAAAAATGTAAATAATTTTGTTGGAAGTTGATGGTGAACTGACTGTGCGACCTGTTAGAATACATTTAACTCCACACAGGCTCAAAACATTATTTACCATCTGTCTAAGATCAGGAAAAACGACCTTGATTTTTCAACCTAATTACTAAAAAATCTCATAATAATATTGAACAACTACATTCTGTTGCTATATAAACATGAATCCATGCAATAATGCTCTAAAAATCTAGTTGCCTCATCAGAAAAGTTAAGGCTGTTACTGCAGCAAAGGATCTGTTCTGTTTATAGTGTATTCCTGCACTGTTTCAGTATTCCTAAGATAGGCTTCTAATAGCAATAGTCAGTACTTAAAAGGCCTGCTTCTCAATTAATTGCTAAGGAGGTTTTTTTATGAGACCATGATTTAGTGGCAATTTCGTCTGGTTCGGTTTAGACTCTTTGGAACTCTTTTTGCCCTCTCCCATTTGTCTTCAAGATATCAGACATCTAAAATGCTGCTCGGTTTCTTAGTTTTATTTCAGCCTAACTTTTATCTCTCACTCCCACTTTAGAATAGAACACATGATGAAGTGCCCCAAATCAAGGAGTTCCTCCACAGTGTTGCCTACTGAGTAGCTGGTGTTCATGTTAAATTATTAAAACTACGGTATATCAGAGAATCCCGGAGGTATGCGATAAATGAATGGTGTCTATACCAGGTGTTCTAAACATCAGTCCTAAAGGCCCACTGCAGAGTTTTAATCTTTTTTACCCCAAACACACCTAATAGCTTGCAAGTCTAATCAAATCTGTTGGGAATGGGTAACTGGGAGTTAGGAAAGTTAAAATGCATAACCTGTTTGTTTTGCAGCATTTAGGAAGAACTATTTGCATTTTGGATTAATATTTCTGGGCACATTCTTTCTCCCTGTGCGGTGATTTGAACTATAATAATTAATTTATAATGAGTTTGCTGTGCTAGGGTAATCTGTGAGGAGATAAAGTGTCATATTTAATCTAATGAGCAAAAGTTGTTTGATTCACATGAGTGAGTTCTTATAAGCCCAACAATCAAATATGATATAATTAATATTTGTATGACAATTATTATATATAAATATATATATATATATATATATATATATATATATATTAGTCATTTAAAAAGGATTGTGTAATCTATTGATCACTAGCAATATTCATTAGTTAATAGTCAGCAGTCAATAATCATTACTTTAATCATTTAATTATTTTTACACAACACAACTACACCTTCCAGTTCTGCCCAATTCAGCAGCATATCTATATATTCTGTGCTGTGTTAGAAAACCAAGAACTCAAGGAATAGAATAATTTACAATCATGTTCTACACAGCAATCATCGAGTCCATCCTCACATCATCCATAACCATCTGGTTTGGTTCATCCACATCACAAGAACAAGACAAACTCTAGCATATAATCAGGACAGCAGAGAGGATCATTGGATGTAGTCTGCCAACACTTCAAGACAATTAACAACAACAGAGTGCTGAAGCATGCCGGCAAAATTACAGCAGACCCTTCTCATCCTGGACATCACCTTTTCTAAACACTTCCATCTGGCAGAAGATTCAGGGCAATCAAAACAAACACAACCAGACATGCTAACAGCTTTTCCCCCAGAGCTGTAGCACTTCTTAACTTCAGTTGTTCTCTTGGTTAAATACTTGTAGGTGAATAATATAGAATTTATTTTATACAGATGCTAGCTATGGGTGTGGCTGAAACACCTGAACTTTGTCTGGGAAAAGGCACTAAGGAATAGTAAAGAGTCATGTTTGTTTAAAGGTGTTACCGCCCTACAGGAGCTCAGTACATCAGGTCATGTAAGTACAGTATATCCGTTTCCCTCTGCTGCCAGTGGACAGATCGTATCTGCAGCAAATAGCTGTGACCCTCTGTCTCCTCTACAAGAGTTTAAAGCCTGAAGCGCAGCCCTGAGATCAGCATCAACATCAGCTTATCCTCCTCAGCCACTGACAAGAAAAAAGAAATGGGGGTGAAAGAGCGCAAGCAAGCATGAAAGAAAGTTATACCCCATTAATGGAAACACACAGGCGGACGCACCGAAGTGTAACTCCTGTCAGGCAATTCTTACAAAAGGGTTCATGCTTACCCCAGGATTTAGTCCTGATGAGATGTTCACACTGGCTGCATTTAATTACATGACCTTTTAATAATCACCCCACGGATGAGTCATGTTCCAGTGGGATAGGCTTAACAAAATATCAGTATATACTACCAAAAGTATATATTTTTCTTATGACTGTGACACAATCAGGCATTTTATTAACATGCTTATATTTTTCTTAAATAAAAAATAATTGAAGAGGAAAAGTGGAATCTATTTACTACCAATAAAAATTGCAATGCAAAAATAATGAAAACTCAAACGATTTTGAGCAAGGATGAGGGTGTTACAATTAGGGTGTTAAAAGCTGATAATTTCCTTGATATAACTGATTTTATATTTCTGCGGCTTAAACAGCCAAACTCAATAATTAGGAGGGGTGTCTACATACTTTTGGCTATAAAGTGCATGTCCTTGTACATTGCTTTATTTATGTGTTCTTTGATGATGTGTAATACCACAGATCCATTAGGGACTTCAAAACAAGTAAAATGACTTTGACTTGGATCCTTTTGGTAACTCCTGGAGCCAGTAGAGAGATGCCAGGACCGGGGTGAAGTGGTCCCTCTTTTTTGTGCCTGGGAACAGGTGTGCCACTGTGGTGGTTGGTTGCATGGATGAATGGTTGGTTGGTTGGATGGATCACTTTATTAATGTGTAATATCCTGTCACAAAGGTAGGACTTAAATCAGCTCAGCAGTGTCCTATATCCAATTATAGTCAGTATTGAAAGAAGCTGTGAGGTCCAGCAAGGCCAGAATCACACAATTTCTTTTTTAACAGCAAGCAGCAGGTTATTAGTCACCTTAGGGAAGCTGACATTGTACTGTACTGTGGAAAGGTTTGAATCCAGCTTAAAAATTTTCAGCACAATTTCTGTACTTTAGAGAGGAATGGTAGTTTTGGAATTGGTTATTAAGAGTAGCAGTGTTGAGATTATGCTTTTGCTTTTTGAGTAGGGGCTGCACAGCAGTAGACTTTAAATGAGGGAACAGTGCCAGAACATAGGCAGGCATTTATTATGAACGATAAATGAGATATGGGAACTGGGATTTATTATGTCAGGAAGATTTTACTGGCAGGGTTTGTGAGTTTCATGTGAAATATTTTGCAAAAAGAAAATAAAGATTGGTTCCAAAAGCTGCCCAAGCACCCCAAATGTAGCGGAGGTCATTGCCAGAGGGTGCAGAGGGTGTCATTCAATTAGATTTTCACAATTTTGCCAATTAAAACTGCAAAAAATCCTCAAAATCCACCCACTAAGGTAACAAACTGGACAAACTGAGCAGAATGAATAGTACTGAATTAAACTCTGAGTTTATTGCAGTGTCTGGATATAACATCTGCAAATTAGCTTTTAACGACAGGCAGGCAGCCCATTAAAATCTAATAGCATACCTGCAGACTTTATTTCCAACACTGTGGCCGGGAGCTAGCCCTAGAACACCTGGTTTTAAGAGGAGCAACGGAATTAAGGATGGATGAACAGGTGGAGTCAAATATGGTTGCTTCAAATTATGTTCATATAAAATATCAGAATGGGTACAAAATGTGATTTTTAAGCACAGAAGTCACTCGAACTTACTCAAAAATCTGTATAAAGTTTACACAGAATGAGTGATAGTTCTGTGGGCAGAAAAGCATTGTTGATAAAAGAGTTCAGAGAAGAATGGTGGGCTTACCACATTTCTACCACAGGAGTCTACCACATTTCTTTTTGGGGTATTAACAGGGCTTATTACGTGTTTTCTATTTATACAAGTGTACATTACATAAAAAATGGTCATTGTAAACAACATTTAAAAAAATAAGTCATGTAATAAATAGTAAATTATTTTTAAAAAGGCCTTCCTTGCCTCCTCTGAAGGATCACCATTGATAAGCTGTCCCTACTATAATATTATCTTCTTTAGCCTTGTTGCTAATCCAGTCCAAAACCAAAGAAGAAGCCTGGAACATCAAACATTGACTTATCTGAAGGAATATAACATCTCAACCTTTAGTTAAAATTCACCATAAGCAAGCTGCCCAAATGTGGAGGGGGTCATTCAATTATATATTTCAGTTTTGTCAATAAAAACTGCAACAAAAAAAAAGCCTCACAACCCACTAGGGTAACAAACACATTGACTTATCTGAAGGAATATAAAAAAACAATCTTTAGTTAAAATACACCATAAGTAAGTATTACATTTATAGTTGTACTTACAAGGTTATAAAAATCAATGTATGTACATCAAAAATCAGATGACCTTGAGGCTGGCATTTGTCCTTTAGGGTTCAATAATGGAAGTTAAGCTCTCTCTCTTACTGTGTTGTGTAAAAGACTAAAAGGAAAGGCAAGCTCTGCACTATGTTGGTGATAATTCCAACAGCCTCTCTACAGTCACCAGCAAGCAATTTTATACAGGCTGGGAATCGTGTGGGTTTAGCATTTCAGGAAAAAAAAAACTTATATTGGCAATATTTTCTGAAGCCAGAGAGAGAGATAAAATCTGATTTATATTTGATATTCTACAGATAAAAAAGCAATGTGTGCTGTTGTAACAGTGGGAGCAGGGAAAGTCTGTGAGCAGGGACCCACCCTCCTGCAACAATCTGTGCTCAGAATAAATACAAATGCTGCAACTTTCTGCTCTCAGACACTCAGGTTTAAATTCACGGCAAGGAACGCAAATGCAAAAAGGAACAAGTGACAAAGTTTCAATAAGGTCAAATAGTGAGTATCTGAATACCAGGTGAATCAATTCTAAAAACTACAAAATATTTAATGTTTTAAAGGTAATTGTCTCAAAAGTCATGGCATAGACAAATTGAATCAGCATCGAGGAACAATGGCTACAAAATAAAGCTCACTGACAGGGGTAGACTGGCCAAGAAAAGAGACATTTACCCTACAACACCTTAAGTCCCTGAATTTAAGAACCAGACAGGGAAAAACAGGCAGGGGCAAAAAAAAAAAACAACAACCACACAATTCTTGAACTATACACAAGACCAGGGAGCCAGGGGACAGGAGGTGCAGCAAGTAATGTTTGATAAGATGCAGAGAATGCACTTTTCCATCAATCTGCACCTCTACTGAAGTGGCGATTTCTCTAAGATTGCAAGGGAACCTCAGCTTGTCAAAAAAAAAATGTCAAAAATTAAATTGTCAAATATGTACAGTTGTGTTAACATTTCATTGACTACAAATGCGTTAGAACACGTTCATCTCAAAGACGAGTTCGTTCAGAATCAGCTACTTATCACAAATCGACTGACTCGATTTTGTTAACTCCTGTAGCGTCAATGCATTTGCCCGTAGAAGCTGAGCGTCTATTCACTTCAATAGGACTGCAGGGAAAGGTTTTTTTCATTGCTTTGAAACTCGCCGGTCATTGGATAAATGCCACGATTTTGTCCCGCCCCCTGACACTGAGCGTCTCTGGGGGTGAATGGAGCTGGGTCTGGACGCGGAGCTTCTACAAGATGATTAGAGGATCAGTCGAAAGGCTGAATCCCGTTTTGATTGACAGCTATTTTGAGATCTACACCTTCACTTAATCACTGGGAGCTTCAGTCCCATCGCGGATTTTGCGAGTGAAGTCGAAAGACAAACTGCAACCCATTTCAAGCCATTTTCTTGAAAAGGAACGGAGGGCAGAATTTATGTACTGTATAAATAAATTGACAAATTTTATGATGTAAGCCGACAATGAGCTTCCCCTCTTTGAAAGACCAGCAGCCACCACTGCTCTACAGCCACTGCCAGCCAGCATGGGCATGTTACTCTTACTTTATATTAGCAACAGTAAATATTGATTATGTGTGCACCCGCTGTAAATTCCTGTATATAACAGAATAATCTGTGATTTTAAAGGAATTTTAAAATTTAACATGCAGCATTTTTGGCCTTGTGGTAGAATCACACTGGTAGAGCAGATAACCCTTGTGGTGGTGTGTTGTTTCTTTTCTCATGTATAGCTGAGCTAGTAGGTTCTGAAAGTTCCTGTCTTATTTCTGAAGGCTGGAAATTCACAGACAGCCAGAGCAGACTGTCACTTCTGCGCTATCCCTGTTCTATCTACTTTTCCCGTTGTGGGTTGAGGATATTTTTGTCTTTCATTTGTTACTTTGTTTCTATTCATTTAACATTAAAATACCTTTTATTTTGTGATTATCATTTTTTTATATTAGTGGATTTGTAGCCACAGTATTATTCTACCTTGATTTAACCTTTTGAACTTTTTGCAGGTGGGTGGATTTACCTGGCTCTTCAATACCAAGGCTTGTCCAGCCAGTTACAATTCCAACAGAAAGGAAGAAGAAATTCTTCCCAGAAGAATGGAGCCTGTTATGTTTAATATTGACTGTAAGCTAATTTTAAAACCTATAAATTTGGGCCAACATTTATTTTCTGAGATAAGTGTTCACAATTAGTTTATTACTGATTCTCACATTAATATGCAATATGGTTCTTTATAGGTATTTTCTATTTGAGTGATGCAGAATTAATCTCCCTACAGGTGTAAAGTAAAATAGCAATATTATTAAATAATAATAATAATCATACAAAGACAATGCGCTTAATAGCCCTTAGTAAACTAAGCAGCCTTGTGTAATACCAGTAGTAGTAATAAACGAGTCGTAAATGAACATATGCATACATTTTGTTATTGATTTCAGTTCTTACTATTGCTATGGAGAAGAAAACTGTCTCACAATGTCGCAGTATAGTTGGAACATCAATTAGAATCTGCCGCATAAGTTTCATTCAGATACACAACAGAAGAACCATGCCATGGGCTGCATTCTTTCTTTTTGTCTAAGGGAAACACTGGCTGAAGAGACTGCAGTGTATTAGTGCGTATGTGTATGTGTGTGTACCACCTCCTGAGCCTGTTTCCATGGCAATGTTAAGCACAGGTCCACCATTCAGAACTCATGGTCACTAATCCTCCTCTAAAGTAATCCCTTAATATTTTATTCACATCTGCATAGGTTTGTCCACAGCCGTTCTAATGTACTCTGAGAATTGGTTGAAATAAATTGAAAAGATTTAAGGTGACACCACATTTACAGCCTCTGTAATGTACAGTCGATGAAGAAGTAGGTACATGCCACCTTCAGTTCTATCGAACAGCATGAGGTGGGCCCAAGCATCCCATGTGTTTGTGGTGATACCCTATGGTTGCCTATCACTAAACCTGATCCACCTTGGTCTCATCAGTCTGAAGGATATCGTTCCTGAACATTTGTGGTTTGTTCTGATGCAGTTTTGCAAACCGAGGTCATGCTACTAGATTTTTTGGAGAGAAAGCTAGCCAGCCTTCCATGAAAGTCAAACTCAGTCATTTTCTAACTGAGCTGTTGTGAACATGTTTAATCTGCTTACAGAGGCATGTACAGTAGGTCATATAATGTAGCTTTTGGATTTCTCTTTACATCTGAGCATTAAATTGTCGTTGGAATGACTAAACATTGGACTGAATTAGGTGGGACGCCCACTTCTAGAAAGACTGCCAACCGGAAATGGTTTCATTGTTAAAACAGCCTCAAATAGAGGCTATAATTGTCTGTTAATCAGCTGTGGACATACTACTTAGTAACTAAGATGTGCTTCAAAATCAAGTATATAACATTAAAGAATAAAGTATATGTTTTCAACTTTGTGGACACAATTTTGAGATAGCCCCTTTCCCAAAGCAAGGTCCAATAATTCACCATTTTCTGGAAAGCTTGAAAAGTTGTTATAGCTGAAAAGGGGAAGGGGAGACTTGGTATTAATGCCCAAGGTTTTAGAATGTCGTGTCTGAGAGACAGAGAGAGCTTATAGTCCGGATTTAGCGCCATCTGATGTCCACCTTTTTGGACGCTCAAAGAAGCTTTAAGGGGAAAAAGACTTTCATGTGATGATTTGAAAGCAGCAACGCAACCAAAAACATTTTTTGCTGATGGCATTAAAAAAATTGGGTACGACACTTGGAATAATGCATGGGAAGATGGCTATGTAATGTAGGTGATGTAATTTGTTTTTGAAATTCTTTATAAATAGTTAAAAAAATTCAGAAACTTTTTTGAAGAACCCTCGTATATAGTCATGGAAATGTCTTAAAAAATCTGGACATATTTGACACTGGCACTACAAGACACCAACCTCTAAATCTGCATGCAAAATAAATAAATAAATAAATAGACCACACAATACATGAATATCAAAAACGACTTTACTCCTCCTCTGGCAATAGGCACCTTAAGAAAGTACAGTTCATGTAGGTTTAAAGCGTAACATCCAAATGCGCTTCAGTAATACAAAAACATGATAAAGGCAGTGTATGATTTTTACTTTCAGATCTCATTTCTAACATCATGTATCTTATAGTTGATGCCTTTATCATTTTGACCTTGATGAACAAAACTACACATTTTACACTGTGTTTAGGTAAATCTCAGTGGTCATGCACAGCGTTTTCTGTATCGCTCTGAGACTTAGAACCTAGTTCAGTTGCCTTTTTTAATATTACTAGAAAACTTCAAAAACACCGATTTGCTTGACTGAATGGCTTAATAAAGTTTACAATGAGAATGTGTGGACTGTTTTTAAGCACTGTTAAGCAGTATGTTTAGAGATGATTTAGAAACTAATCTGGCTTTGTTACTACAGCAAAAACCGGGACAACAGATCTTTACAAAATGTGACATTGATCAATGTGTCGTTCTGTTAGTTTGAATATAGTTTGTGCACATTAATCTGTCCACATTTTAAGCAAAAGTTACAAAATAAAAAGATTCAGTGTTGTTTACAAAACATAATAAAATCCAATAAATGTTACAGCGCTGAGTAAGATCTCGAAAAGCTCTTAATCTTTGTTATAAAAGTGCAATGTATCATTTTTTAAAAACACAACTGAATCAGTACAGTGAATATAAAGTAAGTCTACACACCACTGTTATAATGCCAGGTTTTTGTGATGTAAAAAAATCAACTCAAGGTAAATCATTTCAAATTTAGTTCCAATATCATTTTAAATAATAGTTCCAAATATCAGTCAATTTTGGCACAAAACCTTCAGTCCTTTGCTAAAAAGCTGAGCAAAAAGAGGAATTTCACCTTTCTGCATGACAACAGCCCAAAGCATACCTCCACAACAACAAAAGAATGACTATACCAAAGGAGTATCAAAGTTTTGGAATGGCCTAGCCAGATCTTCGAATTTAATCCGAATTTAATCTGTAGGGTGACCTGAAGAGGGCTGTACTTAGTAGATGCCCTTGTAATATAATAGATTTGGAGCACTTTTGCTAGGAAGAGTGGGCAAAGATTGCCAAGTCAAAATGCCATACTAACAGACTTCTCCTCAAAAAGACTGAATGCTGGCATACAATCCAAAAGTGCTTCAACAAAGTATTAGTTTAAAAGTGTACATATTTATGCAACCACATTATTGTAGGTTTCTTATTCTTACCCCCCACCCCAAAGATTTGATTTTCAATTGAATTGTACAGATCATAGATCAATTGAAGGTGATCAATTTGAAATGATGCAGCTTGGTCTCATTTTTCACACATCACACAAACCTGGCATTGTCACAGCAGTGTATAGACTTTTTTCCAATGTACATGTCCTTTGGTATTAGAATACCACATATTCACTCTATTTACACTGCACAGATTTTGCTTTCAAAAGCCCAAGGCAATCATGAATCAAATCACAAATAACAACCACATTAAAGGTGGACAGACTGTATGACAATGCACACTTCAATACAAACAGTAAAGATCATTACTCAAATCTATGCATTGGAACCCCTCAAAAAGCAAAGATTGGCTTATACAATTCAAACAAAGTTTGTTCTGTTCCCACCAGTTATCATATTGTGTATGTATCTCAACATAATACAAGGCTCATTATTTCTGTAATACATTTACATTTGCATTTTTACTTTATCTTGTTGTTTGAGCCCATTTTACTATTAACAATACAGCTAAATAGGTCAATTATATCATTAAATATTGATGTATGAGCTTCTTTATGCTTAAGTAAAATAGTTTTTTTAAAGAATCGTTCCTTGTGCTAGCCCAAAATAAGTAATAACTAGCTGACCGGCTAACCACTTTTAACCAGAAAGTATGTTAGCCCTTGTCTGTTAGAGGTAGAATTGAGAGAGATTTCGATATAAAAGTAACATATTATTTTAGCATGTCATTTCAGTTTATCCTTTAATTGTGATTGATTTATGACTTTGTCAGATCAAGATCAACATATCAGAAATCTCTTTTCTGTCTTCTATTATTAGCCAATCTTCTAAAAAATATTTTTCAGAATACCAGTAATAATTAACAAGAACTGTGACGCATTTCTGCCATGTTTGATAGCATATAAGTACAGATACAGAATACAGCCAAATGTATGTGTGCAGCCCTAATTATAGTTTGTGTGTATAAAATCAGGTACAGAGGAACCTCGATTTAACAGACCTTCATTTAACAGACAAAATTTGGCTGGTCTGATTGTTTAAAATTCCCATGAGAAGCGCACCAAGACCAGTAATTCAGTAATTGTCCGCTAGCCATCGCACGTCTCTGTTTACATGAGTGATAGGCTTTATTTTGTCAGGAGTTTTGCTTTGTTTTCACCTTTTCTGTGTTTTATGCTTATTTTTTGCATTAAATCACACTGCTCCAGTAGCCACCAGCAGTGACTCGGAGTAATAGATACTTGAGTCCCCACTATACGACCACGTCAAAAAAAAAAAAAAAAACATCTCCACCACCACACAAGGTAAGTGACATTTCTCCCTAGTAGTTCAGTACATCAATTTTAATATGTATTTACAGGTTTTACATTATATATTTACATATCTATTTACGTTGTTCATTTTAATGTTTATTATATGTGCATGTTTAGCACTTTTGTGGACCTTAGTGCTGTGTTTTCATATATTTTCACACCCCCTGAAAAAAAAACCTAGACGTTATAGACAATCGCATTTACGGACCAGTGCTCCCTTCTTTTAGTCTGTTAAATCGAGGTTCCTCTGTAATGGTCGGTGGACAGTGTAATATTCACATACTTTTCGACATATGGTGTATCATATGGGTAACGTTACACATATATAGCAATTAAATAAATAATTACAGCTCATAATGCCTGTATTATTATAGGATATTTGCTCTATTGTTGGTTTGAGGTTGTATTTTGTTCCTTTTCCAAAACTGGTACATACTGTACATACTTAATATGGTTCACTAGCAGTAGCCTAAATGGCTGCAAATCAAACCTGTTAAGGTTTAAGGTCCAAACAATTCTAGTACAATAATTTATGCTTTTGTGCACTTTAAAGCAAGTTCTGGCCAAGTAACTGAACTCCAGGCTGTACGCACCTACCTTTCAGTCATCAATAAAACCAGACTTTTAAAACCCATGATATAAAACATGTAAAAACATTCTGCATTGATTTTTCCCTTGCAGGACGAACGGTTGCTACTGGCTGACTGGACTGGATTCATGCTCTAAGGGCTAAGCGGGCACTCAAGTTGTCCTATACTGTCCTGGGAGGCAGCTGCCGTTTGTACGTGCCAGCCAGAGCTTTGGCTGCGCTGTAAATCATCTGTCTGCGGGACATGCCGGTGAAGGCCAGGTGCCAGTCTGTTCGGCTGACGTTGGGCATGTTCCTCTCCAGTACCTCACCTACGGTCACCAGCAAGCCAGACCAGCGCAGGCTGTAATCCGGAGGAGTGAGAGACTGAGCCTGCAGAACAGAATCATATGGTTAGAGAGCTAAGTAGTATCCAATAATAAGTAGTATCCAATAAATTGTCAGATACAGATTTTTTCTTTTTATAGGCACAAATTTCCACACAGAGACTGGAGTCGGCTATAGCTAGGGCGGAAGTTACTCCATATTAATGCCACTGGTTTTGGAATGGGATTCCCAAAAAATGCATGGTCAGGTGTCCACATTTTGCAGTATTAAACCTGTTTTTTTTATCTTAATAAAGATTTCTTTATTAAGATTTACTTTTATCAAATTAACAACAACAGATTAACAATAAACTGAATTAACAATAGAGACTGTGAAAAACAAACCAACCCAATAAAATAAGGGGGGGGAAGGCTCTCTCTTCTACGCTGGAGTAATACAGCATTCCTTAACAATATTAGGGACAGACGACCAAGTTTTATAAAAGATATGTAGACCCCCCACCTTCCTGCCCCAACCTGTAAGCCGGTATCTTTTTGTTTCAAACTCTAATATGCTCTGTATAGTTTGTTCCTGTTCACCTTCACTGTCTACAGGATCTAAACGCTTGCAGTTACAAAGTGTTTTTTAATATTTGCTTCGCTGACAGTTTGGCAGGTATACTTTTAATCACAGGATATGAAGCAAGACTACAAGACATTTTAAATGAATGATACGATTCTAATTAATAAGGCAGGACTGAGGCTGTCAGGGACAGAGCTGCAGCCAACATCACAAGCCTGTTACATATACAGTGTGTGTGTGTGAGTGTGTGTGTGTGAGAGAACTACTTTTGTTATTTTGCTATTTTTAAAGAATATTACAAATGAATAAATCTAAAATGTTCCATAAGAAACTCCTAAGTGATTTATGAACAATAAAGGCTTGCAAGTCTTTTAGAGAGACCGTCATAATTTGCTAAGAGCAAAAGCTGTCAGTGAGCACTTTTGACTTTTATAACATATATCTGGCAACCCTGATTATAGAAAAAAAAGATTTTAAAATACAGTAATGCTTTTAACAAGATAAAATGAGTTACCCTGCATCAAATGGTTCATCAGCAATATTAAATCCCCCTCATACCAGTTTATGGTTTCAAAACCAGTATCTTTATTAAAATGTCTGAGCTTAATGTAATTATTTGTAGATTTTTTGTAGGTTTGGGTGTAAAAGTACTGCTGCTCACCTGCTGTACGTGTTCCAGAGCTATGGGTGTAGCCTGTGTAAACGTCTCGATATGGATCCCAAAGGCAGGGTCATCCAGAATCAAACAGCCGATGTCAAACCACCTAGTGGAAAGCATCAAGTTAGACCATGGGAGCCAGAGCATCAATACCGAAGGCAAACTGGGGGCTGAGGAGTAAAGTTATCTGGAACCACTGGAAACATTAGCTTTTATAAAATAAGACTAAAATTAACATTCCTCAACATATTAACAAATGTCTTTTAGTTGTCAGAATAGAGAAGTTTAAAAAGGAATTCAAAAATTCATCAACAGCCATATTTCCAATAAAAAGTCACATCAGTAAAGTGTTTACAAAGGCTGTGTTCCAAATCACAGACTCCTGTAATACATAGTACACAAAATTCCAATCGCTGCAACCACCTTCCTTACTATTCATTTCACACTGTGTAGTTTAGAACACAGCAATCACTGTGTTCGACTTTTACGTCAATAAAAGCACTCATGTGGTTTTGAACACAGCCTGTACTGATACTGATGCTGTATATTTTCCTACTCTTTTGTCTTTAATCTTCCCAAATATGCCCACGTCATCCCTAATCTTAACCAGCTGCACTGGCTAACAGTAACTTCCCATATTATGTACACAATATTGCTTATTTAGTTTGAAGCCATATCTCAACAAGAGTATATGTGTTACATGTGTGTTTTCTCAGTACTGTGATTAAACCAAAAGGCCAAACAAATGCCAGTAGGTGAATTGGTCTATCTAAAATAAGCCTTAATGTGAAAGTATGTGCTGGACTGACAGTCCTCTGTGCAGGTTGTATTCCTGTACTGTGCACCAAGGTCAGAAAACAAACCCGGGCTTATTTCCAGCTGTGCAATTCTACAAATTATGAACGCATCCTAAAACTAATACTTTATGTTCAATGTTATTTATTTGCTAGACGAATTTACTAATCTACCTTGCATTTAGGCCAAAAGAGAAATGGTGTAGCGTTTCTTTTTTAATGAACCCCAGTCTCTGGGAAAATTTAAATGTAATAAATGTGCCCATACTATACATTAACAATAAATGCAGGGGTGTCTAATTTAAGCAGCATAGCTTAGCAGAAACAAGCACATCCCAATCTGTACGGAGCCATTCCATCAGCATAAAGCTTCTGCTGTTTAGAGATAATAAAGGGCAAATTGGGTGCAATCAGAGTGGCCTTGCTTCCTGCATCTCATGAAAATACCACCCACGGATTCAAGACATGCGTTAGTATTCCCTCCTACAAAAGACAGCAACAGCAGACACTTCTACAACTTACTGCTGCATCCACCAGCATAATATGCTGTCAGATTATTAAAAAAAATCAGTTGTTTTTAAACTAAAGCTTTAAGAGAGACAGTTTGTCAAGTAATTATGAACATGACACCTGCAAAATCATAAACGTCATCACAAGCAATAATTCATTTTCCGTGAGGATGGCAGGTAATTTGGCTTAGGATCACCTTGAAAGATCACACCCCACATGGTAAATGAATTATTGTGCACACAGTAAAAGCAACAGGAGGTCCACCATCACAAGCTAGGATGAATGTACAGAACAAAACAAAAGACTAGACTGTAAGCATGCTCTCTCTGTAGGGGAGTGTGGAAGATTTGAGCATGCTTACTTATCTGGGAAGAGCTCGGCTATAAAGTTCTCCACAGAGACCACAGGCTGTTTCTCGTGGATTATGGCAGTACGACGCAGACTGTCGATGCGTTCCTGGGCGCCCTGCAGAAATGAAAAGATACATCAATACGACTACAGCACTTTTATTTTTTACAACCACTCAGTTATAGAGCGACACAAACAATGAACTCAGCACGGAGACACTGTTTTGCTCTTGTAAAATATTCTGCAAGTAATAATACAAGTTGGCCAACAATATAAGCTGATCTTAGGGTTCATTTTATTTTCAGATTAAGATTTTAATGTCATGTTATGATATTAAAGTTCAATTAAAACAAACAATGCATCACAAAATTAAAATAAATAATAAAGCAGCCGCTCAGGTGGCGCAGCGGTAAAAAGAAACGTGCTGCAACCAGGGCTGGATTCTGAGAAGCGTGGTATCGAATCCAGCCTTGCTTTACCGGTTCGAAGCCGAGTGGCTATATGAGCAACGATTGGCCGGTTGCTCATGTGGGGGGTGGGACAAAGAACCGGATGTGGGTCTCTCTCTGTCAGAATGCGATTGCGTTCTCTGCCGGGTGATTTGGAGGCGCTTACACAGAGATGGGAGAGGGTGCCCTTAGGGTGTGTCTCTCCGCATGCAACGCTAGGTGGCGCCAACTCATCAATGTGTGGGTGGCAAAGATGCATCTGGCTGCTGCTCGTGTTTCGGAGGGGATACGGGTTAGCTTCAATCACCTCCGTCAGGGCAGGGTTCGGCATAGACAGAGAGGAAGCACGATGCTAATTGAACAATTGGATGCGCTAAAAAGGGGAGAAAAAGGGGTAAAAAATTAAAACTAAATAAATAAATAAATAAATAATAAAAATGGTGGCAATTTGGTCCTGCTGTGGTTCACAAGATATAACGTAAAGCTTCCACAAAGGGGCGTTCGTGTACAAATACATTTTGTGTTTATGTGCCTGTTAAAATTAGTTTATTTATTTATTATTATTTTTCTCTGTGACCCATTTTTTTGGCTTGGTTTGAAAAACCCTGAATTAGTGTATTGGTGATTGGCTGAAATTAGGCAGATAAAGTTACTTATATATTTATAAACATATATATTTTGCTACACCAGGTTAT
Organism: Trichomycterus rosablanca; assembly: GCF_030014385.1. Lineage (NCBI taxonomy): Eukaryota > Metazoa > Chordata > Actinopteri > Siluriformes > Trichomycteridae > Trichomycterus > Trichomycterus rosablanca. Next base: position 23,456,870 of record NC_086005.1, on the reverse strand, counting down.
AAAGTACTGGTAGACTGTTTGTAATTGTAAATAAAACCCCTGTGTATTGCTGTGCACACTTTTTTTCCTATTGTAAATATTGCACCCCTTCCACTGTATAGCACCTTTCTTAATTACTGTATAAAGATGTCACTGCACTCGTTAGGACTCGGTTTCATCTGTTTTCTTTTAATGTTACAGCCTGACCCTAGACGGGACATAACAGAGCACTTGTGTTTGTGTGGTCCTTATATTCAAGTTGCTGGTCTGGGTAGATTTTGCACATTATGTTAAAACAACCCACCTTAAGTCCAGCTGCATAGCCAACTGGCTGAGGAGCAATGTTGGATTGGCTTGCTTCACCAGTCACCATTGCCAGGCCAAACACCTCCTGAAAGGCATCACGCACTGCTCCTACTTTCACTTCCTTATCAGACGTCACCACAATGTCCACGTCACCTCCAGACTCTGTGACACCAAATCAATTTTATTGAACATATTACAGTGGCTTCCCATCAAACATCATTTCATTTTACTAAAAAAATCTTAATTTTATAAAATGAACAGTACTAACTGATGTATGGAGCCATTCCAGGATCTAACGTAGTGATCATGGACTCCACAGAGTGCTTTGTCTTGTCCAGGACTGTTTTCACCATGGGGTTGCCAGCAACACCCTAAATTAGACATAAGTTAGATGTCAGATATCCACCGAGACATTATAAACAAACTAATTGATTTTAAAATGTGTTTTAGATCCATTTTAGGTATCACATGTTACCTTGATGAAGCCCCATATTCCTCCTCCAGAGGCGGCAACCTGGACAGAACTGGGATCCTCATGTTCCTCTGGGAAAGTAATGGGGGAGCCCACAGCCAAACCACCTGACATCACTGGCTGCTGCATCATTGGGTTGGAAACTACACCTAAATATAATAAAACAATATGAGACAAACAGAGATAACTTATAACTTGTAATTTGTATTATCTTGGGGGTCTAAACATGAAACTCTTTACTAATAACTATTTAACGTAGCTAGACATCTACTGTCATTTCTTTGGTCAAGTACTTATATCAGGTATGACTTCTCATCTAGTACTGTACACAAGTAAACAACCTACCTGGCATGGGTGGAGGACTGGAGAAGCTGGGCATAAGTGGAGTCTGTGGGGTGCGTCCGGCATGCCCACGTGTGATGTCATACCCTGCACTAACATTAAAGCTAGTGGTGGGTGGTCCCATGGGTGGGGGAGCTAGCACCGGGCCTAGAGGAGGCTGACCAGCGGGGAAAGTGTAAGCTACGTGAGGGCTGCTGTAAGGTAAGCCTCCGGTCAAAGGAGCAGGGGCTGGCGAGGCTGTAGATAAAGGCTGCATGGGGCTCAGGGTGAACGGAGGAGGTGCGGAGGACTGGATGGGAGGTAGGGTGGAGGTCACTGCTGTGGGTGGTGCTGGTGTGGAAAAGCTCTCAGGGGCAAAGTTGGTGACGTTGGTACTGCTAGGAAGGTTCATTGGACGAGAGACACCTAAAAAGAGCATAAAATGTGTTTTTTTTTTATGTGGCTATTTATTTTAAAAATGTGTCTACAATCAAGACAGCTTGTAAAAAAATCCTTTCGTGGTACCATTTTTTATTATGATGTTTTTCTATGTGCAATTTTAAACTTGGCTAAATAACCAACAAACTGTTTTTATGCTCTCTTGCTAGAATTCTAATAAATGTCTTGCTTTTTAAAAAAAAAAAGCCACAATGCAGGACTACCCCGGCAAGGATGCCAATCCATCACAGGGCTTCGATCAACCCCACCCCATAGACATAGCCAATCAAGTCTGTGTGAACGGCCGGCCAGCCAGCAGCATCGCTGAAAGTGGTGGGCTGATATAATAGACCACTGTGCCACACAAACAATATAAAATAAGTTATTAGAAATAATGGCCTCTCTACTAAATGAAGTACATCATGTTAAAATAAATATCAGCAACATGTCTTGCTGCAAGAGTCAAAGGCCCATGAAGTTGCCTGGGAGTATCAAGATTTATGGGCACCCGGGATGACATTGTGGGTTTAAACAATGCTGTGACTTTGACTTTACACTTTATAACAAGCTGGGAAAACTGCCCAAAGCTACAATTATTCCTACGACAGTTCGCTGATACGAAGGTCTCCTGAAAGTCAGTCAAATTATTAAAGGGTGTATATTCACAAACAAGCCCCTGACCAAACACAGCCTTCTTTGCAGATCGGCTCAGATCTGCTCCCCTGCAGAGCTTCTATAGCTGCTGGACATCTATTACTCAGTGAGAGATAACATCATTGCTTAAGAAGGCATTAGAGAGTACAATCCAAGCAACTAGCTGTAACAAAGTTAGAGGCAATAAGAGTAATTCAGGGTGATTTGGGTTTCGTCGATTGACCAAAACAGTGCCAGATAGTCGAATTAAAAAGAATTGGTGGAGTTCAAACTTTTAAGAAATGCTTTTGTAACCCTTTCAAATCATGATACACCTTCACTTGTGAAGATCTGACTTGGATCCGATGTTCTTTAAATACAACAGGGTGCAGAAACACAACTGATCATCCCACTGACCACTGACTGAAAACACTTGACTCTAATTTTACTTACAGATTAACAGCTAATCCATGTGGTTTACATACATTTGCTATTCACAGATATGCAAGACTGGATCATTTCCTTTAATAAACAAAATGATCAAGTATAATAATCTTGTCTCATTGGTGTAATTGGGTTCTTTTGATCTACTTTAAGGAATTCTGTAAAACTCTGATGATGGTGTAGGGCAAATCTATGTATACATATAAAACACGTAAAGAGTTCACAAACTTTTACATTTATTGCTGTCAGAGCACAACGGATTACATTTAATTAAAGCAGACACGTAGTTGGATATTTACTGCAATCTTGCCCGCTATATCTCAGTTTATTTTGCTTGAGAAACGTTCTACCCAGGTCTTACCCATGGTGAGAGGAGGGGGACTGATGGCAGATGCAGCATTGGGGGGAGGTGGAGGAGTGCTGGGTGGAGTCGTCTCTATTCCACTCTCTTCCATCATTTTCCCTCACTTTTGCCTGTGGTGGTGGGGGAAACACAGTTCCTTTATTTTTTACTCGACATGACACAGAGACACTTGGCAGACACTGACTTATTGAAACATGCATGCTGACTGGTCCTCAACATAATCATCATCATGTAATTACATGCACCCACATCAAACTGTATTATGTAGTACAGTATATGTTATGTTTGGATGTTGGGTCAACATCCCAGTATCATTTCTGAGAAGGATGCCCAGTACATGTTGGCAGGATCACTGTTTATGAGAACTCCCTATCCAGTTACTAAATTCACAGAATATCTGATTAAAGAATATCTGATTCTTTAAATGATGATGCAAACTGGGTCAGCTTTTAAATAGACAACCAACCGTCGTTAGTTGATAGTTAACAAATAATAAACAAGCTTGAATTAAATGCCACTTTTGAAGATTGTTCTTTATCTCATTAACAATCAAGAGTCAACATCCAATCTCCTTACTCTTCAATGCCCAAATGTCAGTTTCTGTATTTCTTCACACTGCCTCCCTGCAGACAGGAGCTATCAGACAACTTTTTCAGCCACGTCTTCGGTTTTTCATCCGATTAAAAGACTAAGATAAGTTCTCTAGAACAGACAGACTGTTATACAGTCCAGAGTTTAATTATTGCTTCTCTAAAATGCCTATTTCATTGTGCATTTAAGAAACTGTAATATCAAGGCTATGTCTCCATAATCTCCACATTCCCTACACAGAGATGCTACACGTAGCGCGAGGTGATGGTTTTTTTTACCCTATATAGTGCACTACATGTTAACTTAAAAGCTGTTTGGGACTCGACCGCTCTTCCATTGAGCTAGCAGTTAACCTCACTATACAGCTTTCAGGCACATTCTAAAATACAAACCAGGTCAGAAAATAAAATATAACTGTATGACCGGGCATGGTTTAAAACATTAAGGTTTTGGCAATATTATGCCGAGCAAATCAGCAGCTGATACTGAACATAACTGATATACTTAGTTGAGTTACTCATTAACAGCGACCTAATTCCCAGTACTTGAGTAAAACAAACAGCAAAACAAGCAGTGTTTGACATGCAAAGCACTATAAATGATGCTTCTCTTACCTGACCGTCGTATTTTTGTGTTATACGTCGGAAAATGCTAAATTACATCCAGTGAAGTCCACACAACTCGATTATTACTGTCGAAAATGGCCGCGTCCGAATGACGTCAAAATCCTGCCACGTCTGTAGTAACTGTGGGCGGAGCGACCAGAGAGGGAGCGTGGATGGCCTCGTTTAAAATACAGCTGAGGCCCTACATAGTGCACTACTATTACTGTCTAAATCAGTACTACTTAATAAAGCAATAAGCCACGAGAAACCGTGCGTTAACTCCGCTTCGCGTCGTGCCAAAACAGCCTTCCCCGTGATAAAATCATAGCAGTAACGCACGGTCTCGAGTGGCTTACTGCTTTTATAAAACGGCGGTCAACATAAAATATAATAAAATACAACAATGTTTAATTTATAAATGTTTTCATTCACAAAAACACTTAGAAAAAGCATTCTTCCGCGAAATCAGGTAGTCCGTTAACAGTGTTGCTAGGCAACATGAGGGCGAACATAACATTCGCAATAAACATTCCTCCACAAATACTATTACACTATTTCTTGAACGAAACACCCGCTTAATGATTAGGATTACTGTTTATATTCATCTGGACATTTCCATGTATAGTACATGACTTAAAATAGTGTTCAACCATGTTTGTACTTTTCTTCTCAGCGGCGTATTAATATGGAAAGATGTGAGGTGGTCATAGGTGTGCAACCTTGTCATAGGGGATTTTACAACGGCTTCGAACGCGGCTCAGCCAATCAGATAAATCTGATTGGCTGAGCCGTGTTCGAAGCCGTTGTAAAATCCCCGATAAACGCACACCTAGGACCACCTCACATCATTCCATATTAATACGCCACTGAATGGAAAAAGTAAAAGTTATTTTCGCCCTCATGTTGCCTAGCAACACTGTTAATCGGACTACCTTGCGTCGCGGAAGAATGCTTTATTGCAAGTTTATACACAATAAATACATTTATGATTAAAAATGGTTGTATTTATTGTATTTTATGTTGACCGCCGTTTTATAAAAGCAATAAGCCACTCGAGACCGTACGTTACTGTTAAGATTTTAGCACGGGGAAAGAAGTTTTAGGCACTCCGCTTCGCGTCGTGCCGAAAACGTCATCCCCGTGCTAAAATCACAGTAACGCACGGCCTCTCGTGGCTTATTGCTTTATTCTTCCACGTACGAGCGCAACAGCCGTCTGCAGTGTTCTTGCCCGAATCGTTTTTGGTTTCTTTGTGCGTGGTTGCGCACTCATTTTCACAAACAGTGTAGTTTACAAAAGGGAAAATGCAAAAATGTCGCAAACTTCGCTGTGTTTTGTTGTGGTACCGTCACGTTGTTATGTTGTTAAAATCCTAACAGACATCAGTACGTTGGTAGGCATTGGAAGATTGTAAGTTTTTGAATACTTTGCTTTGCACAAACAGAAATAGGGGCAATATGGAAATAATAGTGTAAACTATATGTACGTAAAGGACGGACGCACCTTACGCACTTTGCGCACCCTACGGAGCATGCGTAGTGAGGCTCCTATTCTGTCTGCACATGCGTAGTGAGGCTCATATTCCGTGTTTGTGTTTTGGTGAATGAGAGCTCTTTTCTTTTGACTTTGTGCTTAAAAATGTTAACAGAAAAGCATCTATTTTTATTTTAAATTAACAAGGACACGTATTAAAAATATTTAATAATAATATTTAATAATAATTCGGTCACTATTAATTAATACAACTGTATGCAAACTTTTGACTGTAACAGTATGTGGTCACCACTGATGAGCTACCATGGTTGGGCCCTGTCTCATTTGTCACACTAAATGTACTTGTGCCATAATTGTTAAATCAACAATCATAACCCATAGCATGACAACATGTGGTTTAGTTGACACATTTTATTGCAAAACCAAATTCAACATACATTTCATAAAGGCTACTTAAAAAACAAGATAACGTGAGAAAAGTGGTAGTATAAGGCAAATATTGTAGAAGAAGTAGAAAAAAGAATGACAATTGTGCAATTTCTTTTTTTGGAAAATAAAGATATATACATTGAAACACTTATATTCATCCTGGTCAGTTAATACAAGTATGTACTGGCATTAAAACTGGTAATTACTGTGGAAAGTTCAAAAGTGTTCTGCAAAATGTAGTAGAGGCCATTTGAGCCCTACTGGGAAATGGGGTCACTGAAAGGAGAAATAAAGGAGAAAATAAAACATAGTTAACAGGAAGCATACTACAACTTTCTGCATGTTGCATTATCAATTACATTATCAAACTTTAGAACACAGAAATCAATGTACATGAATTAAGTGTATTTACAAAACAAAATGTTCTAGCAAATTCTTCTAAGAAATGTAACAGCTATATACAATTATACAAATGTACCATCTGGCTTGGAGTAGTTAAGACCGGAGGCTGCGGTTGTCTTCGCTGCGAACGCCTAATAATCTGAATACTACACATTTAAAGGTTATGTGTTATATGTATTAGACAACATTGAAATATTTAGGCTGATTACATTTCCACCTTAATGCAAAAGTCCAGCTTGAGCATTATTGCTCCAGAGCAGTGGTATTTAGATGTGTTTGATGTTTTTCCGAACTATTTTATTTTTGTATTGTTTTAACAGGTATAAAACCTTCTTTCTTCTTTTATTTTTCTTTATTTCTGAAGTTATTTTAATTATTTAAATACTGTATATTGCTGTAAAACACTCCAAGCTGCATTATTTGTATTATTATTATTATTATTATTATTAATAATAATTATTATTACAGTTAGTAGATAGCTGGAATTATTGTCAGTTAAAAGTCTGACCTAGAGCAAATATTAATTCTGTATTATTTTATTTTATTTCATTTTTAATTATTAGAAACTGCCTTTTATTTGCAGAAAGTATAAAACACTCTTCCAACAGTTTAAATACCGCTGCTCTGGTGTAGACTGAGTTAGCAAAATTACACTAAGCTACTAGGTTATCGACTAGGGTGGCACAGAAGTGCAGCAGGTATTGTGGATGCCACATATCAACCTGGGTCCTTTAAACTTGTGTTTAATCTTTGCCTCTAGTCACTGAATGTGAGGAACTGGATTACCCTGGTACTTTGGTCTCCCAACTCTCAAAAACATTGTAAAATGTGGATTGTCTATAGTAATTTTTTTCTAGGTGTAAGTGTGTGGTACTCAGTGATGGCTAAATGTACCCACACCCAATGTTCCTAGGTGACTCTGAAGCAACCAGGATCAGGATTAGGCAGATGGTAAAAAAGTAAAATATGAATAACTGTATGGATCCGTTATTATAAATAATAATACTGTACTATGTGTCTGTAAAATGTTTAAACTACACAAGTATAGTAATTGTAGCTGTAAATATGTTACTATGATTGGGATTGTACCTTATAGCATTAGTGTTAGTGAGTGTACACCCAAGACCTTTTAGAATATGACTGAAGAATGTTTGTCTAAATAAATATAGATACACTACTATAGTTAAAAACAGCACAATTATGGCACTTTGTCCTTTGGTTAAATTTAGTACTGATGAAACATTAAAACACTGAACGACAACTAAAATGTACGTAAAATATCAGTGGTGATGCATGGCAACGCAGATAACAACCTCTCAATACAGATCGTAGTAACTTTAACTATAAAAAAGGAAATTACACACATACACACACACACACGCGCGCGCGCAAAACAACTCAGACATTTCAGCCTCGTCTGCAATCTCTAATACTGAACAGGTCTCCGAACATTTTAATACAAAAATAAATTGAGGTTTGCTCTGTATTGCTCTGTATTTCTGAGTGATATGATTCACTGATGGAATGATTAAGTTGATCTGCTATATATAAAATGCCACCTTCTGTACACAAGTTCATCCATGTTTTATCTAAAGGTCTGTAAATTGTTTGCTTTTGTAAAAACAAATGATTAAAAATGGTTATCATGACATTAAAAACTATATGAAAGTAAAAATACAAAAACAACTCATTATAAAAATGGTTATCCTGATATGAAGATATGCAGATCCAAACAACCAGGGAACTTGGGAGGAACCACAGAAAGTATGTCCATGGCAGTGGGAATGGGTATTTAGTTCATTCCTTTAGGAGCTCATTCATTTTCAAGCTCTTTCTTGGGGGATGGGGTGATGTCCCGTGTGGGCAGCAGGTCATAATGACATGGGATGTGGCTGTTCTTTGGTAGATCGTACAGGTCCTGGCCGAACGGTCCTTTATTGTTGTTGTTGGTAGGTGTGTAGACTGAACTGACGGTCGGCTCTGGAGAAAAAGATCAACACGCATATTATTAGTGAATGACAAGTGACTCCATGTCTATTCAATAGAGAAAATTAATCTATTTTTTGACAGTTTGGTATATTAAAACCACATATACAACAGACTTCTAAAATTGTAAGCAGGGGCCTAAAATTTTGAACAAATCACATTTATTTTACAAATTATTAGAAGGTCACAGAAACAGATTTTCTACGCTTACTGTATATATTTATTCATACTTTTTGCTGTAATGTTTACATTTAGCTTGCACATTTTTATAATTAAGTCTCCCGCCCTGCCTTTAAGCTGGATACTCAACGTTAGCTGGCTAGCTTATTTTTTCTGCATTGTTTGTGTGACAGGCCAACCTGCTGTATAGTTCAACAGACGCTACCTATTACAGTATCATGCCCACCTGCCATGCCATTATTGACCCTGGGGGAAGGAGGGCATTGAGTTGCATAATAATTATAAATAAAACCCTGCAAATTATTGTCTATTTTGTGCTGTTTTTGTACAGAAAACAGAAAAAATCATTATAGTTGTTGTTTTTGTGTTATTAATTTTACTAAATTCATAATTTTATTTACCGGCAGTTGACAGTTAAATTAATGTTATCAGCAATAATAATATATAATATATAATAATATGTTAATGTTCTTTATGTTACATTACCTAGCTGTTTACATTAGCTAGTTAGCATGCTAATGTGTTTGCTTATCTGAGCCACTTACCGATTTCGTAAACGTTTTTGCTGGTTGGACTGGAATCAGACTGTATCTCCGCATACGGAGGTTCTCTCTGTGTAGGCGACTTCATCTCCACATAGCCACACTCAGTGTTTTTGGGCATCAGGAGAGGGGGGTCTTTAATTGTGGCATAGGGGTTCTCTGAGCTGGTCAGAGAGCAAGAGCTGGCATGGTAGGGCACACCTTTCACCAGGTCTGGACAAGTAAAAAGCAGTACAGCGGATAATGAGAAAGTTTCAGCGAAATAATAAAAATGACAAAAAATGAAACCAAGCCAATAACAATCTTGAGATTCAGAAGGGTGCCAGCACTGCAATAGCTTAAGAACAAAAAGTAGAACTGTGGGCCTCTCTTTATATTGCTCTAGTCACATCACAGTGGGTGTTGGACTTTGGTACCTCAATTCTGTGCTAACTGTACTGTGCCAAATGTATATACTGACACACATGTACAGTGTATCACAAAAGTGAGTACACCCCTCACATTTCTGCAAATATTTTATTATATCTTTTCATGGGACAACACTATAGAAATAAAACTTGGATATAACTTAGAGTAGTCAGTGTACAACTTGTATAGCAGTGTAGATTTACTGTCTTCTGAAAATAACTCAACACGCAGCCATTAATGTCTAAATGGCTGGCAACATAAGTGAGTACACCCCACAGTTAACATGTCCAAATTGTGCCCAAAGTGTCAATATTTTGTGTGACCACCATTATTATCCAGCACTGCCTTAACCCTCCTGGGCATGGAATTCACCAGAGCTGCACAGGTTGCTACTGGAATCCTCTTCCACTCCTCCATGATGACATCACGGAGCTGGTGGATGTTAGACACCTTGAACTCCTCCACCTTCCACTTGAGGATGCCCCACAGGTGCTCAATTGGGTTTAGTCCATCACCTTTACCTTCAGCTTCCTCAGCAAGGCAGTTGTCATCTTGGAGGTTGTGTTTGGGGTCGTTATCCTGTTGGAAAACTGCCATGAGTTGAGCCAGTTTTCGAAGGAAGGGGATCATGCTCTGTTTCAGAATGTCACAGCACATGTTGGAATTCATGTTTCCCTCAATGAACTGCAGCTCCCCAGTGCCAGCAACACTCATGCAGCCCAAGACCATGATGCTACCACCACCATGCTTGACTGTAGGCAAGATACAGTTGTCTTGGTACTTCTCACCAGGGCGCCGCCACACATGCTGGACACCATCTGAGCCAAACAAGTTTATCTTGGTCTCGTCAGACCACAGGGCATTCCAGTAATCCATGTTCTTGGACTGCTTGTCTTCAGCAAACTGTTTGCGGGCTTTCTTGTGCGTCAGCTTCCTTCTGGGATGACGACCATGCAGACCGAGTTGATGCAGTGTGCAGCGTATGGTCTGAGCACTGACAGGCTGACCTCCCACGTCTTCAACCTCTGCAGCAATGCTGGCAGCACTCATGTGTCTATTTTTTAAAGCCAACCTCTGGATATGACGCCGAACACGTGGACTCAACTTCTTTGGTCGACCCTGGCGAAGCCTGTTCCGAGTGGAACCTGTCCTGGAAAACCGCTGTATGACCTTGGCCACCATGCTGTAGCTCAGTTTCAGGGTGTTAGCAATCTTCTTATAGCCCAGGCCATGTTTGTGGAGAGCAACAATTCTATTTCTCACATCCTCAGAGAGTTCTTTGCCATGAGGTGCCATGTTGAATATCCAGTGGCCAGTATAAGAGAATTGTACCCAAAACACCAAATTTAACAGCCCTGCTCCCCATTTACACCTGGGACCTTGACACATGACACCAGGGAGGGACAACGACACATTTGGGCACAATTTGGACATGTTCACTGTGGGGTGTACTCACTTATGTTGCCAGCTATTTAGACATTAATGGCTGTGTGTTGAGTTATTTTCAGAAGACAGTAAATCTACACTGCTATACAAGTTGTACACTGACTACTCTAAGTTATATCCAAGTTTCATGTCTATAGTGTTGTCCCATGAAAAGATATAATCAAATATTTGCAAAAATCTGAGGGGTGTACTCACTTTTGTGATACACTGTATATATAAATTTTTTGCAAGTATTTGCATTGCTTACCTCTAAGAGATTTTCCCAAATAACGTCTGTCAATTCCATAAGCTCCTAAATAAATAAAAGACACATTTATTTACTTTTTTTATTTTTGGGTGCCCAAATCCCCAAACAAATTTTTGCATAACAGAACATTTAAATGAAAAAAGAGACTATCACTGCATGGATGTGAGAGGCTAAATTGTAACATTAAATACTTTCAAATCGTTAAACAAAACATGGATTTATACAAAGTGAGAATAAGTAAAAACATCCACATTCACAAACACTCATATCACCCTTGGATATTTAAGCTAATTTATCTCATGAAATACAGACAGGCTTGCACATGACGCATTTACCGCGTCATTTCAAACAGTTCATCTCATTGGAGGCGCTTTGAAAAGGTCAGCGGCCCAATAGCGAGCCCAAGGCAGCAAAAGTGCATGGATGCCACCACCTAGGGAAGCACAACTGCAAGCTAAGCAGCACCGCCACACTCCATAGGAAACAACAGCACAGCCAGCGCAAAAGTGATTGCGCCCTTAGTCTAGTGTTTGGCTCCCGCCTTTGTTCTGCCTCTTTTAGACATGACTTTCTCTCTTTGCAGTCTGTCTGTGTGACTTTTGGAAAATCTTGTAGAAGATGACTCAGCACTTTCCTTCAAATCTCTTTGATTCCTGAGCATTAGCTTTATTCATTATCTAAGGTAAAGAAAATCATTGTAGTCTTTGTCAAAGCTCACTACCCACCAAGCTCATTAAAGCAGTTGCCTTGTTTCCAGTCAGCCGGCAGGGTTCCAGTGTGATCCCTCAGTGACGGCCGCTTTCTCTGTTCCACATTCTTCAGGTTAACAAACAACTGGTTGTTCTTTGTCTAACATGAAAATTGATAGAAAGTGAATACATCTACAAACATGATAATAATGTTGTAGCAATTTAAACACAATTACACTTATATACCTAAATAATAGAACAGTTATTTGATATTGCACCTGTCTGGAAATAATATGAATTTCATACATACTTTTTTAATACATTTTACCCCCTTTCTCTCCCAATTTAGTGCAGCCATTATGCTGCTGGGGACCCTGATGGTGTCCAAGGAGGGTGTATATTCACCTCCCACTCCCTATGATGTGCAGTCCACCAATCCCTTCTGAGGTCGGCTTCGAATACAGACAGCCACGCCCCAATCCCTGCGCTTCTCCACTTTCCTTACTCAGCATCGATAACCCCACCCCTTAGTCTGGTCTTTCCCACCCAGCAGACTGGAGGCCAATTCTGCCTGCTAGAGGGCACCCAGCCGACCAATAACCTAGAATTTCAACAAACCTTTTACTATTCACAAGATTCATATTCTTAAATAAGCCTTATTTCTATTTATGATTTATCTTTTATGATGAAAAGTTGGCACCAAATTACACTAAATTAGGCAATATTTTATTTTTTCTTCAATATATATATTTTTTCTTCATTTAGAGTGAATGGACCTACCTTTCCGTAAGGCAGGTTGTTGACACGAGTTGGGCTAGTACACTGTGCCAAAGTGTGATAGCTGGGATTGGAGAAGTAGTTACTGTTAGGAGGACCCTCGTTTGTGTGGGGCATTGAATCTAAAAAAAGTGTTAAGTGGTAAAAGTTGAGATAAATGAGTCAAACAAGCAGCACACACACACCAACACCTACACTACACCAAGTTATGGCACACAGCATTATTCAGATGTCACCTGCAGCTTGAGTCAGAGTACTAACCTGTAATGGTGTAGTCTGCGTTAACCCGCATGGCAGGGGTGTATGTGACGGAGGGCATTGCGGGCTCCTTGCCCTTTAGCTTTTTTCGGTAGATGATGAAAAGGAGCAGGAGGAAGAGCACCATCAGAACCAGAACTATGATTCCTGCGATGGCACCAACCTGATAGGAATCGATTGGCACAGCTGCGCTGGTCAGACTATTAAGGTTGCCCACGATGATTACGCCAGCTGAACAGAGGATAAGAATAAACATCAGACATACTGGTAGACATTTCTCTGAACACTTTGGCTCAGTTACTCCCTTATAGTTAGATTTGGAGAAAAATGCTCACGCCACGGTTTCTACCTTGGTCACAGCGGGCACCTTTCCAGCCCGGGTTGCAGTAGCATGTCCCTGTCACGTGATCACAGGTGGAGTTATTAAGGCAGTCACACATCTGCCTGCAACCGAAGCCGTATGTCCCGGGCAAGCATTCTATAAGCACAAACAGAGACTTCTGGTTAATTTGTTATCCTCTTTCATCACTCCAGGATTATGAAGGAAAAAATTCAATCAAGTCAGACTAAGGGTGTCCAAACTTTTCTTATTAAGGGCCACACGATAAAGGTTATCTGACGGTTGAACTGACAGGCTAGCTGCCAGTTGTTTTACTATTTCTATTTATAACAGACATTATTCATTATTAGGGACCTTTTCATTTTGGGTGCACCTTTATTGTGACTACTAAGCTCTAATTAAGGGGTTAATTTCTGTAAATTAAAATGGCAAACTTGTGTTGCACGCTGTAGTTTGGACACCCCTATTTAAAACCAAACACTATTGGCTCTATTACTATATAATTCCAGGCCATTCCATGTAATTCACTCACTTTGTTCACAATGTCGTCCCATGAAGCCTCTGCGGCAGGTACACTGCCCGGAGATGTGGTCACAGTCGGCACCGTTCTGACACTGACAGGTCTCGGAACAGTCTTTACCATAGAAACCTAACGGACAGCCTGCAGTGCACACACATCCACTTCGGTTATAAGTATTGAGAATACAGATCACATACAGATGCCAACCAATTGGTTTGAAACAACAGAACCAAATACAAACAACAAGTAAAGCAACTTGGCGTAATAACTGCTCTTTACTGAATAACTGTGCTAAATTAATTAATAATTTCAAAAAATGACACAAGAAATGATAAATGTCTGAATGTAATACACTATAATAACTGTGAGGGATCTTCAAAAAGTTTCCGCACCTTTATATTTTGGTTGGAAACGGTGAGGGTGGGAGGAGTAGTAATCGGTCATGTCTGAGACACTGAGAGATTCTTATAGTCTGGATTTAGCGCCATATGATTTCCACCTTTTTGGATGCTCAAAGAAGCTTTAATAAAAAGATGATTTTCATGTGATGATGATGTGAAAGCAGCGGCGCATCAGTGGCTACGCTCTAAAGCACAAATATTTTTTGCTGATGACATTAAAAAGTTGAAAGTTGAAGTTTTTGAAATTCTTAATAAATAGAGTAAAAAAAGTGCGAAAACTTTTTGAAGAACACTCGTACTAATACATTCTATATGGCATGGACATTTTTTGTGTTTTTTTTCCAAGCTTAAATGCATTTTAGGAGTGGACAACATACCTGCAATACACAAAAATCATGCCTAAAGAGGTATTTCAGATAATTCTGAATGGGTTAAATTTCATTCCCAACCAATACAAAAGCTACCAAGTGATCTAAAGAGTCATGTTGAGCGTAGTGCTATCAATCTTGTTAGGTCGTTTGGAGCAGGCTGTCATGTTGATGGATATACTGCTGTAAATAAGGCTTCAAAAATAAGCTTTCACCCTCAAGACATGTCTGACCTGCTTGTGCTTTTTTTGCCACTTGAATTGGATTGTGGATGAAAATCCATAACCTACAGCTGTTCACATTCCTAAAAACCATTTTATATACATATATTATATTTCCACTCACTGGCCACTTTATTAGAAACACCATACTAATACTGGGTAAGACCTGCCTGAATTTTTGTGGCTCTGATTTTACAGGGTGTTGGAAACAAGTCACTCAAATCATATTATTAGTGTAAACTGTTTTACCTCTATCTGTCCTAAAATTGTGTTAGAGAATATTAGGAATGCAAGCTGCATTTTATAATATTAATAACCTGTTAATAATAATCATTTATAATTGTATGAAATCACATTTAGCGTAGTTATTTGGTAATAAGAAGCTATTTTGAGTTTGTGTACTCACGCTGTGTGCAGTAAAGGCCGGTCCATCCGGGTGTACATTTGCACTCTCCATCGTAAGCACTGCAGTAGGCTCCGTTATGACAGTTGCATGTGTGAATGCAGTTCGGACCCCAGTGACCAGGAGGGCATGCTACAAGACCAAACACATCACATACAGTTATAACAGTGAAAAGCTGGACACTGGACCACAGTCACCACATGTGTGCAGTAGCCGACCGCTTCTTTTCACCTCAACCAGGTGGGTTCATATGGAGATCCGTATCATGCACGGAGAGTCACGCACTGATCTCCATTATCCCCTGTTGTGCAGGCACCATAGACCAGTCAGCAGAGGTCATAATTGCAGCAGTTTTCAGGAATCCCCCCATCCCTCCCTCCTCCATACGAGTCAATTACTGTCTGTATAGGTGCCCGCCCAGTCGGCTGATAGCAGAACTGAGGTTTGAACATGCAATTTCGAAATGTCAGCACTGGTGGCCTACTGTGTTTTACCGCTGTGCCACCAAAGCACCCTCATGTCTTTATAGTTTTTAAAGAGAAATAAAATGGACAAAAATAAAACTAAGACAGGAGAAAAAAGTTCTGCATGCTTGTCTGCTGTGGCCTGGGGTGGTGGGGGCCCATGTTATATCATTTTATGGGGCCCACAATCCCTAACAATGCCCCTTAATACATTAATACATATGTTGAATACGTTTGGTTGATTTTTTTGGTTCCAGCCAGCAGGGGGCTCCAAAGATCTTCTAATTAACTCTTAACAAACCGCTGACCTGCTTCATTTGGTACTATAGTATTAACGTTGTAAATTTATTGATGTATAATTATTTAGGCTCATATTGACAGGCTCAGATCAATAAAATCATATAAGCAGGTTGTGAGCAGGCCCCAGGGGCCATTCCTGATCATGCCTGTCCGAAAATATTATGTTAAAATGATCATTTAATTTAGCTCTCCGTCACTGTGTCCCAATTCGAGTGTGCATGGGATGGGGGGTAGGGGGGCAGTCTGCCAGGTCAAGGCAGGCAAATTTTATACACGAAATACAAAAACAATAAATTCACATTTATTAAAATAATAATTAATACTCACGCTGTGAGCAGTCACTCCCAATCCAGCCTGGGTAACACTGGCACGAGCCATCAATAGGGTTACATGTGCCATTATTGGTGCAGGTGCATGTCGAGGCACAGTTCTTTCCAAACCTGCCGTTAGGACACACTGTGTGGACACAAAAAAAATTAACAATCACTATTTTGATATGGTGTGTTATGCAATAAAGAAATAAATTCTGTTGTCTGTTTTAAAAGTCCTACATTATATAGTGAGATTTTTTTAGTGAGAGGGCAATGGTAGCTCAGTGGTTAAAGTACTGGACTAGTAATCAGAATAGCTTGCATTGTATTTGGTCATAACTGTAAGTCGCTTTGGATAAAAACATATATGTAAATGTACTACACTTGCAGGTTTGAATCTCAGCGGTGCTACCGTCCAGTGAGGTGTCTACACAGACATGATTGGCTACGTCTAAGGACAAAGCCCTGTGATAGGTTTTCCTTTGTCATGAATTGTGTATTTATTTATTATTATGGCAGTAAAAGTAGTTTTATAGTTGTTATCATAGTTATAAGCCAGCCTGATATCACACAAATGGGTTTATTCTTATTTTCATAAGCTCATTCTCACCTTCATTGCAGAGCGCTCCTTTAAAACCAGAAAGACAGTCACACTGGCCTGTGACG
This sequence comes from Trichomycterus rosablanca, assembly GCF_030014385.1. NCBI lineage: Eukaryota > Metazoa > Chordata > Actinopteri > Siluriformes > Trichomycteridae > Trichomycterus > Trichomycterus rosablanca. The sequence goes on along the minus strand of NC_086005.1, from coordinate 23,439,865 downwards.
TGATGACAGGGGCCGTTACTGTGGACGCACTGTGGGCACGCCTGACTGCAGCGGTGCCCAAAGTACCCAGGAGAGCAAACTGTAGGGATAACAAGACAACATGAGCACAGCAGTTAACACTAGTACAGTTGGACTCACTGAGTTTGGATCTCAGCTCCGCTACCCGTCGACTGGGCATCCTCTAGCAGGCACAATTGGCAGTGCCTAGAGCAGACAAAATTGGCCACTAGTTTGTTGGGTAGGAAAACACCAGACTAAAAATGGGGTGGAGTCTTTGATGCTGTGTAAGTAGTAGCCCAAGGCGCCTGTACAGAAGTGGAGAGACTGGCCTACATGCAAATCAACCGAAGTATGGGCGAATAGAAGGGCTCAGGTAAATATACCCTCCTCTGACGCGATTAAGAAGTCCCCAATAGCAGAAGACAATTTGGCTATGCTAAATTGGGGGAAAAAATAACAACACTAAAACAGTTGGGGTAAAAATGGGGTAAATATCTAAACATGGCACTCATCAGCAACTTTAGCAAACTAGCCAGAATACTTACTCCGTTGGCATGTGGTTCCTCTGAAGCCGGGGGCACACTCACAGGTTCCTTCATCAGGTGAACAGGATGCTCCGTTCTTGCAGTTACAGAGCACTGAGCAGTTTGGCCCCCAGAGACCCTCAGCACAAACGCTGTCACAGTGGATCCCTGACATGAACAAATACACCAACACAAAAACATTTTATGAGCTGTATTTCAAGTGGGCATAAGTGGACATAGTGGGGATGAAATACTAACTAACTTAGTTATGCAAAAGCTGTGAGTGGGCACTTAGGTGGCACATCTGTTAAAAAAGGGGGTCAAACATCAGTGGTGCTATTGGCCAATAAGGTGTCTGCATGGACATGATTGGCTAATGTCCAAGAAGGGCATGAATGGCCAAAAAAGCCTAGCCATTAGGAGGCACACTTGTTGCTTCAGGAAGGGTATCGGTATAATGGTGTAAAAACTGTGCCAAATCTGGTATGCAGACTACATCCGCTTTGGCAACCCATATAACAATGGAAAAGTTGTGAATATTTGTCAGGGTTTCCTCATAACCAAGTTTTATTTCCCTTATTCAATACTAATTGTTTAAACTCTTGGGTTTCCTGCCTTTCGCCCAATGAATCAAACCCATCATGACCCTGACCAGGATAAAGTAGTGGTAAAGTAGTAGTAAAGCAGACAATGAATGAATAAAAAACTGAGTTGCATGAGTTGGCATGTGGCCATTCCATAGTTATTTACCTGCAGTCAGTTGGACAAAACTGTGTTACTGATTAAATTTAGTACTAGCAATGAGTAAAAATCAAATTTTTGTCAACTTGACATCGAAATACTGAGATTTTTGACCCTCGGTGAATAAAATTCATCCTCATAATTACATGGAGGACAATCAAAACTCAAATTCGTAAAGAACTGACCAAGTGGAGATATGACATGACTAAATGATTATATCTTTGTTTTTGTGTTTCTCAGACTTTTTCCCATCAGGCTGTGTGGCAATAAGCAGTATTGTGATGGATCTCTGTGCCAAGACATGGGACAAAGACCTCTTTGAGGACCTGTGAGTGTTGCTAGGCAATGAGGAAAAGCTTGCTACAAACTCAAGATAAGTAGCTCTGAAGAAATGCGGCGAATTTAAAGGGCCGGCGCAACACACAACATGATCAATATGCTGCCTGCGTAGAGGACGTCCAGTAATGAAAGGTGGCACAATGGGAAAAAAGTAGGAGGGGTGAGGAGGAGGGAGTGGACTAAAGGAGATGGAAAGAAATTAGCACAGAGGGGAGCAGAAAAGGAGGAGCGAAGAGGAGAATGCTTGTATTTTTTAGACCAATCTAAAAATCCCTCTCTATTTATGGCAGCAATCAACAAGGAGATTAAAACTGACTTGCTTCTGCTGTATGAAGCAAGCCTCTTTATGAATCTGCAGCTCAATGCCTTAGGAGGAGGGCACTAACTGTGACATCCGTATGCATGACCTCGGACCAAGACCTAATGTTGCTGCCAATGATCCCTGCCATTAGATCTAATAGATATATAGACATAGATATATAGCCTATATTGTGTAAGTAAAAAGATGCTATCCCACTACCATTGAGATCCTGAGGGACAGATATGTGGACCAGAATGATCCAGTATGGCTACCCCTAAATATGCACAGGTAACAGCAGCTCAATAAGGTGTAACAATAGCACAGATAGAGCTCACCTGTCCAGCCTGCAAGACAGCGGCAGTGGCCAGTGGCATGGTCGCACCCATCAGCATGACTGCAGTCACATCGTTCCTGACACTCCACACCATACGTTCCATCCTGAAAACATCACACAACACCTCTTACATGTAAAGCTACATAATTTCTTTAACATGTAATACTAATTATTGAGTTCAGAAGTGAGCCTCACCCATTACTAAAACATATATAGAATCAATTCTATAAAACATATTATACGTATGCAATTAAAAGTGAGTCAACAAGATTACTATACATGCAAATGGCATCCATTAGGTGGAATGGCCCATAATCTATTAAATAATGTATGTAGTAGCTGTGTATACCCACCTGGCAGTGCTGGTCACATCGTTCTCCTCTCCAACCTGGAGCACACGTGCACTGGCCATTCAGGGCATTACATGCTCCACCGTTCCCACACAAGCAGGTGAGGTTACAGCCCAGTCCCCATGTACCACTCGGGCAGTTTATAGAGCAGTGTACTCCATGCCAGCCTGGGTTAAACGAAACATATGTTTTTAGAGTTTAATAACATTTACAGGGCACACAGGTGGCACAGCTGTAACTTTTACTAGCCCACTACCACTGGGATCCAAAGGCTTAAATTCCAAGCAGGTCAGATTTTTTGTACAGATATGTCTTGGGATATAACAGAAGCCTTAAGATGGATTTGTGTTGCAACACTGCACCCACTGCACTGCATTCTGGGAAAACCGTACCCATCACAATCCTGGTCAGGATACCCCCACCCACCACAAGCTGAGCCACAATATATAACACTTATCAAAACAATCTGCTATAATGTTTGTCTAATGACCATAAACCTCATTTCTGCAAAAGCAAATAACTGCCAAAAAAATCTGATGTATTTACCTGCTTTGCATGTGCAGGATCCATCCACAGGAGAACAAGTAGCGCCATTCTTACAGGTACAAACAGAAGAGCAGTTCACTCCATAAGTCCCTGCAGGACACTTTACAGCACAATCGACACCCTAAACAATAATTAGTTATTCAATTAGCAAACAAATACACACATTAAATACAGTAAGAGAAAAGAAGAATTTAACCACTATTGTTTTTTCTACTGAACATACAGCCAGTTCACACATGCACCTCAAATGTACACTTATAAAATTAAATATTAACTACAAAGTATGTATTTATAGGATTAAATATTGATGTTTAAAGAACATAATGGTAAAATATTTAGACACCACAAATTATTAACACAAATTAGCACCACCCGGGTGCTTAAAAAGAGCATTTTGAGGTCAGGCACTGATGATTGACGAGAAGGCCTGGCTCATGATCGACCTTTCAGTGCATGGCAAAGTTCAATAACGTTGAGGTCAGGGCTCTGTGCAGGCCACCAAGGTTTCTTTTCACAAAACAACTCTGTACAACAAATTTGGAGGCTTATTATTTATTTCCTATAATTAAATTGTATGCACCTCTTGGTAGATGGGCTGTGATACAACAATATTGTAACACAAAATGAAATAGTTTTTACCACTGAGGACAGAATTTTAATTAAGAACTTGTATTGTAATTAAGAACTTGAACTTGCTGGGCGCCTACATGAACAATGATTGGCTGTTGTTCATACAGAATTCATTAGTTAGTAGAGTAGAGTAGAATTCATTGGCCTTACAGAATACTTACAAAAAATATTTTACCAAACACTAAAGAAATAAAAAACGGTTGATTACCTTAAAACCTGGAGCGCAGATACACTCTCCTGTTACACTGTGGCAGTCTGCACCGTTCTGGCACCGGCAAACTTGCTGGCATTCCTCGCCATAGAAGCCAGGGGGACAGGTTTCATTACAGTAGATACCTGACCAACCAGGCTGGCATGAGCACTCACCTGATACAGGGTGGCAGCTAGAAAAAGAAAGAGATTAATTATCGTCTACCTTCTTGTTTTAATTTGTATAATATTGACGTTTGATCATCACAGATGGCTGAACCTAAAACTGAACTTGTTCTGCATATAAAAACACATTAATTAATGTTATGAAATGAGATCTTAAGCTTGCGTGTTAAAATCTCAGCGAGTTAAAATCTCAGCTGTGCTATTGACCTGACCAGGCGTCCAACAGACACAGCCTCCGCTGTTTGTTTGAGGTGCCTCAACACATGTCGGGATGATGGGGGTATGGGAAGGTCTACCGGCGGCAAGAATATTGCGATAGAAATATGGAAACTAGATTGAGGAGGAAATTGGTGGAATAACCCATAAAAAGGAACAGATTTTTAACAAAAAGCCCATTTTGTTTTTTAAATGTATGTCATTTTGTGAGGAATATTTATTTTTGATAATTTAAAAGGTTGTTTTTTAATCTTATTTTCCCAAAAGGACACTACACATCTCTTAATGTGTCATGAATGTTTTCTAGTAGGTGGAGCTGATGATTTTAAACTAAAAGGCGGGAAGGATTTATAGGGCATGCTGCTGTTGGTGAGCTTGTTGGTTTGGGCAGTAGTTCATCCACCCAGTACCTGTTGGTGGGCAGCTGGCTGCACCTCTATTGAAACAGCAGCTCTATTGACCGAGCGTGTGACAGCTGTCCTAACACACAACACATGGTAGCATTCAGCTGTGCTCGCCAGTCTCACACAACACCATAAACACAATAGCAAACTGTGAGTGTGTGTGTGTCCAGTAACTGTCGTTAAAACATTAACACTGACCCTTCAGAACATGTCTTAACAGCCCTTTTTGTTTAACTTTATCTTACTTCGACAAGCCCTAAGTATTTGTTCCATGATTAAATAATTGATTTATTTATAATTAGTTACTGCTTTAATTTAGTCAGACGCCATTCTGGAAACACCGAGTGCAAGACGGGAACACAAGACAGGGTGGCAGTCTGACTCGTGGTATTCTATGCACATCCATATCCTCACTCCTGGTAATAATTTAAAGTAACCAATCCACCTACAGGCATATTTCTGGAATATTCAATAGAGGCTCATGGAAACAGAAGGAATATTCCAAATTCATACAGTAACTAAAGTCAGGGATTTAACACTGTTCTCAGGATCTATATGATCCTGAAGCTGTGTTGCGCCCACACTACTGCCTGCACCACCATGCCACACCTTCAGTCTTAGATACATTTTGAAAATACAGAATACAGTTACATTTTGGGGGACATCATGTCCTTGTAGGTGCTCGGCCAGCCAATAGCAGAGCTAAGATTTGAACTTCTGAATTAAAAATGTTACCACTGGGGCGCTAGCATGTGTTTCTGCTGCACCACCCGGGAACTTGCACTTGTTTTAAAGTGTGCTGTCAAACTAACTTTAAGTATATGTGCACAGAAAAAACTCTTATCTAAATTTGTATCTAAATTTGACTTCAATTGTATGTTCTTTTTTCACTGAATTGTAAGAGAAAACAATAATAAATGATTTGATATAAATCATATTTTATATCATATTTGATATAAATCCATATATAAGCTAAATCTTCACCTACACAAATAGATTTCAGTACAGAAATCCTCATAACCCCCCTCTTTTCACCTTTCATTTTTTGTACAAGCAGATAAATGGAATAGTTGAGTCCTGTCTGTCTTACCTTCTGGTGTTTGAACCATGGCATGGGCATGTTTTGTCACACTTGGAGCCATAAATGCCCTCTGGGCAGATCCGGGTCTCGCACATCTCGCCCGTATAGCCTGGCTCGCACAGACACGCGCCGCTGATGTGGTAGCACTTGGCTCCGTTTTCACAGCGACACGTCTGCCGGCACTTTACACCGTACTTGCCAATAGGACACTGGTCCTGGCACCTGAAGAGACACAGACACACCCATCCGTCACAATGCTAGCATATTATATATGCTTGTTTAAGTAAATTATGGGATTATAGTCTATTTTCTTAGAGAGTATTAGACTGAGTATTAAAAGTTATGCACACTGTGAGTTAATAAGGGGCCTTCTGTAACTTTGCCCAAAACATTGCCAAATGTTGATCAACTTTTTTTTTTACTGCTAGATGCAACAATGACGTCAGTTTGAATTTCAGCTCAACAGCAGCAGACGACAATATTGTAACATAAAATAAAATAGTAGAGGACAGAATTTTAATTAAGAACTTAAACATTAGGCATTAAGCTGCTCTTCATAGACCGTATGGCACTTAGTTAGACTCCATTGTAGGCTGGCGTAAAGAAATGCATACTTATATCTCCTAAACATTGCTCTACCAGGCCCCTACATAGCTGAAGCTGTTAAAGACTCCTTCTCTTCTCCAAACATTCCCTATTCCACTAGGGAATTACACTGATATGGAAGGGCAGCCCAGCGATATAGGGCATGCTGGTCTTTTGAAAAATGAGTGTGTCAAGCTGGAGAAATTAATTTCATGTCATTTGGACATGCCTATCTTTCCATTATCTGTGCAGATGGGCTCAGGCTACACTGTTCCCAAAGCTGGTGTTTGGCAAAATGGATTGGAACACATGGCCACTGTCCAGGAGCGCAGTGATTCCCACTGATTTAAGTTCCATGCAGAATGCTGCATATTTTTATGACAGGCGTCTCCTACAGAGCAGAATATACTATTAAAATACCATAACAACATCCACCATAAAGAGGTCTCTTATATCAACACTCATTGTGTAACACTAGTTTAGTTCTGACACAGGTGCAGTCTGCAGCACACAGACGTCCATCTTTTTAAAAGTGAAAGTCTGTCTCTGTTGCTTTAACAACCACATGTCTCTCCTTAAAACAGCTTGTTGACTATTTTCCAGCCCGTAGGGTGTGGTGGTACGGGGCTTGGAGTTGGTCGGAAGCTCCGTATGACGTCTGTTTAAGCCAAAGCACTTATTAACTCATAAAAACGCATTTGTAGCGCTATTCCTGTCATTCCCTGGCATGCTTAAGTATATGGTGCGTACACTGATGCTGGTAATTATGGGTGCAGTGTTTGGTTCCCATTGGTCTTATTTCTACAACAGGCCCCAATTTCTGCTTCTACACAACTCAGTCTAGACTTATTAGCCACAAAATTGTAATGATGCCACCTACAGCATACTTCTGCCTTTTCACCAGCTTTTAAACTAGCTAATTATTTAGCATAAATCCAAATATTTATACAAAATTATTTCCAATACACAATTTGCTTACATTCACATAACGTTTGGTCAGTCAACACATTGGAAATCTTTTCTTCGTACTTTTGACAGTTAAATAAAGGTTTAAGAGAATGAACAAAGATTCTAGTTTTTACTGCATTTTATACAACTACAATTTCGCTGGGAAATTGAGATTGCATATTATTGTGGTCAGAAAATGTAGACAGTGTTAAAAAAAAACACCTATGCTGGAATGTTCACTGCTTTGCTGATAATGATCACAACCCAGTGTCTCGGAGCAAGATCCCTTACCCTTCGATTGCTTAAATAAAGACAGATCCTCAGAGGTTCCAGCAAATAAAAGTCTATCTATCTAGTAAGAACTTAAACTAAATCAAAAATAGATTAGACCTAAGCGGACAACTGTTTGCATCGAGTGTCTGCTTTGAATTAAAATGATGTACTGATACGGACAGCCGTGCTTCCACTGATCTCCAGTTAAGGAAAACAAATGGGTACCAATATGGTCACAAAATACAATGAAAATACATAGCAGAAAGTCTTTATGTAGCTTTAGCAACAGCAACAGAGCAACAAGCTCAGAGTTCCCACCAAATAAAAAGTCAGTTCTCTAGCTGCTGTCTCATATCTAACCATAAGGACTAACCTAAACCAAAATAAGTGCTCCTAACAATAGCAACACATGGGAAATCGTCAGTAATTACACCTCACGAGGACCAATATGGTTTCACTGTATACACTTGCCACTCAGAAATGGGAATAAGTATGTACATGTGACTGCTGAAGTCTTACCTACCTACTGCTGTGATTTTTCTAAACTACACCACATCAGTGGCAGATTCATTCAGAGACTGTGGCTACAATAGTGTTCCCTTTATGTCAGGAAAGTTTTTTAAAAAGAAACCACTGTCTGGTAAAAAATGGAACTGTCTTTGTTTTCCTCTAAGTGTCAAGACTGTGGTACAAACCCATACAGGACAGACTTGGTGGCTACAGAGCTAGATGATGCTTACTTGAAAGCATTTTTGTACTACAGTACAAAAGAGATTTGGACCTAAAATAAATAACTGTACAGAATTATATGAACATGTTGTGACATTAAAACACACATTACAATAAGAACTTTGCCTGTTCTTTCAAGCATTTTTTTTTCCTACAGCATGTATTAGGTACAGTTCAATTCACAGGTCAATTACCATATGACCTTGCTGCAAGGTTTGTCTGTATTTTATTATTGATCCTGCATCCATAAGAATCAATAAGATACTGTAACTGACCTGTTCATTCAGCTATACTAATGAGCAATCAGCTAATTCCACTAGATAATAAATTTACATCATGACTTTTATGGCAAGTTAAATCCAGCCAGTGCAGTAATAAAGGGTAATAAAGCTTAAAGAGAAATCCATCACACTATGATGAAATAAATGAACTGTAAGTTATTAAACTTAGAAATGAATGGTTTCTATATACAGTGGCACCTTGAAACTCGACATCCCCTAAACTTGAAATCTTTGAAACTTGACACCCTTAATCGAGAAATTTGTACCCTTAAACTCGACGTGTGCGAATGACTGAAACTGTATTTCAGTGTTTTTATATTATATTTGTGTTATTGTCAGTGTATAAGTGTCAAAAACAACCCCATTATTTTACATTAGCCAAAAATATATGCAGTTCCACTGGACCATGGACCGCATTAACAGGTTTCTCATACATTCTTATGGGAAATAAAACCTTGAAACTCAACGTCTTTTAAACTCGATGCCTCTTCCAGAACCAATTGACGTTGAGTTACAAGGTACCACTGTGATGGTATGAATATGATTTTTGAGTCTCACCTCTCCCCGGTGTAGCCTGGACTGCAGATACACTCGCCCAAGGTGGAGGAGCAGGTTCCTCCATTGTGACACTGGCACTCCTGGAGACAATTCCTGCCGAATCGACCTTCAGGACATGGCTGTCCACACACAGTCCCCTATGCAAACAAACAAGCATCACACACACACAATGTATTTATAATTTATATTAAAACAATTCATTTCCAGCAGTCAGAACTGAAATTCATCAAATTTAAATAAAATGAATAAATATGATCCAATTATTAATATTGTTATTAAAGTAAGGCAGGTTGTAAAAAATATCCCTAATTATAATCACATTAATTCTGAAATGTCTTCAAATGTCTGTCAAATGTCTTCATTAATTTAGCATAATATGTGTGAATACCATCCAGCCAGCAGGACAGGAGCACTCTCCAGTGATGTGGTGGCACACTCCACCATTCTGGCAGGGACATCGCTCCTCACACTGCTGCCCGTGTTTGCCCGGAGGACACAAATCCTCACAACTGCACGGCAAACAGCCACAAACAAATCATTTAAAAAAGCCCTACTGTATCTGATTATTAATATACAGCTGTTCTCTATTTGCTCATATATGTGACTCACAATGCTCCAGTGTAGCCCGGACTGCATGTGCACTCTCCCGTGATGTGGTGACAGATGGCATTATTCTGGCACTGGCACTTCTGCTGGCAGTCGTTGCCATAGGTTCCCGCCTCACACTTTTCCTCACAGCGCCATCCACGGTAGCCGGTCGTGCAGATGCAGGCGCCCGTGATGGGGTTGCACAGGGCGCCGTTTTTACATTGACACCGGTTACTGCAATGAGGACCCCAGTGGGTGCTGTCGCATGCTGTGTGGAGAGAAAACACACTCATTCAGTTTATTTTCCCACAGTGTGTTTTTACTTTGACTTTTATTTCATAGCAGACAGTATGAACACAAGATATTTTATGTTTTGTCTGCTCAACTTCATTTAATTTGTTAATATACCTCCATTCCTGCATTTCAGGCCTGCAACACATTCCAAAACAAGCTGAGATGGAGGCAATTTAGGGCTAGTAATGAAGTAAAAATTAAATAATTATGTGATTTCAAACAGGTAATGTTAACAGGTGATTGTAATCATGGTTTGGTACAGAAGCGGTATCCTTGAAGGGTCTCTGAGAAACAAAGATGGGTAGAGGATCCCTCTACAATGAATAATATCATTAAACGGTTCAAAGAATCTGGAGGAATTTCAGTGTGTAAAGGGCAAAGGAGCAAGCCAAGGCTGAACACCCATGATCTCTGATCCCTCAGATATCACTGCATCAAGATCTGTCATTCATCAATAGCTGATATAACCTCATGGGTGAGGGATTACTTTGGCAAACCTTGGTCAAGCACTACAATACAGAGTTACATTCACAAATGCCACTTAAAACTTTATTGTCCAGAAAAAAAGATTTATGTTAACCATGTCCAGAAGCGGCGTCCAGTTCTCTGGGCTCTGAGGCATCTGTGATGGATCATTACACGGTGGAAACATGTATGGTATTTCAGGTCGTTTGATAGGATGAATGTTTATCTGTTGTTGCACTGGGAAGCTACAAGCATAAAATCCCAAAATCCTAATCCACTCAACCTAATCAACAAAAAAACAATATCAGCGGACAAAGTACTATTTTAGTCATTTTGGTCTCACCACTAAATAACCAATATCACAGGACCACTGCGCCAAACTGATTTTATCAGCCCAGATTTAGATCTGTAATCCATGGCAGAGGTGAGGTTTCCCCTCATAAGTACACAGGACATACCCAAATACCCCAACCACATGTTTATCCTGGACCCACTTTCATCTGTCAAAATAAACTTGCTTCTCCATGAAAACCAGAAAATTAAAACAAGATAATAATGGATTGGTAGTGCTTCATTACGGTTCTGAGGTTTTAGGTTAAGAGGCTGCATGTTTGAGCTATTAAGAGCACTGTGGGGCCAATAAACAAATCTGATCATAGAGTTCACAAAGCAAGTTGACGTTAAAGCCAGCTTTGAGTGAAAGCGTTTCAAATGTTGAAGTGGAAAAGAGGTTGCCAAGCATTTTAAACTTAAGCTAGGTGGGCAGTGGATATAGTGTATAGGTTTGTATTTGGTAGTGTGTGATATTATGAATGTGTTATGTGTTCAAGTCTGCCCCACTAATAAAGCTTAAATAAAGAGCCATCCAGCCTGTAATAAGCACAGCGCATTTAGCAGTGTTAAAATGCTGATTACACACGTTCCAATTAAATAAGCCAAGATGATGATGAGAGGATGCTTATGTGCACCACAAAATACAAGCTGAAGAGGCAAACCCAGGCATTGACGTCTTGACGCGTAGTCATGGATTTAACACACGCAGTGATGTAACTAGCCACTCTGAGGTTAAATGACCTCAAAACCCTGCTTTTTTTTCTCCCGGTTCTCACAGTTGTTGTTTTCCATACCCTGATCCTCAGTTTTGTTTTATGGGCCGAGTTAAACTTGGAAGTGTTGCTGAGAAAAGTTAGCAGCTGTTCCGTTTCTGCGCTGTTAACAGAGCAATAAACTTTGTGAGCTGTTTAAGGATGATGATTTTTCACATTTTAAAGAATTTAAAATGTTTTATAAAAGACACTTGTAGGTGTTTGTAATTATTGCATTTGGACTGGAGAGCCACGTAAGAGCTGAAAATGGATATATAAAATAGTTTTAAATGAGAAGTGATTACTAATATTGTACATAGACATGGAAACAGTTTCCTGTTCCAGCATGACTGTGTACAAAGCAAAATCCTTTATCACAGTCATTATATGTCATTATATGTCATATAACAATAAAAAGTAGAATATAATACAGGCACTGAATGTTTTTGTCAACATATCAACCAGCTCTAGAATTGGCAAATGTTTCATCAGTACAAAACAATTAAACTGATCCGACAGTAAATATATCCAGTCTGTGTGAATCTTGGAAATATTAAAATCGATAGATACTGATGGGGAAAATGTCTAATGAAAACCATGAGGACAAATCCCATTAAGAAGTGATCAAAAGGTGCCCCGTTGGCCCCGCTACCGCACCAGCACTGATATTCGAAACTCCCCAAGTTCAAGTACCAGCTCTGCTAATGGTCAGCTGGGCGCCCCCTAGCAGGCACACTTGGCAGTGCCTTCAGCAGTCAAAAATGGGACAAATAAAGTCTGCTGGGTGGGAAAAGACCGGACTAAAAAATGGGTGCAAGGACCCTGGTTAGCAGTCCGAGGTGCCTGTACAGAAAGTGGAGCAGCGCGGAGATCAATGCGTGGCTCTCCGTGCATGAATATTGGTCTTATGCGCAAATTCACCAAAGTATGGGCAAATAAGCGCCAGGAGCGTGTGTCAGGCAAATATACCCTCCTCGTATTAACTGACATCAATTACTGCAGTGAGGTCACAAGCTATGAGATAAAAATTAAAATTAAATAAAAATACATAGAATAATTATTCAACTATTTCATTGCAGACAGTATGAGCCCAAGATATTTCATGTTTTTATTTCATTTGTTAATCTACATCTATTCCTGCATTTAATTTCTGACGTGCTTTCAAACAGGTGATGCCAAGGGAGAAAATCCATAAATAAAATAGCAAAAAAAGAAGTGATTAGAATAACATCAGCACTAATCATCTTCGATATCACCCTAATCATCTTCATATAAACAGAGCCATGGTGTGTCTTAAGCCTTGTCTAAAATACTGGGCGCCAAGCAGAAATCAACCCTGGACATGGCGATAATTATTCTTAGGGAAATTACACATACAGTAATCCCTCCTCGATCGCGGGGGTTGCGTTCCAGAACCCTCCGCGAAAGGTGAAAATCTGTGAAGTAAAAACATGTGTTTATATGGTTATTTTCATAACCCGATTCCATCGGCTTTAGCATTTAGCATCTTGTCATTAAAACCAATGGATTGAGGTAGCACAGCATGCTAACGTCAATATAACATCTCTCTTCATGTAACGTTTACGGTTACATTTCCTGACTCGAACTTAAATAAAAACACTCGGTACAAGTTTATACAAGTTAAAAATCTGTAATATTTTATTTACGTTTGAAAAGAACTCCATTCGTTTGTCCGTACCTTCAGCCATGTTTATTTTTCTGCGAGAGAGGAGCACCTGACCCGCAATGAATTCTGGGATTGTCTTGATCACTAAGGAAATGTCGGATGCACACTCATTTTTCAGTGAAAATAACGTTGAAACGTTAAGAAGTGAGGATATTAAGGCATCTAGGATTTGGAACAGCCTCCTAATCGGGAGCGCGCACAGGATGACGTAAAATGCGTCTATGTAGAGAGAGAGCTAGCTTTTCAAACACACCCCTTGTCTGCAGAAATCCGCGAACCAGTTGCACCATTGCAAATAAAATCCGCGATAGAGTGAAGCTGCAAAAGTCGAAGCGCGATATAGCGAGGGATTACTGTAATACATTCAATTTACAATAGCTTGTTCCCCTACTGGTGGATTTGAACCTACATCTAGAGAACCCCTATATCTCCTGCAACATATGCTGCCCCTAGTCAATATATGAAAATGACCATAGAACTAACATATTTCCTGAGAATACACAGGACCCATTTGCAGCACTGTTGCTGGGCAAAAACCGACATTAGTGCTTTTTGGTCCTGGTGAAAAGTCGAATGAGTTTCCGCAAGGCATAATCACAGCACCTCGGAAGGGTCTGCGCCGACAAGACCTTCTCTTATTGAGAAAGCTTTGTGTATAAAACCTGACCTAGTTAAAACAGTGGACCTGGAGGCCTCACCATGCTTTATTCTGCACATTACCGGCCCCCATTGTCCCGCTGAATAAGAGACTCAATGCCCTGTAGAGGAAAGGAACAGAGTAAACTGCAGGACTTCAAAATACATCTTTGCTTAGTGTGTGTTTCCACTAAAATGGTATAACACAAGCCAACATTCTATTTACTGAAGGATCTTGCATCTTGCACAAACAAACATTCACTCTAAAGGGCAATTTTTAGTATCTCCAATTAACCTGACTGCATGTCTTTGGACTGTGGGAGGAAGACGGAGTAGCCAAAGGAAACCCACACAGACACAGGGAGAAACTCCAAACTCCACACAAAAAGGACCCACTTTACCTGGGATTTAAACCCAGGACCATTTTCTCCCTTTTTCTCCCAATTTTCGCTGCTGGTGGTCCGGATTGCATTTGAAGAGGGTGTATTTACCTGTATTTTCCCGTGCTTCAGTAGATTCGCACATGAGGCTCATCCATTTCTTACACAGCGTTTGAAGACCCCATCCACTTAGTCCGGTCTTTTCTCACCCAGCAGACTCAGTGGTCAGTTGTGCCCGCTAGATGGCGCCCATCCGACCGGTAGCAGAGCCGAGATTCAAATCTCAGTGCTGGTGTGCTAGCAGAATACCCACTGTGTCAATTTTACCAGACCATGTGAACCCTATGGCGCAGACATTTCTTTTTCTAATGATGTTCCAATTATTCAGGATAATAATGACTCCATACATACTGTTTAGGAGTGGATCGAGAAGCAATAGAATGAAGTCAAGCATCTTTTTACCAGATTCAGACATCACTGAGGCCTTATGGGACATTACGGACCACAAATGTTGACCACAAAAGTCACACCTTAAAGAGCATGAGTAATTATCCCACTATGAATCATTCAGCAACAGTGAATAAATATAGTAGGTCTCCCAAACTTTACCTAGCGTACAAATCCAGCGAGTTTTACAGGTTTGGTATTACATTTATGTTCTTAAAAAATGCTTAATGCAGCCAACAGTACAGCTATCATAAACAGATTAGAAATGTAAAGTCAGCATTGATTTATACATTTTCAGCAGCCTCTTGAAGAACTTAACAAGGTTTTACTTCTAGCCAACACGTAATTGTTGACGCTGAAACACAAACCTGAACGACAGCTGCGCTGAGCATTAGTGTCAAGGCCTGCCTTTAATATTCTCCTCCTTTTTAGGATGTAATTGTAGAAGTGTTATTGCAGCTCCAGCCATTAATCCATCATCACAGCGTAAAACAACGTGGCTCGGATTTGTTCGACCTGAGAGCGGCACATTAATTCAAAGTGCCACTTTTATTTGAAGGGTAAAAGTGTTAAAGACAGCATGTGCTGGAGTCTTTTTCACTGTTGTTACCAGATGCCCCCAGATCAGATTATCACAAGCACTGATGCCTGAGGTGATTTCCTGCATTTCTTTACCATCGCTCTCCTCCTCTTTAACCCTTTGTTGTGAGGAAAGCTATTCATTTTTCATTTCTTGAATCTAATAAAACCCAGGGACACATTGTTAGGGTTCTTTGACCTGTAAAGTGAGAGGCTCAGAGCGTCATTTAGAGGAAATGAATGGCAGTATCTGCTTCACCAGACCTTCTTTCAAAGAGGGAACCAGAGGAGGCCATAAGGAATCGGTCAACAAGCTGCTAAAACTGCTAGCCTGACAAATAATGCATTCTAAAAAAAGATACAGAAACACAATAGTTTTGGGAGAGAAGTAACCTAATCCCATGTTATACTGAGAATACAATACAATTACAGGACAGTAAAAGACCAGCCTTGCCTTCAAGTTGCTTCACTGTTTTTGTATTTGCACAATTAGTGTCAGTGAGCTTTATGTATTTTTAAAAGCAGACTGGTGAAAGCGTTCCTCTAATTATTTCTCTTTCTTTCTAATTTACAGTATGTAAACACTGCTGGATTGCCAACTCAGTTGCAGAAAGAAACTAGCTAGTAGTTAACTCTGGTGCATCTTGCTTGATATGAATGTTTTTTGTAAACAGATGTTGGAAAATTAAGATAAAAACTAAGCTAAACTTTGCTTAGGTAACAATTACAGCCACTCAGGTTTGAGCTAATTGGTCTTGATTGATCTTTCAACCTATTTCATCTTTTGTGTATGTGCAGCTTCTATAAATGGCATGCGGCATATTTACATGTACATCATATGGCATTTAGCAGACGCTTTTATCCAAAGCGACTTACAGTACTGTGACTGTATATTGTCTAAGCAATTGAGGGTTAAGGGCCTTGCTCATGGGCCCAACAGTGGCAACCTAGGGCATTTCCCTTTACTAAAAATCTTCACTAATAATTGAAGTCTAATGGCAGTTCCCTTATTACAAGGATGATCTAGGGCAGGTGGAATGCCTTTATTTACACACCTTTATGTAGGAATCCCAACTGTTTAGAAATCTGTTGCTGGCCAGAAATGCAGAAATAGTTGTATATTAACAAATAAAATTAAGTTTTACTTTGTAAGTTGCACTTACAATTTTTAATTAACAATTAAGATTCCCAATTTCAAACATCATACTTCAATTACATTCCTACAGAGATTTCAGATCCTCTAAAGTAATCAGCCGTGCCTTTGAATCACGACTTACAATTTTTAATTAACAATTAAGATTCCCAATTTCAAACATCATACTTCAATTACATTCCTACAGATATTTCAGATCCTCTAAAGTAATCAGCCGTGCCTTTGAATCACGACTCCACTGTAAGCTCCGCACACAAACGTATCACAAAGTATCAAGTTAGCAACTCCTTTCATGTGGGCAACTACTCCATTACTCCATTACTTTCTAACAATGAAACCAGACTAGACAAGCCTGTTTAAATCCCGAGGGACTGAGCGAGAGTGCAGATATAACAATGACCTTTTTATTGGGATCATGAAACGTTAGACGAACAAAAGGCCGAGCAGCTAAAGAGCATCATGACTCTACAGTCAACACACCTGGTCGTGTGGTCACGAGATCAAGCCGGTGTTCACAGAGTGTATGACTGAATAAACACCGAAGCTGAAGATCAGATGAGTGTTTGCTCATTCCAGTAGGGTAAAAACATCAAAGCTTAGTTGTCTGTTCTTTCAATTAAAGTGAATTCCAACATCACTTCAGGTTATACAGACTTAGTTGTAAAAGTTACGTATCAAATCAAATCACTTTTACTGTCACATCACATTAACACAGGTGTGAAAGGTGAGTGAAAATCTTGTGCTAATAGTCCCTCACAGTTGTAATACGCATCAAATACAAAACACACATTTACTTACATACACAATATATACAGGTAAAGCTATACATGTACAGAATAATTTTATGTAGTGTTTTAACATGTCCAGGTAGAGCTACAGCGCCACTGCTAACTATGTCAGATCTTACAATTCCTAAATGTATAAAAAAGAGAAAAAATTTATCTAACATAGGAATCCTCATCTTTTCCCAAGCTAATCTCTATTTAATACCTACAGCATATGTGTAATCATTTGCTGTACGGGTACTAAGATGGTAATGTTAAGATGGTTATGTTTAAATGCACTTATAATGTCATATTATGGGACTATTTTTCTTTCAAGAACACTTAATAAATACTGTTTCGTTCCACTGTCTCAAAGTTGATTCAGTAAGATATCCTTTCTGTGGATGGCTGAAATGGTGAAATGGTTTGCACATTTTGTAACTGTTATTTATGAGCCTCAGATACCGTTATTAGGTTTCTATTATAAGTGCTTTAGATACAGTAATTTTGCTACTGTATTCTGAGTTTTATATTTATGGCCTAAAACATAAAACGATGCATGACAACAACACTATCAAATTAGAAATAATAATTATAATAATAATGAATGCATGTATGTATACTAATAGACAAAAAATTTTAAAAATAGGTGGGTTTACAAAGACTGTGGCAAAGTTCAAGCATCATTTGGCCAGTTGCAAACATTGGGTATTTGGCCATCCCTTTTTTCTATATGTGTTCTAAACATTAAAAAGTTTTAGGTCAAAATGTCTTTGTGACTAAATGGGAGAAATGGACACAATATGACACAGTGAATGATGCCTAAGGTTTGACTGATGTATTTGTATTTTGATAAGGGATACCTGTAACCATGACTGTTATGTTTTTGTTTTTCAATTTCTGTTTGCAACATATGTAACAAATTTTCTCTGTGACGGAATACATATCTCAAATATGTATCTTTTGCTCTATGTATGTATGTATGTAAAAATTTCAAGTTTCAAAAAAAAAAAAAAAAGTTTTAGGTCACCAAAGTTTATCCAAAAGTTGATATTAATCAGTAATAAGACAGTAATAAAGGTAAATGCTAAGGTAAATCTTAATATGTAACTAAAGTAACTAGATATCACATGATTCAGTCATACGTAAACAGAACAGAACAGTGTTTAAAGACCTCCCTTCATTTTATCAGGAACAGCCAAGACCTTTGGCGTCAGTCTGGTTTCTATCTTTTGTGTGCTGTTTTTTTGCCTGTGTGTGTGCGTGTGGGCGCGCAGAGATAAACGGACAGCTCCAGCTGTAGGACTTACCGCTGGAACAGTTGGCTCCTCCCCAGCCGGGTTCACACTGACAGGTGTTGGGGGCAACACAGCGGCCGTGCATGCATTTCTCAGCACAGTGCGCTGAAAAAGGGGTGGGTGGAAGAGGCAGAAAGAGAAAACAAGGGAAAGTTAGGTCAGATTTCATTCTTACAGACAGAGCCAAAGTGAAGATGAGCTAGTGGGAAAAACAAACATCAAACAAACGACAAAATACCACATGTTGATCTGCTGAACAGAGCAGCTACCAGGCTAATACAGAGCAGACTAGGCATCAAAACAAAGATGTTTGGAGTTGAAAAATAGTGACATCCTTGGTTTGGGCACAGAAGTGGCATTCATAGAGACACAAGTTTAAGGTCTTTAGGAATTTAAGCTGAAGAAAGATATGAACGACTGGAGTGAGAAACTTTTATACTTACGAACACACATTTCATTGCTCTCATAGAAACCAGGGCAGCACTGGGACTTGCGGCGATACATGGTCTTGTTTCCTCTCCTGTATGCCGTCTTGTAGCTGACCCTGAATGCAAAATTTGACAGAAAGATGAGAAAATGAGATGGTAATTGGAACACACAACAAGAAATTGGGCGAATTTCTTGTTGTTTGTGATTAACTGGCTAACTGATGTGCCTCACTAATCATTTACTTTTAAAAACTGCTATATGTGGAAGCCCCAGGATATTAGCTGTTTGTTTCTGATATACATAGATGACATTTTTTACAGATAGTAATGCTCACGCAAATATTAACTGAAGCTCTTGACCTATGCCCGTATGCACTGCACTGCTGCTACATGACCGTTTGATTGGATAATTACATGAATGAGCAGGTTTACTGGTGCTTCCAACTGCCAATGAGTGTGTTTTGTACTTCTGTACTTCATGTAAAATGATATAAACATACAGGTTTCCCAACAGTATCTAAAGTATCCAAAGAAAAATGGCATAAATAGAGACTTCAGTAATGAAATCCCAAATCTGTGCTAAAAGCAAGTATATTAGGAGTCAGCCAGCTAGCTTGCTATTTGGGATGGTCAGTTCACATAGGGTCATTTCAAAATTGGATAATCAGTAACTTAACATAGAAATCCATTCATTCATTCATTGTCTGTTTTACCATTGCTTTATCCTATTCAGGGTCGCGGTGGGTCTAATTCACTGAGCAAAAGTACAGGTAACCAGTCCATCACAGGGCAAACACACCCTCATATTTAGGGGGACTTTAAGTATCTCCAATTAGCTTGACTGCATGTCTTTGAACTGTAGGAGGAAACCGGCGCACCCAGAGGACACCCACCAAGCCACCGTGCCACCCTCGACAAAGAAATAATACAAACAAAATGCACTACTGTAAAATACTGGAAAGAATGGAGATTCTCACCTGTGGCGTGTACACTTGAACCATGTGAGAATATCAGTGCAGCTTGTATAGTAGACCTGATCGAATGGGTGTGCATACGACTCCTGGATGGTAACCGAATAACTGTAGTGGGTACACACAAAACACACATTCACATTACACATTACACATTAACAGTCTGTGACTTGTTTATACAGATCATGTGTGGTCCATTAACTCCAGCACAAGTGGCTGATGAGAGCACATGCACTTATAACCGTATTTTAATAAGAGGCCAGGGTTATGGTATTTATGTCAAATGAGAAAGGATTACCGTCAAGTTCTCGGTCACTGTGCATGGGTGGCCTCTAAAGAAAGCTACTGCTGATTCATGTGATTATCACACATGATAGTGATTTAATGCTGGCAAAACCTAGACCACTGAGGTAATATTTCTATTAGAATGCTTGGGCACTGCCCCACTAGCTGTCCCACCCAAAAAATAAATGAAATAAACTAAACTTCCTTGGGACTACATACAATATTTCTCCTCAAAACGTGAACAGCTGTAACACTTCTACAAATCTACAACCAATCTACAATTTCCTGAAAAGTTTGCATATTTTCCATAATACAAATTGATTGTACACATACTGACCATAAACTAACAAGATAAAAAAACAAGGAAAAAAAAGAAAAGTGAATAATGGAGACATGTTTGGGGGACAATCTTGCTCTGCACATTATCATTAAGGAACTGGACTACTGATCAAAAGATCAAGGGTTTTGGCAAGTAATTAATGCGTAAATGTAAACTCGTACACAATTGTCCAAACAGAATCAAATGCAGCAATACTGTATATCTACGATTCAAACACTGATGTGCTCTTTTTATATTCATTATTTGACATGGACATCCACTTGTCCTGCAAGTATTTGCTTATTTATACAACAGTGGTGACTATGTGGCAGTAAGGTAACCTAAACGGTCCAGGCTGAGCCAGGTCACACTTACACTTTGTCACTGCAAGCGCCGCTCCCAAGCCTCCCTTTTCACTGGTACTTAGAAAACTGCAGCTGTTCCGACACGTTACTTGGTGAAAGTAATCTAGCTGGGAAACCAGGCTTTATCTTAGTTCTTTCCAATCTGCTTTAATGGATCCCCCAGACATTTCTTAATTTGGCCAGGGAAATACTCTGCCTACTAAGACTTGGTTACATTGAGGACTGTGATGTGAGTGTATGTTTCTAAAGGTGTGACCAGGTACTCCACAGATGAGATGTTTGATATGAGGTCAGTTTAAAAGCTTATCTACTGTTCAATTTCAAGAAGAAGCATTTTAATAGAAATCACACAGTGTAAACTTAATTTCAACCCAATTAATAAAAGGTTAAGAACCACTGGTCTAGCTCATGGTGAGTCAGTGGTATTAAGTTTTATGTAACGTATAAAAATCTAAATTCTGATTTATTTTCACCTCTAAAAGATGACTGTGTATCTCTGTACTGCATCAGTAAAATGTACAATGATTTACCAACCAATAAGAACAGTAACGAATAGCCAACAGATTTTTTTGTCGTTGTTTATACTTATTTCCAGTGATAGCTCAGTGGTTAAGGTACTGGACTAGTAAACAGAAGGTTGCCGGTTCAAACCCCGCCACCACCAAGTTGCTACTGTTGGGTCCCTGAGCAGGGCCCTTAACCCTCAGTTGCTCATTGTGTGTAAGTTGCTTTGGATAAAAGCGTCTGCTAAATGCTGAAAATGTAAATGTAAATTTCCCACGATCACATTGGTTATATTAATTATTTTGACGAGCCAGCATCTGTGTACATACAGGTGAGATTTCTGAGAACACAGATTTCTAAGAAATATGGTAATACATCTGTAATTTACGACCAGAAAAACTGGGTCTCTATGGGTTACCTTTCCCAGTGGCTGCAGACGTTGGGGTCTTCAAGGTTCAATGATGACGTCACTTCCATGAGGCAGCATGACAGACCCAGTAGCACACAGACACCTCGCCACAGGAGGAGCATCATTATGGAAAATACCTAAAACAGTAAAATATGTAAAATTTTGGTTTTAGTTTTGTATTTGGTTGCAGTCTAAATCTGTACTTGTACTTCTTTAAGCAAACTATCAGCATTGTACATTAGACACTGGATTAGAAATTCAAGAGCTCAAGAGATGTCTTTAAAGTAAACAAAATTACCCACCAATTTGACTGTCAGCAGATAAGATGCCCTCAATCTTATTTCAACCTTTTCCTAGAGTGACATTTACTGGGGTCTTTATGTAAAATTGATTTTGGGGTTTAAAATTCAATTAAGCTGCCTTATTTTAGGGGTTAAGTGAAGGCAGGTCCTTTCAAACCCCTGGGTCATGGGGAGTATACAATATTTTAAGACTACACAACAGTTAAGACAATGAGCCAGACAGCCAATATTGGATAAACTTGGACATGAATATCTAAGGTCTACAGACAGGTGTTTTACTGTAGTCTCTGTCCCGTACAGATCAGTTATGGGAATGATCTGGAAAGTACAAGTAACAATGAGCAGGTCTGTTGTTGTTGTGCTGCTTTGTTGTTGTATTACATTGCAAACACATAAATGGAGAAAGATATTTACATGGAGAATATATGTTTTTCACATTGTCCTAGGCTGTTTAGGTAAAAAGAAAATAAGTAGTCAATCTGATTGTCTGGGCTTCTTAATGTACTTGTTTTGCTCTCAGTGAAGAATACAAGTCTTCAGTCCTTACTGAAAGACAAAAACATCTGATCTGTATCTATTTAATCTGGAGTTTGTACTTAAAAAAAATGCTCTCATAATATTCCCTCAAATTTGTCCATCAATCACATTTTGCTTAGTTATAAACAAGCTAAAGACATCTCATTGCTACTCCTGGAAAATTTTCAGGCCAACCATTTTGACAGATTTAGGGATGTTTCCTTCTGTTGGGGATAATGGCTCTCAATGTAGTTCAGTGGAGTCCTTGAGCCTTAAACATGGCTTTTGATTTCAAGAACTTTTTTCAGTGTTCCTGTAGAATGTTACTGCATTCATGAAAAGGTTGAAGATGGGCTAGGTTCAACATATTCTAGAATTTTAGTAGCTAAATTGTCATACAAATTAAATTTGGTAATATGGTTGATTTAGTAACCAAAGAGGCAATGTTTGCAAAAGTAATGGGTTGAATAATGTATTTCTGGAATAATATTCCTGTAATCATGCTTTACAAATTATGCTGTTTTGTGCAATGCCATGTTTTGTTTTATTATCTAAAATTATTCAGTGTGACATGTACAATAATAAAATGAATTGCTTTTTCACAGCTCTGATGCAAAAACACGCAGCTGCATGCAACATTGGGGCATGCAATCTATCTTCCTCATCTAGTGAATGACTGTATTAGTGCTATGCTAATTACAATATCGAAACCAGGTCGTTCTTTCCTGCTGAGCAGATCCCTGCTGTTGGACTGACAGAGCTTAAACAAAAACATCTACCATCAACAGTCACGTCACATCTCAGCCAGCAATGCTGGGTAAAAAAACAGCCTATGTGGGATAAAATGTTGGAAAGCTTGTAAAGCGAATATATTTCCATTATAACGTTAATCTCACCTCAGTATTTATATTACTAGCCAATATGTAATTCATTCATTATTATCCAACAGGTCAGGAGCATATCACTGAAACACTGAGAACAACCTGGACAGGGCACCAGTTCATCACAGAGAGCTAAATGATACCAACACCACCTGCTGTGCCAGCCATTTCTAATTAGCTTAGGAGATAGTACTGTAAGTGTCAAACATAATGAAACACATTCAAAATATTAAGTGCTTTTTAATGTATTTTATCTAGGGTTAGGTGTGGACATATTCCTTTTAAACTGATGCTCAACAGAAGCTCAGCCAAATACAAGTATATGTTACCATTAAAAAAAAAAATTATAATCATAAGACAGTAAAATAAATTAGTTAATTAACATGCAATAGTCACTGAACTGAATAAGAATCAACTGTTTCAATGCTGTTCGTTTCTACTTACTGTATTACAACCAAAACACAATACGAGTCTTTCTTTAAGTTTTCATTACGATAAACCCCTGCAGCAGTTGAGTTTCCCCAGGTCTGGAGCTTCTCGTTACAATAGAATCAGCACCATTTGACAGCGTACAGCTTTAAGTTAACCCGCACAGACTGGTAAAAGAGGGTAAAAGTGTGGGACCGGGCTGCTTTCATCAGTGTGAATAGGAGCAGCAGCGCTCGTCCCGCTCTGGTTTCACGTAACTGTCTGGACACAGCTGCAGCAGCAAAGCCCTGAACAACTGGGCAAAGGGGGGTCACAAAAACAAGGGTGCTGCTGTGGTGTCTGGAAAGGTTCGTACACGCTGGAGCCTGGAGAAGGGGGATTTGGGGACTTTGATACACAAAACTGAATCCCATAAGCAACCCAATGACCGGTTGTAAGCCCAGACTGAAGCACTTCAAGCTGAAGACGGTCGACAGATGGGGCAACCCTACACACAAGGGCTCCACTTTGGTGAACAGCAGTGTTGAATGTTAAATGTTCTCTGGATTTAGAGATTAAAAACACAAGCGTATTATATTTTAATTTCAGAAAATGGCCCTACTAAGTGAAACTAATTGTTAAAATTTTTATTATTAAGATGTAGCCAGATTAATCTCTCTGTCAGTATAAAGTATCGCAGTTAGGATCGATAAAATTTCTGAGCTCCTGTATGCACAACACGGGTTTCCAATGATGTTTCCAGTGAAGTAGGGGACTGTCAAGGCCATTCCAAAAGTTTTGGCTTGTGTGGCTTAGTGAATTCGACCACTTTCCAGCTTCAGTTTCTTGACCAACAGTTTCGCTGCTAAGTAAGTATTGTTAAGGAAAAACAAAATCACCTGAATATTAGTTTTATGCTGTTTAAGTACAGAGATAAGCAACATGTCTGTCATTAAGCTGTTGTAAAGCTGATGTAACTACACAAAAAACAACAGTTAGCACAGAATGGAGGTTCCAAACTCCAACACCCAATGTGATAATGGCTAGAGCAGTATAAACGGAGGGCCATAATATCTGTTACTTGATCTTCAGCTATTCCACTGCTGTAAGAACCCACATTCATGCAATAAATTCTTACAATCCAGTCAACTATAATCTTTATTTCCATTTATCATCTCGCCTTATTTTTCCCTGACAGTATCAATTAGCTTCACTTCATATGATCAATTAGATGTTTCAGGAAGCCAATGGTTATTGAGTGCTAGAACTATGTTAAGAAAGAAAGTCAGATTGTTTATTACACTGTTGAAATTCTTGACACAAAGAACTTGTCAAATAAGTTCTAATAAGTTAAATAAGGTTAACTTAGTTAAATAGGTTCTACGACTTATCGTCTATAGAGACAATAATGTCCAGGTTTTTGTATAAACTATAAAAACAAATATAATGTACTGTAACTGTGCATAAACAGAAACTATTCTTTCAAAAAGATATAGTTCATCTATTTTTACTTAAAAACAAGTTGCTCTAACTTTTGCATAACCGCTACTGCAGTAAGCAACACTGCAATACCCACTCACATCTGTTAAAAAGTTCAACACATGCAACTGGAATTACTGAAGAACTTTGATACGAAGCCCAGGGACAAGTTCAGTCCAACCAACACAACCTCTCAACCAGTGCTGTGTTATAATCAGGACCAAATAAGAGTCAGAATTAAAGAAAAAAGACAGAACCCAGGTCTATAATTCTGTCCTGTGGTGAGAGTGGTAGTAGCAGTAAAAGTAAGAGCAGTAGGTTGGGATAACAGTGCTTAAACAAACACAGCTGACAGACAGAGAAAGTCTTTAAATTCACCTGCTGCATTTATCTGTATTACACACAACACACAGGGTCAAGTATCTTGAACCCATATAATGCAAATTCTTCACTCTGTAGTCATCAGACGTGGTTCTAACAGTTCTGGTACACTTCTCTCCTTTCCCTCCTCTCCCTGCTCACTGCTGCTGGGCTGTAGTTTTTTTACATGGTGTGTTTGGGTTTGATTGTGACAAATTAAACGTCTTCACTTAATTAAAGCTTGTATCTGGTTAAACACAATTCAAATGACATACAGCAGTCATGTACATTGTGAATCCAGTAAAGCTGTCATCTAGGAAGGCAAAAGAGATCCCAGAAAACAACATACATAACAACAGATGTCTCTTCTCACATCAAGAGGACTTAGGGAAACCCTTTAGCCTGCAGTCTGCCTGTCTGACATTTCTTTTTTAAATCCTGGATGATGCCCAAATCTTTTGAGATAATTTTATGTGGACGGATGTATCAAATGTAAGAACTTTTTGGTTAAGGGTCTTACTAAACATGGATAAAGTGAGGTGAGGTGTAACTGGGTTAAGTAGCAAAACAGTGATTCAAAATACAAAAGCAAGTCTGCGTCCGACTTAAAAGTAACAGAATTGAAGTTTTGAAGTGTCCTAGACTTGTGGAAAGACCTAAAATGAGGCGTTTATGCCTGAAAACCTGAAAACCTGGAAAACGTATCTGCAATATGCAAATTCATGGGCTCAGTGGGTAAGATTCGCTGAGTAAAAGGCAGGAAACACACTGGACAGGTCGCCAGCCCATCACAGAGCAAACAAACACATTATTTGGTAGCACCAATTTTTCACACAGAAAGGTCCACGACCGCTCCACCTGGGAATCAAACCCAGAACGTTCTTGCTCTGAGGCGACAGGGCTACCCATCGAGCCACCGTGCCAACCCTTAAACATCAATGTGAAAGACTTATATCAAATTATAGAGTGATCACTTCCAGTCTGTGCTGCTAAAGCAATCAGATACTTAGCAAGGGTGTTATGTAAAGGCATGGGTCCAGCCCATCAGTTTTCGCCTAACCAAGAGAGCAGTTGAAAACACTTGTGTCTGTTCAATGCCCATTCAAAAATGAGCTCTGGGGCACAATCATGTCAGCGCAGTGCTCAGAGCGGCCAATGAAAATGCACATAGGCCTACGCCAAGATGTTTATTAAATTAGCTAGCCGTAGTCATCACAGTTCTGTTTGCCACCACTAATAGCAAGGCAATATGATGAATCAAGTCAACAATTTAATACAAGTTAAATTTTTAATTAAAAAATAAACTAAAAATAAATGTATTAATGTTTGGTGAACTTCAACAAAAAAGTTATCGACAAGGTTTCCCAGATGAAAGATCTTACATCTTCAATAATGATATTATTGATACTGCCCATATAAGGTTTATTGTGCCTTACCAGGCTTTCTGTGACAGAGATACCACTGTATCTCTCAGGTGGAAATTTCTAGAAATCAGATGTACTTAGTGAATTTGATACACAGTACACTGTAACAGCACTCCTCTAATGATCTGCAATATATAAATCTCTAAATTTCTATGGCCATATCTAGTCCAAACTGCTTATGGTAAAGAAGCAACTGCTTAATATTTGTTCTGCTTGGTGAGAACAGAAGCAGGTGCCCATGCCCGAAAAAAAATTCTGTCCTGACATAATTAGTTTTCAAGTCACAGGCTGCTTGCTGTCTGGTCTTTTCAGAACATGTAGGCAGTAATGGAGGGGCACTTTAGGGGCAAAGCCACTCAGGGGGCTAATTAAAAACTACAGCCTGCTGCATTAAACCACTCGTTCAGTGAAATATCCTCAGTTCTCTTTTTATATGGACAGGTGGTGCCTCAGGCGTGCATCTTAAGATTGGATTCTTTCCTGGTGCCATCAGATGCTTCTTTTTGACCTTTGGGTTTGCAACCAGCAGATAAATGAGGGATCTTCTGCACTTTTATATTTCTGTTGGAAAATCCAAACGGTGAGGGTGGGAGGAGTAGTAACTGATCGTGTCTGAGAGACTGAGAGACGCTTATAGTCCGGATTTAGCACCATCTAATTTACACCGTTTTGGATGCTCAAAGAAGCTTTAAGGGGAAGAAGATTTTCATGTGGTGATGATGTGAAAGCAGCGGTGCATCAGTGGCTACGAGCTCAACCAAAAACATTATTTGCTGATGGCATTAAAATGGTATGACGCTGGGAAAAATACATCGCAAAGGAAGGTGACTGTGTAGAAAAGTGATGTACAATATTTGACAACCTGACCATACTTCAAACACCTGACCTCAGCAACTCATTACAAATATGTTTTGTCAATGTAACACGCTGGGGGTTTCTGTTTTAGCACTAAAATAAATCTTGAATTTCATTCCCTTGTGTTTAATCAATTTACCAAATGTTAAGTCTTGCAGACGTCGTCTTAGCCCCAGACTGGAAGATTCCAGACGAGTGTAAGCTGGAGACAGCATTTGGCCTGACCTAAGTAGGTCTGAAAATAAGCGTTGTGTCTACTAGACTAATACGGCATGTTTCCTACCCTTAAGTGCACTAGGAGAGCGTGGAGAGGAAATATGGGATTACCCGATTCACTTAAGAATGGCTTGTGATTCAAACACAAGGACAGACGTGAGGGCTTGCATCATCTCAAGTGATGAGTGAACATAAGTGATGCTTATAATAAAATAAATGGTAGGGAGAGTGAGAAATCTTTCACTGTAAATATTTGACTGTCTAACACTTAATTAAAGTACATTTATTTTATTAAAATTACTAAAAAACCACACAGACACCAAAAGAATATGTCCACACAGAACTGAACCTGGTTGCTCACCCAGGGAATCAAACTCAGGCCCTTCTTGCTGCCCACTGTGACATCCAACAATATTCACACATAATTACAAATGTAACAGCTTAATTTTACATCTGTCAGTTGTAAGTGCTGATAATACTGATGTTGTCTGGGAGCAACAACTGCTCAGCCATGATCGTTAGACAGTAAAACTCTTAAAAGTCTGCCAGGGTCAATGAGTGCCTCTGAAAGCTGCATGGCATTGACCAATTCACCAAGCCATCTGGTAAATACTGCAATGTGTGCCTGTCAGTCAAAAAACATCTCTCTTTGGCTTTTCCTGCAAGTCTGCCCTCCTGAAGTAAAACAACTGCAAATTCAGTTTATTTTCAGATCCAAAACTGTGTGAATAAAGCAAAAGCTCTATGACTGGATATATATCACATTCCACACAACTCAACAGGGATCACAGCTGTTCCTAGTCAGTCAATACGGGCACACAACTGCCCCAAGTTTTTCTTTTTTGTCTGTTGGCCTGGGTGGTTTCCTAATAAAAAGAACTGTGTAAAATTATTCACGGAACCTGTTTACCTTCTCCGACGGAGCCTGTGTGTCCGTTAACTTGCATATCTTTACTGTAGAATACCAGTTTTAAATCAAGAAACAAACAAAACCAAACCGTTCGCCATGGCCTGGCGTATTTTTATCTTCCACAAAGCGGAAAACTGAAGCTCAATGATGACAAGCCCTTTAATTATACCAGGGAATAATGCTGTTTTTATTGCTACCAGCTGGAGCAGCCTGCCACTCCCATAAACAAAGAACACAGCAAAATAATATAAACAGGATAGATTTTTATCTTCCGCAAGTGTTTTATTCATTCGTTCACTTTTACAGAACTGCACAACATGGAAATGCCACCTTGAAACCACCTGGCCAAAATCAATCAATCACGAGGAATCATGAACTCATGCATTTCATGACTTACACACATATAGGTACCTCTGTTACACTAAGCATCTGCAAGGTAAGCTTAAGGAGTGTCAATAAACACTTGGTCAATAAACACCTCTTGTTCTACACAAGGGTGGCTTGGTGGGTAGCACCATCGCCCAACAGCAAGAAGGTCCTGGGTTTAATTCCCAGGTGAATTAGAAGTCAAGTTCACCTAGGTGTGAGTGTGTTTGCCCTGTGATGGACTGGCGACCTGTCCGGGGTGTTTCTTGCTTTTCGCCCAGTGGATCGGACCCACCACGACCCCAATAAGACAAAGTGGTGGTAATACAGACAATGAATTGTACACATAAGGCATATTGTTTGTTCTTATCTTTTAATCTACAGTGTGTGTTCAGGAATTCATTATTCTAAGCATCTATCCATTCAACATAACCATCCATTTATTTATCATTTATCTATCTACACAACCCTCATTTTATCCATTTATCATCATCAATCACAATCAATCCTTCCACTTTTCTGTCCATTCATTCATCCATTAATCCAGCCATTGATCATCCATTCAGCCATATAAATTTAGATATTAAACTAGAGATTTGCCAAACATTGTTTCCATCCATATCACCCACCCAATCTCAGACTTAGAAATCTACAAATCTCCATGCAAATATATTCATCTATTTATGCATCCCTCCAACCATCCATTCACACATCCATCCTGTTTATCTCAGACATAAACCTTAACATAACTGGACTCCAAATCTGCCAAGCTATTCCTCACAAAGAGCTCAACACATCCTTAACTGCAGCTGTTTCAGAGCAGACATACGTAAAATCCAAGATGACCTGAGAGGACAAAGCAAGCTGATTAAAGATCACAGTGATTGTTAATGTAAGGATGTGCTGCCAAACTGTGTAGTACACTCGTTTAAGAATGCTTGGTTAGAAAATTGGTAAGTGCATTTAATTAGTCAACACTTAGCATGCTTTAAATCATAAGTTACTTACGGATTTACTTTAATTTACCCTTAAGTGCACAAAATGTAAACAAAGCATTGCTACATTGCTGTTTTTTCTTTCTCTTACTCTTACTCTTAAAAGAGCATGATGTGTAATCAAACAGCATGAGCTTTGGCCTGTGCACAGACAGTATGCTGGTCCATTCAAAACAATTCACATGACTGTGAACTGCACACAGGGACAAAGCGTACCGCAGCAGTGTCTTCTATTCTAGTGCCAAGCCCTGAGGACACTGTCCTAAATGAAAATAGCTTTGCCATAGATGTCTGAATGCTTCGGTTCATTTCAGTGATGTGTAACGTGTTCTATCTGTTAAGCCATCACTAAAACTTCAGTGTTTTAGAACCCACAGCAAAGAGCAGAAGTGTAAATCAGCATCATGAAATATATCTACCTCTTATTAAAATACACTGCTTGCTAAGAAAATTTATTAATTAACCTTTTTCTATCTTACGGCCAGCCCCACTGGCCCGGACCAAAATGTTGGCTGGCCTGTGGGTGGAACTCTCTACATATTTATCCACAGGCCACTGCTGCTGGCCCATACCATTGACATCTACGAAAGTGATTATTCAATCACCTATATGTAATCCAAGATCTATTTTGACCATTGACATCTACGAAAGTGATTATTCAATCACCTATATGTAATCCAAGATCTATTTTGTGGAATTTACTGTTCACCAATGGTCAACTCTATTTTAATAACCATGAATGCAGTTTGTTCATAACATGTAAACAGTTTGGTGACGACCTTTTCTCTATGCACAAATCAATGTCGATTAATACATGATTGGTGTGGAAGAAATTTGGTATAAATGAACCAGAAGACCCAACCTCAACCCTACTGAACACCTATAGGATGAATTGGAACAACAGACACACTTTGAAATCTCATGAAGAGCCCTGCCATAAAGATTGAGTCTGTTGTAACTGCAAATAAGGAGGAGCAACTCCATATTAATGGCCATGGCTTCGAAAAGGGATGTTACGCTCATGGTCAGGTGTCAACATACTTTTGGCCATACAGTGTGTATATGAAAGCTTCAAAGTTCAGGACCTTCACAGAGGTTCATTGGGTCTATTAAATGACATTACATTTTACTCCTAGGTTATTATCAGCAACCCCCACCATCACCAAACAAAAACATTTGGAGGCTCACAATTATGACCATTTTTACCATGGTATTAACCATCATTGACAGCTCACTCGCGAACCTTCACAAATCAGCCCTGATTGTGCACAGTATTAATCTAACCAAAAGGTTGACAGATACACACTTTGCTGCCTTGTTTACAGAAGGTTTAGACTAAGAATTTAAAGCACTGTGATAAAAAAGGTGTTGTTACACCTACTGTAATGCCAGTGCACCAAAAACCATATAGCATTTCTTTTTGGAAGCTTCATCACAGCAGAAAGTCAAAATGCAGTAAATTCTGCAATACTCATAACTTATATGTAAACAGGAGAACATGCAAACTCACATTCTACCTTGGAACTGAAGCACTGTTGCTTCCCAGCACCTTCTTATCCTTCTAGCCCTGACTATGTTAATTAAACACACTTAATTACCTGTATTGGTGCTATAAGTATTAATAGTATGATTAATTTCATTTGCTTTTGATAGACCCTGTTACACAAGAATGAATTGCAGTGTTAATTTTCAGTTGTTTTTGCTAAGTCTGTAAAAGCTGCTTTTTATCTTCTTCTTCTTGTACCTCAGCTTTTGTCCCGTTTTTCGGTTACGGGGTCGGCATTTCCGACTTCTTCCTGTTAGGGGTCGCCGGCAGGACTTGGCACAGTTTTTTATGCCGGATGCCCTTCCTGACACAACCCTCCATATTTATCCGGGCTTGGGACAGGCACTACAATGCACTGGTCTGTGCATCCCAGCGGCTAGGTATCTATGGGACAATTCAGTGTCTTCAATTAGACTAGCGGCATGTATTTGGACTGTGGGAGGAAACCGGAGCACCCGGAGGAAACCCACACAGACACGGGGAGAACATGCAAACTCCGCACAGAAAGGACCCGGACCGTCCCACCTGGGGATCGAACCCAGGACCTTCTCGCTGTGAGGCGACAGTGCTACCCAGTTAGCCACCGTGCCGCCCGTAAAAGCTGCTTTTTATACTTAATTCTAAACTATTCTTAAGGAAAATCTTGTTTGTAAACATAAATAAACTGCTATTAAAGAGGTGTTGCAGTATTGGCTAGTCTGTCCAGAAGATTTTACTTTTCTTTGAGGTTGTCTTTACTAATTTTAATGTGTGAAGAGGGAACTGTGAAAAATATACAAATGTAAACAACTTTATCAGGACTGTATCAGGGGTTTAAAACATGGACACAACCATCCAAGGTCTTGCCTACATTCAATCCTTACAGTGTCTGTGTTTTATCATTCAGTTACTGGCTATTATATTTACAAATTGTCTTATTTATATGATTTATTAATTCAAACAGCTTCCATAAGGTGAAGAAACAACAAACTTTTTAAAATATGTGCTAAATATTTTTAACAACTGGGTTTAATTTTGTAAATAAGCATTATAATTATAAATGAACTCAAAATCTGGCTTTTGATATTTATGACTTAATACTGCTAAAATGACGAAAAATGAAGCATTTTACTTTGAAAAAATAAAAAATAAAAATAATAAGTTTAGACCCCACTTACCAGTTCTTCCAACCTATGAGACACTACTTGACAGCTCTAACTCATAGATCCAAACTGTCACAAAGCTCCCACGGATCAAAGTTTCCTCGAATAACGCTCAACAAACACGAAACTTTTTTTGTATATATATCCACAAATGTCCACCAATGTAATATCACCTTATAAAATCTGTAAAACAATAAAAGCTGAAAGTGTTTAGCAGAAGTGAAACAGATACAGTTCAGGCAGCATCCTCAGACTGAATGAACTAAGTGGGTGAGAGTGAGAGCAGGCAGTGAAAGTTCCTTCATTGTTCAGGTCTGCTCAGTTCATTAACATAGCATTACAGAGACACTTTACCCGGCCAAACAATGTAAACAAGAACATTTTAAATGCACATCAAGTCCATACTTTACATAAAACAAGTTCTGTATAACCTGCGACTTAAATACGATTTAAATTCTGTCGCACAAATAAATAAACAAAGCGAACGCTTGAGTAGACTATTTAGCATGATGTTGAATATAATCGAAAAATGGGGCTATATTACTTAACAAATGTATTTCCTATGAATAAACTTACACTCTGTATTAAAAATATAAACATGCAAAAAATTCACTTTTTAAAGTAACCGACTTTATATCGACATCTGCGCGTTTGTCATAATAGTGGTATAGTAAACAAAAGTAATGGCGCCGCCTAGTGTTCAACCAATCGAACAACCTCATTGGGTAGATAGATAGATAGATAGATAGATAGATAGATAGATAGATAGATAGATAGATAGATAGATAGATAGATAGATAGATAGATAGATAGATAGATAGATAGATAGATAGATAGATAGATAGATAGATAGATAGATAGATAGATAGATAGATAGATAGCTTTATTAATCCCAAAGGGAAAATCAGTTATTACAGCAGCTCCAGTTACATTAAAGCAAAAAGTATTAAAGTACAAAGAATTAAAGAACACAAGTAATGTTGTACACACTATGTAATTGAATAAATAGAAAATAGATGTGTTTATCTGAAAACTTGAACGAGTTTGCATGTTCTCCTTCTCATGGAGTTCCTCCAAATCCGGAGACATGGCTACAAGGCTTATGAATTGCCCTATAATGTGTGTGTGTGTGTGTGTGTGTGTGTGTGTGTGTGTGTGTGTGTGTGTGTGTGTTGAGAATAAATGTGCAGAGTTAAACAGATTCTCTCTTTGCCTGCAATCTCCTTCATCCAATATATCACAAAGACAGGGGGATTAACATTGTCTTGGATTAACATTATCTGTAGTTATGTTAAAAGTATGTTAAAGTAACATTTAAAACATTTAAAAATGTTTTTGGGTTTGTTCTTTAACTTGTATTAAATGTCTTGAGAATATTAAGAAAACTGACAAAATACTGACAAAATAACGTTGAAGGAACGTTCTAATAAAACATTCACACAACCAAAATGGAACGTTTGGGGAACGTTCTCAGAACGTAATTTTGTTAGCTGGGATGTCAGTTTGAACACAGCTGCTGTACTGCGCATGTGCAGAGTTATGACGGTAGATGGCGATATTTACCGAATAATTTAAGCAATGTTACCACGTGAGTCCCTGATCAAACCGGGAATAAAAATACACTAATATTTAGGTGATTTAAAACATTTCTGGCTTAGTCGAAAAAATCTAAGACAAATTACCGTTTATAAATACGGTTCAATTTATTTTACTGCATGAGCTTTTATTATGATTAACAAACGTTAGTTTCACAGGAAGTGCTCTCGTGTTCGCTTCCTGCTCGGATACCATAATCATAACAAGTACAGTTATTCCAAATGACTTGCATAATATGTTTGTAAATGTGTTCTGTATTTTTCTTTGTCTAATCGTACTAACTTATATTTACTGTACATTTTAATTCACTTTAAAGCATGCTATTAGTGTAGTATTTAATGTAGGATAACTTCACAGCATGTACAGTTGCATGCAAAGTGTAACTGTATATACTCTTTTATTTTTAGAAGTCTCAGAACTAGGTTAACTCTTCAGGCTTTATTTCAAGAATCAATCATTGTTATTAGGAACTGGCAGATGGTGACAGTTCCAGAGTATAAATGATGTGACTCTTTAAACCTTGTGCTAACACTTGGGCTTCTCTAAGCAACTAACTGAGAATCTGAAAATGATAAGTGATGCCTACAAAAGCACCTGTCTAGGGAAGGCTACAAGAGGATGAAGTGTCTCCAGCTCATACTGTCCACTGTCATTACAGTAAAATGACACTTAATAAAAATGTGGAGCTTCTTTTTGGTTGTTTATGTTTTGTCCAGCCCTGTTAATCAGCATAAAATTACTCTAATACACTTTACAGGCATGTTCACACAGCTTCCAAAGCTCCATCATCACATGAAGTATCACATTAGGTTCATTCGGAGCTTCTGTTCACAGAGACCCTTACCTGTTTTAACTCTCTTCACCAAGGTAAATATACCTGACTAAGAAACTTGTGATTTTATTGTGATATCTGTTTTACATGCCATAAAAAATAAGCTGATTTTTAATTTATTTGTTTTTGACAGGATCCATGTCCTTTATGTGACGAAGCCAAAGAAGTGCTTGAACCGTATAAACACAGAGTAAGACCATTTGAACAATTTGAATCAGTTGAATGTACCACATGTACAATCGTATGTGATTAACCAAGCATCACACCCATGTTATTAAACATAACATCCTCAAGTTTGGGCATTAATTTGAGTTAGTAGCCTTTCCTGCTACAGTGGCCTGTACTCCAATGGAAAAAAAAACATTCAGCAGATTTTGGTATAGAGTATTAGTGAGGTCAAGCACTAATTTCAAAGTTGACAATCCAGTTCATCCTAAATGTGTTTGATGGGATTATGGCCAGGGCTTCATGAAAGCCAGATAATTTTTTTCTACATTAAGTTATTCAAGGGCTTGATTGAGATTGCTTTCCTTTACTTAGTGAACTGTGATTTTTTTTCCAGTTTATTACTCTGTAGTGAGCAATGCACCTGAGGACAATAGTTTTTTCCAGCCCCGTGCTTCAGCACTTGGCAGTCCAATGCTGTAAGCTGGTATGGCCTAAGGTTTTACAGCTAGGCAGCCATTGCATTCCAGTGCAGTGCGTTTTGATTACCTTGCAATACCTGACATACTGACTAATCACTAAACTTAAGTTATGGAAATTATGTCTACACATGACATCATATGCCTGGTGGCAATGGGTGTGGCTAACAGAATACTTATCCACATACTACTGGTCATGATGAGTACATTTGCTGTTTATACTATTCATTATCCAATTTTTTAATAATGTGGTTGCACTTGTTTAGTTTGTGTTACAGGAGGTTGACATTACTCTTCCTGAAAACATTGTGTGGTATGACAGATACAAGTATGACATCCCGGTGTTTCATCTGAATGGACAGTTTTTGATGATGCATCGAGTGAACACAAAGATCTTGGAAAAGCAGCTGTCCAAATCAGAGAAAGAACCTGTATAATTATGCACACATTTAATGTTAACCTGTAACATAGCTCAGAGTTAAGTGCAGCTTCACGATTTTGGGTTTTATGCTCATTGTACAGATCTATTTAAAGTCTTTAGTTTACATTTGATTATATGGTATTAGGTATTATTATAAGGTGAAGTCAGTGCTAAACAGCAAACCTGTTTTCTCTGTATCTGCATGTCTATGTTTTTCCCACCTTCCAGAAACATGCAGTGCACAAATGTATTTGTCTAATACAACATATTGGAAACATAAACCATTAACTATTAAATGTGCCTAAAGTTCTGCGACTGCCACAGTTGTTTATTTTTACTCTGTTACATTGAACAAACGAGCAGTAGCCATATTTCTGTTCGCTGTAGATAATGGGTTACTTAAAAAATAAATTAAAAATAGATTCTAGGGCTGGGCGGTATGATGGTACAATCAGTATATCGTCTTTGATTTCTCATACGGTGTGAATTTTTCATATACCGCCATATCGTAACAGAGTTCATTTTAACAGCTGTAAACTTCAAAAGGCAGCAAATCATATAATATTGTTCGCCGCTGAAAGCACTATGGAGCGCCTTGCAGATTAAGTAGTTAGCCAGTTAGCATTAACATGACAGTGTTAACAGAGGAGAGAGGTTTCCTCAATATGGTGAAAAAAATAAACAAAAACAGATGGAGGATGAAGAGAGGAAGACGAAATATGCACCTGAAGAACCTGCCAAAGAAATGAGGCATGTCGGCAGTTTAGAACTAAAATAAAGCAATAAGCCACGAGAGGCCGTACGTTACTGTGATTTTAGCACGGGGATGACGTCTAAAACTTCTTTCCCCGTGCTAAAATCATATCAGTAATGTACGGTCTCGAGTGGCTTATTGCTTTTATAAAACGGCGGTCAACATAAAATATAATAAATACAACAATGTTTCATTCATAAATGTATTTATTGTGTATAAACTTACAATAAAGCATTCTTCCGCGACGCAAAATAGTTCGATTAACAGTGTTGCTAGGCAACATGGCGAAAATAACATAATTTTTTTCTATTCAGTGGCGTATTAATATGGAATGATGTGAGGTGGTCATAGGTGTGCGTTTATCGGGGATTTTACGACGGCTTCCAGAGTGGTAGAGAGAACAGAGTGGCGACACTCCCATAGGGAACCGTTGGAAAGGGGGCGGGACATATTTTCTGTGCAGCTTCCGGGTTGTGGAGCTCTGTATAGTTCCAAATGTCCCATAGAGCCTCATTCATTTCCACTACTTATCAAAAATTTTTAGCTGTTTGTTGCTTTGTTTTAAAAAAAATATGAATTTAATGTCATTAATATACTTAATACTGTTATTGTTTAGCATTTGCTCAGCACTAAATGTTACATGTTTATCTTAATTAATAGGTATAACTGAATTTAGCTTAGTCAGTTAAGCTTAATTAATGACACTAGAGTCTTTTCACCTAAAATTGATTAATTAAAAGTTGATTAATCAAGAGTCTTGTTACAGAAATGACAATAAAACATCAGAGCCATAATAAATCATGCTACTTTTACTTTCATACTTAAGTACATTTGAAGGTAAATTTAGTTTAGTACTTTAGTGGAGGTATTTTTACTTTTACTACTACTTTTACTGGAGTAATATGTTACCTTGGATATCTCTACTTCAACTCAGCTACATGGTTTGTGTACCTTGTCCACCACATACATTAGACAAAATGAACTAGTGCATATTAATTATGAATTAATTCATGTATTACATGTAGAAATACATTATTACTTACTCATGATATAGATGAATGAATGCTATGTCATGTACCTGCACTATAATGTTAAAGGTGCGGTAGTGTGTTTATGAATCTGTTCATTTAGTGCAGGTAAACCTTATGAATCAGCCACATGGCTTAGTGTTTAACCAAAATGATTATTAT
This sequence comes from Trichomycterus rosablanca, assembly GCF_030014385.1. Taxonomy (NCBI): domain Eukaryota; kingdom Metazoa; phylum Chordata; class Actinopteri; order Siluriformes; family Trichomycteridae; genus Trichomycterus; species Trichomycterus rosablanca. The sequence goes on along the minus strand of NC_086005.1, from coordinate 23,401,156 downwards.
TATGAATCCTCAGGAAAGTGAAGGGAGATTAGTTTATGTACAAAACAAAACATAAAAAACTGTTTAAACTACTTAATGATATCGCATTATGTAATGTATGCTAATATAATGTACTGTGTGTTAACAAGAACGACCTATTAAGTCATTATAAACATCAATTCTCCACTTCATATACCAAATTGACATTAAAGCAGATGCAGTAAATGTAAAGGCAGGTGAAAATACCCAGAAATTGTACAAATGTTTATTATTTACTGTTTAATATTTCATTTACTGCTGCCTGTCCCATATGAGAACATGACAGCGCCGGGTTTGTTTGGAACTATTGGAGGGTTACATGAACCACGTGACCGCGTAGCGGCGAGATCAAGGAGTGTCGCAACTCTCTCTATCTACGGCTCTGACGGCTTCGAACGCGGCTCAGCCAATCAGATTTTAGGACCGGAACTATCCGTTTTATAACACTAAATATTGGACGGTTTGTCGATCCATGGCTGTTGCAAACAACGACATTATGAACGCAGTAACAATCCACATATGAAAGGACATAATTCCTCTTCAGAGAAAGAAGCTTTTAGAGCAATAATTGAAACACTGGATTCCAGGTATGTCTTACAGGGCGAAAATACTTCAGGTTAGTTGCTAAACCAACGTTATAAGCGAACTGGAAGCGGAGATATTTAAAGTTGTCCTGTTTGTTCGTTAAAGGGAGTGCTAAGGGTAATTGTACAATACTTAAATATTAAATAAACAACAAAAATTGTATTTATTGCAACTGTTTCATGCATGCTGATTCCATCATATACTGTGTCAATTTGTGGGGCCAAGCAAAGCTTATAATACTCAAAACCTTGATTATATACATGATGAAATTAAAACTTTTTATATTCTATGTACTTATTACAGTAGAATCAGCCACACACATATAAAAAGTCCCAGTCATACAAAAAAAAACACATACCGTGAAACCGTCAGAATCTTAAAAAATACCGTGATACAAATGTTTGGTTATACCGCCCAGCCCTAACAGAATCTATGGGTGTTTAAACCGTGCATTACCCGTATGGCGATCCACGGAATGTGTAGCACATAGACAGTGTGGGCGGGGTGTGAACTGTATCTCCTGCGAGCTGTCACTTTCCGAGCCACCCATTGGTGGACGCTATGTCTAGCACGCATCTGATTGGCTGTGTGAAGAGAACATACGAAATGTGGAAGTGGCAGCTTTATACAGGCATGTAGCGAACAGCTGAGCATGAACAGGATGCCAGTCTGCTCGGTGGTACGGTATACACACACACATCAATCTGCTGCTGTACGGTCTGTGTTTCTGGATAAAACAACACTGGCATCAATGAGGTTTTGAACCCTGATCACACAGTCATTGAGGTAGGTCATGGCGTTTGATATATGGTGCTGTTTGATATATGATTTTGTTTTTAACCACCTTTGTCTATGTCAGCTTGTGGCATTGATTGCTTTGTGAATAGGTATTTTGAAGGGTACCTTGCAGAAATGAATCTTATAGAAATCTTAATATTTGTATCAATGTTGCATTACCATATATTAATCTGATCATTCTAAATAAGATCTTTACATTGAATAAGCCACTTCACATGTTATCTAGTATTCTAGTATGAACCATGTTGGGTATGTGGGCATAACATAAATATATTTTAAAATGTCAATCAATGTTGCATTGAAAAACCATTAAGTATTCGAATAGCACATTTGCTGCTTTCAGCTGCTGAAACATTTCCTTATTTCCTCAATTACTTGTTACCACCAAGAGAACTAGAGGGTCCCCAAATGCCCAAACCATAAACCACACTTCAGAGAGAAGTGAAACTATAAGAGATCTTATTGCATAATGAATGTGCAGGCAGACATTCTTTACATACAACAGATGGACAAAATAAGGGAAACAAACCTATAACAATGTAAGATGCACCTGTGTGTGAGACCACTAGTTAACATGCTTCTATTTTGCAGTTTCCTCTAATTGAATACAATGGGTTTTTTTATTTCAAATCATATAATCAGCATAACAATTTGAGTTTAAAATACAAACAGACACACTTTACACACACAGATGGACAAAATAAGGAAAACCCATAACAATGTAATAGAAGTACACCAGTGAAAATATATAGTGGGAGCCAGAAGTCTGATCATTAGTGAATATGCTTCTATTCTGCAGTTTCCTCTAATTGAATACAATGTTTTTTTATTTTATATTGTATAATCAACATAACAATTTAGGTGTAAACTACAACCAGACACACTTTACACACACAGATGGACAAAATAAGGGAAACCTATGACAATATAATAGAGGTGCACCAGTCAAAATATATAATTGGAGCCAGATGTGTGAAACCACTAGGGAACATGCTTCTATTTTGCATTTTTCTCTAATGCATTAAATATAAATCTTTGAAAATACACACGTTTAAAATTTTCTTAGTATTTGGCAATACCCAAAAGCATGTAAGCAGACTTGTGAAATGTACCATGTCAGTCCTTTGTACAAAAAGTCAGATACATCTGCAGCCTTTGATAAAGATTTAACGTTTTACTTAAGTCATTGTGCTGAAATATTTCTTTTTTAAAAAACATTGCATTTAATTGGAGAAATATGCAAAATATACACATTTTAGTATTTTTTCCCTTGTTAGGTTTGATTATTGCAAGTAGGATGGAAATATCTGGTAATAACTGTTAAAACAATGTAATTACAGGAAATGTGTCACAAGATTGACAAAACATCATCTGAAATACTCAAAGCCAAGCTTGTCTATTTACATTCCTCCTGCTAATCACATTAAAGACATACACTCAACAGCATTTCACTCCACCATAATCATTACTGCTTACAATTGTACTGTGAACAATACAGGCTTTCTTGTCAAATGTTTAGCATCTTATAGAAAAACCCTGTTGTAATAGTTTACCTAGAACCACTACAGCCAAAAGTCTACCAGTGCATCTTTAGTATCAGGACATGGAATGCATTATCCTGAGAACAGCTTCAAACCCTGTGTAATGTTGTTGTAACATTGTAATGAATGGTTTGTGGTGTGATGTTGGATCATTTGAAGGCATGGTGTACCATTAGTCAAGCAGAGAGGCTTTCAGTTCTGATTGGCTATGCCTGAGACAAGGGGCTGTAGTTTAAGCCTTGTGATGGATTTTCCTGTGAAACCAGGCCTGCCACGACCCTGACCAGTATGGATTGGTTGATGAAAATGGAAATAAAATAATTGTGAATTAAATTAAAAGATTGATGGCAGTTTTACTATATATTTGGACAGGATATTTGGATGTTGGGTGTCTACAGTCTTTTAGGCATCTAGTCTAATTGGACTTGAATATGACATCATTGCCCTGAAAGTGAAGGGGGAGGTAATAGACTTTTAAATACACTTAAGAACACTGGGCAATATTTAATTCCAGTACTATCTTGGCTGTAATGATATATATGATATATATATCATATATCCTATATGATTCTGTGTAATGGAATATCTCATCAGCAAAATATAGTTAACATTGCACGGCTTGCATAGGCAGTCATTTGATTTGGACCAGGGTTATATAAAGAATGTCAGACGTATACAGAAACCTTAATAGATAAGTTATTTTGTCTTGGCAGACATTAAATCTTCAGTACTAGGTAATAAAAACTACTAAAACTTTTATATTACTTGGTGAAATTCTCTGTGTCCATGTGGGTTTCCTTTCTGGTGTTTCTGGGTACTTTCTTCCAATAAGTTCAAAGACATGCAGTCAGACCACTTAGAGCTATTAAAAATTGCATTTCAGCCAATAAATCTGTGGTAAAACAGACAATGAATGAAATAAAATAACTAACGAAATAAAATGACAAGCGTTGTACAAGCTTGTTCTTAGTCTGACTAAAATCCTGTTATGAAGTCTGATTGAGCAATTCCTTAACCAAGAGCAATTGTACAATAAACTGTACTCATCTTTCCAAACACCTCTTCCTGTTTTTATCTTCTCTATTTCACTAGCATGTGTTTTACAGTGGGGCCAAAAAGTATTTAGTCAGCCACTGATTGTGCAAGTTCTCCTACTTAGAAAGATGAGAGAGGTCTGTAATTTTCATCATAGGTACACTTCAACTATGAGAGACAAAATGAGAAAAAAAAAGTCCAGGAAATCACATTGTAGGATTTTTAAAGAATTTATTTGTAAATTATGGTGGAAAATAAGTATTTGGTCAATAACAAAAGTTCAACTCAATACTTTGTAACATAACCTTTGTTGGCAATGACGGAGGTCAAACGTTTCCTGTAAGTCTTCACCAGGTTTGCACACACTGTAGCTGGTATTTTGGCCCATTCCTCCATGCAGATCTCCTCTAGAACAGTGATGTTTTGGGGCTGTCGCTGGGCAACACGGACTTTCAACTCCCTCCACAAATTTTCTATGGGGTTGAGGTCTGGAGACTGGCTAGGCCACTCCAGGACCTTGAAATGCTTTTTACGGAGCCACTCCTTCGTTGCCCGAGCGGTGTGTTTGGGATCATTGTCATGCTGGAAGACCCAGCCACGTTCCATCTTCAATGCTCTCACTGATGGAAGGAGGTTTTGGCTTAAAATCTCACGATACATGGCCCCGTTCATTATTCCCTTAACACGGATCAGTCGTCCTGTCCCCTTTGCAGAAAAACAGCCCCAAAGCATGATGTTTCCACCCCCATGCTTCACAGTAGGTATGGTGTTCTTGGGATGCAACTCAGCATTCTTCTTCCTCCAAACACGACGAGTTGAGTTTTTACCAAAAAGTTCCATTTTGGTTTCATCTGACCACATGATATTCTCCCAATCCTCTTCTGGATCATCCATATGCTCTCTGGCAAACTTCAGACGGGCCTGGACATGTACTGGCTTAAGCAGGGGGACACGCCTGGCACTGCAGGATTTGAGTCCCTCTCGGTGTAATGTGTTACTGATGGTAGCCTTTGTTACTTTGGTCCCAGCTTTCTGCAGGTCATTCATCAGGTCCCTCCGTGTAGTTCTGGGATTTTTGCTCACCGTTCTCATGATCATTTTGACCCCACGGGATGAGATCTTGCATGGGGCCCCAGATCGAGGGAGATTATCAATGGTCTGGTATTTCTTCCATTTTCTTACAATTGCTCCCACAGTTGATTTATTCACACCAACCTGCTTGCCTATTGTACTGTAGATTCACTCTTCCCAGCCTGGTGCAGGTCTACAATTTTCTTCCTGGTGTCCTTCGACAGCTCTTTGGTCTTGGCCATGGTTGAGTTTGGAGTCTGACTGTTTGAGGCTGTGGACAGGTGTCTTTTATACAGATAACGAGGTCAAACAGGTGCCATTAATACAGGTAACGAGTGGAGGACAGAAGAGCTTCTTAAAGAAGAAGTTACAGGTCTGTGAGAGCAGAAATCTTGCTTGTTTGTGGGTGACCGAATACCTATTTTCCACCATAATTTACAAATAATTTCTTTAAAAATCCTACAATGTGATTTCCTGGATTTTTTTTTCTCATTTTGTCTCTCATAGTTGAAGTGAACCTATGATGAAAATTTCAGACCTCTCTCATCATTCTAAGTAGGAGAACCTGCACAATCAGTGGCTGACTAAATACTTTTTGGCCCCACTGTATGTACCTGAATTGGTGGAAAAACAACACACCCCAAGCGTAGCGCATCCCGAAGTAACACTGACACTGATTGAATAGGAAGACTGTACACGTTTTCTGTACAGACTGTTGTCATGGATTGAGAATGATTAGAGCAGAGCTTCGTGTGGAACAGCTCGTCATACATAATCATAGGCTTGCTGTGAGATTGATGTGTCAGTAGGCACTGCTGTTTCGGAAGGATTGAGCGCTGTGGCTACAAAGAGCTGAGCGCTACTCAATACTAAGGTTGTTCTGGGGTCCAGGAGTATTTGAAATTTTCAAGGTCATGGATCTAGAATAGGGAGATAGGACTAATTTTAAACTAATCAATTATAAGCTATTTATAACAAATATTTCAGAGTAAAGGCGCTTGGGTGGTGCAGAGGTAAATTACGTTAGCCCACTACCACTGGGATCCAGGACTTAAATCCACAGCAGTGCTATTGGCCAGTTGGGCGTCTACATACAGGCATGATTGGCTATATCTGACGGGGGTGGCCACCTTGGGGATGAATTGGAAAATGTTCATTGCAAATCTGACCTTTTCCTCCAATCAATATCAATTTGGGCTCGTTCCCTCCAAAGACACTCCTTCCCACACACACTCCAAATTTTTGTGGAAAGCTTTACTGAAAACTACAGGCTGTGTTCAGCTGAAAGAGAACTCCATATGGATGTTTGTTTTGGGTTGGGATGTCCAACAAGCTAACAGTCAAGTGCCCAAATACTTTTGGGTACTATTTTGGTTTACTATTAAGACTAGTATTTTGTGGTTTGGTTTGCTGTATGTGCTTTTCACACACTCATGCTCATATTTATCTGGTCAACCAGGCAACAGAGCTGAAACTCCACCCACATTCATTTAAAACTACAAAGAAAATGTAAAAACCAGTCACTAAGAAGCCCCACCCTAATCTGGAGGACTTTTTTGACCAACTGAGGTGAATTTATGAACAGTATACATGCTTCAAGCACTTAACTAAAGTGTAATTGCCGCAAAATAAAACAAAATAAAAATCAAGTCAGCATCATGTACAGTTATATACAGAATAAGGATCAGAATAAATTTTCATACACAAGGAATTTAACCTGGTGTGAAGTTGGTGGCTGTCAAAAATAACTCAAATAAAGAAAAACATTCTATATATAAAAAAAAAAATACAAAATATATACAAAACTGCAGTGTTAAAAATAAAAAATGTGTGATATTTTAATAATTGTGGTCCGTATAAGGTATTTAATCTGGGCGATGTTCGTATGACTGATTGCAGTTGGGAAACAACTAACGTTGTGGTAAGAGGTTTTGGTCCAAACAGACCTAAGCCTCTCACCAGAGGAAGGTGTTTTAAAAAGAATATGTCCAGGGTATAAGGAGTCAGGCTTGATCCCTCAACAGAGTGAATGATGCTTTTGCTGTGTTTTCTTGGCGATAGAGGTGATGTTGTGTCCCACTTGAGGTCTTGGGTAATGAATTGGTTTATACCTCAGTGGATCATAGGCCAGTATCAGTTGGCCAGAAGACCAGATAGGTTTAAGATTAGATTAAGATTTAAACTTTTTTGTTTGACGGTTAGCCGTTGAAGTTCCTTTTAATTGGTTAAGAAGTGTTTTTCAGAAATTTCAGAAATAAAACAAAGGCTACTACCACATTTTGACCTAGGCGTTTGACCTAGCCGAATATTATCTTACATTGGGTGTGGTTTTCAATTTGCAAGGTTTTATGTTAATTTTTTAATGACATTGTTTGCCTATGATCAATGCAAAATGAATTATTGTTAGGGTCAGTTTAAACATGCTTTTCCATTTGTTGTTGTGCCAGATCAGGATGATCTGCTATGGCGACCCTATAAACGGGTCAAATTAAGTTGTGTTAATGTGTTCTGCGTTGATTAAGCTGCGTTAGAATGTTTATCTGTTTATTCATTGTGTGTTTTACCACCGCTTTATTCTTGTCACGGTCACAATAGGTCTGATTCATTGAGTGAAAGGTAGGAAACACCCCAAACAGGTTGCCAGTCCATCACAGGGCACACACACACACACACACTTAGGGCAATGTAGTAGCTCCAATTGATTTGACTGCATGTCTTTGGGCCTGTTGGAGGAAACCGGGGCATCCGAAGGAATAATTTGAAAACTCCATACAGAAGGGTTGAACCCAGGACCTTTTTGCTACCCACTGCATCACTGTGCCCACGTATCTGGAACAGTTTTACTGAAACAAACAAAGCCAGTCAGTCAATCTAGTGTAAATCTAGTTTTAAATACATTAAAAACTTAATTAAAACAAATATTTATTTAGATATTTTTTCTTTTTCAATGCTTAAGTTTGACCTTTGCATTTACAATTGAGGGTTAAGGGCCTTGCCCAACAGTGGCAACTTGGCTATGGTGGGGCTTGAATCAGCAACCTTATGATTACTAGTCCAGTACCTTAACCGTTAAGCTACCACTGCCATCGTGAAAACCAATACTTGACAAGAACGTCTGCTATCCCTATGCATACACGACTTTTGCTGTTGACAGTCATGTGGTCAAATCCTGAATGCCCTTGAAGTGATGCCCTTGAGACTGTATGAAGAAATGAAATTAGCTGTAGAATAAATGATTGGCATTAGAATGTGAGCTTTTTAACAATGTAACAATGTATGAATACTGCATATGCAATCATGTCCTTCAAGCTGTACTGCTTGAATTTCCTGTTCGTTGGGGAAATTGCATCACTATGGAGGTGTATTACTAACTGTAAATTGCCTAAATAAGGATGCTTCCTTGTTTAAAGTTTAAAAAGGAAATTACCAGAATAACCTCAGGGATGTTAAAATATCGTAAATAAAAATAAAACATGACATTTTTTACTTTATGAGTGTTTATGTGGTTTTGGTGATGCATGCATATTGTTAGACAGCTGGTCTCAAGCCAGTTTAATCTACTGATGACAGCGTAAAGAGATTTATGAATAAATCAGCTTTCTGCTCTGGAAAGGGGATTACTAGTTATTTTGAAAGACGGCCCATTTTCTAATTCTCAAGACAAAATTCACAGTTGTATGTGTGTTTGATCAAATGCTCTTAAGTTTGACTTTATTTATTCAAATTTTTTTTTTTTGCTTTGTCCGTTTTTTTTTCCACTTTGTGCAGTGTATTGCTCCTTTATGTACACTCATGTACGCTCACCTAGCACTTTTTAAGTATCTTATTTAATACTTAATACAGTGGCACCTTAAAACTCAACGTCAATTGGTTCTGGGACTGGCGTTGAGTTTTAAAGGTGTTGAGTTTCAAGGTATTTTTTTCCCATAAGGATGTATGGAATTGCATATATTTTAGGCTAATGTAAAATAATGGGGTTGTTTTGACACTTATACACTGACAATAACACAAATATAATATAAACACACATCGAGTTTAAGAGTACAAATTTCTCTTTGCTGTATGCTTTGGGTTGTTGTTGTGTTGAAAGTTAAACTGTTGCTCTAGTCCAAATTTATGTGAAGTTTAGACTATGTTTTAGACTAAGTGTCTGAATACTTTCTGACTCGATTATTCCTGTGCTGCATTTACAATAAATAAAGTGTTTAACGTGGAACTAAATTAGGAAGTAGGCTTTAATTGGCTCCTTAGGGCGACATGTACCATATTTAGTAAGGTCTGGCTTACAGACACTTCACATTTGGTGTAAGAACTATGTCCTCTGGAATGTTTTTGTTTTCACTTGACATGATGATTGAACTCATAGGAAGGGCCTCAATGGTACCACTGGCTTGGTTCCCAGTCTACTGTCCACTCCCAGTTCCTCTTTATTCAGGAAATCTGCCTAACCTGTAGAGATTGAGGACAACCTAACAGCTGCTATATGTTAGCTCATATCAACAAGCTTTAGCAGCAGCTTTGAGGCTATAAATGGCCAACGTTTACCACATCATAAGCGTCTTGGTAGCTGGCTGTACTTATGATGCCATTTTTAAAATAAATATTGAACAAAAGTTGAGTTTTATCTGTAAAATTCATGCTCAGTTATCATCAGGCAGGATACGACCTGGCATATCATGTGTCGACCTGCATTCATCTACACAGTTATACGCAGAGCGAGCATTTAATTCTAGTTTACCTGAAGGTCAGAGACATAATAAGATCATAAAAAGAAATGAAAGTAGACAGATGCTCCTGGGCTTTGGTGCTTAGCTGTCTGCTGTCTTTAAATCCGGCCCCGATTTGGGAAGCCATTAGGGCTAATTTGTTAAAGGGAAGGGTACTGAAAGCAGCAATGAGAGCTGGGCTGAGGTTATTAAACTTGGTTAGTGAGGTTGTGGAAATGGACTGTCTCGGGGTGGGGGTGCGGCTATTTTTAAGCCCCTCTGCTCCCTTTCCCACACTGCTCAGGGGCCAGGAATGTGAGAGGGAGATTTTAGACTAAAGGCTAAAGACAATTGGGTGTAATTCTTCAGCTCAGAATATTTGGGCGTATTTTTAGAACCAAGAGGAAACCCACAATCAAGGAAAGAGAACAATGCTAATGTGAAGCTCCTCACATACAGTAAGCAGTACCATGGCACCTAAGTTTTCCTTTATGTATCTATTCCTGCCATCTGTCTGTTAGTTCCAGGTGGCACCAAACTCATGGGTCAATAAGAAAATAAAAATAAAAGGATCTTGCTGTAAAACGAAATTTATCCTCGTACTTTGGCATTTCCTATAGACACAAATGCTTGTGTGCTGCTTAGATTATTTAGATTTAAATTATATTATATTTAGATTTATTTATTTGTATTTTTTTTAATCTCCTGTTCACAGGGCCTGGGACGGCCACAAAGATGTTTTTTCTGATCATAAATTTCAATATCGGCTGTGGAATGTAAAGAAAACATTTGCAAATATTTCTAAACTGAAAATCCCATGGCACAAATCATATGGCAGCGAAATCTTGTTGGCATTTCGTTGGCAAATCATATTCTGTATCATGAATTTTGATTTAGCTGTGCACACAATGACACCTACATTTTCAACAGTTATTTGTACTTAAAAAGCTATTTTTTATCGACTGATCAGTTATGAGTTGCGAGAACAACAACCAATTTAAAAAAGCTCAGACAACTAACAAGAAGTAATGAGTTATTAGGACTGTAATATACTTTTCACACTGAAATAAACTGAAATGTGTGGTATATTATGTCTTAAATAAAGGTTTGTAGAAGATTAATTAATTAAATAATTAATTTTTACTTGTTTTTAGTATCCATTTCTTTTTAGATCTACTTAAAATATTCAAACAGTATTTTTTACAGACTTCAAGCTCATGATATATAAAAAATATTGGGATACATGATAAATATTTTTAAAGTTTCTCTCCTTATTTCAAATTTCCTACTGCATTTGCTCTGTTGCTTACTCCACCCCCACATTGACTGAGAAGAGTTGTCGGCTGTTTTTTTTTTTACTTTATTTTACATTATGTAAAAATAAACCCTTGAAGTTAGTACTTTAAGAAAACCCAGTCCCTCCAGTCATGTTGCTTTATCTTATGAGACAGTGTATTAGGGTGTATGATCTTAGCCTCAGCCACAATTACACTAATTGGCCACTTAGAAACAGGCCTGCTTTTATTTTCTTATCTGAATATCAAAATAATGGCACTTTTTGTTGGTTGTTTTTGACTGACTAGCTCTTACATACTTGCTGAGTGGTCACAGGAAATGAATTTGTGATATTAATCAAAGGATGCTATCTAGTTCCATTGATTTATGCCTAACACTGTTTTCAGAAAAGTTGGGTAAAAGTTTTGTATTTTGCAGTAATAACAAAATTCTGGTATTTATTAATTCTAGTGAACCTTTAATCAAGTGGAAAAGTATGAAATAATGACTTAATGTTTTGGCTGACCAGTCAGATTGAATTTTGTAAATATTTAAATATAATAATTAATATAATATATTTAATTCTGGCAACAAATTTTCTCAACATTCGAGACAGGAGTACAACTTATAGAATATTTAAGATAAATAAGTGATAAATATAGCCGAATGAGCTTTAGCGTATTTCGGAAAACCAGTGTCACTTAACACAGTCCGTCGCTGCATCTAATATTGCAACCTGAAGCTCTGTTACACAAAATAAAAGCCATAAATCTACCAACTTTTGTGATTGTGCTACCAATTTTTCTGATTTTTAATCATAATGTCCTCGAAACATGCATCATCTGCATTCAGAATGCCAAAGTATTCCCTTGCTTGTCCGATTTTAAGAGATAAACCCAGAGAGCTAGCAGATGAAAGCGTGAAGCTTGGTGTGTATCAGTTCTGTGCGATGAGCTGCTCTCAGTTGTTTAACAGCTGTGACAGGCATGCAGTTCTGGCATCACAACAAGTTCCTGACAGTGGGTGCAATTCATGCTGACAGCACCTCTCACACCCACTCACACTCACACACTCGCGAACGCATTCAACCTTGCCGTTTGTAACTGTCGTGACACCACAACTAAAGTAAAAAGTGCTGTTCAGTCCTTTCAGGAATCATTTGAACGTTTAAAACACTATAAAGAAGCATGTCAATTTTTTGGCTTTTTTGTCATCTGAATATATTGAACCTGAATTATCTAGCCTAAATACTATTTGAAATTATATGCTTGCAAACATTTAAGTAAAACTTTTTGATTAAAACTTTTTTTCAGAAGAACAGGTACATCATGGTACACTGTCAGAAACAGGGATAGCCTAAATATCTGTAATGGGTTTCTTTAATACATATTTTCAGATGGGAAAATGTGTGTATTATGTACATATAAAAAGTCTAAGGTACAATAATAAAAACACTCCTGGGCAAAAAAATGGCCCAAACTCAAAGAGTCCAGTTTTGAACCATATAGAAATATTTGGTCTCACATATTTGGTCTCACAAACACAAATTATCCAGCCATAAAAATTGAGTGGAACAACATCAACTCTTTTTTCTGTAAGAAGCTATTTGCCAGTGTGCTCATTTAAACATTTAAGGAAATAAAAATGAAAGCCTATCCCATCCTAAATGACTTTATTTGTTTAATTGCTCGTTTTACTCGCTAATTTCCTGACAAATTTTTTGCTGTTGTGGTTGTTAAAAGCTTAAGATCTTCCATTTTTGTGTTTGGCTCTAAGAGTGCAAAATATAATAAAATATTAGAGGTACAAAATCTGAACCCTTGGGCGTATCAACCCAGCAGTGAGCATGGCTACATTTTAGTACTTCCGTTTCTAAAAGTGTAGAGCGGGTGCCGAGGCATCATATTGCCACTACATGGAGACAATCCAAAGACCTTTCAACTACTTTCACTTCCACTACAACTACTACTAGTACAACTACTACTACTACTACTATTACTATTACTACTAATACTACTAATACAATAAAACTACTACTAGTACTACTACTATTACTACTAATACTACTAATACAATAAAACTACTACTAATAAAACCTGAAACACTAAATCGCTTGGTATCTTCGGTGGCAAAACGTCTTTTAAGTGTGGTGAAAAGGAATGCCGACCTTACAAAGTGGTAAATGCTTTACTGTCCCAACTGTTTTTGGAATGTGTTTCAGGTCTGAAATGCAGGAATAAATGTTTATTAACAAATGAAATGAAGTTGAGCAGACAAAACATGAAATATCTCAGGTTCATCCTGTCTGCAATCAAATAAAAGTCAAAGTCAATGTAAGAAACTCTGTGTTTTTGTTTTATTTGAATTTTCCATACTGTCCCAACTTTTTTCTGATTTGGGGTTGTATTAATAATAATAATTTAGGCTTGCCTTGCATTCAACGCCAAATCATGTCTATGTGGACCTTGCAAAATCTTGCTAAAACAGGAAATAGATTTTCCCAAATTGTTGCCATAGATGTGTTAAATAACAGTAGCTCCTCTGGCATTGATGAGTACTGGCTGCCCAACAAACTTTCTGTAGTTTGTGGTTTGTCCCTTATTCGGCCACTGTTGGTCAGTACTGGCCAAACTATATCATTTACTAGCAATTGAGGGTTAAGGGCCTTGCTCAGGAGCCCAGCAGTGGCATCTTCTTGATGGTGGGGCTTGAACTGACTACCTTCTAATTACTAGTCCAGCATCTTAACCACTGCCCGAATTGTATCAAAGTCACTTAAGTCTGTATGCTGCCCATATCAACACGTGTACTATGAATGACCACCATCAGCCCAACATTTAATATAAATCTGACCATGACTTGCACAGTTGTTATGAAATTGTAAAACTGCAAAATTTTTTAAGAGGATTGTGGTTCCTAATATCTTGACCCATCAGTGTATGTAGTCTTGAGTAGATTTTTATTTTAAAAGGAGAGACATTAAGAGAAAATCCATTTGGCGGTCTGCCCATTTCTCTGGAAACAATAGTGAATGAACCTAACAATTAACAGAGCCTGGGTTGTACAATAAGTGGGTCTGATTGGAGAAGGTCACTGCTCTTCACAATGCCCGAGTGGTTCATGTTGCACTGTCAGCGTTTCTGTGTGTGTGGGTGTGAGAGTATTGCGATAGACCAAGTGGGTGTATGAGTGTAAGTGTGAATGCATGGTGGAGCGGTTCAAGGGCATGAAGCTTCAACTGAACTCTCCCAGCTTATCATCAGCTGAGCATCTTATCAGAGTCGGACAGTCTGTGAAACTCGTTTATCGTTTGTAAATCATCTGTCAGCTTTTCATTAATTGTAGCTTTACATTCTCTTACAGCCAGTCCTCCTGGTTATCTAACTATTATTACACCATTATTATTATAATGGTATTAATAACTACCTCCTAGTCATCTTACTATTATTACAACTTTATTATTATAATGTTATTAATAACTGTTATTATTATTATTATTAACAGTAGTAGTAGTATGTATGCCTAGCTATTCCTATTCTTCTTCTTATTATTATTATTATTACACATTGTACCTAGCTATGTCTATTCTTCTTCTTATTATTATTATTGTTATTAATATTACTACAAATAACTAGCTATTTCCATTCTTATACTTCTTATTGTTATTATTATTATTATACATACGTAGCTATGTCTATTCTTATGCTTTTTATTATTATTATTGTTATTAATATTAATATAAATAACTAGCTGTTTCCATTCTTATACTTCTTATTGTTATTATTATTATTATACATACGTAGCTATGTCTATTCTTATGCTTTTTATTATTATTATTGTTATTAATATTAATATAAATAACTAGCTGTTTCCATTCTTATACTTATTATTGTTATTATTATTATTATACATACCTAGCCATTCCCATTCTTCTTCTTTTTTTTCCTTCGTATTATTATTAATATTACTATAAAAAGAATGCCGTTATTTGTCATATATACATATACAGACATACAGTACAATGAAGTCCTTACTTCGCATATCCCAGCTTGTTTTGGAAGCTGTGGTCAGAGCGCAGGGTCAGCCATTGTACGGCGTCCTGGAGCAGAGAGGGTTAAGAGAGAGGCCCAACAGTGGCTGCATGGCAGAGCTGGGATTTGAACTCTCAACCCTTCAGTTGATAGCCCAAAGCTCTACCCACTAGAGCTTCTTCTTATTATTATTATTATTATTATTATTATTATACATACCTAGCTATTCCCATTCTTATTTTTATTCTTATTAATATTATTATTTTATTATTATCAATATTATTACTATTATTATTACAGGTGTATTACTATGTATATAGACCTATGTATATTACTATGTACTGTATATAGACCATATATGTAAGTAGTTATAGTTATAATATTATCTATCTATTCTATCTATCTTACCTGTGAGTTCTGGTGTTAAACACTAAACTGTTTTCATGGTAGTTTTATTGAAATAACTGGATAATCAAACCCATTCACTTCATTTGGTATTTTATTATTTAATTTAATTGATTTTGCTGTTCGATTAAGGAGCTTTTTACTGCCTGTGCTGTTAGTGCCTAATAACCTTTATTAGGCTTAATAAAAAAAAACATCTCCTCCACCACACAAGGTAAATAAAAGTCCCCCCCCCAGTAGTACAGTACATTAATTTTAATATTTATTTACAGGTTTTACATTACATATGTACATATCTATTTCTGTTGTTTATTTAACTTTTGTGGACCTTAGTGCTGTATTTTCGGATATTTTCACACTCGCTGGAAAAAACCTCGCTGTTCCAGACAATCGCATTTTACACACCAGTGCTCCCCCCTTTTAGTCCGTTAAATCACTGTATTTATATCCACGCCTGACACATACAGAGCATCGTGCAGGCCGTAAATCAACATAAACTAATGCAAGCGCCTGGTTTGTCACATGATCATGTCATTATCAAATAAGAACTGTGACTTTTTCAGTGGGATGAAAGATTGCTCTGTATGGATTATTGACTTTTGTTTGTATGGTGTGTACGTGGTGGGGGAAGCAAGTGAAGCATGGGGTTTGTGTTAGGATTGCTCTGTATGGTATATTCACGTCTGTTTGTATGGTGTGGGAAGAACTGTGGTGAAGCATGGGGTCTGTGTTGACCCTCTGTAGTCTGATGTGATCATGTAACAATGCTGCTTACTGACTGAGTGTTGAGCTCATTCTCTCGCACTGATTCGGGAATTAAAAGAGACGCCTTTTGCCTTCTATATTTGTCTGCGGCCACAATAGAGACTCTGTTATTGCACTGGCTATAAGTAAAATGTGGTGATCCTGTTTAATTTGTGTAACTGAGTGAATTTTTACTTTAATTAATAAGACCATTATCTAATTTCCGCAGCTACAAGACGTTCATGGTTCGTATAGATGGCGTTCTACAATGTCTAACATATAGAAACAAGGACAAAGGGGTGTTATGGTGTAATGGACGTCTTTATTCTACTCATGCCCTGGAAACATTCTAACAATTACTTTAAAGTTAAAAATATATTATGTGTAACTTTTATGATACAAAATAGTCCCACCTGTGACTATTTACATTTGATAACAATGCATATCTGCACTTTACAATGTTTAGAATTGATATAGACACACACCAATATATTTATATATATATATAAGCTTGTTTATTTTATTTTTATTACCCACCCCCCCACACACACATTTTATCCTCTCTATTCTCTCCTTTTGTCTTATGTTTGTGGATGCTGAAAAATTATTCAGTGGATGCTTTTCTTACAGCACTGTACAGAGACCTAACCAGTCATACAGTTATCACCAATAAATAAAATCTTAATTTAATCTATTAACCATAAACATTTAATAACAAACAGCTGTGTTTCTCCTGTTAATGATCTGTATAACTGTCTCCTTTATGTAGATGACAAATCTATAAGCACGCTGGCATCGTTCTCGTGCTGCCATGACGACCAGCTGTTGCAGCCAATTTCCTGAGGTGTTAATGGAGCATTCTGACACTGCGCTTCTGAGAAACTCTAATGGTCATGAGTCTGCACCCATTGGAAACCTGGACTTTTCTGAACCCTCCCTTCCAGGAAAAGCTATGGACATTGAAGCTAATCAAGGCATCGAGGAGACACAGTACTACAAGCAATTGTCAACTAAGGATGGGTCACTCATAAGCAATATAGCATTCTCCAAACAGAGGTACGGAGCCACATTGGGAGAACCCAAGTATAGACACGTATACATACACTAAATGGCCAAAAGTATGTGGGCAACCCTGCTAATTTTGTGTCCAGATGTTTTAGCCACACCCATTGCTAACAGGTCTGCAATGATCAATTATACAATACATACAATATATAGTTTTATTTCTTCGCCTCTTTGTGTCAACAGTTTCATCCTGTGAACAGAGCAGTATTCATAAAAATGTGGTTTGTTGAGTTTTTGAAGGAACGCCACTGGCCTGCTCAGAACCCTGACGTCAACCCAACATTAAACACCTTTGGGATGAATTCAGATGGCTGTTGTGAGCCAAGTCCAACAGCACTGCCTGGATGATAAAATCCTGTAAAAGGAATATGAATGACCATGGTTTTGGAATAGGATGTCCAGCAAGCCCATGGTCTGGTGTTTACATACTTTTGTCTATATACACACAGTAAAATGATTATAGTTTGTAGAATATATAGTTAAACACTAGGCAAACATTGTTTTAATATACTGTTTTATATGCGTTCTTATAGACCAGGGGTGCCCAATACGTTGATCGCGATCTATCAGTCGATCGCACAGCGCACGCTGGTAGATCGTGCCTCATTCAAAAAGATCAACATGATTGACATAAAATGTGGCCACTGTTTCTTTCATTTGCGGCTCAGCCATCCTAAAGCACCACTAATCTAGAAAGTTTTCATTCATCAGTAGCCAGTTTGTGCCATTTTTGCATTTTTCCTTTTGTAACCTACACTGTGAAGATGAGTGCGCAACCAAGCACAAAGAAACCAAAAACCGTTTGATTTGGGCAAGAACACTGAAAAGATGGCTGTTTTGTTCATGCGTGGAAGAAGCTGATGGAGAATGTTCAGATCTCATGTTACACACAGACATTTTAAACCCTACAATCTGACATTCATTGGAAAAATATCTAAACATAAAATGTGCCACATATTTGTCACATTACCGTAAGTCGCTTTGGATAAAAGCGTCTGCTAAATGCCAAAAATTTAAATGTAGGAAAGACTACATCTTTAACAAATGGGTCAAATATTAATCAATGATTATCCTACAGTTTTATGAAAGCCCGTTCCCCTGAGGCATACTGGTTATTAAAGTGGCTGTAAGCATTACTAACATGCTTACAGCAAAGTTTCAAAAAGCATGTCTGAAAAAAGCAATTATGTTCACTATTTTTAAACAGAATAGTCATTTAGTATCTCTAGCTCCAGGGAGCTCACACCCTCAAAGCCCCGAGGTATCTGACAGCAGAAACCCAACAAATGTCCTCTCAGTGTCTATTTTTGGTTCTTTGATTAACATGTGCTCTTTCTGGTGCACGATGCTACTCTGTATGTCAGAGTGCAGGCTCGGACGTCTGGACCCTTACCAGGCTCAATTAAAGTGCTTTACAGGGGCGTCAGCTGCCACAGCTGAGAGGGGCTAGTGGTAGCGTCCGGACAGCACTGACCCCTAATGCACCGAGTCTGGACTGGCATGGGGCTGTGAAGAAGTCACACTGCCTTGCCGGGGGACACACCCTGGTGTCTGTGCAGCTGTGAAAATGCCTAAGAAGTTTGTCAGTCTGCAAGTTCTTTATTCACATGTTATTATTACACTGCTATGCATAATACCAGTGTATTAAACATAGATTTGGGCTGTTTATAACATTTTTCATGGCAGATTCCCTCAAGCTGTGTTGAATTGAATGGAGAGCATCTGTGAACTGTGAATCTTTAGGTCTCTCTACAGATATTCAATGTGGTTCCAGCCCTAGCTTTGCCTGGGCTACTTAAGAACATTTAGAGATGTTCCATGAGGCCCCTCCAATGTTGTTTTGGCTGTATGCTTTGGGTCAGATTCCCAGGCAGATTCCCTCAAGCTGTGTTGAATTGGATGAAGAGCATCTGTGAACTGCTATATTCAGGTCTCTACACAGATAGTCAATGTGGCTCCAGTCTTCGCTTTGCCTGGACTACTTAAGGACATTTAGAGACATTCCATGAGGCCACTCCAATGTTGTTTTGGCTGTATGCTTCGGGTTAAATTGGATGGAGAGCATCTGTGAACTGCTATCTTCAGGTCTCTCCACAGATATTCAGTGTGGTTCCAGTCTGGGCTTTGCCTGGGCTACTTGAGGACATTTAGAGACGTTTCATTAGGCCACTCAACTTCTCTTTGAACTGATTGCAGGATGGATCAAGTCTTTATTTTTTACAAAACTTAAGGTATTAATCTGTGTATATTAACGTATTTATGTATCCTGTTTTCCTTCAGCACTCTGGCAGATCGGCCCATGTGTAGAATCTGTCATGACGGAGGGGGGCAGGAGGAGCTACTCTCTCCTTGCGAGTGTGCAGGGACTCTGGGTACCATCCACCGCAGCTGTTTGGAACACTGGCTCTCAGCCTCCAGCACCAGCTTCTGCGAACTCTGCCACTTCCAGTTCAGTGTTCAGCGTAAAGCACGACCACTCCTGGAGGTATGCTAACCATAGTAACACCTTAGCAGGGGTTATGTCTTGTGGTTATTGTGAGGACGTAACATCTGTTAGTGATGGATAAAGTGTAGCTGTTCAAGTGAGCTTGGAGAGAACAGGATTCATCAATTCCATCACTTCCATTGCTCTGATCAAATCAAATGTTTTCCATTCTCAAAGGCCAAACGTAGGCTACAGGTAGTTTAAAATAGACTTATTTGACTTCACGTGAAATCTCCCATATGCTGATAGCCTATTGATTTTCCCATCCCATCATTAAATGTAACAGGACCCTCTTTAGGCCCCCTGGTTGAGAACCAATGTACCAGGACACAAGTGAGAGCTGCACTGGCCCATCCAAAAGGAAAATTCTATTAAAAAATATTATATTTATTAAGGTCAAGTAGTAGATTCTTGCTTTTGTTTGTTTTATTCTATTCCAATGACACATTAGCAGCCCACATAAAAAGTTTCCTTTCAAAAATCTGTAAATGATAAAACCACCCACAAGCACATTTCCAGAGTAATGAATCGCCCAACGTCTTCATTAACATCCTTGCACTAAAGATTTCAGAGGTAAGATGAAGCTTTTCCGGTCTGAACATTTAATGGGCTCATTAAGTTTCCATTTTCATTTTTGTTTGGTAGAAGGAATTTTCTAGTGGGCAGAAATTAAATAAAAAGGCCAACTATAATACCTCCCTACTGTAAGTCTGTGTCGGGTTACCGGATTGTATAATTGCAATGCAGCAGGGTTTTGCTCAGCCCATTTGATAAGCATCCGCTATCTAATCTGCCCATTTTACATGGTGCTAATTACACCCCAGTATCAATAAGCAACATGATTTTTTTCCCATTAATATTGCAGAGGGATTAAGAATCCTCTCCCTTTCACGGCCGCTCAGGTGGCGCAGCGGTAAAGTACGCTAGCTCACCAGAGTTGGGGTTTCGAATACATCGTATCGAACCTCAGCTCTGCCTTTCCGACTAGGACGGCAGTATGAACAACGATCGGCTGTTGTCCAGGGTTAGAGGGTAAGAAAGTCGGATCATAGGTCCTCATAACTGGTGCGACTGCGGCCCCTGCTGGCTGACTGATGGCGTCTGCACAGGGCTGAGGAATAATGCTGATGGGGGTGTGGCCCTCCATGCACAGTGCCTGTCAAGTGTATGAACTCGACTCGTGCAGGTGAAAAATGCACTATCTGTACTGACTGTGCGTACCGGAGGGGGCGTATGTCAGTTGAGAGGCGTCCTCAGTCAGCGGTGAAGGGTCGAATCAGTATAGAGGACGTGTTCAGGGTAATTGGACACGACTAGACTGGGCAATAAAAATTGAAAATTGAAAAAAAAACAAAAAAAAAACAGATTCCTCTCCCTTTATTATTTGTGCCGTGTACCAGTTCTGTATGTAAAGTTCTATGCAGGTGTATTTATGTATATTTTTTACCTAACATACACCTACTGCCATCACAATAGCTATCATATTTTGGCCCTTGTCGAACTCGCTCAAATCCTTATGCTTGCCCATTTTTCCTGCTTCTAACATCAACTTTGAGGATAAAATGTTCACTTGCTGCCTAATATATCCCACCCACTAACAGGTGCCATGATGAAGAGATAATCAGTGTTATTCGCTTCACCTGTCAGTGGTCATAATGTTATGCCTGGTCGATGTATATTCTCCTACATGATTGTTTCTTGTGTCAGTCTTTTATCTACCAGGGTTTCTGACTCAAAAATTGGGACAGGTATTTAATCAGTCATTTATTGGAAATTAGTCATAAAATAATAATACTGATATTTTAAGGGTAAATTTACTCTCTTTTCTATTGATTGTTACGCAATATAACATAACTGTAAAATAAGTAAATTGTTTTGATCAAATCCAATCATGTATTACTCAAGTAGATCATCCTGTTTCGACACAAGTCGATTAATTGGGAACATTATATTCTTTTGTTTCATCAACAAATATACTTACATTGTTTATACCGTCTCACCTTCTTGTAGTGGCTGCGTAACCCTGGGCTGCGTCAGGAAAAGAGAACACTTTTTGGAGACATGGTGTGTTTCCTGTTGATCACACCACTGGCCACCATCTCGGGCTGGCTGTGTCTGCGGGGCGCTGTGGATCACCTGCAATTTTCTAGCAGACTGGAAGCTGTGGGTTTGATCGCTCTCACTGTGGCTCTCTTTACCATTTACCTCTTCTGGACCCTGGTTAGTATATATAAAGTATTAAATAAAATAATATTTGTTAAAGGATTTTAGTCAATCATGTGACATTTATTTGTAATTTAACTGGTGTTTATCTGACCAATGGTGCAGACTGTAAAATGGACTAGTTCATTTATTAACTAATTAAGTTAAAAAACAGTTTTAGTGCCACACTTTTATCAACATTCAGTAAAATTGTATTTCTTCTTCAGCTGTATAGTCCCTTTAATTGTGGGCACTTCTAGAATTTGGTTTGTGCCTTTCCAGACTACATCCTATCAAGTCATTTCATATTTTAACGCCAGAGTTTTCCAAAGCAATCTGTGAATCTGTACAGTCCTAACCTCGTTTTCATTTCTGTCCATTACAGGTGTCGCTCAGGTACCACTGCCGTCTCTACAACGAGTGGCGACAGACCAATCAGAGGGTGGTGCTCCTGCTTCCCAAGTCCCACAGCGAATCCATAGGAAATCAGTCAGTGGCAGGCTTGCTGAGTGCCAAACGGCCGTCTAAAGAGACCATAGTCTGACTTGATGACTTTTGATGCCATGTGGATTCTTTTAAAAAGGATTGCCCTGAGAAGACTTGCTGCCTGAAAGGAACGTCCAAGGACGACGAGGAGCAAGCTGGAAATGCATGGTGACTTTTGAGTGACTGGTGGAACACCAGTGACACCCTAATGAGGAAAAGAGCTGCTGTTTTGACGTTTGAAGAAAAACAGCTGGCTGTAATCTTGCTTTTCCATGTTAGCAAGTTGCTAACAGTTCAGTATGCTAATACATTGTGCTAATGAGGGAAATATGAGAATCAGTATAAACTAGGACTACATATTTTCCAGCCATTGACATGTTATTAGTAAAATGTGTTTTTTGTAGTTGGACTTCTATTTCTTTTGTTTTTTTCATCTTTGGAGATATGATGGATCGTTTGTATTATAATTTATTCATTCATCTTTATTTCGGTCAGGATTGCAGGAGCAATGAGGAACAGAGCTGCTGTTTTCACGTTTAAAGAAAAGCAGCTGGCTGTAATCTTGCTTTTACATGTTAGCAAGTTGCTAACAGTTCAGTAAGCTAATACATCGTGCTAATGAGGGAAAATGAGGATCAGTAAAACATTTACTTTTACGGCATTTAGCAGATGCTTTTATCCAAAGCGACTTACAACGTGCAGTCTTAGCAATTGAGGATTAGGGGCCTTGCTCAAGGGCCCAACAGTGGCAACCTGGTGGTGGTCGGGCTTGAACCAGCAAGATTTTTGATTACTAGTCCAGTATCTTAACCACTAGACTACAAGTGAAAACTAGGACTAAATATTTTCCAGAGATATGATGGATTATTTGTATTATAATTTATTTATTCATCTTTATTTCGGGCAGGGTTGCAAGAGCGTCCTGGCAGGTAAAGTTGAAAATTTACCCCGTGTAGGGTATCACACTCACAGTTCACACTCACTCACTCAAACCTAGAGTAGCAAATTTTGGACAACTGGGTTATCTCTGGGTACTCATGTTACTCCCACACATAATAAGGATTAAACTCAAGTCCTTGAAGACCCACACTTGCTTCTCCACTGTGCCTCCCTGGATATGGAATATCTAAGAACATTTTTTGCTGTTCGATTCATTCTGCATTTTCCTCAAATGCCATCAATGCCAGTTGTACCACATCTGGTGTAACTTCTGTGGCCAAACCAGAGAGCCTGAAGAGTGCTAGCGTTTTCTTTTTGTACACATATGCTTACAGATAAGCAAGATCGGCTTAGTATTACTCTGATCTGTAGCAGAGCTACAACGATGTCTGTATTTCACATGAAAGCAGTGCTGATTATCTTCTCTTGGAATAATAGCCATGCCTAATTATGACATCACTGAGAACAGCCATGCATAATTATGACATCACTAAGAATAGCCATGCATAATTATGACATCACAGAGACTCAAAACTCACTAGACAATGAGGTGAATGATTTGTTGTGCCACTCAGGACTTTAAAATTATTATTTTTTTATCGTGTTTGATTAAGTGCTACCAAGAGAAAAATAGGTTTTTTTTAAATAATTGATGCTTCTGGCCTGCTATGCATCAGACTGCATTCTCATACTAAGCTTCATGATGTCTGATTCTGCTTTTTCTCCTCACTGTGCTCTTACTGGATTTTAAATATGCTACCAGTTGAAGTATTCTGGTTTTACTCACTTGACCTCTGTACATATTTCAATTCAGCTTGGGAAGATAAAGGTCATAATGGTAAAGGTCCAGTTTTCCACCAGACTATAAGAGGACGTTGACTGCTGTTTTGTACTCGTCATAAAAATGCAACTGTTTCTACATGACAAATTTGACGAGGACTCAATCATTGTTCATATCATGGGGGATTTTTACATATGTGCTGTAATATTGCCAATAAAATATTAAGGTCATAAGGTTTTCAAGGTCATATGAGGTATTTAGGTCACATTAAAATAACACAAACATTGAGGCAATTATTCTGGCTTTAATATCTTAAATGGTAAGTTCACTGGTGCAAAAACCATCAGCACTGGTCTACAGAGATGTGAGGAAAGTGTGATGTCAAATAAGTCACCAAATTTTTTTACAAGTGCATGAACACGATTGGCAAACAACACCAAGAGAATGATGCAAGCCTGAATACTTGACCCATAATGTTTGTGTGTTATTTTAATACGACCTGATCTATATGATAAAACATTTCTATCCTGATAGAAGTGATTTAAAGATGACAGTGCATGAGGTGTCACTGAATGTTTGACAAATATGACAATTATGTAAATCCAATGTTACGGCATTTGCAGTCACCATTTGTACCAATTTGTACCTTTATCAATCCCAAATGAAGTAGTAGTATCTTTAAACAAATGACATGTTCCAGTTTTCTAGGACAGTTCATCTATACTTACACTTTCACTGACTACAATTTCGATGCATTTTGTTAAGCAGGTTTGAATGAATCAGTTGGTACAGTGGTTGGTTTACACTCACTGACCTGCTGCTACTAAATTAACAAGTAGAACAAAGCAAATAATCAGAGACTTGATCGTAAGCAAAAACAAAAACCAAAGAAAAAAAAACCTGCACAAGCAGACTGAAAGAATACATCAAAATTTATTTAGCTTTTCAAACTGTAAAGATTACAGCAAAATAAGCATGCAAGTCATGTGACAAACAACCCACAATTCTAATAAAGGTTAAAATGAAATGACAACATAGGTATAAGACTATTAGAGTTAGATGAGATGGACGACATGGCGTAAAACTATAAATGCTCCATCCAAGGCAGGTTCTCACGAGAGGTAATTAGTTATGTGACACTATTGCACGCGGTCGCATTAGTGTCTCGTCACAATGTGTCAGACAGGCTGTAACCTATCCGTAGACTGCTTACATAGAACTGCTGGTGAAGTACAGAAGTGAAGTGCAGAGCTTTATATCGGCTTCCACACCACGATGGCTCAAACTGGTCAGACGTTTGCGAGGAGATGCCCAGTGTATATAAAAGTGAAGAAACTGGCACTGAATAGAGTGAATCATCAAGTGTGTAAAGAAAACAGTGAAAAGCTTACAATCCTAACAGCCTAAGAAAAGTTTCTTCCCTCACTGTTAAAACAACAGCGTCGGAAGTGAATTCTAAAACGCTCGATACGCTTGCTTGCGTGAGTCTACATTCCTTTATATGCAACAATCACTTCAGCTAAAAACTAGAAACTTATTATAAAAGTATAACTTTCCTATCAAAGAGGCTTTTAAAATAGTATATTAAAAATAAAATACACAAAAAGGTAAAATCACAGCACCTGGAGGACTGGATGATTTTGCTAAAGAAAAAGCTGCCTGCTAGTCACCGAGCACTCACTCTCACAACAGAATCCTCCACTCATCACGAGATTTTGGTTTGTAGAAAGCAAAATGTTACGAAATAAAAATGTACCAAAAAAAAAAAAGGGTTTACAATCCTTTAAAACTAAACACGGGGTGGTGGGGGAGGAAACACTTCACTCGGTTTATAATACAGAAGGGATACAAAAATAGTTCTGAGGTGGTTGTAGAGTTGGCAGCGGAAACTGGTTGTAGTGGAAGAGCAAAAGTAAGATTCAGTGTCGTCGTGCTCACATGATCGAGCAGCCTCGCTTCTCAGCTCGTGGTTCTCCCTGCTGAAACATGAGCTTAAAGTCAGCACGATACATGGGTATAAATTCCCACAGACACAAAATATAAGCAAACACATATTTAATATTAAAATATAAATCACAAATAATACATGCAACTGACAACATTTACAGAGCCACTAATAAGAAAAAAATATAAATGAATCATCAAATATTAGGGTATTATAGATAAGTATGTGGCCACAGACGCACTGAAATCTTAGAAGAAGCAGCTGTTTATGAAGGTCACAGATTTTAAATTTGTGGGTAGTTTACAAATCTGTGGGTACAGTTTTGCTAAATTGAGGGTACAGTTTACAAATCCATGGGTAAGAGAACAGATTACTAAACCGTGGGTACAGATTTTGCTCTTAACATATTTTTTTCAC
Organism: Trichomycterus rosablanca; assembly: GCF_030014385.1. Lineage (NCBI taxonomy): Eukaryota > Metazoa > Chordata > Actinopteri > Siluriformes > Trichomycteridae > Trichomycterus > Trichomycterus rosablanca. The sequence goes on along the minus strand of NC_086005.1, from coordinate 23,374,627 downwards.
GTTAATGACCCCTAAGGGGCTCCGTAACATTTTAATAAATGGCTAATCAGACTCCTTTGCTGCTCTGAATACAGAAATAAATATACAGTATGAATCAATGAATCCTGTCAGTTGCTCCCAGTAGGGGCGCCACATTGGACCATTCGTCAGATTATTTAATTTGGCACACTGTTTATCCCGGACACAGCCGTCCTATTTATTCGGGTTTGAAACTGGTAATAAGTGTACTGTGCCTTGTGTATTTGTGAGTCTAGCCTAGGATACAAACTCACAAAACCATCTGAAATTGTTTGATACCTTGGTGTCATCCTGGATTCCTCAGTTTATTTAAGAACTAGAAATACAAACTAATCTCGCATAGAAGTGTCCGTTTTGAAAACTAAATAAAAATATAAATAAAATTACATTTTTAGGACATATTTTTGTTCAAGGACACTCGTTCTTACTGTTGTTCACTTGCCCTAGAGTAAGGAAATGTGTAATTAGAAAGAACTTCTGCAAGTTTCTGAGAATAAGAGTGCCTCCTAGGTCATGAGCTCACCTGCCGAAGGAAGTGTGCCTCCTCAACAACCTCCACTCCCTCATCATCCTCTTCCTCCATCACTGTGGCAGTCTTGAACACTGTAGTCCTCACAGCCACCTCCTGCAAACGAGAGTAGTACAGTTAAGCAAATAAATTGGGAATGCTGCCACCTGCTGACCACTGATGGAACAGCAGTTTACAAACCATGCCGTTTTACTGATGCGACGACCTTATATCAGTGGTTCTCAACCTTGTCATTTGAGCCATAATACTGGCTGCAAACAGGTATTAATACACTGGGGAAAATAGGCCAATACCATAGACACCATAGTAAAATTGGCCCATAGCACAGAACAAGTCCTCACCTCTCCTTCTGCGTTGGTCAACACAACTTTTACATTCTCCCCAGTTCCCCAAGAGCTCTGGTTCTTCCAGATAAGGTCAGATGGAGGGCTGGCGCTTACGCCTGCATTGGATGCCCAGATCTGAAAATCACATCAATTAAATCCATTAAAATTTAATTTTTTTGTAACGATTTATTTCACATGGTGAACTTACCACCAGTACTTACAGTGACTTTCTGTCCAGCCTTCAGGACATATTTGGGGGTGAACTTGTAGGTAGCCGATGTGTCTCCGATCATTCTGGTCATCTCAAAGCCGACCATTGGCTGGTCCTAAAAACAGATTATTATTTATTTATTAACATCATTAAACATAAGTTCGGAGCAATTCCTAAAAGAACATTAAACCCACAAACCCTGCAAAGAATAACTTAGTCTGTATCATGGTCAGGATGCCACTTACTAAAATGTAAACAAAGCACAGCTGCTACTGTAGTCGTTTTCTCTGCATAATAGTTTCACTTCTTCAACTGGATAGAAAAAACCACCACCACGCCCATTTATCACCCGCTGTTGCTAGTTTCAGTGAACTTGCTTCCTATGGGGGGGGGTATTTTTGGCTGTAGTGGTTTTTTTGGCCACATTATGTACTCTTTAGACCGTCTTCATTATCTGAATGAAGTGCAATTTCATTTTAAATAAAGAAAGTAAACACCCTGTCCCGAATAAAAGCGTCTGGGTTTGCAATTCTTTCACACCTTTGCACTTTTAAACTTAGATCACTACATTTGTTACCAAATTGTGTAGTTAAAAAAGGACTTAAGGGGCTAACTACGCAATTTGGTGACCAAAATGTAGTGATCTAAGTTTAAAAGTGCAAAGGTGTGAAAGAACTGCAAACCCAGACGCTTTTACTCACCGAGCCACCGTGCCACCCATTGTTATAATACTCATTATCCTTACTTTTAACAATAATAATTATAATTTACTACTTATTATTATTTTTGACATTTATTATTTACTCATGTTTATTATAATAATTTACTCAGTTATAATAAACTCATCCTTACTGTTAACAGTAATTATAATAATTTACTTATTATTATAATTGAAATTTTTACTCATTTTATTACAATAATTCAAAACAATAGAAATATCTGAAGATTAAATTTAACTATAGGATTCAGAACAATTTTTCCATCAACTCCTTAAAATAGGGGTGTGTGTGTGTGTGTCGTAGGCCACTCCACGTAAAGGTGGCACTACAATGCCAACACGAACCAAACGCCAAAAAAACCCTCATGTCCCTTGAACACCACTGACCTGATCTGAGGTGTTGTGCAGCCGGATAAACTTTCCATCCACGTCCAGCTCGTCGATGCAGACGTTGCCGGTGGCGGAGGCCGAGTGGGCGATGCTGACACTGCTGCTGGCCTCAGATTCTTCTACGTCCACACGCTTCCTCTTGCCACGTGTGGTCCGGACGCTGCGACTGGACGAGGCCCGGGACACGGTCACGCGGGACGACGGGCTGGGGGACAGCTTCAGCCTGAATAAAAGAGCACAATGGGAAGACAACAGAGATTAAGGGTTGTGCACGTGATGAGTATTACTCCAATTTCTATTGTATTCCTGATCATATTAAAGTTGGGTAAAATTAAGCTCGTCAGGGAGGGCATCCAGGGGAAAAAAAATTTGCCAAAATCAAATATACAGACGAATGAGCCACTGTGGCGCCCCCTAATGGGAGCAGCTGAAAAGATTTCATTCATTCATTTATTCAATCACGTGTTCTTTTGGAACACAGTTGAAGTAGCAGACAAGTAATAAGAAGGTTGTTGGTTCAAGCCCCACCACCACTACTGTTGGGCCCCTAAACAAGGCCCTGAACTGCTTGCACTGTACACCGTCACAACACTAAGTGGATAAAAGCATCTGCTAAATACTGTAAATGTAAACACAAATTCCTACAACAGTTCTAAAGGTCTTACCTCTCCTCCTCGCCCTCCAGCAGCTTCCTGTAGGCACTGATCTCCATATCCAGGGCCAGTTTGACATCCAGAAGTTGTTCGTACTCGTCCAGCTGCTGCTGCATCTTGGCTCGGATCTCAGCAATCTCGCGCTCTTTATCGGCCAGCATCTTGCGGCTGAGGTCTTTCTCCTGAGCGAGAGCGGCCTCTAGGTCACTGATCCGATCCTGCCAGCCTCGAGCCTGTTTGACCAGATACGCCAACCATAAAAATTTATCATTTATTAAAAACCATTTGCTACAAATAACATACAGCCTAAGTTTAAACACATATCCTGATTTCTTTTTTTATTTTGTTTTTTTCCTATCTGCCAGCTACCTCATGTGTCCATCTGCACTGTTCCTGTCCTGTCTGCTCTTCCATTTCTGACCTCTTGTTTACCTGCTCCCATTTGTTCCATCCTACAGTCTCAGCAGTATCTGGCTCTGCTTCCTGTTTAGTACAGTAAACTACACTGCTGAAGCACGTTACACCATTGTGTCAATTGTCAAGGAGCAAGTTTACAAATATAAAACATAATTGATGGAACTATTGCCCAAGTTCGAGACTCACCCCTACCCACCCTCAGAGCACATGCACCAGCTATGTGTAAAAATTGAGAGAGAGCTGCCATTCTAAACCAGGGGAAAAAGGTGTTATATATTTATATTATTTAAAATGTAAGCTGAGCTATTTCATGTGTTCCGGAAACACAGATGCTTCTAAGGTTTTTTTTTTCTGTTTATTTATGTGTTTTTCTCCCATTTTCTTCCGATTTTAGCGTAGTCAATTTGTCTTCCACTGCTGGGAATCCCCGATTGCATTCGTACGTTGCTTTCACCACATTACACAATCCTAACTATTTAAACTGATTTACTTTATTAGCCATCGATTCCTCTGAACAGACTTTTTTCATGCAAGTTAGACACGTTAAACACAAAGAACAATCATCCAATCAAAAAGTAGGACCGCAATGGTAACGGTAGACACACGTACCTCCTTCTGCAAACTGGCCAGCTGAGCTGCCAGACTCTCGACTCTCATAGAAGACTCCTTCAGCTCCTCACGCGCCATGCTGGCTGAACTGCTGTTCATCTCTGAGGACAGGCGAATGTTCTCCACCTGAAACGGACGCACGAATGAATGTGACCAGCTTGTGGGTGAAAAGGAGAGTGAACACAGAAACACCAAAGAGGAACTAAAAAAGCACAAGGAAGTGTAACCCCGGCACTGCAGATGCTTAGAACGAGGTGTCAAAACGACAGAAAGTCCTTATTTAGAAATGTATAGCTGCAAGCTTGCATAACTCAGACTTGTTAAATAAATTCTAACCAGTATGTGCACTGTTCTTTATGGATGTGTATCTAAATTACAAAACTGTATATCAGTTTTATAAAAAAAAGTAGCTTCATTGTATGACACACATGGTAAACATGAATGTTCAAATAAATTACTGCAATCAAACTTCTTTTTTACAGTCATTTCCCATAAACAATATTTACTGGTTAATAGTCAGATTAAAAATCATTTAGGGGCATTTACAGTCTAACAAACTGTGGGGCAATCGTGACTTAGGACAAGATTTGTTGACACTTGGCCCTTAAATTGTTCCTCAAGATTCAGTAACACACTGGCTTCATATTTAATTTAATAAACAAGGTCCCATTGCTGCTCCAAAACTGCTGACACACACATCTGGACAATTAGAGGAAAACTTTAAAACTTTAAAGTTTAGACTAAACAGCCAAACCTCCCCATCACATGACTCCTGAAGTCATGAGATAGATTGGCGCCCTGCTTTGCGCCTGGTGTTTTGGTCAGTAGGTGAAAGGTGTAATATTTTTTTGCTTATTTGATTTTTTTTACACCACTTTATACACTTGTGTTATTTATGGCATGATCGGTGTTATGTTCGAGTAATATTTTTTTCTTGTTTCCATTTGTCCATTTATATGGTCAATAGGTAAAATAAAATAAAAACAGAGTTTTGTTAATTTAAAACTGTTTTAAACAGTCACTGTAACAGCTGCATAAATCATTGTTGAATCTTCTGTGTTTAAGATAAATTCTTTATATGAACTATTTTTGCATTCAAATATTCAAATTTTACAAATTCCTATACAAGGAGCCCAGAATGCAGTTCCATCAAAAAAAAGATTTTCGATCTCATGAAGTGGCTTTTTTTTACTGTAAGGAAGAACTGACGTCAATAATGACATTCAATAATGGGGCCAAAAAATAACAATAAGCTAAGCTACTGGGTCACTTCTAATACCTCCATTAGTTTGCATGAAAGTAAATGGCTCTGTACCTTAGCTATGTAGGTCTGCTCCATCTCTTCCTTGTAGAGTTTAATCTGGTCGTCGTGCTGCTGTCTCATATCAGTCAGGGCCTGAGCCAGTTTGAATTCGTACTCCTGCTGATGACCAGAGTCCACCTGCACCATCCGGGTCTCGTGTCTACGCCGAGTATCCTTGATCTCCTGGCAAGAAAGCAGAGTGGGAAAGGTTTAACAAAGTGTTAGTACATTTATTGATGGACATTAATATAGCATATTGTTGCATATCTATGTATAATATCAGTGTTGCATATCTATGTATAATATCAGTTAATGATAACAGAAACACTGATTAAGTAAAGTGGGTAGACAGGGATTTATGTTCATAGGATTGACCAAAGAGCCAAAAAAACATGGGAGCAAATATACTGTAGTCATATTCCCCAAGACCATCACTCACCATCAGTTTTTTGTTATACTTTTCAGTAGGGAGCTGTTAGAATAAATAATTAATTTTTCTAATCAAGTACCTTATGATTAGATATTTATTAATGCTAAAGAGCACATTTAAAGGCAGTGATTAATTTATTTAAAGTGTTAAAGACTGCTTAATGCTGCGCTTAGGGATACATAATGGAACCCAATGTCAACTGCATGTGTGCCATAATCATCAAAAACCATAAGTAATTACTTCATTTTAGAACCAGCTGGGTGTGGATGTTAGAATTCACACTAGGTGAGGTGCAAATTACAGAGTAACACCTCAGTGATTTTTACATTGATCCACCTTTAGCATGTGTGATTACCACAAACCAGAATATCATTACGTTTCACTAAACATGCGATGCTGGCCAAGAATGAACACCCCCACCCGACACCTGTGATGCCACTGGTTTCCTCTTTCAGTCAGTCCTCTTTCCCACATGCAGCCGTGACGGGCACAAGTGAGGCGTTCCTTCAAGCACTTGTGCAGGCACCTTGACCAGACAGTAGATGCCACTGCTGCATAGGCACTACATCCTTTGTCTGTAGAGTGCTTGAGAAGGTACTCACACTAGTTGACAGCTTTGAACACTTAAATAATTAATTAATTAAAGATCATTCACAACTTAAATCTCCAAATCTGCACCAAAATTTATGTTTATAGTATATAGAGAGCTGTTTATATACGTAGACCAAGCAGGAATCTACACAGCATTTGGCTTTGTCTTTGGGATGATGGATTGGTGTTATGGCCAGGGTAGTCCTGCCTTACCTATAAAGTAGTTAAAAAGTAATGTCACTCAGCTCACACAGCTGTTACTCTTGGTTATGTTTACATTTGCTGCAAGACCACACTGACATCAACAACTCAAATCTCAGAACCTAGACCAACTGTCACTTACCTCTTCAAACATGTTCTTTCTGAACTCGAGGTCCTCCATCAGGCTCTGGCAGCGGTTCTCTAGATCCACTCTCAGCAGAGTCTCGTCACCCAGTTGCTTCTTTGCTGAGGCCAAACCTGCCTCGAACTGCAACATGGGCAGACATTATGATCTGTTTGGGGTAATACTTTGTATAACTTTAAACAGCCAGATTAAAGCATTAATGAACAAGGTGTATACCTCCTTGAGCTGGGCCTGCATGTCGGCCAGTGTCACTTCTAGGGTTTTCTTCTCAGAAAGAGCAGTAGCGAGACTGGCCTCCTTATTGTTCAGAAGCGCCTCCACGTCCTTCAGTCTGGCCTGGCAACTAGCCAGGTCAGAATCTTTCCTAGCATAGCTACAAACACAAACGGAGGTCATCATTAGATTTTTAATATGAGTCGACAGTGGGGTAATGTTTACAGCTGAAATGTTTTTAACAGTTTACTACAATTTAACATGTAGTGCTTTGGTAATGCACATCACTGTGTTGGTGTTTAAGAGAGCTAAGAATGATGGGGCATAGATGACCTGAGGCCTTAAACAAAACATCTGATGAAAAGGAATGAGGCGTGACCCACCAAAAACCCTTTCATCAGGGGGACACACCAGGCCTATCAGTCTAGTTTCTTTTTGTAGACTTAAAAGGGAGGAGCGCTCAATCACACATGTAATCACCCAATCCTTATAACATAATTACATTCAGTCAAGAGCTTCTGATTACTACCAACAAAAGAAAACTAAGGAGCAAGTTAAGGAACTGTCAAAAGTACAATAATCAATTTAGAATGTCAAGAACAGATAAACAAACAGCAGCGCTGTCCTATTCATGCCTTTTCCCTCTCTAAATATTATACATCAAACTATTAAACTTCCGAGTTGGAGTAATGGGATTGGATATCGTTTGTATAAATTCCTCGTTTTGATTTCAAAATTTAAAAAAGGTTAAATGTTTAAATACCAATAATATCCTTATTTTTTTAAGTGTTAACTAAGCATTCACAAAGTCAACAGGCTAAAATGACCTCATGTTTATTATAGTTCTTCAAATTTATTAAAAGTATGAAAAATGCCTGCAACCAAATAAACTAAGTAATTACATAAAACATCATAAAACAGGGTGAGTTAAATATATATAAAAAAAATCTGCACATCAGTCTTTTCTGGCCATTTTGTTGTTGCGTTTTATAAAGTGAAGCCACACTTTTGACCATTTATGTCTTAAGGTTAGCCATGCAAGCCAGCTCTGGCCTGCTATTATAGATAGATAGATACTTTAATTTCCTTTGGGATCGATAAAGATGCCATGTTGATGGGTGACATGGTAATGTAGACAGGTCCTGGCAGAAATGTATGTACATCATTGAAGGTAGATATCCTTCTTAACAATAATAAAGCATTATAGCATTTAGGAACTACTAGCAGAACAGAAATTTTATTTGTACCCAGTACTTACTGTCTCGTATTCGGTTCTAAACTGAAACTGAGGTTCGGTTCCCAACACTGGTGAGGTGCATGAAGACTTGCAAGTTAGTTCGGTACATCAGTGAAGAAGTGAACAACGTTACAGGAGTGAAGGAATGCAAAGCCTGGCCAACTTGCTAATCTACCAAAGTATGGGTGAATAAGGGGTCATGGACTGTGCAGCGGAGACTAACTGGCTATGCTAAATTAGAAGGAGAGGGAGAAAATGCACAAATAAAACATAAAAAATATTCAATACTAGCGCAGCGTCACATTTCAGCTATGAGAATGCGTCTTCTCCCAACGGCTGAGTTAAGGCTAGTACAATTCAACTAGTTTAGTATACCATAAAGCTGTTTTGGTTCTGTAAATAATCCCACTTCACTCACAGTGCAGCTCTAAAGGGCTTGTCCAGAAAAACAGCCAGCAATCCAGCTAGCTTTTCTCTCTGGGACCACTGCTTGTGATTAGAACACAGGACCCGACTGCTATGGCGTGTGCGCTTTTCTACTGAAGATTTAGTTCTGCACTTCATTTCCTGGTGTTTATTTAAAAAAAAAAAAGCTTCACTATCAAGACTTCATGCTTTAGACGGGCTGCACCAACATTCCTTATGTACTAGATACGTTATAGCTCTTCGGGGACGCAGGCTTATGAACTTTGGTGTGGTGACATTGCCATTAAGGGGATTGTGGTAAGTAACACCACATTGTGTGGATGCACGCAGCTCAGGGGATTCTGATGAGTTATTAGACATTATTCGGAAATATTATTATAAACACTGATATTCTACTGCAACAAGCTGCAATTTCATTCACTGCCATGTGAACACAACCCAAGTATCTCTGAAGTAAGGGGCCAACCACAAATACCAGGACATCCACGAGGCTGTACTTGTTGAAGACAAGATGTGAATGAAAAGAATTCCAGCAATGCGGTACCTTAATGTTGACAGGAAGTGAGATAGTAAGCCATCTTCAAAAGGCCCAATAAAAAGAAATATTTCTCTTTGGCCAAAAAACACGAATGGAGACATGTTTAACATAAACAAAGGGGTATGTGTGCACCAAGAAACAGCTGTGCACCTGCTTGATTGTCCAGCTAGTCAAGTAGCAGAATCACAATGCTTATGCCAAGTTCACACTACATGACTTTCAAAGTGTTCAGATCACTACAGCTCACACTATGCAACTTGAGCTCTTGTAATCAGGAGTGCTTGTGGTCTTCACACTACACGATTACTTGGCGATAGGGGATCACACACTACACGATATTTCACCAGGAGGCATCTGTCTGGTCTCCCAAACTATATTTTGTCACGAAAACACACGCAATAAGTGTCGAGGGGTTTAATGATGCCACGTCCAAAAATGCACGTCAACAAGAAGTGAGCGATCAAAGTCGGTTGTGCACCGATATGCAACGTAAAAGCAAGGAAGAAAAATAAAAGAAACTGGGCGACGCAGTGGATTTGGTTACACGGCCTGCAGCGATTCCCTGTTCTGCAGAGTTGGAGGTAAATACATATTTTTTTGCAATGCAACATTGGGACTATGGTTTGGCATGGATGATAAGTCACAAATCTTGTAAAGCTTGTTTGCGCTGATGTATTCTGATAGAAACTATATTGTGCCCCTCCCCCACACATTTACAACTTCTGCTCCGGGTTTCTCCTCACCCCGTATCTTGCATTCTCATTGACTGGAGTTCGACACCTGATCAAAAGACTTTAAACACTACAGGACTCTGGGTCAGCAACAGGTCCAGATATTTGGCATGCTAGATATTTTTGGAGTCTGCTTTGGATCAAGTTGTTGAACAGTTCACACATGAGTTGGCGCATCTAGCATCTAGTGTAGTGTGAACTAGGCACTAGCATTCACACACTAACTTACAATTTAACGAAAAACAAAACTAAGCAGAAACACCACCTCAATGTATTTTATTTTATTTAAGCATTCTCTCCCAATTTAGTGGAGCCAATCAGTCTTCCACTGTTGGGAAGCCCGACCCTGATGACTGGACAACTAACTGAATCAGCAGTGTTTATGCAATTGTACAACACGTCCTTACGTTACGAAAGGCAGAAAAGACAGAAAGGCAGGCAACACAAACACAAACATTAAAGTCTACATTTTAATGATGCTGTAAGTATCCAGATTCTTGTGCCCACTCCTACCATAAATTCAAATAATATCCAAAATCAAACATAATTTATTTATACAAAGCTTGAAAACACATTTGAAATGGCTTAACAGACAAGAAGTGCAAATTCCATAAATGTTTTTACTAAGTCACATGTTGCATAACATCGTCATATGTTCGAGATAATCTGTTTTGGTATGAAGAGACCCAGCCGAGTGTAATTTGCACATGGAATGTACTGAAATCATGAGCTGACCAGTTTCTCCCAACAGCATTTTGGCTTAACACGAGTTACAAAACATGTGAACAGTGCAGTTATAAAAGTACTTTATAAATACAGTACAGTCGCTACGTGGTAGAGCGATTTGAGTGGTCTCACCAACATTTGACCACGAACATTAACTCAGCAAATCTTTCCATGGCAAATGCATACTGGCTTTATAACCTGGACAAAGGGACACTTCTCAGGAGTAGGGCAACCAGCTGTTCCTATACAAACGTCCTGCAGCTGCCATGTCATTCAAACATCTACAGGCTGTTATAACTTGACTTAAGGAGCAAAAAGGCCTTTACCAGTAATGTATAAAAAACCTATCATGTAAACCAATGGCTCACATTAACTTAATCTGTTGTTTAGTTATCTGGTCAGGAACTTCCTGCAACAACCTTTTTTCCCCAAACAAACTCCAGATGAATGAGATTTTCAGAGCTCATCCAGTCCCAGGCACATACACACGCCTTCTGCTAAGAAAACAGCTACCCACGCACAAAGCCACATGTTAGAAATAAAGAGAGTCTGTTCCACTAACTTAGGAACAGGTGGTTAAAAGTGTGCTTTCTGCTGTAGTCAATCAACTGACTTTCCATCGTACAGCATTTCGTATAATAGCAGTATAAAAACCACCACAGGCAGAAAGGGTATGAATTGAAGGAAAATACAATTAAGAAAGCTAAAATGCATAGCCATCATTTTTAGAATTCTTTTAGGAACGGTGGAATTTCCTGCACTGGGTCCAACAGTAATACTTCGATTACAAATGTGGACGTTACTCATATACTTGAGCCAGGTTAAATGTTTTATATAATATAAAAACTTACACCAATTGTGTGATGAATAGTGCAAAGCAAGCTCGAGAAACAGACACTTAAACCAAGAGGTATTTTTATTATCTCAAACTAACCAGACAGTATGTCTTTGGACTGTAGAAGGAAACTGCAGCACCTGTAGGAAACCCACAGACATGGGAAGAACATGCAAACTCCACACAGAAAGGATCCAGATCGCTCCACCTGGGAATCAAACCCAGGACCTTCTTGCTGTGAGTGCTACCTACTTAGCCACCACAGTTAATGGTATTAATAATTAATTCCATAGAGCATCAGTAAATTACTACAACCAAAATAACTCTGGATCTGGAACTCATTCCTCTCAGGCTTCTTAGAACCTTGATGCTACTAAGAACTGGCCAGCATGCACCAGTTTTTATTGGAACCAAGGGTGCATCATTAAGAGAGGGCGTTTCACATGCATCATGGAAGTAAACAGTAGTAACTTCATATCCAGTGCTACTTTCCAGTTTCTTTTCACGAAATAAAAGCCACATAATTGCTGCATTTCCTCCACAGACCACTATATGCTCTTCGACCATGTCGCCATTGATGCTTTCTCTTTTCTCTTTCACCCGACATGCCCACAGAGATGCTGAAAATTCTACTATTATTTGGTTCCAGCTGAAAACAAACATTCCAGGTTCTGAACCCTTTTACTTTTGGTAAAAACGTGCCAAAAGATTCACATTATGTGCACGGCGGCTACCAGAGGATGCATGGTTCCTGCATGTTGCCCCTTTGATAAACTATATACTACCCTACTAAACAGCATGCCAGTATACCAATTACTAATTAGACATACTATTCATAGGGCTCTTTTGATGTTTGCAATCTTTATTTCTTCTTCTGTAAAGTCTTCTGTACTGTTTCTCTGTAACAGTAATAAGTACACTACACAGCCTCCACAATCACATACCCTTATATTTTATCTCTCTGCCCAAATAAAAAATAAAAAATAATAAAAAATAAATAAAAATAAATAAATAAATAAAATAAAAAAAAAAGCCCACAACTATAGGAAACACCACTTTGTTCAAGACTTTATGGTGACGGAATGGAATTTGTTGCATCAGCAGATTAGACAAGACCCTCAGCTGTCCAAATATGGGACTTACAAAAGCTTACAAAAATCTAAATAAGTCTAAAATAAACATGATGTAATATCACCCAGTGCAACCTAACCCTACCCAAACAACCAACAAACTGGTGACAAACTGGGCAGCATGAGGCTTCTATTAAACTATTAACATGAAAAGTCAGGAGACTTAGACACTGCACAAGACCTCTCTATCAGGTTACCATATCTGTTAAACAAATTACTAGTAAGGTACTGGACTTGTGACTGTAGACTGAAAATGGGTGGAGAAAGCAGCATGTGTCTTTAATGACTGACTGAAGTGCCTTTTTTATGACTAATGGTCGGTCACTGAACTTAGACTACACATTACCAAACAACTTGATTGTATCCCACAAATTAAGCCATATATAGTTGATATATTGATTTACATTGAAATTGCTGTACTGCTTGAGCAAAAGAAGGGAACTGATATTGAGAACGTACAACAATACAATGCTAGTTGGGTTGGATCAAAACGGAACCATGTTCTTGCCACAAATAATGCCAGAGTTCAATTGGGACCAGAGCAAGACCACCTCTTTTCAAGGGTCTTGATGTGGTCGTTTTGGGTCCGTATCCATGATTACTGTTTTCACACCCAACCAAAAGAATCGCACCAAACGAGACAAACAAATTCAGGTGTAAAAAAAAAATAAGAAAATAAAAAAATTAGAAAACTATTGTTCAGTATTGCCATCTCATAAACATAAGTACAAGATTAGTCTTTAAGAGACAGAGGCTGAGAAAGTCTGAATATTGTGGTTCATTAATGGGGCATCAATGCTGGATTGTGTACACACAAAAAGCTCATCTAAACCTTGGCTTCTGTATGTACTTGACATTTATTGTGCAGGTATGTTGCCATATAGGGGACATAGAGGACAATTCCATTATTCCTATTACTTTCATTAATCAAAGTATAAAAACTAATAATTAATAGCAAAACTATTAAACTATCTACAAAAATATATAAACTGGTAAGTACTTTTTCGCACACCAGTCTAGTACAAGTCTTCGCTGAGGGAAGCTAATTTACACTGGTGCTCTGTCTGTATAGCCTAGACAGGAAGTTGGAAAAGGAAGAGAGACCAAACCCTAAGAAAAAAAATACTACACTCCTATGTAATGAGAAATAGCATTCAACACATTCCAGCCTTCTCCAGCCATGTGATCTTGGAAATGACCTTGACAAATTACATGGTTGCAACACAGTCTTGGTAAAAACTACAAACTAAAAACTACATCCACAGATTTACACTTTAAGTGGCAACAAGGGCAAAAATCGTGTGGCAAGTCTACAAGCCACATATATTTAAATGTTGTCTACATCATGCTTGACCTGGGCCTTCATTTAAACTGCCACAAGGTTAAAGGTACCTCCCCTTCCTCGCTGGAGGCAAAGGTGTGGTGCTTGGAAAAAGGTCCAGTCTTTAGCGTGTATGACACCCAAGTGCTAAACATCACACTAATTTAACACAGAATAATAACCGAGGTTTAACTGACCTGCACGTTCATACAATATGATTAGACAATCCATGCTTCAGGATGCCTTTTTTTCCATGAGCTTAGGACACGTGCTAAGAAGCAAGATGTACACTTTGTTTCATTGAACACCTTTACAGTCCAAGACGTCGAACACATTTTAGTGAGTCGCAACTTCATAATGATAATGAACGCAAGCCGAGGTGCAAAAGAAGTTTGGGGACCGCTGATGTACACACAAATCTGAATCTGTGCTAACAAAGCATGCTGTTTTCAACTAAGCTCACTTAGATTTTGACTTCTTACTAGGGATGTTAACGAATAGCCATCAAAAAGTTGTTCAATTAACGTTGTCGGGTTGTGCATACGGCAGTGGACTCACAATCAAGAATTAGAAATGACTTGATAAATCATAAAGGAGGGAATTTAGGATATGATTTATTTTAAACAGAAGGTTGCCGGTTCAAGCCCCACCACCACCAAGTTGCCACTGTTGGGTCCCTGAGCAGGGCCCTTAACCCTCAATTGCTCATTGTGTAAGTCGCTTTGGATAAAAGCGTCTGCTAAATGCTGAAAATGTAAAATGTAAATGTAAATTTAAAGTAAAGGAGGGAACCATTGAAATACATGTTGAGAAAAAATTTGAAGTCACTTTATTCCCAAAGGTGCATGCATGTGTACGTGCATGGATTGATGAATAGATAACAGAGTTATAACGTTCGAAAATTCTATTTTAGTATACAATTTTTAGCTGCTGATATTTAATAAAATATTTTTGTATTAATAGGTAATGGTGGTATTTTTTTCATGTTATCATATTGCTTAATGTGGAACATGCTGACTGGAGATGATTAATTCAAACCAACACTTAATTCAATGAATTAAGACAAAAGTAAAAAGTGTTTTGAAATCTGCCACAACAGAACTTGAGGCCAACTAACAAACTCCTTATAGCTTCTTACCTAAGGATTCCTTTTTAAAATGAGACCAAATCATGTTCTTCCTCTAATAACAAACCATCAGTTTACTTGGAAGTGTTGATGTTTTAAGTAAATGTATTAAAATGTAAATAAATAAACCACACCATTATATGCTCATTATTTGTGATAAAATCAAACGTCTCTATAAGAATGAAAATGAAACCCACATTAAATGGCAAAAAAGAATGTTATCAAACAAGTTGCTCAAGATGTTAAAGGAACCAAGTTATTTTGTAGTTAAATTTATGTTTTACATGAGTAAACAAAGGCTAACTGATAAGACGAAGAACAATGACGCTGGAAAGCAATATCTCACCACATAGTAATGTAAGTAAACAGTGTAGATCATGCTCATAGGTTATGTTTTTGATAAAGCAGAAATCTCCAAGCTGCTGAATATCCTTATTTTACTTGTACTTTATATTAACTTATAAAAGTTTTTTCTTTCACAAGGTTACCAGTTCAAGCCCCACCGCCACCAAGTTGCCACTGTTGGGTCCCTGAGCAAGGCCCTTAACCCTCAATTGCTTGGATTGTATTTGGTCATAATTCTATGTCACTTTGAATAAAAGCATCTGCCAAATACCACAAATTTAAATGTAAATTGCTAAACAAACACAACCCCTTGTTTTAATGTTGCGGGGGCACCTATTAATGCAGTTGATTTATTTGAATATAATAACAGGTACTGCATTACTGTTAGAGTTTTTATTGACCCCATCAATACTAAAATAATAAAGCTCTGTATTTATAGCATGCAGATATGGCTTTAAATTGCATTTAAATGGGGGCAATATGTTAGTGATATTTATACTAAAAAGTGCAGTAGCTTGGTAACATATGGTATAAAAATTTAATTTAAATGTAGCTTCTGGCGAATATACTGATGAGAAAACAAGACGGGACAGAAAGTCCCATTCTGCCCCCACCCCTGCCTCAGGGAAACCAGTATCCCCCAAGGGCGTTTGGGGGACTTACTGTTAGGCTAAACGGACTGCTTGAAGCTTTTAGAAAGGATTTAAATGTCATATATATTTAAATAACTAACTTAACTGCAACCATTCACTGTATTCCATACAGTCCTCTGAGCACCTCAGTTTTCTTTCCACAAAGCTCAACTTTAATAACTGTGTATAGCATTATAGAGAGGAGAGAGAGAACGCCTTTGTGTGTCATTTATACATATACAGATGTACAGTACAACAAAATTCTCTTTTTGCATATCCCAGCTTGTTTGGAAGCTGGGGTCAGAGTGCAGGGTCAGCCATCGTATGGCACCCTGGAGCAGAGAGGGTTATGGGCATAACAGTGGCCGCATGGCCGAGCTGGGATTTGAACTATACTAAACTAAAGTGCACTATACTATACTGTATTATAATATATTAAACTAATCTACACTACTGTGCACTATAATATATTATACTAATCTACACTACACTAATGTGAACCATACTATATTGTACTAATCTACACTACTGTGCACTACACTATATTATACTAATCTACACTACACTAAAGTGAACCATACTATATTATACTAATCTACACTACACTAATGTGCACTATACTAATCTACACTACACTAATGTGCACTATACTATATTTTACTAATCTACACTACACTAATGTGCACTATACTATATTATTCTACACTATATTATACTAATCTACACTATATTATACTAATCTATACCACACTATATTATACTAATCTACACTACACTAATGTGCACTATACTATATTATACTAATCTACACTACACTAATGTGCACTATACTATATTATACTAATCTACACTACACTAATGTGCACTATACTATATTATTCTACACTATATTATACTAATCTACACTATATTATACTAATCTATACCACACTATATTATACTAATCTACACTACACTAATGTGCACTATACTATATTATACTAATCTACACTACACTAATGTGCACTATACTATATTATTCTACACTATATTATACTAATCTACACTATATTATACTAATCTATACCACACTATATTATACTAATCTACACTACACTAATGTGCACTATACTATATTATACTAATCTACACTACACTAATGTGCACTATACTATATTATTCTACACTATATTATACTAATCTACACTATATTATACTAATCTATACCACACTATATTATACTAATCTACACTACACTAATGTGCACTATACTATATTATACTAATCTACACTAATGTGCACTATACTATATTATTCTATACTATATTATACTAATCTACACTATATTATACTAATCTATACCACACTATATTATACTAATCTACACTACACTAATGTGCACTATACTAATCTACACTACACTAATGTGCACTATACTATATTTTACTAATCTACACTACACTAATGTGCACTATACTATATTATTCTACACTATATTATACTAATCTATACCACACTATATTATACTAATCTATACCACACTATATTATACTAATCTACACAACACTATTATATTATACTAATCTACACTACACTAATGTGCACTATGCTATATTATATTATACTAATCTACACTACACTGTATTATATTATACTAATCTACACTACACTAATGTGCACTATACTATATTATACTAATCTACACAACACTATTATATTATACTAATCTACACTACACTAATGTGCACTATGCTATATTATATTATACTAATCTACACTACACTGTATTATATTATACTAATCTACACTACACTAATGTGCACTATACTATATTATACTAATCTACACAACACTATTATATTATACTAATCTACACTACACTAATGTGCACTATGCTATATTATACTAATCTACACTACACTGTATTATATTATACTAATCTACACTACACTATTGTGCACTACACTATATTATACTAATCTACACTACAGCAATGTGCACTACACTATATTATACTAATCTACACTATATTATATTATACTAATCTACACTACATTAATGTGCACTATACCATATTATACTAATCTACACTATTATACTAATCTACACTACACTATATTATATTATACTAATCTACACTACACTATACCATATTATACTAATCTACACTATATTATACTAATCTACACTACACTAATGTGCACTACACTATTATATTATACTAATCTACACTACATTATATTATACTAATCTACACTACACTATATTATATTATACTAATCTACACTACACTATACTATATTATACTAATCTACACTATATTATACTAATCTATACCACACTATATTATACTAATCTACACTACACTAATGTGCACTATACTAATCTACACTACACTAATGTGCACTATACTATATTTTACTAATCTACACTACACTAATGTGCACTATACTATATTATTCTACACTATATTATACTAATCTATACCACACTATATTATACTAATCTATACCACACTATATTATACTAATCTACACAACACTATTATATTATACTAATCTACACTACACTAATGTGCACTATGCTATATTATATTATACTAATCTACACTACACTGTATTATATTATACTAATCTACACTACACTAATGTGCACTATACTATATTATACTAATCTACACAACACTATTATATTATACTAATCTACACTACACTAATGTGCACTATGCTATATTATATTATACTAATCTACACTACACTGTATTATATTATACTAATCTACACTACACTAATGTGCACTATACTATATTATACTAATCTACACAACACTATTATATTATACTAATCTACACTACACTAATGTGCACTATGCTATATTATACTAATCTACACTACACTGTATTATATTATACTAATCTACACTACACTATTGTGCACTACACTATATTATACTAATCTACACTACAGCAATGTGCACTACACTATATTATACTAATCTACACTATATTATATTATACTAATCTACACTACATTAATGTGCACTATACCATATTATACTAATCTACACTATTATACTAATCTACACTACACTATATTATATTATACTAATCTACACTACACTATACCATATTATACTAATCTACACTATATTATACTAATCTACACTACACTAATGTGCACTACACTATTATATTATACTAATCTACACTACATTATATTATACTAATCTACACTACACTATATTATATTATACTAATCTACACTACACTATACTATATTATACTAATCTACACTATATTATACTAATCTATACCACACTATATTATACTAATCTACACTACACTAATGTGCACTATACTAATCTACACTACACTAATGTGCACTATACTATATTTTACTAATCTACACTACACTAATGTGCACTATACTATATTATTCTACACTATATTATACTAATCTATACCACACTATATTATACTAATCTATACCACACTATATTATACTAATCTACACAACACTATTATATTATACTAATCTACACTACACTAATGTGCACTATGCTATATTATATTATACTAATCTACACTACACTGTATTATATTATACTAATCTACACTACACTAATGTGCACTATACTATATTATACTAATCTACACAACACTATTATATTATACTAATCTACACTACACTAATGTGCACTATGCTATATTATATTATACTAATCTACACTACACTGTATTATATTATACTAATCTACACTACACTAATGTGCACTATACTATATTATACTAATCTACACAACACTATTATATTATACTAATCTACACTACACTAATGTGCACTATGCTATATTATACTAATCTACACTACACTGTATTATATTATACTAATCTACACTACACTATTGTGCACTACACTATATTATACTAATCTACACTACAGCAATGTGCACTACACTATATTATACTAATCTACACTATATTATATTATACTAATCTACACTACATTAATGTGCACTATACCATATTATACTAATCTACACTATTATACTAATCTACACTACACTATATTATATTATACTAATCTACACTACACTATACCATATTATACTAATCTACACTATATTATACTAATCTACACTACACTAATGTGCACTACACTATTATATTATACTAATCTACACTACATTATATTATACTAATCTACACTACACTATATTATATTATACTAATCTACACTACACTATACTATATTATACTAATCTACACTATATTATACTAATCTATACCACACTATATTATACTAATCTACACTACACTAATGTGCACTATACTAATCTACACTACACTAATGTGCACTATACTATATTTTACTAATCTACACTACACTAATGTGCACTATACTATATTATTCTACACTATATTATACTAATCTATACCACACTATATTATACTAATCTATACCACACTATATTATACTAATCTACACAACACTATTATATTATACTAATCTACACTACACTAATGTGCACTATGCTATATTATATTATACTAATCTACACTACACTGTATTATATTATACTAATCTACACTACACTAATGTGCACTATACTATATTATACTAATCTACACAACACTATTATATTATACTAATCTACACTACACTAATGTGCACTATGCTATATTATATTATACTAATCTACACTACACTGTATTATATTATACTAATCTACACTACACTAATGTGCACTATACTATATTATACTAATCTACACAACACTATTATATTATACTAATCTACACTACACTAATGTGCACTATGCTATATTATACTAATCTACACTACACTATTATATTATACTAATCTACACTACACTATTGTGCACTACACTATATTATACTAATCTACACTACAGCAATGTGCACTACACTATATTATACTAATCTACACTATATTATATTATACTAATCTACACTACATTAATGTGCACTATACCATATTATACTAATCTACACTATTATACTAATCTACACTACACTATATTATATTATACTAATCTACACTACACTATACCATATTATACTAATCTACACTATATTATACTAATCTACACTACACTAATGTGCACTACACTATTATATTATACTAATCTACACTACATTATATTATACTAATCTACACTACACTATATTATATTATACTAATCTACACTACACTATATTATATTATACTAATCTACACTACACTATATTATATTATACTAATCTACACTACACTATATTATATTATACTAATCTACACTACACTAATGTGTATGAGAGAAAGAAAGTCACTATATAAACCAAGTGTCTATAAATTACAAATACAGCTGCAGGGGAGAGATTTTAATATAATACGCTTAAGTTAGGTTTAGAACAAATGCAACTGTATGGATTACTGTTGCTAATAATAACAGTGTTCCGCACAACGCTTCAGTTTTGTTTTGTTTATTTGGCTGATCAAACTGAATTAATTAGAGCTTAAATACATGTAAGACAATACTCTGGAGATACTGTGTAGTTGTGAAAAGTGCGGTGAATCAGAACCCCGTTAGACACAATTGGCGGGCCATTTTAAAACCTGCTGGCAACAAACATGAAGATAAATGAATCCACTGAAGCAAACTAACTATATACAGACACGCGGATATACAGACAGGTGACACTCACTTCTGCAGCAGCTGTTCGTGCTCAGTCTGAAGTTTTCCCAGCTCGATCTGCAGCCTGGCCCGCTCTTTAGCGGTATCATCCAGAGAGCGCCGCGCGTCCGCCAGCTCGGTCTCATACAGCGACCTGAGGCCGGTCAGCTCCCGGCTCCTCACCTCCTCTCTATCGGACAGCTGCAGGTGCAGCACGCTGTTCTCCGACTCCAAACTGCGCACTTTATCGATATAAACAGCGAGCCGGTCGTTGAGGTGCTTCAGCTCCTCTTTCTCCTGCAGCCGGCTGATTCTGGTGGGGCTTAACGGTGTGCCGCTACCGCCGGTGCTGGCGCGGCTGCTCATTCTCTGACCCGCCGGTGTGGAAGTCGCTGTCGCCATTGTTAAAGTGGAACTGAAATGTAAACGAGTCCTTGAGTTTGAGCAGATAAAACGCTGAGAGTCTCACAATGTAAATATGCTGAACAGGCTTTGTAGTAGCAACACGCTGTAAAACGACCTGGTTAAATATAGTAGTCCTTAAATAAGGCCTTAAATAAATTATCTTTCATTAAAAAATACGCGGTTACTTTAAAATCCGTCCCGCATTAAAAAATAACTCCCGGAACAGAACAAATCCAAACAATGAATAAAACACAACACAAAAGCCTCTAATCTCACACTAACCGCTCACTTCGTGCTCCAACCGAATGAAAGAATGGGCTTGACTAATATGGCCGTTTATCGGGATGAGACCCTCACGTGACCCTCAGGGACCAATCACTAGTGGCGACGCAGCCGGGCGTTTTCAACTGAGCGTCCGAAACAAAATTCAAATAAAGTCGAATGCGGGCAGTAATGCGCAAATAATGCGCAACCACGCACACGTGCTGCTGAAAGCACAGGGTTTATTGTCATACATTTGCATTTTTCTTTCTAAAACAGACCCACCCTCTTTTACATTCATACGTTACTACAGTCTACACTACACTCATGTGCACTATACCGTACTATACTACACTCATGTGCACTATACCGTACTATACTACATTCATGTGCACTATACCGTACTATACTACACTCATGTGCACTATACCGTACTATACTACACTCATGTGCACTATACGATATTATATTATACTAATCTACACTACACTAATATGCACCATACTGTACTACACTACACTCATGTGCACTATACCGTACTATACTACACTCATGTGCACTATACCGTACTATATCACACTCATGTGCACTATACCGTACTATACTACACTCATGTGCACTATACCGTACTATACTACATTCATGTGCACTATACCGTACTATACTACACTCATGTGCACTATACCGTACTATACTACACTCATGTGCACTATACGATATTATATTATACTAATCTACACTACACTAATATGCACCATACTGTACTACACTACACTCATGTGCACTATACCGTACTATACTACACTCATGTGCACTATACCGTACTATATCACACTCATGTGCACTATACCGTACTATACTACACTCATGTGCACTATACCGTACTATACTACATTCATGTGCACTATACCGTACTATACTACACTCATGTGCACTATACCGTACTATACTACATTCATGTGCACTATACTATACTACACTCATGTGCACTATACGATATTATATTATACTAATCTACACTACACTAATATGCACCATACTGTACTACACTACACTCATGTGCACTATACCGTACTATACTACACTCATGTGCACTATACCGTACTATACTACACTCATGTGCACTATACTATACCACACTCATGTGCACCATACCGTACTATACTACACTCATGTGCACTATACCGTACTATACTACACTCATGTGCACTGTACTATACTACACTCATGTGCACTATACCGACTGTTCCTGCCTTGCACCCATTGTTTTCAGGTGGTGTCAGAGCAGCTGCGACTGCATCTGTCAGGATGAAGCGGTCAGTGAAAATGAATGAATGAACAAATTCTTGGGTTTCTTTGTTGAATATAGTAGTCATACAACCTGTTTGTAATGCAACATGTTTGCATTGCGATGTGGTCACACGAAACGCCACACCAATGTAAATGTACTAATTATCACTGCCAAACTATCAAATTCAACCGCTTTTGTTAAATACTTACTTTGTAAAATACAACCATGTGTATGTGTGGCTCAACAAATCAGTCAATCATTTACAGAAACACAGTGTCCTCTCCATAAATATTTTAACAATGCATGTGACTATCATGTCTGCTTATCTAAAGCATTGTAAAAATTTGAATTCTTTATGGATTTTTGAATATAAAATACATATACTGTATAACAAAACAACAACAAAACAAAACATTTTTTCATGTATTCATTAGGAAAGAATAAACCCTAGAAATGGTATTGGTCCATCATAGGGCAGCAAACACCAACCAACTACTTAAAAAACACATTTCTTGGTTTGTTTGAATCTTGGTCTAGACTTTTGCACTTAACTGTAGATACCACAGTGGGCGAATCTTTACAGCACTGCTTCACTGATTCAGGGCCACATTCCTAACATTCCAGTTTCACATGTGGACCAAATCTGAACCCAATCCACTGAGTCTATTCTGCTGAGTTCAGTTTAAGAGAAACACACATGCATTTGGCAATAAATACCACTGACACCGGCACTGAATGGAAGACTTGATTACTCAGAACACATCAATAAGGGAAGTTTAAAACTAATGATTAAATAAACTAAGTAAATAAACATGTGTTTAAGAAATTATACTCTAAAACAATGGTGACATCAGATTTTCTTCATTTTAATCAGAAAGGTGACAATTTGCTAGCATAATCATTCATTTATCTTTAGTAACCACTTCATTCTAATCAGGGTTTGGCTCCACCCAAACACTGAGTGCTAGGCAGAAATACACCACTCACAGGGTGCAAATCTATTTACTCTATATGGTGAAAAGTTTGTGGACACCTGACCAATCCCAAAGATATTTAATGGGAATGAGGTCAGAGTTTTATTCAGGCTACTGGAGTTCATTCATACCAAATTATAAACCTTATAAAATCCTAGTAGGAGTGTCCAGATATTTTGGGCCATATTGTGTTTTTCTTAGTGGATATAAACACCCTTCATTAAAAGCCCCTTTGGGTCTGTTTTTTTTGTCTGGAACTGGGGCTTTAGTGAAGGTAGAGGTAATTATGAACAGTTCTAGATATCAGTCATTTTGGCACAAAACCTTCAGACCTCTGCTAAAAAGCTGAAGATGAGGAGAAATCTCACTTTTTATCATGACAATGACCCAAAGCATACCTCAATATCAACAAAAGAATTGCTTCATCAGAAGAAAATCAACGTTTTGAAATGGCCCAGCCAGAGCTTAGACCTGAATCCAATTGAAAATGGAACTGTCAGCCTTCCGATCACTAGCCCAAAGTCCTTAACACTGAGCCACCACTGCTCTACAGATGAAAATGCTAATGTACCATTTAGAATTAGAATTTTTTTAGACTTCTAGCATCTGGCTATAAAAATGGATTTTGGCACATGGTCCGAGTGGCTTTGATCCAGGTGCTTTAGTTACCATCAGCCATCCCAAAACAGGACCAAAAATGGACTGACTAGTCTAAGTGGACTGAATAGTCTAAAGGAGTGAGTAGGTAGAGGTTCTTGTGTTGTTGGTAAGCGTAGGTGTGTAGTACAGTTTAAAAATATACCTATAATACCTGAAAGTGTATTCCAGTGGTCACGAACTATTGCTATTTTTGTCTCAAAAGGTGTTCAGAAGTTTTTAAGAGGCTCTTGTGATGCCGGTGAGTGGGGGCATCCTCAAATGAAAAACAGCAGTATTACCATAAACGTTATTGATTGGTTAGAGCTTTATGACATTTAGGCTGTGTGGGTGTATTCAGTGGATTTATAATGCCGAAGAGGAACAATCCAGGCAGTTCAAGCTACTCGAGCTCTGACGAATATAATCACACATCGACTGTCATTTACAGGCACTGAACACTGAACTACCCGGCAATGAGAGCTGAAGACACAATGAAGAGCATTACCACTGAATAGTAAGATTGATTATGTGTGATTTGTTATTATTATTAATTGTTATTATTATTTTCACTGTTACTTATTGTACAATCTGCTTTTTGTTGCCCTTCTCAGCAAGTACGGCGAAGACCTAGACCTTGACAGCTGGACGCCTCCGGATGCTGATCTCATAAAGAAGATGGTCTCTCAGATTGAATACTACTTGTCTGATGAGAATTTGGCTAAGGATGCTTTTCTTTTGAAGCATGTGAGGAGAAATAAGATGGGTTACATCAATATCAAGTTGCTGACATCTTTTAAAAAGGTAATGAAATCTTCTTATTGTTCCGGAATTGAAATTAATGTTGGTCCTTGAGACAATATGATATTGAATTTGGGATAAATCATGTACATATTTTTTTTGCAAAAAAATTATGCCCAATAACAATAGTGAAACACGATCAAAAAATGGTATAGTACCAGTATGGCACTGAAATGAACCATGTTTTATTTATTTACATTTTTAATGTATCTTTTTTGGGAGGGGGTGTTCAAATAATGGATTCTGATATTCATTTATGTATTCATTTTCACTAACTGCTCCATCCCGGTCAAGGTCAGGGGGGGTTCAGCATAAATCTAGTAGATAATGAATTAAGTCAACAGCTATAATCGGAAATACCCCTAACCCCCCCCCAAAGAAATTAGAGTTTAAAACTATAATCTGTTCTGCAGAGCTACATTTGCTTTAAATTATGTCGATGTTCCACTAAGTACTGAGGCTGGGGGTTGAATACCAGTGTAAATCCTATTCATTTAAATTAGTCTGGTTCCTCTCAAGGTTTCTTCCTGTAATTCTAAGGGTGTTTCTTGCCACTGTCGCCCGTGGCTTGTTCAACGGAGGTTTTTGGTCTGTCGGTCCTGGATTCTGTGAAGTTGCTTTGAGACAATGTCTATTGTAAAAAGCACTATACAAATAAATTTGACTTTACTTGACTTATTATGAAATAATACCTTATAACGAAAGGGGGGTTAAATATTTCCAATTTCAACTATAATATATGTGGACACAACGTTTGTGTGATACAGCCACACCTGTTGTAAATAACCTGGCATGTTTGCACCCAAAATACTCACTAAGGAATTTATTACAAACTGGACTGATTATTGAAGAACTTCAATTGCTTGTTTATTGTTTGCTAGTTATAACTTTTAGTTTAATTTAATTTTGTGTATGTATGATTGTGTAAATCCTAATAATTTAAATTATTCTCCAGGCCACTCAAAGAGGATGGAGGTCCTAACTGAATCTGGCTCCTCTCAAGGTTTTTTTCTGTAGTTTTAATGGAGTTTTTCCCCTGCCACTGTCGCCCTTGGCTTGCTCAACAGAGATTTTTGGACTGTCGGTCCTGGATTTTGTGAAGCTGCTTGTAAAAAGCACTATGTTCCAGTATGACTCACAAGTGGGTTCCAAAAAGACATGGTTAGACAAGTTTGGTGTAAAGGAATTTCAGTGACTGGCCTTCCTTGCAAGTCAGGGCTTCTCCTGCTCTTCTGACCAAATTCCTTTCAAGGACATTTATGAAATGTTGTGGAATGCCTTCCGAAAAGAGTGGAGGCTGATATTGCTGCAACTGAGGGGTGGGGCGTGTCAACTTCATTTTAATGGCCGTAATTTTGATATAGGATCTGCAGCAGTTTACGATCACGTGTCCACATAATTTTGACAACGTAGTGTAAATGCGATTTAGCTTCTTTAAAGGTGTTTCGTGCTAAATTATAAAGGTAAAGTAATATCTGGCTCCATCTATCAGTGGAGAAGTAAGATTGCAAATCCTATCAAATCTTTACATCTATTTTATTACTTTATTTACTCTGTGGTATGTGCCATAACATCTTGTTCATACCTGTTTCTAGATTAAACACATGACCAAAGACTGGCGGGTAACAGCCTACGCCTTGCGCTACTCTTTAAAACTGGAGGTTAATGAAGAAGGAACCAAAGTGCGCAGACTGAACCCAGTACCTGAGTCAGTCCTCTTTCATGTAGCAAGCAAACTGCTACTGGTCTGGAACGTGCCAGATACAAATCAGACAGAGGACATGTCACCTCGCAAGAGCACCATGGAGGCTGCTTTAGCAATTCTGGAGCCATTTGGGACCATCGCTATGGCTCGGGTCAACCGTCCAGGCAGAGAGCTTCCGCCAGAGCTTCAGAAATACAGCTACAGATACCCTGAACTGTTCACTGAGGAAAGTGTGTTGGTCGAATATGAGGATCTGGAAGGAGCTGGACGTGCTTACCACCAACTCTCCCAATCTGATGGTAACATGAGGGTGCTTCTGGTGGGAAAGCCTTCAAAGAAGAAGCCTACCAAGGTGGGGTCAGAGGACAGAAGTAATGAAAAATCGATCTCCATCTTAAACCGGCGCATGTCACAGTTGCAGGCTTGTGGTGACGACTCTTCAGCATGCAGCTCCTCCGAGTCTGAATTTACCTCCTCGTTGCCGCTCGTCAACGTTCGTCAATTTTCCTCCGCTCAGGTATGCAGCCCTTCGAGTAGCCCACGTTCCTGCCCCAGATTGGCCTGTTCACCCTTACCAGGCCGTCGGATGTCACCGCTCTTAGCCTCAGAAATCTGGGGGAGCCCAGACACCAGTCCTGAGCTGCGACGGCGCAACCTCGACCGTTCATCAGACCGGCCGCAAAGGCGCAAATTGGCTTCCAAGCCCAAACTAAAGTCAGCTTTAGAGGAGACTAAGCTTAATAAGATCGTTCCAAAAGGGACCCTGAATGGAGAGACGCTGCCGCAGGGAGTGCTGCGTCTACCGTATGGTCCGGATGGGAGTAAAGGTTTTCAGGTCATCATAGCTAGAAGGCGACTTTGTTGTTCTTTACACAAATAAATGACTTAAATTAGCAGTTTGATAAATGTGCTATGGATCATTTTGTCATGCTGATTTGCCAGCATTGTTGTCATGTGTAGAAGATGTTAAATGAAGGTTATTTATTTAATGTATTTATTTACTGTATTTCTCCCAATTTTCCCAGTCTTCCACTGTGTGTTGTAGATTATTGGTGACATTTCTATGCCTACATAAAAAGGGCTAATTTAAAAATACATGTCATTTTTTTGTTTTATAGTTATTAGTCTGTGGTTTCTTTATCTTGGCTCATTAGTTCTTGTAATTATTTTATTTATATTCACTGCTTTGACATGATGATTGTGCTATTTAAATAAAGTTGACTTCATTCATTCGTGTCTGTTTTACCACCACTTTATCCTGGTCAGGGTCACAGTGGGTCTGAGTCATTGGGCAAAAGGTAGGACACACCCCAGATTGGTCGCCAGTCGATCACATGGCACACACACCTTCACCCGCAGAGTAATTTTTCGTAGCTCCAGTGGCCTGATTGCACATCTTTGGACTTGTGGAAGGAAACCAGAGCATCTGAAAGAAAACCCACACAGACTTAAGAAAACCATGTAAATTTCACACAGAAAGGACCCTGGCCACCCAACTGGGGAACCAAACCCAGTACCTTCTTGCTGTGAGGTGACAGCGTTACCCACTGCATCATTTGTTTTAAATGTAGGCTGTCCACCCACCAATACCAAACAATATTCAATGCTCTGCTACTAATCATAGCCTATTAAAAAGCCATGATGGGTGAATTTAACTCACCTCTAATCACAGTCTGTAAGGAGTTTACAGGTTTTATGTTAGGTTTCCTCAAGTGTATGGTGCCCTGAAATGGACCGTCACCATGTCTAGGGTTTGTTCCTGCCTTGGCTGCAGTGTATGCAGGAGGTGATAAACCCACTAAAATTACCCATTAACCCATAAACCTTTAAAAATTATTAAACTGATGGTTTTAAAGGTGTGATGTGTTTGTTTAACGTTTAATAAAACATGGTAAGAAATGTCCTAAAAGTGTAAGCTCTGCATATTTTTCTGGTATCTTTGATCTTTGCACTTTTGTGGTGGGCAAACCAAATATGTGTCCGTTCTCAAAAATACAGTGTAGGCTATAGGCAATTTAAAATAGATCTAGACATTACAAGAAATCGCCCGTATGTCAATAGCCTATTGATTTTCCTGTCCCATCACGTGTGGTTCTTTTGTACTCTTCTTACTGAATGCAACAGGACCCCTTCTAGGCCTCCCCCTTTAGGCTCATGGCCCCAAGGTTGAGAACCACTGGTGTAGAAAGTAATGTTGGTGGTGTTTTACTGTGGATGTTTCTTAAGAACTATGGTCAGTTTGAGTTTTAGATGGTCAATAGGAGCTTTCCTAACAGCTTCATTTTATTAATACTTGGCACAACCCTCAGTGCTTCAAAAGCCTTGACATTTTCTAACTGTGGATTATAGATGATGGAGAAGCTGGCATAATAATTTGTCGGGAAAAAAACTCATTGTTCATTCGAGAGGTTCTCTCATTCTACAGGCTGAAAAGCTTCGAGAGCCTGTCATAACACTCAAATGTTTAACACTTATTTTTATACTGCGTTAAAAATCCACAATTAAACATTTTTCTCTTCATTCTAAATAAAGCGAGAGAACTAAACATCCCTGAGCTAAACTTGGATGAATCGTGATTTAGAGAGGACAGTGAGTCAGTTTTAGCACAAAAGACAGGAAACTATCAATTATATCACTAAGGCGCATGACATTTTGTGACATCAGCAGGCAGGCATGTGGTCGTGACAATACATAAAGAGACCAGACGATGTACAGACAGAGCTTTTAAACTTAAATATACATTATATGACCAAATGTTTACCCAAACCCAATGCTAACAGCTGAAAAGATAAATGAAATTATATAAAATTGAGAGACAATTAATGTCACACTTAAAAAAAAACAAACAAACAAAAGCTTAAGATGTATTTTAAATGGTTATATCTTTATTTAACAATTGGTGATTAAAACCATTTTACAACCCCAAATCAGAAAAGTGAAAAAGTTGGGACCCTATTACTACCTCAATACTAGCCTTAAATTGCCCCAGTCCCAATTTTTTTGGGGATGTGTTGATCAGACAAAACATGAAATATCTTGGGTTCACACCATCTGCAATGAAATAAAAGTCACCACATTTTTTGTTTGCAACTGCCATACTGTCCCAACTTTTCTGATTTGAGGTTGTACATTTATCAACACACTCCTTAATACAAATTGACTGCTAAGGTAATCTGAATGTGATTCAGAAATGAACAATGTCGTAGTAGAGAATAAGTGCATGAACAAGTATCAATATTAGCTTGTATGATTTTAAGACACTTATAAGATTCCTGTTATGTAATACAAACTCTTCATCAAAGCTCATTTCTTGGTAACAAACCAACTCATCATTCTGTCCTGTAAGAGCGAGCTGTTTTTACAACACAGCATTTAAGCATTTATTGAAATCTGTAGATCATAAACGGTGACACTGATTCAACCTATTACTAACCTCACATGTACAGCGTTTTAACAAGAACAGATATATGAACTTAGTGGCCAAACAAGTGAATCCTTGAAATTGGCTTCTCAAAATAATATAAAGCATAGAGCAATCATCACTTCTGTGTTAGGTACATAGACTTAAACTCCTGTGCAAATGCACTTTGACTTAGCAATTTACATTTTATTTAGCAGGTTTGAATTAAAAGGAAATAACATCTGACTGCTTTTAATAATTAAAAATGATAAAACAGCAGCTTTAAAAATAATTTACCCTTAAATACATTTCTTTTTTGAGAAACAGACAAAACCAGACAAATTAGGTCAATGTTTCATGAACTGAGGTGCAGAACTCAACTTGCACAACTGGATGCAATGGTTTATTTAAGTAAACAATGCATCACAGGGTTAGGTTGCCTGCCTCACCTATACCTATCTCACAGTCATTCACAGTCCCTAACACTAGGGCAGACTGAAAAAAAAAAAAAACTAAGTTAAAATCTAGTACAATTCCCAGGCAAACTTTTGTAAATGGAACCATTGTTTAAGATGCCCTGGCCATTTAAGGTCAATGAATTAATACTAATGGACAAAGGAAACAGCTTTAGCCATTCAAGAGAAACAAGAACAAAGCCCACAAGAGAGGGACTCTAAAATAAATAAACTGCTGGATGCTTGTGCAGAGAACAATATTCTTTAATATACAAATAAACTCATTTATGAACCAAATGCTGTTTAGTAGTGAGACAATGTTCAGTCAAATAAACAAAACCATTTAACTGACCCTCTATTTAACCAGGAATTGTACTCGATTAAAATCCAATGAATTACAGTCAGTCTACACTACATATCAAATGTTTCTGGGCAATGATGTTGGTCAAGAAAGCCTCAATTGATGCAATTGATGTTCCAGTTCATTCCAAAGCTGTTCAGTAGGGCTACGGTCAGGGCTCTGTGTAGGCCACTGGAACGTTTTTAAACTAAGCTTTTCTTCATGTCTTTCTATATAGACCTAGCATTGTTCACAGGCTCACAGTCATGCTGACTGTCGGGGCAATGTTGGAAGCGTATCATTTTCTTTATAGAACTGAGTTATTACACTTGTTAGCAATTGTTGTGGCTGAAACAATGATTAGAAGGAGTGTCCCAATACTTCTGTCCATAGGGTGTACAAGATTTAATGTACTTTGTATTAGACCAGTTTTAAAATGATCTACAATTTGAGCCACAGTAGCTTTTCTGTTGATCCATGCCTTCATGTCCTCTGGAAACAATAATTATTTATCCAGGAATTGTACTAAATTGAAACCCAGTATATGACCAGCCTGTCTGTCTGTCTAGCCCACCTGGTATATTGCTGTATAAGTGCCAATTAGACGATTAAAGAGCAACTAATACATACTTACATTATTAAAAAATTATTCAGTGTCACCCAAGTCCAAAAAACATCCCTAAACAAAACAGTAGATTCATTCTCGCTGTCCTTACAGTCACTCAAACACACAAAGCAGCATGAATCAAAAGACCTCGAGGTCATTCGAATTGTAAACTACGGCAGTGTCCTCTGTACCCAGAGCGGGTTCCGGCTGGTCCTCACCGGCCTCCTCGAGCAACTCCAGAGCGTTATTGGTGTCGCTGGCAAAGGTTTCTCGTGAGTTCTCGTCATGCTCCTGCAGGTTCAAAGTGGTGATCGCTTGTTTCATCTTCTTAGCCACTATGTGCCTCCGTCGCTTATTGGCGGCCTTTTTGCTGTTACACTCTTTCTGGTTCTCTTCAAGGAATATTTCCTAAGAAACAGAAAAATCCAACAGAAGTTACTTAAACAATTCTATTTACGTTTATTATTATTATTAAGTGCCATCAAGTGGATTCAGGTATGCACAAGGTAGATGTGTATCTATGTAATATCTTATTTAACGTATTTATATTAGTGTTGTTTAATGAGCTATAATAACCTCTTTATGAAGCTTCCTTTGCAAATATCCAAAGACACGTGTAATTAATGTTAAAAAACTAACAATTATTACACACATGGTCTTTATTATGTGATCAGTGTTGCTTATGTACCTTGACCTGCTTACGAGAAATACTAGGAGTGTTCTTCAGCAAATTTAAATAAACACCACCAGGGGTCCTCCTTCTACTACCATCCTGCAAAACAAACTCATTTAACCAAACTTTTAAAGATAAAGCAAACTTAAACAATACTTTTATACATTTAAAAAACTAAAATGAAGTTAAAAAAATTAAGACCGTTTATTGAACTTCATTTTATATCCTTAATTTTGCTATATTAATACTTTACAATGAGCATTCATTTGTATTAGTGGCAACGTTCAGTGGATTTGCAGTTTGCAACTTAAATCTGTTCTACCAACTCGTGATACACCAAATACTTTTTAAAATAATCTGTACTTTGCAAAAGGGCTGCACGGCGGCATGGTGGGTAGCACTGTCGCCTCACAGCAAGAAGGTCCTGGGTTCTATTCCCAGGTGGAGCGGTCTGGTTCCTTTCTGTTCAGAGTTTGAATGTCCTCCCCGTGTTTGTGTGGGTTTCCTCCGGGAGCTCCGGTTTCCTCCCACAGTCCAAAGACATGCAAATGAGAAATGAGAAAATAAAAACTGCCCTTATATATGTGTGTGTGTGTGTGTGTGTGTAAAGGTGTAAATGTGTTGTTGTGTCTGCCCTACGATAGACAGGCGTCCTGTCCAGGGTGTTTTGGTGTGCCTCGCACCCATAGAGAGCTGGGATAGGCTGCAGCACCCACCCCCACAACCCTGATTAAAACCTTACTACAACCTTACTACATATATCTGCACTTGTCAGTTGTTTAACTTTCAACAAATAGCTTGAGAAACCAACACCAAGTAAAACTTGAATTTATTCCAACATTTACTCCTTACCACAGTGTAAAGACCTCCATTCTGTTCAATAGCTGCAGTCTCTGACAGAAGCTCTAGTGCTTTCTTTGAGCCAATCACCTTCACAACTCGCTCTATTAAGTCCTTTTTTGGCTCCATTAACCTTTCAAGTAGAACAAGAAACATGTTTATTACATATTGCAACAGAGAAGAGTAAAATATACTATAACACTATACAGAAGTACTGGACATACGGTTCCAGTGTTGCAGAACAACAACAAATTGCACTGCAAATAAAATTCTAATTTGTTTAGTGAAGTCTATGAGCAAGAAGTTAGTTAACTGTTTTGCTATGGTGGCCTAAAAGTTGGTCCTCACAATAATACACAGCTAATCAAAAAATGCAAAAAAACAAAACACATTTTCTACATTATTGCAGTCTATCAACTTAAATAAATAAATAGAACACAACCATACTAGAAATGATTTAATGAAAATATAACAATGATTAGTTTGTTGTGTTGTGTTTCATCGCCATTATAAGCTCTATATTTAGAGCCACCTCTATGGCGTGCCATTTGTATGTTTTTTCAGAACACTTTAACTACACGAGAGATTAGTTTGTATACAGGCAATTAGCTTACCTTGCTACCTAAAACTCGGACATGCAAGAAAGCTAACAAAAGACCTTTAAATGTACAAAGGTGTGTGAAATAAATCACAGTTAAAATGCTAAGTGACCAACACAGAATCATCCCACCTTGACTGGGCCTGGACACTATTGATAAATCTATCAATTTCAGAATTTATCAGCCACTTTTCTTACCTGTGAGCTATTTCATCGATCACTTTGTCTTCGGGGTCATCCGGAGTAACCTCAAACCGCCCCTGGTAGTCCATTTCAGCTCTTGGACCCAGCCGTTCCTTAACCGACCTCTTTCTCTTCAGGTGCCCGTCGCCGTTTTCTTCCTCTGACTTTTGCTGCATACACTCGTCTAGCTGCCCATCCAGAATGGCCTCCATGCCCTGCTCTTGCTTCTCCTTTTCTATCAGTTTTCTTGCAAGAACGTAGTTGTAGGTCTCACTCTGGCGGCTGTCCATGCTCACGCTTCCCTCCATTCCCAGGATGCCGAGCTCAGCTGCGACGGCTTCTTGGCTCTGTTCCTGCACCACGGCACCCCAGACGTTGTTCACTTTACGGCACGGAGGCCCCGCCGCAGTAGCAGAGCCTCTGAAAGCTGTGGGAGGCACGGGTACTGGAGCGTTGGAGCACTTCTGACGCTTTCTCCTCCATGTTGCAGCCTCTTCCTCCGAGTCCGAGTCGCTTTCACTGGAGTCTCTAGTAATGGAGCTACGGTAACTGGTGACAGCTGGGGTGGTCTGTGGATGCCTGCTCTGGAAAGACTGAGTTGAAAAGGCTGCTGCAGGGGCCGTCTAAAGAGAAGTGCAAACAAATATAAAAATGTTAAATATTTTTCTTAATACCTGGGAATGCTAGTGTCAGTGTTACATCCAATGTATGGAAGCACCAATTGTAAATTCTCCTACTGATTTAGATAACGATAGTAACTCATCACTTACTGATGTTTAAATAAAAATCTTTATTTATTTATTTTTGCCTCATTTTAACTTTATAATTATTATATTTTGATACAGCAAAACCTGCAAATCATGCATGAATCACTTTTACTGGTCTACATTAAAGCTGAATCGTTTCTAAACTTAAATAAAAACACAACAAAAAACCCACCAAACTTAATACGGCTTAATAAACCAAAACCACATCAATAAAAGCCTTGATCACAACTACTGTGAAAGTGCAAAGCCGTCCTAAAATTATTGAGTTGCTTCCTTGTTTGATTGACAGCGAAGAACCATCATCATGGGCTGCTCTTAGACACACTGTTGAGAAAAGGATCCACGGTCAGAGCATCTCAGAAAACACAACACATCGTACATAGAAATGGAT
The DNA here is from genome assembly GCF_030014385.1 of Trichomycterus rosablanca. Classification (NCBI taxonomy): domain Eukaryota; kingdom Metazoa; phylum Chordata; class Actinopteri; order Siluriformes; family Trichomycteridae; genus Trichomycterus; species Trichomycterus rosablanca. The sequence goes on along the minus strand of NC_086005.1, from coordinate 23,338,844 downwards.
GGGCTAAAGAAGAAGACCCCTGATCCAAAAAAGGCATATGACCCTAAAGTGGGCACAGGTTAACTGATCTTTTTGCTGTGTCATGTAGATGGTAAAGTCATGATGCCATGTACCGCTCTTGTGTCAACAGTTCAGGCTGCTGATGGTGTAAGTATGTGGGAACAGTCATGTCACAGAGCCATCTTAAGCTGGCTGGGTGAAGATGAGCTTTAATTGCCTCTCCAGTCACTAGATGTAAATCGAATATACAGCATACAAGGGATGTAACAGAACTGGAGATAAGCATCATGAATGTGCAACAATTACGTACTGCAATCATGAGAACAAGGAATGATGCTCGCAAGGCCTTGCTACAAAGAAATGTGTAGTGTTCCTAATAAAGTGGCCACTGAGTGAACATAAAGTTAAAGGTTAATTCAACGTAAAGGTAAAATGGGAGGCTGTGCCTGTGCGGAATACAGTTATTAGAATACATGAATTAGTTATTAGTTATACAGCTATTATTTATCAAATGCTGGCTGTAATTCACACGCATGCAGCTTATAAATACTAATGTAAATAAATTATAGAGCTATTAGCAGTTAGCAAACCACAAAGCCAAGCTAACGCACTGTTGTGCTAACATGCTAACGAGCTCAACAATAAACCCCAGTCTTGTAAAACACTAAACGAATGTTAATGTTCTTACTTGCTGTCGGTTATCCGAAGCCATGACAGCTTCTGAATCTGAGCCGCTTATCTCTCCATCCTCCAAATCCTCCATAGCGTTATTGTGACCCGCCATTTCTCTCAACACAAAAAGTTCTACGTAAAAGAGAAACTCACGCCGGGAGCGTCGCGTCTGATTGGTTACATTTTCACAGCGACTCTTCTGATTGGACAGAAAACCGACTGGAACAAAACTTCACCTGCTGGGCGGATCTTACCACACGTGATCAGGGACGCTGCGGCGCAGAAGCAGGCTGGTCAAGTGCAGCCTATTTTATTTTTATTTTTTATTGTTATTACTACTTACATTTAGTATTATTACCGTCATAGTTAATTGCTGTTACTATTTGCACTGTTATTGTTCGTTTTAATATATCTGTAACTATTTTTAATTAAGCGGTGTAAAATCCGCTGTGGCACCGCAAAAATGTATGCGATATTCCACAACTACTGTCATGTAATACCAATTTAACTCACTTGAAGGCGCTGTTTTCCCTTAAGGTTTCTGTTTGGTTACAGCAAGAACAATTCAATAACGTGACAGATGTTTGTCGTTGTTTTAGAATGTATTAATTATTACGTTGCATGAATTAGAATTTTATCATTTAAAAAAAATCGTATGTAAACACTAATCTTCGGAGTTTTATTTCTGTACTGACGAATTCACATTCACCATTTAACACACCTACATTCAAGCATAAGGCAAATAAAATGGTGTTATAAATAATTATAATAATATTAATAATAATAATCGTAAAGTTAACCACTAAAGATTACTGACTGACTCGTTAAACTAAAATAGTTCACGATTATGTATATTAAGAAAATAAAATTAGCAGAGGATGGTTTCGATCCATCGACCTCTGGGTTATGGGCCCAGCACGCTTCCGCTGCGCCACTCTGCTCTTCGGTTTACTTTAATGTTCTACCAATCTAAAACCTTATAAATATTCTTTTTATCCCGCAACACTAGGCTACCAATAGCCTAAGAAGCCTAAATATTGTGTTTAATTACAACAAATAGATTTGTAAGCCACAAATATATATATTTATTCAATCTACATGGTTTACATGAGTTCTATACGGCTTTTACTAAGTAATAATAAGTAAAATCAGCTGGACAAAGAGGAAGCCTAATTAACTTTGTGTCCCCTAAAAAGGTGGCTGTTTTTTTTTGTGTGATATTTCTTACGCAGCCTTGTAGAGCTTCTTCGGGTAAATAAATAACGTGTTGTTGGTGAACAGGTCGGTTTTTACATTCGACTCTTTAATTCGGCTCTTTAATTCCACTCTTTTAAGTAAAGTTGGGAGCCGACTCCCGAATCTGTTTTTTTTTTTTCTTTATTATAAATGAACTAGTTGAATAAGAAATAGTTTGCGTCAAGAATATAATTTAAATTAATAAACATATATTAGTATACATAGTATATGTTTTTCATACTGCATGTATGAATTAGGATTAGATTGTGCAGGTTGCATTTAGGTAGAAATCTTTGTATTTATTTATTTATTTATTTATAACTATTTGAAATAATTACAAATTACTGTAGTTTGTATCATAGTTTGCTCATGTCAATCTACGATAATGTAATACTCTTGGCTACAATACACTTTCAGGATTGTATACATTTTATTTTTCTTTTTTTTTCTATTTTTTTAACTAAACATATGTTATTTTTACATTGCAGTTATATTATGTTTTATTATGTACAATCTTAATACGAACATTTTATAACAGGCATAATTTAATAAATGATATTTTGTTAATTAGGAAATATAAATTGAATCAGCTTCACAAAAAGAGTCGACTCCTCGCTTTTCAAACGGCTCTTGGGGGAGAGTCCTTTTAGGCCAATGATGAGTACTAGAGTCACGCATGCGCACTATCAATCAGATATCTCCAATCATGCAGCGTACGCTAGCCTGTGGTGTCCTCCGGTACTTTACTCATAAGAATAAGCTGTGCTCTCTGACTATTCGTTCAGCTGCAGCCATGTCTACTCTTCTCATTAACCAACCGAAGTACGCCTGGCTCAAAGAATTAGGTCTGAGTGAGGAAAACGACGGTGTTTACAACGGAACCTGGGGAGGAAAAGGAGAGGTAAGACGGGAGGATTAACGTTAGCACATGTGACAACTGCTAAATATAAAAGCATCCAGGCTGAAGGGCTACAGACTGTAGAGGCCCAACCGGCCCTGTCATCCTGCAAATCAGTTCGTTTTCGCTCATTGATGTGGAAGATTTGATCTGGAGCAATGCAATGCAAACATGCCAGGTCGATCATTGATTCTTGGTACAGTGTATCACAAAAGTGAGTACACCCCTCACATTTCTGCAAATATTTCATTATATCTTTTCATGGGACAACACTATAGACATGAAACTTGGATATAACTTAGAGTAGTCAGTGTACAACTTGTATAGCAGTGTAGATTTACTGTCTTCTGAAAATAACTCAACACACAGCCATTAATGTCTAAATGGCTGGCAACATAAGTGAGTACACCCCACAGTGAACATGTCCAAATTGTGCCCAAAGTGTCAATATTTTGTGTGACCACCATTATTATCCAGCACTGCCTTAACCCTCCTGGGCATGGAATTCACCAGAGCTGCACAGGTTGCTACTGGAATCCTCTTCCACTCCTCCATGATGACATCACGGAGCTGGTGGATGTTAGACACCTTGAACTCCTCCACCTTCCACTTGAGGATGCGCCACAGGTGCTCAATTGGGTTTAGTCCATCACCTTTACCTTCAGCTTCCTCAGCAAGGCAGTTGTCATCTTGGAGGTTGTGTTTGGGGTCGTTATGCTGTTGGAAAACTGCCATGAGGCCCAGTTTTCTAAGGGAGGGGATCATGCTCTGTTTCAGAATGTCACAGTACATGTTGGAATTCATGTTTCCCTCAATGAACCGCAGCTCCCCAGTGCCAGCAACACTCATGCAGCCCAAGACCATGATGCTACCACCACCATGCTTGACTGTAGGCAAGATACAGTTGTCTTGGTACTTCTCACCAGGGCGCCGCCACACATGCTGGACACCATCTGAGCCAAACAAGTTTATCTTGGTCTCGTCAGACCACAGGGCATTCCAGTAATCCATGTTCTTGGACTGCTTGTTTGCAGCAAACTGTTTGCGGGCTTTCTTGTGCGTCAGCTTCCTTCTGGGATGACGACCATGCAGACCGAGTTGATGCAGTGTGCGGCGTATGGTCTGAGCACTGACAGGCTGACCTCCCACGTCTTCAACCTCTGCAGCAATGCTGGCAGCACTCATGTGTCTATTTTTTAAAGCCAACCTCTGGATATGACGCCGAACACGTGGACTCGACTTCTTTGGTCGACCCTGGCGAAGCCTGTTCCGAGTGGAACCTGTCCTGGAAAACCGCTGTATGACCTTGGCCACCATGCTGTAGCTCAGTTTCAGGGTGTTAGCAATCTTCTTATAGCCCAGGCCATCTTGGTGGAGAGCAACAATTCTATTTCTCACATCCTCAGAGAGTTCTTTGCCATGAGGTGCCATGTTGAATATCCAGTGGCCAGTATGAGAGAATTGTACCCAAAACACCAAATTTAACAGCCCTGCTCCCCATTTACACCTGGGACCTTGACACATGACACCAGGGAGGGACAACGACACATTTGGGCACAATTTGGACATGTTCACTGTGGGGTGTACTCACTTATGTTGCCAGCTATTTAGACATTAATGGCTGTGTGTTGAGTTATTTTCAGAGTACAGTAAATCTACACTGCTATACAAGCTGTACACTGACTACTCTAAGTTATATCCAAGTTTCATGTCTATAGTGTTGTCCCATGAAAAGATATAATGAAATATTTGCAGAAATGTGAGGGGTGTACTCACTTTTGTGATACACTGTAACTGTTCCAACATTTTGCAAACTTGACAGAACTGCAGCTTAACCAGTTTGACCCCGTTGCTCAGCCCAGTGACTGAATAACTGTAAAATCGTGTTTGATTCAGTGTATACTAATACAAGTTAGAAAATACATTTTAAACCATTATGAATGTATTATAACACATTTCATATGTCTAATATAACTGGTCTTATGAACAATGTCATTCTCTTTAAGTATGCTCACTATATGACCACATGTAGTAAGTGGACACTTGACCATAAGCTCACTGGACATTCCATTTTATTGGCGATTATGGGTTTTATTATGATGTTGACCCTCCTTTGCAACTCTTAAAGTCTCCACCATGTATTCAAGAAGATTTTGGAGTACATCTGTGGAAATTTGTGGCCATTTGGTCAAAAGAGTATGTGTAGGAGTGCTTTGGCTCACCACCATGAAGAATTTAAGCCCTCCAGTTCAAGGCAGACCCTTTCCTAAACTGTTAATACAATGTTAAAAGCTTCTAATTTATTTGAAATAATTGTTTTATAAACATGTGATCAACAAAAAAGAGGGGTGTCTGTAGTGTATTAAAAGTGCTGTTAAAACCTAAAAACGTTATTGTATTGCAGCTTTATGTCAATGTAGTTCAAACACTGGCTATAATTTTCATTTATTTAATTATTTTTACTAACTCATTTATTTAATTATTTTTACTAACTATTCTGGCCAGGATTGTAATGGATCTGAACTGGGCAGTATTGACAAACTTCATTGTCACTTAAGCAATAGAACAGACTCAGTGACAATGAAGTGTGTCCGTATTGTACTGGAAATAAATATTTTGTACAATATAACATCCTTTTCATGTCTAATTATTACTTTTTGTTTGTAGGTGGTCACGTCATACTGCCCTGCCAACAATGAACCTATTGCCAAAGTTCGACAGGTAACTTCTGATCTGATTACAAACATCACTTTGTAGAATTTGAGTTCCTGGGTAATTTAGAATCAGTGAATGTGCAACTACAGAATAGACAGAGTAGTTCCTAGTGACATTCATGCACTTAAAAATTTACCACCATCATAGTGACAATTCCTTATCCAAAAAATAGATTTGGAAATATTTTGCAATTTTGGCGTTCCATTGTCCCAGCTGGGATATATCCAATTTTTCTTATGCACTCTGGCAACCCCTGGCTAACACACTGCTAAGTTACTGATTTTGAACAGGTATGGAGGAGGATCATTCTGTCCTCTGAATCGTTTTGCTTATCATGCTGGTGCCTCAACCAGACAATAGGAGTCGCTGTTGCAGTAGCAGGGATGTGAATCCCTGTCCAGTTTGTAGCCTATAGTTCATTACAAACATCCAAATCACAAATTGGGATGCAGTTAATAAATCAAAGCTTTCCTGGTAACATTAGTGTAGTTATTATAAGACGATAAACAGACTTCTACCTTTATAATGAAGTATGATATCCAAAATATTCACATCGGTTTTGTTTAAAAAAGTTTATTCTATTAAGGTTGAATCTCTGAAAGCGGTTGGGAGCTGAACTAGATGGTGTGGACTGTGGGCTGTTTCAAATCGATATTCCTTTTCTGTACAGACTATATCTGTGCTCTTTATTGAAAATCAAGCATAAGCTGTTTACAAATATACCTACAAATACTTTGTGTGTACACCTTTTTGCTGTCATTCCATCCTAGTTGACAGGTCATCTTCAAGTGGGGTCATTTTCTGCTTGGAATACATAAACTGATGGGTAAATGTGTACAGAACTCTGACGAGACAAATGCTAATCTTAGTACAATATTAATATATTCATTCTTTTTACTGTAGGCTACCATGGCTGAATATGAAGAAACTGTACAAAAAGCACGGGAAGCATGGAAAGTGTGGGCAGATGTAAGTACTGAAGTTATTAAAAGAATGAAACCACACTACAAAGAAAGCTGATTTGTTAATATTTAATAACATATAATTGACATTTACTGAAAATAAAAATGAGTTTTATTATGAATAGGAGGTTGGTAAGAGGAAGGCTATGTGGTAAGCATCTCAAAATGCATCAGACCACTCAAATGTTCAGACAGACAGGCTACGCAAGTCAAAGAACACATGAGTTTTTACACCTGTCATCCAACAACAGAAACATGAGGCTACAGTGTGCACAGGTTTACTGAATCTTTTATCTGTGGCAGATGTGTTTTTGTTTTTTTAGATTATGTCTTAGCATTCAGACAATAACAAGGGCCCCTAACTTTCACTTAGTTGAATTGTATTCAGTCACAATTGTAAGTCAATTTAGATAAAAGCGTTTGCTAATGCCATAAATGTTTATAGCTTTTTCTTGGCACCATTGTTGAAAGTCCTGCACAAAAAACGTACCGTTTTCTCCAGATCCCGGCTCCAAAGAGAGGGGAGATTGTCAGACAGATTGGAGATGCTCTGAGGAAGAAGATCAAAGTTCTTGGCAGCTTGGTATACTTTGTTTCAAAACTATTTAATAATAATGAAATATTAAATATTTGTTCTGTTTTGCATGACGCACTGTATGTGTGCATTTTAATCAGGTGTCTCTGGAGATGGGGAAGATCTATGTGGAGGGTGTCGGTGAGGTGCAGGAGTATGTTGACGTGTGCGACTACGCCGTTGGACTTTCCCGCATGATCGGTGGTCCAGTTCTGCCATCTGAAAGTATGTGTTTTTTTCAGATGAATCTACGGATCTACGAATGATAAAAGGCGACTAAAAAGTACAGTTGTAGCAGAGTTGTATTTTGGTTTCAGGACCAGGCCATGCCCTGATCGAGCAGTGGAACCCGGTGGGTCTGGTGGGCATCATCACCGCCTTTAACTTCCCCGTAGCAGTGTATGGCTGGAACAATGCTATTGCTCTGATCTGTGGCAACGTCTGCCTCTGGTGAGACTACAATTCAAAGCTCGTCTTAATATTTACATATCAATAAGTAGGTCTAAAATAAGGCGGTAAAACACCACTTTATTTTATTTTTTTTACAGGAAAGGAGCTCCGACTACACCTCTTACCAGTGTAGCAGTAACAAAGTAAGTGTGTCTGAAAATATTATTCATCAGTCTGGGTGAGAATTGAAGCTTTTTTTTTAAGTTAACATTTAAATGATTCTGCACCCATTAGGGTCTGCAAAGACAATGCCACGGTAATGACACGGTAGTGCGTGTTGCACTGCTGCACCTGATATATGATATATGACTATATCAGGTGCAGCAGTGTTGTTGGGACCTCACTGTCAGTTTTAGAAGCTTTATAATTTTGGAATATAGGAGCCTTATTAGAAGTGGGTTTGCACCATAGGGTGCACCCAATATTGTAAATGTGCTGTTTGTTATGAGACCATGCAAAGTCTTATTAATGTAAAGGAAAAGGGTGCTGAGGATAGAGCTGCTAGGCAGGAGGAGTGGAGGACGGCCAAAAAGCAGCCAACAGAAGACGTAGATGTCCACTCATACCATTGCAGATCTCAGCCCATGTCATTATACATCCCATTAAAGTATTCTGTTAGCTTCTGATACGTCCATTATTTGATGTCTATGAAACTCTGCAACTATTGGCCATAAGTACTGTTACTGGCATATAGCAAAATAGAACTCATGTATCCAGCTGTACTTGTAATTAAATTTTACAACAAACTTGAGCTTCTTTCTCATACATGCAGGATCGTCGCTGAGGTACTGGAGCAGAACAACCTTCCTGGTGCCATCTGCTCTATGACATGTGGCGGAGCCGACATTGGGTAAGTGAAGTGTGTAGCATGTATGTAGCTTAAGATGTACACTATATGGTCAAAATTATTGGGACACCCCTAGTGGGTAGAGCTTTGGGCTATCAATCAGAAAATTGTCAGTTTAAATCCAGGCCTTGTTATGCAGCCTCTGTTGGGCTCTTGAGCAAGGTCCCTAACCCTGTATGCTCCAGGGGCACTGTACAATGCCTGACCCTGCGCTCTGACCCCAGCTTCCAAATAAGAATGGGAAATGTGGAAAAAGAATTTTATTGTACTGTACACGTGTGCACATATATTTTGTTAATTATTTGAGGTTCAGGCTTTGGGTTTAGGTCTTGTTTTGTGGTCTGTCTGTAGGACGGCGCTTGCTAAAGACGAGCATGTCGAACTTGTGTCCTTCACTGGAAGCACTCATGTGGGCAAGCAGGTGGCTATGATGGTGCAGGAAAGATTTGGTAAGATTTGGTTCTGCTCTGCTTCCATATCTGCTTAAGCTTGTGTGGCAGTATGTATGAAGGTATTAACTGTATCTGCTTTATTAAAAAGGTCGCCAGTTGCTGGAGCTGGGCGGGAACAACGCAATCATTGGTGAGTTGCTGTTTGGAAGTGTTACACACCGCCCTGCTATATGCATATTAATGGTAGTTACATTTTTTTTTTTTTTTTCATTTAGTGTTTGAGGATGCAGACTTAAACCTGGTAGTACCCTCGGCTCTCTTTGCCTCAGTGGGAACGGCAGGCCAGCGGTGTACCACGACCAGGAGACTTGTAAGTAAAGCAATTAATACTATCCATTTAATTTATTATTATTATTTATTATTACTATTATTATAGGCACTTTTTTCTTACAAGATTAGGAAGCCTCTTACATTAAAATGATTGATTGCCACTGTGGTTTTGGGAACACTCAAAGCTCTAGATATTGTTTTATATTCTTACCCTGATCTATGCCTTTCCACAACTGGAGCGCCACAGCAAAGGGTCTGATTACTTTTATGAATAAGATGGCTACATTTTATTTTGTAATTAACTTTTAATAAAGTATTCAAGAGAATTAAGGGGGGCGAGTACTTTCTGAATCCACTGTACATTAAAGTATGAGTATATACTGTAGATTCCTGTTAACCTATACTGCTTTTTCCTCTGTGATTAATAGATGCTGCATGAGAGTGTTCATGATGAGGTAGTGAAAAGGCTGGCCAAGGCCTACAAGCAAGTTCGCATTGGTGACCCCTGGGATCGTAAGTTTATTTTAGTACAAGCAGCTGTTTATACTAGATGCACATTTTATGACAAAATATATGTTGACATGTGATAATGAGCTTTTTGGACATTTCATTCAAAAATTATGGCCACATGTGGATAATGTAATTCCTCAAAATTGCCTTACCAGTTATGACACTCTCCAATGTGGGAATTAGTGCCCTTTAGTCAAAAAGCAATTCCTAAGCAGTGTGTGTTTATATATATGTATAGTATAGATTTAATGTACTTATCGTAAACTAATGAATCAAATTCATATTCACAATATTTGGTTTGTTTGTTATTAACAGCTAGCACCCTGTACGGTCCTCTTCACACCAAGCAAGCTGTTGAACAATACCTGGCAGCTGTAGAGAAGGCTAAGCAGCAGGGCGGCACACTTGTTTGTGGTGGGAAGGTACGATGCAATACCTTTAACAGTATGGGGCTTATCATTCAACTTATCGATTTAATTTTTGAACAAAGCATGAAAAACTTAAATGGAGATTTTTTTATAATTATGCTATTAATCACCTACTGTTAGAAAGGCAGATTTTTTGAGAAAAAAATACACACGAGGATGGACAGGATTAGGACTTAGTTAATTAGAGGGCAAGTGCAGTTTGAGAGGCTAGATTGGGATGGTTTGGGCATGTGCAGATGAGGGATGAGCATTCTGTCAGGAGAAGGTGAGGGATGTCGGGGTTGTTTTGAAAAAGAAAAATAACAATAATATGACAGATGCTTAATTTTTATTTCTTAATATGTCCACAGGTGATGGATCGCCCGGGTAACTATGTCGAGCCTACCATCTTTACCGGCCTGCCACACGATGCCCCCATTGTTCACACAGAAACCTTTGTACCCATTCTATATGTGATCAAATTTAAGGTAAACCCCTTTCCTCTATTTTTTTCCTTTTCTACCTACAATGTTTTAAATTTCCATAGGATTTAGGTGCCCATTCATTTAAAAAAGCATTAGTAAGATATGCTGGAGGAGGACAGGCTTCTAAGCAATATTTCAATTCATCCCAAGAGGTCAGGACTCTGTACAGGCCGTCTTGAGTTCGTCCACACCAAACTCTACAGACCAGCAGGCCACAGTCATGCTGAAAGCATATATATTTTATGTCATTGATGTTATTCTATTCTGTTAGCAATGGGTGTGGCTAAAACACCTAAAGTCAATACAATGTTGTATATTATATATTTAAATAAACACATTTCGGCCCATAATAACGAAAGGACCAAATACTTTTATTAGCTCGGTTGTATCCATCGGGATTAAAAAAATAGCATTTGGAGCTACTGAGCTAACATAACCCATCTAGCTCACCCCACTCCCTCAAGTCACTACAGAGAATAAAAGAACCTGAACCCTGTACTAACAGCATGCAGAAATAAGATCAGAAAATTACCGTTCCTCTGTTTTCGCAGCCAAACACTAGCTGATGAGTGTGCTCTTGTGTCTGATTTACCCATGTTTTACCCTTAGACGGAGGAGGAGGCCTTCGCCTGGAACAATGAAGTCAAGCAGGGTCTTTCCAGCAGCATCTTCACTAAGGACATGGGCAGGGTGTTCCGCTGGCTGGGGTCAGTAAAAATCTAAGAAAAGAAAGTCGCTGGTGATGTGGAAAGTTGCATGTTGTCACGTTCTTGTTGAAATGGTTGTTACAGTCTAAGAAAAGGTTTGTTTTCTCCACAGACCTAAAGGCTCGGACTGTGGCATTGTTAATGTCAACATTCCAACCAGTGGAGCAGAGATCGGAGGAGCTTTTGGTGGGTACAGCTTGCTTTTTTGCATTTATTTTAACCATGTCTTTAAATAAACCATGTATTTGTTAACTGTGATATTAATGGTAAAGTCAAGTAACAGCCCCCTCATCTACACAGTTATAATCCTGCATATGAGCAATTAAAAATACTGAATACATCTGAAATGCATGTTACTATATTGGTTTCTAGCAAATCCAAATGCTCATGTACATATTTGTGTGTAGGTGGTGAGAAGCACACTGGAGGTGGACGTGAGTCCGGCAGTGACTCGTGGAAGCAGTACATGAGGAGGTCCACATGGTACATACAAACACACACTTCACACTTAAAATGTTCATTTTAATACTTCATACTCAGTTTCACCTCTATAAAAACGATGTCTACCATTAAAATCTAATGTAATTGAGTGAGAATGGTTGTTTACACATGGAAAGCATTTTATTATTATTTAATGTCTTTTTCCCTCTCATTTAGCACCATCAATTACAGCAAGGATCTTCCCTTGGCACAAGGAATCAAGTTTGAGTGAACTGAAGCTTAACACTACATTTGTCATCCTTCATCAGCTAGCCCAGCGTAAACTCCCCCAGATGAAAGCAAATACGTACTGCAATCATTCTAACTCTGTGTTTAGTTAGATTTGTTTTCTGCTTAGTTTGATTTTTTTGTACATTTGATATTGTTGGTTTTGGTATTAAAACGGTTCTTAGATTTGATCTAGAAATATCCAGTGTTACATGTAAGGTTAAAAAAACAAAAGCACTTACAGAATAATAGTGTGTACTGATTTTCTATGCACTTTATCAATGTCACCTTGAAGTGCTTTGTACAAATAAATCATGCCTTTATTTTTGAAGGAAATTCTAAAATGCAAGTTGTGTGGTTATTTGTGTATAATTTTTATGTGTAATTAGAGATTATAATATACACAGACTAGGCATAACATTATGACCACTGACAGGTGAAGTGAATAACACTGATTATCTCTTCATCATGGCACCTGTTAATTGCAGCTCTTGTGGGGTGTTCCCAGTCTGCAGTGGTCAGTATCTATCGTGGGGAGTGAAACCTGGCCTGTGTGGTCCGATCCAACAGACGAGCTACTGTAGCTCAAATTGCTGAAGATGTTAATGCTGGTTCTGATAGAAAGGGACCAACACAATATTAGGAATAATGTTATGCCTGATCAGTGTATTTTAGTCATTATATGGATTTGCTGACAACTATTTTTTTGCCAGAACATGTGAGAGGCAAAATAAAACCTTGCTTGCGTTCAGAGTGCACTTAACATCCTTCCTGTCACAAGAGGTCCACTCGGCACTTAAAAGATTCATCTCTTATCCCTTGTACTAGAGCTGAGCTACATGATATTATCTACACAATATACACATACAAAGATTTTTATCATATTCTCTATGAACTTAATGTGTGTTCTTTATTTTATCTGATTCATTTTACAAAACGTCCTAACTTTTCTGGACATAGGGTAAGTTGCTGAAGACCCAACATTTTTCCAGTACACAATTTACATTCTAAATATTAGCACACCCAACAACTACGTGCTTGCACACACACAATCACCAAGTTTTTTTTGGATATAAAAGAACTAGCAACTGAAATCCAGGACCAGGTTTTAAGATGAGTTACTACTGAAAAGTAGTGGTACACAGATACAGAAGAGATTCACATTTAAACAACTTACCTGTTTAATTACTCTCACAAAACACTCCACACACTTGATCACACTATAAATATTTTATTGACAATTCTAAGATATAACAATTATTTTTTTTCAGAGCAGAATTTACTCATTTCTTTTCTTTCCCTGAAATGTTAGAAACGTACAAGAAGCCGAGTCCTTGGGACTCATTTAAACATTCTCTCACTAGCCTGAAGCTTATTAATTCTTCTACAGTACTAAAACATAAAGCTTGTTCTCTTTCTCCCTCAGATGAAATGCCTTTGATTCAGGTAAAAACGTTGTACGGCCCTGAGTAGAGAGAAAGAGCGTGTTGCTATTGCACAGTTAAGAATCCGCTTGTTCTGGATGGATGCTACTTTAACGAAGGCGTAGCTTCCGTCATCTCCCTTCCAGCAACTTTCGGAGGTTTTTCTGAATCTGTAAAGAAGCGGTGCAGAAGATGCTTAGAAACCACTGTGCAACCACTATTGAATTAATTTATTTACATTATCAAATTAAACTTTATTCTGAAATTACGTTTTTGAACGCTTTAAAAACTCTATTATGCCAAAAAAAAGTCAATACATGATAAAACCACATTAAACGTTTTTTTTTGTGGCCCAGTTTGGTGATAGCCAATTTCCCCTTTGCACTCTAGCAACCCCTGCTCCTTGCACCACCACCGTGTCGGATTCTTACAGAGATTCTTGCACATATAAACTATCATGCTAGCGTTTGTGCATCAGTGTGGCCTCCCCATGTAGCCCCCTTACTCCCTCAGGTGCCACCAACTGTCTGTTGAGCTCTAGACCAGATCAATGGTGCCACTGAGACTTTGACTTGCACTGCTGTGCCAATACGGTATAACAATTTAATATAAGCAAGTTTATTTCCCATTTTTAAGTGCTATCTTGACTGGATGTTTTGGTAGTTGGGTTGCCATGTGTGTTTGTTTTTGCACATCAAAAGTGTGTGTCTGGCCGCTCAGGTGGCGCAGCGGTAAAAAGAAACGCGCTGCAACCAGGGCTGGATTCTGAGAAGCGTGGTATCGAATCCAGCCTTGCTTTACCGGTTCGAAGCCGAGTGGCTATATGAGCAACGATTGGCCGGTTGCTCATGTGGGGGGTGGGACAAAGAACCGGATGTGGGTCTCTCTCTGTCAGAATGCGATTGCGTTCTCTGCCGGCTGATTGGAGGCGCTTACACAGAGATGGGAGAGGGTGCCCTTAGGGTGTGTCTCTCCGCATGCAACGCTAGGTGGCGCCAAACTCGTCAATGTGTGGGTGGCAAAGATGCATCTGGCTGCTGCTCGTGTTTCGGAGGGGATACGGGTTAGCTTCAATCACCTCCGTCAGGGCAGGGTTCGGCATAGACAGAGAGGAAGCACGATGCTAATTGAACAATTGGATGCGCTAAAAGGGGAGAAAAAGGGGTAAAAAAAAAAAAAAAAAAAAGTGTCTGTAATTTTATGATGTACCTCGTACCTCCCTTTTACAGCCGAATTACAGAACACAGAAGGAAAAGCTGGTTCATCTTACAGTCATTCAAGCAAGAGATCAGTTTGTGAATTATTTACTAGGAACTCTAGAACTCGTTTGTAATTCGTAACACAAATGTGCAGAAGCTAAGTAAGCTGACTCCTAAGAAGTAAACTGCTTACAGAGCATTATCTAGCTGCCGGTATGTATTCGACAGTAAATAAAGCAAGGAAAAAAAACCCCCAAAAAAAACATTTCCTCTCCTACACTATACCATTTAAAAAAAAGAATGACAACTACATTGTGACATAATACCTTCCTGTTACAGCAGAATTACAGAAAACAAAAGGAAAACTGGTTCATCTTGGTTTGTGAATTATTTCCTACTCTCGAGCCATCATCTGAACAGTGCACTTACTTTTTCTAATTTGAACAGGTTTGAGGACAGCTCTCCGTAGATCTCGGCATTGGCTGCTGCTTGGGATCGATGAAAAATTGCATTTCTGAGAAGAGAAAGCAATGCTATTAGCCAGATCTATTAAGTCTAGAGAAGGTTGTTAAACATTATAGGTCTAAGAGCGGGTGGGAATGAAGACTGGGTTCGGTTCCCAGGTTAAGCGGTTTGGGTCCTTTCTGTGTGGAGTTTGCATGTTCTCCCTGTGTCTGTATGGGTTTCCTACAGGAGCTCCGGTTTCCTCCCACAGTCCAAATACATGTAAGTGAGGTCAATTAGAGATTTGGAAAATTGTCTATTATGGTGTTAAGAAAAATGACTTTAAAATCCTAATAAACAAATGAACACCTCCAATATTTCAAGTTTTAGATTAGATAGGTTACTAAATTTAGTTACTATCGACGTTGTTGTCTTTGTGTTACAGATTAAAACTCTTTGTGAGCCAAACAATGTGGAAGAGCTGAGGGATTTAGAACGTGTTTGGGCTTGGCCGTTCCTGATTTAGGTGTAGCTGAAAGCTTGCTTTGCAACAGCATTCCCCAAACATGATCTCGTTACTAAAGCTCTACCTAATTCACAGTCGTGAAAATCACGTCATGGACCGTGAAATGAGCCTTTTGCACTATGAGGCGGTCCTAGTGTAACCGAGTGTCTTTAGAGTTTGCTGAGTTTAATAAGCAAGAAATAAACTGAAGCATAATACTTTACTGGCTTGTTCTTTTAAGGCGCAGCACAGACTACACAGAGATGATCACGTGTGTAGAGAAGCACACTTTTCCTTTGATTATGAAATCCACAAAGGGACAAAATGCACTCAATGCAATGTATGTAAACACATACATCAAACATTGTCAGCACACTACAGCACAGAAAAGTCTGTTACACTAAAAATCCTATGGCAATTCAGTCAGCAATCGATTAGTGTCCAAAATGTCCAAGATGTCGAAGTCTAAAGCAGCTAAAAATACAACTCGAGTAACTGAGTTTGGGAAAACTCCCAACCAATTCTGTGGACGCAAGGGGGGTGGGGGGTTTGTCAAAACACGGATGAGTATTTTCGTCTTTAAGACCGTCGCTGGATGTTCTAGGTTTATTAAGGTAAGCTGTGCTTGTAGCTTCCATTTATTCTATCATTCAATTTATGAGTGTAATTTAATGACTGCCTTGAAATGTGGCACTTTTCCACTCATCACAGTTCACAACTGTACCCATCTGAATAGGGAAAATCTGACAGTTTAAATACGTATTTTGACGATAAATTGAACAATAGAAGGAAATCTGTCCTCCTCTCAGTCTTAAACAGTGCTACATAAAACAAAACCTAGCAGATAAAGATCAGACCAAGCAAAAACACAGAATCAGCAACGTTTAAAAGCAACATGCTGTGCTTTTTTCCGGTCATTGTCCCCCTATTTTAAGTCGAACCCGTCCGAAACTTACTCGAGCGAATTTTCTCCCATGGAGCCGAAAGAGTTCAGGCGCTGCTCGAGGGCCAGGATCTTAAAAGCCATGTAGCACGAGGACAAGACGAGGACACACACCCTGCCGAGACACAAGGGAGTGAAACCAAGAGTGAAAACTTGTAGCTATACTACAATAACGCAGAACTTGTCATGACTAGTAGGAGCAGATGAGCAAGTCGGTCAGATTCAATTATGCAAAATGTCACAGCAGTTACTTACAAGAACAGATAGATGAGGAGAAGAGTGTTGAGAGACGGATGGAGCGATCGCTCCTGCTGACTGGCATCTGATACTGCTTTAGCCGAACCTAAAGAGGAAAACATACGACAGTGAGAAGTTGTTTGCTACAGGATTGCCATGTCCAGTCTTCTGAACAGGTTATGCTATTCTCATCAGGGTCATGGTGGGTTCAATTCATTGGGTGAAAGGCAGTTAACACCCTGGACATGTCGCCAGTCCATTACAGTACCTCCAATTAACCTGACTGCATGTTTTTGGACTTGTGGGAGGAAACCAGGACACAGGGAGAACAGGCAAACTTCAGACAGAAAGGACTCTAAACATCCTTTGGGGGAAATCAAACCCAGGCCGTTCCTGCTGTGAGGCAACAGTGCTACCCTTATCCTAAATTAATAAATCCTTAAGAACTTAATCATTTACATGTGCGGCATTTAGTAGACACTTTTATCCAAAGCGACTTACAGTTATGACTGAATATAATTTAGGTTTAAGGGCCCTGCTCAGGGGCCCACCAGTGGTACTGTGGCTTGAACCAGCAACCTTCTGATTACTAGTCCAGAACTTTAAATGCTAAGCTACCACTGTCCCAAGAAATTACAGCACTCAATATTTTCAAGGCGTCTCCCATCTAGGTACTGACTGAGCCCAACCCTGCTTAGTTTCTGACATCGGATGAGATTTGACTGAACCCCCCCCCAATTAAATGTTGCAAGCATTTAATTTAGTTTAACTCATTTTAACACACGTTCGCAACATGTGGTTAAAATAAAACACCCAAATACCGTAATCAGGGGTGCAATATGGTATAGTTTCTGTCTTCCATGAGATCCAAACTGTAACTGTCACGGTTAAAAAACAGAGCTAAGATGTTTTGGTAACACACTCTGACTTCTGCTTGGCTGGAAAATAGCCTGCAGCTATAAGCCTACTGGGAATTTGCAGGTAACACAACGACATATAAAGAGCTTGTTTGGAATGTAATTTTCTCTCATACCGTTGTGATGTTTTGTGCCGGCGGTCTGCATGTGAATATCGGCGTGGACGGCCATCTCTCCGCTCTTCATCGCATCCATGAAGTTCTCTGTGAGCGGAGGGAACTCTGAGAAGAACATGAGGAAAAAATGGTTACATAACATTGATGTACTTTATGTAATAGTGATTAGGGACGCTGCTTTCAAAATAGGCTCCTAAGGGTATTGGGACCTTTATTCCATTGACTACCAGTCCAGTAACAAACACAGTTTTAGTACTTGCGCAGGGGGAAAAGGTCCAAATGTTTGTACTTTTATTGTATAAATATTAAATTGATATTTGCTTGATAAGGATAATCCACTATTTGAACCTTATTCAAATACCACAAGAGTTAAAATGAACACACAGCATAAATCAGCAGCCTGTTAACAAATAAAAAAGCCAAAACCAAAGCTTGCCAACAAAAGACAGCTCTTAAAGTATGTTCATACCCTCAGTTTTTGGCAACGGGAGGGGCGACACAAAAGTTGAACAAAGTTTATCTTTGTGCAAATTAGGATTGAAGCAATGTGGCGACCTGAAGGAATTGAGCATTAAGCAGAGATCCATCTAGGAATCAAACCCAGGACCTTCTCGATGTGAGGTGACAGTGCTACCCACCGATAGGAAGTATTTTATCATAATTGATTTTAATGAATTATTTACATCAGCCTAAAATATATGCAGTTCCACTGGACCATGGAACACATTAACAGGTTTCCCATACAATCCTTTTTGGAAAAATTACCTTAAAACTCGATGTCTTTATCTCGATGTCACAGAACTAAGTGGCATCGAGTTTCAGGGTACCACTGTTTATGTTCTACACAGATGTGCTTTTAAAGTTAGACAGTGGTAGCCTAGTGGGTAGAGCTTTGGGCTATCAATCTGAAGATTGTCAGTTCTACTCCAGGCTCTGCTATTCAGCCACTGTTGGGCTCTTGCCCAAGGTCCTTAACCTAGTCTGCTCCAGGGGTGGTGTACAATGGCTGACCCTGTGCTCTGACCCCAGCTTCCAAAACAAGGGATATGCAGAAAAAGAATTACATTGTACTGAACTCGTGTATATGTATATAGGACAAATAAAGGCATTCATTCATTCATCAAAGGACATGAGGATACACACCGGTCATCTTTTCATAGTCTGGAGTTTGGGAGCCTGAGCTGCTGCTTTCCAGCATGTCCTGCCTTCTCTGACGCACAACCCTGTCCAGATCTGAGAAATCAGCTGAAAAGTCCTACACACACACACATACATACACACACACACACACACACACCTGCTTATACATGTTCAATGTCATCACGGGTCAAACAGACAATGAGCTAGTCTTTTACGTGGTAGAAAGCATACAAACACTGACATCATCAGAACCTGCACATGCGCTGTTATTGTACCGTGTGGCTTTGTTCTTGAATTCACATGGAAAATGTACTAGAGGGACGGAAATGAGGCAGTGTATGCACGGCACAGGCAAATCAGCACTAACCAGAGGAAGCGATGAAGGGCAGTCCCCTCGAAAGCTGTTCTCTGCTGATGATGTGATAGGTGTGCTGCCTGCATTCTCTCTCTGTAACAGGGAAAAAATACAAACTAATAATCATGTCACAAGCACATATAAAAGAGAAACACTATAACATAAATAAAGAAATACCTTATACTTACATGTAAATGAGCACAGACTGAAAGTAGAAACTTGTATGTGGTGTCCCGGGACAGGAATGACACAAATACATGCTGTACAAACAAGCAAGGAAGAGAAAAAATATAATTATAGTCACAGATAAATAAATAATAGATGGATAAATACTTTATTTATCCAGAGGGAAATTATTGGCCTCCAGTATTTGAACAAGGAAAAGAAAAGAAACTAAAACAAATACAAATAAAGTAAGTAAGGTGTAGTGAATGTACAACCGGCATAGATACAATACACTGTATGCAAAAAAGTATGTGCAAATTGTGCATCTGGTACAATAATAATAATAGGAGGTATAAATATATACAATGTTTTGGTTATGGGTACAAGTATATACAATAGGACCAATAATATACATGTATATACTGTATGTAGGCATATATAGGGATAAATACTAAATATAAAACATATCAGATATAGGTATGAATGAGTATAACAGTGCAGACAATAATAATATATGTAGATAATAATAATATACATTATAACCGATATATACTTATAGGTATGAATATAAAAATGTAGGGCATTCGGCCAGTTTATGTTTTATAGTGATGGGTGTCTGACAATCTTCACATAGTGTGGGGTCTTTCCTTCATATTACATGGAGGTGTGCCAGTCTGGAATGGCCTATTTTACATCTAGTGTAGGGTTACTTGATCTATGAGTTTTCCACAGTGTATTTTTGGTTTGTTCCTGACGTTGGGGTGTATCATGTATGGTTTGTTTATTTGTGTGTTCCATTGAAGTTGCCATTTATTTCTGAAGTAGTTGTTTATGAGGGGTTTGGTGTCCATTGGTGGTATTTTAACAGTAATTTAATAATAATTAAGAGAACCCTATACCCACAACTAGATTTTAGCCCAGATATGAGTCTCTTTCTTTAAATCAAAAATTTTTTACACTTCTAAATCTGTGCCTGTTTGGAAACCGTGCAGAAGAAAAAAAGTGTCTCTATAAATGTGTAAGGTTTTGGAAATCTTTTGGACTTTGCCCTGTTGGTGTAATAAAATGATCTCCCACGGGTTTAATCATGTTGTAACCCAACTTTAGGTTAACCAGACTATCAGTAGATTTTAAAACCAGCAATACTATTTAGGGGTTGAATAACTTAACAAAATATCCTATTACTGTAAAATACTACATTATTCATTTGCATAAAAAATCCAGTGTTGATATTTCAGATTGGAACTGTAAGTCACACTGGATGAAAGCACCTGCTAAATTATGTTCACGTAAACACACTTACGTAAACTCAGAGGTTTACAGGAGGTAACTGGGTGGCACACATAAGGGACACTCACCCTCTCAGTTGCAGTTGTGATAACGAGCGCATTTGGCACCAATAGGGCAGTTTTTGTCTTCTTTATAAATGTAACAGACAAAACAGGGATGACGATCTGTAATGGGAAAGATTATTCATGTGTTAAATAAGTTTTCTTTAATTTCAGATTAATCTGGAATTTACACTTCTGCATAAGATAGAGATTAAAAAAACATTGGTAGTACCTTGGTATCTCTGCCAAACACTTTGGAATGGAAACAAATCCAGTTATCAGAGACAAAAAGCCTCCCCTGATAAAGAATGTCCTTCTGTAGGGCGCAAGTGTAACCTGAAGAACAAAAGGAGCGATCGTTAGATAAGACAGAACAAAGTAGAGAAAGCCCTCACGCTACTGTGAGATCATTCAAGTGCAATAATCCTTCACACAATAGTGTAGATTTACAGATTGTTTAAAAAAATCTGAGTAATTGGGTTAAACTTCATTATTCAGGTAAATACGAGAATGTTAACATACTTTGTTGAAGGATTTCATCTTGGCTTATTTCTTTGAAAAGCTTATGATACTGTGCGTTCCCTTTGGAGAACTAAAAAAGAAAAAAAATCAAACAATGAGATGATTTACATGCTCAATATCTACACATTAAATAATAGAATAATAGAACAGCTCACATAATACGGTGAAATTACATAATGCTTAGTCATGTATTATAATAATAATAACTATATAAAAATACTACCTATTATTATTATTAAATAAGCATACAACAAAAAAAAAAATTCAATAAAAAAACAGCAAAGAATAGAATAGCTCACATAATATGGTAAAACTACATAATGCTTAGTCATGTATAACTATAACAAAAAAAATTTATAATAACTATAATACTTCGTATTATTTTATTATTATTATTATTATTATTATTATAATATAAGGAACATACAACCAAAAATATTTTAAAATAAAAAACAGCAAAGAATAATAGCTCACATAATATAGTGTAATTACATAAAGCTTATTTATTTGTATTTATAATAAAATAATATTAAACAAAATAAGTCATGTAAAATAATAAAAATAATAATTATTATTATTAGTAATCAATTATATTTATTAAATAAACATACAACCAGAAATAATTTTTTAAAATAAACATAGAATAACTCCCATTATATGGTGAATTTACATGATTATGTATACCTTGTATAATAATAATAAAATTATACATTATTATTATTATACTTAATAATAATAATACAAGTATAATAATACATTAATGATATAATAATATAATATAATAATATAATATAATAATATAATAATTATAATTCGCTACTGTTGTTGTTATTATTATTTGACAATAAACATACAACCAACACACTCCACCTTCAGCGTTAAATGTTATTTTTTTTTCTTTTTCATACCCTATTTTACTTTATACCTGGCTGTATTGTGATTTCTTCCTCTCGATCTTTGACTCGCTGTCCGTCGGACTTTGTAAAGGTGAGAGTTGGTCAGGAGGTTTAGATCTATAAACAACAGAAATCAAGCTTTTGATGAGCACATTTTTCTCCTTGAGATTCTTTACATTTCAATTAAGACCTAACAAATGCTCTTTGACTGGGTTGTCACAAATTCCCACATAAACAATTCAGCATTTTGTGCAAAGCTTATTCAAAAAATTATTTCACTATAGTAAAGCATCTATTTAAAAAAAAAAATAAAAATAAAATAACAAAGCACACATTAACTGACCCATTAAATCAAAACCACTAAAAGGCATGGACAAATTAAACTTAAATACATTTTATTAGCTATTATTTCCTATTGCCAATTTGTAACACTGACTTTTCTTGAACTAATGTGAAAAAACCTTGTTACAGGGACAGACTGTTTTTTACCCTCAGGAAAGAAATAAAACGTCAACACAAGGTTTAGAAAGTAAACTCCATGCTCCACTCTCTGGTGCACGTTGCATAAGTGTGTTTACATAGTCACATGGTCTGTAAACACTGCACTGGCACGTACAGGTAGCAATCCCGGTTGGTCATGCGTTTAGGGCAGCTGCAGTCACTCCGGTAGTGCGAAAGCGATCAAATAACAACTCGAATTTCCACTTGAACCAATTATAGTCTGCCAACCTAGACATTTGCATCTTTGGTTTTGAACTGGAACTGAGGGTAATGTAGTACTGGAAATGTACCTCTGGTATTCCAGGGTTTTTTTTATATAGATTTTATGTAATCCAGGTTTTTTAAAAACATACTTTGCTTTTCTCATGGTTGTGCTTTCCATTCAATAACAACTTGTGCATTGTGGATAGGGTCAGTGTCATCCTGGAAAAGAGCACTTCACCTATCAGATTAGAAATAAGCAATCATATTGATGAGATCAGTCAGTACTTTGTACTCAGTACTTAATTTGAAGTCCACTTTTTTCTCCAAAGAGAAGAGATGGACCAATCGCAACCAGTTGCTCTTGATATGCATCACAATGGGGTTCATGGTGGTTGAAGTCAAGGATCTGTGCAGGCTGCTGGAATTCCTCTACACCAGACAGATCAAGTCATGAATTTCGGGACCTCTACTTGTGGATGGGGCACAGCCATGGGGTAACGGTAATGTTTTGGGGCTGCTTTGCTTCCTCTGGACACTGGAAACATATGCACTACAGAATATGGAGATCCTAGAAATCCTAGAAAAAAAACGTCATGCCTTTTGGGAAGGAGCTGAAGCTTGGGCGACACTGGACCTTCCAACAGGACAACGATCCCAAGCATACCTCAAAGTCCACCAAGGATAGGGTTTAGAAGAAGTCCTGGAAGATTCTGGATTCTGGAACCTTATTGAAAATCTTTGGTTGGATTTGAAGAAGGTGGTTGCAGCATGCAAATCCAAAAATATGAGCAAACTGGAGTTCATTGCTCATGAGGAATGGAATAAGATTGGTCAGAAACGCTGCCAGTTGGTGTATGAATTTCAGAAGCTCTATTACTATAGATACTACAGACGCTTGTCATGAATAACTCTGAGACTGCAGTAGTCACATATAAATGTATATTAGTTGTCAAGCTATTTCAATTGTTCTTGTTTGATTGGTTTACTGCAAACAGCTGAAAGTTTGAACATTTCACTAATAAACCTACATTGCAGTGAGGGTTTAAATCATTTGATTTATTTTATATAATCAATTTTACACATATACTTGGAAAAAGCTGATTTTATATGTCATTTTTGCCAGTGGATGTGGTCTATCTTGGTTCATTTCTCTTCAGAGTGATATTATTAGTATTTATGAAAACTACTAAAGGGCTAAAATACCACTCCCACTACTTCTAGGTTATAATAATAATAATAATAATACATTTTATTTATATAGCGCTTTTCAAGATACTCAAAGACGGTTATGATTATTATCATAACCACATCCTGAGTGTGTATGGAAAAGCATGACCAGGTCTCACCTCGTGACGGGGGATTTTATTCTACTCTCTGACAGATATGACTCCATTTCGATAGGCAGCTGAGAATCGTTCCCCGACTTTCCTCCTTTCTTCTGCTTCTCCTCCACATTTTCGGTCTCCAAGCTGTGAATGTGCAACAATCGAGAAAATTATTATCATAACATACATCTAGAATCTACCCAACTAGTACTAATTAAATAAAACAAAGCCAAGTAATATTATTTCAAAAATACAGTTGCAATATCAAACAACACAAAGCTAAACACCAACTTCTGTCAGCGTTCCTGACCAATCACAGCCCATTCCTAATGACCAATAGCCTCCAGTTCACTAACATTCTTGGGTTTGTGTACCTCAAACGCCTTCTTTAAATCCAGCCAAAGATTTTCAATCGAATTCAAATCATGTGACTGTGGAGACCAAGACTTGGTGTACTTGAGGTATGCTTGGGATTATTGTCCTGTTGCAAGGTCCAATGTTGCCCAAGCTTCAGCTTTCTCACAGAAGGCATGACGTTTTCACCTAGGATTTCCTGATACTTGGTTGAATCTACAGTATCTCGCCCTCCATATGCTGCAGGTTTCCAGTGACGGAGAAAGCAAAGCAGCCCCAAAACATCATCGAGCCACCACCATTCTACATACTTTTTCCAACACTTCACAGAACAGAATCCCAAAACTTCTGTGTTTTATTTATATGGTTTTGAGCATACTGGACCCAACTTGTCTTGTGTTTTTGAGTCAGTAGAGGTGTACGTCTTGGAGTTAGAGCATGGAGACCTTCAGGGTTTATTTTGCACCTTGCTGTGATGACAGAAACCTCTTTCTGCAGGTCCTTTGCAGTCACTCAAGGGGTTTTGACCACATGCCTCCTAAGGAATCTGGTGGCAGCCAGTAATAGCTTTCGTTTTTGCCACGTCCAGGTAGTATGACCCGTGTTCCTTTAATTTTAACCTTTATTGTTTGTGCAAGAAAATTATCTTTTCTTTTTGGACTTTTGGACAGTTCTCCTGACTGGCTATATTTCTAACAGTCAACAAACCGCTAGCCAGTCCAGTGTGTATGTGTGGAAAGTGAGCTCTTATGAGGGATCCTATTCAGGGGGTTGAATGTCTGAGACCGTAGTGGCATTTTGTGTTAAATATGGAGAAACCACTCGTTATATTACTGTGGTGAGCGATTTATATTGTTGTGGTTTGACTGGTTTATTAGAAATTGATGACAGTTTGTACATTTGCAATAGGATAGAATATTTTTTTAATACAATCAAATTACTGTCATCATTTTTTAATATAGTCACCATTCTTCATAAAGCATATATACTATTTATATACAGTAAAAGTATCTGAACACTAATTGTATTTATTTATTTATGGTGATTCAGTCACACCCATTGCTAACGTGCAAACTCAAGCATGCAAAATAAAATATTTGCTTTCAACTTTGTGTCTGTTCAAGCATGATCGTGCACACAGTGAGGTCCACAAAGACACAGATTGTGTTTAGTTTTGAGGACTCCAGTGTCCTGCTCAAAGCCCTGACCTTAAGCGCATTGATTACCTCAAATTGGAAAACTGATTGAACGCCTGGCCTTCTTATCTAATCAGTTCCTGAATTCACAATCGCTCTTTTGACTGAAAAGACACAATTCGCCACAGATGAACTCTGAATTTGATTAAAAGGCTCATTCCAGAAGAGTGAAGGCTGTTACAGCAACAAAGCAACAATGTATGAAAACGAAACACAAAGTGAAATCTACTTAATTAATAAAATCTTGGCAAACTGGTCCCACTGTGGTTTACAAGAAACATGGACAAGTTCATTTTGTGGTTATGTGCCTGTTAAAATTAGTTTAATTATTATTACTTTAGTCAGCAACCCATTTTTTGCTCCGAGACCCACCCAGGGTTGAAGAACCCTGATAGCGTATGTATTTTTTTACAGTACCTTTAATGTAAAATCAAAAACATCTAAACAACTAGCATGATGGGACAGCTGGTAAAGTGGATGCTGGACAGCTGAGCTTTGAAGTTTTTTTGCAATCCTCTCTATTGTCTGCACGATTTCATCAAAGCACCACCAGGTTTACAGTGTAGATAAGAATGTATGCTGATTATATTGGAACCACTGTTTTATTACTGTTGACCGACTTGGTAATTTGTATGTCCTGCACTTTCTACAGCTTTTAAACCGGAGCTGAATGACTGGAATTGGTTGGTTTTTACTCCAGAAATGCAATTAGCAGAGTTATATTATTGGAAAAGCCAGTTTGAGGTGGTTAAAGAACAACCCTACCTGCAACCCTAGTGGGATGAAGCAATTTTTAAAAGTAAATTGTCAAAAAACTTAAAATACATGGCTTTATGATGCTAAACAAGCTATAAACCTGATATTAAGTTCAAATCGGACAGAGACGTTTTTGAAAGGTTAAATATTTCAGATTGCATATGTAACATTTATATAAAAAGGTTATATAACATTTTATTTTAGCCTTGAATTAAACTAAGCAGTTCCCATTTGTAGTGTTAGCCCAGGTGAATTTGTTTAGAAAAGCAGCTGGAAACTTGTCGAGGTTAAACAAAGTACGCCAAGAAGGCACATTTGCAAGTGAAACTGAATGGCACACATGAAGAGGTAAGTACGACCGAGCTTTAGCAGCATATAGTGTTTGACTGGGATTGGGAGGCGGTCACAGACGTACAAACCCCATTTATTTTTAAAGACATGTTTTCAAAGACAAATATAATTCTAGTTGTTAAACTGATGCCTGCAACACACTGAAAAAGCTGGGACGGAGGCATGTTTACAACTGTTTATATCACCTTTTACTTCAATTTAACTTTTGAATCATTTGAAAATTGAAGAGCAATTGTCACAGTTCTACAAGTGGAATTTTTGCCCATTCTTGCTATACACAACACCTTAACAGTCTGTGGTCACTGTTGTCTGATTCTCCTCTTCATGATGTGCCATACATTTTGAATAGGAGACAGATCTCAACTGCAGGCAGGCCAGTCTAGCATATGCACTCTATGTCTACATAGTCACGCTGTTGTAACCCATATAGAATAGTGTTTAACACTTGTGTCATTTTATGACGAGATAGGTATTATGTTTTTGTCTGCTTATTTTATCCTGTCTTTAGAATTTGGGCTATTATATATTTTTATTTGTATGGCTGCAAGGTAGGTTAATCCAGGACATTGTCTTAATAAAGCAGACATAAAGTTCCTGGAAAAAAAGATGCCTCTAAAATGCCCATATAAACCTCCACATCAGTGGTACCTCCTGGTACCAGGATCACCTTCATGCTGATGCACCTCCATGCCAGCACAGACGCTAGTTTTGCATGTTTTTTTTTTTTGCATTTATCTTTGGCACATAGAATCCAACATCTGTTTTTTCCCCCGATTCGTATACCTGCTGTCTTTCAGTGGATCTCTGGAACTTGCCCACGTTTCTGTGCAAAATGACTGTGTTAAGTGACAATGATTTCTGAAGTACTCCTGAGCCCATGTGACCATGTCCATCACAGTAGGATGACAGTTTCTCAAACAATACTGGCTGAGGGCTTGTTGATCACACACATTCAGCAGCGGTTTCCCCCGACTCCCTGAATCTTTTCATGATATTATGAACAGTATATGGTGAAAGACCTACATTTTTTGCAATCTTGAACTGAAAAGCATTAAACTGACTGACAATTCTCTCTCAATCCTTGCTTGCAGAGACTAGGTAGACACTTCATTAATACTTAATCTTGATAACCTCACCTGTTACCAGTTAAATTGCTAATTGTGGAACCGTCCAGAAAAGTGTTACTCTTATTTTGCCTTTGTCCCAACTTATTTGAGTGTTGCAGGTGTCACGTTTTTTTTTTTTTTTTTTTTATTATTATTATTTTTTCATCAAGACAATAAGCATTCACATCATGGTAAAAATATATATATTTTAACTGATGTCACAATTTTATGATGTAAATCGCATGATCCAGGTAAATCCACTCTGAAATCACACTGAATTTAAATGCTGCTTTTACGTATTAAACAAACCATCAGCTGTTTGACTAGGTGTGTAAAGAGGACGTCAAGAATGCAGCCTGTGTAGTCTGGAATGAAAATGGTGTGAAAAGTATTCACTTTCAGTTTAGCACTTTGTTATTTTAAGGGATTTTTCATCTCGCAGTGTGAGAATAAAGAACTACAATTGGAAATGTAGTTCTGTGCCAAGTAAATCAAATATTTTGATGTGACCAATTTTGCTGTCACTATAAAAGTTATTCAAGTTGATGCCTGTATTGTATTATAAATAAAACATTAGGAATAATATTAGAAACAATATGTATTTAAGTCATCATCAAATTATAATCATTTATTTGGTTTTATGATTAAAATATTTTAGAATAACGATAACGAACACATCATCTCTCACTTTGCCTCGGCTATATTGGGGTTTGGTAAACAGAATTTACAAAGTCTATATTGTTTGTTTGTTTATTAGGATTTTAACGTCATGTTTGACACTTTGGTTACATTCATGACAAGAACGGTACTCACTCATTACACTACAAGACTCATCAGTTCACAAGGTTATATCAAACACAGTTCTGGACAATTTAGTGTCTCCAATTCATCTCACTTGCATGTTTTTGGACTGTGGGAGGAAACCGGAGCTCCCGGAGGAAACCCACGCTGACACGGGTGATGTCTATATTGTATTAAAATAATACATTAGGAAGAATATTATACACGAGTCATCCTGCATATTATACGTGGCAGGGAAATATGAAAAAAAAAAAGTTATTAAGTACTGTTATTAAAATATTTGAGAATAATGAACAGAACATCTCTCACTTTGTCTTGGCTAGATTGGGGTTTGGGAAACAGAATTTACAAAGCTTAGCTTATTTTGTATTTATTTATGTTGAATAGTGTACTGGAGACGAATTTGATAAATTAACTAAGATTTTAGCTAAGATTTTATAAAATGGAAACATAGTAATAATTAATTCCTGATAGTATTTTGTCATCTTTCTCTTTGCTGATTATTTAATATAAATAAATGTAACAAACCTTTAAAACATAATTATTGCAGAATTAAAACGTAACACGAAAAAGAAATGTAACCTTATTCACAATGAAGTGAAAATTTGGATGCAGACATAAAGGATGCAGAGTTGTGCGAATCAAGAACTCAATTTCACCATAATTTCGACAGCACTGAAATGCAGCATTTTTTCATATCACGAGCAGACCACTGAATGAAGTCAAAACTAACAAAACAAACGTCTATAAATCAGCGCTTTCGACAATAACACGTAATTTCTAGTTTGTTTTCCTTTTCTAAAACAATTCTTGTGTTTAACATGTTCGAAAAAACCCACACAATGCGAAGTTAAACCGGTCTTTTTAAGTTTAAACAACTTTTTGAATGAAGTTAGCTTAGCGAGCTAAAGGCCTTTACTGCAGCTGCCTGATGCAGATGAGAAAATGAACCCGAACTCACTGGGTTTGTAATCGCTGATCTTTCCTCTCGGTTCGGACGGATTTTCCTCCTTCAGGCGATGATATCGGAGTCTGAACTCCGACTGTCTGCTCGATCATCAGCACCATGTTACTTCACAAACACTCACACACACAGTCACAGATCAGCGATCAGCGCTTTACTTTGAGCCGTATACATTGATACACGCTCACATTCACACACATACAAACACACACACACACACTGCTCCACACAAGCACCCTGGAGGAGTGTTATTAATTTTGGGAAGGAGGTCCTAGCTAGGAAAAGGAACCGGTGTGTGGGAAAAAGGAGAAATGTCGCCCTCTTTCTTCTCCACTGAGAAATACATCCGAAGAAACCGAGTGATCACATTCGATACAATGGGATTTAAAGCACTAGTCCAGTGATAGTCAACACTACATGCAGAGCTCTGCTGTGTGCTTATTTAATACAAAGCACAGACCCATTAAGATCAATCACGTTTGAAAACAAATAGCTCATCCATTGTAATTCATAACCCAATGTGTGATATTCAAGAACAGTACAATAACAAAAGATTACAGGCAGTTGGCACATCCATGCATAGACTAAATATGTCTTGACATGTTTCTGCACATCCTTGAGGTGGGGGTAAATCTGCTGGGATTGGAGGGTGGATTCTAAAGCATTCCTTCCATATTAACAACTGGCAGATTCTAACATTACACAAAGCTAGTGAGGATATGTTTATTTATCATTTTACATTTTTTTCTGAATATTTAGAGGAACATGCCAACACCCCTCCCCCCATATATATTGTGATTACAACCTTGATTTGCATTACTGATAAGTTTAAGGGTTTACAAAATATTCCTACATTCAATTGTTTGGTATCATTGTATGTAGGGTGGCACATGTGGTAGAATGGGTGCGGTGTAGCAACATGAGTCCTATGGACCTCAACAGGGACCTGGGTTTGATCCTCACCCTTGATCACTGTTTGGATAGTTAGAAGGAGTTTGTAATGTTTTTCCTATGTTTTTCCCATATCTTCCTGACTTTCCATGTCTAATCATGTCTGTGCAGATGCCCTCTGGCTATTCCGTTTTTTTTTCCCACCTCTCAAAACATTCAGAATATGTGAGAAAGTAAGTAAACGTGTAAATGAGTGTGATGGATTGGCATCTTCTACTCTTCGTTTGGGTGGTCGGTATGCAATGTCTGGTAAAAATGAATAAATGTAAGAGCAGGTTTAACAATATTTTAAATCATGAAAAACTCAGGTGTAGTGCATAACAAAAAAAAGACATGAGGTGCAGCACCAAAGTCAGTAGTCCTCCTACAAAAATGAGAACATGCTCCTTCTTTTGAGTCATGGTTAGGTTGGTTTGGTTTACTATGTTGTGTCATGTCAACCTTTGGAAATCCATGTATGAAATATCCTTAAGTAGTTTTAAACATAACTCTGGCCATACAGTCACTACAAATGACTGTGTTAAAATGTTTATGAATCTGTGTTTTAACTGCCTTTCCCAATAAAGATGATGGGTTCAAACACATTTAACATAAACGTTACTTTGTTATTGTTGTCGGTTACAAAGCTTTAGTGTCACTTTGTAAGTCACATAGACTACATTTAATTACCAATTTAAAAATTATCATAATTAATTTACTAATTTGAAAGCAGTCCTAAGACTGGCTTCACAAATGACTGATAAATAGATGCTGGGTTCTTTAGAAAAAAAGGCTATTTAAATGCTTTTTCATTAAGTGCATTAACATCACATCCTCAGGTGTGAATCTCTGTTAATGAACCTGTTAACTGAGTCGACTGGGGTTCTGTCTGGACCTGTTCCCTTTGTCATGCTTCACAGAAAGCTGCACAGCTGTCCAACTGAGTTTTTTTTTTAAACTCATAATTAGAAAACTCAACCAGTTTTATTTGATATAACACCCAATGTTTGAAAGCAAAAGATCAAAGATGGAGAAGCAAGTGTTGTGTGTTTTTCGGGGGAGCTACAGCTCTTTTTGTGCATGTCTTGATTGTCCTGTATCTTTTGCCCAATGGGAGGGGGATAAACAGTCTGTGACCTGGGCCGGTGGAGTCCTTGATAAATGATAATTTTGCTAGCCTGAGTTTTTCAGGACAAATGTAACTAACTGAGGTTCATTTAGCTGATATCACGTGATCAGTATGTACACATAACCATGGCTTAGGGACCTAGGCAACACGTTGGCATTGTGGGTAGAACTGTGGCAACACCAAAAAGGTCCTGGGTTTAATGATCAGGTGGAGCGGTCTGGATTCTTTCTTTGTTGAGTTTTGTTGGGATTTTGAAAAAGCTGCTAATTATACGTGGTCTTTCTGATTATGTAGAAGCTGCGAATTCGCATGTTTTTTTCAGAGTGTCACAGAGCATATTAATCTTTATAATTGTGGGGCCTTGAACAGTTGCTATCAAAGGTGGCAGTTCAACTCTTCACATGGGTGATTATTGTACGTGTTTACTTTATCAACTTTATCAAAATTGATATGATACCTTGTCAAAATAACATGTTAAAGTATTCTCAGCTGAGGGTACATTTTGTACCAGACTATGTTATTGGAGTCAGATGTTGTAAAAATGATGTATTGACGATAGATGGTGTAAACAACTGGAACGAGGCCATGAGAAAAAATGGACTGAAACAAAGAAATGGACTATGGGTGGTGGTGTGGATATTTAAGCCCTCACCTGGAGACATTCGAGGCTGCTATCTATCTATCTATCTATCTATCTATCTATCTATCTATCTATCTATCTATCTATCTATCTATCTATCCATCCATCCATCCATCCATCCATCCATCCATCCATCCATCCATCCATCCATCCATCCATCCATCCATCCATCCATCTAAAATACTCATTGTGATAGTATTAGGCTAACAGCAGATGGCGCCAGAGACCAACCTGTGCTTCTGAAGACATTGTTCGTCCATAGAGACGAACAAGTTCATGAATTTAGATTTTAACTTTAAATATATTATATTAAAAGTACATCACTATGCAAATTGATAACTGATAGATGGAAATCTAAGTGAAGTGTGTAAAATACTAAACCTAAAACAATATTTCTGCACTAAATTATCCCACATGAGCTGTAGCATGTTCAGGTCTCGTGCCTGAGCGTACGAACATCTGAGGATGTTTTTTTTGGTCATCCCATACAAGGTTCACTTTTCAATCCTAATTACGGTTTCATCTCACAGAGCCTCTGGCAGAGGTGTTGCTGTTGCCAGCATGCATTGTGAAACTAGCCTGTGAAAGTGTGAAAGAAAAAACTAGTAAAGGGAGAAGAAAAGTCCTGTCAGAGTTCATTATGTGTCCGGGAACAATGCTGAAAGCGGCAACGCAAGCTGCACCACCGCCGAGCTGCCATTAATCATGGCTGACAAGGAACTAGGGTTAAAGGTGGGAGAGTTGCCAGTGCTTCTGATAGTGATTATAGCCAGAGAAGGAAAACAGTCGTAGCAGCCCAGAACACTTTTGCATAGCATATGGACCGATGTTTCTATAATAAGGTCATATCCCTAACCTTAGAATCAAAACAATCCACCAAATCCAGATGGACAGCAGTGAGTTTTTCTTGCTGATTAAAAGTACATTTTCTGCATTAACTTTATGTGGAAATAACACGAGTAACCTTGAGTTGTACAACGACAAGAAAAATGACGGGCAACAAACCACAGACCTCCAAACTCACTGCAAATGCATTCTTAAAATGAGGTCAGAGCCGAAATTCGCCATTTAGTTTTGGCCTGCGAAATGGGCGTAGTTCCACTGGGAATAGAGAAATGAATCACCATTGTAGTCAAGTTAGCTATATACCCTTAATTTAGCAAGTTAGCTATATACCCTTAATTTAGCAAGTTAGCTATGGCTATTGCAGTTGAAGAATTTTTTCTGTCTTTGCTGGCTTGACTGAATCCCCCTATTGGGACATTAAATATGACATTTAGACCGACCTAACCATTATTTTGACTTATTGTATACCACAACTACTTAAAAATAATTGATTGTGATGGGTTGGCACAGTGGCACCGCAGGTAGTTTGGCTGTACCACAGCAACGAGTTCCAGTAACCTGGGTTTGAACCTTGCTTCCTGACACTGCCTGGGAGAATATTTGGATTTGTCCTTTGGGAACTTTGGTTTTCTTCCATCTTTAAACATTATAGAGAAAGTGCAGTGGAACAAATGATGTCTCCAAATTGCTTCTAGGTTCGAAAGAGAAAGCTATCGTGACCCTGATCAGAATAAAGCATTTATTGTAGATGGGCGAATGCATTTACAGTTGGTTTAGCCACACAGCTAAAATTTTAAATAGCTTACTAACCTGTGTGCCAGCAAAAATTTTGTATATTTACCCTACCAGATCACAAAAAATGTATCATCATGGTTTGCACTTAATCAGGAGGCTGATTAGATGGTGTAAATATCCTTATTGTTGCTGCTTTTTACTATTTATTTGTTGCTACTTTATAGGGACAGTGGTAGCCTAGTGGGTGGAGCTTTGGGCTATTAATCGGAAGATTGTCGATTCAAATCCAGGCTCTGCTATGCAACCACTATTGGGCCCTTGAGCAAGGCCCTTAACCCTGTCTGCTCTTTCTTTCTTTTTATTTCTGGGTGCAGGTTTAGCTCAACTTGGTCTACATGTAGGATGCTATCCAGTGTGGCCTTGTCCATTCTGCAAGTACAAATTCAGATCAGGGATATTTGTATTCTAGCTTTGGGCTATCAATTGGAAGGTTGTGGAATCAAATCCCAGGCTCTGCCATGCAGCCACTGTTGGGACCTTAACCCTCTTGGCTCCAGAGGAGCCATATGATGACTGACCCTGCACTCTGACCCCAGTTTACAAACATGCTGGGATATGTGGCCAAATAATTTAAGTGTACTGTACACATACTGTATATATGTATATATGACAAATAAAGGCGTTGTATTTTATTCTGCTGTCAGCATAACATTACTAATGTCAGAATCTATTTAGACTTGCTACACCAGAGATCAATCCTACTCGTTCCTATCAGAGTGATGAAGCGAATGCCCCGAGTATGACACTTTAAGTTTTATACCCTCGTCGGTTCTCGCTATCTGCCCGCACTGAATCATCTCCTTCGCAGTGCAGAGCCGCTCCTTGCTTCAGCATTTACCGACTTCTCCTCCTTTGAGGATAACCGAGAGCAGACCGAGAGGAACACAGAGAGAGAGAGAGTGCATAATGGACCCGTGACTGGAGGAGATTGAGGCGCTGTTAAGTGCTCGGCTTGAAAGCATGTCTGGCCTCATTAGCTGTCAGTTGTAACAATACTGAACTGGCAGTGAAGACAGGTTGGAGTCTCGTGGCCATAAATCACGGGCCGACAGCCCTCTGACAGGCTGGGAACTAGCACACATGCAGGCGCCTTTCTCGTTCTTCTCGTTCAGCACATTTGAAGAAAGAACTAACACACACCCACACACACATACACACACACACACACACACACACACATACGTTCACGATCTTTTGCGAGCACAGGCTTACTTAAAATAAGTTGTCAAAGATCTAGCTGTCGTACCTAAGCACCAGTTTTTAGATTAAAAATTGTTATGATGCGTTTAATTGTTTGCTTTAGTAGCTACACTTTTGTAAAAGCAAGTAAACCTAGGAACTAGAAACCTACCGGCTAGCATTGGCGGGTCACTGGGTCAAGCCCCACCACTGCCCAGCTGCCAGTTATGGTTCCTTGAGCAATGCCTTTATGCCTTAGTTGCTTAATTAGTGTGATTCCCATTTTTTTTCCCATTTACTGCCATTCATTTTTCAAATTTTCGAGATATCAACGCTGTTCCAACTCTTAATCGTCCATCCCATTGATTACACCGCGGCTTGTATACAATTATTTGGATATGCGCACCCGTTCAACCGCCACACCCATTTTTATACCCATTTTTGCCCCATTCACTTCCATTCATTTTTCAAAATTTTGAGATATCAACACCATTCCAACTCTAAACCGTCTGTCCCGTTGACGACACTGCGGCTTGTATACAGCTTTTGGATACACGCACCCGTTCACCTGCCACACCCGTTTTTATACCCAATTTTGCCCGATTTACTCCCATTCATTTTTCAAATGTTTGAGATATCAACACCATTCAAACTCTATATCATCCATCCCGTTGATGACACTTGTAAACAGATTTAAGGGAATCTGGAAGATCTCATTCCATGTAGGACAAGACCAAAAACACTGTTAAACTTAAGAGACCTTTGAGAGTTAAATATAGCCACACAGGATTGGGAGTCGTTTGGAAAACTGTTGCCACTTAACAGAATGGCAGCTGCATTCACTGTAGAAATCGAGGATATGTAAACATTGCATTTACAAACCCTGTTTCTGAAAAATCTGGGACATTTTCATAAGTGAAAACATTTCTTTGTAAAATCTTATTTTTTTTATTGCATTTTACAAAACGGCTTGGCTTCTAAAAAATGGGTTTGTACAACTGATAAGAAAGCCTAAAAAAGGTACAGATTTGTAGAAGAAACATCATGAGCTACGAGATCATGTGACTGTTTTTGGCTACGAGCGTACGAGTACCTTCGCTGTGGGTTTGAATTGCTGGAAGCACTAAGAGCTTTCATGTCATGTCAGTCTGCCTGTGCGCATTAGGTTGACAGACAGTAGCGCAGTGGGACTGGTGAGAAGGGTGCATGTCGAGGGGTGTTTTCAGGGAGGTTAAGGGGGAAAAGTGCAAGGCCTCCGGGTCATTAATCACGGCCTCTGACACTTCGAGGCAGGGGCCTTGGCCCCCCTGTGCATACAGCTGGGCCACACTGCTGGCACGGGAGATGCAAATCCTACGAACTTCTGTGCCTCTCGCGTTCTCTTTTTTGCTCATTCTTTGGATTTATTCATTCATTTAATCCATCTTTGACACCTTATATCCACTGATCACCTTCTTTGGTCCCCCTTGAGCACTCAAATTCATATCTAAACACCTAGAATTTTTATTTCCAGAGTACTACAGAGAAACCACTTCCATTGTCTTACTTTCTTCTTCTGTTTATCTTACTTTATTTCCTCGCTTGTGTTCCATCTATAAGTTCACCCAGATGAGTTCTACCTGATTCTGTCTTGATTTCCAGATTTACAACCCCAGGGACTGGATTTAAACTAAAAGCTTTAATAAAGAGTCCTTTATGTTCTGAGCAAGTCCTCTGGAGTCTGAGCAAGAAATAAAAAATAGGCTACAAGTCCCGGGAGAAGCAGCAGGACCCCAGTTGTCACGTGAAACATGAAATAAATCATATCATTCGGTGGCCCTGCCTAGCTTGGAGGTTTTTTATTTCTCAGATTTGTCATTCTTTATTTTTTTTAATAAAAAAAAAAATCCATCCAGCTTTCATTAGTTGGATATGATTACTACACTAAGGGAACCGTTTAACATCAGACAAACAACAGTGTGTTTGTTTAAAACGGTTTTCCATTCGGCATCAGACGAACTGGATGTCTGAACCAATCCAGCTCAGTTCGAGTGGAATAAGGATTGCTAGCAGGAATGCAAGGGTTTCAAAATACAAACTGTACCATTGAAAAGCGAGCGTAATTCCTATTTCTGCTCTTGTCCTCTTTTTTCCTTTTTTACAACAGGCTTCCCACTGTGAGCGTTTCCATAGCCTGATTGAATCAGACACATTCATTTGTACAGAGTACGAGGTCAAAAGGCTTGAGCAACCTGAGAAAGAGAAAAGATCGTAGTGATGTAAGGTTTCTCTGTGAGTTTAAGTGTTGTACTAGTGTTCTGAAGCTAACGTATATACAAAATAATTCATAGCCTGGAGACAGGATTGACAACAATGCATACAGTACGTATCCATGACTAAATACTGACTACACTATCCTTAGTGTACAAACCCCATTTCCAGCACATTTCTAGTTTTTATTCTCTTGAACCCCTATTTAACTGAATCCATCCACAAAATGGAAAAATAACCCAAATGGCAAATGTTTAATTAAGGTACAATAATACTGTGGCTAAAAATCCATTAACATAAAGAGGT
This sequence comes from Trichomycterus rosablanca, assembly GCF_030014385.1. Taxonomy (NCBI): domain Eukaryota; kingdom Metazoa; phylum Chordata; class Actinopteri; order Siluriformes; family Trichomycteridae; genus Trichomycterus; species Trichomycterus rosablanca. The sequence goes on along the minus strand of NC_086005.1, from coordinate 23,301,124 downwards.
GGCAAAATTAATTAATAACAGCCTTTCTATATATACAGTATATGGCAGTTGTAGCCTAGCGGTTACTAGGTACTGGTCTTGTAATCAAAAGGTCACTGGTTCAAGCCCCACCACTGCCAGGTTGTCACTGTTTGGCCCTTGAGCAAGGCCCTTAACCCTCAATTGCTTAGACAGTATACTGTCATGGTTCTGTAAGTTGCTTTGGATAAAAGTGTCTGCTAAAAGCCTAAAATGTAAATATATATAAATTAAGAGTTTAGCTCTGCTGTTGGGCCCTTAAGCAGGCTCTTAACCCTTTTGGTTCTGGGGTGCCGTACAATAGATGACTTTGCGTTTATACCCCAGCTTCCAAACAAGCTGTATATGTATATATGACAGGAAAAAATAGGACGTGTATATATAGATCTTCAAAAAGTTTCCGCACTTTTATATTTTGGTTGGAAACGGTGAGGGTGGGAGGAGTAGTAATTGGTCGTGTCTGAGAGACTGAGAGAGAGCTTATAGTCCAGATTTAGCGCCATCTGATTTTCACCTTTTTTGAACGCTCAAAGAAGCTTTAAGGGGAAGAAGATTTTCGAAAAGCAGCGGTGTGTCAGTGGCTACACGCTCAACCAAAAAAAAACTTTTGCTGATGGCATTAAAAAGTTGGTACAACGCTGGGAAATATCCATCAGAAGTTGATGGATAGAAGACTGTAGAAAAGCGAGAAGTCATTTGTTTTTGAAATTCTTAATAAATAAAGTTAAAAAAGTGTGGAAACTTTTGATGAACCCTCGTATATATACAGTATATACAAATCTAAATAGATCTAAAAATAAGATTTGCTAAGACCAGGTTTGTAGATGTGTGTTTCGACTGAACTGATTACTTGTGACACCACACACAAATGTTTAATAACATAATGGAAACGTTCACAGGTCCAGCAAGAACATCTAGCAAAATGGACAGTAACTAAATGACTTTAGCACTTTTGAAACATATGGACTGACTGAACACATTCATATTTCTTCACTCATAATGACCTGTAATTTCACCGTGGTTGAAAACACACATCGCAGTTTGTTCCACCTCTCTTTCACTCGTGCTCTCTGGCTGGGTTCTATTCTGTTATTTTACCGCAGTACGCTCAGACCCCACCTTCCTGCTGTTCAAACCACAGCAGTGCCACACACACAGGGCCTGCCATAAATCAATGGACAGGATCGTGTCTGCCAGTCAGACTAAACAAGAGCATTTGTGCTGCTTTGCACTCAGTCATTAATCATCTTGACAGTTTGAAAAACACATTTCCACTTTAATGACTGTATTTGGAGAATCACGTCTGCTTCCTCTCTTTGGATCGCTCCTGCCCTCTTTTTTCTCTCTGAAAGGAGCTATTTTCTTACCAAAAGGCTACAGGGGAAGGAGAGAAAGTGGGTGAAAGAAAAAACACAAGAGAGAAAGAGCCAGGCTTTTCTACTTTTAATAATTGCTGACAGCAAAGTAAATGATCGTGTACACAAACCACTGATTACTCACTTTACTTGCAGCGTATTTGTGTTATGTAAGAATTCTTACAGCAGGTTGTCATTGAAAATTTGCAGTTTGTGGTGAGTGTTTTGCATGGAAACATCTGGTGTTCATAAAATATGTTTACAAAATTTTGCTTAGGAAATGCTACCTTTGTTAACAGGTAATATTTCAGACCTAGTACAAATTATTATAATGAAATGTCGAGACATGCTTTACATTAGTTTAGAAGACTATTATTATTAATAGTATTAGTATTACTAATTATTATTAATTTATTAGTATTAATAAATTTAATTGTTGTTTACTTTTGTGATTTTTACTAATTATTGACAAACAGGTGGAAAAGGCAAGGGAGGCAAATGGGCAACACATTTCCAAAGCTTTTTCTTCCAAAGTGTATGTGCAGGACTTGAGCTGGTGTTTCAACCAATGCTCATATTTTGACAATACTATCTACATGTTGCAACAGAAATCTAGATAAGTTTTAGTAAGCCTGTGCCCACCATAGTCTCAGAATTCAATTCCCCATTTCCCCCTCAGTTTTCCTCCCAATCTAGTCAAATCCAATTACCGAATTGCATTATGCTTCCTCTCTACTGATGTTGACCTCCATTCTGACTGAGGAGAGCTGTGACCAACACATGCCCCCCCGACACGTGTGCAGTAGCCGACTGCATCTTTTCACCTGCACAAGATGAGTTTATATAAGTGTCACACCCTAATCCCATTATCCCTCGTCTCTGTGCAGGCGCCATCAATCAGCCAGCAGAGGTCATAATTGCATCAGTTATGAGGATTCCCCTTCCTACAAACGAGCCAATAATTGTTTGTGTAGGCGCCCAGCCTACCAGTAGCAGAGCTGAGATTAGAACCGAGGAGTTTGAGATGTCAACTCGATGTGTCAACTGTGTGCTAGCGTGTTTTACCGCTGTGCCACCTGAGCGCCTTTAATTTTTTTGGGAGGGTGAGAGTAGTATTCATTACTAAAGGACAGAAGAGAACGATTAGTATATATATAAGCAATCAGTTAGGATGTGGGAGGAGTTTCAGCCATGTCTCTACCAAGTGTACTCTATTTCATAACTCCATCTGTTAATAATGATTTTGTGATTTGTTAGTCATCTCCAATTGGGAGATCGTGTTGACATCCACTCACGATTTTGAAATCCACATGGTGCTTGTATAACTCACTGCGCTGGCACTCGTGCACTCACTCATCTGAGCTGAAAAACAATGAAATCATCGCCTCTGTTTTCTCCAAAATAACACAAACATATGTGCTGTGAGGCAGTTGACTGAAGACCAACTCTCAAACCATAGGGGAACGAGCATCTGGGCTCGCTCGCGTCCGTGAAAATGGGCCGAATAAAGTGTGAGGAATGTTAGAACGAGGCCACGAGATGAACAGAGCCCCTTTCGGTCAGCCACGACGCTGCCAAAGCACGTTTCTTCTCGAGCATCTTGCGCGTGACGCATACGAGCTGACAAGTCAGCAGCATTCCCTCCAAGCGCAGGCAGATCTAAACCAGCTGGGGCCATGCATATTAGCGGTCTGCCATAATTGCCATTGCCCTTTCGTAGACCGCCGAGGCCTGGCCTGTCTACATTGTTGCATGTCACAAGACAGCCAGAGGGGAACCGCGGACGGAGCGGGCTTTTATGCAAACATGTACAGGACAGGTTAATTTACTGTGGCGTTGGGGCAGTTCAATAAAAAAATACAGTAATAGACCGGGATGGTCTGAATACGGTTGTTTGATCAGGGGTCTCTTGCTTGGTGTACTTTTTTATATCCCTGGCTTGCGGCAAGCTGAACTTTCTGTTTTTTCCTCAGCCTCTGGGTATGAGTGGGTGAACTGGACCGCTTGATGGATTTACAACTTTGTTCCAATGTGGACAATGTCTGTAGGCATCTCCTCATTCAGACCACTTTAAAGAGACACATTTAAAGAGAGGGGGAGGCAAAACCCCATGTCTTCTAAGGGAATGTCTGAATATTTTAACCCACTAAGAAGAAAACACAGCCTCTTGCAACAGTAGTTCTGCACAGTTATATATCTTTTCTTTTTCTTTTTGTTCATTAGTAGAGCTATTTCGACAGAATGTGGCGCTATCCCAGCGTTGACAATAACCTCTGTCTTAGTACGTGCATTTGGAAATGTTTACGCTGTTTTAGAATCAGGGAAAGACTTTTTAGCAAGGCAGATGTGCTGCAGTCCCTTCATTTTACGCTGTTGTGATTCTTCGTGGTGTGAAGTGCAAAAACTTCCTCTGCAGCAGTACCAGCATCTTCTGTTTTACCCGGTCTTTACCTGACAAACTCTTTCCTTCCTTCCTTTCCTTCCTTTTTTTTTTTTGGTGATTTAGAAATGTTTTAGGTCTGAAAAACAGGACGTACGGTCACCCTATGAATAGTTCCAATGACAGCTGTATATTAAAGCATATTTCAAAATGGTGATGCCATGAATGGTATATTAATTTCCCATAATAATTAGTGTGCGAGTGAGATTTAGGACACTGTACAGTACATCTGCCCCAAGCACGATCATCCTTGCTGCCATTATAATATCTGAGCAAACCTTATTGCTTATTAAGATGACCCGTGGCAAATTCTAACCTCTCCATTCGGTTCATAATAAGAAGGAATAATAATTTCTTAATTTAACTTACACTGACTGCAAAAGTAGATGAAATTAAGTAAGTTTGGCTGCTTTTGTTTCAAAGGGTGACTCTTCTAAACTGCATCAATCCACCTGTCTAGATCACCTATCCAATCATTCCAAGGCTTCAGGATCCTGTTTATATAGAAGCATAGACCAGGCTTAAGAAACACCAGGCTTGAAGGGTGACAGAACGGTGACTCCAAACTCAGTCATCATTAATCACTGGCCCTTGTCAGTTGTCCACCCACTGGTGGCCTCACACCTCCATCACTTCTAATTTACCCTCGGTGTGGGGGAAGGCCATTTAACTGATGAGTGTACGTGGATCTCTGCTCTTTATTCTGTGTTTATGTGTCTTCTGTTCATATATCAATGGTATGGATCGAAATGCTAGTTTCTAGAATGAAAGATGTACTTGTAACAAAAATGTTTTAACTGAATTCATAATTAAAGAGTTGTTCAGGGGTTAAGGTACTGGTCTAGTTAGTTATCAGAAAGTTGCCATTCAACCCCCAGCCATCAAGTTGCCACTTTTGGTCCACTGTTGGGACATCTGTAAGTCGCTTTGAATAAAAGTGTCTTCTAATGTAAGTATGTCACAAACTGCTGATCTCCTGGGATTTTTGCACAACAGTGGTACAGAATGGTATAAACAAATCAACAAAAAAAAGCTACAACAGAAGAGAACCACATTGTTTTTTAATCCTGTCAGACAGGACGTGCTGTACCATCTTGATCCGAAGAAATCACAGCAAAGTTTCGTCAAATCAGGCAACATTTGTCCTTCAACTGTCCGTTTTTTCCCTCAAATGTCTGGTTGTGAAAACTACAGCCACGGATTCCTGTTTCCTGAAAACCTAGTGAGCTCTCTACATAGTCAGCATTTCACGTCATCCTATGCATTTCAAAGGGGAAGACTATTTAAATTCTTAGATACCTCAAAATGCTGCCTACTGAGGTGCCTTAATTCTAAGTGATAATTTGACTGAATAATGAGGGAGCATCTGATGCTTCCTTAGCGTTAAAGGCAATCCCAGCATTCAGTGTGGCACTTTTCTCACAAAAAATGACAAATATGGCGGATGAATGCGAAACAACTTCTTTTCAAATGTAAATACATTGATTCTCATTGATTTTTAATTTGTATAAAGGTGTACAAGTGTAACTTATCTGCAAATTCAGGCTTGTCAGTGAAAAATTAACCATGTTAGCTGGCTTGCTAGTGGGTTGTGCCACCTACTCCCATTGGTTTGAATGGCCTGAGGCTAACTGTGTTATCTTAGTAAGCGAAAACTGTGGTGATGTAATTGCCGTAATAGCTGTCCTGTCTAAGTAGTGTGTCTAAATAATCAGCCTTATAAGTTCAATGTCTTATTAGAATCCTCACTACTTAGGCAGCTCACTAGGTTTTTAGACAGACCTAATGTGTTTTGCATTTTGAGATGCTATTCTACTCACTAAGGTCATACAGAGTGGTTAGTGGAGATACTGTAGCTGTCCTTTCAGCTTAAGTTAGGCATTTATGCTTTCAGAACTGCTGCTCACTGGATGTTTTTTTGTTTTGTTTTGTATATTGGTGTGTCTAGCCAAGTAGTTAAAAACATTGAACATTTATTTATGTCACGCTACCTTGTGTCTCCCAGTCACTTAGCCACCTTCCGCCAATCCTGAATCGCTACATCATCCTGTGTGTCATTCTGTCTGTGTATTTATACGTGTTGCTTCGGTTCTTGTATTTTGTGAGTTATTGTACTTACTTGTTTGTGCATACCGAGCGTTCCTGTGTTTACAACCCATTCCTGTTTTGTTGTATTGTGTGCTTTACCGGTTTTAAACTCTGCCTGTTCATCAACTGATTATCTGATTCTTTATCTTAGTCTGACAATTTATAGCACCTGTACATTAGACTATTTTTAGCAGTCGATATGTATTTTTGATTCGTATATCATTGTAAACAGTACAGAAATATACTGAAAATAAATTCCCAAGCCAATTTAAGATTTTTACATAATCCTTTGATATATACTACAGCATTGGTTTATATTCCTTATGTAACGTTCATGAAGGTACAATGAAGACCTAATGTAGCCAAAGTAGGCACTGAGTTACCGAACTTTTTACGTTTCCAATAAACTACCAAACCAAATTTGATTATTTATACACAAAATTTAACAAAAGACCCGGTTGCTTTTTTATCTGCTAATTTAAGAAAGGCCAGTTTAGCCAAACAGTGGGCAACCGTGGACATCTCGAAAATCTGTGTCCATAGCTAACACCATTAGACCGTCAGACTCCACAGACACAAACCAGTCCATCTTTCCTGTCTACATCCAGGCAACAGTGATGTATCTCTCCTCAGCGTGAGCAGCAGGGATGACAGAAATAGAGTGTGGGTGTTGACTCCTGCCATGGCTGGGAGCTAGGCGAGAGAGATAGATGGACAGAGTGATTGATGAGAAGCGAATCAGGAAGAAAGAGAAGATGGATCAGATGACAACGTGATGGACGAGGTACAGCAAAATGGAAAGCAGCACCCGCTATTTATCTTTCCCCCGAGAGGGGACCTCTGCTCTGGAAATTTCATCTACCGCACCTTTTTATTCATTAAGGACGTGCGGTCATTACTCGGCATGTCGTGTCAGCTCAGATCTGTTCTGTTAACTCTGTGTTAGCTGAATAAAAGCTCGTAATAAGTGACATACATTCGAGGCACATGTAAATGAAGGTAGGAGAGCTAGCAGCTGAAATAATAAGAATATGCGCCTTGACCTTATTTTATTTATTTGAAGTCAGTGTGGAGTGTTGGCGCTCGTGGCAGGCTAATCATTTGTGACAAGTGAGAAGGATGACTCGCTCATCTAGCAGTTTGTCCCTTTGCATCCATCCAAGAGCACCACTTACTGAGCATTAGGGACAGTAATAGTGATGTGCAGTAGTAGGAACAGTGAGTAGAGACATATCCACCAATCTGCCCAGAACCCATAGAGACACAATGCATTTTTACGAGGCAGAATTAGTAATAAGTAAGTAAGAGACTTATTTAAAATGGTCACAGATAAGTTTAAATAGGAATGTAACCAGAATCCGGGCCTCCCGGCAGTAGAGCACTGTAACCTTGTAATCTAGCCGTGTCTGTGTGAGTGATGGTACACAGATCTTAAAATGACATACCAAATTGACAGGTCCCATTGTTCTACCCTGAAAAAGTATTATCGCTAGTCAAACCGGCAAGGTGAACCATGGCAAGAGTATAGCATAACAACAATTTCAAGGTTTTCCTAGGGCATGATCTTGGAACTGACTCCATGAACAGTCAAACTGACAAGATAGTCAACGGACGGTCAACAGTTTTGCCCCTTATGACTGTGTCATAAATTGTACATTTCCGCATTTTTTTAAAACTCTATTTATTAAGCATTGCAAAAACAAATGACATCACTTTTCTACATAGTCATCGTCCGAGGCATTTTCCCCCGATGCATTGCCACTGATGCACCGCTGCTTTCACATCATCATCACATGAAAATCTTCTTCCCCCTAAAGCTTCTTTGAGCGTCCGAAAAGGTGGAAATCAGATGGCCCTAAATCCGGACTTTAAGCGTTTCTCACCGTTTCCAAGCAAAATATAAAAGTGCGGAAACTTTTTGAAGATCCATCACACTTTACTGACTACAGAGAGATGATCATGTGAGTAGAGAAGCATACTTTTCCATTGATCAAAATGAACTCACATACATCAAACATTGTCAGCACACTACACCACAGAAAGGTCTGTTACACTTTATTGCCATATGATTGCTAGGACCGCCTCATATTGCATATTGCGCCTTATATTTCATATGCTACGCGAATGAATTAGGTCGTGAATTAGTTAGGGCCTTACCCATAACAGAAGCAAAGGTGGGCGAATTATCAGTGGACAATAAAGAAGAAGCCAACAGACCTGAACATGCCCAGGCAGAAACAACTCCAGCTCCAATGTGAAACCTGAAAGGCCAGACGGCTTCCTTTAGGGACTAAAGGTGACTTACACCACAGCGTTAATCTGTTAATTATACAAGTGATTCATGGGAGTGAAATGACTCTGTGTAATTAAATTTAATTGAACTGTCTGCAGCACAGCACTCCTCCAGGATTAATTACAGAGCACACAAGAGGACATAAATTGTCCAAAAAACATGTAGGAATGGAAAGTGGAATAGCACGAGGGAAACAATAAGCTTTAAAGCAAATGTTTGCATAACCATAAATCCGGCTATGTCAGTTGACACCTGCTGTCACTCTGCGGTGAGTAACCAAAACGAATGTGCACAAAAGTGTCATTACAGGCATAAATAGTCGTTAAAAACAGCACAGCTCAGATTATTATACTGTGGATGCGCATTAAGCATGAAAGAGAAATTCACAGATCTTTGACTAAATATAGAGGACAGATATTTATAATAACGCTTTCAGATCTGTCACAGTCTGGGAATCTACAGTATATACAGTACATGCTGAGGTGGCCTAGTTTACTTTGATATTGCATCTAGACAGAGAGAAACATCTAAACGACTATAAAAAGGGGTTCATCATTGGGACACAGATGGCAGGCGTTTATGGCATTACAGGTACACACCAAGAGAACAGTACAGGACTAAATGGTTGAGCCGGGTGAGCGGGTATGATGAGTAAGGTTCTACCTAATCGCGCCACAGACGTTTCCTGTGTTATATGCAATTTGCTGTGAAATTCAAAATTTAAGGTTTGTGTTTAGCGATTTAACATTTTTCATTTGCATAGCATTCAAGTGCCTCATGTTTACTGGCTACTCTGGTTAAGGCGGTCCTAGAGTAACCAAGCGTCTTTAGAGTTTGTTAAGTTTATAAAATAAGAAATAAACTGTACATAGACAAACTATCAGAAGCATATCACTAGGTGCAGCACAGACTACACAGTGATGATCACGTGTGTAGAGAAGCACACTTTCCCACCGATTATGGAATAAATTTGACTGAAATATCATCTTAATTTTTTATTTTATTTTTAACGTTAGAGAGAAAATGTATTTAAGATGTGGTTTAATGCTTAAACATTCAGTTAAGATTTAGAAGTTGAAGTTGTTTCAGTAGATCTTTAAAGAACTGCATTTGCCACCACACTGAAAGTACTTTCTTGGCTAAACTGCAATGCTCAATCAGTGCGTCATGACACGAGACAGAACTAGACAACTCAGGGTGAAAGGAAAAGACTGTTCGGGCAAGTGGATCAATACTGCACTTCCTGTCACAGTCTCAAGAGACTTGCCTTATAAAGATAGCACTGAACCAACCTAAAACTATTTTGATAAGAGCTTTGCTTTGAGTAATGCTTACCATTATATTGTTTTATTTTGTAATGCTACAGTACTACCACAAGTATACAACAAAGAACTAAATGACAAACGCAGGGCATGCTTAAACCCAGTTATGCAGACTGCACATGTAACATGGACTTTTTTCTTATTATTATTTGCAATACACAGTTTGACTTTCTATTTCTATTTTCCTTCTTCTCCCAATGTAATTGTATCTAATTACCCTGGTTATATTTGTCCCCCACTGCAGCAGACTCCTACCCTGGTCGAGAAGGACATACCTATCATACGCCCCCATTTGACACGTGCGCAGTAGCCGAATAGCGGGTTCACACAGGGATCAGTATGGCATATGGAGAGCCACACACTGCTCCCTGTTATCCCGTCTCTGTGCACATCAACCAGCCAGCAGAGGCCGTAATTGCAGCAGTGATGAGGAATCCCTTCTGCCTTCCCACCCAGCAGACGTTACCAATGTCTGGGGGCCTTGAAAGTCATTTTTAGTGCCATAAAAATATGCACACATAAAAGGAATGCTATTTGAAGGCTTTATTATGTTTACTACAAATCCCACCCCCATGCAATACATAAAGAACTAATATTTTACTAAAGAACTATAATAACAACATTTATTTAGTCACCTTATAATATTAGACTTGCTTGCCTGATTTGCCATTAATCTTGAGCTTATATTATTACTGTTTTTATTATTTTTGTTTAAATCTGCTGTTAAACCTTAACAAATAACATAACCTTTAACTACTTTTTACTATTAAAGCTCTGAGAAGTAACTTTGTGTGAGTAGTTGTGTACAATCTTAAAAAAAATCTTAAAAATAACATTTACATGACTATGTGAAATAAATAGTCATATGAATTGTTTATACCTGCCATAAAAATAATTTAAACTTGCTAAAGATCCAGCATCATTCAGTCATAAGATGATCTACTTTATCATGACCCTATTTTTGTTGGCTTATAGACAATAGTTTGTTGTTGTCATGCCTCAACTAAGGAAAAACCTGGCAACCCTGAAGGTGTGTTTTTCCATTTATGTAAAATAGCTGCTTCAAAAAAATATTTTTTTTCTCACTTTGCTAACTTGTTTCCTTTAATTTTGTCCAAGGCTTATATAATAAAAAATAAGGCATTGATTTTCTTTAATTAAACAAAAACCCTTAGGAGCTAAATAAAGACATACACAAGTATATAGTTTAAATATAACCATTTCATTTATTTAACAAAATTATAACTTCAAAGTTGGACAGCTCTGCCATCACTATAATTCTTTTATTTCATCGAAGCGGCACCTTAACCAGCCTAGTAATTTCAACTGTACAAAAAATATTACAGCTCTTTATTACATTTATTTATAAGCTGTTCAAATAAAAAGAAGCATTTGGAAAGCATAAAGTTTTACACATTCACTTTGACATGCACATTCATACTGCACAGACAAACTAAACAGAATCAGACAGGATGATTTTATAAAAAAACTGAAGCTTGAGTTTTTGCAGCATATTGTGTACAAATAAAAGGCAGAGAGAGTTAGAATGAAATGAAACTAAGAATAAAATGAATTCATATTTTTTCTCTGTATTTGTGAAAGTAAACAGGTATGTGCGGATTAAAAACGGAAAAGTCAGGCGCTTGTTAGAAAATAAATACAATTCTGTTTGAAAACTGCATCAAGTCTCACACCATTTAAAGCTTGCATGCACCCTGCACACCCATAAAAAAGTCTCAGGATATTTATTTCGCTCTGCATTTTTGCTTATTCAGTTCAGTCATTCCCATCGGAATATCCTACCAGTTATCAGTTTTCATGCAAGTGCCCTGATGTCCAGGCTTCATAATGCACTGAGTCTTATTGGTAACCGAGGGCTGAGGTAGATCCCAGTCTCTGGCTGTAGAGGGCATAGTGGGAATAATATGGCACAGAGGCTGGTAAAGAGTGCATGGGTAACGTGGGTGCTGTAGGCAGTGGCATTTTGCTATAAGGATGGTAACGTGACAGTCCCAAACTTGGAGGCCCCCTTAGGGAGTAGGAACTGGGTAAGGACGCAGGACTGCTCTGAGGCGGCAAGTGGAGGTGGCACGAAGAGGATGACGGAGGGTATGAAGGCAGGAGCTTTCCGTCCACACCTGGCAGAGAGGTGTGCGTACGAAGATGGGCTAAAAGTTCATCAGAGGTGGTGAAGCGCTTATCGCAAGGCCCGCTCGCTGAAACCCAGTTGCAGGCATGCGGTAGAGGCTCATTGGGAAGCATGAAGCCATACGTATAAAGCGGGTGAGAGAGGGATGGTGTGATGCTGGAAGACAAAGAGCTCTGGTGGAGCGAGTGCAGCGAAGGATGACCGGGATAAACCAATGGAAATCCAGACTTTAGCGAAGAGGAAGGGTCGTGAACACATGTTCCACAGTTGCCACCCAGATGAGGGGCATTTGGGTAGCTTAAGCAGTATGGGTCCCGACACAAGCCCTGCATGAATGAGGGCGGAGATGCTCCAGTGAGTGGGCTTGAGCTTGGGTGTTTTCCAACTCCAGCACCACCTAGGCTAGACTTAGTGTGGTCCAAGCCAGGAACAAACTGTCCATGATAGCCGGCGTAACTGCCCACTATAGAGCCGTGGTAGCCCATACTGGATGATGGAAGAGAGAAAACAGGGTGGCTGGATTTGAAGGGAGAAATAGAAACAGGCCCCAGTCCTCCAGGCTGAGATGGCTGCGAGTCTGATTTGTTCTCGTTATTTGGGCTGCTGTCCGAACTTGAGCCGCTGGAGTTTGTACTCGCTCTGGCATGGCTTGAGTTGGCCAACTGGGGACTTTCTGGACTCATCTTACTCGACTCTGTGTCCTTCTTTACGCTGCCGTTACTATCGGAGTGTGCCATCTCAGTGGTTTTGCTCTCACCGTTGGCAGTCTGCGAATGTCCAGCGGGACGCCCTACACTCGGAGAAAGAGTGTGCCTTTGTGCCTGAGTCAGCGAAGGTGAGCCCACTCGAGAGCTCGGAGAAACGGTGCGAGTGTGCTGAGGCTGACAGCTCGACGTGCCGTTGCTGCCACTACCTCCACCCATGGAAAGACAAAAGCCAGTCTTGTTAGTGGTGCCGCTGGTGTTACTCCCATCCCTCTGGCTGTCCGCACCAGTTTTAGAGTAAGGCTTAAAACTGGATTTGTCGTCCGGCGGTGGCCGCTGCTCCCCGAGCTTCAGGGTCGAGGAGGTGGTCCGGGTTGAGTCTTTTTCTCCAAGTCCACTTGAAGTGATAGAGGCCAGTTTGGAGGACGATGGGGGATCTGGTTTGCCGATCTGAGAACATGTCTGAGCCAATAGGGCTAATGGACTCTTCTTAGCATCCAGCTGGAACAGAAATAAAAAATGTCAGTCATTACAGTGAAAGAAAAGGCTGAATTTTTAATTTCATCATATTATTTAATACAGTGTTGACATTCGGCGGAGATCAATAGGGGTTAAAAGGTAGAATTCAGCCTACAGCGATATACTAATAAAAATTATTCTAAAAGGTTTTAAGCTTTATCCACTTCAAAGGTTTTAGGGAATGTAAGTGGCCATTATTGTCTCTTCAGAAAACCAAACAAAATGATAACGGTGGACAGAATAATATAATAAAATCTGAGAAACTCTAACCCTCCTAAACTCTAATACAGATTTATCCACTTTTCCAATAAAACCACAATACAAAAATATATGCTCATAGGATACAATATTTTAATTCAATAAAATCTATTTATTTTGATCTCAAATCTACAATTAACCATGAATTTAATATAAATTGTATATAATATTTTCTGTATGTATATATTTAACTTTAAAATGAAGCACAACAGCACAATCAACAACACTAATAACAACATGCATTTTTCCTTAATGTAAATAACACTAGTTCTATTAAAAACAAGGATTTTATAATGCAGTTGTTAACACTGTAATAAAGGATACAACAACATAGAAAAAATATTGCGTTTAATTATGATGTATTTTGATATGAAGAGTTTAAACCCTGTATATTGCAACAACAACATTAAGGAGAATTTTTGTAATAATAGTAATGCACACATTACATAATAATGGGGACAGCACATATAAAGATATTTTTTACTTATTATTGTTATTATTATTATTATTATTGCTGTTCTTTATTATTTAAGTGTAGTTATTTCTCTTTTTTTAAATCCACTGTACAATATCTCATGATTAATATTATATTATTCATACTATTTTTAATACTATACCCTATACTTGTAATGAATACATGTTGTAATTGTATGTTGAATCTATTTATATATTAGTTTAGAATTGTTTTAATGGAATGAATGTTTTAATGTTTATTTTAAAAATACAGAATACGTTTTAATTTGATATTTGTATATACTGTATGGTCATTACATAGACATTATATTATACATTATAAGTTTGGACACAAGTTTATCCCATCCCATGCTTTTAAAACGATGTGAAAGTGTATTTATTACTTTTATAGTTTTACTTTTACAGTTTTTTTTTTTTTTTTAGCAGTAAATAGTAAATAAGGAAACATTTAAAAAGATATGTTGGGATAAGTTTGGTAATTTGTAGTTGTGCCACCTGACATATTTCAATCATCACTAATCTCCCAATATATCACTGTATATCTAAAAATACATACAGGACACATATTTAGTTCAACCGAGCCACAGAAACGCATGAAAACGATCCAATTTCTTATATTATACAATATAAATATTAAATATATAATCTCTAATAAAGTAAATAAAGCAATGTAATAAAGATTAGGATCCCGTACCTCGATGCTGATGGGAGCCGAGCTGAGGGGCTGCAGGTACTCCGGGTGCAGTAAATGGCCCGAGTGCGCGGTCAGCATCTTCACTATTTTAATAGGGAGTCGCTTGGCCTGACGGACGGGATCAGACGGATCTAATGAAACCCTGGACGTGGAGGTATTTATAATTCCAGTGAGTCTTCTGTAGGTGAAGTTACCGGGTGTTTTACCGGAGCTCGGGCTGTTGTGTAGAGCTGAAAGTGCAGATCCGCTCACAGTGTGGTTCATTTGAGACTGAGCGATCACACTGGACACATTCTGATGCTGAAGTAACAATCACTGGCTGATCGGAGAGTCCATAATAGCACTTTTAAAATAATCCAATGACCCAAACTGGGAAAAACAGGATTTTCAGGGCTGACAGATTTACTCCAGAAGCGACCATGTTCAGAGTCAGACTCCGATTATCTTCGGGCGATGTGACTTTCATCCACAGCGTCACACAGAGAAAAATCAGTATTTATTACTCTGAGATGCTCCTGTATCACAGATAGATTTTCTTCTTTATAAAGGAAACAAGAAAGTCCACAATTCCACCAAAAAACCAGCAGCGCGAGCGCGTCAGTCCAGCACGTGCGCTCCCTTCTGTCTCGTGCACTTCAGCTCAGCGAAAGGCAGAAAGACCTCTAAAGTCCGCACACAGCCGACCAATCAGCGTCGCCTGCATAGCCAATGAGAAGGGGTGGTGTGAAGGGGCGGGGTTATCAGAACCGACCACGCCCAGTGATCATTCTTCATATTCGTGTTCATTACTTTGAACAGTGGCAGCCATGCTCTTCAAAGTCATTCTACTGTACCTCAGCATCTCATCTCACCCTAGTGTAATAAATGATGTCTTACCTGGTTCAGGATCTCCAGCACGATGATAATGATGTCACCGGGGTAGAGGAGAGAGAGAGAGAGAGAGACAGGGCGCTCATTTCCAACAGAGGATCACTCCTCGCGCCTAGCCGTAAATTGGGCCATAAATCCAAAACCAACTCCAGAGATCTCTGAAATTTGTAATATTCTAGGTCTTTAAATATAGCCTGGGATGGAAAAAATCATTCAGGAGAATAGGCCAGCACACTCATATCCCTGTTACAATATTTTTCTAAGTCATCCTAGGAGAAGTGTTTTAGTCGGCAACGTTTAATAAGCTGGATCTGAAACATTCATTCATCTTTAGCAGCCACCGTGTTATCCTGCTAATGGCTACAGTAAAAAAAAGTTTTAAAAAAACATTGTGAATGGCAGGAAAAGACCAGTGGCATGGTACTTCACTATGTCACTATGGAAAATTTAAAATAGCCAATTTAAAAGAGCACACAGGTAGTAAAGACTTTTGGTGTGATCAAATCCAGGTCCACAGAAGTGTGTGTGGCAACCACAATACCTGCTATAGTATTACGCCACCCAACAGGTGTTTGACAAACATTAGTGTTTTAATTTATTAATTAAAAAATACCACAAACAAGAAATGTTTTAGTTTACATGTCCATGCAGACAAGTCAAGGAAATTCAATTGAATAATTTTACTAAATAAATGTTGTATAAAGGTGCTTCTATCAAACTAGCCCACGACTGTTGAGATTATAGTTTGAATCTCAGTGGTGCCATGATTGGCTTTGTCTGAGAGTGGCTGAAACCCTGTGATGGACTGGTGGTTCAGGGTCTTCCTGCCTTGCACCCAGTGTTTCCCACTGAAAATGGACCCACCTCATCCATGACCAGCATACAGCGGTTCATGAAAATGAAATGTTGTATTAACCATAAACATTTATACTCACTTGTGCTATTTTACATTAGGCTTATAATGAAGGCAAGTTCAATTTTTTTTGTCATTTGAAGCTTACAATATGCATTTATTATGGTAAATGATCATACCATGTTTTTTTTTACTGTTGAGAAATAGTAACAAAAACACCAAAATACTAATTGTGGTAATAATGGTGGTTATTTCACTGTAAAACTAATTACTTTGAATTTCTCTGACCCACCTGATAGTGTACAACCAAATACTTCAGAGACAATACCTATATAACTAATATTTATAAATGCCTTATGTGTTTTCCTTGTTTTCACTCTGTAAGTAAATTAAATATAATTTCCTAGTGCCCTCTGGAATAAATTTTTCAGTGACTAAAACCCAGTAATAAAACAAGAAGGGCTCAGTAGTTCAGCCTGTAAAAGTGGAATGTTAATAACTTTATTGCATTGCCGCTTCTGACTGATTTAGCAACGAGCTAATTTTGTTAACCTAATTACACAATGAATTGGTTAAAGAGCTTAAAAATTACGCCTGACAAGCGCTATTAGCGGTAGCCTGAAATAGTCACAGCTGGAGAGGCTTTGAAGCCGGGAATCCTCGTGCCATCGGAGAAATGTAGGCCTATTCATCATAAGCCGTGAGCTCTATTCTGCAAATAGGAATGATGGATTAGATTTTTGCTTCCCCTCTTGGTTATAAACTGGGACAGATAGATTATTCACTGGTAAAAGGACTGATTTATTAATATCACGCATGTGTGTCGCCTACATGTTATATCAGAAACACTGATGTTTATGTTAAACAACTACAATGGTTTGCAATTGTGTTGTTGTGTTAAATAGTTATGGTTAAACGTGAGGTAATGTTTAATGTAGTATTGTTCTGGAAGCTTTACTCCAGGTTGACCCCTGTCAGACATTACTGGAGGTTTAGCCGAGGTCAGCGCTGTGATAAGGAGATTGCTGGGACAACAGTCTCAGCAGAAAGGTCAGGGGTTAAATCACAGAGCTGTTGTGATCAGACACAGATGTTTGGTCTGTAGTTTTTATGCTTTAATCTCCATGAATCTTTTTATGCAAAATAAAAAAAATCATAAACATTTCTTCTCTTAGTCAAACGTCACTCAGTAATGGCTAAAACACTCCCAGCAGTCTACAAATTGGGAATGGATTTTTTTTTCCATTTAATAATACTATATTGTCAAAAGTATGTGGACACTTCTTAATAATTAAATTTAGCTGTTTGCCAACAGGTATATTAACAGCTGGTAGATGTGTGCTGCCCAGCATGGAACTTGGGTTTGATCCTTGTCTCTGGGTATATTCTCTAAGAACTCCACTTTCCTCCTACTTGCCAAAATATGTGGTAGGGTGGTAAAGTGGCTTCTATGAATTGCCACTATGAAAGGAGAAGCAAGCAAATCAGTGATTGTGTGGTGCCCTGTGATAGACTAGTGCTTTGTCTAAGCTAAGCTATATCTCTGCCTTGTACCAAATGGTTTATGATGGTGAAGACCCACTGTCCTGGTTCCACTGACCAGGATGACACAATTTGTAAAATATGAGTGATTGCCACTTGCATTTCATCTAGTCAAACTGTCTTTATGAGTATACTGGTTTAATACCATGACTTACAAAAAGACACATACATTCATCCAGTATATATTTAGAATATTTAGAATTGAGTGTTTATTGTAAAAATTGAGCTATGACTGTATTTTGGGCATCTGGAATACGATTTTAATTCCTTCATTGCCCATATATCTTATTCTTCTTTCTACCAGAAGATAGACATGGTTGATATGGTTGTGTTCTTGGCTGTATTGTGAGTGGGAATGTTACCAGCAGATGACCTCACCATGGGTTCATGACCTCAGATATGCACTGCTTTATCAGCCCGACCGAATCCTCTGAATCTACGGAATGCTAATTTTACCATTTCTTGCTTTAACTTGTTCCTGTGTCTCGCACGTCACATCTGAGTTATTTTTTAAACTTGTAGCGGTAGAATCCGGACATGATTTACAATCGAGAGTGCTGTGTTTTCAGAGCAATCTAGATGACTGAAGGCTCTGGAGTTGAGTTGAAAGGCTTGAGAAACAAGCAGAGAGGAGGAGACCTCTGTAGGAGAAAAAGACAGAGGGAATAAAAAGCCAGCAGGAGGGAGGAAAGTCGAATGGCCGCTGAGAGAAAAGGCCTGAGAAGGGGTGTGGTAGGAACAATAGGGAACCGCTATGGGACATTTCATGGGTCGCCTTGAAGTTGCTCGTCAACAGATGTGTCACCGTGTTAATGACTGATTGCCGTTTCCTGTTGTGGATGGTTGTCAAGCAGGTCTCCCATTGGGAGGTCAATAAATCTTTTGGCAGGATAAGTGGACTTGATGGCCATTATATCTACACAGAAGCACTTCATTTTAATTATGCTCTGGTGGCTTTCTTTAAAAATGTGCTACTCATGTGGAGAACGGACTGTGAAAACCGTGAGGCTGTGCCAGAGATGAACAAAGTCAGTTTTTAGTGTTTAGTTGGGCATTAAAACATAATGAAAATGGGAAATTAAAACGGTTCATCCCGTAGTCTTGCAATCCCGCAACTGAGTATTCCACATTAAAATACACCATATAGCCACTCCTATATAGACACTCCTCTTAATTATTGGGTTTAGTTTTCAGCCACACTGGTAACTTTTTTTCTGTAACCACTGTTTACATACATAATACCTATCTTCTGAACTTTGAACGTTTGTGTTGTTTATGCACTCGGTTAGATCCTCAGTAAGGTCTGAAATAAACTCTTTAGCTCTCCAATCAAGAAACTAATACTTATACGGTTCACTGAGTCCTTGTTGTTGTGCCTTCAGCTGTCTGCACTTGTCTGCTAGATGAGTTCATATAAATGTAATAATTATGACAGACACAAGCCAAAACAAATATAAAAATAATAGTCATTAACAATCCAGGGTGAAAAATGCCTCAAGGACCAACGTTGCTTTATTGTATTGACATTTTTACAGAGGCCTATTAATGGTTGTTAAATTTGTTGTATTGTTTCTTAGGAAACAATACTATATGCAAGATTATACACACAAATACACCCTGGGAAAGGGCGACAGTTCATTGCAGGGCATCTGACGTTTAATCATTCAAACCCAGAGGCAATTTATAATAGCAAATCTACTGTACAATTCTCACAAAGAGCTGTAACGTTTACAAAGAGCCACACCATGCACTATTATTTTAGCCAGTTTGGCTGCTAGTATGAATCTCCAACTATATTTAACAGCAGGTAGCAGTGTTTCCGGGTTTATAGGGGTCACCCAGCTTTCTCCAAAGATACATTTATTCAGGTGGAGTTCATTTGTGCTTCTTACTTCAAGTTACGCATCTTTGTACATTCCCATTTGGTGGAATGGCCCTCATACATTGGTGGTGGTCATATAGATGCTTATTGAATTCTTTGGTTATTTTGATGGCTGTACTTTTTTATAGTAAGCCTGGACCACATTTATCCATTGTTGTTTGTCCATGTTTGGCATACACCATTATGATTTTTAAGTTTGTTTAAACAGTGAATCATTTTTGACTGCACCTGTAATCCAAACACCTATTATTTGGCTTCTTTGGAACTTAGTTAGGGTGGCACAAAGTAAATGCCACACAGTATGATGGTTCCCATAGACCTGGGTTTAATCCTCTTCTCTGTCTGTAAGGTGTTTCAGATTATCACCCTCTGTCCATTGTTTTTTCCTACCCCTCCAAATTGGCAGTTGCCACTAGGTGTGGGCGAGTAAATAGAGACGTTTGTGATGCCCTGCTGGGGATCGACACCCTGTCCAGGGAATAGTCCTGCCTTACAGGACCAGGATCAACCTAATATAGCCAAGCAGTGCAGCTGTGTTCATAATTTAATCATTCAGTTATTTTGCTAAAGGGAAACACACACACAGACACATCAGAAACACTAAAGGCCTCTAAAGTCGTAATTATTTACATATTCCTGCACCTGCCTAAGCTTCACATCTCTTTGTATTGTCAGTCACCTGCCACAATAAAATTATCTGATCTCAGTTCAACTCCTTCTGCTCTGTTTCAGCACTGACACCAGCATATAAATATTTAAACTAGATTAGATAGATTTATAAAATGTTGCTGCTGAGTTTTCGTTCACACCTAGTGGTGTCACATATAAACAAAAAAGGTGTCACATATAAACACAGGCAAATCCACGCCCTCATGTACAGTGGGTTCGGAAAGTATTTAGACCCCTTGACTTTGTGCACACTTTATGTTGTGGATTTGATTTTGAATGGATATAATTATCAGTTGTACCCATCGGTCTACATTTTTTGCACCCTGACAAAGTCTCAGGTGCATCCTGTTTGCTTTAATTAAACTTAAAATGTGTCTAGAAATAAACTGGAATTAACCTGTTACAATTAAACTGATTGGACATATTAAAAAGGTTCACATCTGGGTCTAGAAGGGCTCATAATTTGCATTGTCAGGGCAAAAACCAAGCAATAATGTGTAAGGGACTGTTTCTGGATCTCTGCAATCAAATACATAGTTTAGGACATATAAAACAATATCTAAAGCATTGACCATTCTCATTACCACAGTGGACTTAAACCTTCATAGAGTTGGCTGTGTAGGCACATTGGGCATCTGGACAAGAAGAACCTTGGCCTGGGAGGTAAGAAAGAACCCATCGGTCATTCCAAGCTCCAAAGGTCCTGTCCAGAGATGGTAGTACTCTGCAGCACTCCATACATCAGACCTTTAGCTAAGTGGAAAGACAAATGCCACTGGTAAGTAAACATCATAAGACGGTTCGCTTGGAAATAAAGGAACACATTGAAATATAGTGGTGGCAGCATCATGCTCTGGAGGTTCTTTTCAGCAGCAGGGACTGGAAGCTTGGAAGACTGGTAAGAATAAGGGACCTTTAAACATAACATTGACACAAAGCAGATGGCCAAAACAACACTATAGTGGCTTTGGGGGAAAGTCTCTCAATGCCCCTAAGTGGTCGAGCTAAAGATCAGACACATACCCATCAAACATCTGTGCAGAGACGCGAATATGGCAGTTCACAGACACTCGCCATCCAAACTCATGGTGCTTTAAACGATCTGCCATTAAGACGTCTGGTGACCATATTGACAGTGTTTCTCCAGAACATTCTGTCTTATGTGGGACAGTGGTAGCCTTGTGGGTAGAGCTTTGGGCAACTGAAAGGTTGAGAGTTTGAATCCCAGCTCTGCCTTGCAGCCACTGTTGGGCCCTTGTGCAAGGCCCTTAACCCTCTCTGCTCCAGGGGCGCCGTACGATGGCAAGCAAAGTTCTGTAAAACCATTAGGATATACGAAGAAGACCACAGTCTGGACAAATCTTTACGTGTGAAGATAATTGATAATAGTTGAAGTGGGCAAACGCTGTCCACCACTTTAACATCTTCTCCATCAATGGTAGAGCTATTGTTTTTCCTGTTGTCATGACTTTGGTCTTCTAATTAGAGTTAAGGAAATTAACTTTAATTTCCTTCGGGATTAATAAAGTATCTATCTATCTATCTATCTATCTATCTATCTATCTATCTATCTATCTATCTATCTATCTATCTATCTATCTATCTATCTATCTATCTATCTATCTATCTATCTATCTATCTATCTATCTATCTATTGAGCTCTAGTCTCAAATTTCCACTTTGGGCCTTTCAAGTTTGCCTAATTATCTGCTACAAGTGTTGTTTCATCCACAAATTAAATGGTATTGATGTATTCACCAAACTTTAATACATGACCATCCACATCCAGTCCGGCTTCTGTCATTAAATATTCAGCATACAGGTTGACTGTTGCTTGTTAATCAGTGGAGAGATTCTTCATTAGAACCTATTGATGCTCTTCCCGAGAACATTCCATAATTTTGGAATCTAAACACTTTCTGAATCCACTGTATGCATGCATACAGGCAAAGTACAAAGGCCTGCATTGTTTTCCTCATGTTAACGTTATCAGGGGGAGTGGGTGGGAAGTGTAATTGGTTGACATGGGCCAGCCATCAGGGCTGAGATCTGATCTGTATGCGTGCTGTTGTGTGAAATTTCATCTGACATCAAAGGTGTTTATCTCCCCACCCTGTAGATTTGTGATGGAGCCCCTACCGTCTCTACTACAAGCTTCACTATTGCATGTCATACTAAACCGAATCTGCATCCCCTTGAAGACTTCGCTGCCTTGCTGTTGACTTACCAGACAGACTTTGTAGGATTTGGAAATCATATTCTTTGGTGAGAATTTACAGTGATTGAATAGCTGGAAAAGTACATCATAAAAATATGGGCGCTTACGATTTGTGAAACACAAACACTAGAGAAATTTGTCTGTTTTAAATATACCCAACAAAGGGAACCAAGTGCAATACCTGGCTTATATGAAACTGTATCCTTTTCTCACTATGGATTTCCTTTAAGTACAGTTGTTATCTTCCAAAATACATGTGTGATGCACTGCCATGGAGCGGCACCATGTCCAAGGTGTATTTCTGTATTAAGCTGAATGTTTCCAGAAAAGATCCCACTTCAGACACCACAAAAATCCTGTCCAGGATAAACAGTTACTAGGAATATGTGTTAAATAAAGAAAAGCAAACAAATTAAAAAAATAACACAATATAAACCTCAATCTGGAGTCTTAGGGTCTGTTCGAAAACCCAGTAAGCTGCCTTGCTGCCTACTGCCTACCTAGGCAGCTGCCTAGTTAGAGAGGATTCTAATAAGACATTGAACTTATAAGGCAGGTTATCCAGACGCACTACTTAGACAGTGATCACGGCTATTATATGACCGCTGTTTTTACTCACTAAGCTAACACAGTTAGCCTTAGGCCATTCAAACCAATGGGCTGAGACGGCACAACCGGCTAGCACGCCAGCTAACATTTTTTGTGTAGGCCAATTGTGCCTACTAGAGGGCGCCCAGCCGACCGGTAGCAGAGCCGAGATTCAAACCTGGGAGCTCAGAAAATCAGCGCTGGTGTGGTAGCGGATTATCCCTCTGCGCCACCTGGGCATTAGCCATGTTTTTGAGCAGAAATTAATCTGTAGGACCATCAGTCAGCCAGACTGATATGCGCCCTTGGTGTTTCAGCAGCGCGGCTCTCATTATGGTGATCGAGGGATCTATAGAAGTCTTTTGAGAATGGTTAAGGTACATGGAAACCGATGGCAACCACAGGACCCTTGAGCCTAAAACAAATGTCTCTGGGTTGCGCCTGTGCTGGCAGCGATGGAACGATCTATTACTATTGATCCTTATGTGATTGTGAAGAAAAGTAATGACCTTTGCTAAAGGGCTGTTCCTTCCAAACATGTCTAAGTGAACCCATATTGACCGACCGATTATAAAGCCGAGGAGGAGTGTTGGACCGACGGCATTTTACTCGCATTGTGTATTCTGGCTTTCTATCATGTATTCAGCAACCTAGAGTTTCATGGTACCCTTCAGCACGTTGATTTTTAACATTGTTATTATTAATGCAGGGATATGTTGACATCCATCATCAAGTCTTGATTAAAAGTAAAATAAAAAGTCAAGTGTTGATTTAGAAACCACATTAATACTGACCACAGTCATAAAACTCACTTGATCTTCTTAGTGCCCTGAAGCTGTCTTAGCATCATCCACTGTTATAAAAAAGCCAACATGTAATTACAGAAAACTAATATTAACTATAATGCTTTTTCCATTCATGTAGCCTAAAAGGCACAGAATATAATGTGAGTGTTGCAAAGCATTGGGATACTAGGAATCTGGGTTTAATCCTCATGTCATGTAATGAGGAGTTTATGAGGAGTTTACCATGAATCCACGTTAGTGTCCTCCAGGTACTCTGGTTTCTTCTTACCTTCCAAATAATGGAACCAGTAGAAAACTGGATGAAAACTGAATTGGTGATTGCCCAAGGTGTATTCCTGCCTTGCGTTTAGTGATTCTGGGATGGTTTTGGTCTAACCTAGATGACATGGCTGCTGAAGATGAAGAATTGATAAGACTTCATGTAT
Organism: Trichomycterus rosablanca; assembly: GCF_030014385.1. Lineage (NCBI taxonomy): Eukaryota > Metazoa > Chordata > Actinopteri > Siluriformes > Trichomycteridae > Trichomycterus > Trichomycterus rosablanca. The sequence goes on along the minus strand of NC_086005.1, from coordinate 23,276,957 downwards.
GGACAAGAAAAAACTTGTGTAATGTGGCACATATGTGTGCAAAAATATGTGAACACTCCCACCAATATATGTGTTCAGCTCTTTCAGTTACATCCATTGCATAAAAGAGCTCAGTGATGTTTATTCTGGCTTTGTTTTAAGATGCCACCTTTTCGGTAAATGTTTAGTATATATTCAGTTCATCCTGTTAGTGCAGTAATTGTGCTGTAGAATCTAGGAGCCACAACAGGAGCTTCTTTAATTTCCTTTGGGATCACTAAAGTATCTGTCTGTCTGTCTGTCTGTCTGTCTGTCTGTCTGTCTGTCTGTCTGTCTGTCTGTCTGTCTGTCTGTCTATCTATCTATCTATCTATCTATCTATCTATCTATCTATCTATCTATCTATCATCTATCTATCGATCTATCTATCTATCGATCTGTCTATCCATCCATCCATCCATCCATCCATCCATCCATCCATCCATTCAACAGCTCAAATGCAAAACACTGGGCCACAGAAACTTACAGAACATAAAATCTGTTAAAGTTAAATAAACATAAATTCCAATTTCAGTTGGAGCGGAGGCTGTTATATCTGCAAAGTAAAAGAAAACAGCTAAAAAGCAGCAGGCTTATACCAAAGCCCATGGATTGGAATGTAATGTCGGTTATACTTTTGTGATAAATTAGTATTTTTAGCGGAAATAGCAGAAATGTAAATACAGATTCTACAAGTATAGTTAAGAATTAAATTGTTACATCATAGTGATCAGTTGGAATAACATACTGATTTGCACCAACTTCTCCCTCCAAAGAGAAAAAGTTCCCCCAACCCATGCTGGCAATCTGCCAATCTTTTTTCACTTGTTTACTCAGGTTTTTCCTTCCTTTCTACCCATCTGTAGAGTACACTAAACCCATCTATGGCCATTTGATGTGTCAAACACGCTGCAATAAAAAAAACAGGGTGTTGTCACAGTCAGGGTGTCATCACACTCCCCATCTGTTAGCACTAAGCACAATTTTAACCGCTGCATTGTGTGCCATATGGGTTCTGCCGACAGGTTCCTCAAAAGCACCTCTGCTTCGAGTGTGACTACGTACCACCTGAATAGGCAAAAAACCCCCAACAAAAGCATCTGTTACTGCCAATGTTTTTAACCGGCGAGGCTTGAATGTGTGTCAGTATCTTGATTTTAAGGTTGTGCTGTGTGATCAAGAACAGAACTTTAAAAAAAAAAGATGGAAATATTGCAACACTCAGGACCTGTCAGTCATCACATTAGTGAAAAGGGCGGGCGTTAGCTGACGAGCTTTGAAGTAAGAACGGCTGCGGGCCTTCAATTAAAAACCTATGATTGTGTAAGTAAATCAGTCTCTATCAGCCCTGTCACATCAAACAAAATCATTATTATAAGGTTCGGCCTTCATAATGAATCAGAGCTGACATCTGACAACCGCAGGTTGAGTAATTGTACAAGACAAAACTCGGCCCGGAGTGGGATAAATGAACAACATCAGTAAACAGCAACAGCAGTTTTCGCAGTATAGCCAGGCAGTGCTTGTTTTTCAAATTATTACACAAAAATATTGTGAACCCTTTGGAATTCTTTTTTTTAAAGTCGACGCTGCTTCTGGACATGGTTAACATAAGGCTTATTTTTTGCACAGTAAAGTGACCTTTGTGCATGTAACTCTGTATTGTAGTCCATGACAAAGGTTTACCAAAGTAATCCCTCACCCATGTGGTTATATCAGTTATTGTTAAGTGGCGGTTCTTGATGCAGTGCTGTCTGAGAGATCGAAGATCAAAAGCGGTCAGCTTAAGCTTGGACCCTTGGCCTTTACGCACTGAAATTGTTTTGAAATTGGGGAAAGAATCAATGGTGCGAATGTTAGGAGGGAGAGAGTTCCAGAGATGTGGGGCAGAGTAGCTAAAAGCTCTAGCCCCCATAGTAGACAGATGGACCAAAGGAGTAGATAATTGGAAGGCAGAAGAATCGTTTATAATATTATGCACTGTAGAGGGAGAAACATGCAAATCTCTTCTCATCTTTCTTTGAGGTTCATTGTTTTTTCACAATTTGTTGACAAACTGGAGATCCTCTGATCATCTCTGCTCATCAAACCATGATTACAATCACCTGTTGACATCACCTGTTTGGAATCACATCATTATTTAGTTTTTTCACCTCATTTCTAGCCCTAAATTGCCCCCGTCCAACTTTTTTTGGAAGGTGTTGCAGGTCTGAAATGCAGGAATGGAGGTATATTAACAAATTATATAAAGTTGACCAGACACAACATGAAATATCTTGGGTTCAAACTGTCTGCAATCAAATAAAAGTCAAAGTAAATGTAAGGAACACTATGTTTTTATTTTATTTGCATTTTCCATACTGTTCCATACTTTTTTTGATTTGAGGTTGTACTTTTTAACACCTGAATTTCTGGGCATTTAAAGTTAAAGGCGTGGATGTTATTAATATTAACAGCATATTATTTAAAAATAAAATTAAAGTATTTTGAATGCGATATTACACTATCAGTCGTATCATAAACTAAAACAGCGCGGCCCTTTTGTACCGATCCATCTCCCTTATTTATGAGGATGCACCATTGTACTTGAAAAACCGTCTGGGCCGTAATTAATTTCCTCCGGATGAATATATGAATACGAACCAGCGCCATATTTTACAAAACGCCTTTGACGCCGCTTCCCAGAATGTGATTACGCCTGCCCCAGAAAGCCAGTCGAAGTCGTTTTTCATCCGAACAAGCGTTACTTTGTCAGGTCGGCCATTATTCAGAGTCACCGGACTGCTCGAACATTTTTGAAATATTTCCTTTACTGACCTCGGCTCGTGCTGAACTGGGACGATCATTTCCCCGATGAATGCATATCGCCGGGGAGTAAAGTACCTGGCATATCATCAAACCTTGCTGAGATGCTAAATTGCTTTCTAATACCGGCGTGCTTAGTTCTAATCATGCAATTCCTCTCTTGCTGTGACCGCAAGGCTTACGCTACGTTCCCTGTAAAGTTTCAGAAAGTATCCTGATGCAATGAAGGATTTAAAAGTGTTTTTTAAAGCTAACTCCGGCCTACTTTTGGGTGACGTTATAAAAGCTAGCCAGACGGTGGATGATCCCAGGTTTTCCTGTGTTATTTTCTTCCTGAAGGTTACAGTGGAGAGCTGTCATTAATAACTCCGACACGGCCGGCTGGAAAAAGCGAAGGGCCAGAAGTAGAAGCCATTTTTGTTATTGTCCGCCTTGACGAATGGCTCTCAGAACAAGGCAGAGCGTACATCATATCACCTTTAATGGTTGTGTATCTCACCGGCCGTAACTCACCTGGCTTAAACAGAAGAGAGAGTGAAATATGACATTGTATATTCCACTCCACGACACATTTATAAGTCCTCCCTGCTGTATAAATGCAGTGATTGCAGTTTCAAAGTAGCATGTCAGCCCACGCTCGCTGAGTACTACCAGCTGCCCCGGCGCTGAGACGGGCGGATGCAGCGAGAGAGACAAATTATAGTCCTGCCTCCGTCCAGAATCTATTCAGAAACTCTCTCTTGTGGCCGTAAATTCATAGTGTTTGTGCTTACTGCTATTAAAACCAAAACCGTGGTTGGGCCGCGGCCATCCGTTTCGGGCCCCGGCAGCCAGAGGGAATTCCTCACTGACAGGCCGACCCAGCGGCGGAGGCTCGGAAAAAAGAAAACAGCCAAACCCGATGATCCACATCTGCACACAAATACGCCGAACGTGCACACATATAAGTCATCTGGATACGTGTGTGGAGTGTTTGTTTTAGCCTAACAGCACGGCGCAGGGGCTGAAAAAGAAAACTTTAATGGCGGTCATTTGTCACGGCTGTCACTTTGATCACTCACATGCCTCAAAGTCAGCGAATGAGTCACTGCCAGAGTAACAGATGGGTACATAGTTAGGCTAAAAGTTGTGTTTGCTTGGGCTTATGTGTTTGCTGATTACAAATAGTTTGCTTTGGTTGTCGGGCTGGTGTGCTGACATGTATGGCATTCCAGAAATGAGCACCATGTGTATAAAAACACACATATACACTCAGATCATTCAACATATACAGTCAACAGCATATACATTACACACGGGTGGTGGACATCATGTCATAAACACTACGTTAACAAAACACAAACACAGCTGCCAAGATGAGTCCGTTCAGGAGGCATTTACTTGATGTAAGAAGCACAAAGCCTGGAGCTTTATCTGTATTTATGTTGGGGAGACAAAAAAACATCTGCTTCCATCTCTTAAATACAGTACTGGATCCATACCTCTCATTCATGTTCATCTGTTGCCCAGACCAGTTTTGAAAATGTAAGAGACCCCAAATACATTCTCTATTTGGCTAGAAGTATGTGGACACTTGACAATGAGCTAAGAAGAAATCCCATTTTAAAACTACAGGCATTAATATGAAGTCCATTTTACCCTTGTGACTAGGGATGCATCAATACCATTTTTTCCCAACCGAGTACAAGTACAAGTACATGTATTTTTGTACTTCCCGATACCGATACCGATACCAAGACCTATTTAGAATGATGGAGTTAATGAGTTAATGGAGTTAATGAGTTGAAGGTTAATAAATATTTTCGCAGTGTTGGTGTTATGTTTTGTAGAGAACGATCAGGTCAGAAATACTGTAAAACGTGTGTGTGCCGGTGTATTCTGATATAAACTATATTATCCCCCTGTCCCACCTGTTTACACTCCTCTCCTGCGTTTCCCCTCACACCGTATCCTGCGTTTTCATTGGCTGTTCGACATGTCACTCATTCCCAGTCGCACATCTCAGATCAGATATCTGACGTGCTAGAAAACTCGAGCGCTCGGTGAGCCGGTCGGATCGAGTTGTTGGATAGTTCACACTTAGCGATCGAGAGCCGAGTTTTGATCGCCGAGCGAACGCCGGGTTGCTCCCGAGCCGGCAAGTCTAGCGCCGACAAGTCGCCGAGCGAAAATCAGGGCAAAAATCGTGTAGTGTGAACTAGACATAACGCAGCAACGTGCACTAGGCACACGGTATTGGATGTTTAGTATCAGAGCCTCGTTTGCGAGTACGAGTACAAGTTAATGAGCGCGGTATCGGGCAAATACCCGATACCTGTATCGGTACTCATGCATCTCTACTTGTGACTATAAAAGACTCCACTTTAATGGAGGCTTTCCACAGGACTTTGAGGTGTCTGAAGGAATTTGTGCCCATTCAGTCAAAAAGATCATTTGTAAGGTCCAAGGTGTCCAGTTTGACTACAGTGTTGAAATATACAAAAAATAGTTTTGTGTTTTAGAATGTATTTCGGGCAGCATGGTGACTAAGTGGGTAGCACTGTCACCTCACAGCAAGAAGGTCCTGTGTTCGATCCCCAGGCGGGGCGGTCTGGGTCCTTTCGGTGCGTTTGCATGTCCTACCCGTGTCTGCATGGGTTTCCTCCGGGAGCTCTGGTTTCCTCACACGGTCCAAAAACATGCAGTTGGATTGATTTGAGACACTACATTGCCCTATAGGTGAATGTGTGTGTGAAGGTGTGTCTGTGATAGACTGGCGCCCCATCCAGGGTGTTACTGTGTGCCTTGCGCCCATTGAAGAGCTGGGATAGGCTCTGGCACAACCCCAAAATAAGGACACATTAAGGGTAGGGCACCAAGCCATCACAGGGCGAGATGTACATGCATGGACACGAGGCATACAAAAGTCTTAATAAACACTGACCAGAAGTGAGGATCTAACAGAGGACCTTGGGAATCAAGTTTCCATGTGGCCCACTGTACTGGCTGTGTAATAGTGCCCTGTCAGTGGTGTGTCCCAGCCTCATAGCCAGTGTTTCCAGGTGACACTGGGCCCACCATAATCTGACAATATCAGATCTGTTAACTGTTTGGGACTGTTTAGACAGAGCAAGATTATCGGATGATGTGTCATTTAGACAGAGGAACGTGTGACGAGCTTGTCCGAATCAGATCGAGTTTTCAGAACGCCTTTGCCACCCAGCTTTCGGCCAGAAAAACGGTTTCTTGCCCTACTGGCCTGGAAGGGACAGGCTGAGTATTTTGATCTGTGATCCGACATTAGTTGTCAGATCTTATCGGGCCGCAGCGGCCGCAAACAAAGAGTAAGAGCAAGCCCTGCACAGACAAAATAAAAGAGGGGGCTGGTGATAAAAACGTCAAGGATTATCTTCACTTTGCGAGCCCTGTGATGGCATATCAGGCCGGATTTGTTGGGAACGATTTGGCAGCACGGGAGATGATGATGTTGGGGGGTGCAAAGGATGAGAGAATATCTGTTGAATAATTTAAACGTTTTTTTGACACATGCCATCTTTTAAGCCTGTTTTGTTTTAGTCAGCCTGTAAACTGACGAGGTAAACTGATCTGCTGCTTGAATGTAGCGTAGAGAGAAGGCTAGGGAATAAAAAGGTACAGCGAGATGACACTGCATGGATAGTTGATTTACAGCTGACATTCTTCTTCATACTATCTGCACTATTATTAAAATAGACATAACATTTTAATCTGTAAGTGTGTGATGCATGCAGGATGGGGGAGGTACACAGTAAACACTCGCTCTGCTGACATCGACACTTCTCGGTGTCTGAAATGTCACTTGCTGCACCCTGACATGCTGACACAGGACGAATAGCTCTTACTGAAGAGGTCAGCCTTAGCTTATGAATATTTTATCAGGTCATATTCAAACACACTTTAATGCATCTCCCTAGTGATGGAATGGTGGCACATGTGGCGGTGTTGGTGCAGCACAATTCTAGGAACCAGAGGTTCATCATAAAGGCTGTGGCACTATCAGCGTTGTCAGGATTTTTGGAATGTGTTGCATGCATCTTCTCTGTCTTTGTGCTGTTTTAAATGATTCATTCGTTGTCGTTTTACCATCGCTTTTATCCTGGTCAGGATCGTGGTGGGTGCAATTCACTGGACGAAATGTAGGAAACACCCTGGACACCAGGTCACCAGTCCATCACAGGGCGCACACACACACACACGCACACCTAGGGCAATTTAGTATCTCCAATTCATCTTGCTGCAGATCTTTGGACTGTGGGAGGAAACCCACACAGACACAGAGAGAACATGCTAAGTTCGCATAGAAAGGACCCAGATCGCTCTACCTGGGAATCGAACTGAGGACCTTCTTGCTGTAATGTGACAGTGCTACCCACCGAGCCACAGTGCCGCCTAGTTTTTAGTTAAATACCTGTAAAATGAAATTACAGGTAATTCTTGTAAGGGCTGTTTTTAATTTGCATTTTGGGTGGACTGTTGGCTCGGTGGGTAGCACTGTCGCCTCACAGCGATTCCTAGGTGGAGCAGTTCGAGTCCTTTCTGTGTGGAGTTTGCATGTCCTCCCGTGTCTGCGTGGGTTTCCTTCAGGTGCTCCGGTTTCCTCCCACAGTTCAAAAACATGCAAGTGAGGTGAAGTAGAGATACAAAATTGTCTGACATCAAAGACTTGAACTGATGAATTATGGGTAATTACATGTCCTGTCATGAATGTAACCAAAGTGTGTAAAACAAGACGTTAAAACCCTAATAAATAAATGATACATTTGCATTTTACCTAATGTCCAAACTTTTTTGAACTGTGTTGTAATTTATTGTATTATAAAACATATTTAACAATACTAAAGGAAATTAAATAGTTATTTTTGATTACTTTTTAACCTTTTCACTGTGGGTCTTGAAATGGATCAGGGAAAAACGTCCTGCTCTAGATGTCCGTGTCCGTTATGTGAAATGGCAACACACGCCAGTGAAGTCAGAAATCAGAAGTGCCAGTCAAACTACTTCAGTCTGCTGACATATCACGCGTGTTTCATATTAGATGTCACTTGTCAGACAAGCCTGTGTGTATGTGTGTGTGTGTGTGTGTGTGTGTGTGTGTGTGAATCCCACAGACTGTCTCCGCTTAGACAATGCTTCACGACTGCATAACTAATGTGCCAGCTTTTTGTGTTCCTTACAGCTTCACAACAACTGTTCTGCCATCTGTTTACAATCATTCTCTCTCTCTCTCTTCCTCTATCTCTCTCTATCTCTCTCGCCCTTTTCCCCCCGAGAGTGTAATGAATGGAGGTGTCAGTTCGAGCACCTTGACCGCTCAAGAGAGAACACACACATTACAGAGCCGTGCCGTTCGCCACCGGGCCTTATTGAACACATTAGGAGGTTTACACTACCCACTTTGGTTGGAGCTTCAGGAAAACAACTGTGTGTTTAAATGCGTGGCTCGGTGGGTAGTGCTGTCACCTCACAGCAAGAAGGTCCTGGGTTCGATTCCCAGGTACAGCGGTCTGCGTCCTTTTTTGTGGACTTTGCGCGTTCCCTCCGTGTCTGTGTGGGTTTCCTCTGGGTGCGCCGGTTTCCTCCCACAGGCCAAAGACGTGTCCTGAAGGTGTGTGTAAGTGTTTGCCCTGTGATGGACTGGCGACCTGTCTGGAATGTTCCCTAATTCTTTGCGCCATGTATTGGACCCACCGAGACCCTGAACAGTCTGTGTTTAAATTGTCTCTTGATCTTTTCTTGATCTTGGTCTCAACAGTTGAGTAGACTGAGTATACTGTTCATTCCCCAAAAGAAAAAATGCTTTGTGATGTCATAATTGTAATTTAAAATAGTACACAACACAAGTACCCCAACTCAAATCTGACAGGTAAAAGAACTAGAAGTTTGTGACCCTCCCGGGGCAGCGGAGGACAGGTCACGGGTAAAAGCAGACATAATCATTACTGTCATCTTCGTATTTCCCTGCGGACAAGATCTCAGACTATTTATACCGCCTGTCATTTACTTATCTGCCTTTTTAAGAGCTCTCCTCTTTCTTCCCATGTTGGCACTGACACCATTGATATTTGTGCTGGCCCAAGGCGGAGGATTAGCGAGATCGCCTGCTAACGGCTGCAGGTCAAAGTAGCTACATCAGTGCGATTATAACGCTGCCACGCTGAACAGGCTGCAGGCGACAGCGGCCTTATTACGGTTTTAACGCCGGCTTTGAGTCTGTGTCAATATCTGAGCTGGAAATGGCAGCCGCTAATGCCTCTCTTCTATCGCGCGGTACTTTACCCTACGGTACAATACGTAATGCCCCCAATTCCAGAACTATCCGTGCTGTACTTAATGAAAGGCGTTTGCTGAAGGTAAGGTTGTAACAACATCTCTGAATGATGCTGAGAGCAAATACGTGACCGTAACTGTAAACAATAGAAGTAGCAACAACAGTAGTGGTTTCCCAAACCCTAACCCTAAACCCTAACCTCAAACACTAACCCTAACCCTAACCCTAAAACTAACCCTAACCCTAAAAACTAACCCTTAACCCCAAACACTAACCCTAAACCCAAACCACAGGTTTGTTTTTACCTGTGGGGCACCATGTGTTTCATTTTGACTTTTACACTCGGGCTCTCGCTGCATTTCCTTTTTTGATCACACACTAATGACAACTCGCACCATAATTAGTACCAGTTTTCTATTAGGGGTGTGTGTTAAGCAATTAAACCCCTTACATGAGTAAAGCTGTGGGCTATCAATTGGAAGATTGTCGGTTCGAATCCAGGCTCTACTATGCAGCCACTGTTGGGGCCTTGAGAAAGGCCCTTAACCTCGGGTCTGTCCGAAAACCTAGTGAGCTGCCTACCTGGGCAGCTGCCTAAATAGAGAGGATTCTAATAAGACATCAAACTCAAAGGGCAGATTATTTAGACGCACTACTTAGACGGCGATCACTAAGCTACAACCCGCTAGTGTGCCAGCTAACATCTCCCGGTACCGAAAACGGTTTGCAAACAAATGACACTTGGACACCTTTAAACAAATCACAAATCAATGAGAATGTATTTACATTTAAAAAGAACTTCGTTTATTGTTCCGCATCAGTCCGCCATATTTGTCATTTGTGCCACACTGAATGCTGGGATTGCCTTCACTGCTAAGGTAGCATTGGATGCTCCCTCGTCATTCAGTCAGATTATCGCTTAGAATTAAGGCACCTCAGTAGGCAGCATTTTAAGACATCTAAGAACCTAGACAGCCTTATTTCTGACTTGTACGAATACATCTCCTTCCATGGAGCATCCTCTTCCTTTTCATCCGCGCCCCTGCCTGAGAACAGACAAGACGAGACAAAAGAGGGGAAGAGCGGCGAGTGGGAAGGAAACCAAAGGAAAACAAAAGCAAAGCTTTTGAACCTGAAAACACCTCGAAAGGAGCCATTGTGTGCGCAAGGAAACACTCGAGTGTGAAGTGGCTTTGAAGTGGGGGGATGAGAGGAGGAAGCGCTGCTAAACTGCCAGTTCCTCCCTGAGCAGCATGCGAGCGTAGCGCTACCCCAAAGTTCAGAGGTCTTAAACTTCTCCTGCTGGGAGAAATCCATTGTGACTGACCTCGGGTCGGTAGGATCAGGGGAGCTCATATGGAAGTCTCCTTTCCAGCTGGGACACTTTAAAATAACACGTGTCTGTTTTTATTTGCTTTTTTTTTGTAAATTATTAGACGTGCTACTTCTACACAGCTGCTAGTAAAAAGAAGAAGAAGAATAAACAACAAGAAGACCTGTACAATGAAATGATTTTTCCACATATGCCAACTTGTTTGGAAGCTAGGGTCAGAGTGGGTTTGGGACAGACTGGGATTGGGCCTTGCTAAAGGGCCCAACAGTGGCTGCAAAGCAGAACCTGGATTTAAACCGACAACCTTCTGATTGATAGCCCACACACCACCGCAGACTGGCACATTTCTTTTAAATAGCCTTCAGATGAACTACTCAGATAAGCCACACAAAAGACGAACTCAGAAAAAAAATTAAGATGGAAAAAAAAAGCCAGAATGACAAAAGAAACTGAGTGCAGAGGCGGAGAACGCTGGAAAGAACTTCCACCCAGCCCGCCCCTCTTCCTAATTCTTGTCTCGGAAACCCGCGGCTCGGCGGAGCAAAGGCAGCACTTTGATAAACAAAGTAAAAGCACAATGGCTCTGAATAGGAGGCTCCCTCATGCTGGCAGGATCTGAAGGAGATGTTTACAGAGGCGCTTGTCAGATGGTGGCGCGGGGTTGTTCCAGCGTATGTATAAGCAGTTGGGGTGAACCGTGAGTGGTTGGGGGGGGGGGGGGGGGGGGGGGGGGGGTCTTTGATGTTTCTTCTCCTCCTGGCTTTTGATGGAAATCCTGTGAAGTGCTCCTTCACAGCAGGGACCGGGGGGTGTCAACACACACACACATACACACACACAGACCAGGTTAGATCAGAGTAAGAAGACTCACCTCTGCCTAAATAGTAAATGCATATTAAAACATCTGGATCTGTGACAAGGTTTGGATGCACATAAATAGAGCAGAGTGCACAGGGGAAGTGATGTGTCCTGATATCATTATACTACCCTATTTTTATAAATAAAACTGGAACAGTATGAATAATTTCATTAAAACAGACAGCAGTGGTGTGCAAACCCTTTTTTAATGTATTTTTAAAACACTACAAAGACAATACTGTCCTAATAAAGACAACACTGTCACTAGTCATATCCAATTCCCTATTACAGTAATATTTATTCAATTTGTAACACATCCCCACAGAGTCTCAAGTGGTATGGGTCTTGGTCTCGTTTTGGTTGTGGGTAGTATAGGCCTTGACTATTTAACATCACAATATAATAACAAGATGTAGTCAACTTTGCCCTTATTGTGTTTGGATGTCACTTTGCTGATTCATAGAGAGGTTGTGATGGATCAAAGCCTGTAATAAACTATAATTCAACCCTCAGACATTGATCGTTCTGTCCGTAACACTATATAATTTGTCTTCTGCGGCATTGGGCCTCGTTCCTTGGTCTGACTTCGTAAACTATGGCATCACTGCGGCGGGGGGGATTGAATTTCGCTTCTTGTTCCTGTCTCGACCCATTATGCTCTTGCACTCTTCCAAACAAACGCCAATGTCTAATTTGACAAATTGCTTGTGATGGTCCAGGTCACAGTGAGAAGAGCTGGGTTTTGCGAATAGCTCACCAGCCATTGATCAGCTTTACGGACCAGAAACGCTTATCCATCCATCAAACTGACGTACGGGAAAGGATCGGACTGAAGCGAGGGTGACGAGGATTGGACTGGAGGACGAGGAGTTTTCTTGGCGTATCGTCGACATGTCCAAACCGCAGGGATTGTGTAAGCTGTTCTTCAAGGGAGAGGAGCTTTTTTCTTCCAGAAATCACTGAGCTGTTTCCTAAGGTTATTGTGAAAATAGCTGTAACGTTGACATATGTTGTAGCAGGTAGACTTTTATTACAATGGCAGATGTATGATTTTTGGACAGCTCAGGTCTTTGTGCTGTTTAGTTGATATTCAGCAGAGATGGAGAATGAGGTAACCTGAAATGATGTGGAACAAATGCTCTCGGTAGAGTCTGAGGCAAACGAAGGCCAGAGACGTGAAGGATCAGAGGTAGAAGTGAATCTAGTGGTTTCTAGAATTGGAAAAAAACTGCCATCTGGTATTAGTGTTCTAGGCCCTTGAGGCCAGTCAAAACCCCCTGGACTTCAATCCACATTTCCTTAGCAAACCGTCAAACTGACAAAACAGTTCAAACACAGAAGGAAAAAATATATGATTGCTTTGTACAGCTAAGTTACAATAATTGTATGGGAAATGTATTATGACATTCATCAGAGTTCAGTGATTTTAGTTTATTGTAGCTCCTCAGATTTTGCTGGTTTAATGTTTTACAGCATTATACATGTATTTAGTTGGGTAGGGCAGTTAAGGTACTGAGCTAGTAATCAAAAGGTTGCTGGTTCAAGCCTCACCACTGCCAGTATGTCACTGTTGGACCCCTGAGCAGGGCCCTTAATCCTGCCCTAGCCATAGAATTAGCTGTACCCATACAAATAGGCCTAGTTTGACAGCATCTGTTAAAAAACATCTCTTGCCATGTTCGGAGACTGAATCTTTATGCTAAAAGAATATTTTGTCCAGCTGGTTTAATTAGTCAAGAACCACAAAACAGCTCTTAAAAATAGGTGACAAAAGCATATGCCGTTAAACAAACCTTAGTTGTTTATGGGCTTAATTGCTTCTGTGCAAAAATGAAGCCTCTAATTTTGCCTTTTCTTCATTGTTCTGATTAGCAATAAACTTTAATGCAGCTTAAAACCATCCAATTGTATTTTACCCCAGCATATTTTATAATAACCCCAATTACTTATAGAAGAAGAAGAACCTTTATTGCCATTATACTTGCGCACAGGGGGACTGCTAGAAGGCCCGTGTCAGAGGATCTAAGAGAAAGGTTGGGACAGTAAACGGGTGAAGAAGTGCACTAAGGTGGGTAGGGGCGAAGTAAGCAGAATTCATTTGTATTTGATCTGGGCAGCTATTGGAAGCCAATGATACTGGTGGAGGATGGGAGTGTGTGGGCAGACTGTTTAGTAGATTTGAGGACTCTGGCTGCTGAGTTCTGAATGAGTTGAAGCCAGTTTACCAGGAAGACTGTTAAGAAGAGAAATGCACAAGTCCAGGAGTGAAAAGATCAAAGCATTTACTGGGATTAGCATTGTCATTGTGCAAATGGTAGTAGAAAGACTTATTGGGAGGAAAACTGTGCCGCAATAGGAGGAAAATGGAGGTCCACAATATTGTTAAAGGTTTCTGTTATGTTGTTCTTCTCCAGTACACCTCTATTATATTCAGTGCAAAGATAGAACTGCTCCTATTTTTCCTATTGTCTTGCTCCTTGGATCCATAAAAATGCACTCTTGGTTGTTGTCTATTTTTTGTGGGACCAGACTTGGCCTAGGATTGAGGGTTAGGCTTTGTCTTCCTTTCTCCGGCTCTCAGTATGCCTGCTTGTATGCCTGCATAAATGGAAATGTAACCACTCTGTGAGAACATGTGTTCGTGCCTCGATAGAGGTCAAATTGAGCCTGTCAACATCACGGTCGCTTTAATTTGATATATTAATGTGAGCTGTCAGTGGCAATAACTCAACACAAACAGACAGCAGTCACAGCACATGTGCATACACTTAAATGCCTTCAGAACTTCAACCTCCTTGTCAAAAGACACGCAAGCTGGTCTCGAAAGCGCCAAGAGTGTGGAGAAACACTCCAACCAGTAAAGCTCTTCGTACGTTCGGATTTGATCCGCTGTTGGTCTGGTTTACCAAAACGCTACATGTCGTTATGATGACGTGCGGCTAAATATTTTAATTAAACTGTTGAAAGAGGAGATTTATGGTTGCTTTAGCGCTGGCTCTGCTTCTGCATTCCATCCTTGGGTGTTTGTGAATATAGTAGAAAACTTAAACACGGAGGCACCGCAGCTTCCTGCGCAAATAAAGCAGCCATGTTTCTCCAGGGATAGAGACTTTTTGTTTCAAATTAACTTGGTGGCTTTTGATGATTATTTCACCAGCTGTGATTACCCAGAGAAGAGTAGAGCATTCAAAACTAATGACCTATAAGCGTGTCAACAGGATTTACTTTTGACACAACATTAGTCACACTTCTGTGTAAAAAAACCTATTAAGAGCCTCTAAGCTAAAACACATGATGGATAAAACCTTTCCTGGGTTTGATTCCAAGGTAAACGGTATAGGTCCTTTCTGTGTGGAGTTTACATGTTCCCTCCAGCGGTCAGGACACTGAAACTACTAAAACGACCTTTAGTGGCCTCCAGGTGGCACAGCGTGATATTCCGCTAGCACTCTCTGAGTTCGAATATCAGCTCTGCTACCGGTCGGCTGGGTGCCCCCTAGCTGGCATGATTGACAGTGTCTGCAGCAGACAAAATTGGCCACTAGTCTGCTGGGTGGGAAAAGACAGGACAGACAAGGACCCTTCATGTGTCAGGTTAAGGGCCTTGCTCAAGGCCCCAACAGTGGAAACCTGGCGACGGTGAGGCTTGAACCAGCGACCTTTTGATTACTAGTCCAGTTCCTTAACCACTCTGCTACAACTGCCCCTTTGTACCTGTGACTAAACCAAAAGCTAGGCTTATCAATCGTTCTGTATATGTGCTTATAATACCTGCATAAAACAGTTATTACATATGGATGTTTGACTAATAAATAAATCACTGATAATATAATAAATCAAATTAATAATCAGATCATGAAACCCAGCTGTTTGTCACTGTAAAAATGCAAGCGTGTTTATTAGCACTTACATTGCTAATTGTCCTAGCTGCTGGCTGTGAATGTCTGTTTGGAAACTCTGGAAGTGGCTGAATATTATAGCTCCTAGCTATGTGTAATGTGTTTTCAATTATGATTATATATATATATATATATATATATATATATATATATATATATATATATATATACAGTATATATATAAATAATATTATGTTTTTTTTTTTTAGAAACATTTATTGGTGTAATCAGTTAGCCTGAGATCTAGGCTAATTATCTACTGGAATACCTTGCTGCTAGCTCTAGCCTGTAGTGCTAATGCTATAAGCATAAAATTTTCATTCAGCTAATGCTAACAGATTCTGTGTGATTGCATACAGTGCATATTTAATTACTACTTCTTGTTCCTCAGCCTTTGTCCCGTTTATCGGGCGGGATTTGGCACAGTTTTTACGCCGGATGCCCTTCCTGACACAACCCTCCCTATTCATCCGGGCTTGGGACCGGCACTACAATGCACTGGTTCGTGCATCTAGCAGCTAGGTATCTATAGGACAATTCAGTGTTTCCAATTAGCCTGGTCCAATTAGCATGTTTTTGGACTGTGGGAGGAAACCGGAGCACCCGGAGGAAACCCACATGGACAAGGGGAGAACATGCAAACTCCGCACAGAAAGGACTCGGACCGCCCCACCTGGGGATCGAACCCAGGACCTTGTTGCTGTGAGGCGACAGTGCCACCCACTTAGCCACCGTGCCGCCCACATATTTTAATACTACTACTGAGGCTAAATGTGTACATGTGTAGGAATATAAACTACATAATTATTTGTAATGGTTTATGAATAAATTGTTTTTATATATTATCATAAATTACTTAACAGTTAGATTTTACAGATATGAACATAAAAACAGCTATTAAAGAGAAAATCTAAAGAAAAAAATAGGAGAAACTGAATTTCAGATGTCCATGTTTCGATTTAGGATTAAACTGTAAACTAAGCAGTAAATATATAAAAAATTGCCTGTCTGAGAGAATTTAATGACCTAGTAACCTCCTGAACGCACTCTAGAGAAACTGTGAAATAGGTTGGGCTAAAATACTCCTGCTGTGTTTCCATTTTAGAAGCTATGAGTGAAAACAAGAATAACAGAAATGACCTGGAGCAATAAATCCAGAAGCGTGTTTTCAACAGAGCAACGTTTTCATAAGCCGCACCTGCAAATCTCCCAGTTTAAGTGTGAAATTGTACTATAATGAAAATATGTGCACTTTTATATTCGGGAAAAGTTCAGGCTTTCAGAGCCAGTGAATATACAGTATATATAGCTTAAAAATGTTCATGTATCGAGCACAATTTGTAGTGCCTGCAGACAAAAATTGGCCACCGTGTCTGCTGGGTGGGAAAAGACCGGACTAAGTGGGTGGGGTCTTCAAATGCTGTTCAAGGACTCTGGTTAGCAGACCGAGGAACCTGTGCAGAAAGTGGATCAGCCCCATGTGCAAATTCACTGAAGCACGGGTGTAAGAAAGAAGGGGTCCGCAAGGACTGCACACGCATTGGAGGGGGCATGAGCAGTAGAACCACAGCTACTAACAATTTTATTCTTCCACCCGTCCCACCACAGCGGGTGGAACTTGTCATAAAGTTATCAATAACAAAGCCCACCCATTTAGCGGAAAGATTAGATTGGTCAGTTTTACTATCATTTGAAATTGGTACATAATTGACTTACTATATCTTGGCCTTTCTGACAATATATACTGTAGCTGAGGTTTCTATGATTTGGGTTCATTTTCCCATTTTCAATTCTGGCAGATGTGGGACCACACCTGGCGCCTCAGTGGCGAGACACACCACACCCTGTTACAATAAACACCCCCTGACCTGATATTATTTGGCTGATCGACCATTCTCAGCACTACAGTGTCATTGAAATGGTAATGACATGGTAGTGTTGTACTAGTTTGTGTGTATTAAAGAAGTGCATGTCCTGACAGGATTTGGAAGGGAGTCTAGGTATTCCTGCATTAACTGTATGTATGTTTTTAATGTTTGCATTCCTATTGTTGATCCTGGGTCTTTGTGGCACAGCTACAAGCTACACGGTTTTAGTTTTATGGCATGTTTTCCCATGATTACCATGCAAATTGCCTGTCAAAGTGATGAAGCCAGTGGATTATATCAAATTAAAAACAGACCTCTTTTTCTTACCTTGATTTTACAGATAAAAATAAAAGCAGTTTAGAAGTTAAACTTGCGGCATGGCAGTGATTTCTTTTTTCTCTCTTTCTCTGTTTCTGCTACAGTATCCCTACTTCCCCGAAGCAGTCCTGACCTTTCATTTTTAATGTTTTCTTTCTTGGCTAATTATGTGTGACAGATTGGCAGAGAATCACATGATGTGGGTTCAGACAGCAGACAGGAAAAAAATCAGACATGTGATGAGATATTACAGGGTCACAAGGACTGTCTGACCGCTCAGACACTCCACCGCCCTCACTGACATTAACTCAGGCTATATTTTACTCTTATACATTATGTTCTGTCATTTAAAGAGTGAGATGTTGAAGTGGACATTTCACAAAGTTCTGTTTGCAGTTATTTAATTATTTAGCAATTTGATATCAGACATTTAAGCTCTGATTTACCACAAGTTCTGTATTTATTATGGCTTGGTTTTATTGAATATGTTATTAGAGTGTTTTAGGTTTATAAATACACGGAGGGTCTGCGCAAACTAACACATTTGGCGTCCACAGTGTGTGGTCTACCAAAGCTTTATAACATAAAAGACTACTATACAATTTTGAAAAGTAAATAATTACAGTCATTGCTGCTAAAGGTTGTGCAGCCAGTCAGGGGCAATTACGTTTTTTAAATGGGTGGTATGGTTAAGTGGTAAAAGTTAAATTCGTCCCTCAAAAAGAGAATTAGAGATTGATATATACATTGATGGATAGACAGACAGACAGACAACCATCACAACAAAAACATTGGCATGACTGACTATACATTTGTGCAATTACTTATATTTTAATTACATTATTTTACCAGATTATTATTATTTTAGCTTTTCATGAGAGTGATACACAGCATTCTGGGATAGCAAAATGGCAGCGCCGAGTCTCTATAGCTCTAAGCAAGCTAGCTGGTCGCCACAATATGTTTTGTTTAATGATCTATTCATAGAACTATACAATAACATAGGCAATTCAAATAGGCAGTTATTATAAATATACTGGGAGAAAAGTATATATAACCCTAACCCCTAACCCTAACCCCTAACTCTGAAGTTATTAAGTTTATAGTTATAGTTATTAAGATTGATTTCTGTATGCGTATGGTAAATACTTGACAATCACTGCTTCACGATACAAAATAAACAAAAGGCCACGGGATCACCACCACCTCCCACACCAACATACACACAAGCTAATTCCCACCATATCATCCGTTACTGCACAATCCCGCTTTGACAAACTGTCGTTTATAGAGCGAGGTATCAAAGCCGGAGAAACGTGTCAGACCTAAGTGATGCGATTGAAAGTGAAGGCTGGCGATACTGGCTGGTTATCAGTAATGCTATTTTTTTCTACCCAATATAAAGAAGACAGCTGTTACCACCCACTCTTTTGACCCGTACTAACACTTCTGTTTGATTACTGCTTTGATATTTTGTGTTATTTTGTTAAATTATGTAGGTAGCTAGTTTTAACTAGTTGGTTTGCAGAAGATGCTGTCATGGTGGCACAGCTGTTAGACCGGGTGCCACACATCAACAAAGTTTTGAGGTCCTGTCTTAAATCACTGTCTGTAAAGTGTTTCACATGTTCTTCCCACACTGTGTGGGTTTCCTCAGAGTACTTTGGTTTCCTCCTACATTCAAAAACTGGCATCTGTGAACTGGCTGCTTTAAATTGCTTCTAGTTGGAGGTAGGTCAGGGTTCAGGGTGTATACATTTCTTTTAACCAGTGTTTCTGGGTGGTGTCGGACCCTCCCAAGCAACCACAAGTCTGAATAAATGAATAAATATTCACAACAGACTGGGTTTTACTCAAGGCCCTCAATTTTGAAGACGATAACCAAAGGTGAGGATTGAACCAGATTCTCAATACCCATGTTCTCGTGCAGAACCGTACTTTACCATCTGTACCACAACACAAATTTTACACATCCTCCAGAAGCAGTGTCAGCACAAGAACTATTCACAGAGCTTCAGGGTTTAGGTTTCCATTGCTAGACAGATGCACACAAGCCTAAGATCACCATGCCCAAAGCAAAGACTTTTAAATCTAAAGACTTTTTAAATCTAAAATTTATAAAGACATGAAGGTGTGGTTGAACTCCAGTGGCCCTTACATCAACCTCACTTTAGGATATAATTGGTACCTTGATTGTGAGCCAGGCCTTGTCCTACAACTCACCAGTGTGAGCATTATTCAATGTTTTCAACTGAATAATATGTAGTCTTGGCCGTTTATAAGGCTTCAAACATTAACTCGAACAAATAATAATAATAATAATAATAATGTTGGGGCTTTTTTATGAACAGAGCATAAAGGTACCAAGGGCCACGTGAGCCATCAAATAAGCCATAAAAAAACTGAGAAAATACTTAAACTTCTAGATTCTCTAGATTTTGTGAGGCCCATATGGCATTAAAAACAGAAAAACAATAAAAAAAGGACCTGTAAGAGTATGATACTTTTGGAAAAGCGTAGGAACACATTTGTATATTAGTTCTGTGTATATCAGTTATTTGTCCCTCAAAGGAGTGTTTATATTAAAATAGTTTTTGGCTGATATTTGTCAGTAGAAGGAAATGGTTCCAGGCAAAGTGCCAGCATTTGGAAGCCTTGTGCATGTCAACGGAAGCACATGGAGCTGTGTTTTTAGAATCAGAGTTAAAATGTGTTACATTTTTTTTCCATTTGAATAAATTTAATCCAAAGCTGCAGTCATACTATACAGTAGATTTTGTAAACCTGTTTGTTGTTATTTCTTCCAGTGGAAAACTGGATTTCATTGTCAATAACTAAAGCAAATTGTAACTTGGGATTATGGGAAATGGGATGTTATCAAGTGGTAAATATGTCCAGGGTACTAATAATTAAATTAGTCAGGGTCGTGTTAACAGTGGTAATCAGAAATGATGCAATGTTTACATTTCTCTGAATGGAGGCACTAATAAAGGTTTAGTTAGTGGCCAATGCTAAGTTTATTTTTGGTATTTATTTTGGTTAAGGGCCTTGCTCAAGGGCCCAACAATGGTGACCAGCAGATGTGGGGCTTAAACCAGTGACATTCTGTTTACTAGTCCTGCACCGTAACCACTGAGCTACCACTGCCTACCTTGGCACAGTCATGCTGGAGAAGTTGGAGGCATAGAATTCCTTTATAAAACTGATTTATCACACCTGTTAATAACTGTTGTAGCTAAAACTATACATTAAAAAATTTGAAAGTGAGGGAGGGGCAATACTGTTCATATAGTGTATTTTGACTTGTGATGTCATAATGCCAAGGGCCCAACAGGGGTAACCCAGCAGGTATGGGGCTTGAACCAGCAACCTTCCGTTTATTAGTCCAGTACCGTAACCACTGAGCTACCACTGCCTACCTTGGCACAATCAATCTGGAGCAGGAAAGGGCCATCCCTAAACTGTTTCTGCAAAACTGATAGCATAAAATTATCTTATATTTGATTTACTATACCTGTTAGCAACTGTTCTAGTTAACAACATAAATTCAAAAATTAAAAGGTGAAGGGCAATACTGTCTTTGACTTGAGATGTCATAATGCAGCAGATTTACCAAACTAATGTGTGCTAGTCTCAAATAATTTAGCTGTAGTTCCAAGGTTGATTATTATTTTTTAATTATCAGGTTATTGACTCTTTAGTTTAAAGCAGGATTCCAGAAACAGACTCCTGACAGTTTTGATTTGACTCGAGCGGTGCACTGAGAACAAAACTACAGCACTAATTGATAGCTGCTTTGTTGGGTAGCCATTCAGTCGGCCAGCGCTGGTTATTCCAAATGAAAATGGATCGTACTTTTAGTGAAGCGGACAGAGTGGCACTTCAGCAGAGGCCAGTGTTTTGTGTTGCGATTGAGGCTAATGAGATGGTTAGAGCGGCGAGTCCCAGGGCGCGGGGTGTCAGGACTAATACTGGCCGAGCCACGGTCTCTGATGTGATTCTCTCTTTCTTCTGTTTTCTTGTTCGTCTGCCTGACCGATGGGATTCTCTCTCACTGTCACTTATGCCGATACCTACTGACGTAGTGTTGCCCGGGGCAGCTGGGCTAATGTTACAGTAGCTGTATGGGAACAGAAGAAAAATGAAATAGAGAGGGAAAGGCTCTCCGGCTGACATTAAAGATGACATATCACTTATTGGCTTTGTCCTGTCGTCTCCCGTCCTGCCTGACCTGTCTATGTAGGAGCTGCTGTTGGAATGGTAATGTAATACAGTTACATGCATCAGTTAAAAACATGACTAGTATTGTAAGAGCTTCTTTACATATATTAAGCTCAGCTACAGTAAAGCTAACCCTTCTATAATGGCAGTTAGCTACACCAGAAACTATAATGCAAATAATTTTACTGCAATTAAGCTTATTTATATTCTTCTTTTTATTATTAGAATTTAAGGGGGGTTGTAGATAGAAGTGGGTGCTGCACAGCAGCCTGGTTCAATCCTTGCTTCTGGATACTGTTCGCTTATGGTCAGATGGGTTTTCTCTGGGAAGTCTGGTTTTCTTAACCTTCTCTAAACAACCACTAGGTGTGGTGTGTGTGACTGACTGTGTGCCCCCTGTAAAGTACTGGTATCAAGTAGGGTGTGTTTCTGGTGCCACCAGACCCATTGCAACCTTGGTCAGGATAAAGTGGATATTGTAATTTGGGTACTTGAATGAATTATGCAGTGGTAAATTACACTATCCCACTACCAATCAGATCCAGGGTTTAAATTCCCAGCAGTGCTATTGGCCAGTTGGCACCTACACATAGATGATTGGCTATGTCTGGGGATAGGTTATGCGATCCCTAATAGATTGTCTTCCTGTCCAGGGTGTCTGCATTGCCCGCTTGACACTGAAAATAGTTCAGCATAATTATCATCAATAATCAGCAGACATTTATGACATCAAATCCGACCCTCTGACACCCAATCGTGTCTGTCTGGGTGCTCGGCCGATTGCTAATGCAGCTGATATTACGGTGGGCTAGGGCATTTCACTGCTGTGCCACCTGTGTGCATTTATTATATAATTTTACTGAAAATGCCATGTTCTAATATAATATGACAATTTTATTAAGTGCTTGTATCAACAACTACTTTAAATTAGATTTGGTTAGACCCAAACCTAACACATATTTAACACATGCGTATATACAGTGTTTTCCTATATAGTTAAAATTTGTCAAACTACTGTATTATAGTATTTGCCCTTGTATAGTCAATATTTTACTTTATTTTTGGGTTTCACAAGCAGGGATGCTACCAACTTGTTATTGAGTTACAGTTTTAGCTTTAGTACTTGTAGCCACATGGCTGCCACATGACAAAAAAGGGAGGTGCCACCGGGGCGTTGAAGTAGTTTAAAATCTAGCCAACCACCACAGAGACCAAAGTCTGTTCGGGCAATTGGTTATGTCAAAGGAACAAAAAGTGAGATGGGGGAATTTTTCCTCTATGCTTTCTGGTTGAGGTGCTGGTACGAGCTGTGGAGGTATACAGAGATCATTGCATAATCATCCACAAGTCCTGGCCAGCTAGGAAATAAGTAGCTGACTGTTTCAAATACATCAAACAGGGGTCATTGTGCAAGTGGCAGTTGTCCCCAGAGTGCCTAGGGGAATTGTATATATCTAAAGTTGGGATGCAGTGGGAAAGAAATCTAAAAGCAGAAGGCAGCTATTGTATATAAAAGCCTCTTGGCATGTGCTTCAGTCATCAAAGTCCCTTAAATCAATTTTTATCCCATTGGCTTCCCTGGTTTTTGTCTTCCCAGCCTCTTAATAACCTTCAAAGCGGGGAAGAAAAAACAAGAAAGACCTCTGTCAGCACTTTCTATCTGATCGGCCTTAAGCTACCAGCGATTTCGTGATGAGTCCCGTTGCGTTATTAATTCAGAACCTGCTTATCACCCGCTGTCGCAGCGGTACGAAGTCGTGCCTTAACAGCCTCTGTCTCGTCATGTCCCTCAGCCCTTCATCTGCTCTTCCCTAAGCTGCCTGACGGGATTCATGCTCAGGCTGTTTGAAAGCCAAACGACTGAAACCGTATCTTCCAATGAAAAGATGAGCCTGGGGGAATATGGGTGATTCAAAGGTTGGGCTTTGTCAGGAGAGGTAAAGTTTCTCACACTTCTTGCTTCACAGGTGAAGATGAGGGGATCTGACAGGAGCGAGCCGCTGATTTCCCTTCACTTCCGTCTCACTTTCTAATCACCCCTTGCTGATTCGCTCTTCTGACACCTTACTCGCTCATTTCCCTTACTCACCTTAGTTTACGACTCCTAATTCGGTCCACTGTTAGCACATTCGTGATATTCACACACCCTCGTAATGATTGATGAGCACCACTTATTAAACAGAATGGCTTACTTATAATAGAACAAATACACATTCTTCATATTCAGCTAGCGGGCTCGGGTCACGAGGGCACGCCGGCTTTGAAGTGCCAATCAATATCAGCAGGTGATGACAGCGGCCCACATATCACTCACGGGCCTTGTTTGTTGTTGTTGTGTCGGTGCAAATGAAGCGCCTATGAACCTTTTGGGATGGTAAATGCACCCGGCGGGGAACATCAGCTCGGGGAGGAGTTGGAGCACCGCTAGCAGAAGCCTGCTCTCAGCAGGTGAGTGGAGCAGACTCACTCCTCCTTCTGATCCCGCCATCTGTCAATCACAGAGCTGGGCCGCCCAAACAGGACGTCCAGCCGCCTTGTGGCCTTTTGGTGGCCGCGCGAGCAGAGAGGTCAGAAGTTCAGGGGGGAAAAGAAGGAAAAGGGTGCAATGGAAATGCTTCTGATTGGGGAATAAATGCAATGTGTACACTATTAAAGAAATAAGTGCTGACCAGTGTCAAAACGTTCGTTTTTTGCTTAAATAAATTACACAACTCCAACGATCTTGGAAGGCTAATTGCTTACTAATAAACAAATACTTCTATGATATAAAACTTGCAAAATTGTAACTAACTTTCTAGTCCCTCACACCCACAGACAAGTAAAGCAAGAATCGTTCCCCG
The DNA here is from genome assembly GCF_030014385.1 of Trichomycterus rosablanca. NCBI lineage: Eukaryota > Metazoa > Chordata > Actinopteri > Siluriformes > Trichomycteridae > Trichomycterus > Trichomycterus rosablanca. The sequence goes on along the minus strand of NC_086005.1, from coordinate 23,252,511 downwards.
AATTAATCAGGATCCCTGTCGGTGCCCTGACGATTGACACATGTACCGGATTGCCAGCTAAATCATTAGCTAAGTCAGTAACAACCATATGTAAGCAAACAGCAAGAGGTATTTCAGTGCTCAGTTGCCTAGCAACATTATTTTCATAAAACAACAGGTTTATACTGTGTGTAGTTCTCATGTAAACAACACAAATTCCAGTGATGCTGCATACTTTTTGGTGACTTTTCTCTAATAAATATTAAATTTGTTATACTGCTGTATAATAGTAATTGCCCTTATATAGTCCATATTTTTATTTTATTCTATCCTATTTTATTTACTCTATCTTTAACTGTATTTACTCTGTGCTGGAGCTGCTGTAACACTCAGCTTTTCTCCATTAGGATCAATAGGAATCTAATCTTATTTACATATAGTAAAAATACTCATTAGAATACTTAAGTTGTCATGAGTTGAATATGTAACCAATGACAGAGGTCTGATTTATTAGCTGTTGCACCTTTATAATTTATAGAGCTATCGCTGCTAAGTCGGCTAATCAGTTTAGATGAGAGAAACTCCAAAAAAAATGTAGATAGTTTTTTAAGGATTTGAATCAGGACATTAACCAACATTTTGCCCATTTATTTTTTTTACACTCAAATAAAAAATACATGGCAAAAATGATGAAAAGCTGTTTAGTGATTTTAAAAGCTACAGTTTTAGCTTTTGTACTTGTAACCACATGGCTCCCACATGACAAAAAAAGGGAAAAGTCACCAGGACAGTGAAGTGGGTTAATTTGCCAACCCAGCACCACAGATATCCACAGAGACCAGAGTCTGCTAGGGCAATTGGTTATGTCAAAGGAACGGAAAGTCAGATGGGACAGTGATGCTGCTTACTTTTCGTTGATCTTGGTTCTGTCTAAATTCCCCATTTATTTTATCTTTTTAATACTTTTCTTTAAAAAATATCCAGCTAGACCACCAGGCACAGCATAAATCATCACTATTACTTATTATTTCAAAAAAAGAACTTTTATACTTCCATAATGCATTGTGAATTGTAATGGGGCTACTAATGCGTGAGGTGAAGCCCCGTACCTGCTAGAATTGAAAACGAACCCAAGTGCAGGATGCTTGACCAAGGTAGAACAATACTAAAAACAAGGTAATCACAAAAAGCGGTGGCCAAAAAGATGAGTGGCCAGAACAAAGTAACAAATGCACAATCGGGGTCTCCAGTAGCAGAAGACTAACTTGCTATGCTAAATGGGGAGAAAACAGGAGATAATGTGTTAATACTGTATAATGGTATGAAATACAAGGTCTTCAGTCTAATGTTATTTGGCTTTTGTTTGACTTGATCATCAGCACTGTGTAATTAAATTTGATGCTATCTCTTTTTTAAAATAAGCATCTCCTCAGAGTAACTCTCATTCCCAATTTATTTTTAATCTACTCTCAGCTCCTGCCGTTTGCACGTCGCTCACTGTTGATCTGTTTAATTCGACCCGTATGTTTCGAGGGCGACCTGGTCATATTTATGCTGTACCGGTGCAAGCGAGTTGTCTGAATCTACAAACCGACTTTCTGTCCCTGTGTGAAAGAGGTAATTGGATTACTTTCGTATACATACACATACACATGTGAATGTCATCAGCAATATATCATGCGTGCTGAGGCTATTTAAGGCCTGGCTGCTCTGGTGGGTGCCAGCCATCAGTCAAATATATGAAAGACTGTTTTGTCTAAGTAGGTACATCTGAGAGAGAGAGAGAGAGAGAGAGAGAGAGAGAGAGAGAGAGAGAGAGAGAGTACATAGTGCATTCCTACAAAGTTCACAGAAAAGGCAGAGCCTGTGGCACTGGGTTGGAAAAGTTCATAAATTAAAGGGCTGACAGAAATAGAACACACACACACACACACACACATACACACACACACACACACACACACACACACATTTGAGTAATCGCTGCACTGGCACCAAACAACCATTTAAGCAGCTAGTAAAAGGGTCAGTGTTCATTAAAGAAAGTGGTATAACAAACAGAGGATATAAAAAGTCTACACACCCGTGTTACAGTGCTAGGATTTTGTAATATAAAAAAAAGAATTAGACCTAAATATATAATGCCGCCACCACCATGCTTCACGGTGTTGTTTTTGTGCCAAATATACATTATGGAATTATGGCCAAAAGGTTTAACTTTGGTCTAATCAGACCATAACATAAGTTTGGCAGAACTGATGTAGGTTTTTGCTTAATGTATCCAAGCTTGGATGTTTTTCTTACTTCATAAAAAAGGCTTCTGTCTTGCCACACTATAAAATAAATAAACCTGAAATGATTTATCTGGTGTTTTAACAGTGGGTGTGTGAAATTTTTACATTCACTGTATATCGACTGAATACAAGTCAAGCATTTAAGGGTTAAGGGCCTTGCTCAAAAGCCCAACAGCAGCAACCTGGCAGTGGCGGGACGTAAAATAATATTAAAAGAAATAATAATAAATGACAAAGCATCGCAAATGCAACTGAAATAATAAAATGACAAACAAAAAAGGAAAATAGAACCATATAAACAATACAAGTGCTTAGTATGTTATATAAAAAAGTAGTGTTTTATGAAACAAATTAGACTCAAAGTGAACAAAGTGAAAATTTGCACCTTATACACAGTAAAATATAATGGAGGATCCATAATGTTGTGGAGCTGCTTTGCTGCCTCTGTGACTGGAGACCTTGAACGCTTAAATTTAAGTGTTACTTTTATTTTAAATTAAACCCTTTGGAAAGCTTTTCTAAGAAAATCTGGTGCAATTTACAGACAATAAATAAATAAATAAATATTAGGTGGAGGATTCATAATGTTGTGGAGCTGCTTTGCTACCTCTGTGACTGGAGGCCTTGAAAGTGTTACAGGAACGTAAAAACAGTCAAACAAATTGGGTCCTACAGTAGGATAATGACCCGAACTAGCCAGCAAACTGGCCAGCAATGACTCCTGATGTCAGTCCAGCTGCCACTGTTGCCAAAGGTTGTCCAAAGGATCTTGTTTTTTTATACTAAACAATCAAGAATGCTAATAATATTAACCACAACTGTATAAGCTAAATAAAAATGTTCAGTTTGTCATGTTATATACTATATGACAAAAAGTATGCGTAATCTTATGTGTAAATCAATAGGACTGAAAGGCCGGTACTAATCTGATGCACATTTTGCACAATGGAAACGGATATTGTGGGAAGCAAACTATGAGAAATGAAATAAAATCTACAGGAATGTGTCAATAATTTAGAAACGTCAGAGGTCAGGATAATAAAAATATATTTTCTAATTGACTCCTGCCTACGAGTCCAGCTGAGCTACATTATATAATTCGTGACAGTCCGATCTGTATTTAGTCAATTTACATTTCTATGCATTTTCTTTTTAGTGTAACAAAGGAGCTTTTTTTATTTTTATTTATTTATAATTTTTAATCCAGCAACTGTTATTTTATGCAATGCTGCAATACCATTGGTTAAAAACAGAAAACACAAGCACAATATGGAACCATGGCTTGTACAGCAAGATGGTTCCTGGGGAATTTGGTTCAATCCTTAGCTCCAGTGTGTATGTGTATTTGTTTATTAAATGTGTGTGTGTGTGTGTGTGTGTGGATCTGTGGGAAATGAGCGATGAGCTGCCACTTTGCAGAATAGATTACTGTTTGTTGTCTCACCTGCTCGGCTGGAGTCGGACTTTGATGGCCCCTGTGTGAGTGTGTGTGTCTGTTTAGGGGGAACTTAATGCCTGACAGATTGAGTTTGGAGTGGGGTCATGGCACGGCCAGACTGTAAGGTCAAAAGTTTATTGCTGTATCTGACTGTAGGAGTAGGAAGCACAATCTCAGCAGCAGCACTAACTGTAGCTAGTTTGCTAAACTTTTGCTATTGTCAATGTACATCCTTAAAGAAATGTACTTGATGAACCACTGGTTAGACATGTAGGTCTGTGTTTATGACCTAATTATTTGATTTTAAAACTCTGTTTTGTTTGTTTGGAACCTTCAAACATCTATCAGTCACCATCATGTGAAAGTAAAGTTGAGTAACTTCGAGAATGGAATTTTAATAGTCACATGCATGTACATGCTTACACATACAATAAAGGCAACCCGAGCACTTAATTCACGTCCACTTTTAAGAAAACTTCAGAGGAAATGAATGCTAAAGCATCTTATTTAAGAAATCCTTCTCCCTCCAGCGATCCGTCTTGAACTCTAACAGACCCCGGACTTACAACCCTCAATAAAAACTGGAAAATGAAAGCCAGGTGGGTGTTTGTTTCTCTACCCCGAGGTTAGCTTAGAGGGCAGTGTTAGGGTTAGGGCAATAGAGAGTGATCACAGTGCTGGATTGTTAGCCTTGTTAGCCTAGACTCAGGCATGAAGCTCAGCCCTGGGGTAGTCACGAGTTCACCTGAGGTTCAAAGGTTGTTGGCTGGTTAGGTTTCTTACTTATCTGCATACAGCTAATTCATCTTCATTTTAAACCATGTAAATGACAATATATTTTAATTTAGTTTTCTTAAATGACATTCCAGAACTGTTTCTGTTTTATTTTTTGCCAAAATTGCAGTAAAATCACTTTAACTTATGATGTTCTCTAAGTATGGATATACACTTCTGTGTAAATGACTTAGGCACTCTAGAATAAAAAAATGGACTAGATTTTATTTTTAGGAAAAGCTTATTTAGATTTCCAAAAATGTATTTACTAAAATAATTATTTTTACAAGCTCTACATGACTTACGTTATTTTTTATAACCAGCACCACTTACCGATTATTAAAATATGTTGTGTGTGTAAGTGTGACGATGATAATAACAAATACTAATTATCATTACAAGACTGTGCTATCAGCTGGTCGGAAATCTACACAGACATGATTGGCTAAGTCTGATTGAGCCCAGTGATGGATTGGCACCCTATCTGGGGTACACCTGTCTTGCGCCCAAGTCTAAGAGCACATTGTAAAGTCGTTTGTGGTTCTCTTGTTCAGAGACTTGTTTGTTATGTTGCAGCTTTTTTAATTTAAGTGTTAGTTTTATTTTTAATTGAACCCTTTGGAAAGCTTTTATAAGAAATCCTGGTTCACCTGGTTTACTAACTATGGTTTACATGTATTTATACAGTAATTGTGATATGTTTATGCAGTTTTACTAAATAAAAAAATGACACAAAGTACAGTGTGAGTGCCTGTGCTTGTTTAGGCCTGTGTACATGACTGGCTGCTGACGAAAAAGTTATCACTGATGTTATTATTAAAGCAATTTTTTAACATGCAGGATTTTTTCATTCCTGCTTAAGCCTGGCAGCATGAAAACCTACGTTAAAAGATTTATATAATACTTATTGTTAATTGTTAATTATTCATACTGAATCAACCAGTACATCATAACTTATTATACATTCCATGGGGCTTTATTTTTTATATTTCTTAAGCAAACGTGTAGTCTGATTTTTAATTAAAAATTGCCCCTTTGTTTCTTTCCTAATCCTGAAACACAAAATATGGGATGCTTGTGAAAAAAACACAGAATAAATCCTGCTTGGCACGATCAAAGTCGAATCACTGCTGTTTATGGAGCTGTCAAACAAGATTCCCACAACAGGCTGAAAACGCACACGTTAATATTTATTAGTCCTTCAACCCTGGGAAGAGTTCGATGCCTGGCGCCAGGCCACGCTTAAGAACGTTTGTTGAAATGTGCGAACAATAATCGCGGCATTTCGAGCAGAAAGGAAAAGCGGAAAGCCAGCCAGGCTCTCTCCTGTTGTGACAAGAGAAGACAAAAGCAGACCTGGAGGCCTCCACTTCACATGACTGAGGTGAAACTGTCGATGAATTCTAAGCAAATGATCCGCTTTGAATGAGAGATTCACCCGGTAAACCTTTTAGAGTGCAATCTTTCAAACTAACGCCTGACATTACCACTGATCTAACTGTGCTTTTTATTCTCGATAGAAGTCTACCCGGGAGCGCAAACTTACAGACGGAACAAGACATGCAGACCTAAGAGAGAGTAAAATAGAAAGGAAGGAAGAAAAAAAGACAGAGTGACAAAGAGATTTAAGTGGAGAGAGAAGACGTGAGAGACGGGCTGAGAGAGAAGCAGACGTGAGAGTTGAAAGACAAGAAAGACAGCCAAGTCTTCAGCTGGGATGTAGGCGTTCTTCAGTGACAGCTATAATTCTCCAGCCTACAGAAATCCATCAGCACTGTAGTCGTGTTAAAGCTGTGCCGCAGGGGCTCTGGCCCTTTCAACTCCGCCGCTCTGACAGGTAGATTTATGAGGGCTGAAATCTGGACAGATCACACGTCAGTCAGGGCGTCCTGTCAAGCTGTCAGTATCCTGCCTTGCCTACAGGGGCCACGGATTTCACACAGCTCCTCGACAAGGACAAAGTTTATTCACTCACTTACTCGCTCGCTCACGCTGTCTCTCTTACAGGCCGATACACTTTCCAGGCGTTCATCATACACACACACACACACACACACACACACACCTGTTTTCACTCATCTTGTCAGGCTTGATAAATACAGGCAGGCTTAAAGTATTACACACACAAATGGAGGAAGGAGTGACAAAATGAAAATGACATTTAAAGTGAACAGACAAATAATACAGATGAATGTAACCCAACAATGTCAACTTAAAATATAATAAAACGTCATTCAGGCATGAGAAGGGAAAAAAACAATTGTACAATGTAAACATGGTTTTAAAATATTTAAATGCAAAGAGAGAGAGGAAGAAGGATTGACAGACAGAAAAGAGAAAAGAAAAGAAAGGATTATTCAGATGAATATAAGCCAACAATGTTGAGAATAGAATGCAGAAAGAATACAGATTAATTTAACATGACAAGTCCGACTTAGGCGGTAATGAAAGTACCTTCAGGGGAAAGACAACAATATAAATAATCGTATAAGGTAGTTACTCGTTACACAAGATTCATCAGTTCACAAGTTTCAACGTCAAACACAGTCATGTACAATTTTGCATCTCCAATTCACCTCACTTGCATGTCTTTGGACTGTGGGAGGAAACCCACGCAGACCTGGGGAGAACATGCAAACTCCACACAGAAAGGACCCAGACCGCCCCACCTGCGGATCAAACCCAGGACCTTCTTGATGTGAGGCGACAGTGCTACTTACTAAGCACTGAGCCTAATGCATAGAGTTTTAGGCTATTAATCAGAAGGTTATATGTTTGAATTCCGACCCTGCCATTCAGCCACTGTTGAACCCTTGAGCAAAGCCATTACCCTCTCAGTTCTGCTCTCTGATCCCAGCTTTCAAACAAGCACGGGTACTTGGAAAAAGAATGTAATTGTACTGTACATGTGTATGTATATATGACAAATAACATCTTCTTTTATATTTAGAGAAACAATGAAACAAAAGAAACAATAATAATATTTAGACTGAGAAATGACTGACGATCTGAGTAGTAAAAGAGTAAAGAGAAAGTAGCAGCAGTCGAGAGAGTAGAACGCAGCAGGCTGCTGGGGGACGTCTTTCAGCAGCACATCTGCATGTGGTATTCGAGAGCTGATTAGTCATGCTGACGTTGTGTGGAGATAAATCTATCACCCAGTGGAACACAAACACTCGGAGAAATGAAAGGAAGCGAGGTGACATAGCTCTGCTGTTTCAATAAATCACTGAGACGTGATTAAAACCATGCGCCTGGGTGATGAGAGAGGCAGCCAGTGCGAGTCGAACGTTTTCTCATGGATACCGCGCTGTCCAAATCTGCTCGTCCACTAAAACGCCTGTGGGAAAAACTGACGGGACAGCGTCTGCCTATTTTTTCACTCTCCTGTCCCCGCCAAGATTCTTTGTTGGATCTACCCTACGATGTTGTTTAAACAATACCGGCGGTTTGTATATAAGGAGTGGCTGGTGGTAATCCCACAGAGTGATGGTGTATTGTTAAAGGTCAGGAATCTGTTTTTAACCGCTGAAAGACACTTGGAAGACAGTTTATATTTACAATGCCTTTAAAGTGTGCGTTTATACAAAAGCACAGCCCCCCCTTTCCTGTATGGCTTTAATGTTTGCCTGTGATATGGTGTCTCTGATCAGCCGAACATTGTAGGCCAAAAGATCAACGTTAGAATCTTTATAGTAAAAGGAAGGAGTGGGTGGAAATGGGCTGGGTAAATGGGACGAGGAAATGGAAGAATGATAAATAATGACTACTAGGTCACAATGAAGACAGGGGATGCTCTGAATAATAGAGCAAAACATCACACATGTCAAGCTAAGTAATAGTACAGTAGGACAAGACAATAAGAAAGAAAGAAAGAAAGAAAGAAAGGAGTACTGACTAGTGGTAAATATTATAATGACTATTATATTATTACCATTAATGGAAGACTGAAGTCAAAGTTTGCTTTAGGGGGGGCTTTAGGGTAACCCACTCTCCTGGACTTCACTTTCTCTCTAAGTCACGGTGTTCCTGATGAGGGCACCAAAGCTTGTTTTCTTCATGCTTAGTTATAAGGCTGTTTTAAGCCTTTCCCCCTTACAAATGTGTCAGAAACTGTGACTCAGTACCTGCACAAAAAACAGGAAAGCAGGTACTGACCATTAACAGACCATGTCATTTTAAATCATAGTTTTACAAAAGGCTAAATCCTCAATTCCAAATGCACATTGATCCAGGCGTAACTGTCCAGTTTATTAGGTAGGTTGTCAATACATCACAGACAAATGCAGGCCGATTGAAACAGCAGGTCAAAGCCTAGTTAAATTGTTGTACAATTGTTTATACTATGTTGATTCACGTTATTAGCTAAGAAAAAATACTAAGGAATGTAATTTAAACATGAACACAGAGAAAAAATTAGTGTAACCATAACCTAACCCTAACCCTAATTCTAGAAAGACATTAGGGTGAGTATTTGAAACAATGCCGTAATCACAATATATACTGGGGGACATGTTTAATCAAATATGCTCAACCCCCCATCCCGCATACACATATACTAATGCAAAAATTATAAATAAACATATTCCACTCAATAGCTGTGCTTAATGTTAGGATCCGTCACTGTTCCTTTCAGTTTACCCTTTCAGTCGACCCCTCCAACCCTCCCCGTGGTAGATTTGGTTCCCCCTAATGTTCAATTCATGGCTACAGCCTTGATTACAAATAAACCCTAGACATGTACAGTGTATCACAAAAGTGAGTACACCCCTCACATTTCTGCAGATTTTTAAGTATATCTTTTCATGGGACAACACTGACAAAATGACACTTTGACACAATGAAAAGTAGTCTGTGTGCAGCTTATATAACAGTGTAAATTTATTCTTCCCTCAAAATAACTCAATATACAGCCATTAATGTCTAAACCACCGGCAACAAAAGTGAGTACACCCCTTAGTGAAAGTTCCTGAAGTGTCAATATTTTGTGTGGCCACCATTATTTCCCAGAACTGCCTTAACTCTCCTGTGCATGGAGTTTACCAGAGCTTCACAGGTTGCCACTGGAATGCTTTTCCACTCCTCCATGACGACATCACGGAGCTGGCGGATATTCGAGACTTTGCACTCCTCCACCTTCCGCTTGAGGATGCCCCAAAGATGTTCTATTGGGTTTAGGTCTGGAGACATGCTTGGCCAGTCCATCACCTTTACCCTCAGCCTCTTCAATAAAGCAGTGGTCGTCTTAGAGGTGTGTTTGGGGTCATTATCATGCTGGAACACTGCCCTGCGACCCATTTTCCGGAGGGAGGGGATCATGCTCTGCTTCAGTATTTCACAGTACTTATTGGAGTTCATGTGTCCCTCAATGAAATGTAACTCCCCAACACCTGCTGCACTCATGCAGCCCCAGACCATGGCATTCCCACCACCATGCTTGACTGTAGGCATGACACACTTATCTTTGTACTTCTCACCTGATTGCCGCCACACATGCTTGAGACCATCTGAACCAAACAAATTAATCTTGGTCTCATCAGACCATTGGACATGGTTCCAGTAATCCATGTCCTTTGTTGACTTGTCTTCAGCAAACTGTTTGCGGGCTTTCTTGTGTAGAGACTTCAGAAGAGGCTTCCTTCTGGGGTGACAGCCATGCAGACCAATTTGATGTAGTGTGCGGCGTATGGTCTGAGCACTGACAGGCTGACCCCCCACCTTTTCAATCTCTGCAGCAATGCTGACAGCACTCCTGCGCCTATCTTTCAAAGACAGCAGTTGGATGTGACGCTGAGCACGTGCACTCAGCTTCTTTGGACGACCAACGCGAGGTCTGTTCTGAGTGGACCCTGCTCTTTTAAAACGCTGGATGATCTTGGCCACTGTGCTGCAGCTCAGTTTCAGGGTGTTGGCAATCTTCTTGTAGCCTTGGCCATCTTCATGTAGCGCAACAATTCGTCTTTTAAGATCCTCAGAGAGTTCTTTGCCATGAGGTGCCATGTTGGAACTTTCAGTGACCAGTATGAGAGAGTGTGAGAGCTGTACTACTAAATTGAACACACCTGCTCCCTATGCACACCTGAGACCTAGTAACACTAACAAATCACATGACATTTTGGAGGGAAAATGACAAGCAGTGCTCAATTTGGACATTTAGGGGTGTAGTCTCTTAGGGGTGTACTCACTTTTGTTGCCGGTGGTTTAGACATTAATGGCTGTATATTGAGTTATTTTGAGGGAAGAATAAATTTACACTGTTATATAAGCTGCACACAGACTACTTTTCATTGTGTCAAAGTGTCATTTTGTCAGTGTTGTCCCATGAAAAGATATACTTAAATATCTGCAGAAATGTGAGGGGTGTACTCACTTTTGTGATACACTGTATCTGCTCTTTATCTCTAGAGTTAAGGTTGATAATACATGCACGTAACAAGTCATCTGAAACTTACTTATATAGAAACATAATATTTACTCCTTTAACATTTTAAAATGCTTTTTAAATGCCACCTTTATTACTCCCTGTTCCCTAGTCTGGTTTTATGCAAATAATACACAGCGTGCATCATAAAAAATGTAAATATGCCAGGGGAAGTATGTTTAATCTTAGTTTATACAGACTTTGCATAATCTGTTATTAATTTCGCAGATTTGTTTATAAATGATAAAAAGACACTTTAATGTATGCATAGTATGCTGTGTTATAGTATAAAATAGGATTAATAATCAGCAAGTTACAATTAGAAAATAAAAAATCATTTCTATGATATAAATCATTACCTTAAAAATAATGAAATACAATGAATCATGTCATATTGCCTAGAAATGAGATTGTGCAACCCATCGTCTATCATAACCCTGACAGCAGAATGTCATAAACCCGTCAAACCGTATGTTGTAAACTGTTATGAATGATTATAACAGTTAATGTCAGGTATTTTAATAGTGTTGCATTACCAGTAACAACAACTTTCATAATAGTTGATAGAAATCTCAGAATAAATAAAGGAAAGCAAACATATTTGTGTTTACTGGGTCTTAACCCAAAAAAAAAAGGATTAAAAATAAGGTACCGGTGGTCAGAATGTAATCCAGGAATGTAATGTAATTCCAGTTAGGAACAGAATCTCTTTGGCTATCTCTTAAAATGTTGCAGAAAGATTTATCTCAGCAGAACAGAGACATATGAATTTATAGACACCCACCTACACTGTGATGATAAATGAAACAAAGCAGGGATATAATTTTAACCTGTAACAATATGCTGAGACTGATGGGCAGGAAAGTTTAATATCCGCAATTCTGTCAGCAGCAGCCTCCACAGATCGTTATTATTCAAGTCAGGACAGGAACAAGAGTTCCCCTTAGGGAGAGGACGTTGGAAGTGAAATATGGTTTTAAGATACGCTATCTGAGTAATGCTTACCAGAACAATGGCTTGTAAAGCACTGGAAAATATACTATATGGCTGTATGAACATATGAACTATACAGCCATGCAATCTTCACAGACAAACATTGGCAGTTATAAGAGTCATATTTAGGAGCTCATTAAATTTTAATGTGGAACTGTCACAGGATGCCACCTGTCCAACAACTCAAATGTCTTCCCTTTTAGAGCTTCCAGTCAACTGTACATGTCATTATTGGAAAGTGGATCGACCTGGAACAACAAATTTGTTCCCTTCCAAAAGCTTATAAATAGAAAGTGTTGTTCGCTGAAGCAGGCAGTTTATAAAAAGGGTCTCTACTTGTTTATGAAACAGAGTTCCAAATTGCCTCTGAAAGCAATGTCAGCACGACAACCGCTGGTTGTGAGCTTTATTGGGTTTCCATGACTAAGCAGCAGCACAAAAGCATAAGAACACCAATGACTGGTACAAGCTATACACGACTTTCAGCCCAACTAGACTTGACACATTTTAATTTCTGCAGTTACTGATCAGTCACTGAGCATCTCACTACCAAATGACTATTAACAGTGGCCAGTGAGAGAGCAAGAAAAAACAAGAACAAATGGTGGAGCAGAAAAGAACTCTTGTGTCCTAAATACTACACTATATACCAAATAGTGATTTTAAGTAAGTGCTGTTTAGTAAATAGTGTGCCGTTTGAGACACAGCCCTCTAGTTTCCAGGCAAAAACAATGCCTCTCCTGTACTCTGCCTGTGTTCATCCTAATTGAATAAATTAGCATTTATTTTCTAGCTTATTTACTAGCACACCCCACACACTTTTAAAATAATATAGCTCAATAAAAATAGATGCAGTCGGCTACTGCACATGTGTCAAAGGGGGTGTGTGTTAGTCACGGCTCTCCTCAGTCAGAGTAAGCTTAAACAACTGTGGTCACTTAATCGCCATAATCACTGTCTAAGAAGTGGGTCTAAATAATCTGTCTTATAAGTTCAATGTCTTATTAGAATCCACTCTATTTAGGGAGCTGCCTATGAAGGCAGTAGGCAGCAAGGGAGCTCACTGGGTTTTTAGACAGATTCCATATCAACCAATTTCTTACTTTAAGTATCTCTAAAACAGCACCCATCAACAGTGGTCTGAGGAGGGACAAGCCATGATGAACTGCCACCAGGTTGTTGGTCTGGACTAGGGCTGGGCGATATGGAGCAAAAATAATATCTCTATATTTTTTTGCTAAACGGCGATATACGATATATATCTCGATATTTTTTTGCTAAACGGCGATATACGATATATATCGCGATATTTTTTTATCCCATAAGGTAATAACAAAAAGTAACTTCTGAGACAAAGCTACATGTTCCAAATTTTTTACAGGCACTTTTATTAAAATTCATGCTGGGGAAGCTTCACACAAGAACTATTTTTACTTAAAAAAAAAAAAGAGCTATTCTAAGAAAAAGAAAGTTGTTTCTAAGGTATCTCCTGTCGTGTAACATGAATTACAAATATATTGTCATTGAATGTGAAGTGCACTATAGGGCACAGGGAGCGGGTGTGTAGGGAAGGTATCAGAATTGATCGTTTCCGGCTGTGCTCATGTTCTTCTGTTGTTTTGCACTGAGCTTGTGTGGTATTAAAAGTAGCGTTCTCGTTAAACCCCCCTCACATGTTTGGACTTTGAATTATTTTACATCACCGTCGCCACAACATTTACATTAATATTTTCTTTTACTGTATAGAACTCAGTTCTGTAATACAGGTATAACTAATCGTTCATGTTACTGTGTAACTATTACAACATTTCATGCATTTTAATCAGCGTTCTGCTTCATGCACTTTATTATTATTTAACAGCTTTATTTGTTGTTTAATTGCTGTTTGCTCCTTGTTTACTGCAGAGTTAGTTCATGCAATTTTATTAATTTTTGGTTGTTTATTGGCCGACAACAAGAAATACTATAAAAAGAAGATAAATAAATAAATGACGACATCGGGCGATCATCCAGTATAAACTAACACGACCACGTACAACATCCAGTACAGAAATCACTCCCCATAATGTTTGTTTTTTACAGATATATGCACATCACATATACAAATACACAAGTCAGAACAACAGGAGACGCACCGTTTCGTTATTATTACTTTCTCAACACTTGCATGAGTTACACTGTATATGAAGTAAATACATGCATGTCAGCGCGTGCATGCGCTTGTATATTTATACTGGTTTTTTATTTACTTGTTTTTCAACTTTGGGATTTGAAGTGAAAAACGAATGACCAAAAGTACACGGAGCTGGAGCCTTTTGTCTGGACTTGTTTTCGGCATTTGCTACAGAATACATTATTATAAAAGCGATATTGTCTTATCATAAATCGCGTATGAAAATATATCGATATTTTATAAAATCTCGATATATCGCCCAGCTCTAGTTTGAACTACAGTTATAGTTGGAGGGATGTACATGGATATAAATACTCTGATCAAGTGTTTGTAGATAAATTGTTGAGGAAATTTTGGGGTAGATTGTTGGGAATGTTTGGGTGAATTGTTGAAGGAATGTTTGGGGGAATTGTTGAAAACGTTTGGGTAGATTGTTGAGGAAATGGTTGGGTGGATTGTTGAGGGAATGGTTGGGTGGAAACGTTGGGGGAACGTTCGGGGGGAAACGTTTAGGGATCGTTCGTGAAGGAACATTGAGGGAACATTCGGGGGGAACGTTGGGGGAACGTTTGTGTCGGAGCATTGAGGGAACGTTCGGGGGGAACGTTGAGGGAACGTTCGGGGGGAACGTTGAGGGAACGTTCAGGGGGGAACGTTGAGGGAACGTTCGTGAAGGAACGTTGAGGAAACGTTCCCCCCCCGAACGTTCCCCCAACAAACGTTCAGAGGCATGCTGGTACATACCGGATAGCAATGGAAACGTTTGCCAGTAGAGAAGTTTACCAGCATAAAGATGAGCTACGAAGTATTTATTTATTCATTTATTAGGATTTTAATGTCCTGTTTTACACACTTTGGTTACATTGATGACAGGACAGGGAGCCACTTTTTACACAAGACTCATCAGTTTAAGTCTTTAATGTCAAACACGGTCATAGACAATTATGTGTCTCCAATTCACCTCACTTGCACGTCTTTGGACTGTGAGAGGAAACCGGAGCTCCCGGAGGAAACCCACGCAGACATGGGAAAAACATGCAAACACAGAAAGGACACAAACCCCTTTACATGGAAATCAAACCCAGGACCTTTTTGCTGTGAGGCGACAGTGCTACCCACCGAGCCACAATGCCGCCATGTTTTGTAAAATAATAATTATAATAATTATAATGCAACAAGCAGATAGATCCACATGTACAAAAAACAGCAATTGTATGTGGTTTTAATGTTCAATAGTTCCGTCATTCATGATATAATTAATAATAATGTATTTTAAAAAACTTCAAAATAAAAAAGGCGGCTTTTTCTAAATGAGTTTGTACACCTACCTTGTATTGGTAAGCCTTAAATCTCATAAAAATCAATTGTCAGCTGCTAAATATGAATTTAAATAGCATTTAACTAGACTGTGTTAATCGAACAATGACTTCTTTGTTGGTTATTTTACATTTTCAGCATTTAGCAGACGCTTTTATCCAAAGCGACTTACACAATGAGCGGAACACGATGAGCAATTGAGGGTTAAGGGCCTTGCTCAGGGACCCAACAGTGGCAACTTGGTGGTGGTGGGGCTTGAACCGGCAACCTTCTGTTTACTAGTCCAGTACCTTAACCACTAAGCTATCACTGGCCCCCAGTTATCAGTTGATCATTACTACTGTATCACTGCTGAAAAAGTCCATGCAATGCATTGAATAATGTGTGTGTGATTACTTTAAGCAGAAAGTATTCATCCATTATTATGACTTGGATGGAGATACATTTTGTAGAAAAATGAACACTGAAGTCTACGTAGCTTTAAATGGTTAAAAAAAACATATGAGCTAGATTACGCATTTAAAAAGAATATGATGAAATACAAGCTCATGTTCCTCTCAGCCAACTGGGTTTGCTCACTAGGCAACAAAGCCTCCCATTGTTGCTGCGAGCTCGCTCATCACTAGCTACATAACCGTGTTAAAACCTATGAATCAAAACAATTCAAAACCGCTTTTAAAGAATGCGCGCCTAGCAAGAGGCCTCTTTAAAGAGACATTAACCAGGCTTAAGTTAGCACAGCGATGTTCAAACTACAACCTACCTTACCATTTTTAAAATGGCTCGCAAGGTATTTTAGAAATAAAATTAAAGTTGACCCACAGCTATGAAATCATTGTTGGGCCCTTGGGCAAGGCCTTTAACCCTCTCTGCTCCAGGGGTCTCCTGTCTGTGAAGTAGACCATTGCCATAGGTAACTACTACACCTCTTACCTCTCTCCTCAAGGGGGCTCCACGCCGACTCTCTTGGTCACTTGCTGCTGAGGAAGTATTCGCATCTCTCAAGCAACGTTTCACTACTGACCCTGTTCTCCATAAACCCTGAACTTCTTTTTATTGTAGAAGTGGATGCCTCAGGTTGGAGTGGGGGCTATCCTGTCTCAACGGCAAGGTAATCCAGACAATTGTTCCCTGTGGCTTACTTTTCCAGAAAGTTGTCCCACACTGAGAGAAATTATGACGTAGGCAACAAGGATTTCAAATTGGCCTTTGAGGAGTGGTGTCACTGGCTAGAATGATCTTAATGCATCTCTCCTCACCAAGCCAGGTAGGCATTTTTCTACTCTCAGTTTACCTTTACAATTATTTTTTGACTCAGTTTATAGAATGAAATGGCAGATGACCAGTGTGGGTCCAAAATACAGGCCAGGGGAGAAAGTATGGCTCGTAACCAAGAACCTGCAACTAATGCTTCCTTCAAAGAGATCATACAGAGTAGCAGTAAGTTTTAAAATGAGCAGTATTATGTATGGGGTGGGTATTTTAAACTGCAACTGTATTGTTTATGGTAATCATACATACAATACAGTACATGCTATACATCCTCACTGTGGATAGGGATTAAGCTGATAAGTGTGACAGTATTTATTTAATGCAGTATTGTGTAGACATCACTACAAATCAGTTCAAGGAAAGAGTAAGCTTTGCTTCTCTTTCATCTCCATCATCATAAAGCCATTGTTCCAGCCACAAATCTCTTACCTCTGGTGCAGTGCGAGGACGGGCTTCAGAAATGTCCGGAAGGAAAGCTAATCTCATCACTCTGCCTGGGAAACACTAAATCACACATGAAAGATGGATGGAAACGTTTCGTCACAGATCACACGGGGGCCGCTGATAGCCGAGGAACTGAGCAACAGAGGAACCAAAGTGTGTTTGGTCTTGATCTCCTCAGTGACGCTTCAAAGTGCACTCCGGCAGGAAGCAGTCATTCCTACTTCCTGTCCAAGGTGGCCCAGGGGAGAGAGAAATATAACTGAAACAGATTTTCTACTATTCAGTTTTTTTTATTAATTCCAAGTATTGCTCTTGCTCTGTGTCTCACCCCGCCATCAAGGACACAGTGGCATTGACCAGCATGCTGTTGATTACAAGTGATGATGCTTATGATACAATGATGAAAAGATTTCATGTGAGTCAGCCAGTTTTAATGATAACAGCCTGAATTCTGTTCAGTTCAGGGTTAGAGTGATAAAACATTCAGAGCAAATGTGTGTTTGTTGTGGTGGTGGTGCTTACCTCTAAGTAACCTCAGAATGTACTCATTCTCTGTAAAGTCTTCATCTTTACAGCTTTAATAAAGCATTATTTGGTCATTAGTGTTTCTTTGCTCTTATAAATAATAAAAAAAAAACTAGCCTTGATATTATTTTGATCTTTCAACCAATAAAATCTGCTAAATAGAAAAAATAAACAGTTAAAATGAAATGTGTGTATTTCTCTCTCCACTTCATATGATCAGTTGATTGATTGATTGATTGATTGATTGAGTACTTTATTAATCCCCGAAAGGAAATTGTGGTGTCGCAGCAGCAATAACAATTATGACAAAAAACATCACACAGTGACATTACAATGAGGTAAATAAAGAATCAAAAAATTAGTACAAATGTAAATACAAGTAGGATATAAAATCTAAAAATATACATATATGAAGAAAATAAAATATAATAATATAAAAAATAATAATATAAAATAAATATAAATATAAATATAAAAGTTGCATACAATAAACCCATATTTTGAAATATAGAAACTTCTGTAAAGCTTTTTTTATGTTTCTAGTTAAAAAAGAACATGGTGAGTAGTCATAACCCCAAATCAGAAAAAGTTGGGACAGCATGGAAAATGCAAATAATAAAAAACACAGCGTTTCTTACATTTACTTTGACTTTTATTTCATTGCAGACAGGATGAACCTGAGATATTTTATGTTTTATCTGGTCAACTTCATTTCATTTATTAATAAACATCTATTCCTGCATTTCAGGCCTGCAACACGTTTAAAAAAAAAGTATGGACAGTAAAGCAATCGCCACTTTGTAATGTTGCCATTCCTTTTCACCACACTTAAAAGACGTTTTGGCACCGAGGATACCAAGTGAGTGTTTAGTGTTTCAGCTTTTATTTTGCCTCATTCTTTCTGCAAACACGTCTTAATATGTGCAACAGTACGGGGTCATCGTTGTTGCATTTTTCGGAGACAGGTCATGACTGCAGGCAGGCCAGTCCAGTACCCGTACCCTCTTCTTTCACTGCCATGCCTTTGTAATGTGTGCAGCATGTGGTTTTGCATTGTCTTGTTTAAAAATGCATGGACGCCCCTGGAAAAGATGACGTATTGAAGGCAGCATGTGTTGCTTTAAGATCTCAATGTACTTTTCTGCATCACAGAAGTGTAAAGTACCTTTGCCAAAGGCACTGACACAGCCCCATTCCATGACAGACCCTGGCTTTTGGACCTGTTGCTGATAACAGTCTGGATGGTCCTTTTCGTCTTTCGTTCAAAGCACACGGCGTCCATTTTTTCCAAAAAGAAAAACCTGGAATGCTGATTCATCTGACCACAATACACGTTTCCACTGTGTGATGGTCCAACCTAGATCCCTCTGAGCCCAGAGCCTCATTGCCTATACAACAGCATTCACCTCCAGTGTAGCACCTAAGAACTGACAGGTGAGTTCGGAGTGGCTTTGATTTGCAAGCGTGTGCCAGAACGTAGCCTGACCCCATTAGCTAAAGATTCTCAGCCTAGTTCGCACCCTCCTCCAGCTTTTTCTTCATTATTTACCAGGCCTTCATCACCAGAGAATGTGCTCCTTGTACAGAGTTAATGGAAGCAATCCATCCTCTCTGTCAGAGCTGAAAACAGGCCTGCTTTTTTGTGTTGGCTCCAGTTTAAATCGAGCTGTTTACATTACCGAGGTGTGTGTTTCTCTGGGCACATGCATGTGAGAGGGTGTTTCTGTTTGAAGAAATACACATGCACACTGTTGTAGTTCAGGAACAGAAGCGCATTAGTGGAGGTTGGTTAGGTAGCCAAGCCTTTTATTGCTCTTGATGAAATGCTTCAAATAGGTTTCCAGCCGACCTGAGAAATGGGGTTGTGTGTGTGGGAGTCTTTGTGTGCGGAGGATAATTCAGGGTTATTAATGACATTGAATGAGTTTGTGCCCTTCTCAAAGCACAGAGGTTATTGCTCATGTAGGTGTGCAGCGTAGGTCAACTGGGAAATTAATCACAGAGTGCGCTGTGGTTATAAATCACTGAGGTAGTACTGGAAATTAAAATTAAAGTTAATGTACCCTGTTTATACAGTATATACTGTATATACATCTCTTTAATGTTTTTTCCCACGTTTGTTGAATTTCAGAATTTTGAATGTCTGGTCCAGAATTGTCCAGTAACACAACTGACTGTTAAACCCACTGCTGGAGGGAATCAGCCAACCAGGGAACTATTTTTGGAACCAGCCCACATTTCTACCGCTTAAAGGTTGTTCCATATATTCATTCATTCATTCATTTTCTGTTTTACCACTGTTTTATCCTATTCAGGGTCATGTTGGGTCCAAATCACTGGGCGAAAGGTAGGAAACACTCTAAAAAGGTCACCAGTCCATCACAGGGTAAAAACACACACGCACCTAGGGCAATTTTGGCATCTCCAATTAACCTGTTCTCATCTCTCTGGACTGTGGAAGGAAACCAGAGCACCCGGAGGAAACCCAGCCGGACATGCAAAATCCATACGGAAAGAACGCGGTCCGCTCCACCTAGGAATTAATTTCAAGACCTTCTTGCTGTGAGGTGACAGTGCTACCCACCAAGCCACCATGCCGCCCAGGTTGAACCAATCATGAATGGTAAAAAACAAATTCCACAAATGCACCAATCATAAATGGTAAAAAAAAAGCCAATTCCTCACAATAGACAATCATAATGGTAAAAAGCCAGTTCCTCACATTTGCAACTTTAGTTTAGACCTTAAGTTTAGACTAAACCTATAACGAGGTCTGTGGTAGCTGGTGAACGTGCCCCGGGTTCCCAGCGAAACAGACGTTACAGAGCTCAGCAAACAAAGGGTTCTTATACCAGACCTCCCAATTAGTGCTGATCACCCACAGCTGTGGGGCTGGCTATTTAAGCCAGCTCTACACAGCAGTGGGTGTCGCACCTTTGTTTGTTTTGTGGTCTCTTGTGGCAGCTCGTCCACACTGTTGTTTAGCTATAGGTGGTAGCCCTGGTGGCGCTAGGCCATTAGGGTAAGTAAAACCGCAAGGTTTGAGGTATGAGGGTTTTCTTTCGTCCTCTTAGAAATAGTGTGGTGCGACGCCGCGCAGTCCTCGAACTGCTGTTTGTTTCAGCGCTAGCTTTAGCTTAGCGGTCTCACTCAGTGCTCTAGTAGCGCTGGTTATATCCTAGGCATCAGTGCCTTCAGTCAAACAGAACATTGGATTCTCCAACCGCTGGGTGGCGACTCCGGAAAGTACTCGGTAGTCACGCCAACATCCCCGGTTCGAATCCACACTCTCTACAGCTGCCCAGCTCTCGTGCAGTTGCTGGGCAGACTCCTTATCGCTGTCTCTTTAAAACGCTAACATTAGCATTAGCGGCTTTCACTCCGCGCTGTTTTAGCGTTGGTGGTAATTTCGGCATCAGTGCCTTTAGTTAAACGGAACATTGGATTCTGTAACCGCTGGGTGGCAACTCCGGAAAGTAATCGGCAGTCACGCCAGCATCCCCGGTTCGAATCCACGCCTTACCGTTGTGTAACCTTTCTCTTTTGTTTTTCTCCTTTTCAGATCGGTGTTTGTCAGCTTCCGTCGGAGTTTCCGATTGGGTTTTGTTTTATTTTATGTTAGCTGTTTACCTTTTCTGTTGTCCTTATTAATTAAATAAAATATCTTTTTATAATTTTACTTCTGCATTTGTGTCCCTTTCTTCCCACGTGACAGAAAGGTGCGACCATACCATGGACGCAGCAGAAGTTCCACCCCTTACGGACGTTCTACGTCATCAAGGGGTAGCGTTAGGCAGGCACGAGGTGGCCCTAAACGAGTTGGCGCAGCGGGTAGCTGCGCTCACCCTGCAGTCGCCAATTCTTAGGTCCGGTCCTGAACCCCCTGCCCACTCTCCTACCCACTCCGGAGGGTGCGGAAACCGCGACACCCCTATTTCGCCTCCCGAAAGGTATTCGGGAGAGGCTAAGAGGTGCCGTGGCTTCCTCCTCCAGTGTGCCCTTGCGTTTGAGCTGCAACCCTCTCGCTACCCTACGGAGCGATCGAAGGTTGCATACATAATTTCCCTGCTGACTGGCCGAGCTTTAGAATGGGCTACTGCCCTCTGGGAGCAAAATGCTCCAGAATGCTCTTCGGAAAGCTCCTTTAAGGAAGCTATAAAGGAGACCTTTTTTCACCCTTCGGGTGGCCGTGAGGTAGGCCCTCGTCTACTCGAGCTTACCCAAGGTGCTCGGTCAGTAGCCGATTATGTAATCGAGTTTCGAACGCTCGCGGCTGAGTGTGGTTGGGACGAGGGGGCCCTTACTGCCATATTCCATCGTGGTTTGTCTGGTAAGGTGAAGGACGAGCTAGCCACCAGGGACCCTCCTACCACTCTTAAGGACTTCTATGTCCTGGCCAACGCCATAGACACCCGCCTTCGCCAGCGAGCCCGGGAACGGGGCACCTGTTCCCCGTTCACCCGCTCGCAGGTCTCTCCCAATTCTCCTCCGCCTGTCCTGGATCCTGAGCCCATGCAGTTGGGGTCAGCTCGCGCTGGTGCCCCAACGGCTTCGGGTCCGTCTGCCAGACCCCGGCAGCCGTTAAACTAGCAGGCCGCTCTCGAGCTAGGGACTCGGGAGTGAGCCGAACTACCATCCCTGCCCAAGGACTATTTCTGCAGGCCCGGTTGCTTTGGGGTCTGGGAGACACAGACCTTCGGGTCTGTGTGGATTCAGGCGCGGTGGAGAGTTTCATAGACATCAACCTGGTACACAGGCTGGGGATTGAGGTCCAACCGCTAACAACTCCAGTGTCGGTCCATGCTGTGGATGGCCGACCTGTAGCGGGCAGCCCGATAACCCACCAGACGCGACCTCTCACGTTGCGCCTGGAAAACCACGAGGAACGGATCACCTTTCTTGTGACTCACGTTCCTCACCTCCAGGTGGTTTTGGGGTATTCGTGGCTGCAAAGACACAACCCCCAGATCGACTGGGCCACCGGATCGATCTTTATCTGGGGAACGCAGTGTCGGGACTCGTGCCTACTGCAAGGCGGCGCGAGCCCCGAGCCGTCCGAACCCAAGATGGCGATTCCGGATTTGGCAGCTGTTCCTCCTGTGTACCATGATTTACGGGAGGTTTTTAGCAAGTCCCGGGCGCAGGACTTGCCCCCCCACAGACCGTTTGATTGCGCCATCAACCTTTTGCCCGGCACTACTCCTCCTAGGGGGCGCCTTTTTTCGCTCTCCGGCCTAGAAAAGGTTGCTATGGAGGAGTATGTGCGTGAGGCGCTTAAACAGGGGTTCATCCGTCCTTCTTCCTCCCCAGCTGGGGCAGGGTTCTTTTTTGTGAACAAGAAGGACGGCACCCTGCGCCCCTGTATCGATTATCGCGGTCTGAATGCCATTACGATCAAGGATCGGTACCCGCTGCCGCTGATGGCCACGGCTTTCGAAGCCCTTCAGCGAGCATCGGTTTTTTCAAAGCTCGATCTTCGCAGCGCGTACAATTTGATCCGGATCAGGCAGGGGGATGAGTGGAAGACTGCGTTCATTACGCCCACTGGCCACTATGAGTACTCGGTGATGCCATTTGGGTTAATGAATGCCCCCGCAGTCTTCCAGAGATTTATCAATGAGGTCTTGCGGGAGACTCTTGGTAAATTCGTCTATGTTTACTTAGACGATATTCTTATCTTTAGTCAGTCCATCGACGAGCATATAGGGCATGTCCGACGAGTTCTCCAGCTCTTGCTCGACAACCATCTGTTTGTCAAGCTGGAGAAGTCGGTCTTTCACTCCCCCACGGTCTCGTTTCTGGGGTTTGTAGTGTCCAAGGGCACCCTGCGCATGGACTCGGCTAAAGTATCTGCGGTGGAGAAGTGGCCAACTCCAAGTTCTTTACGCCAACTGCAAAGGTTTTTGGGCTTTGCAAACTTTTTTCGGCGTTTCATTAAGAACTTTAGCTCAGTCGCCGCCCCGTTAACGGACCTCACAGGCAAAGGTCCGTTCCAATGGACGGTGCAGGCCCAGCAAGCTTTCGACAAGCTAAAAACACTCTTGACGACTGCTCCCGTCTTGCAGTTGCCCGACCCAGAGGAACCCTTCGTTGTCGAAGTGGATGCTTCCGAGGTCGGGGCTGGGGCAGTTTTGTCCCAAAGAGTGGGGCCGGGGAAGAAGCTACATCCATGTGCCTTCTTCTCGCACCGCCTGACTCCAGCCGAGCGGAACTACCCGGTTGGAGACAGGGAACTCTTGGCCATTAAGTTGGCGTTAGAGGAGTGGCGACACTGGCTCGAGGGGGCCAAACATCCTTTTCTTGTCTGGACGGATCACAAAAATCTGTCATTCATCCAGCAAGTCAAGAGGATGAACTCCCGTCAGGCCCGGTGGTCCTTATTTTTTGGAAGGTTCAATTTCACACTGTCTTATAGACCGGGGTCCGAAAACGTCAAACCGGACGCTCTGTCTAGACAGTGGGAACCGACCAGGCCGGAGACCGGACCTGATCCCGTGATCCCCTCGACCCAGATAGCGGCCCCAATCACATGGGGCATATCGAAGGTCATTCGGGATGCCCAACGGGCTGAACCCGACCCCGGTGGGGGACCTCCTGACAGACTGTACGTACCTTCATCCGTACGGCGTCAGGTCTTCGAGTGGGCTCATGCTTCCCCATTTGCGGCGCACCCAGGCGTGACTAAGTCCCTGGTCTTGCTGCGCCGAAGATTTTGGTGGCCGGGGATGGAGAATGAGGTACGTGACTTTGTCCGTGCCTGCTCGGTGTGTGCTCTTAACAAGAGTCCCAGAGAGCGCCCCAGGGGCCTTCTTCACCCGTTGCCAATACCGGCTAGACCGTGGTCCCACATTGCCCTGGACTTTGTGACAGGCTTGCCTAAGTCCAGAGGGTTCACGGCGGTATTGGTAATTGTCGACCGGTTTACCAAATCTTGCCTCTTTATCCCACTGCCCAAGCTACCATCCGCCATGGGCACTGCGCAGATCATTCTGAATCATGTGGTGAGAGCACATGGGGTCCCCTCAGACATTGTGTCAGATCGGGGCCCACAGTTTGTGAGCCAGTGCTGGCGGGCCTTTTGCCAAATTATTGGCGCGAAGGCCAGCTTATCCTCCGGTTACCACCCGGAGTCGAATGGGCAGTCGGAGAGGCTTATCCAGGATCTGAGCAAGATGCTCAGGTGCCTGACGGCAGGGAATCCGACCACGTGGTCGGATAAGCTGATGTGGGCAGAGTTTGCTCACAACACCCTGCATCATTCGGCGATCGGCATGTCACCGTTTGAAGCTCAGTTCGGGTACCCTCCTCCGCTCTTTCCTGAGCAAGAGCAGCAGGTAGCGGTCCCGTCTGTACAGCTTCAGGTCCGCCGCTGCCGCGCCGCCTGGCGCAAAGCTAGGCAGGCACTTGTGGCCACCCAGCGCTCTGTGAAGCGCAAAGCTGACCGCAGGCGGCAGCCGGCTCTTACCTTCCGGCCAGGCCAACGAGTACTTGTTTCAACGAGGGATCTCCCCGTTCGAGGTGTTCCACATAAGTTGGCACCCAAGTACATTGGCCCGTTCAAGGTGGTAAGGCGGATTAACCCGGTGACGTATAGGTTGGAGCTTCCTCCCCGCATGAAAGTGCATCCAACCTTCCATGTCTCCCATCTCCGACCATTTATGTGCGGGGGAGTTTTACCCCCTCCCCAACCTCCCGCCCCTCGTATCATCCAGGGTGCCCCTGCCTTCACGGTTCGCCGGTTACTTGACAGCAGGAAGGTTCAGGGTAGTACCCAATACTTGGTGGATTGGGAAGGTTACGGCCCTGAGGAACGTTCATGGGTACCGGCTCGTCAGATCCTGGACCCTGAACTGATCCGCGAGTTCCGACGGAACCGTGCTGCGGGTCTTGGGACCTCAGGAGCTGTCCCTAGAGGAGGGGGTTCTATAACGAGGTCTGTGGTAGCTGGTGAACGTGCCCCGGGTTCCCAGCGAAACAGACGTTACAGAGCTCAGCAAACAAAGGGTTCTTATACCAGACCTCCCAATTAGTGCTGATCACCCACAGCTGTGGGGCTGGCTATTTAAGCCAGCTCTACACAGCAGTGGGTGTCGCACCTTTGTTTGTTTTGTGGTCTCTTGTGGCAGCTCGTCCACACTGTTGTTTAGCTATAGGTGGTAGCCCTGGTGGCGCTAGGCCATTAGGGTAAGTAAAACCGCAAGGTTTGAGGTATGAGGGTTTTCTTTCGTCCTCTTAGAAATAGTGTGGTGCGACGCCGCGCAGTCCTCGAACTGCTGTTTGTTTCAGCGCTAGCTTTAGCTTAGCGGTCTCACTCAGTGCTCTAGTAGCGCTGGTTATATCCTAGGCATCAGTGCCTTCAGTCAAACAGAACATTGGATTCTCCAACCGCTGGGTGGCGACTCCGGAAAGTACTCGGTAGTCACGCCAACATCCCCGGTTCGAATCCACACTCTCTACAGCTGCCCAGCTCTCGTGCAGTTGCTGGGCAGACTCCTTATCGCTGTCTCTTTAAAACGCTAACATTAGCATTAGCGGCTTTCACTCCGCGCTGTTTTAGCGTTGGTGGTAATTTCGGCATCAGTGCCTTTAGTTAAACGGAACATTGGATTCTGTAACCGCTGGGTGGCAACTCCGGAAAGTAATCGGCAGTCACGCCAGCATCCCCGGTTCGAATCCACGCCTTACCGTTGTGTAACCTTTCTCTTTTGTTTTTCTCCTTTTCAGATCGGTGTTTGTCAGCTTCCGTCGGAGTTTCCGATTGGGTTTTGTTTTATTTTATGTTAGCTGTTTACCTTTTCTGTTGTCCTTATTAATTAAATAAAATATCTTTTTATAATTTTACTTCTGCATTTGTGTCCCTTTCTTCCCACGTGACAAAACCTCCAACATAGTTGGGACTATTGCTAAAACATAGCCAAGAGGAAGAATCATAATGACATGATCGCGTACTAGTGCTCTTTTTAGAGTGTAGAGGCCATTACACTGTACCATTTGTGGTACACGTAAGTAGACGAGAGCCATTAGGGCATTGATGTATCAGTATCTGATCTCTAGTCCAGTACTTTAACCACTGAGCAACCACTGCCCATTGCTAACACCTTGTCAGTAAAGAGACATGCACAACTCCATAGTCTAGGTTTTATTCTTGCCTCTGGTCAATGTCTCTGAGGTGTTTGGTATGTCCCCCAAATCCACATGGATGCTATGGTTTCCCCCTTGGTGTAGGGGAGTCAGTAAGTGTTAGTGTGAAGGACTGGCAACCCATTGTGTCTTGGTAGACCTGTAGTTACACTGAACAAAATCCATGATCATTTGAAGCATTAGAAAGATCACAATAAATCAGTTCTCCAGACGGGGGGTCACTTACAGATTTGCAGCACCCACCACCCATTCTTTTGGTTTAACAGAAGAAGAGCTCACAACTTCCACTCCGCTCTAGTACGGCCTTTATATTTTTAGCCCAATTTTAGCTTCTCCCCCCTTTATCCCAGGCCTAAAAGACAATCTATCCGCCCCCGGCAGGCCCCGGCTCCGGCCTCTATAAGTCCCGGTGACAGCAGCGCTTTAATGGATAATTAATTGATGCTGCTCCTGAGCTGTAATAAGACAATAAATTACGACCTATGCCAGTGTGCTGTGTCAGTGTGTGTTGCTAATGGCCCTTCAGGGCCGGCTGCAGCAGCGTAATAAATTAGACAGGAATTAACTGCTGCCTGCTACGTTACTGTGCTGCCAGGGGAGATGGAGAGAGAGAGAGAGAGAGAGAGAGAGAGGGAGAGAGAGAGAATGAGGAAGGCTGGTGACCGATGGCCCTATTCAGCATGATGTAGTAGGTGTGTTAGGCTTCGTTACATGCGAGTGCTCCTGCTTCGATTTCGCAATTTCTCTTAGACCTCAGTCACGTTTCCTCCATATATTTACAATGCAATCCGTCCATTTTCCTTTAAATATCTAGTTAATGCATTTCAGCATCAATTACCAGGAGTTTATGGGGAATAAAATGTTATACAGTGCTGGTTAAATGCAAGACGGATGCACCAGCTGGTCCTGCAAACTCACTCACACTTATAGTAACTAATCCACTTTCTTCATGTTTTGTTGCTTTATCAGTCAGTCATTGAATACCTTTATTTGTCATATATACATATACACATGTACATACAGCCTGGATTTGAACCAACAACCTTCTGATTGATAGCTCTACCCACTAGGTTACCATTGCCCCTCATTGTACCCAGTCCACCTTCTGCATGTTTTAAGGATGCGGGAGAAAACGGAAGTAGTCTATCTTCAAACTAATTACTTACCTGTACAGTGACCAAAGGATCAAACCCAGGTCCTTAGTAAGCAGCTTGCTGTGCTGCACCCACTGTATGGTGTTGGGTTCAGTGCCACAAGAAAACAGTAGGCACAGGGCAGGTGTACACCCTGTACAGAGCACCTATCCCTCGATTGGCAACACACACTTATTAGAAATACATTTACTTACTTACTCACACCTTAAATAACCAGTCCACCTTCTGCATGTTTTGGTTTGGTTTCCTATAGTCTACAGCCAGGTTGTGAAATCTTGTTTGGGGATGATTTGTGGTTCTATTAGATTTACAGATCATATAAACAATATTCATATGCCATTGCTTTAATCCAGTTTTAAATAGTTCTATGATTAAAGGGTGTGTAAGTGGTGAAAGCACGAGTTGGGCTTACATTCAGAATAATAAAACAAAACCACATGCTTGCCTTTATAGAGAAACTGGAAAAATAAAGAGAACGAATGGCAAATGAGATTTATAGTAAGCGCTGAAAGAAAAATGGATGCAGCTTTTATGGGCGTCTAATTAAAAATGCCGCCAGTCTGAGCTCTCCTGCAGCTCCTAATGGCGCTCTAACGAGCCCGGCTCAGTGGCAGTTATGTAGATAAAACCTCACTCTGATTGATCTGAACGGCCTGTTGAAATTCGTTTCACTCTAGCATATTGATCTCATTTCGCCGGTTGAAAACTGCTAATTAATAATGATAATAAAAACGTCGCAGCTCATTAAAATCACCTTGACAGGTGAGCCCTTATTTCCCCGCTCTCTTTTTATTTTCCTTTTTAGTTTGCACGGCTCGTGCTGCCTCGGTCGTGTTTGTCCAGCACGACTTCGAGCCTCACTATTGCCATTGTTGGGCCCTTGAGCAAGGCCCTTATCCCTTCATTGCTCGAACTGTTTTTAGTCATAATTGTTATTCGCTTTGTATAAAAGTGTCTGCTAAATGTCGCAAGCGTAAATGTTGCAGGGTAAACTTAAAATTAAGAGAATTAATTAAGCCGTTGAAATCTTTTGGACATTAGTATTGATAAGGAATCATATTTGTGAATATATTTATGTGGATTTAACCTAATTCTAATTATTTAGGCTGTTTTGAGGTATTTCTGATACATAACACAAGCTTAAGTTAGCACAGGGATGTCCAAACTACAACCTGTGGGCCATTTGTGGCCCTTTACCATTGTTAAAAGGGGTATACCATTGTAAAAAGGTATTTTAGAAATAAAATTAAGGTTGACCCACTATTAAGCAGGTTTTGAAAAACTCTTTCTTTCCCCCAACTCAAACTATAATGTTACACCTACATTAACGTTCCCGAGTTTTGGGGTGAACATGACGGCTCCAAAGAAACTTAAACTAGACAGTGAATGCAGAAGATTTCAGAGTTCAGAGGGAAGTGGGTACATTAAATTTAAAGTATAATAAAGTATTATTATAAAGTATAATAATCTCCCTATTAGGATTATAAACTGGTGAGTGAGGCAAAATCTTAGTTTACACAACACTGTCAATGATAGATCATTAATCACTCAAATAAAAAGGAAGTGTAGTCATTAGTAATCAAGTAGGTCTGTTTTATTTTTATTTGTTTTATTACAAAAGAGTTTGTGGCCCGTGTTTGCATTTTTTTACTCAATCTGGCCCCCAGTGAGAAATGTTTGGACACCCCTGAATTAGCATAACATTTAGTCACAACTGAGTGTGTATTCCCCTTGCACTTAAGTGGTAGGATACACCAGAAGTTCCAAAAAGTGAATTCTCTCTTGGGCTCCAGCACCAAGTTCTGGACTTCCACTGGAACCAGTGTTTTGTCTAAGCTTATAGATTGCAGTTCCAAGCATCAGGAACAAAGCATTCCAAATAGGGATAAATAGGGATGAATGTCGACTGCAAGCCAGGCTTATGCAGTAGCATGCAGTAATGTTCTTGCGGTTAAATGAAATCAAATTTCACTTCTCCTTATATTAGCGTCCAAGGGTGGCACTGTGGCTTGGTGGGTAGTGCTGTCGCCCAGCGATTCCCAGGTGGAGCGGTCTGTGTCCTGTGTGGTCTGTGTTTGAGTCTGTGTGGGTTTCCTCCCACAAGTCCAAAGACATGCAGTCAGGTTCATCAGTGGAGATACTAAACTCCCCCTAGGTGTGTGTGTGTGTGTGTGTGGACTAGTGACCTGTCTGGGGTGTTTTTCCGCCTTTTGCCCAGTGAATTGGACCCACCGTGACTCTGAATAGGGTAAAGCTGTGGTAAAGCAGGGAATGAATGTATGAATGAATGTTGATGTCCATGTTTTTTGGTTATGTTGTGTACTGTACGTGTTATGTTCTCATTAGAAACAAATTTGCACTTTATTTAATGGGTATATGGTAATTACCTGTTTTGGTAATTGGGTGGCATTAACGGTAGGTGTAGGTAACTCCTGAACAACATAGTAGCATCTAATTAGTAGTTTAGGGTGGAATTTATGATGTACATATGCAAATAAGTGGTGCATTATTCAAATCCGTATTTAGCAAGGTGATATAAAACTTTGTCTTAATTAATTTCCAAGCTAATATGGGATAATTTGGCGAGCCAAAACTCCCCCTTCCTCAGGCTCTTTACCTGGCATATCCCTCATGCACCTGCCCCCCTTACTCCTCCTTCCCCATGTCCTCCCTCCGCGCTTTCTTTGTGCCGATGAAGATAAAGCTGTTCGGCTGTGTCACCGGCGGGCCAGGCCAGCCCACTCGGGAGAGCCACAGACGAGAGCTTAATCCATCATGGCGGGGGAAGAGAGGGAGGGAACGACACGACAAAAGACAGAGTGCCTGGCGAAGCCGCGGCCCGCAAACTTCCCCCCATTTTTCACAGCCTCCTGTCAGGCTGTCTAATAAAGCGGGTCGAAATATGGCGGCGGACGGGGAAAATAAAGTGTTCTACTGCTGACGTAATGCCGCCCATAAATCCGCCGCAATTACTCAGCGGCGTGGAAGCCCTGCCTGGATTTATCACGTCTTAAGTCGACGTCTTAACGACTTTGTGCTTTTAATATCATTATGCTGTAATTTATTCGTCTTTTCCGCCTCACCACGCAGTTTCTTATTTATAAGCCGAGCAAGCAGAGGCAAAGCCGTACAGTAGCACGTGTGGGTTTGCCTTGGACCTCGGGCATCTTTTTTTTTTCGAAACCTGTCATTCAAAGCACTAACCGATGCTCATGGAAAGAATAAAAGGTGCCAGGGAGGGTTTGAAAAGCTTTAAGGCTTATGTTTGAAGGCTTTTCTTAGTGATCAACCTTAATCCAGGTAAAGAAACGCAAAACAGACGACCTATTCAATCTAAAAAAAAAAAGAAACAAAAAAAAACAAACTCAGCTACCACAGCCCTAACAGGGCCCTAGTTTAACTTAAATAAAAAAATATGTAATTTTTAAACATAAGTAAGTTAATAAAAACATGTTCATTTTCATGTTTTACCACCATTAGTCAAATCAAGACAATTTTAATTGTATAGCGGTTTTTACAATACACATTGTCTCAAAGCAACTTTACAAAATCCAGGACCAACAGACCAAAAAACCCGTTGAGCAAGCCAAGAGCGACAGTGGCAAGGGAAAACTCCATTAAAAATACAGGAAGAAACCTTGAGAGGAAACGGACTCTGCAGGGACCCCCATCCTCCTTGGGTGGCCTGGAGGATAATTTGAAAAATAGCATTTACACAGGGCGGCATGGTGGCTCGGTGGGTAGCACTGTCGCCTCACAGCAAGAAGGTCCTGGGTTTGATCCCCAGGCGGGGTGGTCCGGGTCCTTTCTGTGTGAAGTTTGCATGTTCTCCCCGTGTCTGTGTGGGTTTCCTCCGGGAGCTCCGGTTTCCTCCCACAGTCCAAAAACATGCAGTCAGGTTAATTGAAGACGCTGAATTGCCCTATAGGTGAATGTGTGTGTGTATGTGTGTATGTGTCTGCACCGTGGTGGACTGGCGCCCCATCCAGGGTGTTACTGTATGCCTTGTGCCCATTGAAAAGCTGGGATAGGCTCCAGCAACCGCGACTTTGATTGGATTAGTGATTAAGAAAGTAAGTGAGTGAGGATTTACACAAATCATATATACACACACCATTACAGGGTTGGGGTGGGACTCACTGGGCTCAATGCAGTAACACACCCCGGACAGGACGCCAATGCATCACGGGGCCTCAGCCAAAAGGACAAAACGTAAGCCAGGATACCTCGGTCAACAACCAATAAATAATAAATTCTGTAATTAATAATAATACATTTTATTAATTTTATTTATTATTTCAAAACACTCAAGGACACCTTACAATGTAATTAGCATATAACAATAACTGTAATTAGCACAGATGCTACAATTTGAACAGTTTATTAAAAACAACCCTATTCGTACACTGTGTTTCCACTGCTGTATCAGTTACACCCCTCTCTTCCCTCGTCTTCCTTCCTGTTCAGTTTCGGGCGGTCCTCCCTTACAGCATGTCAATCCCAATAATTCAGACAAAGGTGTGGGAAGCAGTGAGTGATGGAGGAATAAAAGCAAAGGAAGCAGGTACATTTGCGGCTAATGTGTGGCGGCTGGAGACGCCTGGCTCCACATCGCCCTGCCGGGGCATTCGGCAGTGTTGCATTGCTAATGCGGTTCCTCTAAATGGACACCCCCCCCTCTCCACTAGGCCCTTCATGACAGTGACATATTAGTTTTGCAGGCTCCTGGAATCTGATAGCGGTGAGTTTGCCACCGCACTCAGCTCGTGATTAATGCCCCTCCATTTGGGCGCCGTAATTGGCTACGACTGCATCGGGGAATAATCAGACCCCTTCTATCCCTCTTTCTCTCTCACTCGGGCTCACTTCATCTCTCTCCATCTTTTTCGTTCAGGCACGAGGTGCCACCACGATAATGAGAATGTGAGTTAATTGAGCCCCCGGCATAGGCCCCCGACAGTTACTGATGACTGTTATGACAAAGCTGCTCTCTCTTTCTCTGCGAGCGCCTTTCTGGCCTGCAGGACAAAGAGTGCTGAGTTGAGCAACACTCCCAGACGAAGCTCATAAGAGGAAAGAGGGAAGAGAAATAAATAACCAAAATATATTAAGCGAGTACAGCCTCTGCCTCATTTTTCTTCCCTTTTTCCACACACGCATGTCCTTGGCTTTACCCCAGTCACACTTTCCTTCTTATTTCTTATCCGCCCGCCAGAGAGTTTCTGTAGCAGAGAAGGAAAAGTTGACTGCTGTGAATGTATATGGCTGTAATTTTTAGACGAAATATGAGAGAGATCGGTCCAGGAGAGGAATAGTGATGAAAATGGAACAGCGAGATGATAACAGCGGTACTGATAGTGTCAGCAGGAGGAGAGGATGATAGAGAGTGATTGTAAATCCAGGTCAGGTCATAATTTAAAACAACCTCTATGTGTAGTTTCTGCTTCCCGAGAACATCGCAGGGCTTTTTCTTAGCAGGCCAGTCCAGTATTGTTCATGTTTCATAGAACTAGACGTATAGATTGGATTCTGTTTTCTTTATTCATATAATTACACTTAAGTCCCAAAACATTACTCATTAATTCATTGTCTGTTTCATCCTGGGCGGCACGGTGGCTCCGTGGGTAGCACTGTCGCCTCACAGCATGTTTCATATTATTCAGGGACGCAGTGGGTCCAATTCTTTGGGCCAAGGCAGAAAACATGCCGAGCAGGTCGCCAGTCCATTGTAGGGCCAACACACTCACACACACGTTCCTAGAGCAATTTAGTATCTCCGATTATCTCCACACTCCAAGGATCCCCATACTGACAAGGGGGAGCATGCAAACAGTACACAGAAAGCACCCAGAAGACTATACCTGGGGATCGAACCCACGACCTTTTTGCTGTGAGGCGACAGTGCCGCCTCCCAGAATGTAAGAGTTAAGATGTTCACTTTTTTTTTGATTATCTATTTGCATTTTACCCCCTTTTTCTCACAATTTAGAGTAGACAATCAGCTGCTGGGGACCCCGACGGTGTCCAAGGAGGGTGTGTCTTGACTGATGTGTGTGCAGTCTTACCAATCCCTTATCACGCCCCTTTCACTACGTTCCACCACTTCTGTGCAGGCGCCCTGGGCAACCAAGGTCCGTACACAGCCCCACCCCTTTTTTAGTCCAGTGTTTTCCCACACAGAGGACTGGAGGCCAATTTTGTCAACTTATGCCCGCTAGAGTGCCCAGCCGTAGCAGAATCGAGATTTGAACCTGGGAGTTAGCGGATTATCCTGCTGTGCCACCTGGGCGCCCAAGACTTTTGACTACACCTAAAACATCAAATGTCAATTGATTTCAATTCTTCTTCAGTATCGGAACTGAGATGATTTGGTATATTTTAAAATAAGATGATGAAATTGTTTATTAATAATAGTTTATTAATTATTTTTTAGTTTATTAATTATTATCAATAAGTGCTGTAGTTTTGGAAATATGACTTTTATTTATCCCACAATTAATTTCTGACTGCTTCAGTCCCTATGTACATAGCATGATGTAGCTAATAAGCAACATATGTAGTTGCCTGAAGCCCAACAGCCACCAACGGATGCCTAACCACTGCTTGATTACCGTCCAGGTAAGTCTAGATAAAGTGGAAAAAACAGTTAATTAATGTTATAAAAATAACTTTAAGAAAGGTTAATATGTATGTTAAATGTTAACTTTGATCTTTTAGCAGTAGTTCAAAATTTGCACTCATAAATAACACCCATCTTACCCCACAACCATATAAAACACAAACATTGTAAGTGCCAGTTTTAAGATTGATGAGGGCCAGCGGTGAGTCTTTGCATCTGTTTCCTCGTCAGTTCTGGGAGAGTGCAAAGGCAGGAATGAGGAACTCTGGGAAGGTTGAGGCCAAAGGTTTGGGGAGGGTTTGCATAATAAGAACGACCTCCTTAACTCGGCTTGACCCCCATCTGACCCTGATAGTTTTTTTTTAAATGGCTAAATGGAGAATGTCAGGTCATGAAGTCTGCAGACTCTCTGTGGATGGAAGGGCTTTTCGAGACAACTGGAGATAAGCTGACAAGAATTTCAAAAGACTCTGTTGTCTCTTGTTATCAGAGAGGGTGTTTAGTGACGAATCTTTTTAGTTGTCAAGATAATAGGCTGCTAACTGCAGGGATGAGGGTTCAAAAGAAAAATAAAAAAACATATTTTACATGCACGAGAAGGACATGTTGCCATTCAAAATTTCATGTGGATATGTGCTCCAAGATGCATGAGAGCGTGTGCTGGAGGGGGTTACTGTCTAAAGAATGATTAATTGGACTTCTTGGATCCCTATGTCCAGTCCAGGCTCTCAGGGATTACACCTTAGGTGGGGTTTTCTGTAAACCATATGTAAATCTGCCCAACTGCTCCTCCATCATACATCTTAATCAGACCAAACTGCTTTAACTGCCCACCCACCTACCAAACCATTGCAACACAGCAGGGCTATAAACCAGACAAACCATCTAGATGTGCCTAGGGGTGTCCAAATTGCTTCTGCTTCTGGCAACACTGCTTCTGGGGTTGGTAGGGGCTCGATTAATTAAATATTTTATACATATTCCTTGCTGTGAACACATAATGGAAAAAATCTGATATTCGGGCACTTTGATAACAAGATATGCCACTTGATAGGACAGGACGTCAATCCTTTGTGGTGCCTTGGCCATCTTCCTCCCTCAGATAGAGCCAATCATGTCTGTAGACATCTGACTGGATGATTGCACAGATGGGGATTTGAACCCTCTATCTCAGAGTAAGTGTGCTAATGTAATTAACTGCTGTGCCACCCTAACGTATAACATTGTTCAGCAGTTAATCAACATTAGGAGTCTTGTCCCTCTGCACCGCCTATTGTGGCCATAAGAGGGGGCACGGAGGTACAGTAGTGTAGTCTGTCAGTCTTGATTGACAATTAGCTGCACCTCATGAGCACTGATTAGCTCCAAGTGGAAGTTCCCCTATATATTACGGTTTCTCCCTTTCATTCTCAGCAGCTCCTTTGTTTACACACTTGTTGTTCTCTGAAGCTGTGATGTTGGATTGCTCAGTCTGTTCTGGTTGTCTACTGACGTAGAATATCATCATGCTTTTGGTTTCTGGAACCTCGCCCCGGTCTTTTAGCATTTGGGCATTGTGAAGGAACCACACTGGTGGAGCAGATTGCCCCAGCGACGGCGTGATGGCTCTTTGCTGTAATTATTCATGTAGGGGTTCCGCTCTTGCATAGCCAAGCCGGCAGGTTCTGATAGTTCCCTGTCTGTTCTGTTTCCGAAGGCTCGGCTGTCACAAATGACCTGAGCAGCCTGACAAAAGTGGCACACTGACTGTGCTATGTAAAATGCCAGTGAGATTCTAAATACAACCCGCTCTACTGCCAGTGTTTGTCTTTGGATACTTGGCAGCACAAATCACTTGAATCTGGGTACAGTGCTGGCCAAAATATTGGCTTCTCCCAGAAAATTGTTCACATGTTTATTTCCAGGCGCTCAGGTACCAAAGAATACCAAGCCTTTTCTAAAAAACGTCCTGAGTGACTATATTTATGGCCATGACTGTGTTCCAAAGGACAAGGAGGGTGAATGCTGGGTCAGGCTCATAAATTTCAATGCTCGGTATGTGGTGAAACAGATTTATGGTGCCTTATTGTGTGTCTGCACATCATATTTTGCACAACTAAGTGCCATCTGTTTTGGGTCCTGTTAGCATTCATTAGCAATAATCTGCCTATTTAACAACACTCCCTGGAGCACACGCTCTGTGTCTCAGACACATCCACGTTCTCACCCGCAGACAGACAGATATACAGACGCTCACACCCGACCATATGCACACAGACTCAGCGGGCGGTATGAGTGTGTATATGTGTATTTACAAACACGCTGGTATATATTTATGAACACGTGCAATCTGTGAGAGCTGAGAGAATACGAAACACTGACAGTGATCGACAGTCAATAAATCAGGACTGAGGTATGTGTGAACACCCCTCCTAATCATGTAGTTTATGTGTTTCAGGTGCAGCCATTGCTGACAGGTGTTTAAAGTTGACTTGTAGCAGCAGTTAGGGTAGGGCCATTTCCTGTTTCAGCATGCACAAAGCAAATCAAGCTTTATTAAAATATGACTAAATAAGTGTGATGTTCCTGGAATTCCAGTGGTCTGGATAGGATAGGGTAGGGTAGGGTTTGGTAGGGTTGGGTAGGGTAGGGTAGGGATGGAATTGGATAGAATATAATAGGAAGGATAGGAAGGGATGAGATAAGATGGGATATAGGATAAAATTGAATGGGAATGGCTGGGATATAGGATAGGATAGGATAGGACAGTATAGGATAGGATAGGATGGGATAGGATGGGATGCGATTGGTTGGGATAAGACAGAATAGAATAAGCTGGGATGGGAAGAGATGGGATAGAAGATAGGATAGGATAAGATGGGATGAGGTAGGATAGGAGAGAAGAATAGAATGAAATAGAATGCCTTTATTTGTCATATATACATACACACGTTCAGGGGCGCCCCTGAAGCTGTGAGGGTTAAAGGCCTTGCTTTGCAGAGCCAGAATTCAAACCCCCAACCTTTTGACTGATAGCCCAAAACTCTAGGCTACCATTGTCCATCGAGCCCAAGCCCATTAATAATTGCAGGCAATGACTGTTTTTACTTAATGAGCACAAATTGGCAGACAGCCTCCACACTTCTGGCAAGGTTTTTGGAGCATGAAATATTTGGGTGTCCAAATACTTTGGCCATACGGTACATGTATGCACACATTCAACAACTTTGGTGGTCGCTTGATATTATGGTAGGTTCAAGATGAGTAGAAGGTATATTTTACAGGGCTAGCTAAAATCCAGCCTGACAGTGTTGGCTCAGTTAATGTGGTTCAGCAGTTAAATGTGGTATTAATAGATATGTGAAAAAATATCTTTAATAACTTTACTTGGTTTGCATGTATAAGCCAAATACGACTTTTAAAATGGTCTTTTTATTTTCAATAGTTCCATAAAAAAAAAAAAAAAACTCAAAGGTTGATTCTGTAGTCCATTTCAGGTGCTCTCAAGCCCGGAGACGTCTGTGACATTTCTTGACGTTGTTGACAAATTGCTTTTCCAGTGACAACAACTCACTCAATCAAATTATTTTAAAGTCCATTAGTCTATCAGTGACTTTTTTAATACCGTCTGTTTGCAAAGATTGGTGCCTCAACATCCACTCTCTCCTTCAGCCAGACACTTTTCTTTATTTCTAATTGCTTTTCATGTATTATTTTAAATTCCTTCCTTCTCTTGGTTCATTTTATTTATTCTCTTGTGATTTTTTATCTTTCCCAGAGCTAACAGTCACTCTGAGTTACGACTGCACTTTGTAGCTGCTTTCCAGAGACATGTCAGCTACTAATGGAGAACAGACACGAGTCCAGGTTCTCCACAGAGACAGGAGACGTTCTCTGCGTCTAATTATTCGCTACTCACTTTAATAAAAGCGAATCTTTAATAGGTTTTGATTAACCACTTCTAGTCATAAAATAAAGTGCAGAAATGGTTTTGTTTGTCATTAAGCCATAAAGTCATTATAAAGCACTAAAATGATATTGCGTTTGCTTATCTGAAATGCAGCACCTGTCCTCAGCGGGGTGAGTGAAGTTATTAGTTTAGCTACGTTTCTTTGTAACGAGGTGTGGCGTCTTTACTTTTATAAATTAAGAAGCTTCATTTTAATAAAATTTTTATTCATCCGAAGTGGTGTGGCATTGATATTTCATTATATTCATTTGCTACTTGATCCTCAGCTACTTGATGGGCTGGGAGGGCTGGTTTCAAAATGTTGATTGCCAGTTTCTAGGATTTGTGAATTGAGAGTAAATTTCAAATTCCTCTCTAGGTTTTGCCACTACGTTGTTAATGAGCTGAGGTTGCATCCTTTGACACGTGTTTTATAAAGGTAATGCTATGTTAAACAAATCATAAAAATGGATCTGGTAAAATTACCAGCTGTTTTCTTTATTTATGAACAAACTTTTGTATCAAATACAATGTATGCAGAGAAAAAAAGCATTCCCTTGATGTTTTTCAGCCTTACACTTAACCACTACCCAATACCATAATGTGAAATGATAGGTAGGCCTTTATGTAAGTGTGGAACCCCCCTGTACACAATATAATTCAACGGGCACTTAAATCTCAATCCATTTGGTTTACGCTGGCTTTCATTTAATTTCGACTCCGTCTGAACCGTATTCCGTCTGAGCCGGGCTTGCATCTTTGTCAGCGGATTTTCTCGAGAGGGGAACAAAGAAAAAAGCCACCGCAAGCAGGAACGAAAGCGAAGACAAATGAGAAGACATGGGAAGGAGAAGGTTAATCGTGGGGTGTGTTGGAGTGGAGAAAAATGAAGCTTTTCTGTCTGTGTTCCATTGTGAATCACCACTGTCGCGCATTACAAAGTCATTTATAAAGGAAAGGATGGGGGTGAAGGGAGAGTGCGTAAGGAGGACTGTTTTGAAACAGTGGAAGATAAATGTGTCCTGATTGGTCAAATTATAACCATGGCTGGGGGATTGTTTGCTTTAATTTATCTGTATGACACACAAGTCCTCAATAATAATTGCTGCTAATGCTAGGTCGAGCAATCTCCATAGACAGACGGTGATAAAATTGTTTGTACTATGTTGGATTGTAACCTTTTTATGGAGTCTGTCCTTTGTTTGCACCACTAAAGTTATCTCAACTAAGTGTATGGTGTAATTGTGACATGGAAGCATCTAGAAGCAACAACAGCTCAACCATCAAGCATTAACCTTGGTAAAAATCAGCTGTTGTCACTTGGCACAATCACAGATGATTGCCTTTGGAAACAATCTAAGCACAAGAACTGTTGCAACTCGGGATGCTCGGGTAGCGCAGCTGACATCTTGAACTTGTGAGTTCGATTCTCAGCTCTTGGTTCATTCATCAGAGTTGAAAGCCATCAGGGTTGGATTCCTCATAACTGAAACTGATCAATGGCACCTGCACAGTGACGAGGGACAATGGGGATCAGTGCGTGACTCTCTGTGCGCAAGACTGAGCCCAATATTGGGTAATTGGACATGCCTAGATTGGGAGGAAAATTGGGGAAAATGAAAAACTTGATGTTAAAACACATGATTTTGTTTGTGCATTTAAATAGGTCTAAAATATTAACACGACTGTTAGTCAGTGCTTAAAGTGGAAAAAAGTGTGGCTACTCACTTTATTTACATGGTGGCATTTGTATCAGCCCCTAACAGCAAGTTATTAAGTATATTTTGACACTACTTAGTCTAGTTTTAACATTATTTGACTTGTATACAATGGCTGACCCTGTCCTCTGGCCCCAGCTTCCAAACAAGCTAGAATATGTGGAAGCCAACATTCACTAAGAGTATGGATGAGCAGTGTGGATTTGTGAGGTTGAGTGGGGTTAAGGTCAACGCTCATTTTCCTTCACACCAGGCCTTTCTGTCCAGCATTAAAGCCTGACCTCACAAATGCTTTTTTGTGTCTGGTTTGGAGGTCAATTTTGTCGTAATGCCCATAGTTTTGAAAATGTCCATCAAACGCCTCTTCAGTTATCCACATCATTCTGGCCATAAAGTGTATCTGGTGGCACTTAACCTGGAAAAAAGCTGATTTCCTACCTGTATTAAAAGAGCATTATCCCAGGAATCCCTATCAGTCTTTCCTATCACATAGTGAAACAGGATGTACAAAGTATCTCTCTCTCTCTCTCTCTTTCTTCTCTCCTTCACTCTCTCTCCTGGCTGCTAATGGAAGATATACAGTGACATTGTAATGATCTCCGTGTAGCTGGAGTGCTTATCGATCAGCCCCTGATTTATAGCAGGTTACGCTTGATTATCGGGCCATTAATCAGTCTTGGATTACCTTATCAATAAAGCTGCCAGCTCGGGTTTGTTTAGAAAGTGTATGTAAAATGGGGGAGGATGGAAGGAGATACTCTCCCCCCTTCCCCAATGTCCTGACAATTAGATGGAGCTTCTTTTTCTCTGCCTGCCAGACCGGGTCATTGTGTACACCTGACTTCTGAGCATCACTTCCAAATTTATTGCTATTAATGCAGAGTCGGTCCTGCTTCCTTTTTATAATGACCTCAATGTCTACATTTAGCCACAGAGGTAATACAGCCTGATTATGAGTAATACAGCAGTATTCTAGTTTAACCCCAAAAATGTTGGATGTGGTTAGGGTCAGGGTTTCTGTGTAGGCCAGTCAAGCTCTTCCACACAAATCAACAATCCAGTGTTTCTAGATGTTTACTAAACTGTCATGAGAACAATTCACAAGTCTCTTGATTGTCACTGTTATGAGCCTCCCTGCCAAAGAGAAGGTGACAGGGCTCAGTTATGGAATTATGTCCTTCTGCCTTGCCAGCCAACTGACAGTCACCTGTCACAGCGTTAATTCACTCCAGGTGGAAGTGTTTCTATTTATCATGGGCTCTTCCTCACAGATTTGTCAGCTC
This sequence comes from Trichomycterus rosablanca, assembly GCF_030014385.1. NCBI lineage: Eukaryota > Metazoa > Chordata > Actinopteri > Siluriformes > Trichomycteridae > Trichomycterus > Trichomycterus rosablanca. Next base: position 23,211,038 of record NC_086005.1, on the reverse strand, counting down.
CTTTGTTGGGAAACCTGCCCTTCTCTTGAAACCATGATTTTGGTCCAGTTTTATTCTGTCAGATGACGCCATCAGGCTATGTCTTTCTGGAAACCCAGCCAGTTTCAGTACACTTTTCAGGTGTCATGAGGGAACTGTTCTGGATGTGCAAGCTGCCTGTGATGGCCCTTTTCTGGAGCAGGACCCACATTTGGGTTACATCAGTTGGTGGGGTGGGGTGCCGCTTGTGTATTGCCATCCCTGGCTTGTTCCTGAGGTTATTTATTTCCTCTTTTTTCAAGAGCTTGGTTGTCGCAGGCAGTCTAAGCAGCTTGCCATATTGTCACAACAAGTTTTCATTTCTGTGCTATTCCTTTTCTATCCACTTTCTCCATTGCTGGCTGCAGATGTCTTTGTGTCTTTTATTTGTTACTTTGTTTCCGTTGTTTTGGCTATCTCATTTGTACCCTTTTTGTTTGTGGCAGTACCAAGGCAGTAGCCATGAAGTTAATTTAGCTTGGTTAATAACAGGGGGTTGGTGGACTGCACATGCATCTGCCAGTAAGTGCAAATGCCTCCAATGTTTGTCTATAGAATCTGTATATATCGCTGTATGCTTGATGTACCGTCTAGCAGCCATAAAAAGTCTAAAGTGTCCACATTCTTTTGGCCGTATAGTTTATTTATGATTATGTAGTATATCCCATGCCTTACACATAAACCTTTATAAATGGTGTCTAGTCGCAGTGTTGTTCTGTCCTTCAGTGCTCTAAATGGACACGGCTTTAATTCAGGGCCAAATCACTTTTCCTTAATTAGTGTGTGGTTGAAGTTATTGCTGTTGTCTCTGTGCCCGCAGCTTTACAGCGTGTCATGAAGCATGTGAGTAAAGCCCAACAAACACTACCTGGAACTGGCTTTTTTATGAGAGTGAGCAAATTGCTGGTAGTGATTTTCCTATAAAAGCTGGAATAATGACCCTTGATTTAAAGAGTGTTCCAGTGAAAATGACCCAACTGTGGCAGAAATACTGGGTGCTAAGCAAATGTTTCTAAGTGGACCTTGACTACAGAGACATAAAGCTAGTCGTGAGATTTAACGGCTGATTCATCTACGTTGAATGTGCTCCATCTTTGTTAAAGTGTGGCTTAAAAAGAAAAAAGAAAAAAGAAATTAAAAAGGCGAAGCTGGTTGCTGCCTGTTACAGTCTCACTACACAAAAGCAATAATATCTGTAAACACTGAAGTGACAGAGAAACAGGGGACTGGTGGTGGCTCCATAATAGTTTGGGGTGGTATTCCATGGGACCTGTCTCAAACAGGCGAACATTATATGTGCCTCCTTTCTGATGAGTTACACCCGTCCATGTCCTTCATTCATTCTGATGGCTTTGGCCTCTTTCAACGGGACAATGTGCTGCCATATTTTAACCCAATGGCCAAAAGTATGTGGACACCCCTTCTAATTATCCATTGGTAACTTGGGTATAAAATCAATGAAATATTAAATTAAATTTGTGGCAAAAGTTTAAAAAAAGGTCCTTTTATTGTTCCCTAAAGATTCAGTGGGTTTTTGGTCAGAGCTATAGTCATACCACTGAAGTTTCTCCACACCAAACTTATGAAAGCATATCAGTTTACGCCCGAGTCTTTCCAAATTGTTGCCACAGTTGGATGCATTTGGTTGATTTTATGCAGTTTTATGCAAATTGTAAACCCACATTAGCAGAGGATATAGCTCAAACACATGGGCAGCTGTAGCCTAGTGGTTAAGGTAATGGACTAGTAATCCGAAGGTTGCCGTTCCATTCCCAACAACTGTCGGGTTGCCACTGTTGGGCCCTTGAGCAAGGCCCTTAACCCTCAATTACTTAGATTGTATACTGTCACAACTGTAAGTCGCTTTTGATAAAAGTGTATGCTGAAAATGTAAATGCAAACTCCTGAACTCAATAATTAGAAGCAGTGTTCACATACTTTTGGCCATTGGGTTGAAAAATGTAGCATGTCAAATCATATCGATCATTCGATCATTCGCCCAGTATCATATCTGATACTGTTGCTTCCTCCTCAGAACAAACTGGAACGTTAATTACGACCCAGACCTTTTCATCCACCAACAGTGCTTGACCTCAGAAACTCTCAGTTGACTGAATTGGCACAAATGGTCACAGACACTCTCCAAAATCTTAAAGAAGTCTTTTTAGAATAGTAAAAGCTAAGCTATATTGAGTGTGTCAATGAGTTGAAAAATGCAGCATGTCAGCATATCTATTGAACTGGTGCATTGGTGCATTTTGGATGGTGTTTTTGGTAAAGTCAGCTGACTATGATGAGTCTGGTTCCCTTTGTGTAGGTCAGAGTCCCGGTGTAATTGAAGACCGTGCTTAAACATGCGTTATTCTAAGTGCTGCGAGCTCCCATTGCACGCACGGCCTTTCATTTATCATCGCTGGCAGCGGTGGAAAAAAAGAGATAGAAAGAACGATATATATAAAGAGAGTGATAGACTGTAGCCGAGTCTTCAAGCGTACGTCAGCATGTGGTCGTGGGGGGGGGGGGGGGGGGGGGGGTCGCCAAGGCTAACGACTCTTCCATGCTCCGTCGTTCATCTTCTTTTAAAGCATCCTCATTTCATGCGGTCATGCATCTTCCTGACACACATAATGATGGAGGGCTATTTTCATGTGGAGGGAACATTATAGTGATTAAGTCATGAAAAATTGATTGCAAGGTCCATGCGCTTGTAATTTTTCTTATGAACGAATCATAAAAAAACGCTGGATTAACATTTATTTGAACGTCCCGGTTCGTTGTTGACGATCGCGCCGAGTCGAGCCGAGCCGAGCCGAGCGGCTCTCTGTTTCTTCCATCTCGTATGCTCACGTTTCATTCTAGGAGAAGATATATGGGATTAAGAGCCGAAGGAGGGAGGAAGATGAAAGTGAGAGACGGAGAGAGAGAGAGAGAGAGAGAGAGGACAATGGGGGCTAAGGTTACCGAGAAAGATTACATTTCAAAAATATCACAGACAGAACAGACAGGATAATCAATCACTCCAGAGAGTACACGCACACACACACCCACACACACACACGCAACGAGTAAGTGTGTGTTGGGAATTGGAGTCATAAATCAGTGCTGGTTGTCATTGGGGCTAATGTGTGCCGAGTGCAGGAGAGGGACAGTGGCGAGGTCTTCACGCTGTCCCACGCTTCACTGCCAGCCCCCCATGACAACACCCATGCTTGCTGTGCATGTGTGCAATTTAATTCAACACGTAAATACTTAATTTACAGTTAAAAACATTGACTTTCCTGCTTTTGATTGTTAGGTTCAAATCCTGATTAAATAGTTCTAAGTCATGTCCTCTGTCGTGATTTCCTCTGTCTGGTGCCAGGAGGTCAGATAAGATTCAACACTCAAGTCGTCTTTTCTTTAACAGATCTGTATCACAAAATTTCAACCCCAGTCACAATGCACTTCAGCCCTGCACAGTAGTCACAATTTATTTTGCACTTGTATAGTTGCCAGGTGTGTGTGCCCATGTCAAAACTGGCAGTCTAACCCTATCCATGCTACAACCTTTGTGAGACCCTTCTCACAGTTAGCCAGATATTACAGATCTCTTAACCTGCATAAATTGCTAACCCTAGATCCACAAGATCACCTTTGTGAGACCCTAGTTCTCATGGTTAGCCAGTACAATAAGACTTCTTTGTGCAAGGGTGTTGTACCATAACTTTGAGGATCAACAGATGAAAGATTTTTTTCTAATGTATTTATAAACTTTCTCTCTTCTTCCTTCCAATTTAATGTAGCCAATTTGTCTTTCGTTTCTGGAGACCCTGATTGCCCTCAAGTAGGGTATATTTGCCTGATACACACTCCCTCTGACGTGTGGAAGCCCAGACGAGCCCCCAGATAAACTCAAAGATGCCAGTAGGTGTACTTGGTACTCTTAATTGCAAGACATATTTTAGATATGCTCAAGATGCCCCCCCCCCCCCCCCATATACTGTAAAAATTATAAATAAACATATTCTCCTCACTAGCTTTGCATATTGTAATGATCCGTCAATGATTTACAATGGCAAGAAACCTCAATCCCTCCACTCCTAGGTAGATTTGGTCCCCCCAATGTTCGCTTTATGGCTACAGGTTTGCTTACTTGTATAAATTAACTCTAAAAACTTATAAAGGTGTGCTTTGTCTATGTCTGATTCTAGGTGTGTATGATTGAATGGGTGTGCTGGGTGTGTGTGTGTGTGTGTGTGTGTGTGTGTGTGTGTGTGTGTGTGTGTCTCTGTGTGGGTGTGTCTGATGCCCTAAGATGGATTGGTGCCCTTTTTAAGAGTACTTATACCAGTCTTAGTGTTTCCATGTAGGCTTTAGACCCACAGGATTATGTGGCAACTAAAGATTAATCAATGAATAATAATAATTATTATAATAATGATGATAATAATGACAAATGATGATAATAATAATTATAATTATGATGATAATGATAATAATGATGATAATAATAATAAAAATAATAATAGTGATAATAATAATAATAATAATAATAATAAAAATAATAGTAATAATAATGATAATAATAATAATAAAAATAATAATAATAATATTTTTTTTTCAGTGGATCCGTGGACTTTGGCACAGCTTTTATGCCAGATGCCCTTCCTGATGCAACCCTCCTATTTTTATCATTGCTTAGAACTGGCACTAGGAGCGCACTGACATCCATCCTTCCCTCTTGGACATTAGACAATCATGTCAGTGCAGAAGCCTGACCGGCTGATAGCACCACTGAATTTCAAACCCGGATCCCCGGATCTGGAAAAACTGAAAATAATATAAAACATTTTGATAATTAGGCTACATGCTGCTGCAACCTATAGTGTTGGTGCCTCTCAGTTACGGCCCTGGGTTTAATCAACCCCCAGGGTTACTGACTATGTCATTACGTTTAGTGGTTTTTTTTTTTTCACATGTCTTAATTAGTTTTGTTTATATACCAAGCCAAAAACATGCTAGCAGGTGCTGTGGCTACTCTATATACCCTCTAGGTGTTGAGAAATAGGTGACTGTGTGTAGTGCATGCAGTTTCTAGGTCTGGACCAACTACAAGCCTGCACCCTGTAATCAGCATAATTCAGTTACTAAAGGTGGATGAATAAACAAAAATAAAGACCAAAAACTACTGTAAATTACTCTCCACATTACCATCCGGACTTAAGTGTAGCTAGCACTTTTTTCCCATAGCCTCGCATAATTTAACATGATTATCCAACCCATCATGATGCGGTTTTGTCTTCACAACAAATTCACTTCATGATTTATGTCCCTGTCAGAAGCCGAACTCCACTGGATGGGATTACATAATTACGACGACCTTTAATATCGTCCGTGTTTAGTTTTCCTTGTCTGCTCACCATCGAGATGCTTATTCTTCCATCAGGCGGTTGGAATACGAGTGTGGTCCGCTGACACATAGATGAAATTAATGAAGGCAGGGCGCTGGAGAAACTCAAGCCCGTTATTATACGTTGGAAGGGATTTTTCAGTAAGCTCTCTTCTCCTCACAGGTCCGCGTTTGTACAGCTGAAGGCTGCGGAAAGGAAAATATCACAGCGATGACAGTTGAAATAATATCCTTAAATCAACTGTTATGTGGAGTCGACGTTAACACGAAACCTTCTGGTACACTCATGCGTACATGCACTTTTCACAAAGACTTACACATGTAGACCACCCACAACAGATTCATCGCTATTTTTTGCAGCTTTGTTTTACTTTTGGGTGGTACAGTGGTGCAGAAAGTAGTGGAGGTTCTGCATGCAAACCTAGTATTTAGTTACTAATGACCTAGTAAATGGGAGCCTGGCTAGGATGTATTCCAATTGCATCCAGAAACAATGGGTGCAAGGCCAAAATACACCCTGGGTGTATTTAGGGTGGATTCCAGGGCACCACACGCCCATAGTCCATTCACATACTTACTCACTTACTTACTCAGGGCAATTTCAAGCAACTAATTCACCTACGTCTTGTGATGGACTGGCAACCTGTCTGGGGTGTTTCCTGCCTTTCGCCCAGCAGATTGGACCCACTGTGACCCTAAATAGGATAAATCAATGGTAAATCAGACAACAAATGAATGAATAATTCACCTACTAGCATGTTATTTGGGGATTGGAGTACCTGAAACCAGTTGGGAGTACCTGCAGAAAAACCATACAGAGACATTGGAGACGTGCCAAACGTGCTTAAGCAATGTTTGAATCCAAATCTCCAGGAACCTAGAGCTGTATGTGACACACTTTACCAGCTGGACCAACGTGCCACCAATAATTTGTCTTCAGTAATTGGTTTATCCCAACCCAGGTCACGATCGGTCAAGAGGAAGTTTGAAGTACACCCTGGACAGGGTGCCAGTCATTAATAATTAAACACTCATTCAGTTACTCAAACATTGGATATATTTAGACCAGCCAATCCACCAATCAGCATATTTTGGAAGTAAACCCAACATCATAGAAGATTATGATGTACCTGCTGTAACATCATGCCACTTTGCCTTTGATAACTGCTTTATCCTGGTCACGATCATGGTGGGAGAGAGTTCCAGTCTATCACAAATCATCACATAGTCATTAGTAACCTTTACAAGGAGACAGTTCTTGAGAGAGTTCAAAAGAGACCCATGGATGCATGGCTAGTGCAGCGCTTACCCACCACTGTAGAGACCGGATATTAAGATTCCACCAGGAAGACTGACTGGGAAACTACCCTTTATGCCTTCTACTGTGTTGTGAGGCACCAGCATTTGGTGAAGGAATACAGAAAGCATAGCATGATCCAAGTGAGGGTTAAAAGGTTATTAAAGATACAGTAAATAAAAATACAGTTTAAGTACTGATACTTGCACTTAAGGACGGTATTTATCGACTGTACCCACCACTGTTGAATACGTGCAGCGGTTCCTTGCATTCCTTTACAACCCTGAGCACTGGAAGCAATAAAGCGGAGAGCTGGGACTCATTGATGTCATCTTCACTCCTCGCGAAATGAATCAGAGGTGCATTCGTAATGGAGCCGAGTTTAGTTTTATGATTAAACGCTAGAGGCTGAGTAACTACTTCATGACATCTGGGTTGTTCAAAGCAATAGCTTTGGTTTATGGCGAAAGGAAAATCAAAGTGTCTCTGCAGTTTAGTGTACATGCAGTGTTTCTAAAGTGGGCCCGTGTTATGGATTTATTGGAGGGCCGTAATGATACAGTGCTCGCTTTCAAATTGCCTGCAGACTCTTAACTGCGCGGGTCAAGACCGGTCTGCCACAAGTGTGTGACCGTAAATGCTACCCTTTCAGGCACTGAAGAGTCAATCTGTGCATGGACATGAACAGCAGTGGAAATGTACATGCACACTCCCTTTGACCGCACATGAAAATTTTGAGACACAGATTACACTGTGTCGGACAGTCAGGAATAGAGTGGTCAGCCACTGCCCAGCCACTGTCAGTAATGGATTATCCCTCTTTCTGGTGCTATCTGTTAATTATGAACATTTCCCTGGTTTCACAACAGAAGCAAATGAATGATTCCTTTCAGCTGCTCCCATTAGGGGGCGCCACATTATCCACATACTTGATTTGGCCCTTATTTGTTTTTACGCCTGCTGCCCCTCCTGACACAACCCTCCTATTTATCCAGGCTCAGGGCCGGCACTAAGAATGCACTGTATCTCTAATGGCTAGGTTCTGAGACTGTAAAGCATGTCTGTGGGAATTTGTGCCCATTCAGTTAATAGAGCATTTGTATGGCTGGGCACTGATGTTGGTCAAGAAAGCCTCAACTGATTCAACTGACTGTTCATTCAAAAGCTGTTCATTGGGGCTGAGGTCAGGGTTCTTGCTTTGTACACAGGGGCACAGTCATGCTGTATTATGAAAGGGCCTTCCTTAAACTGCAAAGTTGCCCCCTTTAAATAAATATTTTGTCCACTCCAACAGTCTCCCAGGGTGAGTTCCCAGAAAGACATAAGTATGCTGATATCACACACCAGCAGAAACCCATACAGGACATAGCAGCTCAATATCATGGTTTGAGAGAAAAGCAGGTTTGCCAACTAAGGAGCTGGCAAGTCTGAGAGAGAGAAACTGTGATAGTCTGCGCCTCCGTGCCCCCTCTGCTGGACGAATTAGCAACACAGAAGGACGTGACTCTCAACGTGGCTTGCTGCCGAACTCATTCAACAGCTGCCGCATTATATCTACAATGACTACCCGTAACTCGTAATGACTAACCAATGTCAAGGGGGTCCCAGAAAGTGTTTTTGAACACAGGGGGGTCTAACAGAAAAAAAGGTTGAGAACCGCTGGGGTAGAGTTTATGAGCTACTAGGGTTGTGTCTAAAATGACTATCAGAAGCAATGTAAACAAGAAAGCCGAGCTATTGTTTTTGTGTTTCCACTTCATTTGTCGTAATTAACCAGTGAACATTATAAACCAGCAGCCATCAACCTCTTTCACAAATAATGTTACAAATCTTTACAGCATAATTACCACAACCTAATATAAACATTCAGAATGAGGGTTCATTCAGTACAGAGTAGAAAAACCACCAGACCTAAACACCAGCATGTGCTATTTTAGGCTGTGAGCAAAAGTTTGAAAACCCAGTTATTTTTCAGCCTGCAAGCTAATGTAAGCTAACACTGTAGATAGACCTCTTTTTCTCCCAGTTTCAAATTCCCTATTGTGATTTCTCGCCATCTCCAGCACACATACAGTCACCAACTCATTTTTAACCAAACAGAGTGAATCCCTGATATGTGTATTCCTGACTGTTCACACCAGAGATTACCACCCTTAGTGGGGACAGTGGTAGCCTAAAGGGTAGTGCCATGGGCTATCAAACGGAAGATTGTTGGTTCAAATCCAGGCTCTGCTATGCAGCCACTGTTGGGTCCTTGAGGAAGGCCCTTAACCCTGTTTGCTCCAGGGGTGCCGTATAATGGCTAACCCTGAACACTGACCGCATCTTCCAAACAACATACTGTATATGTATATATGACAAATAAATGAGAAGAAACCCTGTCCAGACATCCCTCCCTCCCAATACCCACCCAAAATTGTTTTCTAGGGCATGATAATGTTTACTAGTATGTTAAGGTTGGGTTAAATTATTGATTTAATGAATTAATGTATCAGTGAATAAACTATATATTAAATCATAAGCTCAACACTTCCATACCAGTTTTGGCCATCTGGACACAGTTTTTATACAGTTTTTTTAAACAGCACAAATTCTTTGCAATTCTTTGCTATATGGACAGCAAGAAGGTCCTGGGTTTGATTCCCAGTTTGAGTGGTCCGGGTTCTTTCTCTGTGGAGTTTGCATGGGTTTTCTTCCACAGTCCAAGGACATGCAGTTAATTGGAGATACTAATGTGCCCAAAATGTGTGTTTGCTCTTTAATGGACTGGCAACCTGTACTGGGTGTTTCCTGCCTTAAGCCCAGTAATTTGGACCCGCCACGACCCTTAACATTATAAAGTGGTGATAAAACAGACAATGAACGAATGTTTGCTATTCGAGTCTGTCTTACTCTTACTAACTGTCTTCATGTGTAACTGTGTGCATGAAAGATTCAAACAGAAGTAGTGTGTCTTCATCAGTGTCTCAGTCTGGTTTGAAATATGACTGTGAACTTTCCTACAAATCCCAAATCATCTTTTCATGTTCTCGCTGTCTCAGTTGTCTTTCTCTAACACCCGGCCTGTCTTGTTTCCAGGTGACTGTGATTATTAGTACTGAGCTGTCAGGATTATCTGGCCGTACTGATACCTTTCTCGCTCAGTATCTGTCTTTCTTACCCTTCCATGCCCCCTGCCCCCCTTCCCTCACATTTAGAGACCAGGTCATGGGAGAAAAATGGCTGGTTTAGGTTTAGTGAATTTTATAGTTAACTTGTGGTTTCATAACCTTCCTATCAGATTCTTGTGTATGTAATTAATTAATTAAAAATGTTAAGTACATTTATTTATTCATTGTCTGTTTTTACCACTGCTTTATCCTGGTCAGGGTTGCGATGTCTGCAATTCACTGGGCGAAAGGTAGAAAACAGGCCTGGCATACCCCCCTTCCCCAGTCATAGCTAATTATGGCAGTATGTAGACACCAGATAGCACCGACCTCAAGATCTTTTTCTTAGTTTCTTCCAACCCAGAAAGGCCAAAAGATGACAGTCACTCTTCTCCTCATATCATTTTCGTGTCTTGACTAACCCCAGAATTATTTTGAAGACTAAATTATAAAGTCTGAATGTCATGGTAAATAGGTTCCTCCAAAACCAGTTATTTAGCTGTATTGAGAACAGTCAACAAGTCTTCTTAAAGTGGCATGAGAAACACCAAGAAAATCCTGTCTACTAATTATCTTGTCAATCGACATGCCCTTTTATTGTATCTTTATATGACATTGACACATTTGTTTCCCAAAGCCTGCATTTATAAACTTTGATCCTCCCAGAGAGCTGAAGGGTGTGTGAGTGTAAATGGGTAGTGTATGACACACACCTGATCCCCACTCTTAGACAGGCTGTCAGTCAGGAGACATGGTGTGACAGATAGCTGAGTGGCAGGGGCAGGCCGGAGCCTGGAGATACTGAGATACATGTTCCAGGTCCTACTGGCTTATACATACATGCTTACAATAACACAGCAGTACATATAGATGGCTTTATATACATGAGTAAAAAGTATAAAATACATGCATTAGAAAATACCCTTTAGATATTAGATATGGATTCATACATTTACATTTTTTTAGCATTTTGCAGATGCTTTTATCCAAAGCGACTTACAGTACTGTGACAGTATATTTTGTCTAAGCAGTTGAGGGTTAAGGGCCTTGCTCAAGGGCCCAACAGTGGCAACCTGTCAGTGGTGGGTCTTGAACCAGTGACCTTTCGATTACTAGTCCAGTTCCACTGGGCTACAACAACCTACTAATACAATTTAACACCCTATATAAAAGTCATATAAGTGATGATTAGTCCAATCTGAGACAAATATTAAGGCTTTTAACATTATTTAGGTGTAAACCAACAATTCACCTTAGTCATTGTCTGAAGCTCCTGCCATTTGTGCCTGATCTCTGATCTTTCAAAGTCAGTTAGATCTTTTTCTGTTGTCATCTGAATCCAAAATGAAGTCAAACTGTTTGCTTTTAATTTCAGACATGCTACCCAACATAGTTGGATAATTGTTTCATGCAGTACACCTGTCTGGAGGCATCTGTATTTAAAAAAACAAAAACAAACAAACAAAAAAAAAAACTTTAGCTATTCTGTTTTTCCATTGTCACTCATTTTTGTCTATTAATTTAATACAAACTAATATTTTTTTAATTATGCAGGGTTGTGCAAAGGCAATTAAAGTATCACAATTGTAAAATATTTTATTATATTATATACAAAATATATCATTTTATATTATATTATATATATATTTTATTATATTATATAAAATGTATATTATTTTATAATATATTATATTATATTTTATATATTATTTATATTATATTCTACATTATATATATTATATTATATAAAAATTATTATTATACTTTTCGTCTGGATTGAGATGGTGCCCCTTGCCTTTGCGACTGCTCCAATTTGAGTGTCCCGCTCAAAGTTTAATTTAGATTTTTGACCCAGTTTGCCACTGACCTTTTCAAAGCACCACCAACTAAACCATTTTAATATGCTGTAGTTTGACATGATTTGCTCATCAAGGCTTCAAGGCTCTTAATGAGATTAAACTTGCCTTTAGGTTGGTGAACTAATAATGTTTCATGAACCCACTTTCCCATACAACCTAGTGTTAAACAAAGCACAAATAGCTTATCAGAATGTAGTGTGCCATGTGCAAATTGTATTAAAGCCTTTTCACCCCATCAAATAATTGCATTTAAGTAAATATTAATAAACTGATTGTTTGCTTCAGCCTTTGACAACAGCCTGATCATCATGAATGTTAGAGGAATAACACAGTACATAGTCTGTCCCTTTTTTCTTCTGCACCTCCCTAAGGCTTTTTTCTTCTTGAGGGCGGATGAAGGACAAGCATTAGAGTGAAGGAGGTCAAGCATTAGTGCAGCTATCTAATAACCAGGCAGACCTCTGACGAGTCATCTGTCACCAGCTCTGTGTGTGTGTGTGTGTGCTAGCCCCTCCATTAGCATGGTACCTGAGTGATGCTCCTGCCCAGTGCGCCCGCCGCTCATACATCTCCCCGGCCAGACACCTTCCTGCGGGGAGAGGATCAATGCCTCCAGGACCATGCATCATGTGTCAATGGCAAACCCTTGCTTTAATGAGTCTGTGTGTCTGTGTGTGTGTGGGGGGGGTGGGGGGGGTGTTCTTATGGGAATGTGTCAATAATAACATGGTGGACAGACAGGTATAGGGTGAGCAGGGAAGGGCATAATAACAGATGAATGCATAATACATTTCAGGCATCAAGGTCCTAGGTAAAAGAGAATTATTATTTTTAAAGGGGTTGATACACTATGTGTTGTGTCACCCTATCACCAATATTAAAACTATTTTTTTATTTATGCAATTTAAGCCACATTATCTTTTCTGTCCTTACCGGACACCATGGACTTCATTTCCTCTGCCATCACTGAGTCTTGGTCGCCCACCAACCTGTTGGCGATTCGTGACTTGTCCTACTGACTAGTCTGCAGCTACAAAGCACTATACACAGAAGGGGTTGATGCACTACGTGTTGTGTCTAATTTACCTTATCACCAGTATAAAACCTGATTTTATTTCTGCAATTTGAGCCAAATTACCTTTTCTGTCCTTACACTATAGTCTTTATTTCCTCTGCCATTATTGAGTCTTGGTCGCCCACCAACCTGTTGGCAATTCGTGACTTGTCCTTCCTCGGACCACTGTCCGATAGTGGGTACTCATCATGGCTGCCTGTGAGGCCCTTGCTGTGTCTGAGATACTTCAGCCCAGTCTTTTATGCCGTGAGATGGATGCATTTCAACGTTCTAGGTTGAAGAGAACTATTATTTTTTTTAGAGGAGGGAGAGGCCAACTTAACCTAAGATGGTGTTTATTTATACAGTGGTGCCTTGAAACTCAACGTCAATTGGTTCTGGGAGTGGCGTCGAGTTTAAAAGGCGTTGATTTTCAGGGTACTTTTTCCCATAAGGATGTATGGGAAACCTGTTAATGCGTTCCATGGTCCTGTGAACCTGCATATATTTCTCCACAAAGTGTGTCGAGTTTATTGGACGGTGAGTTACAAGGTACCACCGTATCTATAAACTGTGTTCTCTAATCTATGGGTTAACTGCTTTTCTCTTTAATTCATGCGCAGACTGTAGTTACTCATTTTCCATCTATCTACAAGCCATCAGTCTTTTTCTCCTAATGATTAAAAACCAAATTTGCTGCCGGGTCGAATTCATCGCCCCCCTCCTCACTCATCATTTCATTCGTCTCTCACTTTGGTAATAACTCCCTCTCGGCTCATTTGCCATTTGCAAAGATGAACTGGCTCTGCTGTCAGCCCATCCTCACTCATTCCTTCTTCTCTCTCTCTCTCTGTTATACTCTGTCTTTTTGTCTCATCTTAGACTCAGATTCCTGCCCCCCCCTCCACACTTCTGCCCTCTTTGCTGCTTTCCACTTCATCTCACCCTCTTTTTCTTCATCTGTACCTCTCTCTGTCCCCCTTTCTGCTCTTGACAGAAGCGTCCATCATGACATGAGGTCTGGATACTGGATGTTTTTTGATACCTGTATTATTTGCTCTCTCTCTCTGTCTTTCTCTCCTCTCTCTCCCTTTCTTTTTCTCAGTATTACATATTGGGCTATCAATCATGCTGAGCAATCAGTTTAGGCCTCTTTAATTCCCCTCAAGTCCAATCCATTTCTCTCACTCACTTACTGCATTTACATGTGACCCTGCTGATTACCTGCCCTAAATCAAGAGGCGCAGCACTGCAATCGATTATACAAGAATGATTCTTTTGAAGCTTGGAATAATTGAAAGTGCTCAGTGGGCTAAACAGACTTTGACCCAGCAGTACATGTGAATATGTACAAACCCCATTTTTGGGAAAGTGTGGATGTTTGGAAAATGCAATAAAAATAAAATCTATGATTTATTAAGTCTTATTCTTATTTAACTGACCAGCTTTATTTCGTAAATATATATAAAAAATTGAATTCAATGGCTTTAACACATTAAAAAATCTGGGACAGGTGAATTGGGTGTAAGACGAAAGTCCACCAAGGGCAAAGCAAAGGTGGCTGTGAGACAATTATGGTAATCAGTTTAACTTTATCAGTGCACGATTGCAAGTAATTTAAGTCTTTCACCATCTACCATCCATAATATTGTTAAAAGATTCAAGCAGTCTGGAGAAATCTCAGTCTGTGTAGGGCAGGACTGAAAACCTCTGTTGAGTGTGTGTGATCTTTGAGCTCTCAGATGGCACTGGAACAGAAACCGTCATGCTACTTTGATAAATATATGCACATGGGCTCAGGAGTACTTTGGAAAACCATTGTCACACAGTCCACCACTGCATCTTCGAATGCAGCAAATAACTGATGAGTCCACAATTAAGCTTGTTTTGATGAAAAAACAAGGACTATCCAGACTATAATCAGCAAAATCTGTGAAAGCCAACATCTGTCATGGTATGGGGTGCATCAGTGCCCATGGAATGGGTGACTCTATATGTGTGAAGGTACCATTAAAAAGGAGGCATATTTTGGGATTTTAAAAAGACATCTGGTGCCATCAAGGCAATGTCTTTACACTATGGTTATTATAGCAAGACTGTGCCAGGTCATGTTCTTCATAGGCACAGTGTGTGTTTGTCTGTGTGCCTGACTGGCCTGCCTGCAGACCAGATCTGTCTCCAGTTGAAAATGTATGGCGTATCATACAGAGGACGATGTGACTACAGACTGCTGAACAACTAAAGACTCGTATAAAGCAACAAGTAGTGTCCTCAGTTTCCAGACAAGGGAAAAAGTGTTTGAGCTAATCATGGTTTGGTTCATTTGTCCTACAACATGCACTGGAATGTTGACTGTGAGGCAGGTCTTCTCATTCAACATCAGCCTGACCTAACAAATGCTTCAATGGCCACAAGTTCTTACAGACTCCCATGGTTGGGGGACAACTCTGTATCAGTGGCCACAGATTTAAACTAGGTTGTCCAACAAGCTTATGGCTTTGAAATTAGTGTCCACATACTTTGGGTCATATAGTTTATATAAAACAGGAGACTCTATAGTACATTTCTCTCCATTCACTTAAGCATTTCATGCCTGTATGTAACAAATGCTAATAATCTTAGTCCTAGACTCTGAATGTGGAACATGACCCCATTTTACATTAACTCCATATATGATTCCCATGGCAGCTGTCATCACAGAGCATGACATGTCATCACTTAATGCACTATTACAGGCACATAAATTATGAAGCCATCTCTGGGTTTGGGTGTGGCAGGACTGACAGGATATGGATGGAGGAGGGTGAGTATGATGGGAGAACTGGGTAAGTTTAACCTCTGCTTTACTTCATTTGCTGCTTAATGTGGG
Organism: Trichomycterus rosablanca; assembly: GCF_030014385.1. NCBI lineage: Eukaryota > Metazoa > Chordata > Actinopteri > Siluriformes > Trichomycteridae > Trichomycterus > Trichomycterus rosablanca. The sequence continues at coordinate 23,195,403 of NC_086005.1, read as the reverse complement.
AGCATTTGCACTTTAAGTTATTCACATTTTGACTCCTAATGTTATGAAAATCACCTGCATACAATAAGCTTATCTAAAGTTGTCAGGTTTTTCTTGTACAGCAGGGTTTTTCTAACTTTTTTCAAGGGACACACATTATGTCCATGATTTTATACGTGACAACACCAGGCAACACAAACAATGCATCTCACTCTCTCTGCTCTGCTTTGTACAATCTGCTCCCACTGTGGTTTACACACTGGGTCGTGACCCAAGGTTTGAAAAACTGCTGTACAGCACTCTGACAGCAAACATTTCTTTAAAAGAAAGCCCTTACTTTTTTTCCAAAATGCAATATCTGTCATCTGTTACAGTGCAACAGTGCTGAAAATATGGCTAAAATATGGTGGTGTGATTGTGTATTAGACTGCTGCGTCACCCAAGTAATGATATTTTCCCCAAACATACTGCTAAATTTCATGAATGGTTTTATGAACACTAAAAAGTGGCCAAACACCTTTCAAAGTCTCCCCAGTCACTAGATATGAATCTTTCTAGAAAGTTCTAGAGCAAAGACTGCAAAGCATATTAAAGAATTTGAGATTTTCTCATGAAGAATTTTCAAACATCCCACACAAGCTCTTTATTGCTGTATGACAGCATCCCAGAATAAGTAAAGCTGTTGTATCTCTACTCCTTATACCTTTACTTTTTATATCTTGAAATCAGTTTACTATATTTTTTCATGTTTCCATTAATGTGTCTATTCTTTGTGTTTCATAAGTAAATGATTGAAATTCTGACTGTCTTTAGGTCATAGCCACGTCTTTTCATTTTTTTTCATTAAATCGAGCCAACCCCAGAGACCGCACTGTTTAACAACTAGCATATTCATCCACATAATTTGATTTGGACCTGCTGTCCTGCTTTCAGCTGTCGTTTCTGATTAAACTCAACCGGAGTCGATTGTTTTCGATTCTTTCCCAAGCCATTAGAACAACTGTTTGACAGCTCTGTGGCCCAGCCAGGCCTTTGTATTAAATATGGTCATATGAGAATAAGAGAGTCGGCATGAATCACATTAAGAAAATTTTTACAGGAAAAACCTGAAGTAGAGCACTCGGATGAACAAGCCGAATAAAAAAAGAAAATGAGAATAGATTTGCAGGGGGGAGGAGGGAACCGGGAGAAGATGGGTTTTAGCTGGGGATTTGGTTGGCCGTGGTGGAGCTATCATTACCTACAACAGCACAATGAATGAGGCTTTCAGTGAGCGGTAATAAGAATTTGATAAATCATGAGCAGAGAATTAACTAGACGTCAAAACAATGAGAGGAGCCCTGATGGATGGCAAAATGGGACGATACCGATTAGTCTAGCCAGCCAGCGCAGGGAAAGAGGGATAAGTGAAGGACAGAGAAGACAGATGAGGGAGCAAGGGGGGAACGGAGGGGCCAGACAAGGTCAAAATGGGATCTTAGAAGTGAAAGGAAGATAAAAGTAGGACAAGATAAAAAGAAGAAAGCTGACAGGCTAGATATTAGAATAAAAGCAGGATATGTTAACATATTCATTCACATTATGAACCCCATAAAAACCCATAAACTTATCAGCACATTTCTGTCAACTTTTATCTTTCATAATTGATTTTGATATTGGCAAAAATATAATAAACTGTAAAATTCTGTAAAAATTAAAGCAAGTTTATAAAATAGTGTGGAGAGATCACTTCAATGTTGGAGAGGTAGTAACGGGGTCAATTGCTTACTGAGTTACTGAATAAAAGCACTGGTAGCTCAGCAGTTTAAGTACTGGACTAGCAATTGGAAGGTCCCTGGGTCAAGTCTCAAAACTACTTGCCAGTTTTGTCATGCTTGGGCTCTTAAGCAAGACACTTAACCCACATTTGCTTGGATTGTAGGTTGGGTTGCTTGGATTGTAGGTCTGTTAAATGCTATAAATTTAAATGTAAACTGAAAATACAAATGCAACTGAACTAATTAGACAAAATAATGTGAGATGTAGCCACACATATTTTGTCCATGATTTTTACCACAACCCAGGAAACACAAATGATGCGTCAAAACAAAACACAAAACAAAATATTTTTAATTAATGAAACTGGATTTTTCTCTGCGACCCATTTTATTGGTTCAGTGGTTTTCCAGACCTCCTTGCTCCAGTCACCTACCTCTGGAACATCTGTGAAATACATGATAAGTGAATTTAAATAAAGTACAATAGGTAAACATGGTGTGATTTGCCAACTCTAGCCTGTGTCTCCACACTCCACAAGTTTGTGATCCCTAATACCACAATACTGTAGCTAAAGAGCCACGGAAACAAAGTAAAAATAAAAAGTTGCCACCAATGCCAGCTATTCAATCCACCAGCGAGAAGCAACCCATCTTCTGGGAAAAAAAGAACAAAGACAAGGAACGGTGAAACTGGTGATGGCTAAAAAAGAGAAAAAGGTGGACTGAACTTCAACACCTAATGCCACATCCTTATTCTGAATAGTCCTCACCTGGCCACATAACAGGAATGTCGTCACAACCCCACTAAAGGCAGCTCACATTCAGGGCAGACTGCTCAAGGTGCCCAACTTTAAAAGGTATTTTTAAAGTGTAAAACGTTGTTGTTCTGTTGAATATTACACAAAGCTATCATGTGTTACAAGAGGCACATTTTAAATAATGGAATCTCCAGAATCTAAAGTATTTAGTTAGATGAGGTATTTATTTCTCGTACCTGCTGATTGGGCAGTGTATTGTTTTTGCCAGCACGGTTTTGTTAGATGAGACCATATACTACTAATGCATGTATTTTTCATGAGGCCTGTCTGAGAAAGGTAATGAAATCTGCTGCAGTGTTTATTACACCTCACTACAGAGGGAGCCTGATTCTACACAACTACAAAAGCACATGTTGTACAAAAGCAGCTCAAGTGACTTACTGTTTTACTCTTCATCTGATTTAAGATTTAATGTTGTTATGCTTAAAAATGCTTTTGATTTAATAGAACCAACACTTTTTATTTTTCTGTTCCAATAACGCAATTTTGAACTGTTTGCTAATGCAACAAGCGACGATCCTTTACATTACAGACAATTGCGCCCTCTGGTGGTTATTACTAATAGTTACATCTATTATCCGGCCATTTATTAAATATCTTATTAAATACCATGGGCGTAATCACGTTATATATTAATATATGAAATTAGTATATATCATAATTTATAAAATGCCCCCCCACAATGTACTGATGTAAAAATGAAGTAATGTTTTACAATGGCAGGAAAGCCGAATCCCTCCAACCCCAGGTAGATCTGCCCCCACCCCCTCATGTTCAGTTTATGGCTCCAGCCTTGTTAAATACATTTACTTCTCAGGGGCGCCAAAATCAATGTTGGGCCATAACAACTAAAAATAGGCACATACAATAAATAGGCAAAAGTATGTGGACACCCCTCCTAGTTCATAAGTTCAAGTGTTTAAATCACACTAATTACAATGTAATAAAAAGAAAAATCTGTGATTTGTTAATTCTCTTGAATCTTTCAACTAATACAAGTAAAAGCTTGATAACCAGAATGACAGATAGACAAATGTATGTTATAAAGACACCATAATAAAATTGATTACACAAGCTCACAAAACTTTAATCACAATATAAATTGAGGGGACTCATCGCTGTTGTATTTAAACCTTGCCTCTTATCTTAATGAAATAAGCAAATTAATGTGATTTAATAAGCCTGAGAACCAGATGCAACATAGAAATGGTCTTATATATCTGGTTCAGGGCTATTGAAATCGTCTTAACCTTCCTCTGGTGCCCCTGCTCTTGCTAACATAAATCCATAAGTATTCACACACCAAGCCAACCTTTCTAATGGCCTCTAATATTTTATCTAGGTCTTATAGTGCCAGGATGCACTCAACACAACAACAGTATATTAATTTACTGTGCAGTGTGTCTGGCATCACTTAGCATGTGATTACTCTGTGTTGATTTAGCTGTCAGATAGAACATGTGTTTCTTCTGTGATTTATAGACTGTGTTTTCGAGCCGGTGGAGCGGCGATGAATTGGCCATTATTGCATCAGTCTCATTTGCTTGGCATTACATCAGGGTGAGAATGATGGCCACACAAAGTCATGCAAATGAGCCTGGAGAGATTCCCACTGCTCAGTCTGTCCTGCCCTGATCTACGTCTTTATCTATTGCTGTAATCACCAAGATCTTGCTTCACCAAGATCTATCTATCTATCTATCTATCTATCTATCTATCTATCTATCTATCTATCTATCTATCTATCTATCTATCTATCTATCTATCTATCTATCTATCTATCTATCTATCTATATGTCTGTCTATCTAAATAAATAAATAAGTAAATAACTAAGTATATATATATATATATATATATATATATATATATATATATATATATATATATATATACAGTGTATCACAAAAGTGAGTACACCCCTCACATTTCTGCAGATATTTAAGTATATCTTTTCATTTGACAACACTAACAAAATGACACTTTGACACAATGAAAAGTAGTCTGTGTGCAGCTTATATAACAGTGTAAATTTATTCTTCCCTCAAAATAACTCAATATACAGCCATTAATGTCTAAACCACCGGCAACAAAAGTGAGTACACCCCTTAGTGAAAGTTCCTGAAGTGTCAATATTTTGTGTGGCCACCATTATTTCCCAGAACTGCCTTAACTCTCCTGGGCATGGAGTTTACCAGAGCTTCACAGGTTGCCACTGGAATGCTTTTTCACTCCTCCATGACGACATCACGGAGCTGGCGGATATTCGAGACTTTGCGCTCCTCCACCTTCCGCTTGAGGATGCCCCAAAGATGTTCTATTGGGTTTAGGTCTGGAGACATGCTTGGCCAGTCCATCACCTTTACCCTCAGCCTCTTCAATAAAGCAGTGGTCGTCTTAGAGGTGTGTTTGGAGTCATTATCATGCTGGAACACTGCCCTGCGACCCAGTTTCTGGAGGGAGGGGATCATGCTCTGCTCAGTATTTCACAGTACATATTGGAGTTCATGTGTCCCTCAATGAAATGTAACTCCCCAACACCTGCTGCACTCATGCATCCCCAGACCATGGCATTCCCACCACCATGCTTGACTGTAGGCATGACACACTTATCTTTGTACTCCTCACCTGATTGCCGCCACACATGCTTGAGACCATCTGAACCAAACAAATTAATATTGGTCTCATCAGACCATAGTACATGGTTCCAGTAATCCATGTCCTTTGTTGACATGTCTTCAGCAAACTGTTTGCGGGCTTTCTTGTGTAGAGACTTCAGAAGAGGCTTCCTTCTAGGGTGACAGCCATGCAGACCAATTTGATGTAGTGTGCGGCGTATGGTCTGAGCACTGACAGGCTGACCCCCCACCTTTTCAATCTCTGCAGCAATGCTGACAGCACTCCTGCACCTATCTTTCAAAGACAGCAGTTGGATGTGACGCTGAGCACGTGCACTCAGCTTCTTTGGACGACCAACGCGAGGTCTGTTCTGAGTGGACCCTGCTCTTTTAAAACGCTGGATGATCTTGGCCACTGTGCTGCAGCTCAGTTTCAGGGTGTTGGCAATCTTCTTGTAGCCTTGGCCATCTTCATGTAGCGCAACAATTCGTCTTTTAAGATCCTCAGAGAGTTCTTTGCCATGAGGTGCCATGTTGGAACTTTCAGTGACCAGTATGAGAGAGTGTGAGAGCTGTACTACTAAATTGAACACACCTGCTCCCTATGCACACCTGAGACCTAGTAACACTAACAAATCACATGACATTTTGGAGGGAAAATGACAAGCAGTGCTCAATTTGGACATTTAGGGGTGTAGTCTCTTAGGGGTGTACTCACTTTTGTTGCCGGTGGTTTAGACATTAATGGCTGTATATTGAGTTATTTTGAGGGAAGAATAAATTTACACTGTTATATAAGCTGCACACAGACTACTTTTCATTGTGTCAAAGTGTCATTTTGTCAGTGTTGTCCCATGAAAAGATATACTTAAATATCTGCAGAAATGTGAGGGGTGTACTCACTTTTGTGATACACTGTATATACAGTATATATATATATATATATATATATATATATATATATATATATATATATATATCAAGAGAGGCTTTATTGTCATTTCAGCTATATACGAATACATATTAAAACGAAATGTTCCTCCAGGACCAGGGTGCAACATAGAAAAAGTGCAAAAGTGCAAGACAGTACAGTACACAGTGCAGATAGACAACAGTACAATGAATACAAAAAAGGCCTAAAATAAATACAAAAAGACATTCATAATCTAAAGAGTAATTAAGGAAGACGTGTTAACTACAGACAAGTGTTGGTCAGTACATGGTACTGAGTAAATGATGGGCGAGATAGAAAAAACATATTCTGATATGCAAATGCAATGTTTCAAGTATTATTCCGGCATATAACGTTTCAGCTTAGAATTAGAATAATTCGATAATGTCCAGCTGTTCAGGTATTGTACAGAATAAGTTATGTGTATCAAGTCAAGTCAGATTCATTTATATCAGCTTTACAGAATCCAGGACCAACAGACCAAAACCCCTTATACCAACAGCATAAATCAAACAATGGCATCTTTGTCAGTTGTTGGTTAACGATTAAGCATCAGCAATGAATGGGGGCAGATGTAGCAAACCTACATATTTATTGTAAATACATATAATCAACGGTAAATTAAAACTATATTTTGAAGCCCTATGATCCAAAAGATGTTGTTACACTTAGCTGTAATGCAAGCACACCATAAACATTCAATGCAAATTGGATATACAATCCCTTTTTGGAAGCTTTACTGTCAACACAACAGAATGCCAATGTGTCAGGTAATACATGAGCTTATTAATAACACTGGTGATTAGTCAGAAGAGGTAACATCATGTAGGATAAAGTTAAAAGTCAATAATTCTAATATTGGTACTAATATTGCTGCCACACAGTTTGTGTCTGTTGATGTGTCACTGTAAATCCCTGCTGAAGTAAACGTGTAATGTATTAAGTTTTAATCATGCAATCTCCTATTAGTATCTAATTCAGATTCATTTCTGAAACAGGGTTGTTATTTAACAATTTTCATTAGTTATGTTATTAATCTAATAATTTGTTTATTCTGTTATAAATCTGTAATGATTTATTTAAACGATTCAGTCTAAAGATTCATTCGCTCTGCTTTTGAACGAGCATAACGCCTGATAACTAAGATTTTGTCATACATTTTGCCTATGTAGTGCGTATAAGCTAGCATTTTTAATTGGACATGTAGTGCACCTAAGTAGGGAATAAGGCGCTATTTGGTATTCAGCCTGAGCAAAAGCGTCACCAGCAAAGAACAAGTCGCTTATTATGATATGCAGGGGCAAAAGCCTGCTAACTAGTCATGCTCTATGTTTCGTTATGATATGAAATGAATAAAAATGGGGGCAAAAGAGTCAAGAATTGGGTTCCTGTCGTACGACGAGGCCATTAAGAGAGGTGAGCATTTGCAGTCATTATTATACAAATGCTAGTCTGGTGTTATGCAGCTAGCTGGTTTAGCTAACAAAGCTAGCTATTTTCTGTTTGCTCTGTGGTAGCGGCGAGCAGCTAAGCTAGCTGTCAGATTTGATTTGGGATATGGTTGACAAACGGATGCAGCTGTTGACATTGAGCTTATTTAGGTTTATTGTGTTTCTGTGCTTTATTAAAGTAATGTCTATTTGCAGCGACGTTAAATATACAGATGTACATGTTTATATGTTTACATCTTTATGTAGCCAGCTGTCATTTAGCAAGCTACTAGCTAGCTAGCTGGGATGTAAGAATTGCAAACATGCACTTCAGCTATAGTACTAAGATTAACATCAACCGAAATGCCTTATATCACTGGTGCAGCAAAAATACACACATTGGTATAAAACGGTTCGGTGCCTGTCTGTCATTGCACTGCACACTTCGGCCTGTCAAACGTTAGCTTGTTTACACTGAGGGCTTTATGTGGCTTGTTGCGCAATTCAAACACATTTCTTGCACAAGCACATCATTTGACACATGAGCTTATTTCTTGTCCAAAATGCACGACAGACAGGCTTCTGAAACACCACCGTGAATGTCATAGTATAACCAGAAACCACGATTTAAAAACAAATAAGGCTGAGTCACCTTTTTATGCAAATCTAGTAGGGAAAGTAGAAATCATATGTGTACTTTGTTTTAAATCTAAAGAAAACATTTGTATAATTTCACATTTATTAGTATTTTGGGGCTGCATAGTGGCACTGCAGGTCATGTCTGTGCTCCACAGCTCAAGGTACCTATGGACCTGGGTTCGATCCTTGCCTCTGCCTCTTTTTACTGTTAGTGTAAGTTAAAGCATGGTAATCTCAGTGCCTGTGTGGGGGTTTCTCCCAGTATTATGGTTTTCTTTTGTGTGCCCGAACATTGCAGGTAGCTGGGGTTGACCATAGGTGTGGTTAAGTGTGCAATACCCTGCAGTGGACACTTAAAATAAATATGTTTGCTAAAGCAACCGCTATCTAATAATAAAGATGCATATCTGATCCATCACCTTGACCATCTCCATTTTTCTTTTAAAATCACAACCGCATGCATACAAACCTTGCAGAGAGGTTATTCAAGAATGAAATCAGAATCTTTCTAATGTATTAGCTGATTTAAGTTGCAGCAATACCATACAATACACTGCAGCTTCACTGCCCTTGCCCAGTGTCCATGTTGGCCCTTTCTCCTGTCTCTATATATATATTTTAAAAATACGTATTTATGTTTTGGTCCCTATTGCTGTTGAGCAAAATCCTATGAATTAGATTTAGACCTAGGGTTAGGCCTACGAAAGGCCTGCCAAACGTTGAGAATCAATAAGGATGAATAATTTGCATTCCTCTTAGAAGGGGTGCGGTTCGAACCTTACTCAAAGGCCCAACACTGGCAGTGTTTTGGTGGTGTTGGTGCTTGACCCCTCAATCTTCTAAACAATAGTCTGGTACCAGTAAACCACTGTTGATGATTAAGTCCCTTAATTACTTACTTTCATTGGGCATTAATATTTAAAATAATAGTAAAAAACACGATTAAAAATAGGGATGTCCCTATCTCATTTTTACCTAACACTAGCCATTTTCCTGCTAAAGTTCTGTATGTCAGCCACTGCCGATACTAATCCAGTACCGACATCGTGTCTGCAAGGAAGTTATGTAAAAAAACTGTAAAGGAATAATGATATGCTTTTTTAAAATCCTTTAAAGTAGTTTTAGTTTTATGTTCATATGGATGCTCTGTGTTGTGTCAGTCAACATCAAACCCATTTACTGAATGAAGTATGTCACTGTTTTACTTATATTACAAACCAATACAGAGCCAGCATTTTAGGCTCATCCTTGGCCATGATACCAGTTCTCAGTATAGGAATAGGACATCTATAAAGAAAAAAATCATTTAGAGCCCATGGTTTAGTGCTGAATAGGAAATAAATCCAATAGTTTTTGCAGTCAGATAACCTTAAACTCACTAATATTGCAGCCATTTAGCAAACTGATTAATTATGATGAGTAACCTTTGGTTGATTGTCTAAACATTACAAATAAGTACTGTATAACTATGTAACACAGTCCATGCTCTATAACATTAAATTGTATTTACTTTCTTTAAGCGCTCCATAGATGCACCAGTACTTTTTGTTCTGTTTCCGATGACATTCTTACAGTAATGGTCTTGACTTTCTGCTCACTTTGGTTGGAAAGTTATGCAAAACATAAAGGGCAGCAGGTTTTGTTTTGTGTTAACACAGATACAATATGGAAATTACAATCCAGTACATTCCAGGGTTTTAGAATTCCTAGGGTTTTTCCTCATTGTTTAGCAAAATAAATTGATAAAAACTTTTTTGAAAAACATTTACTGAAATCATTATTAACTGGTTTATCCATTTGTTTTTAACTAACTACTTCATTCTGGTCAGGGTTGCAGTGGGTCTGATTTCGCACCAATGGGCACAGGAATGGACAGCTAAATATTTTGCATCATTTTCATAATGTAGTCTTGACAACATGGCCAAATCTTTTAAACAAATGTTACCAACACCTTGTGGAATCGATGCTGCAAAGATTTAAGATATGCGTACAGGGATTTTATTAAAGCTGAGTTACGCAGTATTCACAGTGTTAATGTTGTATCTCTGTCCTTGTTATTTTTTGCACATGCTTCTGTCTAAAAGCTTCAATTTTGTCTTTTAGTAACTGATGTTGAGCTTAAAAGATTGAGGGATGCTTTCAGGAGGACTTGTGGTCTGTCGTACTATATGAGTCAGCAATGTTTCTACAAGGAAGTGTTGGGGGACATGGTCCCGCTCAATATCTCAGAGGTAAGTCCGGTTTAAATAACAGACTGCAGTGCTTCTTGTGTTTGATTGATTATATATGACCAATTTGTGGCAAAATCCTAATAAAGCACCGTAAGGCAGTCTATAAATAGCTACAGGTAGGACACTCTTCTGTTGATGTCAGCGCTATGGGCCAGCAGCAATAACCTATGGAAAAATGTATAGGGAGTTCCCCCCACATGCCAGCTGTGCTAGCCAAAAGATTGCAATGTCATTCCGGTCCGGGCAAGGTTAATAAGGAGTCGAAAACATATCTTATAAATGCTACCAGTAGTTTTAAGTAAAGAAATTTGGCTGTACTGTACAACAAAAATGCTGTTGTCTAATATTGATATGAATTGATATAATATAGTAAAAATTAATATTATTTCACCATAGAAGTGTTTGGCTTCTGTTTTTGTTTGCTTTTATGTATCTTATTCACAAAATATCTTGTAAATCTTAACAATGGTATTAACAATTTCTAACAATGTCAGCTGAATAGAATTTGGTTATAAAAACATGGAGGTCAGCATGTGGGGAATGTGAGTGAAACCTAACACAGGTATGGAAATGTGCATGTTTATTTGGCATCGGGTCAAATCAAAACAGTGTAGCCAGTAGCTAGGTCAACAGTAACACAGTGTTAAATTACCAGATTAATACTGAAGTAACAAAACTATGCTGATGTTAATTTGTCATTCTGTAAAGCTACAAATAATTGTGCAGTAACTGAACGGTACCAGTGAAAGACTCGGCTGGTTATTAAAACAAAAGTCCAGCAGCTTAAATTTGGACACTACACTTATGGGAAGTTTAAACCGTTGTGTTTTGCCAACGCTTACAATGAACTGGTAAAATCTGGCAACCCTGCTCATAAAGTCAAGTGACCAGCAGCAAACTTGATGTCAGGAATACTCACTTGCAGCTATTTAGCTATATGATTCAACTTTTAAAAATTACATAGGATCATTTGAAGGTTAACTTTTTTTCTTCTTTTTTGCTGTAGGTGATATACAGTTCATTTGGTGGCACCCCAAAAGGCCTACATTTTAACAACCTTATAGTGGGCTTGGTGCTTCTCACAAGAGGACGAGATGAAGAAAAAGCCAGATGTAAATTAGCCCTTTGCCTGCTTCTTTCTGTAATATACATTAGTATTTATAAATCTTATAAATGTAAATATATGAAAGGATAAAGTGCAGTCATTTTTTTCTTGCAGATATTTTCAGTCTTTTTGCAAGTGAATCAGGCAGCTATGCTACACGTGAGGACATTGAGACCATGCTGCAGGCTGTGGATGGAAAAGTTCACCCTTCACTTAGGAAATGCTTTACTGAGGTCAGCAGCTTTCTCAAGTTGAGAAGCAAATTTTTAATGCATTATCTATAACTTAGACTTTCCTGATGTGTTTAAGCATGTGTTATTTGAATTTGATTAGATACATTATACAGTTCGGTTTTAGAATGTTTGCTCTTAAATAAACCTCTACATAAATATATATTTGTTTATTTGAATGAGCCTAGAAACGGACTCCCCACTGTAATTTTTATAGTAATGTAGGAAATGCTTCTTGATGATTAGTTCTTTGTTCTTGTTGCATCCAGGCAGAGAAGGTGAATTATGAGAAGTTTAAGAGCTGGCTTCTTCAAAACAAGGATGCTTTTACCTTCTCCCGCTGGCTTCTCTCCAGTGGGGTGTGTGTGACCCTGACTGATGACAGCGACACACCTACATTCTACCAGACCCTCGCTGGAGTCACACACTGTGAGTGCATCAAACTGTGAAGATAAATGTAATACCATGTTTATACTCTATACAGCATCTCCAGCCAAGCCATTAACTGTACATATAAAAAAGTCTACACACCCCTGTTAAAATGCAGGTTTCAGTTTGTTCAATTGTGCAGATTATAGGTCACATTAAAGGTGGAACAAAATCTGAATGGATTTATCTTGGTGTGATTTTTTTTTTTACATACATTTTTTATATACATAATGTATAAACATATACATGATTGTAATGTTATATCTTAAACAGTGGAAGAATCAGACATCATTGATCTGGAGAAGCGGTACTGGTTACTAAAAGCTCAGTCAAGAACTGGACGATTTGACTTGGAGACATTCGTCCCGCTGGTGTCCCCTCCTATTCATCCATCTATAAGTGAAGGTAATGTGCTCATTAAGTTTGTTCACTTTCATCCTTAGCAGTGTGTGCTGGGGAATTAACCAGTTTAATGGTGTAAATGGCATTTGGGTTTACTGGTTTAAAAACTAATTTTGCATTTACAATCTCTTTATCAGGTTTGTTCCAAGCTTTTGATGAAAACAGAGACAATCACATTGATTTCAAAGAGATTTCCTGTGGGTTGTCCGCATGCTGTCGAGGGCCTCTGGCTGAGAGACAGAAATGTAAGTGTGAACATTTCTGCTTTTTGCTTGTTGCTTATTTGGCTGTCTTTTAGTCAGCATAATAACAATAGCAGGAAACTAATGAAATCATTTTTATTTATCTTCTATTAATTCAGTTTTTCACTTTTGCACCCAATCCAATCATGTCCAATTGGAACCTGTCAGTCTCCTGTTGTTGCCTCCGCCCCCACCCCTGATTAAGGAAAGCCGTGGTTGTTATCACGAGACAAGCGTGCATCCACCAACATCACTTTGCACCTGCAAGGGTTTTCTTTAATTAAGTTCTAGTCTGTTTAGCTCTTTGATGCATTGGTTACTCACACCATGATTCAGACCAGTACAGAAGAACCAAATGTTGGAATTTTCTGCACGTATGATGTATTCTAGATAACTACAAACCAAAACTTACCCTGCTGCATAGTTTAGCTTGCGCTATAATTATGTGTATATATGGGACATTGCTTATTTTGACTTTTGTTCTGCACCAGTTTGCTTTAAAGTGTTTGATGTTGACCGTGATGGAGTTCTTTGTCGGGATGAAATCCATGAGATGGTTGGTGCACTACTTGAGGTTTGGAGGGACAATCGTACCGACTCCATTCCTGTAAGTGGTACTGAAGAAGCCTTAAAATCACTGTAAAACATTCTAATGTCATGTAGCATGCTTTCAATTCCAGTTTTTTGATGTAATGTTTCCTTTTTTGCCTTTACAGTTTTCTAATATATTTAAAAGAAAAACTCTTTTTGCAGGAACTGGAGTCAACTGTGCCTGATATTGTTGAAGACATTCTTAAAGTACATGACACTACTAAGGTATTTGTCTTCTTTCTGATTAGTTGTATATTTTAGAAATGTGTGAACAAACAAGTAAGATCACAGTTTCTTTATGCTTTAATCTATATAGAGAGGCCATTTGTCACTAGAAGACTATCAAATCTGGAGTGTTCAGAGTGCTCTTGCAGCAGAATTCCTCAACCTCTTATTTCAGGTATGGTCAACAGTTATATTGAATTGTCTATGTATAGTGCAGAAATGTATTTACACTGTGAGTTAAAAAGGGAATCCTGTGTATTTGCCATAACTTTGGCAAATGTTGATCATTTTTTACAATTCTTTCACTGTTTCAGCACCAAATCACTATGAATTATTCATACTGATGATTGGCCAGTCCAGTTTCCCTAAAAATCTGACATGTGATCGATGGGTCTGAGGTTTGTCCTTACGGCTAAGCACCAATTCTTGAACTTTTGCTATGCTGTCATGGTTACGCATGCTTTTTTCATATATAATCTTTGTATAATATACAGTTGTTTTTGTATTTACTACCTTACAACAGAAGCGCTTGGGCTGGCTTCTTTTTTTTAATTGGCTTCTTTTTTTTTAATTGGCTTCTTTTTTTTAATTGGAACATGTATAATGCCAGAGTTTTGATATTTTTAAACTTCCATTAAACTAGCCATTTTCAAGGGAAAAAGCCAGAAAATCTCAAGACAGACACTTGATGTTTTCTGCCTCACAGTATATGAGAAGTTTTTATTTTTTGTTTGTTTGTTTGTCTTGTGAATGTTGTCTACCTTATGACTCCTATTAGGTATGTCACATTGTGCTTGGACTCCGGCCTGCCACTCCTGAAGAGGAAGGACAGATCATAAGGTTCGTATCAGTTCTTTCCTCTCTATTCACTTCTATTGTGCATGCAGTCCTCAGTGTGCTCAGTGATGATTAAAGACGTTGTGCTCTGTGTGCAGGGGCTGGTTAGAGAGAGAGAGCCGGCATGGCCTCCAACCTGGAGATTACTGGTTCCTCATCTCCAACCAGTGGTGGCAGCAGTGGAAGGACTACGTAAAATATGTAAGCTTAAAGCAACATTGGGGATTGTAGCTCACTACAGCCTCTCTATTGCATTTGGATTCTTAACTAAAGAAGTGAACAAAACATCTGTTCATTGACACACAAACTGATTATACCCGCATTTAACTATGCATGTGTTGCGCTTATCAAAGTTTTCATTTCTATTGAGTGTATAGAACTAGGACACATGGCAGCTGCTGCTGTTATTTTGTTTATAGGGCAACAAGGTGATAGTGGTGGATCAACCAGCGGTATTTTCTGGAAGCAGAACTCCTACATCACCATCTGGTGTCGGACCGGTTGGTCAGGGTGAGGGCATGGCCAGCTCACACTCTTCTCCTGAGGAGAAATTCTCAGACAACATCTCAAGTGCTTCTGAGGCATCAGAAACCATAAGTGGAAGTTAGTATTAATGCACCATCTCATCCCACGTCCGGCTTCAGCAGACATTTATCTTTTATATTTACAGAAATGCTTTAATTCTCATGTAGGTCTCCTCCACTCGAGCTCGACTGCCACAGATATCTGCTTCTCCCGACAAACCGATTCCTCTGAGACAGACAGCCAGAGTTTTCCTGGTGCTGATGGGAACGTGGCCGCTCTCAGGCCAGGTGCCATAGACAACCAGCCACTGGTTACCTCTGACCCTCTCAAGGTAAACGCTGAGTAGGACTCTTTTGACAGCTTGTTTTGATTTGAGGTATCACTGTGGCTACACAGATGACATTTTCTGTATGTATGCATGTTTACTTCCACACAAACTTCTGTGTTTAGTCCAGCCTACCACACAATCAAATGTACAAATGTACCTTAATGAATGTTCTCCCTTTTAGGCTCCTACGTTAACAATGGAAGGGTCGCTGCTGAGGCGCTCCCCGAGCCTATATCTGGGCCGGGACTTTGAGGTTGTACCTGAGCCAGTCTGGAGAGCGCTGTTTCACTGGTATGGAGCAAACCTCAGCCTACCACGCCCGGTATGTACCAAGTAGCCGCTTTTGTGTTGAAATGGTTTTATTTATTCATCGATAAACTATTTCACCAAAAAAATAATTGTAAATGTTTAATATAATTTGCATTGAATGTCTCATAGTTCTATGCAAAAGTTTGGACACTCCTGATTAAAATGCATGTTGTTGACTTTAAGCGTAAAAATAATTTAAGTTGTCTTACAGTTAACAAAGTTTAATGTACAGTGTATAAATGTGTAACAAAAATTACAAAATATATAAAAATTTATAAAACAATAAACGAAAATATTAAAAATAAACATTATTGATGTAATAAAATGTGTGTTTTTTGTATAAGGGAAAGTGATTTCACTGAAAAAACATGAAATTTGATTAGGGGTGTCTAAGCATTTGCATACTACTATATTTAATTACAAATGTATCTCTTAATGTAATCACTGATTAATTGATTGTAATTTTTTATAGCAGTGTTTGTTTTTGATTGTTAAATTGGGAAATTCATTATGGTGATGGTTTACTCCTGATTTGTAGGTAATCAGGTCCAGGGAAATTATGAAACCTGAGTTAGAACTTTTCCCCAGACATCTGCTCTTCCTGAGGCAGCAGCCTCCTGCCCGCACACCTCAGTCCAACGGCTGGATGAACATCGGTAAGACTGAAGCTTAAAACCTGTGAAGCACAATAGGCTTATTTTCATTTCTTCATTCATATCATGCCGTTCTATTAAACTGATGGTAAACAGAACCTGAAGCATGTTCCCTTTTTATACAAGCTTAATGAGTGCATGTGGTTACACGTAAATGTCACAAGCCCTTAATTTAAACCAACAGACTCTGGGCACGGTCATGTGGTGTGACTCGTGTGTGTGATTAGAGATACTACAGTTCTTGTCTTTCAGCTCTCCTTAGTGAACTACAAACGAAATAAAATTCACATTCACGTGTACTTTAAAATGATAGTATGCTTTAAAAATAATATTGTGTCTAGGGATATTAAAGAATAAATGATTAATTGATAACCAGGGTAGAAATGTCATTTTATTATTACTAATATTACTAATATTATTAGCATGTTTAGTTAATTCTAGGAATGAACTGTTGCTACTGGCTACTATTTAAAATCTAAATTCAAAATACTTACTTGGTTCTGCTCACAGTATTTGTGTTCATTTCACTCTTTCACACTATTGCCATGGTCTAAGCGTTATGCTTTTTTTTATTAAATAAAATGTAAAGACTTGTTGAGCTGTGAGTTTTTATTGTAATTGGACATTATAAGCTTGTTGGTTATCAGTTAATCAGTGACTAATAACAATTGCTTATCAGTTAAAAAGAATTTGCAAAATTTGCATCCATATTTGTAATATTTTCTGCTTTAACAGCATTTTTTTTTAATTTTTTTTTTAATTTTAACATTTTGCTGATCCTCAACCATCTGTCTTTTATGCATTGTAGGTAACATGCCATCCCCTAATGCTCCTCTGAAGCGAGTGCTGGCCTATACAGGCTGCTTTAGCCGAGTTGGCACTATAAAAGACATTCATGACTACTTGTCCCAGAGGCTACGAATAAAAGATGAGGACATGAGGCTGTGGCTGTACATGAATGAGGTAAAGAAACGTTCATAAACAAACACATAAACTGATATTGTAATATATATTCAACTTGCATTACATTTACGCCTTTTAGGCGTAACCCTAACCCTACACCTTTATCCAAAGCTACTTACAGTTATAACTGAATACAATTCAAGCAACTGAGGGTTATGGGTCTCGTCTCGCTCAGGGGCCCAACAGTGGCAACCTTATGATTACTAGTCCAGTACCTTAAGCACTGAGCTACCGATGCTCCTGCTGAAATTACGTCTTAAAAGGCATAAATTAGCCTTGATCTAGCTTTTACATTAAAACTTTCAGGGAAAAAAACTTGCAATACAAAAATATAATGTTTTTATTTGTAGTTAGACCACACTGTTTTTTTTAATAATACTTTATGGCATTATTTAGTTTACAATTAACTGTATAGGGAATAATTGCAAATGTAGGGGTTGCCACAGCAGATCCTTCTGGTCCGCATAACTAATTTTGTATAGTTTTTATGTTTAAAGCCCTTCCAGATGCAGCCCTCCTTATTTTTATTTGGGCTTGGGACCGGCACTGAGAGTGTACTGACACTCATTTCTAAATGGCTAGGTGGTTTAGGCTTCCCCATCCCCTCTAACCCCCTCAGATCTTATCGTAGAGGCTAAGTAGTTAAGTACCACTGCACCACCTGAGCTCCTATAAACAATAATAAATAGTGCAAAATGATAGTAATTAAATTGTAAAAGCTGAGTATTATTGTAGCCCTGTGAAATGTCTCATAGAGGTAAAATTAGAGTAATGTGTTTACCAACAGAATTATCTGACCCTCCTTGATGATGAGGACCATTCATTGGAAGCTCTGAAGATCCCTGATGAGCAGTACATGGTGATTGAAGGTGCTCTTATTTATCTGGTATAACTGAACATTATTTAAAATTCTTTTCTAATAAAGAACATTTGTTCATCTGACTTGTATTTCTGTTTGTTTTCAGTGCGTAACAAAGACATGAGCTGGCCTGAAGAGATGTCATTCTTGGCCAGCAACAACAGAATGAATAGATATAAAGGTGCACTACCAATAAATGAAAAACTGTCATTTCTACAGGTGTACATGGTTGTTTACATTCTGACTGAGTTCTTTTGTCCCTGTGCAGTACCAACTGAGAAAGGAGCCACAGGACTGAGTAACCTTGGCAACACATGCTTCATGAACTCTAGCATCCAGTGTGTGAGCAACACTAAACCACTAACTGACTACTTTACCACTGGATTCCACCTTTACGAACTTAACAGGTGTGTTTATGTGTGTAGCTTCTTTGCATTTAATTAAAACTTAAACCTTAAGGATATCTATTTCTTTTAATATTTGTCTACACCAATGAGCCAAAATGTTAGGACCACCAGCAAGACGTGGACTCCATAAGACATCTGTAGGAGTCCTGTGGTATCTGATACCAAAACGTTACCAGCAGGTCCTTCAATTTCTTATTGCACATGTGCCCGTCCGTCCACATGATCTTGGAGAGGACGGGATATGTTCTTCCATTGCTCCACCATTCCGGTTTCGAAGCCTACATGCCCATTGTGGGTTCTTTTGGTGGTGGACATGAGTGAGCATGAACACTGACTGGTCTGCAGCTGTGCAGCCCTGTACATCGTAGACTTTCATGCACTGTGTGTTGACACATTCACCCCATCACCAGTGTTAAAACTGTTGGTATGTACCAGGTACCATAGCTTTCATTTTCCCTGGCATTAATGGCTTGGCTGCCCAGGAAACTGTTGGTGGTTCATGGCTTGTCCTTCCTTAGACCACTGTCAGTAGTCACCCTGAGCAACCTTGCTTTTTTGGAGATACTTCAACCTAGTTGTTTGACCATAACGATTCAGCTTTTATCAGAGTCACTCAGGTCTCCATGCTTGATCACATTCGCTGCATCCCTGAATGTGACATAGACATTTTTGGGGGTGGTCCTAATGTTTTGGCTCCATGATGTATATGTATATATTAAAACATGTTTGATTCTTTTTGTATATTACGAACAAAATTTCAATGTAACTGAATTTTGTTGTATATTCTGTCTAAAGTTGCACAGTTGGTTGGTAATGTGTAGAATATTTTAACCTTTCTTGCAGGACTAATCCTATTGGAATGAAGGGACACATGGCTAAATGTTACGGTGATCTTATTCAAGAACTGTGGAGTGGTGCTCAGAAAAGTATTGCTCCACTGAAATTAAGGGTACACCTTTAAACAAACCTTTATATAACCAGTCTAAAACGTGTAAGATTTTATACCAAACAATATACAACAAGTGTTCTCACAGTTGACCCAAATATCTGAGTACTTATGCAGGATTGACTTATTAAAGCAAACTGCAGCTCAACTGCACACATTTGTATTATCACTTCTGCTGCACCTTAACCTGGACCTTATGTCTCCTTTCAGTGGACTATAGCAAAGTATGCTCCACGTTTTGATGGCTTTCAACAGCAGGATTCTCAAGAACTGCTGGCCTTCCTCTTGGACGGCCTTCATGAGGATCTTAATCGCGTTCATGACAAGCCATACGTGGAGTTAAAGGACAGTGATGGAAGACCTGACTGGGAAGTTGCATCTGAGGTTAGCTTTATCTGACTATTATATTTGTATTCTGTCTCTTTCTAAACATAATGTGTGGTTCGATATAATTAGGACACTCACTTAATTTACAAATTTGTTAATTTAAATTGCCACATTTTAACTTGCACTCAGAAATGTAACGATAGAATGAATGAAAGCTACAATACACAGCACAGCCCACCTTAACGGTTGAATGTAAACCTAGAACATTTAGCGGCGGTGCGAGGCTCCGTCTCAAATATGAAAATTCTCATCCAGGTTTTGAAAGATGTTTACGTGCATGGATTCTTTGAAACTGGAATAAAGCATCCTAACAGGATGGTGTAGGAAACTTGCTGGGGGAGCTAATAGAAACTAATAGGAAGTGGTTTGAAAGATTGCCCAGCCTGTCGTTAGCAGAGCTAAGAATTAAGCTTACGAGTTCAAGATGTCAGCTCTGGTGTGCCAGCATGTTTTACCGCTGCACGCGAGCACCCCAGGCAAGAACTTTATGAACAAAATTTAATTCCTGTTCTTGGAAAAATGCCTTGAGCGTTTTCGGCTGTTAGAAGTGCCAAAGACAGCAACTTTGATGAGTCATAATCTTTTATTTACTTTTGTTTGGTAAAGTGATTCCATGGTTTTGTGTAATATCTAATTTAAAAAGTATATTGAGACATTAAACTCAAGATATTAATTAAAAACTGAAACAGTGGGGTGTTCTAAAAACATTTTTTTGCTTTATGGTTTCATTTATTTTGTTTTTGGCTCTTGAATGTGACTGAATCATGTTCTTAATGTTATTGGTATTGTTATTTATTTATTTCTATATTTGTGCTCAAATATAGAAATAAATAAATGTTTGTGTAATTGTAAGTGACTACTGTCCTGCTAATGAGTGTTAAAATGTACTAAATGTATAAATGAACTAAACTAGGAATAATCTTTAATAGTCTAACTGCTTATGTTTGTGTCATGTCAGGCCTGGGAGAATCATTTGAGAAGAAACCGCTCTATCGTGGTGGACCTGTTCCATGGTCAGCTCAGGTCTCAGGTCAAGTGCAAAACCTGTGGACACGTTAGTGCTCGCTTCGACCCATTTAATTTTCTTTCACTTCCTCTGCCCATGGACAACTCCATGCATCTTGAGATCATAGGTACGTTTGTGACAGCACCATGGTAGCATAGAGTATTATTAATACATAACGATCTACAGTTTTTATTTCTATCTTCTGCTTTGTTTTACATTGCATTGAATTGGAATTGTTTTGGTCTCTCTTCACAGTTATAAAGCTCGATGGCTCCACGCCGGTGCGGTACGGGCTCAGACTTAACGTGGATGAGAAATATTCAGGGCTGAAATGTCTGTTAAGTGAATTGTGCCAACTGAAGCCAGAGCAGATCCTCCTGGTGGAGATCCATTTGTCTTGTATAAAGGTGCTGATTGTGCAATCTTGTGAATTTCCTGGATCCCGAGCTGATTATTTTTCTAACTGACCAAATGTTTCTTCATTATAGAATTTTCCGTTAGATAATCAGAAAGTGCGACGGGCTGTAAATAGTTTCTTGTGCGCATTCGAAATCCCACTGCCCACCACACCGTCAACGGACTTCTGTCCAAAGGAGACAGGCACTGGTGAGACTTGATGACCTTTAATGACCTTTAAACCTTGCTTTATCCCTCTTTACCAATTCTTGATTGTGAATCCTCTGACTCACAACCCCCCATTTGATTCTTTTAGACCAATAACCTTCTATTACACTAATAGTCATTCAAATTCTTTCTTACAGCTGTATATTTTATAATGCATTATAGTATAATAATTTCAGTATTTTTGTTTTGATTTCATTATTGATCCTTTTATATCTTTATAGATGGTCTCCCAACTATAGCAAATGGAACCAGCCCATCAGTCTCTTCTGGTACATCCCTGAGGCTGGACATAATTCCTAAGGGCATGCCAAATACCATAGTGCCCTGTAGCACAGAAGCCAGTCCTGCCAATGGCCTCCTTAATGGCCACATCCTGACACCCGTTGCTGGTCCTTTTACGGGCTACATTATCGCCATTCACCGGAAAATGGTAAAGACCAGTTGGTAAAGTTCTGTTTATTTGCTTGTATTTGGAGGTATTGGATGGATTAAACTGTATTAAGCTGTATGTATTAGTGCTTCTCTACTATTCATTAAATAAAATAATTAAAATTTACCAGCACGCTACTGGAAAGTAAAGTAACAGTCACATTTGTTTTCTATTTTTAAATTTAAATATGGATGCTCAAAATATGATTTCTTGCAGTTATCAGATATTTTGTAAATGTGAATGCAAATATTTTAAACAACTGTTTTTCTAACCGGAAATTGAAGACGATTTGCTTGATTTATTCTTTCTATATTGTGTTACAGATGCGTGCCGAATTGTACTTCCTCTCATCTCAGAAAAACCGACCCAGTCTGTTCGGCATGCCACTAATTGTTCCCTGCACGGCAGACACACGGGGCCGAGATTTATACAACACTGTGTGGACGCAGGTGTCACGACTGGCCAGTCCCCTTCCCCCTCAAGAGTCAAGCAACCATGCACAGGACTGGTCAGTGTCTACGTTATGTGTCAGACATAACACAAGACGATGATGGCAGTTTAAATGCTTTGAAATCTAGACATTGTATAAAAGAAATAAAATTTGTTATTTTATAGTTTATTAGTGAGCGGTTATAACATTTGGACATTTTTGGACTTTTGTGTTAGATTAGTGTGTGTGAAACCTTTAAACTTGTGTTAGAAATACAATCCCCACTTCTCACATACAGATATTATCCATGCTTTTAAAAATTGATGTCCAAACGGTAACCAGTATGATTTTTTTCACTGCTTTTATCCATTTTAGTGATGACAGTCTGGGATACCACTATCCCTTCACCTTACGAGTTGTACAGGGAGATGGAAACTCTTGTGCCTGGTGTCCGTGGTACAAGTAAGACTGAACTTAATTGATAAGATTCTCTCTCTCTCTCTCTCTCGCTATACGTATATATATATATATATATATATATATATATATATATATATATATATATACAGTACAGGCCAAAAGTTTGGACACACCAGCCAAAAGTTTGGACACACCTTCGCGTCAATGTTTTTTCTTGATTATTTTTATTTTCTACATTGTAGATTAATACTGAAGACATCCAAACTATGAAGAATTATGTAGTGAACCAAAAAGTGTTAAACAAACCAGAATATGTTTTATATTTTACCAACTCTACCTCTGCACAACCCAACTGATGGTCTCAAACACATTAAAAAAGCAACAAATTCCAAAAATTCACTCTAGACAAGGCACAAACATTCATTGAAAACCATTCCAGGTGGAAACCTAATAAAGCTGGTTGAGAAAATTTCAAAGAGTGTGCAAATCTGTCATTAAAGCAAAAGATAGCTACTTTGAAGAATCTAAAATATAAAACATATTCTGGTTTGTTTAACACTTTTTTTGTTTACTACATAATTCCATATGTGTTCCTTCATAGTTTGGATGTCTTTAGTATTAATCTACAATGTAGAAAATTAAAAAAAATCAAGAAAAACCACAGGAATGAGAAGGTGTGTCCAAACTTTTGGCCTGTACTGTATATATATATATATATATATATATATATATATATATATATATATATATATATATATATATATATATATATATATATATATATATATATAATAGTTTATATAGTATGTTATATAATGTATTATATAAGAGAACTAATTTTACCCCCCAGTGTGTCAGTGTTGAATGTGTAGTGACCTTTTGTGACTTTATTGCCTTAAAAATATAATCATACATTTCTACTGCATTTATAACAAACTACGAACACACCCATGTTTAAATTGCCATCCACACATCCCTCTATTAAAACACATGTACATTTGCTCATTCATATATTTATTTATTTACCAATTGCATAAATGCATAAATTCATATAGACACAGGTCAAGGTGGGAAATTGGAAAAGACTTGATTGGGGGATAAAGTTACTGACCTTAGCATGACAGTGTATTATACCATGGTAGATTAAAGAGTGATGTTGTGTCTCTTGTTCAAAGGTTCTGCAGAGGCTGTACCATAGAGTGTAATGATGACAGGGCAGCATTAGGCAATGTTTGCATAGCTGTTGACTGGGATCCTACTGCATTGCACCTCCGCTATCAAACATCCCAAGAGAGGGTAAGCCATGTTTCTTAAATTTTAATATGGATACACATTGATTACTTGATTTAAAGTAAACTTTGATTAGTATTCATTGCATATGCAAGAGATTCACTGATTTGCTTGATGTCTTAAAGAAAGCATGCCCTTGTTCTTAATCTCCTTAATTTGTAACTGTACAATTAAGGCGATTTAGCTAGCATGTTGGAGATAGACCCAACTGCACTGGTAAAAAATTGACATTATAAGGGGACATTGTGTAGACTTTTGCTCCCGGAGAGCTGGGTGATGTGTACTGCTTAAGTAGAAACATGTCTCTCCCCCTTCTTTTGACCAGTGTATGGGCAATGTGATTTGTTTTCTCTAGTTGGAAAAGATAAGGCTTGTATTTAAATTTAATGTGAAAACCTTCCATCACAACTGGAATGTCTTTCTTATTATTTTACCCTGAGCTTGACTCCCTTGACATTCCTTAGTAAAATGTTTACGTATGTCACTCGTTCCTGTGTCAATCTTAATGCTAATATTATTATTATTTTCATTCTTTCTGCACAGATGTATGTTATTAATGAGGCTTATGGGTTGTTAAATGTGAAACTGTCAATGTTCATTTGTTCTACCCAATAAATAGAATAAAAAATAAGAATTTCAGGTCACCAGGTTTAAAAATAAAAGCTGACAGTGCTTAAATGTACAAGCAGAAGTAACGTAGGACCATACAGGCGGTTCAGTAAATCATCTCATGTCCTGGTGTCCTGTAGCTGGTGGAGGAGCATGCGAGCGTGGAGCAGAGTCGGCGTGCTCAGGCTGAACCAATCAGTCTGGACAGCTGTCTGAGGGCCTTCACCACAGAGGAGGAACTGGGTGAAAATGAGCTGTACTACTGCTCCAAGTGCAAGACCCACCGCTTAGCCACCAAGAAACTGGACATCTGGAGGCTCCCACCAATATTGGTACCAAAAGTTCACTCCTTTTACAGCAGTTACTATAAATTAAAAATAGATTTCTTTAGATATGTGTATAAAATATCTCAGTTTTGCATTGTTCTTTTTATAATAATCTTTATTTTTTTCTTCTTGTGTAGATTGTACATTTAAAACGGTTCCAGTTTGTCAATGGTCGCTGGATTAAGTCTCAGAAAATAGTACGCTTTCCCAGAGACAACTTTGACCCTAGTGCGTTTTTAACCCCGCGGGAGGTAGACCGCAGCCAGCAGGGATGGAGAGCTGGTTCAGGAGAGGAACTGTCCGAACAGGAACTCGGGACAAACTCCGGAGCAGGAGAGACACCCTTAACCCCCACAACACTCAATGTGAATAATTTAAAAGGTCAGTTATGAGTTGCATTATATCTATACTGCAATAGCGAGGTGTGACTCTTAAACCTCTGCCCTCTGACCCCTGGGTGTTTAATGGTGAGCGTGTGTGTGCTCTGCAGACTCCCCTGGCTCTGGAAGGCTGCTGTCGTCCTCCATCAGCAGAGGCTGCAGTCCCAGCAGCAGCCCTAAAGGCGACGTGTGGAAGCAGCAGGGGCAGAAGCGGACATTCCAGCTGGACTCCCATCTACAGCTGTCTCTTAGCAAGGAGAGCCTGGACAGTGGCAGGGAAAGTCCTGTAGAGATGGAGCCCGGCAGTACTAAACCTGAGAGCCAGAACGAACCCGAAGCCGCCGCCCTGGACTCGGCACTCGGAGAGGAAGCAGCCAGAGACTGTGACAATGCTACCTCCATCTCAGAACTGGAGAGCAACGGTTACACCGAGGACAGCATAGACCTGGAGGCTTCCCAGGACCAAAGAGACAGGATCTGTCTGGAGCCCATCTATGATCTGTATGCAATATCAGTAAGTGTCTCCGACCAAGAATTTAACATTGTCTTGTTGTATAGCTTGTATCAAAATGCTGACATGCTTTTAGCATTAATAATTGCAATCAAAATCTAATTAGACTATGAGATGTCATTATAATAGCATGTTTACTTAGCAGTTTATTCCATGAGTGCACAAGTGTTTGCCAGTGCTTGTATTCGGTCAGCAGACTTGCCCATCTGTTGCAATACTCAATTGGTGGAGGACTATTTTTAGCACAGCAGCTTCTTTCCACCTGTCAGCGCTGGACACTCACAGGAAGCCGTATAACACATGGAGAGTCAGGCCATGCCCTGTGAATCAGCCTGCAGAGGTCACATTTGCAACAGCAACGATGAACTCCTTTGACCTCCCTCCCTCAGGCATGGCCACTGGTGCCTGTTAGACTTCCGCTCTTGAACAGCTAATTGTTCTTGGAATGCGCTCAAGCAGGTGCTTTTTGTGTTGTTGTGGTAGGATGTTGGATTATTTGTTTAAATATCAAATCTGTAAAGATTTATTAATATTACAATTTGGAGATTTAGAAGTCCAGTGGATTCATCCCGTAAATCACGCAGTGCCATCTGATAATTACGGCCATTACCATTGGAATCCAGGGTTCGAATTTCCAGCTGTGATATCAGACTCTCGGGTGTCTACATACAGATTGCCTATGTCTGAGGGGTGGGTGGCTGAGGCCCGTGATAGATAGGTGTCCTGTTCGGGGTGAGTTACTGCTTTGTGCCCCGTTAGTCCGGTGAAGCCAGATCGAATGCTACCCTTACCAGGATAAAGAGGTGGTAAAATGTGAAAACGAATAAATTAATGGTCAAATGATAACTCAGCATAAAATATTATCATGTTTTCATTGCTCAGGGGTCCTCGTTTTGTGGTCTTCTAAATAAATTGTGCCCTGCCATGAAGAATTCCAGATTATTTTTGTGATTAGTTTCTATAGTCACTACATTTAGCAATTACCCTATAAAGTGGGCATTACTGCTCATGGAACTTATTTATAGTTGCTTCAAAATTTTATTATTTATTTAGACTGTAGAAATTGTTGCCAAATTAATTCGATCAAGTGGTTTGTAGTGGTATGATTGTCACATTTAATTTGAGTAAATCACGTTTTGCAACCTAGAAATTCTTTCATTCTCTAAGGTGATTTTTGTTTGTATGTTCCCAGTGTCACTCAGGGATTCTTGGAGGAGGCCATTATGTCACATATGCCAAAAACCCCAATGAGAAATGGTACTGTTACAATGACAGCAGCTGCAAGGTAAGGAATTACTCACACAGGAATCTGGGACTGAATCCAGAGTTGCCTACCATAAGCAATTATGTTCATGTCCGAATTAGAGTGTCATGGTTCGAGTCTTTTTTCTAGGAGATTTGTAGCAATTTGAAGCATATAAGACATGAAAAAAAAATCACTTAAACTCTACACCCTTACAGTTACTCAAACAACACCCTAATCCATATAAAGTGTTTCCATGAATTCTTATGAAGAAACATATCGACCCCCACTTTTTAAAGATGAAACCTTTTATTTAGCCTAATAGCTGACATAGCGTTAAGAATCAAACAAACAAACAAACCTGTCAGAAGTGAACGTAGCTGGACTGCTAAACTTAATAATTGGAGGGATGTTCACAGGGTTGTTTTGGTCAGTAAGTGTATGTTATGGTGCCCTTTGAGACTTACAACTCTTTTTATATTTGTTTTGTGCTTGTGACGGGTACAGGAGGTGAACCCCGAGGAGATCGACACCGATTCAGCGTACATCCTCTTTTACGAGCAGCAGGGAGTGGATTACTCTCTGTTCATGCCAAAGACTGATGGGAAAAAGATGACCGACACCAGTAGCATGGATGAAGATTTTGAAACAGACTACAAGAAGTACTGTGTCATTCAGTAACGTCAACAAAAAACAAGCACTCACCCGATCCGCGCTCTCAGATTGAGAAGAGTTTCCTTTACTTTAAGTTGAGCTGTGGTACTGTCGAGTTATTTCAGTCTTTTAGTGTCTGCCAAATTACGGAAGCGGCTGTACTTCTGGCAGTTTTCGTCATTCGTTTTTTGATTTCTTTGTGTTCTTTGTGATTTTTATGTACAGATTAAATTAGTAAGTGCCGGTCACATACTGTACGAACCATATGTGACAAGGAACATGTGCTGGTACTAGTCTATTTATTGTGAAAAAAACCTTTTACACACATTGTGGCATTGATTGTTCTGGTACTTTTTTTTTAAGAATCTC
Source organism: Trichomycterus rosablanca (assembly GCF_030014385.1). Taxonomy (NCBI): domain Eukaryota; kingdom Metazoa; phylum Chordata; class Actinopteri; order Siluriformes; family Trichomycteridae; genus Trichomycterus; species Trichomycterus rosablanca. The sequence goes on along the minus strand of NC_086005.1, from coordinate 23,167,251 downwards.
AATTTCAGTGCTGTCCTGGCAATAGGAGTTTTATTATGTCATTGTTGTTTTTGGTTCTGTTTACCTGTTCTTTTAATAGACGAGTAGATGGGTGTAGGAATTGTATTACTTTAATAATGATGGATGCACTTTTAGGCGTTAAGTTGCTGTCATTTTTACATTCTGCGATGTTGCACATTGAATGTCGTTCCATGCTTGTTTACATTTTGTTGCTGCATAAGACGTTTGGGAATCCTGTAGACTTTCTTTGCATTAATAGGTCATGTGATACTGTCTGATCTTTATCCATGTCGTAATGGTAGACAAACACATGCTGCCTAAACTGAGGACACATTGTGGTTTTTTTTTTTATATCTTTACTGAACAAATTGCCAGATCGTCCTACAAAAGTCTTTAGGTGTTAATATGACTTGTACAACAGTGAGGAGGTAATTTAGACAGACCATTTCAGCTCATTTTACACTCTTATTTCGATGGGGTCCAAGTTCTAGACTTGGACTTGTGAAAACACATGTTCTCCTTTTAAACATCTTTTTTTGGCTGCTCTCGTATTTAGGGGTCACCTTAGCAAATCAATTTGGTCCACATACCTAATTTGGCACAGTTTTTCCCCACACTGGGTACCCATCTGACACAAACCTCCTTATTTTTTTCCTGGCTTGGGACCAGCACTAAAAGCGCACTAACAACCGCACAGAATGTCTGTATAGATGGCCAACCGGAATCAGCTAGCACTGCTGAGATTCTAACACCAGATCTCAGCAATAGTAGGCTAACATATTTTCCCCTGTGCTAACTAAGCACCCGTTTAGCCTCTGTCACATTTAAATGACAGTGCTAGCCTTACTTGGTAGCCTATTCGGTTTCTTGTACAACGTAAAGTTTATTGTTCTTTAAATAATTGCGAGCTATCCAAGCCAAATCAGCCCCAAGCCACTATGCTTCCTCCACCATGCCTTACGAATTTGAAAAAAGGTTTTAAGATGTTAATTCAGTTCCATTCAGTGCTGCAGGTACTATGTTTTATTGTGGATTAATAAACAATCAGGTCATTAGAAAGGCTTTTCTGTCACACCCTGAGAATTATTTTAGACTTAGACTTTGGATATATACAGAACAGGACACAGCTACAACCCACACCTCCAATCATCGTCCAATAATTACTGGAATGCCTGACTTAAAGAAATATTTAGCTAAAATGTTCACATACTTTTTCTAGCCTGGATGGTCAATGATTCATAAATGAAAAGTACTTTTGTGTGTGTTATTAGTTTAGGCAAATGTGTTCGTCTGTTATCATTGTGGAAATCGGACCACATTACATTCTATATTAATGCTGACATCTCAAATTCAAAAGGGCGTATTGCATCTGTATGCCATCTGGCGAACCGTTGTGACTTTTTTGTGACTTCAACTGTTTTCTCTGTGCCAACCAGTTTCTTTTGTTTGTCTTGTTTGTGCCACTGTACTGTCCTCATTTATTTTTTGCTCAGGACACCGGAATTGTAAATCGTCAGCATGCCACAGGGGGAACTGAGCACCTTGTTTATCTGCAGCTTACAAAAGAAAGAAAATGCAGACGTATAGGATAGGATCGGGCACTTCTCCACATGTCAATGCTCTGAGTGTAAAGCGTTTGGACCTCTGTGCTCTAACGTCAATGCTGATATTATCAGTGCCCTGAGAGGTCAGGCCAAAGTCAGTGAGGTACACAAATATTAGTATTGTTTTGACTTTGTTTCGTTGTGCCACTATTTAACACATTTCAAATGAGCAATTGGCTTTGAAAATCTTGTCTAAATAGTATTAAATATTGGAACACTAGCTCACCGTTTCTTCTGTGACTTCTTGTGTTGGTCGTAAGTGTTGCTTATGGTCTCTTTTTATTAGGTTTAACAAAATGTTAGTAATATTTGAGACTCAACATGGCTCCCTGTTCAGGGTATCCTTGCCTTGCTGTTAGTGTTTCCCAGTGGTTGACATCCCAGGATGAAGTGGTTGATTCTGGGGAAACCGGACCTGCAACGACCCTGACCAAGCCAAATCGATGGTAAAAGATGAAAATCAAATGAAATAAAATAAAACAACCTTTTAATGTGTACATCAAATTTACATCAAAGTAACCTAAGTAGGGGCTTCAAAAATAAGTTTTAAGTCTCAAGGATTTCTGATCTTAAATGCTTATACACGTCTTTCTTGCCACTCTGTCATGAAGGCCAGATTTATGGAGTGCTGCAGACATTGATGTTCGTCCAACAGGCTCAACTATCTAGGCACTGAACTTTGGGGGTTATTTTAGAATGACTGTCGAGTTCTTTCTCGTCTGGATGTCTGATTTGGCGTCGGACATCTCTGGGAAGGTTAAGGATTGTGCCAAGCTCCTTCCATTTCAAAATAATCCTGAGAGTGCTCAAAGCCTTATTAGATATTGTTTTATATTATCGCCTGGATCGATGCATTGCCATAATTGGATCACAAAGATCCACAGAAAGTTCTTTAGACTTATGGCTCAGTTTTCGTTCTGTCGATTACCTTATACACCTTATGCACCTGGTTACAAACTGGAGTGCCATCGCAAAAGGTCTGCATACTGTCATTATAGGAGTAAGTTAAGACTGATGGGTAAAAATTCCAGTTCTATCCAGTCAAAATCAAATCCACAACATGATTGTTCATAAAGGATTTAAATACTTTTTGAACATACTGTATTTTTTTTTTTTGGCATATGATGTAGATGTTATATTCAGCAAACAATAGAAATAGTGCATATCGCAAAGGTTTTCAAAATCAATCAGTTTTTAAACATGCTGACCAGGGTTATACAAACACTTGCCCAAGACTGTAAAACCTGTGTGTTACTTTCTTTCTGATTAGAATAAGGCAGTCGTGTTTTAATATGTTTTAATATTCATTGATATCTGCTAGAATGGGAGAACAATAGGAGCCAATAATTATAAATGATAAAACGTCTTCTGACTAAAAATCCTTTCCAACTGCTAATCTACACATGGTTACCAATGCTAATTTGCAAGCAATGTCTTTACTTTAATGATTCCGGATTTATTCTTTACCCTAGATCTAATCTTTATCCTGAATCGTTGAATACCATACCAATCGTTTGTTACAATTAAAAATCTACTACTGTTTTTTTATTAACTGCAACTTTTTATTTGTTTACGTTAAATTATTTCTTGTACATCATATCACAGATAAGTTGTGTTACAAATTCCAAATAATTTGCACTGACTTCTTACACAAATCTGTACAAAGGCTTTTTCAACTATGTGTACTGGAATGTGAACTATTAAAATGTGTACTAAGACTGAAGAAATGCAGTGTTTATGTGGATAAATGCTTAAGTAGAAGGTTTTAAAACGACCTGATTGGGAGCATGCGTTCTCATGGTGTATAATTTCATGTGGGTGAATAATTGACTTTACTATAACGTGTCTTTTCTTTAAATTACGTTTTAAAGACAGGAGTCCGGTTGTGGAAAGCCAGACATATAAAACTCGCGAAAACATTCCAGCTTCCTGTGGGTCAGTAAAACTTCACACACAGACGCCATGTAGCTTTACATAATTTATGAGAAGTGGCAATTTGTCAAATTGGAAAAGCTTATCCATTTTATTTGCTATATTTTAGCAATACAAACACACTAGTGAAAGTACATGGACTGATCTGTGTAAGCACTCTTTAAATAGTAGTTTTAGCAATACCCAGTATTAAAGGATGCTCAAAATAAAGCATGCAGCCATGTCATCTCCATAGACCACTTGAATCATTTCTGCTTTGTTTAAGTGCTGTTATTGTGGCCTGGAAATGCCTTTAACCAACAATAGCCCACCCATGAAACGGTAGGGCAGATAATTTACAGAAGAGACAGTCAGGTGCGATCAAGTTTGAATGGTATAAATATTGCCTCACAAGGTTTACAGACTGGTATATCTGTGAATGAATCATAATGTAACTTTTTAGGAAAATATACCTTCAGACTCAAAACACTAACTGTGGCCTGATAAAGACTTCTAAACTTTTCTGCAGAGCTAGATTTTGCTGCAAACAAAGTCTATCAGTTGAATGTTACTGCAAATAAACAAACAAACAAAAATAAATAAATGAATGATATGCTTTTCCACAGTGGCAGAATATTTTTGTTAATACTGCTTTGTCACAATTATTTAACCCCTATGTAATATTACTGTTATAACACCTACTGCTAGTCTGTGTGATCTAAAGTGGGTTACAACATGATTAAACCATTGGGAACTTAATAACGAGTCTTGGTTTGCTTCTGTTGTGATGTGTTATATAAACAACACCCAGAGATTTAAGGGTTCAAGGTGTGTTGCAACCATGGTGCAAACTAAGGAGCTGTCACAAAAGGCTTGGCGATTAAGCCAAATATCATAATCAAATAAACAAATTATTAATACTTGAAAGCACATTGGTAATTAATTGCCAAAGTAAATTATTCTATCTATTAAGTCTGTTTATCTTTAGTGTCTGCTTTTGGAATAAGAACATTTAAAAGTTAAAATTGTGTTTGGCCAGTTAAATTAAAATCTTACATTAAAAGATGTTTTACTTAAAAATGCTAAATAAATTGGGTTTAAACTAAATGCAAGAGGTAAAATCGATACAGCATCAGTGCACTGCCCCCCTGTTCCTATGACGCCGTTTTAACGTGGGGTGTGTTACGTAAGCAATGGTTCCTAGGGCTGTTCGATTCATTGAATTGTTCAAAACAACTCCGATTCTGATTCCTGGTGTTTAAATTCAATAGACTGCATTTAGTGAATCGATTCTACAAGACTATTTTAATTTCTTAATTAAAAACGTGCGGTATATTATACGGTACATTCGTAGGTTTGGATCGATGGTGTACATGACAGAATATGGCTAATTATTTGGATAACAATAATAAATCACTGAAAAAACAGAATTATGGACTCCACACTAATGTTACTGCATTAAAGTAAATAATTGTTCAGCATTAACACTTGTACAATGTGTAACTTGTAAAGTGATCAGGTTGCTGTTGGTGCTGTGAATGGAGCGTTTGTCAGACTGCTACAACGCACTACTGTGTGCACCGCAGTCGATTCTGCACTGTTGGGAATCGACTGTACATTTTTAAGAGTCGACTCCTCATTCCCACAGGCTGGACTTGGAGAATCGACTCTTTATGGGATCGACTGACAGCCCTAATAGAGACAGCGGACCAGATACGGATCTGTAGCGGGACGAGTTCCATTCGCGTCCTCGGTAATAGGGCATTGCCGGATATAAATGAAAATTATTGGCTAAAGGTGAGTTATTGTATTGTTTTTGGTTTTAATGACTGTATACTCAGCGGTCTTTAGCTGTAAGGATGTGTTTGTGTTGTGGCGGTATGATCTGAGGATCAGTCTCCACAGTGAAATCATGGAGGATGAACTAAAGCGTTAGCTAGTTTGGGATTTAGCTTGAGGACAATTCGCAGGGAAGCGACGTTACGTGTTTTTATTAGCTTAAACAACTCGCGAATTATATTTGGGTTATTTAAACATTACATTGTCCATTTTATGTTGAAAACGGTTCGTTAGAAGGCTGTTCGATAATGTTAGCCTTTAGCTTCGGTCGCTAGGCTAAATGCGCAGCTAACGGTACGGCCTGCGCTAGTTGCTAGCTACGTGTTACTGCATTTACCCAGACCTGTACTCTATAAGCTAACTGCGGGTACCAAATTACTAGCTAGTTAAAGAATAACAATAAATAGTTATTAATTGTGTATCTGGTGACATCTGACTAACGGTCCTGTTAACGAAAACAGAAGAAATCTAACCATGTCCTGGTGTTCACTCATTTGCAGTGATTTGAAGCAGAATACCGCCTCCATGCACACAAGTGATTTTTTTTAAAGAATGAAGTTAGGTATATTTCTGTTTCTTAGAGAATAAATAATAGACACTTTACACTGGACTGTATTTTTGTTAACCTTGATAATTAATTAATACATTTAGAACGTCCCAGTCTGGGTTGCGGCGGGTCCTGAGCCACCCAGAAACCCTGGCCTCAGGGCAGGGATACACCCTGGATCTTAGATCTCTATACATTTGCTTATATACTCTCTCATTCACACTTGGGTCAGTTTAGAATAGCCAGCTCTGTTTTGGAGAGACCCATTTTGCCATGCCTTACATTTATGGCATTCATCCGATGCCACCTTTCTAGAAAGTAATATTTGCACACTCACTGATGGTTCGCAGGTCAGAGTTTTATCCAAAGTGATTTAGAACTGAGACTGAAAACAATGCAAGCAATCGAGGCTTAAAGACCTTGCTCAGGGGGCCAACAGTGTCAGCCTTGAACCAGCTTTTGATTACCAGTCCAGTACCTTATCCACTAAACTACCGTTGCTTATTTTACCACTTGACCTGGATAGCAGTTTTACAGAACTGAAATTTAGGCCCTCTTTTTTAAACTGACCATAAATGAAAATAATACCATAAATGAATAATAATGTTCTCGCATACTTACCGATGGTTAGCAAGTGAGAGTTTCTCCACGGTAAGGAGCTGTTGACACTGTAGTCAGTGAGCTGTGCAGAAGGGCTAGTTTCCCTGCATTTGCCCTCCACTGGATGCCAACGGACGTGAGCCTCCATAGCGTTAAAGCCAAATTTAAGAGATCTTTATTCATTAGATCTTTGTTCATTAGAAGTATCAAAAGCGAAATCTCTAAAATCATTCTTTAACCAAATCTACCTTATACACATTTATCTGGAGTTTTTTTGGGCCAACTGCTACAAAATGATGGTAACCAGGCTCTTGCACAGTTATGCTAGAGATCCAAAAGTGTGTTTACAGCGTCAACTGGTTTAATTTCTTCCCTATTGAAACAAATGAAAGCCATTTTTCCCATTGCACTGTACACAAAGGTACATTTGTACCTAATGTGCTATATGAATGGTATGCAAGAGTTTTCTCTGCTGCATTTAGCTGTTACATTTTCTGCAACCCCTTGTAAGTTTGTTTTTCATGGCAGCACTGTAATAAAACCTGTTACAGTTGGGTTTGAATATGGCCTTTGTATTCTCTCACTTCACTGGTGATTCTGTTTGCCCAGTCAATGGCCAGCACTGTTTCTCACCCCACCCATATGGCCTGCTTCAGTACGTTTAGCCCCTGGTCCCTGGACCAGAAGGGTAACCAAATATAGCCTGGGTATCTAGGCACAGTATCCGTCACATAGACTTATGTTGATGCAGTGGAAAAAGCCAATAAGTGTGGGATCATGGATGTAAAAATATACTGTACCATAGGATATCATGCAGTGGAAAAGGAACATAAGTGACCGGGTCCAGTTTTTTATATGCCGACTATTATAGGGATAAAAAAAATAGTGCTTAACATAAGTGATGGTGACCCTGCGATGAGTCTTGTTTGGGGTGTGTTACTGCATTGCGCCAAGTGATTCGGGGGAAATTACATCCACTACGACCCTGACCAGGATAAAGTGGTGGAAAACATGGAACTGAAATAAAAAAAAGAAATCAACTTTATTACTGGCTAAATAGCACTAATTTGAACATGCTGTTTTATTCCATTAATTGCTCTTTCACATGAACTTTACAGAAACATCCATCTCTGTGCCATGTCTTTGGAGAGGACCTCAGATTTGGCTAACGAGAACACGTGTGAGCCCTCTTCATTGAGCCTTGATCTGCGCTGCCCCCACAACGCTTTACTTGACACAGAGCTAGGCCCAAAAGGCAAAGCTAAAAACTCCTCTCCAAAGAGCCGTCTCATCTACGCCAACACCACCCCCTCCCAGCTCCTAAACGACATCATGGGCGGTGTGGACGATGAGGTGTCCCAACAGCACCTCGAAGAGGAGCGGGCGAGAAATCAAGAGAACGAGCAGGGTCACACCGTCTCTGGAAGCAATGCCAAATGGTTAAAGGAGGGTCAGAACCAGCTGCGCAAAGTCGCTGAGAAGCAACAGGACCTAAACAGAAACCCAGATCAGAACCTTAACCTCATGGAAAATGAAAACGAGAGCCCAGACAACAACCCGAACCAGAACCGCATTCTCGAAGAGCAGGAGCATGACATTGAGAACAATAAGAACCTCAAGGTCCTCTGCTCTGACATAGACATCAGGAATGCAGCCAACGAGCCTCTTCTGATCGATACCTCTGAAATTCCCAAAAGTAAGGAGGAAGAGTATGAGGATGATGAAGAAGAGGAGAGCCTTCCTGTTAGCGGTGGAGAGAAGGACACAGACTCATCAGAGGCGCAGAGCAGCAGTGACTCGAGGAAAGGTGAAGAAGGAGGAGGCAGAAACAAATGCTTACTGTTCAGCAAGAATGGAGCACCTAGTGATGAAGACTCTAGCTGCATGTCTCTGTCCCAGGGTAGCACAGCCACTAGCACTCCTGATGGAGACTCAGGTAGCGTAAGCTTATTTTTATTATTTATTCTAGTTGTTTGATGATGCCCTTAAAAATGCAAAACTTTAAGCTTTATTATACAGTCTCACATTCTCATTAGCAGGAAGCAATCAAAAGTACAGGGTAACATTAAAAAGGATGTATTTTGGTGTGCTTTGATTTTTCTCTCTGGGAAAATTCTCCAAATTAACCAGAGTAAACGAACAAAATAAAGTGCATGTTTTAAACCATACAAAGAGCATTGCTACTTCTTAAGTGCCTTTGTTCCTTAATGTAAACACCCCTTTTTTAGAGTCCTACTGGGACCGCAGTGCGTTTGAGACAGACTCGGACCTGCCAGCTGGGTGGATGCGTGTGCGGGACACCTCTGGCACCTACTACTGGCATATTCCAACAGGCACCACACAATGGGAACCACCATCTCCAATGGAGGAGGGTGCAGTGCCAGAGAGACCATCAAGCACCTCACCTGCAATAACGCCCTCTGAGGAACCGCAGGTAAGAGCGGTTATACATTTTTTTTGTTTTTAAACTGGAAAAATGTGGAAAAAAACTATGTAGTTTCTAAAATTATGTGTTGAACAGCTAGACAGAGTAGGCTGAATTTTAAAAAATGTGGCCTCGTCTCTGTGTGGTTTCTTTTAGATCACATGGACTGGTGTTGGTCGTCAAAATAGATTTAATGACGACCTCTGGAAGGTAGGTTCAGTAATTTTTATTTCAGCTTTTTTTTATTACACTGTTTAACTGTGCAAATATTTAAAGAATTTGCGGGTTACCTAACATGGGTTTTCTTTATGTTTGTGATGAAGGAGGATGTTACTTCTGATCAAAGTCTGAAAGAATTTGAAGGAGCCACTCTGCGCTATGCCTCCATCAATCTCAGGTACTTTAATTCAGTTTGGTAAGAGAGGTACTGTGGTCAGTTTCACCATACTCTAATTATGCAAGATTCCATTAGCATGCATCATGGTTAAGCAGTGCTTTACTTCTGGATGCTATTCAACTAAAGTAAAAAAATTTTAGATCTCCATTTCCTTCTCATTTCTAATGTGCACTTACGTGGTTCAGCAGACTAATGCCCCAGCCCAGGACCGTTGAGATCTCAAACTTGTTATTTTGAAACCCAGCGGTGCTGTTGACCTAGCTGGGCATCTAACAGACACTGAACTTTTTGTGTTTTGTTGATTTGGCCAGTTAACCTCTGCAAAACTGAACATTGTGTTGATGCACACTGAGTATTGTTAAAGTCTTTACCACAAGTTGAATGTGCTTTTTTCATTGTTTTCATTTTTAACAGTGTTTTTAACATGTTTTTTAAATTTTTTAAATTTTTTAATGCCCAGTTGTTCCCAGTCAGAGACTGAAGAGAAACCAAATTCATACAGCGCTGATGGAGAGGCCAAGGTATGAAGCTGGTTTTCAGTAGTGTTGTTCATAACTGTCACTGTCAGTCCCTGTTATTACTCATAATCTTTTTTTTGTGTTGTAGTGTTTTGCTGTGCGATCTCTTGGCTGGGTGGAGATATCAGAAGAAGAAATGGCACCTGGCAAGAGCAGCGTGGCTGTCAATAACTGCATTCGACAACTCTCCTACCACAAACACAACCTGCACGACACTGCTGGCATCTGGGGAGAGGTGCGTCTGTCTACGTGCATGCGTGTTGCAGATAGAGTGCATTGCTGCGTGTTTACTGAATAAAATTTTATTCAACTTTTTACCGTATTTTGCAGGGGAAGGACATGCTTCTAGTTCTGGAGAACGAAATGCTAAATCTGATTGATCCTCTGGGACAGACCCTTCTCCACTCACAGCCTATAGTCAGCATCCGTGTTTGGGGTGTCGGCAGGGACAATGGCAGGTCAGTACACCAACCAAGCCTAAAAAAAAAAAATTAAGAGACAGACGTGTGGCACAAAATATGAAGAAAGTGAAGCCTAATTCTTGCACCCAAAATTTTACATGTTTGCTTATTTAAGTTTTAAGATGTGGGATTTTTTTAACCCATTATGTTGGGTCAAAAATATACATACCTTTATGTCCTTCTACACTGCTCAAAAAAATAAGGGAACCACATCACACATCACATCTAGATGAGTGAAAGATTCAAGTCTGATCCAAGGCTTATCCAATTTGTGTGAATTTCATCACAGCAACTCATAATGTTACTCATTAGTGTGTATGGCCCCCACGTGTCGGTATGCACTCCCAGCAACGTCTGGGCATTCTCCTTATGAGACTGTGAATGGTGTCCTCTTGGCTCTCCACCCAGACCTGGATCAGTAAGGTCCTGGACAGTCTGTGGCACTGCTTGGTAGCATCAGATGCACTGACATAATGTCCCAAAGGTTCTCACTTAGATTCAGGTTTGGAAAACGTGAGAGCTTGTCAAAGACATTGTCCTTGTTCTCTAGGAATTGCCTCCATGTTCTGGCCACATGAGGCTGGGCATTGTCTTGCACCAGGAGAAACCTGACAATCATCAGTGTAGATCTGTTATTGGTTATTGTAGTATTAGACCTGCTAATTGATTAAAATGGTTCAGCCCTTGTTTTTAGTGTTTTTGTTGTTTGTCTGATTTTAGGTTTGAATTTGATTTCTCCTCTGTAATGATGCTTCATAATTAATATATGCTTTGCTAAAGGACACTTGCGTTATTTCATTTATTTCACATTGACCTGCTAAACTAAGTTGGATTTTTGTTGTGCTTCTTGCTTTATTTGCTGTTCAAACCTTGTTTGGTTTCTCTTTATGCTGCTGCATTCTGGGACTCAGGGAGAGGTAGTGTATTGCTTTTATTGTGCCCTATTTTTCATATTTGTTGTTTTCACTGCAGTACGGTACTGCAGCCGATTTTCATTCCACCAATCAAGTTTTCGTTACTGTCATAGTGTTGTGTGTGTCTGTGTGTGTGTGTGTTTAATTCATTGTATTAGTTTTTTAAAATGATGTGATGGTAAATGGTTTTATTATAATCTGGTAGCATTTAATCCTACACGTTGCCCATCATTTTTCACCATTTCTCTTCAGACGTCAAACATTAGGCTATTTGTTTCATGCAAGCACACAGTTGTAAACATTTGTTTCTCACCACAGGGACTTTGCTTATGTGGCTCGAGACAAGCTAACCCATGTTTTGAAGTGTCACGTGTTCCGTTGTGACACTCCTGCCAAGAACATTGCCACCAGCATGCATGACATCTGTTCCAAAGTAAGCACTTCTCTTCTTTTGAATAAACAATGTCTTGTGGTTCATTTCATAATTTTAGTTATAAAATTAATTATCTTCATGATTTGTATGTCAGTTTCTGCTATTATTAATGTAGGATAGTGATTTATGTAGTCAGCAGATCTATTTAACTCATGACTGAGTTTTGTAATGAATTTGACACCCCTGATGTATTTGAACATAGGTGTTTAGTAAATAAGTAGTGGAGTTATTTTAATGGAGCACCAATAGGCAGTCTTACCTGGATTTTGCTTGTTTGTAATGAAGTTGTGTCTATTGTGTATAAACCTGGAGAATTTCTTTCACAGATCATGGAACAGAGAAAGTCATCAAAGTCAGGTCTGAACAGATTTAACATTGACCCTTCAAAACTTGTGGACATCCCAGTTCAGGGTATGTGACATTATTCAGAATTTAAGCAGAAACATCAGCCTAATACACCTTTATTTGCATAACACATTGTCTGAAGAATGAAAGATGTGGTGATGCCCATATTGGTTTGCCTACAGTATAGTGAAAATCTCCCGTTAAAGTGGACATAATGATATCCGTCAGGTGCAAGTGTTAGACGAGCACTTATGGTTTTCTTGCTTAGCAGAGGTTTATTTGCATTTAATTATTTAATTATTTATTTTTTACTTTTAGAGTTCCCAGCACCAAAGAATGAGCTGGTCCAGCGTTTCCAGGTTCGCTACCTTGGTAGTGTTCCTGTGGCAAAACCAGTAGGTGAGTAACGCCTTTCTTTTTTTTGAAGCTTTGAACTTAAACCTAGAAGCAATCATTTGTCAAGGATTTTCTGCCAAACTATGTAAATGAGTCACATGGTTTACAATATTGTACAATGGCTGTCCCTGTGCTCTGACCCCAGCTTCCAAAGAAGCTGGAATATGCACATAAAGAATGTATTGTACTGTAAATGTGTAAATGTATAAATGACAAATAAAGGCATTACTGCCCTAGATTATCCATACAGTAGCATGGTTGAAATTCAGCTGTTTGAATTTTGCATAATTCCTTTGTGCTGCTTGACGATCCTTGCTTTAATTTGTGTCTCACTCAGGCATGGACATTCTTAATTCCTCCTTGGAAACTGCACTTGCCTCCAAAGACAAAGCTGAGTGGAATCCTGTGACTGTGAATGTGGCCTCTGCTACTCTTACCATCCTCGTTTCAGATGTAAGTCTACACACACACACACATTTTTATATCTGAACCATTAATCTTATAATGAAATGGGTTGTATCCGTTTTGCTAATTCTCTAATATTGGTGTGGACGTAGACCGAGGAAGTTCTGTCAGAGTGCCGCGTGCGCTTCCTGTCATTCATGGGCGTAGGGAAGGATGTCCACACCTTTGCATTCATCGTGGCTGAGGGTCCTGGAAACTTCATCTGCCACATGTTCTGGTGTGAGCCCAACGCTGCCAGTCTGAGTGAAGCTGTGCAAGCTGCCTGCATGGTGAGTGAACAGCAAGGGTTTACTGTGCGTTTTTTTTTTTAATTGGCCAATATCAGATTTTTAAATTTGTATTGGAAACACTGGGTCTGTTCGAAAACATAATTAACTGCCTTGCTGCCTACTGCCTATCTAGACAGCTGCCTAAGTAGAGAGGATTCCAACAAGACATCGAACTCATAAGGCAGCTTATTTGGACACAATACTTAAACGGTGATTACGTCACCACAGTTTCGCTTACTAAGCTAACACAGTTAGCCTTAGACCATTCAAACCAATGGGATGAGGTGGCACAACCCACTAGCTTGCCAGCTAACATCTCCCTCTGTGTACCAAAAACAGTTAAACTGTCACTGACAAGCCCAAATTTGCAAATAAATGACACTTGTACACCTTTACACAAATTAAAAATGAATTAGAATTTATTTACATTTGAAAAGAACCATTATTTGTAATTTTTTGTAAGAAGTCGTGCCGCATTGAATGCTGGGATTGCCTTCATCTCTAAGGAAGCATCGGATGCTCCATCGCTATTCAGTCAGATTATCGCTTTAAAATAAGGCACTTTAATAGGCAGCATTTTAAGGCACGTAAGAATTCGAACAGCCTTCTTCTCAGGAGCGTGTAGGATGGCATAAAATGTGTCTGTGTAGAAAGCTCACTAGGTGTTCAGACCGAACCACTGTCACAACTTCAGTACATGTCTGGCCATATTTCTAACGTTGCATTTGTTTCCATCTGTGTCTCAGCTGAGGTACCAGAAGTGTCTGGACGGAAGACCCCCAAGCACCATCTCGTGTCTGCCTGGACCCCCTGCCGACTCTGTGGCTCGCAGAGTGGGCTCTAGCGTCAAGAAAGGTGTGCAAAGCCTACTGGGAACGTTTAAAAGATCTGGTGCCCAGACACCTTAAAAGAGTCTGTACCACCCGCAGCGGCATTCATCCCCCATCACGGTCCTCATCTCTCCTGCCTGATGCGGGCTACAATCGAGCCTCGAACACACATTGTACTCCTCCTGATGAGCCTCTCCTAATGAGCTCAGGTTACCCTCTATCTCTCTATTTCTTTGTTGTGAGTGAGATGGGAAAGAAAATGCATTCATTTGGAGACAGGTTGCCCAGTTTAATATTTTAGACATGCCTAATTCCAAAATGATTGGAATTACAAACATCATTGTGCAAATAAAAAAGTAACACTTAACTACTTGTTCTTTTAAAAACACTTAAACTACCAACAAGCAACATCACTACACTACTCAAGGTGATAATTATGTACTGTAACTACTATTGCTGTCTTATTTTTTATATTTAAGCAGTCCTTAAACTTATGTGATTAGTTGTGTGTTTATTTTCCGTTAGCCCACAAGAGCACAGATAGCATGGTCCCAAAAGCAGCGCCCGTCACAGAGTGTGTTTACATGCACACCAATAATCTGATATTGATTGCTGCTAGTGTTTATGTAAAAATCAAGCTCCACTTTATTTTTTATTATATTATTATTATTTTTTAATCTGGTGAAGCTTCCAGAATTTGACCCCAGTAACATGTACATGTAGACTTGTTTTCATATTCCTGCCAGCTTTCTATAACTGCACACGTGTGGAACAAACACATCATTGGTGGTGGTGTCGTCTAACCTACGGGGAATGTCTGTGTCACGTATTGGAACATAGTTCAGCTCAAGTGATCGGTGTTTAACTGAGACAGTAAACATTTGTTCACCCCCCTGTATTATAATAGAGTAATAGAGTAATCATGTGTGTGTTTAGAATAACACTTTTATCAAACATTCCTATCTGCTGGGTCAATATTTATCAAATGACACTTCCAACATTACTGGAAGTAAACACACTGCTCATTTATATAGACGCCTGAATTTTACTGTTACTTGATTTTGAAGTGCTGACGTGCATGTAACACTGCCAAGGGGTTTATTGTCAAAACAATTCCCCATTTTTTCTTAGAACTACAGTTGTCCAGTCATTGTGTGCATGTAATCACACCCAATTTAAGATTTTAAGAACGCGGTCGATGTGACCTTGGTTAAACTAAAAAGTTTAAATTATTTAAACCAGTTATTTATATATTTGTCTCTAATAGGATACTGTAACGTAGTCTTCCAAAACAAGTGCACAACCGTGATTTCTTTTGTTTTTAGGATTTGTTTCAAGTCGTGTCGTTTATAGAAAATTTAATTTTCCTGACTTGGTGGAAATTTAGTTTTTAGACACAAGGTCTTACCACTATGTGGTTATTTCACCTCTGTTTAAATGTCAAGAGTTTTCTCTGTGCCTGTCTGTTCTGGTCTAGATATAATTAATAAATGTAGTTTTTTTGGGCGGGGGTGTTGGGTTTATGCAGATTTTTCTGAAGCAGTGGTCCTCAACTGGTGACTGTCCAACAGCAGACGTGCTGTTGTTAATGTTCAACAGCAGACGTGACCAGACATGAAATTTTGTTCTGGCTTTTTTAAAACTTTAACCTTTGTAGGTTAGCAGGAGATATATGGTTCAGGGAGGTTTTATGATGGCAGTTAACAGTCGACTAACTACTGGTCTTGGGTGCAAGTAGGAAACCATCACTGCCTTTTAAAAAAAGCATATAAACTTTAGCAATAGACTGTCAAAAGTATGACACTTTACAGACTTGAGTGCAATTTCATTCAACATTTCCATTCAATACAATCAGTGCATTGTAACTTGCTCATGGATTGCAGTAGTTTACTTTAAAACAGATATTGATTTTTAGGGGGTGGTGTGTGGGGTGATGGGGGAACTGTATGTATTGTTATATCAGAAGCATAAAGCTTGGCACCTTTTTTGAGATTGGCTAATGTCCCTGATATTATCAGGACTAAAATTATAAGGCAGTAGTTTTGCATTTTAATGTGGCATGTGCATTTTAATTGTCATTATTAGTGTCTGGATTTTAACTGATTGATCTTTTAGTTTGCAAACTTTTGCTGCAGTATGGATTTTTTTTATACATAAAATGAACTAGAATGAACTTTGGGGACACAGCTTTGGCCGGACCAGTTGGGAACCACTTATCCAAAAAGGTCCAGACACATTCAGGAATTCACAGGTAGAGGGCGCTGTTTCTCTCTTTCTCTCTCTCGCTTGATAACAATCCTGGTCAAAACGATCAGGTCATTTTTTGTGATTGTGTGTGTTTTAGAACAAAAGAAAGAAAAAGAAATTAATTGTACACTCTTGAAACGACCAGATGTTATTGATTGTTGTGTATATACACATACACTGTTTCTCCTTCTCATGCACCTTGTAATATAACTGCACCATTATTTGCCTCAGCGTTTGGCTTGACCCATTAACAGCCATTCATAACTATCACACGCTACACTTGCTCACTGAATGTTATTGTATATAATGAGACTAATATAGTAGTAGTAGCGGAATGCACTCATATCCAGTAGCACATGGCTTCGAATGCTTTCAGACCCTGGTGCCGTTTTTTTATTTTTTATTATTTATTCTTTTCATTTGGAACACAGAAGAGTTTTTAAGTTTTAGTTCAGCTGCTTAAGTGATGTAATAAAAGTCCAGAAAAGGCGTTGTTTTTTTGCTCTTGTGATCTTAAGAAAACTGATGTTGATTACGATTTTAGTTGTTTTACTTTTGATCTTAAGATACCTAAAACAGTTTTTTGTGATCACAACTTTTTTAATGATCAAATGCATAGACTGCCTCTTTTGTACTTTGTTTTGTATCCACATAATGAAACTTGCATTAGTTTTTGCTTTGATCAGGGAATGACGCTTGTTTATTAGTGCTAGACAATTTTCAAATTAATGTTTGTTGATCTTTATCACAGAAGAACACAGAAATGTGCCGCCTCAGCCTATCAGAAATGTGAGGAAAAAATCTCAAACAAGTGTATCTTGAAAACAGTTGTTTTCTTGATCACGAGATAAAGCTATATATCGCATTTTTTCTGGACTATTGTATTGTACAGACAGAACTGGATTTCTTTTTGTCCTCACCTCACGTACTCGGGAGTAATTTGCACTGAAGTTGCTCTACTAAATGCAATAGTGTATGTGGTCGTGTGAGCATTTTGTGTAGAATATGTCAGAGTTGTTGTTCGGTATGCACTCTAGAGCCAGTAGAACTAGATCACTCCATGTAATAGCTGAAAATGGTTCTGGGTAACGACATGGAGTAATATCTGTGTATTGTATCTTATTAAAAGAATGTAAATGTTGGATGTTTGTAATTAATCCATTTTAGAAAAATGCCATTTTTTTCACGGAGGAATGAATGT
Organism: Trichomycterus rosablanca; assembly: GCF_030014385.1. Classification (NCBI taxonomy): domain Eukaryota; kingdom Metazoa; phylum Chordata; class Actinopteri; order Siluriformes; family Trichomycteridae; genus Trichomycterus; species Trichomycterus rosablanca. The sequence continues at coordinate 23,149,849 of NC_086005.1, read as the reverse complement.
GCACAGATCATAACCAGCCGGCCTATACGTTATCTCCCATCAGCCATCTGTGAGTGCTGTTGCTAGTGCATTTTCACACACGTAATATGCAACTATTATTGAGAGTTAAGAGTTTGTAGAATATAACAATGCTTTTAGTTTAACTTAAAGCTAAGGTGCAAGAGATTTCATTTTTTTATTGCTTGGTTTGATTTCTAAAAATGTAAATTAGGTGTCATGTATTGTACATACATGTATATTAATATGATGTGTCACTGGGCAAAATAAAAAGTTATTGTCTGTCCATTTGCTCTGGTAATTTAATCCTTTGCACCATACAATTTAATGTTAAATGTACTAAATCTGGGGTGGGGTGGGGCTTCTACCAGAGTGTAAACTATATGTTTTTACAACCACACATGGAAAATTATTTGTCATGATCAAGACACATGGCGTTATGTAAATGCAGCCACTAGAGGAACATCAGTACACCCTTAGGGTCAGGGCCCAGCCCTTGTTGCGTCAGAAAAGGGCATCTGGTGTAAAAATTAAGTATGTGGGTGAATGATCCACTGTGTCGACCCTTAATGGGTGCAGCAAAAAGGAATCAGTTGTTTATTCATTCTTTTTTTGTTTTACCACTGCTTTATCCTGACCTGGGTCAGATTCATTGGGTGAAAAGTAGGAAACACCCCGAACAAGTCACCAATCCATCCCAGGGCATGGGGCTACCTTTATGCAAATGGTACTAAATCGTACAGTTTTCAGCTTTCTTCCACTTTCTTCGCCTGACCTACAATTAAACATCAATCAAACCTGAAGAATCAAAAAGGGATTTTTAAATTGCAAGTACAAGGACTCTTGTAAATTTGGGAAGCTTAAGCTTGTTTGCTGAGAGTAATTAGCCAAAATAAACCACAATGTTAGAAAATGAACCATAATTATTACTTGTTGTATAAGCTTCAAATCTGCAATTGCTAACAGCCTTGCGAAAGTATAAATAATCATTAGTTTTAAGTACACACTTCGAGTTTATATTTGTAATGAAGTTAATGAGACTTCCTGCTGTGATTTAATGGTTGCCATTCTACATTTTCACCACTGGGTGGCACTAAAAACTATTAAAAGATAAACTGTGCTGAGAACAACAAATCCCACTGATAACGGGGTCATAAAATTAATTATATATCAAATATAGGCTTCCAGCTTTGTTGCAACAGTTTGGGGAAGGCCATTTCCTGTTCCACTGTGCACAAAGCAAGGTCCACAAAGAACTCCAGTGACTGCAACTGCAGACTTTTTCATCCAACGTCTGTGTTCGACGTCGCAGATTCTCTTTTGACTAAAATCCACAAAACTCTTGTGGAAACCCTTTTAAAAAGAGGAAGCACTTTTTAAAGTATAAATAATAATTCATTTTAAATACACACTTGTTTATATTTGTAATTAAGTTCATGAGACTCCCTGCTGTGTAGATTTAATGGTTGCAATTCTACATTTTCACCACTGGGTGGCAATAAAAACTATTAAAAGATAAACTGCGGCAGTGTTAACGTGTGCTGGAATTTTCGCCTTTGCTTACTGTCTGTGATGGGTTCACATGTTCTCCCACATGAATTAAACCCACACCCCTGGGAGAACGTACTACAGACAGTGACTGAAGTTAAAGTGTAAACGAAGGTCCAAAGAACCATAAATCTCAAATTGCTGATCCCTAATTAAGTCACTACTACTCACTACAACAGGTCCATTCAGAGCAGGTTGCTGTTTCTAAAAAAATAGAGTTGTGTTGCCTTTGGTTTCTTTTTAGAACATTGCTGCATTTAGAACATTGCTATCCTTAAGCACGTCCTAATTAAGAATAAAGATTCATCATGCTTCAGTCCCAATTTAGTAGATTAATTGGTGTAATTAGCTCCCAAGCCATCCTCTTCACCCTCGGGCTCTGCAATAATTGCTGCAGGAGGAATTCAAATCAGACTGGTTAACTTGAACAGAATTTATTACAAACCTACATGCTTAAACATTTCATTTGTTGCACAGCTGTTTGGTAGTAAAACAATTTTTTTATTGAAATATCCTGTAAAAAGAGTAAAAAGTTTGAGATCTCAGTCCGTGTAGGGCAAAGCTGGAGCTCTCAGACTGCATTGCATGAGAAACCATCATGCTAATGTGATAAATATAGCCACATAGGCTCAGGAGTACTTCAGAAAACCATTATCACTTAACATAGTACGCCTCTGCAGCAAGAAGTGCAACCTGAAACTCTATTATACAAATAGAAAGCAGTACATCAATTCTATGGGCCCGAGCTCTTCTCAAATGGACAGAAAGATGGTGGAGATGTGAGCTGTGCTCAGATGAGTCCACGGGAAACAGCTTGTTTTCGGTAAAAAAGGAAGTCGGGTTCACTGTGCCAAAGATTAAAAGTACCATCCAGACTGCTATCAGTGAAAGGCGCAAAAGCCAACAACTGTCATAGCATGGGGATGCATTGGTGGCCAGCAAGAAAATTCTAGACCTCATTCTGTACATGCTACAGCTTTTTAGATGCAGAATGTGTGGGGGTTAAGGTTATTCATTTAAGTCTCTCATTTCTCTCTAAATCAACAAATAACTTTGAGAATTGGAAAGAAAACTTGTGCTGGCTCTCAGTTCTATCCGCCACTGCAGAGATTTAATAATTTACTGGGAAGACTGCAGCTAATAATTATGATTACTAAACATGATCACCTAAAGCAATCCCAAACACACTTCCAATATTGTTCAATATAATGAAGCCAGCTAATGAATATGAATGTGATGAGTGGTATTGGAATAACTGTCATGGGCTTACTCAGATCTGAAAACTAGGAATGCTGATCATCTCATGGGTTGTGTTCATTTGCATATTAGAATAAATATCCTAGCCTAATGAATACTTATGAATTCAAATCAATGAAAGAAAAACAACACACTCGTCAGCCAAATATTCAAATATTGTGACACACATGCAGAAGTAAATAAATTACAATGAGAATTTGCTGAGTTCCCGGTCGACCAAGTGAGCAGATCATAAATTTCCTTTTTCGGCATCTTCTTGTGTGGTCTGAGTTTATCCAGGATTGATTCTTGTCAGTAAACTAATTGTTGTGTCTCCTTCCCATGGAAATCCCAGTTTTTCCATAAAAAAATTCCCCATTAATTTTATAAAGGTCCAGGATTACAGTTATATGTCCAAGCTGGTGGACAATATGTAAAGCATATCCAAACCTATTTACAAATGCTGGCCAGTCCTTCAACTGTAGTGAATGAGAAGTGATTATGAGTCAGTATGGAAAATGAGTGGTGGGGGAGTTGGGAGGATGATAAATCTGAGTATGTTGGGCTGGAGTTCAGAGTTCAAAGTGGCCGAATCGTCCCCCATTTCCCATTTTTTATTTAAGAAAACTAAAACACAAAGAGCTGTGGTAGAAACGGAGGAGGTGGGTACGATAATCCATCCAAGAGTTTCAGCCGTGTTCTGTCTCCCAAACCTTAGTTATTTCATAAGACTGTGTATGGTTATATTTATATGGCCATTCTTCAGTTGGCCTTAGTTTGTATTGGTTATTTTATTTATTTGTTTAATTTAGTACACCACTAATGATATGTGCATCTCAAGTGACAAAATGACAAATAGATTTAGTAAGATTCATTAATTAGCTCTTTTATTAATTTACCTTTAATAGCTGCTTCAATTTAAATAGTCTTGAGGTTCATGCGCCCCCATCCCCCCCGCCCCCCAGAAAAAAAAAATGCAGTGCAGCATATACTCACCTATCAACACACGTGGGATGTAGCATAGCCAATCCATCTTTTGCCTGTTTTGAAAACTGGTAGAAAGAACAAGCAAAACTTCATATACACACTGACCATACACAAGATTTGAAATCAGGTCTTCAGGATTTTAGTCTTGTATGGCATCTGCTCTACCAGTTTTTACAATTCCATCCCATTTTAACAGAAGTATCAATACGTTAACACTGGGTTTTATTCATTAATTTATTCAATGTCTGTTTACCATCACTTTATCCTATTAGGGGTCACGATGGATCCGATTTACCCAAGGAGGATGAAGGTCCCCGCTGTAATTTAAGGGAGTTTTTCCTTGCCACTGTCACCTTTGGCTTGCTCAACAAGAGTTTTTGGTCTGTTGGTCCTGGATTCTGGAAGCTGCTTAATACAATGTCTGTTGTAAAAAGCGCTATACAAATAATTTAACTTGACTTGATTCACTGGGCAAAAGGCAGGAAACACCCTGGACAGGTCACCAGTCCATCACAGGGCAACTGGATTTTTATCAAAATGCAAAGTAGTGGCACCACATAGATCCAGGTCCTGAGAATCTCTATTTTATTCCAGTCTTCAGTTACTTTCTGGGTGTCCATGTTATTTTCCATTGGGTACTGCAGTTACGGTCAGTCGTCCAAACACCCACAAGTAAGCCCATACCTACCCCAAATTGCTTGTAGGTATATATTAATAAGAGATGACTAGTCTATCCACAGTGTTCTAGCTTTGGGCCAGTGTTTCTAAAATCCCACTGTGGCCCTGACCAAATATTTTATAAACCTTTCACTCTTATTTTGCCCTTGTCTCAACAGAAATTGTGTTCAAAATGTTTTTATAACAAGTTGGTCAACCAAAACATTAGAAGTCATTTCTTTGTACTTTTGTTGATTATCTTGAACATGTATTTAACTGACAGATTTGTGTCTTATTGTATTTTACAAAATGTCCCAACTTTTCTGGAAATGAGGTTTGTATGTAACACATATCTTCAGAAACAGCTTCATCTGTTTTAGGGTTACAATGGAGAAGCAACCAGCTATTGGTAGACATAAAACAATATTTCACACGTATATGTATGATGACACCTGAACATGAGCTTGTTGGACAGTCCATTCCTAAAAATACAAGCCCCGCACCCTGACTCCACTCTTCTGGTAGGGCTTGTACAATATTCCAAAGTATGTTTGTTGGAAACAGAATGCCCCATTAAGACAAAAGAACATTGGAATTGTTTGCCATGTCATCTCGTCCAGCACCAGTTCCTGAACCAAAAGAACCAATGTTCCAATTCATCCCAAAGGTGTTCATTAAAGTTAAGGTACGGGCCCTGAGAAAAAGGGAACTGGCCAAATAATTGCTACAGAGCATATTATTTTATTTGATTGATTGTATACACCTGTTAACTGGTGTTGATTAAACACCTAAACTCAATCATTTGTAAGGGTGTCTTTTCCACCACATGACTGGATTTATAAACCAGACGCTGTTTAGGCTTGAAGTATTTTTATTTTGTTTTTGCTTGTGTTTTCTGACTGTTGAACACAGCTCACGCTGCCGTTATTTATCACAATCGTGTTTCCAAAGAAACGTATGGGGTTGCTGTGCTCGGGTTTGCACAAGTGCTGGCAGGGGGCTCCCCCAGTGGAGAACTGTAATCCCTCAGATGTGATGCATGCTTGCTGAGCCTGTCAGGGCTGTGGTGAGGTGAGTGCAGTGTCAAACACCTCAACATGCGTCAAAGTCACGTGACTAAAAAGCTGGATTCCTCCTCAAAAAATCCCAGGTTCCAGTCAGGAACAGTGTTTGATGAAGCTTCCTGTAGAGGTATGAATACTAATTGCACCACATCACGTTTGTACTGAAGTGTACGTTAGTCATGTCCAATCATGTCATTAAATACCACTTTGTTGTTGAGCTTTTAAACTAATCTACTCCTTTCCTTTTCTTAGACTGGGTCACTGTTGTACCTACTGTTTTGTTTTCACTGTAATATTATGATATTTTGATTCGCGACTCAACTGTGAAGCTGCTGGATGGATGACGTGTCGTCTGTAAAGGGATGGAAAGGAACGGATGGGCTCAGGTGCCATATCAGTGGAAGACGTGCATCTCTTCTTAATAAGACTCCTGGAGTGACATAAAACAACAAATCTTGTGGATTTTCTCCACAGATGGTGTTTTGCTTTCACCGCTTTTCACTTTCTCCCCTTTATATTTTTGGATTTTACATAAAATTGTGTGTCCTGCATCTCAGGGACTCCAATATTGTTTCACTGTAGCCCATGCTGTCTTTGTATCTCCACACAAAAGGTGTTTTGCTATTGGAGACTTTCTTGGCAGGCGTGCGAGTCAATCAGGCAGCTTTTGTCTTTTCTCCATTGTCATTTTGGCATTACTGAGTAAATGATGCTCGGTCTCGAGGGCAGTGGCTGTTCCTGGGAGACCACCGTAATTGCTTATAAATGGGGGCGTTTAATAAGAGGCAGAAATTAAGCATTTATGATGATTTATTGTCAGAACTAGAAGATGCATATGAGTGCCAGGAGGGACTGCAAACATGCCAGGCATGAAAGAAAGAATGCAAAGGAGAAGAAGAATTCTCATATTGTACTCGCTAGCATATTGCTTAGGTTGCCAGAAGTATTTTGTTTAATTGCTGTTGGAGAGCATTCTTTTATTATACAGTCCCAATAATTAAAGGCATCCTGCAGGTTTACTCTCATCAATTACAAAAAAATAGGATTGTAAATATTACTTGCTTCTCTTGGATGGCTGATTCTAGCTATAAAGATTATTTTGGGTTCAATTAGCTATCGAGACTGTATCGGGCAAATTTTACCCATGTGATCACAGTTATTGTTGTATATTTGGTAAATAATCTGGGCTACATTAATGCTGTTATTATAAGATAAGCAGATCTGTACCTTTATTTAGGAATACGATTCGAAATATCCATATCATTTATAGAGACACATCTAGTCCAAGACTATTCCAGGCTTTATTCTGTACACGCTACGAGAGCATAGCTTTTCTAGACACAGAGGGCATGTGCTTGACCGGCCTGCCTGCAGTCCAGATCTGTTTCCTATTATAAATATATGATGCAGCATGAAAAGAAGAATCAGACGACAACAACTGTTGAGCAACTGAAGTCCTGTTTCAAGAAAGAATAAGGAAAAAATCCTCAGTTCCCCAAACGATTACAAAGTCTGATTAGAAGGAAAGGTGATGGAACACAGGGGTAAACACACTTCAGTCCAGGAGCAATGTTGATCCCAGATCAACAAACCACATGCCAGCAGGTGGTTTGGCTACTTAATGTAGCCTAGGTGTAAGTGAGAATGAGTAACTGTGTAACACCCTGCAATACACCAGCACCCCACCTACGTTGTACTGCTGTGTCCGCTGTTCCCAGACCAGAGTGAAATGATTACGAAGAAAATAAAGTAATTATAAGATAATATTTATCCTAAGGGACTTTAAACCCCATGAACATCGTAAATTCTAAGCAAAGTCCTTTTGATCAAGCTAATGTGGTGTTGCCCAGCACCTGTCCTTTCTCAGGGATGTTTACGCACAACTATTCATTACAATTAACTGATCTACTCTAGCATGATTAAAGATTCAGATGGTGTTCATTAATCACTTTCTTCTTTCCTGGCATGCAGGATCCAGCTGGCTGGCACACATACAAAAGCCCATAAATGGGGTGGGGGGAGAGGGGGTAGGTTTGCTTTGGATGAGACAAACCATCAAGTGTGTCAGACAATCAATCGGTACATAATTGTGGTATAAAACCCCCAGAAAACTGAGCTCAGCCTAGAAGGATACAAATAATGTTTGTACTTGTATAGGAAAACCTCAGAGCCTCATTTAAAACCGTGTTTCATCCAAATCCACTGTCTGTAATTCAGTTCTATATTATTTTTTCATTATGTGTTTAAAACCTGATTAAAATCAGGTATCTGTCATAAAACACTATAACCAAAGATAACCAGTGACTGAAAGGGATGGAATAATGACACAACCCCCCTATTTTTATCTGGGCTTGGGATCGGCACTGACCTCCAGTGGCTAGGGTGTTTCGCACCACCCTCCACTTCCCCCCTCCCCACCTCGGACATTAGCCAATAATGTCCTTGCAATCGTCTGACCAGCAATATGGATTTACAGAATCTCAGCACCATACGAGCACCCTAAAGGGGAAACAATAATATAAAAAACGTAGGTAAGTTCTGACTTGGTATGAAACTGACCAGCTTTTAACCATCACCTCAGAATGTTTTTTTCATATTGTTGCTTACTCTTACTTTACTTATTGCACATTTGTTTTATAAAGCAATAAAACGTGGGATAAAGTGAAAATCCAGTTGCTCAAATAAACAGATTTTATTTAAACTTGAGAAAGATCATGTGATTTTTTTCCCCAGTTACAGCATAGATGAAATATGACTGTGTGAATATGGAAATTCTTTTTACATTAATATTACTTTTAGTAAACAGGTATGTTTATCAGCACTTAAAAGCATGGATGGATGGATGGATGGATGGATGGATGGATGGATGGATGGATGGATGGATGGATGGATGGATGGATGGATGGATGGATGGATGGATGGATGGATGGATGGATGGATGGATGGATGGATAGATAGATAGATAGATAGATAGATAGATAGATAGATAGATAGATAGATAGATAGATAGATAGATAGATAGATAGACAGACAGACAGACAGACAGATAGATCACAGCAGTGCAGAAGAAAAAAGACGAGTAAAAATAACCTAACATAATTACAGCTGTGAAAGTAGATATCTATAGTGCAATATACATAGAATATAGCAAAAAAAACCTACAATTTAGGAAGAGATAAAAGCAATGCAATACTGAGAACATATCCTTGACAGTAATATGTAAAAAGTAATATGTAAGAAAAGCATACAAAATAGATAGAGACTGTGCAGTACCAGCAAAAAAAGTATAGAGTATAGGTAATGTGGCTGTGCATTGTGAACAGTACCACATACATGTGTCATAAGTGTGCAGTATGTGTAAGGTGGCTGTGCATAGTGATGCGCCGAAAGTTCTGGTAATGGCTATAGTAGTTCAGTGTGCAATAATACACATCACTTCTCATGGAACAACATCAATACTGACTTTAATTATAAATGAATTACCTGAAGTCATGACTTATTTACTTTTATTCAAAGTGACTGAATACAATACATGCAATTAAGGGTTAAGGGTCTTACTCAGGGGCCTAACAGTGGCAGCTTGGCAGAGCTAGTCCACTTCCTTATCCATTAAACTACCACTGCTGTGTCCTCTGATTCAGCACAGTAATGACTAGCAAATTTCATTTCAGTTCAGCAGAAATCACCAGAAGAGGGCGATCATGAACCATATGTATGTCCAGTCAGACCCCCCCCCCCCCCCTATATCTAGTGGATTAGCTGGATATATATGCTCATGTTTTAGCCTGATTTATAGGAATAATGCTTCTGCTTTTTTGTTCCATATGTTGGTGCATCTAAATCCCATCTAAATCCCAGGTGCAGTATATTGCTTGAATAATTCAGTATCCTGCAGTACTGATACTGACCACAGTACCTGAGTTGACTCTCATTAAGCAGGGAACGCAGGAATAATCTACATTAACTGTTTATAAAATATAGTCTAATCTTTATTAAACGCACATTTTATTAAACACAATATTCACACTTGCTGGGATAAGAAGTCTATTTGAATATTTAGATTTATTAACAGGCAGAACTGCATCTGGTGAAAGCTTTTATCCAAAGCAATTTACACCTGTGACTGAATACAGTTTGAACAGTTGAAGGTTAAGAGTCTTGTTCAGGTGCCCAAGAGTAGCAACTTGGCCCGGAGTGAGGCTTAAACCAGCAACCCTCTGCTTACTAGTACTATCTTTTCTCTAACCTCTCAGACTTCGGTAACTGCTTAGACTTGTCACCTCACAGCAAGAAGGGCCTGGGTTCGATTCTCCAGGGTCCTTTCTGTGTCAAGTTTGTTTGTTCTTACTGTGTCTGTGTGGGTTTCCTTCGGGTGCTCCAGGTTCCTTCCACAAGCCCAAAGACATACAGTGAGGCCAATTGAAGCTACTACAAATTGCCCTTAGTGTCAGAGTGTGTGTGAATGTGTCTGCCCTGTGATGAACTGGAAATCTGCCTTGGGTGTTTCCTGCCTTTCCCCCAATGAATCAGGCCCACTGCGACCCTGACCAGACAATAAATGAATGAATGAATGAATGTACAGTGTGTTGTGTTTTAGTGCTCACAGAGAGTTAGGAACAGTTGACATAGTACACGATTCAGTTTTCACAAATGTACAGTAAATCAAAAATAAACACTAGGTGTTGGCACAAATTTTGGTACTTAGAGGTATTACAAATGCCAAATCATTAGTATATTGCAATTTCATTCAGACTTTAAAATATTCAAATTGCAATCCATTGCTAATCTGGTAGGAGGTGTCTAGCATAACAAATAAAATGCTTTTTCATCATTCCACATCCCACTCCATTTATTGTTCATTAGCTGGTGTAAATGATGCGAATATATTCAGCAGAGTCCATTAGGGGGGCATAGAAATACCTCTATTGTTGCACATCCCGTTCTATTTAGCAGTCATTAGCTGGTCTAGCTAGATGTATGCAGAAGCATTGCGGGAGGCTGCTGTGTGCTGCGGGCTCTTTTTCAGGCAGCTCCTGGGAGAGGGGATTTGGGGGGCGAGTGCTTTAGGGGTCATGGGGGAATGGGGGAGTTGGAAGGAGGAGAGTTTGGATGTTCGCGCTGAGGGGCACTCGATGAACGGTACTAATCCCTGCAGCGGATGTGCAGACACAGGGAGCCTCTGCGGCCAGCTGCTCCAGCAGATGCTGTCTGTCTATCTATCTATCTATCTATCTATCTATCTATCTATCTATCTATCTATCTATCTATCTATCTATCTATCTATCTATCTATCTATCTATCTATCTATCTATCTATCTATCTATGTACAGTATATATATGTGCATCACATATGTATATCACATTTGTCACATACATAGTACAAGTGCCATTAAAATGCTTTGGTAACTGCTCGGTCACATAAGTAATTAGAGAATAAACACTATATATATATATATATATACAGTATATATATATATTTGCTTGAAGTTGGTATCTGAGCTGAATAGTGGAGTATGGGTGTTGTGTACCACAGGTCTGTACATCAGCCAGGCCTCTAAAACACGCTGATTAGCATTTGTTAGCATAACTGCTCTTCAGGCCGTGTAACAGACTGCCTCTCTGAAGATTTGGCCAACTGATGCTCTGATCCAGACCCTTTTAAGACATAAAAGACAAATAATCCCTATTTTGGCAATGGTTAGCACTAAAAGCTACTCGCTTGCCCCATATGCATCAGCGTGATGCCCTTTCCTGGCACAACAGCTAATAAAAATGTCTTTTTTTTTGGCACTGTGGCACTAATCACCAATTCGATGTACAGAAAAATTATAGAAATGTAGAAATGGAACTACGATCCTTAAGAGTCATCTGTCAACAATCAGTGTTATTTGTCAACAGTCACCAACAGCCCATGTAAGTGGGTGGGTGAGTGGGTGTTATATGAATCAGGCTATGATCTTGGTGAGATGACTGGCTTCTGGGTAAAACTGACAAACAAACAAAAAGCAACAAAAAAGCAAAAAACAAACAAAAAAAAAAGCAAAAAAGAATTGTAAACAAAAACAAGCAGCTTTGGAACTTAGGGGTTAAAGGCATACAGGTCACATATATTTTTGTAGGATGCATTATTGTGCAGGCAGGTATTGGTAAGCAACTTTCCATTTTTTAACATTGTAGATGATTGTAGATCAAGATCTTTGGTTGTAATATAAATGCAAATTTCTGAAGAGGGGGTGGATGCACAGCATGTATTTTATGATACAACCAATTCTATTATTAAGTTTTGTTTATACAATTTTAGACACAAAATATCAAAGTCATGCATGGATTCGAAGCGGTTAAGCATGATCCTTGTTTACTTGTGAGCACAGCCTTGGAGTTGAGCATTAAAATAATTTCCACAATAGGGCTGAACCGCACCTTATAACCGAGATCATATGCACTCGTCCAACCTAATCTTCCAGAGGAAATAAAAAGATGTTGATCTTGTGTTACAGTTTTCTCTTCATGCGTTTCCTGCGTCTTTCTACTCTTCTTCCTCGGCCATAATGAGGCTCCGATATTCCAGATGTTCATGGCAGTAATCCAAGCTAGTTTGCTCCAGGTCTTAATTATGTACTGGGATGTTTTACATGCGAAAGGCTGCAAAAGTTGGTGCAATGCGCCAAGCATAGGATTTAGGTGAATGTTATATAGATACAAAGCATCATTAATACTCATTTGTAGAAGCAGAGAAACCAACTGAGTGTGCAAGTGTGCACTTAACACTCATGTTTTACTCATGCGTTAACAAAAACATGCAGAATATTACGTGAATTGATGTTTGGATTGCCTGAAATTGTTAAATGTGAGAATTTGTAGCAACCAGGGTCCTGCAGACTTGGTTGAATCCTCTGAAGCTTCTGGTCCTTGTATGTTAGCCACTTTCTTTTAAAATGTGACAGTAAATAGATTGGCTGCTGTAAATTAACCCTAGTTGATAGTAAGGGTGTGGTGTGTGTTGCCCTGCAACGAATTGGGAACCAGTCCATGGTGTGTTTCTGCTGTGTGGCTAGTTAAAATGTAAACATATAGAAAACTAACCATGTATTAACCATGTATTATTGTGATTGGCAGCTTGATTTTGAGACTGGGTCATAGAGTTCATGTTATTTTTTTACTGCTGTGGGGGCATTTAGGTAGGTGAAACAGGAAATTGTTATTTAATTTAAGTCATTTTATGTATATATGTAGATTAAATTATTGTTTTTATTTATTATCAGAGGAAATATCAGTTCTCTTTTTGGCACATTTTGTATTTTCCTCTCGCCATCATTGCTGCATCATTTACACACATTATTAACATACCATATTAAACATATGGTGGATTTGTAGCCTGCATCACCAATTGGGCTGTTACTGATGTGACACTATTTAATATGCCATTTATAGATCAAGACACAGCCTGTGACTGCATCCATTGTAAAAAAAAAAGTGCAAAACATAACAAAAAAAGAAGTTATTTAATTTTGTTTGTAGAAAATGAAATGTGGCAGTTTTGTTACAGAGCTTGCACATTTTAACACATGCAGGCTTCGAGGAATTTATGGCTTTATTTATATGAATGCAGTTCACGGTTTATTGTACCTATGTAGTGCTACAGTTGTGTGTGTGTGTGTGAGTTACTTTTACCAAACAAAGAGAACAAAGGCAGAAACATGTATAGCTGGAGGGATCAACTCCAGCTCCATAAATTGCATGGCAGAGGAGAGGAGGATTCTCCCTGGGTAGGCAGGCCTCAGAAACGCACTCACACTTTAGATAATTCAGGCACTTTAGCAGACACACAAAGAACGTCCACAAGGATGTGCGCTCTTAGTGGAAACAGAGGGCCACGGGGCCTCCAAGCTCTCTCAAAACATGATCAAACGCCAGCCTGTAGCTATTGCACACTACCAGATTTACTGCACACTGCCAAACAACTGTTTTTTTTTTAATCCAGCTACCCGCTTTGAGGTAGTTTGGGGGGAAGATTGGGTGTCTAGTGCTGTATGAGTGTACATGTGTGTACAAAGTGAGACAAAAATAGTTTAGGTCTGATATGAGACTTTTCGCATGAGTAAGTCTGCACCGCTGCATCATTTGGCAAGACCGGTTGTTTCGTTTCAGCCGAAAAAACAGACACACTGAGGCACAGTGGTGCCATTTTAACAAAGCCAGGGAAAACAGTCTGACTCTGCAGTATCACTCATTAAAAGCCCACTACTTAATTGTGCTCATGTTTAAATGAAGAAGACCTCCTGCCACCCAAAGCTATGGAAGATAAATGATTAGGAGACAACTGTGTCCCTGGTTAAGGGTTTCAGAAATGTTGAACTGCTATAGCTGCAAAACTACATGCTTCTTAAAGATCTTAGATTGGGATCAGCACATAATATGGCAATTCTAGCATGCAACCTCACCCAGACTAGTAGTGTTTACCTATAATCTAACTAATGACTTCTTTATATGACCATTTCTCAGTGGATCAGAGCTGTTTTGACACCATACTTGTTCCTGATGTTTTGGCTCATCAGTGTAATAACATGGGAAAAAGACACTTAATTTAAAAAAAATCAGCATCTCTACTTGTATGGCAGCCACTGAATTCCCGAGTCTGTTGAATTCCAACACAGACACACGTTTTCTTGGCGAGAAGTGTTAATAGTACCTCAATGTAACTGGAAATAAAAAAATGATCATGCCAAAATCGTGGAGAAAAAGAGGGGTTCAGTTTTGGTTTTAGTGGTAGAGGGAATTGATTTCAAAAAGGCCAAGAAGAAGATGTTGGAAACGACAAAGCTATAGACCAGTAAAGGGCAAAAATGACTCTCTGTGAGTGTCTGCCAACTCATTCCAGTGCCACTTTAGTTTAAAGTCCCACAAAAAGAATGGCAAATGGCAGCTGGGGAAAAGTGCATTGATTGAAATAGGATCCTAGGGGCAGTTTGTGCGAAGGTAGAAAAAAAACCTTCATCAATAAAAAGCAAAGAAGAGTCAGGCTGTGGTTTGTTATGAAACATAGGGATTGGACTGTAGATAACTAGACTAAGGTCATCTTCTCTGATGAGCCCAATTTTCAGAATGACAAAACTCCGGGTCATCTGATGGTTAGACAGAGACCAGGAAAGGCCTACAAGCCATAATGTCTCACACCCAATGTGGCAGGCTACACAGCCAAGTCAATCAAGGTGAGGATGGAGGACTACCAGATACAGAACCTCACAAATTTGATCAAGATGGGTGGGAACAAGCTATCAAACAACCAGGGGTGATGGTCACTCACTATCAGTGTAAATGACGGGTGATTGAAAATTAAGGTGATTGAAAAATCAAGGTTATTCCACCAAATATTGATTTCCAAACTCTTCCCAAAATATGTTAGTATTTTTTAATAAATAGTTTTTTTTAAGGTCTGAAAACACAGCATCTTTATTTTGATCATTGACCATTGTCACTGTACAAGTACAATGAGATGTTGTTTGAAGCAAGCCTGTAGATGCTTAAATAAGGTAAATTTTATAAAAGGTAAACGTTCAAGATACAAGCTACGTTCAAGTGTCTGGTGATGGAAGCAATGTTGTACAGATTTTGCACAGAACCATTATTTAACAGTTATATATTGCACTGTGTGTGTGTGTGTGTGTGTGTGTGTGTGTGTACAGTCACAGTTAAGACATTATTACACTTAAGGAGGTCGTATATAATATATAAACAGTCAAGAGCAGTGGAATTTATTTCACAGTCCTAGTCGATCAATGTTTGATCATCTGCATGTTAAATTACTTTTCTTCATCTCCCCTCAGTTCACAATGTAACAATGAGAGAATATTTCACATCAGACTTCTGTGTCTGCAATAACAGTCAATACGAATGCTCTCATTCAATAGTTTGTTTAGTAGGTACATAGCGTTGAGATAGATGTGCAGCATTTCAGCTCAGTAATGGTTTTACACAGTTTTAAGCATCGATCGCCTTCCGTCTGGAAGAGATTTAATTGTCTTGGTGAGTTGGAGTTTGTATATTGCTTAGCTGGTTTAGAAAGAAAAGGTGGGCATGGAGAATCAATCGGAGTAATTTGCAACAGATCGGATTGACTAATTGGCTGAGGTCCAATTATGGTGCTGATGCTGGTGTTGTGTTCTCTGTAAAAAACATGTGGCTGTATCAAAGGCTTTAATGGAAAGTAATAGCACATGTTTAGACTTTGGCATCATTTTCTGACAGGGCTTCTCTGATCAAGGCTTCCCAAACAACCTGTGCTGTACGTGTGTATGTATATATGACAAATAAAATATTATGAGAGGCCGTTTGAGAGATAATTCATTCTTGCTCACACTTACACCACTATACTCTTACACAAACACTACTATAGGTCACCATCATACTCTCATACATGAATTACTATACTCTTTCACATATACTACTATACCCTCTTACAACTATAATCACGCTTTCTTTTATTTACTATCAAACTCTCATACACACAGCACTATTCTCTCTTGCACAGATAACTATAACTACTTAAACATGTATTATGTGCTTCCATGATAATCTGTGTAACAGAGAATAATAGTAAATGTATGTAAGTTTGGTCTATGTAGGGGACGTTAATACTGTATTTAAAACAAAGATCTGTATGTATGAGAGAATATTATTATATGCAAAACAGAATAATAGCATTGGTAAGCATAATAAATAGTGTATGTGAATGCAAATAATCAGGTTTAAGGAACAAAATGACAGTGAATGCAAGACAGAATGATAGGACATGTGAATAAGAATAGTTCTATGTGTGAGAGAGTTTGATTGAAACAGAAGCGAGTTTGATTGAAACCTGATTGGTAGAAGACACGGGATTTCACGGACATGTCCCGCCTTCCTCATTATTACTGATAGGAGAGGACAGTGGACCGAGAGTGAATCAATGGAGCCACCGGCCTGTTAAACAACATTTTAAACTTTTCCACCGTTGCCACATCAATGTCAGAAATGTGGATTCAAACCCGACAGCCACCCACAGGAGTCTAAACGCGGCCACTGCGGTCAAGCCAGCCTCCACTTTGAAATGCTCAGTCAAATCAGCCCCCACGTTGTTTCTAAGGATGTGCGTATACTAAACATTACGGTAATAGCGTCTGGTAAAACTGATAAAAAAAAAGTCACTGACAACCTGAACGTGACTACATCAGTTATAAATACAGAAATATATCAGTTAAAAAATATAGAAAAAAGTTAAAAATATATAGATATATCAGTGAAATTATATAAATATATCAGTTAAAATGTGTACATGTAAATGTATCAGTTAAAAAATATAGAAAAAAGTAAAAAATATATAGACATATCAGTGAAAATATATAAATATATCAGTTAAAAAACTATATATACAGTATATATCAGTTAAAAATATAAAAAATGTATCAGTTAAAAATATATACATTTATCAATTAAAAAAATATATACATATATCCGTTAAAAATGAAAAAATAAATAAACCCATTTCTTTCTGCAAACTGTATTAGGGATACAATTTCAAGCTTTAAAAAAAAGAGTTGGTAATAACCTGACAGCAATACTGATGTGTCATTTCTAAATAAAGGCCTTTATATTGCCACATTTCTATTATTTGAACTCTAGACTGTTATTAAAAAGAATTCTCTAGTTTCCACAAAATAATTCCACTTCATAATGATAGTACACCATCTGTAGATGTCACTCAGTTAATATCAAGCAATTCTGATGTGTCATTTCTAAATTAAGGCCTTTATATTGCCACATTTCTATTATATTAACTTTATACTGTTATTAAAAATAATTCTCTAGTTTCTATACAATAATTCCACTTTATAATGATAGTACACCATCTGTAGATGTCACTCAGTTAACATCAAGCAATTCTGATGTGTCATTTTTTAAATTAAGGCCTTTATATTGTCAAATTTAAATTATTTTTAATATAGACAGTTACTAAAAAGAATTCTCGTTTCCACAGAATATTTCCACTTCATAATGATAGTACACTCCAAAACAAGTTGTAATTTATCAAGTGTAACCCACATTACACACTACAATTCTTACACTGACACTTTTACCCTCTATTACATAATAAAAAACAGATTTTTATTCATAAATTTAATAGCATTAAAAGCATTTAAACGTCAATAGCATTTAAAGTATTCAGCATATTGGTAACTTAAATAGCTTTTTAAATATTCATCAAATTGCTCCAAAAGAAGTTGTAATTTATCAAGTGTAACCCACATTACACACTACAATTCTTACACTGACACTTTTACCCTCTATTACATTATAAAAAACTGATTTTTATTCATAACTTTAATAGCATTAAAAGCATTTAGTTTCCAAACAATAATTCCACTTCATAATGATAGTACACCATTATAAAGATTTTACATTATAAAAAACTGATTTTTATTCATAACTTTAATAGCATTAAAAGCATTTCGTTTCCAAACAATAATTCCACTTCATAATGATAGTACACCATCTGTAGATGTCACTCAGTTAATATCAAGCAATTCTGATGTATCATTTCTAAATAAAGGCCTTTATATTGCCACATTTCTATTATTTTAACTTTATACTGTTATTAAAAAGAATTCTCTAGTTTCCACACAATAAATCCACTTCATAATGATAGTACACCATCTGTAGTTTACACTCAGTTAATATCAAGCAATTGTGATGTGTCATTTCTAAATAAAGGCCTTTATATTGTCACATTTCTATTATTTTAACTTTATACTGTTATTAAAAAGAATTCTCTAGTTTCCACACAACAATTCCACTTCATAATGATAGTACACCATCTGTAGATGTAACTCAGTTAACATCAAGCAATTCTGATGTGTCATTTTTTTAATTAAGGCCTTTATATTGTCACATGTCTATTATTTTAACTTTAAACTGTTATTACAAAGAATTCTCTAGTTTCCACACAACAATTCCATTTTAAAATGATAGTACACCATCTGTAGATGTCACTCAGTTAATATCAAGCAATTCTGATGTATCATTTCTAAATAAAAGTCTTTTAAATTTTTACATTTCTATTAATTTTACTCTAGATTGTTATAAAAAAGAATTCTCTTGTTTCCACAGATTAATTCCACTTCATACTGATAGTACACCATCTGTAGATGCCACTCAGTTCATTTCAAGCAATTCTGATGCATCATTTCTAAATAAAAGCTTTTATATTGCCACAGTTCTATTATTTTAACTCTTGACTGTTACTAAAAATAATTCTCTAGTTTCCACACAATAATTCCACTTCATAATAAAAGTAGACCATCTGTAGCTGTCACACAGTTAAAATCAAGCAATTCTGATGTGTCATTTCTAAATAAAAGTTGATTATATTTTCACATTTCAATTAATTTCACTCTAGATTGTTATAAAAAAGAATTCTCTTGTTTCCACAGATTAATTCCACTTCAAACTGATAGTACACCATCTGTAGATGCCACTCAGTTAATTTCAAGCAATTCTGATGCATCATTTCTAAATAAAAGCTTTTATATTGCCACAGTTCTATTATTTTAACTCTTGACTGTTACTAAAAATAATTCTCTAGTTTCCACACAATAATTCCACTTCCTAATAAAAGTAGACCATCTGTAGATGTCACACAGTTAAAATCAAGCAATTCTGATGTGTCATTTCTAAATAAAAGTTGATTATATTTTCACATTTCAATTAATTTCACTCTAGATTGTTATAAAAAAGAATTCTCTTGTTTCCACAGAATAATTCCACTTCATAATGATAGTACACTCCAAAACAAGTTGTAATTTATCAAGTGCAACCCCCATTACGCACTACAACTCTTACACTGACACTTTTACCTTCTATTACATAATAAAAACAGATTTTTATTCATAACTTTAATGGCATTAAAAGCATTTAAAAGTCAATAGCATTTAAAGTATTCAGCATATTAATAACTTCAATATCTTTTTAAATATTAATTGCTCCAAAGCAAGTTGTAATTTATCAAGTGTAACCCACATTACATACTACAATTCTTACACTTACACATTTACACTCTATTACATTATAAAAAACTGATTTTTATTCATAACATTAATAGCATTAAAAGCATTTAGTTTCCACACAATAATTCCACTTCATAATGATAGTACACCATCTGTAGATGTAACTCAGTGTTCAAAAACTCATTTGCATGTTGGGATAGATGTTAGAAATGTACAATACTACTACAACAGTTTTGGGTGTTGTATAATTCTGCATAACACTAGTATTTTGCTTACAGTGCTCCTTCCATAAATCCCACTTTATGCACTTAGTCAACCGACGCCCCCACTGTTCACATGCGTCTTTCTAACTGGCCCCCTCTAATTCAGACTCCGCAATCATGCACTTGGTGGTGCAGTGGAGGACTGTGGGGGAGAGCGAGCGCTAAATTGGGTAGGCAGCGGGAGAAGATTTATGGCAGAAATTAGAGGAGAGACATGTGCATCAGGAGAGCAGAGGTGAATGAGGATCAGTGGTGCAAAGAGCAGCCAAGGTGTGGCTGTGCCATTGCTCGTGAATTCTAATTCTGCGCTCTCAGATTATTGTTTAATGCAAAACGAGGACATGCATACTGGATAAACAATAAGCTTACTTTGATGACTTTCTACATTAAAGCCACTATTATAGTAATAATATTAATAATAAAGCATTAATATGAAGTGTAGGATTGTTGTTATTTTGTTGTCTTGGTATTTTTGTGTACATAGGGGTGTGGTAACCAAACAAAAAATGGCATCATGGGGGAATATTGGAGATTTCTGTAGTAATCAAATAAATGAGCTTCTTTTAATCTTTGTAAGTGTGTTTAGTGACTCCACACTTGGGCGTTTTTATAATATATATAATTTTAGACTTATAGATTTTACGTCCATTAAATGTAGAACTAACAGACTGACTGACTGAGTTACATCTAATGAAACATGGTTCTTCAGATATAGCTTTTATATCTCTGATCCCTGTTGTCACTAAATGTTTCTAGTCATTTATTTAAAGACACCTAAATTTTTTTCAGATGGTGGTAAATTAATTTGTATTGATTACTGAAAAAGCAAGACAAAAGTGCTTTTTATCAATAGTTTCTGCACCAAAATCCTGCAAGGGTTTTTGTTTCCAAGCTTTAAAAAGCTTTTGGAATTTATGGAAAATTCATTTACATTTACATGGGTCTATCTGAAATCCTACTGAGCCCTCTACGTAGACGCATTTTACGTCATCCTACGTGGGAAGAACGCTGTCTAAATTCTTAGATACCTTAAAATACTGCCTACTGAGGTGCCTTTTGTTCAAGCTTTAACCTGACTGAATAATGAGGGAGCATCTTATATAAGAGCTGCAAAAGGAGAACCAACATATTAATGCCTGTGGATTTAGAATGGGATGTCATAAAATAAAATATATCATTAAATATATATTTAATCCTCCACAGTCAGACATCTTTAGAAATCTTGGCATGAACAAAACTGAATAAAATGTAATTACTAACTTTTGTCTGTGCCTAATAATGAAGTTGTCTAAAGGAGTCTATTAATTCTTATGATAACTATCACTCATAGGAAGAGCTATTGTTATTATTTCCTACATGTGAATATCACAGCTTTCAAATCTGTTTTTGAGGAGACAGGACCTTTTCATCCAACTCAAATCATCCTGTTATCCTGGGTCTAATCGCTCGAATGCAAATTAAGCCACTTTTCAATATTTTCCCGTGCCAGTACCTTAGTGCCTCGACTGAAGAAAAACCCTTTCAAAACACTTCATTCAACATTGAAATCTAATAACAAATGAACACAAAAAAAGCAAAGTCATGTTCTTCAAAAGCTTCGGTCGGTCATCTGCATACCGGGTGTTTGATGGCATGGCATTGTAGGGGGAATAGTGGGGCTGTTTGTTGTGCCAGTCCTCCAGACAGCCAGGCATTTTGTCCAGCTGTCAGTCTTGCGGAGACCAAACAACAGGATGCACTGCGTTTCCAGTCTAATGAAGGACATCTGGCTCCTTACAGGTAAAGGTCAGGCCCCAAAACGGCTCACTAAAGCTCACAAAGACTGGCGTGTCAAACCCAGACTCTGTTTAACAGTCTGTCCGCCGCAACTCTGATTGACAATATGCATTGTCTTCTTCATTTATTTTCAGTACACTGCCACTGCCAACACTGGAACACTGAAGTGGACCAAAGTATAGTACTTAATATGCTCTCTCGAGCCAAGTGTGTTGTGGGTGCAGATTTGTAGATGATTAAAGTCATTAGTGTAAATGATTTTCAGATGTTATAAGGCAGATATGCAAAACTAATGTGCAAACCTCTCAAATGACCTGATCTTTTCTGCAAGCGTAAAATAATTGACGGGTCTGACCTTTTGTTATGTTAAATTCATACATCCTAAAATAGCAAGCTAGCAGAGAACAGTAAAGTAATAAGATCGTTTTATTCTGAATTGATGTAATTAAAAATGAAAGGAGAAGTAAATTGTTTTTCTAATGTGAGGAATACCTAAGTCAAGTAAGATGTTGACATTACATTTAGGCTTTGTTGTGCCTTATACCTCATACTGCTTAACTTAGACCTGTTGTCCCCATTAGTAGACACTTTGTCTGCCATCTAGTAACATAGCCAGACGAGACATAGTCAGACAAGATGTGTAGACGCCTGGCTGGCCAACAGCAATGCTGAGGATTTAAACACTGTATCCCAGCAGTATTGAGATTGCGTGTCCTACCTTTGTGTCACCCAGGTGCCCCTTGATATATTTATAATTGATGAAACTTCTCACAAATAAAGATTTGATACCATGTAATAGATTGTCGTCCTGTATTTTGCACCAAGGGATTTTGGAATAAGCTATTAATCCTCTTCAACCCAGACCTGGATAGAATGGTCACTTACAATAAATGAATAAAACATTTTGTGATTTTTTTGGTAATTTATTGAGAGAAAACCACACTTCAAGGGACAATTGACAGGCAATTTACCCAGCATTCCTAGCATCAGGATAGAAATGTATAGCCACCCTTTTAAAAGTGTTTTATTGAACCTCTGGGGTTTTCTCTCTGTCCTATCATCTGGTCCTCACCGCTACAAGTTGATCTGAGCATGACCTGATAGTGATGGGCTTTTTTTATTACTCGAGCACAAAGGGAGGAGAGGACATGTCAACCTCAAATAGAATTACTGATTATAGAATCTCTCCAATTTCAAAACTGATCAGCGAGCTTGTCACATTTCTGGATTCTTCAAGCTCTTTGATGCTCTGTGCCATTAATTGTCTCTGTTTGGATTGATCACTTATCCTCTTTAAAATAAAGTCTTTCTTGTTTGGGAACTCTTAGAAAAAGGCTGGTGGTAAAATGTACCAGAACAATACCAATATATATTTTATATATAATGAACAACAGAACAATTAAAAATTAAAATCACTGTTTTGTATCAATATGGATTCATTTTTTAAATATTTTTACTCTGAAGGTAGAACTCTGTTTATCATTTTATAATAACAACACTAATATTGTCAGAAAGAGTCTTTTTCATTGCTTCGAAACTCGCCGGTCATTGGATAAATGCCACGATTTTGCCACGGACGCTGAGCGTCTCTGGGGGTGAATGGAGCTGTGGGCGGGTCTGGATGTGGAGCTTCTGCAAGATGATTGGAGGATCAGTCGAAAGGCTGAATCCCGTTTTGATTGACAGCTATTTTGAGATCTACAAGTCACTTAATCACTGGGAGCTTCAGTCCCATCGCGGATTTTGCGAGTGAAGTCGAAAGACAAACTGCAACCCATTTCTTGATATTTGCTTGGTGAAATTACTTGACCATTTCCATTGTTCATTGTGTAAATAAAACACACTCATAGTATTTGTTTCAGTTTAACATAATTTCAACATTTCCTTGTTCGAGTTCAGGCCATTTTCTTGAAGAGGAACGGAGGGCAGAATTTATGTATAAATAAGTTGACGAATTTTATGGTGTAAGCCGACAATGAGCTTCCCCTCTTTGAAAGACCAGCAGCCACCACTGATATAAATAGGGCTAGTCTTACTGCATCCATAGAAAGTACATTGAAAAACTGACTCATCAATTTGCTGAGAGAAGATTTGTCCTGATGGTCTAATGTAATTTTAAAATGAACAATAGAAAATCTCTTGGAACCTAAGTGACACTTTAAATTGCTATAGGCTGAAAAGGCTACAAAAAAACCTTTAATTTAGCTTTATGGTGCTAATTTTGAATCAGTATAAATGAAAGAAACCCAATTTAAATATGATAAATGGCATGTAACTTCTCTTAGCGCTTTATTATTAGTATTATAGCAACATAGTTTTGCTTTTGTGCTTTTTTGAAGTGCCTTTTATCATTTTACAACGGACCAGACTAAAGTTTATAAAAATAGAGCTGTTTTAGCTAGTGTGAGTGTTGCTAAAAAAACATTGAGTGTGTTCAGTATTCAGATCAGTAGCGAGGTGAATTAGGAGTCAGCGTATGTCCCGGGGTGGCCCTGGGTTCTGCTGAGTTAGGTCTGGGAACATTGCGCTAATCTAATAAATGGTAAACAGAGTTAGAAAATAGAGAGCTGACACGGCAGAACGTTTTACTTTGACCTTGCTGAAGAATTCACATTTGATGTGCCTGTGGAGTTGGGATTGTAAGACAGACACCATATGGGGGAGTGGTGGTTACGTGGAGTGATCTGAGGGAAGTGCGTTCAGGGAGATGGTGAAGATCTAAAGGTTACAGGATGGATAGAGGGCTTTTGTGCTCAAACAAGAATAGCGGTCAAAATCCACCAGGTATTTACAGTACCGCATCTATTTCCAGAGTTTCTACATGGTACTTTGGTTCAACCTTGGTTCCTTAAGCGCCCCAGCTCTGCAGTGTTTGTCTTTTCTAACTTTTTATTTAAAAACACTAAATCAGTACAGTAAATTTTGGATTTCGGCTGATGAGTCGAATTAGGTGGGTTAAATGATGTCTGAAATTAATATTAACAATCATTAAACATTCTAACACAGGAACTCTGATGGCGAAGTGGCCTTATACTCTAGTCCAAGTCTCACACTTGAGTCTGGTCTATCCTACAGCTAGGATTTAAGGATGATAGGCCAGGACGGATCATGTATCCTGGTCCTTCAAACCTGCAGAAGCTTTAGGTAAAAATCCAGTGACCACAAAAAAACACTGACCTAAGGTTGCCAGACTACACTGAGCATATCTAAAACAAAACAATGCATACATTATGCTATATTTGGTATATTTATTTTAAGCAACCATGTAATTCTGATTCCTGAGTCAAGAACAGGGTGCCAGTCATTTCCACAGGGTTAAACAGACACTTGCACAGAAACCAGAGGCAAGGATCAAATTTGTGTGCTTGCTGCTGGGTAGCAGGAAAATGTCCTGTTCTGTCACAATGCCTCCCTCAGTTCTGTTTCTGATGAGCAATGAGATGACATCCAATATACTTTCTAATATTAGAAATACATCCACAGTTAAAGATTGACTGTATGATTAAAATAAATATATTATATGGCCAAAAGTATGTGGATGTTCTCAGACATGGCCATTTGTAATTACAAACCTTCATCGGAAGCAGAACTAAGATTTGAACTCGTGAGATGTTTTACCACTGCGCCACCCGATATGACTAGATTGGAAGGAAAACTGGGGAAAATGCATTAAAAAAGAAAAAGATAATTAAAGGTGACATGGTGGTGTAAAGTATATGGATGAAAATAACCCTTAACCTTCACTTACTTAAATCATAACCTGTCTCAATAGTAGTTTGCTTTGATTACAAGACTCAGACAATTAGATTTGAACCCAAAACAGTACATTTGGCTTGTGGAAGATTGGGATATCCACAACATGAATCTGCAGCAATTACACAATGCAGTTATGTAAACATGGACCAAAATCATGACGGACAACAGTTGTGGACAATAAACAACTATGGATAACATTTGTAGTATGTGTATTCAGCTGGACTGAGCAAATCTGAGCCATTCTGAGCCCATATATATTTTTCAATAACATCTACTAGATGATTCACTGTGGATTACCAAGAGCTGGTCTGATTGCACATCATTGCAAAGGAAGATAGCTGGTTAATGCAGCCGCAACACATTTTATTGAAGGAAAATAGACTTGGAAATGGTTGTACTGCTTCCATAGCTGTGCTGCATTTTAGCAGTTGATGTTTCAAGAAGCTAATACAGATAATGTGGATAGGTAGTATCCATGGATGGCTGATCACCAATTGTTAGAAAATTATTAAATAGCTAGGAAACAGAATTCTTTTATTTAAACCTACAATAGATTGACACAAATTGAGCCTTTTTTCCACACATGTAGAAAACAAATTAGTTTCCTGGACAGACAAGACAAGTACATGTGTGATGGGCAGTTCCATAATAAGACTAAAGCTATTAAAAGAGAACATTCATGATAATTCAGCACGATCACTATCTGACAGACCACTATTTGATAAACTAAATGAATCTCACTTATTATTAGTGCCTTGTATACAACTTAAACACAATAGGACTATTGTTGTATGTATAATTATACACATAATAGATATTCAAAAGGAACAATAATACAATTATTTCGACAGGATTAACATAATTTACAACAATTCAGATATAATAACCTTCAGCACCATAATAAAAACAACTATTTCTTTCTTTTTTAACATGTCTGTTGGACATATTATTAGCTTTTCTTTATATCTGTAATCATAATAAACATACCACAATTAAATTGGCTTCGTGGACCCTCACAATTGTTATAAATTCTCTGGCAGGTCTATTAAAACTGGCTTGTACACTTATTCTCTATAAACCCCCACCCCCCCCCCCCCCCCCCCCATTCACTCTCTGACATAAAGCACAATCATTATTCCACCCAAATACCCAGTCAGAGCTCGCCTGAGTGGCAAAGGATCAGCTCATCAAAGCCAGCGCTAGTTCTGTGTTGTCTCAATAGAGACCTGTGCAGTTCAAAGCCCAGCAGACACACTGGCTGCCATTAAAAAAGGAACCCCGGTCCATTATTCCCCTATCCTCCCATCAGTTATCCTTTGTACATGAGTTTTTGTCACCATAATAAAATATAACAGGGAATACACAATGCCTAACATTTTAATTAACATTCATCAGATTATTCTATGCAAGACTGATTTTTTTCAATAAGGTGCTTTACAAAACCAGTCATTTAGAATAGGAAGCAATGGCTTATAATGAGAATGGGAAATCTCTTTGAGCATATTAATGTCTAAGTGAATGAATGTCTCAGCCTTTTCAACCTTATCTTTATCTACTGAAGTTTCAGCGATGAGCGTTTTTCACATTTACACTGATAAGCCAAAACATTATGAACACCTGCCTAATATGCTGTCAAAACAGCTCTGACCCACTGAGACATGGACTCCACAAGACATCTAAAGGAGTCCTGTAGTATTTGGTCCCAGGACATTACCAACACTTCCTTCAACTTCTGTACATTGTGAGGTGGATTGTCCTTTTACTGTGGGTAAATAATCCAAATGTCCACATGATCGTAGAGAAGATAAGGTTTGTCAGACCAGTCGACCTTCTTTAATTGCTCCGATGTCCAGTTCTAATGCCTGCATTGTGTATTCATTGGTGGACATGAGTTAGCTTGGGCATTTTGACTCTGACTTGTGACTGCGCAGCCCCATACACAGAAGAGTTTGATGCAGTGTTGAAGCATTCATGTCATGACCCGTATTAAATTTATCTGCATTTTGAGCCACAGTAGCCCTTCTATTAGCCCATACCAGAAACCTATACTTTACTTCCTTTGGCAGCAAGGGGTTTCAGCAGCTCAACCACCTGTCAGTTGTATGTGGCTTTTAATCTAAGTGAAATTACTGTAAATATTTTGTACTTTAAATTGTGGGACTCCAACTATTACCAGCATGGTATTCGGTCTGATTGTATATAAATGCAACAAAACTTTGATGGAAGCATAAGGATCTAGAATTAGGTGTACACGTCTGATTTACAATGTGATTGGATAACAATTTGATCTGATTTCATTCAGCAAACAGGACTCCTTTTATCTCCATTTATTACTTTGAAGCAATTAGAAATACACTGTGCTTTTGCTCACATATACTCACACAAGTGGAAGCACGTGAAGAGGACAATTACCCTTCACAGGTGCAACCACTAATTAACTAATGTCCTATCTTATCCACAAAGGGCCAATTACTGTTACTGTTATTGTCAATAACAATTTCTAACTTGCATTATTAGGGCATTGGAGAAAGCTGACCCATCAGTGCAGCCAACCATCGCAAAGTGATGACGGCGTAGTGACATGACAATCTCTAATCGACTTTTCATGTCACTTTTCTTATATATCTTTGATCTATCAGATCGTCCTTGTATCCTCAGAAAACCCACAATAAATATATAGAAGCACTTAAAATATTATTGGAATATGAGTCACTGAAATCCCAAGACTGCCATAACATATATGATCAATACTTGTGACTTAATGCTACATAAGCAATTCAGCCTTCTTGTGAGAAGTTAGGTAGGGGTTGTTTATTGTGATAGCTGAGAAAAGTGCTTTTAATTATCTCATTTTAGCTCATTAATGTGCTTTTGTATTAGAGCCCAACTGTGTTTAATTTATTATATTGTTGGAATATCAGAGGGATGTAGCTACACTGTTATTAATCTTGTCAACATTTTGTAAATATTGAGGGTTGAAAATACCAGTACAAGCTGTTTTAGCAAACAATGTGGACTGCTTTTCACTTTTTGCCCTTACCACCTGACTTTGGTCAGAATTTAGTCAGGATGTTTGGCACTGACTTGCCTTTTAAATAAAGCCTGCATAGCCCTAATGGAGTCAAGGTCAGGACTTTTGGTAGGCCATTCCGAATGCTTAATTTTAGCCTAGCAGATCAAAAACTTCTACTCGGTAAGCAAAGAAAAAGCCCCTATGCTTTTGAAATATGCCCTGGAGAACATCCCAACTGACTTTAAGGAAAACATTGGGGGCCGTTTTTAGAGAAGCAGAGGAGCTGCTAATGGAACCCAAATAGGTCATTAAAGTATAATCAGAGAAAATAAAATCAAATTGGAGGACTGATAATACTGATGAATTCAGACAGAACCTGAGATCACTACCAAAAAAAAAAGCCACAGGAATCGATAACATTTGAACTGAATTATTTCAAGTTTCTTAAGGGGGAACAAAGTGTCATGGGCCCCAATGTTTAAATAAAAGCCTTTTATGACATACAATATATCTGTCGGTTTAGTATCACTTATGAGTATATATAGACTTATGACTTAACATCCAAACTGAGTAATCCATTGTAATAGTTTCTTTTTGCATAAAACAAATGTACACCAAGTATTTTTGGCTCTTAAAAACAACATTGCAACACCACCTGTTAATTCTCTGGTGTGCGTTTCTGTAGTAAATCTGAAGAAAAAATTATTGCCATGATGTCCCCACAGAATGTACCATTTAGCCTAGAGTCACATTTCATGGTGTATTCTGAAAATGCCTTAAAGACGTCCATCTGTTGATGTATGCATTGTGTTTACTGATGGGGCTCTGACTCTTCCCAGCCTGTAGTGCTGCATGGGGAAGTAGTTACACGTAGCAGTTGCAGTTGGATATATGTCAGAAGATGCATGGCTGGATAAAAAGAAGGTAAACAAAGAGATGGATGGCTAAGGAGTGATTGATGTGGGCGGGACAGAATGGCGATGTGGTCAAAGTAAGACAGTAAACTTGATGGATAGATGTGGTTATGGCACTGACACTGTCAAATACATTGGGGCAGGTGAATGAATCTGTTACCTGTAAAAGTGGAATTGTACTTCGTAAATGGACAAGAGTGAAACGTGGCAGCTGGTGATCCTCAGATTCAATAAATGGGTACTGTAAAAATATTATAAAATAAAAACAAGACTGTGTTCCATATGCATATAGAACACATTATTAAAAGTCACATATAAAGCAATGCAATTTAGTTACTCTGTACTATTGATACTGGTGGTTCTTGTGTCAGTGCTACAGAGTTCACAACATTGGACCTCATATCTGCCCCCATATAACCATGCAGTAATATTACTGAATCCATTATTGCAAAGAGTGACAAGATAATTGTGGAACCATTTATTTAATGAAGCACCAAGTGACTTCTCCTCTATGAATAAAGCAATGTCATCAGGTAATTCCATTTAATTAACATTCATTTAAAAATTTTAAACACAAATTTACAAAGTAAAATATGAATAGCACACTTTTTAGAACACTAGGTAGAGTGCTGGTGATGCAATAGACCATTAAAAGAAAGGTTTGAACCTGGATGAACTAATTTCTCCTTATGTCACTTGTGAAATGTACAGTATACAGTGGTACCTTGTAACTCAACGTCCCCTAAACTCGAAATCTTTGAAACTCGACGCCCTTCGTTGAGATATTTGAACCCTTAAACTCCACATTTCCCTTAAACTCGATGTGTGTGTGACTGTTGCTTTGTTCAGCGGTCGGCTTGAGTGGTGCGGTAAAATGTAAAAATATTTATATCAAACAAACCAGCAGAATCTCACTATCACATTTATGCTATGATAATGCTTTGTTATCACTGCAAAATGAAAGCACACGGTAAACAGTAGCACCGCGATCAACCACACAGCAACAATAAATGAGAAAATCTTTTTCCGTGTGTTAAGATATAATCCACTTGTTTTGCTTCTTGGCGGCCATCTTGTATGTTTCCAGAGTGTTTCCAGAATAATTCCAGAATATATAAATCCATATTCAACTGTGAACTAACTAATTCAACTAATTCAACCACCTAACTAATGAAAACCGAACAAATGAACTGATTTGTTTACGCGTGACACTATTTCATAATGAAATAGAGTGAGCAAAACGACTCTTTACCACAGATAAGATCACAGCTCCCTGATTCGATTCCAGTGATTCATTTGAAAAGACTTGTTTCTGAGTGATTCCGTTTACTCGGTGATTAAGTGATGCTTTTTCACAGACTGAGGTGAAGAAATGGGGGAGGGGTACATTTCATGTGTATGGACAGAGTCTGAAAGAGCTTTAGAGCTAAAAAGGCAAAAATGAATTGAATAATGACACTATAAAGTACAAATAATTTATCTTACATATTTGTTTTGCAATATACTGCAAATACTTCAATGAAGAAGTAATGGTAAAGTACAGGTTTTATTGTATTTTATATTGATTTTAAACTGTTTTCTATTGTACTTCAGTGTTTTTTTTTTTATATATAATATTTGTGTTATTTTCAGTGTATAAGTGTCAAAAACAACCCCATTATTTTAAATTAGCCTAAAATATATGCAGTTCCACAGGACCATGGAACACATTAAAAGGTTTCCCATACATCCTTATGAAAGGAAGGAAACACACACACACACACACACACATTAATACACACTCAAACTTTTTAGTATGTAATTGGCCTGACTGCATGTCTTTTTCGTCCATTGAATCATACCCACCCTGATACTGACCAGTGGTAAAACAGATAATTAATGAATGTAATTTGATAATTACAGTGATCAAGCTATTAACCGTGATTTACTACATTTTGTATCTTCATGTGTGATCTAATAGTGTCCAAATATTATATTTAGTGATTATACAGTATCATGCAGATGGATATATTGTTAACTATTAACCTACTATATAAAACATTGTAATGTTGCTAAATGCAAAGCACTGCTGACAGTGGATGCCAGTAGTGTCCTAACTATTGTGTCTTCCAGGCAAGAATAAATACCTGTTGCAGTTAGTATGTCTATGCTTACTTATGGACACACTAAAACTATCGGCTGCGTTTCATTTACATTGCCATACAAATCTATATTGCCATACAGACTGGTTTGCATGCTGATTCTGCCCCCATTTCCCTGGGGTTTTATGTTTGACAGCCCTGGTTTAAACAGATTGTAAGGCAAAAGCATTCCAGTAGACATTGAAAACCATGAACCTAAACACATCCAATTTGTAAATGTAAAATGAACAGTTATCATTCACTAAAAAGCAAGGTGGTCTCAAAATGGTCTTATTTTTGTTATAAATGACAGCAATGAGAACGATTACACTAACACACTAACATAACGTAATGCATTTATGATTTCAGTATGTACCTAATGAAGCGTATAAGAAAAGTAAAAGTGTCGACCAGTATCTAGTATATTCCAGACAGTTATGTTTTAATTTAACTGTCACCATAAACTAAAAAATCTAGATGGCTGAGTTTGTTTTTCTCAAGATTAAAAACACCAGATTTGTTCTGTCTAGTTTACAAAGTAGCACTGCCACTGTGCACCTAATATCACATTAATATCATCACCTTACATTCTCTGTCTTCTCCCCTCAGAAATAAATTTGGTGTTAAATAATGCTATTTTTCAAAAGCCTAGGAATTTAGAATTAACATTTCTTTATATTATATGTCTGCCTAGGTTTCCTCCTGGTACTCTTATTTCCTCCTACAGTCCATAGACATGCAGTCAGGTTAATTGAAGCTATTTAATTTGCCCTAGATGTAAATGTGAGTGTGTTTTTGTGTGTGTTTGCCCTGTAATAGACTGGTGACCTGTCCAAGGTGTTTCCTACCTTTTCTCTATAAAGCGCTGGTAAAACAAACAATTAATTAATTAACATATTGAAAATAACCAAATGTGGCTTTTCGTTAATAGTCTTTTATACTGTTGTTAAATTTCAGGTGTGATTAAAAAATGGTCTAAATTTTTAAATGAAAAAAGAGGTGTGTAAGCGTAAACAGGTTCCTCCAACTGTAGTACATTCGGTTTGCTGCACCACCTGTTTCCTTTGTCCTCACTACATAAGGTAAATTCCTCTTCCAAATATACGCTGTAAATAAGCAGCCTGTTCCTTTTTCATTGTGTCCAATTGGGATTGCACCATTTTATTCCATTACAGCCTGAGCCATTACTACAATCTTCAGATGTGCTGTTCCACTCCAGTCTAATGAGCAGCTTTTGTGCTAGCCATGTATAGGCTTTTGTGCATGATTGAGTCGAGCAGGACCGCAGTGCAGGTGTGATCTGTCTTTGTACTGCATTGTGTCTTCTCAGCCATGCTGACCGGTCATTTGTGAAGCTGATCACTGAGCAACACTCAAATGCCAATAAAGGGTTTCTGTATGTAGGACAGAGATAATGTGCTCAATTACCATTAAGAATTACACCATATTGGGGTGCACATACAACTATTTATTCATTATATTGTTTTACCATGTTTTATCCTGCTCAGGATCCCTGGAATCACTGGGCGCAGTGCAGTAATGCACCTTGGACAGGAAACCAATCAACCCCTTCCCTCATCCCAAACCTCCCAACCCCTCACTGATAGATTCAATGTTTGGCTCTAGTGTCGTTTATGAGCACCACTCGTACTTATGTAAAGTTCTAAAAAGGTTTGTTTATCCAATTAGATTTCTGCATTAATTCATTATTAATTAGGCTACTTAAAAGCAGGATTAAACCATGGTGCTTCCTTCACCAGGCTTTATAGCTGGAATCAAGATTTGGTTGGGTTGGGCATTCTTTTTGCATTTTTGCATTTCTGCTTATAAATATTTGAGTATTTAGAAAATCTTTAGTCTTTTTTACCCTTATGCATTTCTATAGTTTGTCTTCTAAGATCATCTATAATTGGTTTTGACAGAGGCATGGTTCAAAACTCAAGACTTTGCATAGAATAGGGGTTTAATCTCACTAGAACACCTGACATTTGAAGTTGTCAGCCTAAAGTTTTATTAACTTATTGAATTTATTTAAGCTATAAACTCAGGCTCAGTCCATTTGTCCATGTTAGATCCAGTATGTGGATTTTGAACAAGGACAAATACTACATGCTTATACTGTACTATGCTGTAACCCAAGGCTAAAGCTCATTTCCTGATAATGTTCCTCTGAGGTGGCATGATCATGTGTTACAATTTGCTGTCCTGTATAGATTTTTGCAGCCTCATGCATTAATGCTAATGTATTCCAGTCTAACGAATTAGATTTA
Source organism: Trichomycterus rosablanca (assembly GCF_030014385.1). Classification (NCBI taxonomy): domain Eukaryota; kingdom Metazoa; phylum Chordata; class Actinopteri; order Siluriformes; family Trichomycteridae; genus Trichomycterus; species Trichomycterus rosablanca. Next base: position 23,116,209 of record NC_086005.1, on the reverse strand, counting down.
GTTATTCATGTGTGTTAAGTGGGAAGCCACCCCATGACATCTCTAGTAGGCGTGTTAATCCCTTGTGACCAACTGCTGCTGAGTGCTAAGTTTAGAAAATATAAGGAGTAATAACTCAAAAAATTGCAGATACCTAAAATTATGAATCAGATATAAAATTAGCCTCTAATTTATTATTGCCTAACATTATATATGACCAACCATTCACTTTGATTGCCAGAACACCATTAAACGCCCTCAAAAACATAAGGATACAATATAATAATACATTTTAACAGTATTAAATGTCAGATATAAAACAACTAATAAAAATCCAGCAAAATGTTTTGAATCCACTTCACAGATGCAATATTTAATTTTAGGACAAAAATAGATTCAGAGCACTCATAAACTAATTACAGCAATTTGCCTTGTTGCTGACATGCATTTTTCTTATCAACTGTTGTGGGTAATATTCCCACATCTCATGCTGCAGTTTGGAGGACTGGTTGCACCTCAACTAAATTTAATTTAAATTAAACTGGGGCTGCAGAAACATCTGCTAATTTGTTGACTAAGTATTACTCAAACTACAACACAATTGCGTCAACAGTTTGCCACTTCTAATCTGTAGTAGCTTTCAACAATTAACTTGGTTTACTATCTTTATGTAAGTCAACTGACCTTGTACAGCAGGGAACATTAAAAGTCACCCCTAAACAAGTTTTTAAACAATGATGAGTTACCATGGTGTAGGTCAGATAACATCATCTGAACTGTCATTTTATAACTAACAGATTTGGTAAAGGAAACAAGACTCTGTGTTGGATGTTCTTCACCTTTATTGCATCTTGTGTTGTTTTTATAACAGGACACTTTATTGCCTATTATTCTTTTGCTTATTTTTACATTTATGTTGTTCTTGTGGGTTAATGTGTAGAAATTCAGATAGTGTTGTTGCTACATGGCTTCAGGGACTTGTGGATCTGGGTTTAAACATTACCTCTACATACTGTGTGTGTGGAGTTCATGTTTTACCAGTGACTAAGTGTGTTTCCACTGGATGCTACAGTTTCCAGTATTGGAAATTGCCCCTAACCTGAAGAAATGGATTTGTATGATCCCTAGTGATAAATTAGTGCAATTGTAAGGGTGTATTTCTGCCTTGTGGCTAGTCTTTCCAGGACAGGCTTCAGACCAGATGATTGAACAATTATGATTACGTGATTTGAAGTAGTGATGATTATACATAAAACCCCCCACTGATTATTTTGTACAGGTAAGCATGTCAGATGTGTACAGTCCATTCACACGGCAGGCCTGAACGGTGCAGGGTGCATTGGTAAACCTGGGCTCTGCTGTAAATCACTGTGGATGAATGGGCTTGGCTGAACGCCCGCTCTCTGGTGCTACTCATGCTGCTGGGTGCACTCTGTGCTTATACAGCAATTACATTCAAATCAAAGTCTGATACATCTAGCTTCCCTAAAGAAATCCAGCTGCTATCCTGCTGCGCTCTTCAGTTCTATCAGGAAAAGACAGGAAATGATTTCTTTTCCCTGTCAAAACAAAACAAGGTGTATATATTTTAATATATCACTAGACAAGGGCTGCAGCATAAAGGCTAAAATGCTGAAATAATTTGAAATTCATTCAGGTCTATTTATCCTTATTTATCCTTTAATTGTATAAATTATAAGAAAACATTGTGTAAATTTTCTCTACATTTTTTAATCTTCCAAAGCATGTCGAAGGTAAATTGCCTACTCTTAATTGCCTCTAGATGTGAATGTGTAAATGGATAATGCCCTGAGATTAAATGACACCTTTAATGTGAAAATAATAAGTGCATTACATTGCCAAAAGCATGTAGACAATGCAACATGCACCATAATTACCATTAGTTTAGCATGGTCAGTCTTACTGGAAGTGTTTGTCTATAGAATTTGCATTTGAATTTAAATGCATTTGAATTTGGTTTTGAATAGCTGAATTCACTAATTAGAATGGTTGTCCACATACTTCTGGGTAGTGTGAAGCTGTTTTTAGTCAAAATAATATATCTGAAATGTTTAATACAAACACACTTGGACTCAAATGAGACTATGGCAATTAGAAGACACCTTTATCCAAAGTGACTTACAATTCTGAGAAAATACAATGCAAGCAACTGAGAGTTTAGGGCTTTACTCAGGGGTCCAACAGTGATAAACTGGCATTGGTAGGGCTTGATATAGCAACCTTCCAATCACTAGGCCAGTACCTTAACCACTTGTTGTGCTTGGATAAAATGTCAATAAAAATGTCATTTTATCTAATTAGCTGACTTAAAACCCTCTGATATCACAGTGGATTATGTTCAGTGAAGTTAAAAAAACTGAATTGTATTAAACTTTAATCGTATTAAACAGATGTTGCACTTCAACAGGATGAACACACATATTTTTAATGATAATGTTTTTGACAGACCTCTGATATGAATTGCTCTCATTTCAATGTAATATTTCATTGTCATCATCCACGGTCGTCCTTATTTGTGTCTGTCGAATTCTAGCCGCAGGCAAAGCATGAGGCATAATGCTGCCATTACATTTCATATCGCTGGTGTTTGTCAGTAAATGCTTCAACACCTCACTCATACCTAATCTATCATCCTCTGCGACCTCTGATCCTCACCTCTTAAAAAGGTCACCCCTTCCCTTGTAGAGGATTGCGTTAAAAAGCTTTCCTCCCAGACACCCATTGATTTGGGACACATTAATCATGACGGATTCACCCTTGCAATGCTAAGCCAATTATATGTTTTTGTATGAGGTGGCAGGAGCAAGCTGCTGGCTGAGCTATTTGTTTAAGGTGTTTGACAGTCCCGTGGTGAGATGTAAAGAATCATGACACAAATGAACCAATGGTTAGTTTTATATGAGAGTTTGAAATATGCACCAAATGACCTTTGTTTGATCATTTTAGAGGATTTCTGCAGTTCTGGAGGGCCATAAGGAGTTGGTGATGCCTCGATTTGTTTTTCTTGCCCCTAAATCCTAAATGAATTGGGGTTTTTTTTTTGGTCTGAAACTGTCTGCTTTGCATACCATCAAAATATATTTGTTGTACCCCTGTGTGGTGAAATAACTATATTAAGGACCACACTTGTTTCTCTTTGAACATATCGGTTGTGTGGGTCTGTTCAACAGCATGGAAATCCTTAGTGGCCCTTTAATTATGTAAATAGGTACAGTTTGTTCCTCATAAATAAATCCATAAGCAGCAGGCAGTGAAAATAAAAAAGAAATGCATTATATTACCAAAAGCATGCAGACAATGCAACATGCACGATCATTACCATTAGTTTAGCATGGTCAGTCTTACTAGAAGTGTTTTAAAGTCTATTAAATTTGCAAGGCATTGGTTTTGATTAGCTACATTTATGAATTAGAATGACTGTCCACATACTTTTGGGTAGTGTAAAACTCCTACATTAACAAGGTTATTTGGTTGTCTAATATATTAAAGATAAAGATGTAGTTTTTCCCTTTAGTTTGTGCCTGCTCATGCTCATGCTTATCAGGGTTCTTTAAAATAAATCCATAAGTAGCAAATCTATTTATAAAGTTAACATTGTAAAATTATGTTTTTGTTTACTATGTTGGAAATATTCATCTGAAGAAGTCAATGCTTTATATTTACTTAAAGATATACTGAATAAAATATACACTTTGCACACTGTTATATCCCTGGTTTGATCACTACACTGTCTACACTTTTTGCTTTGTAGCTTTACCAGGATCGGGGGTAAAAGTAAATCCAGGGGCATTTTGTACTCGTACTCGAGCACATCACAAGACTACTACTGATTGTTGTAAAGAAGGGTCATTTTGAGATAACAGCAGCCTCTCTTTCATCTGCTTACTTAAGCCACGTCAAGGATCCTGTCAGCAAACAGCTTTCCCTGCTGCAGATCTTTTGAAGTGGAAATGGAGGTAGAAGCTGGCGATTCTCAAATAGATTATTTGGTTTGTTTACTATGGCTTGGAATAATTCCACAGGCTTGTCTCTTGATGGCAAGCCTTCATATTTAAAATATGGCTGACGAGATCTTTAATAGTGCTGGATTGATGTTTAATATTGAAGAAAAGGTCCATCAATAGATGAATATCTCTCAAGGTTAAGGGTATTCGTGTGGATGAAGTCTTGCCACTCTGCTAAAGCTTTTTTTTCTTAGTGAAGAAGAAGTCTAGAGAAAACACCAATGGTAAAGATGACAAATATTGAACTGATGGGTGAAGACTTGTCATTTTAATGTCAGTGTAAACCTTTAAGGCTTTAAAAGGTCTTCTCATGTGATAGCTTTACTAGAAATAGCCCATAATGACAGAGAAGGCATGGTGCTTTGTTCTAGTTCCAGAATTCATCCACTGCTTGACCAGCAGAATGGAATTGGAACATTAGCAGAGGTCGAGCACGTTTTCTGCAGCAAGTCTGGCAAACAATGCATTGTCCCAATACGTTCATTAATTCTTTTATTGCCTGTTTTACCACCGCTTTATCCTATTTAGGGTCAAGTTGGGTACAATTTACCACGTGAAAGGTAGGAAACACCCTGGACAGGTCGCCAGTCCATGACAGGGCAGACACACACAAACACACATTCACACCTAGGGCAATTTTAGTATCTCTAATTAACCTGACCACATGTCTTGGTCTGTGGGAGGAAACCGAAACACCCGAAAGAAATCCACGCAGACACGGGGAAAACATGCTCGCCCGTGTCGCCCCGTGTTTGGTTATTTCAGCCAAGTATATCACCTTGCATTGCTTATAGACAAATTGATAAACATACATTTACACATTTGCATTCATGCCATTTAGCAGATGCTTTTATCCAAAATTACTTACAAGTATGACGGCAATTGAGGGTTAAGGGCTTTGCTCAGGGGCCCAACAGTGGCAATTTTGTGATTACTTCAGATTACTAGTCTTAAACCTTAATCACTTACCTTCCACTCTTAGCTCTCAACAAATTACACAGTTTATATCAGTAAAGGTTTTAAAACTTGAATCTTTCATTCATTGAGATCCTATGTGCGATTTATTAGTAATTCCCTTAATTTTTTGAGCTGTGTATTGTACTTACTGCATATTAACAACCATGGTATCTGTATACTTTTGGTCATATAGTATATTTAGTAGTATATTTATTATATACAACTAGAGCTGCACCTTTTTCCAGTTAATGAATGTTTTGTCTAAAGATCAAGTAGGCTGCAGAAAAAGGTCATGCCTTTCTCCCAGTCTACCATTATTGTGATTTGTTATTAGTATGGCTAAAAAGAGGCTTAGATTTTGTGTATTTTCTTGGTCCCCTTTGGGTAATGGGCTTAAACACAAATATCCGGTCAGACAACCGGAGCAATCACTCAGACCGTGTTGTACCAGAGTAGTATATCAACATTGTAGCCCTATGCACTATATGACCCAAAGTATGTGAGTAGCCCTACTAATTATTCAGTTTAATTGTGTATGAAATCAATTATTGGATCAATTAGATGCTTTACACTTTGAGTTAACAGTTTGTGCTGTTCCTGCATGACTGTGCCCAAAGCTTGGTCTATAGTTTATTATTTGAACGTTATAGTATATTGATTGAAGTGAAAGAACTTCACTGGCCCCCACAGTTTCCTCAGCACAACTAATAACTTTTATTAATTCATGTATTTATTCATTGTCTGATTTACCACCAACTTAACCTAGTCAGGGTTGATGAGACTGACTAATTGAGCAAAAAGTAGGAAACACCCCAGACAGGTCACCAGACCCACATATTCACATACCCATTCACAATTTGACTGCATGTCTTTGGATTTGCCAGAGACCCCAGAAGAACCCCACATGGACACAAGGGGAACATGAAAACTCCACACAGGAAGAACCCGGACCACCCAGACAGGGAATCAAACGCAGGCTCTTCTTGCTGTAAGGTGAGAGCACTATCCACTGCACCACTGTGCCCCCCTTAACTAATCACTATTGGGAATTGGAACATAGGTGATTCAGGCCTTCTGTTCCAATATCAGGCTCTTTTAAGTAAATTGACAATGGAATCCCAATGGAAACAATTCAAATCATTTAGAAAGCCTTACCAGAAGGTGGGAGGTAGGGGTACTAGTATAGTAACACACATAGTTTTGGAAAGAAATGTCAAACAAGCTCATGGTCAGTCGTGTTTTCTTAACCAGCTGCTTTTGATATCCATCCAGCTACTGGCACAACTCTGGTTGGATCATCAGTAGTTGTAGTGATCCCTCTACATTATAATACAAAACAAGAACATTATACTACCACCACAATGCCTCACAGAAGGTACAGTGTTTTATCTTATTTCCTCCAGATATACCAAGTTTTTTGTCCCTATAATTCAACGTTTGTTTCATCTGACCACAAATCTCCTCCAAAATGTTTTTGTTTGATTAGCAACAATGTTTATTTGGTCCTTAAGCTAATAATTTGAGCAGTGGCTTTAGCAGCCTCTAAGCAAATTGCTCAAATTGATTAGTAAATGTGGACACTGGTGCCTGCAGCATCTAATTCTGCTTCTAACACAGTCAGTAAGTGTAAGTGAACATGTTTGCTATGGTGGGCTACCATGTTTTACTGGTACATGGGTTTGGTACTGAGACTGCACTAACCCTCATAGCAATCATGTCTGTATAAGCACCCGAGTGGCCGATGACCATAGTGGGCTAGTGTCAAATTTGAGTTAATTTCAATTATTTTTACATTCATGACCATTTTTATTTCTATATACATTTTATCTGGTTTGGGAAGTAACACTGTAGATAAACACTTCATACAATGACTCTTATTCTATGTAATGAGTTTGAGCTAGACTCAATGATTTGTTTCACTTACTACCAATATGCAGCTCTATTAGGTGCATATCAAAGTTACAATATAGAACATAGAAGTAAATCATTTTATAAGGTTATAGCTGTGTAGAATTGAATAGGTGTATGACTGTATAAAGCAATGGAATATCTAATGATTCGGCTTCTCTGACTGAATGAAAAATTAGATATGTATGTATTATTGTGAATGCAGCCTCTGGGTTTTATGTTGGGCACAAATGAGGGTGTAATATCCAATCTCGGGCTCTGTAGAGATGCTCCTTTGCATTATTTGTATATGAAAAGACCGTGCTTACTGCATAATTGACTTTCCTCAGTATTGCTGCTGGTGGATTGGTTGCAAATTGGTGAATAAGCTTTTCATCCCAATAAAGAAGGACACCAATTGAGTCACTTTCTCTGCTAAGGAAAATAAATTATGTTTTATGAATACAGAAAGGATTTTTGATGAGGTGGCTGTTTGTACTACTGTGTGAGGGTGTATAAATGTGAACGCTCAATAGCCAGTTTATTAGACATGCCTTCCTTATATCTACACCTATTTTTTAAAAGTACAATTACTATATACTGTGTCAGGGCCAAAGTCTTAATTTTCTTTTAAAATAAATAGACTGGTATTCAGACCCCTTGATTAATTGCACTTCATTGAGTTTGGATTTGATTTTAAATGGACTGTAATTGGTTTCCCAATTAGGTGACCTTGGTCCTTTCTGTGTGGAGTTTGCATGTTCTTCCTACAGTATGTTCGTGTGGGCCAGTTGGAGCTGCTAAAAATTGCCCTGGTGACCTATTCATATTGCTTCCTACTGTTTGCCCAATGAAATGGACCAATGACCAGGATAAAGTGGTAATAAATGAATGAATTAATGAAAATCTCTTATTCTATTATTATAATATATTATAATAATATTATTATTATATTATAATTATTATTCATGATGAACACCAAGACAGGAAAACATGAAGAAACTGTCTGTGGATCTTCACAATCAAACTTTGGCAAGACACAGATCAGAGCTTTGAGTGTTCCCAGGACCAAAGTGGCCTCATTCATTCTGAATCTGAAGAATCTTGGTATAGGTTTGAGTCCTCAAAGTTAGCTATGTGGTCAAATTTGGCCTTTGGGCATGAAAAGCCTTGGACTGGAAGGTAGGAAAGATCTTAGTATTCACTCTAGAAGAGTAACAAACATTTTGGACAGACATTTCTGGCCTTTACAGCAAAATAGTCCAGCATTAATAGTCCAGTCAATCAATAGTCCAGTACTTCAACTGCTGAGCTATCATTGCCACAATATATTAAGATAATGTATTATGTCACAAAGCACAAATAAACTGGATTGTATTTGCTAGTCAGCAATTACGTGATGCCATCATGTCTACAAAGACCAAAATCTTAAAAATCATAACTATGCTACAAAGAAATAAAGCTGTACTAAAGCAAAGGACATATTACCCCGAATTAGTATGGTGTTTCCAAGTTCCAAGAACCAGTACATGGATAAGCTATGCCAAAACAAGACAGTCAGATATTAATGCTTACTCAAGGTATTTAAAAGCTGTTTTCCTTTATTTAATAACTGACAGCACTTTGTTTTACTGTCTGACTAAACGTCTCATTATTGGTTCCATTAAAAAAAGCAGAGCAGGGAATGTGTCCTTTAACTGATTTGCCAATTACAGTGACACTTCAGACAAATTCCTATTGAGGCTTAGCTTTAAACTTTAAGAGTGATGAATCGGGCGGATATGTCCCACTTTTCCTCCTGCCCTCACACTCACGCCATACTTGCTTCTTCATTCATAAAAGCAGCTAGTAAAGATGGATTGACTGATAATAGTGTACAAACTCTAATTTGATCTAGGATGCTTAATTACATGCTTTATTTTTTTTGGATTTCTGATTATTAACAGGAGGCTGGATGCCTGCAAGGTCAGTAAAAGCTACACTAAATGGCCAAGAGTAGGTGGACACCTGACCATGAAGTTGTTGGACATCCTATTCCAAATTATGGGCATTAATTTGGAATTGGACCCTCCTCTACAGCTGTTAAATGTATTCCTGATTAAAAAGACCATTTTAGGTTTGGTACTGATGTTGGACGAGAAGGCCTGGCTTGCAATCGACAATCTAGTTCATCCCAAATGTTTGCTTGAGTTGAGGTTAGGGTCCTGTGCAGGCACCTGGAACTTGACAAACCATAAGTTAGAAGCTTATAATTTATTTTATATAATTGATTTAGTATATTTGTATTAATGGGTGTGGCTGAAAAACCTTAAGTCAATTATTATTATTGCCGTACAAAGTATATTGTTCATTTGCATAATTTGTTTTCTTTGAGCAAAAGGCTTCCAAGCAAATGACATACCCCAATTGGTACCCCATTTCTATGTGCCGTAAAGCTGCCAAATAAAATCCCAGTCCAGCTTTCCATCTCTGTATTAAGAGCAAAATGCAATATAATTAGGGCTTGGAGCAGTTTTGGACTCGCCGGTGCCTAAGCCCTTCTGAATATAACACCCTTGGCATTTGCATTTTAATAATGATTTGCAGGTTTGATTAGTTTTCATTTGTGAACCTGACAGGTTCATCGAAAAAGCTTTGTGTAGCACCAGGGCTTCACCGGCTGACGGCCCGACTGGGGAATGATGTATGAACATCTTCAGAGCATCGCCGAATAATCCCACCATCTAATGGCGCTCCCGCCCCTGTCTGTACCCTCACAGTATTTATGTTCAGACATGATCGCTGATGATGATTCCTCACTGAATTAAATGTGCATACCGGGCAGGTAATTCAATGCAGCAGTTAATGAAAATAATGGGAAAGTGACATGCCACCGAAGAGCTCATTGTGTCACTGCTCTAAGCTGTAAGTATTATTTAAGGCAGGACTCTTCATGAAAACAAATGTGGGTGTGTATTCTGGCATATCCTATCACAAGGGTGAGTAATGAGATAGGTTACAATGTTGATGACAGGATTAGTTATATGTGAATTTGTCTGGAGGTGTGTTTTTTCTAGCGTTCCCTTATCAAATGGCATGGTGGTATTAATATTTAGATGTTAGCTTTACTTTTTTAATACAGTTACTGTTTTTTAAACATAGATTTGCTTATGCTAATAAATCATTATTTTGCTAATGTTTTAACTGCTTAAGCACTGAAAGTTTAGTAAATAAAAACCTTATTCCACTACATGGCTAATAGTATGTAGAAATGTGACCATTATGGGAAACCATTATTGGACCATTATGTTCCAAAACCATCGGCATAAATATGACGTTTCCCCCCTAAACTTGGGAAGGCCTCCCACAAGATTTTGTAAGTGCCCCATTGACCCAGTGCATTGCCAGAAAAGAAAAACAAGCCATGGAGTTCAGTGATTGGTCTGTGGATCACCATGGTCAAATAGGGGCATAAATCAGGGCAAAGATGTTATTCAGAACCTAAGGCTGTATTTATGTGCTCTGATGCTCGGTTTTTACAGCTTGCCGCTGCGCTAAAAGTTCAAACAAACTTTTTATATGACATAGTCAAAACCAAAGCACAGACAAGACAGGAAGAAGCGATTTTCACTATTTCACAAAACCCAGAACTCTCGTATTTCACTTCAAATAAGAACCATGGCATTGTGAGAAGAATACAAATATTGACTAGGAGGCTGTGAAATTTTGCATTTAGATAGCAATTCCATGTTCACTGATCCTGGAGTCACTGGGTTGTGGCTTTGTACCTTTTTAAGATTAAATGTGTCCCTTTAATAAGAGCAATAAAGTTTCTCTATACTGGAGGGGCTTGGGTTAAACATGCAAAATGCAAAAGTGACACCCCCTCCCCCTTGAATCGATTTTTGGCCTTGCTTTTCTTATTTTCCACTGAGTTAGCTAATGAAAGCTAATAGTTAAAGTCAGCTAATGTAAACTAATGTTATCCAAGACAACAATGTAATGTTATCCAAGACAACCAACCCCCTGACGTCACATAGTATACTAGGGCAAGATGGTGTTTTACTAGTTTGAAAAACAAAAATGGCAAAGGTTTGACCTCGAACTTCACTATAACCTTAAATCTTACTACAATTGGTCGTCTGGCCAAATTGGTTATACACAAAAGAAGAGCCTTGGGGGGAACAGTTTTTAATTTTTTTATTTTGAAAAGCTCTTAAAACTCATTTCACTTCAATATTATTGCTACTTAGGTGTAGACTGATTAGTAAAAATGGATATTATACAATTAAAAATCAAATTCATAACACATTAAAGTGTGCAAAAAGTCAGGGGTGGTGTGAATTCTTTCTACAGCACAGTCTGTTGTGTATTGTCATAAATACAGGCTCTTGGCTTCATATTAAGCACAAATGATGGCAATTTAATATAATATAATAGTAATACACACTCTGAGAGTCTGCAGAGAATGCTTTTTGCATTATTTGTTTATGAAGAGCATGTACTCAATTCATAATTGTCATTCCTCACTATCGTTGCTGGTAGATTGGTTGCAAATTGGTGAAGATGCTTCTCATTCCAGTAAAAAGAAACCAATTGAGTGAGTAAGTCTACTGAGGAAAGCACATTCAGTTTTTGGGTATAGAGAGCAGGGGATAAAGTAAGGTACAAGGTTGGAAGGGGGGTATTTTTCATTTGTTGGCCTGATGTAGAATGACTCTTGGGTATGAAGTCAGTTAAATTACAGGAGTAATATTTTTCTACCTATTTCCCAAAGTGCTGGCAGGCTATTGATAAAGAAAACCAGTTAAACAAGTCAGGAAAGGAAGGACCGATAGCTCAGTCTTTTTCAATTTCCTTTTTTTTATTTTAGCCTGAAAATAAAACAGAGCTTCCTTCTCTACCTGTGCATAACATGATGTATTTTATTTACAACCATGGTGACAACTGGGTCCTATATTCCCTTTGTGATTTCTAAGCGTAAGATTGGGAGTATGGCAATCATAAGAATCAGATATAATATAAGGACAGGTGTTCTGAATATGTAGGTTTTTTATTTTAGTTAAATGTAGTTGTTGCATCTGTATTCTCATTTAATTCTACTGTATTTTAGATAAACATACAATATATGGAAAAGAAGTTCACAAAAATGTAATCTATTAATTTCAGATGTTCAGAAGATGGTTGGTTGGTTGGTTTGTTGGATGGATGGATGAATAGATGGATCATTGATTGGTTGGTTGGTTGGTTTGTTATGGATGCATTGACCTTGACCTCTACAAACTGTAACTGCCTGTTTCAATATAATTAATTTGGGGGGAACTGTACAATTCCACTGTGGGATATAACAGCCCTTGCAGGGGAAATTATTTTGCCTTTTTAATAACTCATATTAAATATGCAGCCAAATTATATAACAGTGTCTATAGATGATTGTGTGTTCTAAATAAGTGAAATAATGCATTTGTTTATATTGGGTTTGATTTACATTAGCTTTTTCTGGATGTGGTAATGGCATGGCAATGACCTGAAGAATACAGCCAAAACAACACAGAGTGGCTTTGGGGATTGTCCATGTTTGTCCTTGAGTGGCCCAGCCAAAATCTAATGGAACAACTGTTAAGAGACTTTAAGATGACAGTTTACAGTCACTCATCATCCAATCTGTCAGACTTTGAAATAATCAAATTAACAAAGTTTGGAGACATATCTAAGAAGACTTGCAGCTCTAATGGCTTCTACAAAGTATTGAATAATTAATACTTTCATAAGTATTGAATAATTAATACGTTCATACTAAAGTTATTTCAGGTTAATTTTGTATTTTTTTCCATTAACATGTTTTGATCTCTTGATGGGTAAAAATGCCAACGATATTGATTTACATCCGCAACCCAATAAAATACAAAAATCAGGGGTCTAAATACTTTCTGACTCCAATGTATCCTACATATGCTCAATAATTTCTATTTGGGATTTAAGAAAAATAGTTTTTCAGTGTCTTCTCTTCTTTAGAGGGCACATCATTATTGACTGTTATAAACTGTTCTATTGAGTTTTGGGCAGCAGAATTAATACCCACTATTTTTAAATCAACTTGCCTGAAAGGACTAAAACTATTGAATCAATCCAGTAGTGAAATGGTATTTTAAATGCTACATTATTCAAGCATCAAGTTGCCTTTTTAATTTTGAATTGCGCTTGTATCAAAGGGCTGGGAGTCTGTCCCAAGACTAGTCAATTTCCCGATTCCAGACACAGTGTGTTTTGAAGTCATTTCCTTGCAGAGAAGCTGATTTGGGTCAGGCAATAATGATGTAAAATACTTCAAGTCTTGGCTTTGTGAATTGGCAAATTAACGTTATTACACCAGCTGAATCAAACTAGTGGCAATCATTTTGGCCAACACTTACCATGATGAGTCTTTTCATCATAATTCTGATTATTTACTGGGTTTCATTTCTGTGGCTGAATTCTCAATGGTAAGTTAAGGAACACTCAAGTTGTAGAATCTAACTAAAGTCGTAGCCTTGGACTGAACATTGGAGGGGACTAAATCTACCTGGAAGTGGGGGATTTGGGTTTCCTGACAACTTTTTGGATATTTTTTGTGTCAAAATAACAGGCATATTTTTAAAAATTACCTAAAGGAATGACATCAGCTCTTATAGTGCAGAAGCTACGTCTATCAAGAATACAACAACACCATAGCTGCCTTCTAATTTTTGGAACACATTGAAGTTTAGCCAGCTACGTTACATCTGGTCTGTTATTGGTTCTATTATCATTCACATGGGGTCGTTCTGAAGGGATTATATGGAAATCGCCTGCTCGGTCTTGTTTATGGTTGCGTTGATTACCTAAGCGTAAAAATAAAACAAACGTCAAGAATTTATTAGATCTTTGTACTAGCCGCATTACAACTACAGACAAGAGACAACTAGAAACAAAGCTTGTTCTCGTTTACCTGTTTTGCTTAACTAACTAAGACGCAATTAGTTCATTAACCTGATAAGGGTCTTCATGTTGAAGTGGTTCCATACTGATGTGGTTGGCTGAAATAATGGGATATTGATAGAAAAAAAACATGCCCACAGGTGACGGAGACACTTCAGAACCATTAGCCTGGCAGTATCGAAGTGGCACGCATCTGCTCCTCTTTCATATGCCCTAGACAGCCCCTCAGCCTTTGTTTCTGAACATGATCTGTTTAATGGCAAAATGCCTGAAGCCACCTGCAAACACCTCAGAACATAAGGACAATAAAACGCTTTGAATGCAGGAAATGCATCTATTAACATCTATTAAAAATTCCGTTCATTTTTCCCTGCTAATCAGAAGAAATAGGTTATAGAAGCATTGTTTCAGACCGTAGGTAATACTGTATCTGTTAGCGAATGGCTTTTTCTCTATGGGGTGACCACTCAAATATAGAGACGATAGAATGGAATGTGAGGACAGGTGGAACCAGCTTTGAGTATTGATCCATCTGCAGGTTAGCACTCAAGTGTAAGTAAGCTGTTAAATGACCTTCAGCTCTTGTCTTTTATATTTTGTGCGTGTCTTATGCTTCTGAAATCGAGGCAGCCTATGTCTGACTTTGCGTAGACTTTTGGTCTGTCTGAAAACCTAGTGAGCTGCCTTGCTGCCTACTGCCTACCTAGGCAGCTGCCTAAGTGGAGCGGATTCTAATAAGACTTCAAATTCATAGGGCAGGTTATTTAGATGCACTACTTAGACAGTGACTAGCAGTTTTTGCTTACTAAGCTTACACAGTCAGATTATTGCTCGGAATAAATTTTTTGACTTTGCTCTTCTAGATTGGCTTTCCTCAAGATTCTGCAGTGCGGCTGATGAAAATTTAACCCAGGCCTGGCTTGCAATCAAAGTTCCAATTCATTCCAAATTTGTTTTACCATACTTGTCAAATCTTGTTTTTATGGACATTGCTTTGTGCACAGACTTTTAAACTGTTGGCACTGGGTTAAAGAATAAAATGTACTTTCTATAATCAATGTATATTAAAATTAAGATTGCTCATGAATAAGCAAGCAAGGATGCTACAAGGACAAGTGTGAACTCTTTGTAATTACTGCATTATTTGCTGTTTTACCCTGTAAGTCCTGTTGGTATTGTGTGTTGTCTAAACCATTTTGGTTAAAATGTAAAAATCAGCATTGCTATTGGATAACAAAAATATTACTGGTGTTTTATTGGTTTAGACAACACTTTAGGTAGCTGTTATTACGGAACTGTATGTATAGGTAAGAAATTGATGCTGTTGCATTGGGAATTTCATGTTGGTTATCGTTGTTGCGGCGGGAGCACTCCCACATTACGTATTTATTATTCCGAGGGTCTCTCAGCCTGCACTAAGCCCTCTGCCGCCTCACTCATCCCCCTGACACTCCTCATTAAACTGCCGCATTCCCCGCCACAAAATTATCCACCTGCTGCACGTACGCTCCCAGACACAATCAAAGAAGATCCAACTTAAAAAAAAAGTGACCTTGATGCACTGACAAAAAAGCTTAAAGTTCTCACAAGTACAAACGTCTGATTTTGACGAAGATACAACAGCTGAAGGCAATATGCTGAAACTCACTTCTTACTTCTACTTTCTATGTTTATTGCACATTTAACACACTGAATTATTATTAATTATGATTTATCAAATTTAAGTACACTGTTAAGCTCTGCAATTATATGCAGAATATGATGCCTATTATTTCCATTAAAAACCACAATGCATGTTTCCATTGTGCATCAGTCCATTTAAGGTAAGCTTAAGATCAGAGAAGTGAACAATGTTTGTGTTTATATTCTATTTTATCTCATTTTACCTAATCTAGTTACATCCAGTTCTTCACCACGCAGACCCCCAAACGAGTTGCACTGTCACAGACCACTTCTTTTCTTCTGCAAGAGTTTCAGAGGGAGAAGTATCGTATACAGAGACTCACACACTGCTACCTGTGAATCACCCATCTAACGTGCAGGAGTCTTGACTAGCTGGCTAATAGCACAGCTAAGATTCAAACCCAGGAGCTCAAGATCTCAGCGGTAACATGATAGAGCATTCGACCACTGCACCACCCAAACAGTTGTTTTGAATTTGAAGTAAAAAGTGGACGGCACGGTGGCTCGGCGGGTAGCACTGTTGCTTCACAGAAAGAAGGTCTGGGTTCGATCCCTCCGGGAGCTCCGGTTTCCACCCACAGTCCAAAGACATGCAAGTGAGGCAAAGTGAGTTAATGCAAATACTATATGGCTGAAAGTATGTGGACACCCCTTCTAATTATCCTATTTAGGTTTTTCAGCCACATCCATTGCTAAGTTTATCAAACTAACTATATAAAACACATTATATGTTTTAAACTTAAAATTCATTTGTTCTTTTGATTGGTTAATTGTGATGGAAACCTGCACAAACTCCTCACTTCAACCCTTCCAAACACCGCTGGGGTGATCTGAAACGTTGATTGTAAGCCAGGCCTTTATGTCCAATAGCATTGACCAATATAAGCACAATATGGGCACTTTTGACTAAATGGGAACAAATTTCCATAGACACACTTCAGAATTTTTTACAACAACCAATTGCCCCCCACCCAAAAAAAAAATAGAAGGTTGTTATAACTGTGAGATTGCATGTATTATTTGTGTTAATAAGTAACTGCCTGTAACAGCTTGACAATTATTATGACAGTTATTATAAAACTAAGAAACTGTCTAGAATTAAATGTACCTTAAATATTAAATAATAAATATGAAATTGAACCATATTTGCCTTTAAGCAAATGGAAACAAGTCACAATAACTGGGAAAAAAGCTTTTTATAGAAAAATGTACATTATTCTAATGTGTTTCTAAGGAAACTGTCTCCAAATGAATTAACCCTCATATATCCAATAAAAATTGTATACCCGCCAACAGAAATCCCAATAAATTACACAAATTCAGTCTATAAATAGCTACAGGGATGACACACTTCCATAGACGTCATTTATTATTCAGTACCAGACCAGCAATAAACTATGGATGAATATGTAGGAATTTCCCCCAACAGGCCAGCTGTGCCAGTGGGGCTGGACATAAGAAAGGAAAAGGTTACTGGTAGTCACATGACAGTATCATACCAATACTGGAGCAGTATATACTGGAAACGCAACACAGACTGTTAGGTTGGCTAAATGTACAAATTGAAAGACGGCAACACACATTTCGACACCGATCACTCAATGTACATGGATTACCAAGGTATTACATGGTAAATCTCATTTCACTAACAGTACTAAACATGTCCACTGGTTTTTGAATGTCTGTGCACACAGTGTTACGTCTACACAATATTAATCACTGTAGACCTTTACCTCTAGAAGTCGGATTTCTGAGTCTAAGCCCAGATCGTCTCTCCGGCTCTGAGTTGTGTTGAATATATTATCTTAGTGAATTTACTTTTCATTCAGGAGCTAGTCCTCGACACTCAAGGAGTTTTTTTTCTCATTTTTTACCCTGGACAGCAAGAAGAGGAGGTCTTAAAGAGATTTTCTAAAGATTAGCGAAGGACATTAGTGTGCAGTGCAGGATGAAATGAATAGGAATCACTTTCATACGCTCTCTCTTACCCTAGCTTTTCACTTACTTATCTCTTTTTTCCTCATTCTCTCTCATCTCTGGGCTCAAGGCAGTTTTGCCCTTGCTAGACAGTATAGAGGTATGAAGTCCTACAGTTATCTGACTCGAATACTCCTCCTTAGTTTATTATAGGGAGGCAATGATTTTCAATATGATATCGAAGTCTGACGTCTTATTTAGCCAGATGTGACCTATGGCATGAGAATGCTAGTCTTATGACACTAGCCTCATACCTGTTTTAGCTCTCAATTAAGACAACTAAATGTTGCATAAACTCTTAGGGTTGTGACTGAAACAGGAAATGCAGTCCTGAAGTTTCCCACCTGAGCTTAATCGTAGGAGTCCCAGTATTTTTGGTCATATAAATTATATGCCTTATATTAAAACTTTAGTCTTCCACTCTATTTAAATGGTTCCCATTATTAATTACACTCTCAGTGTGTATTCGCTCTCAGCATAATTCCGCCCTCCTCAGGGAAACAAAGCAGGGTTTATGTTTAGTAAAATTTTAATTAAAGTGTGTTTGTTCGCACCTGTTGAGCATCCGGAAGGGACATTTCAGTAAATAAACTTCATTACCCACACAGGCATGAGCTAAACTCTAATCATCTTATTCATGCTTATCCAAGTGTCACAGCCTCTCCCGTTTGCTGGTGGAACGCCAAACCCGAAAGGTAATTTATTTTCTCCACTGGAAACCTACTCGATAACATGACAAGACTCCTACAGCTTCCTTCTTTTCTCTCTGGGGTATATCGGCCAATCTATTTTTTTTTTTTTACAAAGAGGAATATGAGAAAGTTTCTTTCTGTTTTCTATTGCTTTGTTTTATTATTAGTATTTTTTTAGTTTGGGTTCACAGTGTCAGGCATTCAGCCATGGCTGGGGTCAGTCCAGCGGTTTGAACACTGTCGCCGAAGCGATTTCTATGGAAATGGGTTTGGAGCAGGACTTATTTTCCCTCCGATGTGGAGATGTGTCTGCGATGTGTCTGCTTTAAGGTGGGAGAAAATGGATTCCAGAGGACAGGGGAGAACAAAGAGGGAAGGGATGATTGCTGAGCGGCAATGCTGGTAGATACGGCGGGATTGTGTTCTCGCCGATAACCCCCATGCATCTCCGGTATAATGGGCAATCCATTTAAATAGCCTTATCTAGACTCCCTTGTAGATGCTTACCGGTTCGACTCCACAGTGCGTGAATGAGAAAGGTGGGAGGAGAGTTGAGAAAGATGAGAAGGGTCGTGGAGCATTACCATATAAATGACCATATCGGATACAAATAAATGAGAGATCAACTCTGGTATGAGTGTGTGTCTGGGCATGAATTTGGAAAATGGGATACATCTCTTGACAGGATCTAGTAAAACTGCACCAAAGGTGTGGCAGCTGTAAGTGATATTAATGAGCATCGACGTTCATTATTTAAAGCTAACATAAGGATGATGATTTGGCCCTCAAATATTTTGATGGTACTTAATATTAAAGGACTGTTTTTAGTGCATCTTTTAATTTTAGGATTCACTGAGCTAAGGAACACATCTACAGACCTTTGATCAAAATATATACATATTTAACTGACTGTAGTCCAGTGAATAAAGGCTGTTATAGCTGCAAATGGGAATGTTGGAATTGGATGTTCAACAAGCATATGATCAGGTGTCCACATACTTTTGGCCATGTAAATACAGCAATTGATATGCAGCTGGAGTGCTGAGTGTGCTTCTTTTTAA
Organism: Trichomycterus rosablanca; assembly: GCF_030014385.1. Lineage (NCBI taxonomy): Eukaryota > Metazoa > Chordata > Actinopteri > Siluriformes > Trichomycteridae > Trichomycterus > Trichomycterus rosablanca. The sequence continues at coordinate 23,097,012 of NC_086005.1, read as the reverse complement.
TAAATGCATAAACTCTTATTTATTGGGTGGCATGGTGGCGCAGTGGGTAGTGCTGTCTTCTCACAGCAAGAAGGTCCAGGCTTTGATTCCTAATTGGAGCAGTCCCGGTTCTTTCTGTGTGAACTTTCCATGTTCTCCCTGTATCTGCATGAGCTTCCTCCTACAATTCCAAAGTGTGTCTACGAAACTCACCCACCGCAACCTTTACCAGGATAAAGCGGTGGTAAAACAGACAAGTGAATGAATGAATAAATCATATACAGTGTACTCATGATTTTGTAAGTAATGTTAGCACACAGCAAACAAATCAGCCAATCAGAGCTTGTTTAGTCTCAGGTAGAAGGTTCTGGAATATGCAGACATCGAATTTGATTTGCATGTTGGATTTGATTGGTTCATAATTGTGTCACATTAGGTCCTGGTAGGTTGTCACAGCTATCTGAAGCCATGCTGAATGCAGTTGCTGGAGGAGGTGTGGGGGAGGATCCATAGAGCAAACATGGCAATCGAGGTGGTCCCACAGATGCCCAATTGAGTTAAGTCTGGGGAATTAGGGGGCCAGGGTAGTACTTGGAAGTCTTGGTCATGCTCTTCCAACCAATGCCGGATGTTTCTAGCTGTGTGACATGTCACACTGTCTTGCTGGAAGATCCCATCTGCCCCAAGGAAGACAATGGTACTTTTACCCATGACAGCAACGAGGGATATATGTGCAGACAGCCTATCACACATCTTATATATGCACCAAGCCAGTTTACAAAACATGTCTGTATGTTAATAATCCTCAAACACAGTTTATTACTGGCTGCTGTTGATGCTCTGTTTGTAGTTCATTTCCAAGGAAGTTCAAGAGCAGTGTGGCTTCCAGATTATGTAAAGCATCATAAGAGGTCTGTGTACCAACGAGCTGTGTACCTGCCCACACTATATGTACAAAAGTATATGGATACCAATCTAAAAACTTGTTTGACGTTGCGTTCCCAAACCATTGGCATGCGCCTTCATTTTTCTGGGAAGACTCCTACATTTTTGGGGTATTTAGACCACTTTATTGATCCCGGAGGGAAAATTGTGAAAGTTTGTGGGGAAACAAGCATTTATGAGGTCAGGTACTGAATTCCAATAATAAGGCCTAGCTTGCAATCAACATTCCATTTTATCCCTAAGGTATTCTCTAGGGTTGAGGTCAAGGCTCTGTGCTAGCCATGGAATTTGCTCCACAGCAAACTTGTCAAACTATTTCTCTATGGATCTTACTCTGCCAAACTGTGACCATGAATTCATGACCTGTTAGCAATAGATACAATTAGGAGGGTTAAATTTATATGTAGGCCATGTATGTATTTCATTATATGACCAAAGAGTGTAGATCCCAGGTTGGTGCACCTAAAAAAACCTGGCAACTGAGTGTATGTTATTCTTGATATAAGTTTATTGATTCAGTAGTATAATTATATTTGAATTTTCAGCTTTGGGAAATTATTTGTCTAGCTGAAAAGACAGATAGGCAATACAAATAGAAAGGGGTAGAAGGAATTACAAACAGAGTAAAGTGCTAGCTAAATTAGCTGTCTCAACACCCCAGACACCACTTGTCTGTCTTTTTAAAGGTACTGGATCTTCCTGCTGAGGGTAATTCCTTGAAAGTCTTCAGAAAGTGAGAAGGAGAGTTTATTTATGCACTGAGGGTTTTAATGAATTCCTCCCTAAGACCTTCGGGCTTATTGAAATAAACGCAAAATCGGTTTCAACTGGAGAGGCTCCAGGCTGTAAGAGAATAGAGTGAAACCCAGAGATATGATGAGAAGCAAGTGCAGAGTTAATAAATAAGTAATCAAAGTGTTTTGTAACAGCAGAGTCGTTTAACCTAGCCGAGTCACGCTCTCTCTCAGCTCTCTCGAGGATAAACACTTGAGCTTTGCTGATGGCTGTTTAAAACACTCGTCACTACACACTTCCTATGTACGCGGTTTTTATGTGTGGGTATGGAAACAGCTGTGTACAAAGACTGGCCACAGTTTTAATGACAGTTTTAATGTTTTAATCTTGGACTTAGTGAGTTCAAGAGTTTCAGCCACACCTGTTTCCTACAGGTCTATAAAATCAATCATATGACAACGCTACAAAGTCAATAAAAACATGATTTGACCATTTTGATGTGGAGAAAATTCGAAACTAATTTGGGATCATTTGAAACGTCAATAGCAACCCTAGCCTTCTGGTCTTAAATCAGTGCCTGACCTCACAGATGCTCTGTTTTTTTCTGAATGGGCACAAAATCACAGACAAACTCCTGTGGAAAGCCTTTCATGAAGAGTGGAGGTTGTGAAAGCCATGAAGAGGCATGAAGAGGGTGCACAGCAATGAAAAGATCTTGCCGCAGATGTTTAATTGAGTTAGCATTGGGATGATGACTGGGCTACTTGGAGTTGATTTTTTTATTTTTTTTCATTTTTAACCACTGCATAGCTGCTTCTGCAGTATGCTTAACCCCCCAATACCCTCCCGCGTCTACAGAGTTAATGTGTTAGCCAGCTGATTTTTGCTTACACTGTAATTTAAGTCAAAATAAATTTTATGATTCAATCTCTTCTAATGATGATATTCTCTTACTTTTTTGTCACTGAACAATATTTAGAGACCCCACAAAGAAATGGGCATTTTATCCTTGTAAACGTTTGATTGAATGTACTCGTGTCGACTATCAACCAGTTGAATGAGCAGGCAAGGTAATGTGTTCCATTAGATTATAAAATATTTAACCTTTCTTCACTATGGTTTATTTGTATTTACTTCAGTTGCCATATTTCGACCTTTTTGGTTTTGCCAGGTCAAAACATCAAAGCAAATTGCATAATTGGCATCATTTTGACCCTTGACCCTATAACACAAAGGGTGATGCATCACTAAAATCTAATTAAGTCTGCCTGCAAGCACCTCTGCTGATCATTATTTTAATGAACATATGAGCAGTAATACTTCATTATTTCACAGCAATGTGTTTGTTTATACCTGAAGCTGCCAGTGACATGTCGTCTTGAGATGCCTTTTCTCATTTTTTAATCCTAATGAATGACTCCTGCAATACATTGTTCCCAAAGAAAGCCCCAAAATAATAGAGTTATATCTTTGTAAATATATAAGCATATCATTTCCTGTCCTTCAAATAGTTACACAGTTCACGAGGGCCGCAATTAGTCTTGATCTAAAGCATTTTCTGTTAAGTGTTAGCCCGGTTGTTTGGCCTGAAAACATGATTGATTGGAATATTCCCCCTTCTGGTTTGGAGTAGCGAGGAGTCATTAGGAAGAGTTCCTCTCAGAGTGCACAGCATGTCCGATTATGGTTCAACATAGCTGTCTTTTTAATGAGCGAGAAAGAAAAACATAGTGGAGTTATCGACTTCCAATCTGAATATGTGCCAAGATGTGAGCTTCACTAAAAAATAATCACAGACTCCTCACACCCTGGATACAAACTTTTTAACCTCCTACACTCTGGCAGGGGCTACAGAGCCCTACACACAAAATCCAACAGACACACAAATGCCATTTAACTTATTAACTATAACTGACCTGGTGTTTACATGCCACACTGCACTTTACATATACTGTATTATACTGTCATTCCATTTTTAATTGTTACTATTTATCTTATGCTATTTTCAGGCTCACAGCAAGAAGGTCCTGGGTTCGATCCCCAGGTGGAGCTGCCCGGGTCCTTTTTGTGTGGAGTTTGCATGTTCTCCCAGTGTCTGTGTGGGTTTCCTCCGGGAGCTCCGGTTTCCTCCCACAGTCCAAGGAGGTACGAAATTGTGTATGACTGTGTTTGACAATGAACTGATGAATCTTGTGTAATGAGTAACTACTATTTCTGTCATGAATGTAACCAAAGTGTAAAACATGATGTTAAATTCAAATAAATAAATAAATAAATATGATATTTGTATATTTTTTGTATATATGCAAAATTTTGCCTAGGACTGTGTTTACAACGAAAGTGTCATCATTAACTGTGGGCATTTGGATGCCATGGTTTAACTGAAGCAAATGCCATGGCAGTCCAGCGTACTTAATTGGGTAGTATCTACAGAGCAAAAGTCAGATTCCCCCCACCTAGTTAAAAAAAAAAAAATCCTGAAGGAAAATGGCTTGTCTATAAATTTCACCAAAAACAGAGCGTACCGCTTCTCGGTGGTGAAGATAATGCATTCACTGCTTTGCTCAATGCTTATTAACTTATTGGTAATCACCACATTGCTTTGCTCTTGAATTTGCATGAAGTTAACATTTGCTCAACTTTTTCTTGTTGCTAACATTAGCTCCGCCCCCCGAATGAGAGCCGGTCACTTTGTCACGTCGCATGGCTGCCTATCTGAAAGCATCAGATTTACCCAAGGATCCTATTCTGAATAGACCAATCTATCTTAGCTACACCGTGTTGTTTATACACAGAGCAATTCAGCCCAGTTTACTCGTAGTTAGTAGCGTAATTGATGTTATTAAATCCAGCTCTCTGTACTAATTACAAAACGCCAGGCTCATACATCATTTTAATGGATATCCACCTTGTGCCATGTGTGCTGGTGGTATTTAATGAGAATGGTCTCACCTGATGCTGTGGAGAAGTGATAGTGCCTGCATAATATCTTTGGACAAGGTTATTTTATAACAGTGTTACAAAGATTGCTTCTCTGAGGTCATTGTTTTAGCCTGATGTAGACACACACCTAAGTGCTCTAGAACACCAGACTGGTAAAAGTTCAGCTTTTATAAAAGTAGTCACACTTCTTACTGATGAGCTAATCTTGTCCTTGATTAAAACACTGTGCTGGTTATTTACTCTTTCAGTGGTTGAGGATGTAGGAAGGATGTACAGTTATCCCCCCCCCCCCCCCGGTTTCTGAATGTTGGTTTACTTTTGGGAAAATATTGGTTGGTACACAATTGTAATTTAGGCTATGTTAATTAAAGCTGAGAGTGGCACAGTGGCTTGGCAAGTAGGTCCTTGGTTGATTCCCAGGTGGAGTGGTCTGGGTCTGTGTAAAGTTAGTATGTTCTCCCCATTTATGTGTGGGTTTCCACCGGTGGGTCAGGTTTCTTTCCTTCAGAATGCTAATGAACTTACATACTAAATAAATGTATAAGCACCTTCCAAGGATTCCCCAATCACATTAATTAAACAGAATTAAACATTGTAAAATTTTTATGGGTACAGCAGATATCAAAATTTCAATCCCACACAGAACTAGAGGACTTTCCTCTTGATGACCCTAACATGTCCACCCCCTGGAGTTTGACTACAGCGATTTTCAAAACAATGCTTTTTTTAGTAACCTTTTCTAAAATTGTGTGTTTGACCCTCCATTTAGTCACTTCCCCTTTTATTATATTCATCTTTCACAGTAATAGTTTACTATTGCACTTAACAGTGAACCTTGACTCTTAGATCTCTGCTCTTTGACCCTCTTTTATCTCATCTGAAAAAAAAAACCCAGCCTAGTTTACTGTGTCATCTCCTAAAGTACTGGAAAAGTTAGGAAACAGAAATTAAGACAATAGTTCAGCCTTAGAAATGCAACAAGCGCAAAAAAACAACTAACAAAATAACAAATAATCGCATCATAACACAAGCTGACAATCAGTTTTTCCAAATAAACCTCCACATTACACAAACAGTATCTGATTCGAATAAAATCAGCTGGCACAGCGGGTGGAATCTGTCATAAAGGTGACGATAGCAATTTCGAGGGAAGCATTTCGAGGGAAGATACGATTGCTTAATTTTACTGTCATTTAAAATGAGTCTTTTACTGAATTACATTACATTTAAAAAATAAATTATAGCTGGACCACCAAACCACAACATTCTTTCTAGCAACAGCGGAGGAGGCAACATTCTAATAAGGAAGACTGATAGGGTTTCTTTAATTTAACCCTTCACATTCCAACACTCCAGAACCCTCCTGCAGATAGTCCAGGCCCACCAGTGCTAAACAATCACTGTTGGGCTCCTAAACATTAATAGAGGGCCCTAACCTTTAATTGCTTAATGACTTTGGATGAAAGCACTTGCGAAATGCCTAAATTAAATGTTAATGCAAGTTGTTTGATTGCTAATTTAGAAAAAATAGCAAAGAATTACCAAGACGCAGTGTTACATTTGGTCAACAAATTATTCTGGTAACAGATTTAAGGTCATCAGGTTTAAGGGTGCATTTAAATTAAGCTTCATTTAAAATGAGCTGGTCAGTGGGAGGAAAAAAAACTCAGAAATATGGAGACAATCTGATAAAACTGCTGCAATTCCTCCCTTTAGCTCTCCACCTACATTAAATTGGCTCATTAGCCTGTTTAAATGTTTGAACGTTCCTGAGATGACAGAGCGAGAAAGAGACAACTTTCATTACACACAGAAAAGGGACAGCAGGCTCTCTAGCGGCACCGCCTTCATTAACCTATATTTGCTTAACGAGCCGCTGCTGTATCCAGCCTGGCAATTAGCAAGCCTGGTCCGACGAGGCAGATCCGCTTCCACAGTGGTCGAACCTGCCTCGGTTAATATGCGTGAGAGCGAACATCCTTCTGGCACTCGCTCTCTCACCGGGGGCAGCAGTGCCCTCCCTGCCCCCCTCTCCCCCTCCCCTTTGAGCTGGAACTTTGCAGTCCTGACAGGTGGGCTCTGCAGCGCTCCAGCATCGCTTCAGGCTCGCTACAGGCGCTCTTCCCAAACTAATTGTATGAGTGAGCGGATTTCGCAGTGGCTCTTCACGGATTAATCCAGGCACTGCGGGTGGATTTGGTGCTTTGAGCAGAAATGTCTTTCGTGAAGCATTTATGTGTAATTTGTTACAGTAAGATTCATACGAGCGTTCTATAGCTGAGCGCTACTGTTACTAACAGTTTCCTGCCTTGTAATGAAAGTGTAAAATTGGTGTGTTTGCTGCAATTTAAGAAGTTTTTTTTACCCTATTTTAGATGCGGAAGTAGTTGCTGGTCTTTTGGTTTTGAGTTCTGTGGCTTGTACAAACTGCTAAATATGCTGGTTAGTTTGCTAATGATGTCATAGGAAAGTCTTTACCACACTCTCAGACTATTAGCGAGTAGGAATATGACACGAAGCAATGGTCTGAAATAATGTACATGGACATTTTTAACCTTCTAAGAGTAGACAGGTCTAAGATGTGAAACGAAATACACAAGGCATATAAATATCTCCACAATGTGAAGGTTTGACATGTATTCTTTCTAAAGGCAGACGTGGATCCTAGTCTAGGTCAGTCTAGGTTGGTTAATTCAACATTTGGAGCCTGTAAACTGTTAAAAACTGCCCTCTCTATTGATGCTTATAAAAAGGCTTGACGGGTTGGTTGTAAGGAAGAATCCAGTTCAATCTCAGGAACGTTCAGTTGGTTAGACAGATATTGTGATGTTCTCTCATGCTTGTCCTAAGGTCAATAACAAATCTCTTGTACTGGCTGCTGACCCAAGCACTAAATCCACAGATCCTGGTCAGATATCAGAACTTACCCTGAATGGCATTGATGAACATTATACTGCAGTTCCTTTGTTGCACTGCACTGCACCCTTACCCTGAATCTTGTGGATGGTGGGTCAGCACGAGCCTCCCACATTGCCTTTTTGGGCAGCCTTGCCACTTCAACAGTGAGTCCAGCTGTCTGGTTGAGGTGCCGGGCACAAATGGTAAAGCAATACAAACCACATGACATTTTCCTCCATATGTGGTAAAGCTTTCTGTTAGAATCTGCCAGTAGCAGGTGTTAAAAATAAATAAATAAAGATTTTTAAATGCAGTACTAACACTGGTGGTCACATCAGTTTGATTTTACACATTTAAACATTGTTATGTTAGCAGTACCAGTAAGTCATGACAGCTTTCATTATTTTACCACCATTTCATCCTATTCAGGGTCACAGTGGGTCCATTTCACTGGTTGAAAGGTAGGAAACACCCTGGACAGGTTGCCCTGGAAGAGGCTGTCATGACTTAACTTCTTATAAGCTGTTATAACAGTTACAGAATTTTTAGACATGATGGGTTTTTTCATATGTATCTCACTACTGGAACCTTTGATTTTGCTTAAGATTCAGCAAACCCCAGGAGGGCCTAATGGTTAAGGAAAATGCATGGAGTGTACGTGGTTCATATGCCTGATGAAAAGCATGGTGTCTGCAGGTGGTAAGCCTACTGTGTGTCAGACAGAAATAAACTGAATGGGCTGCCAGGAGGTCTGGGGATGAAGAGTCAAGACTGAAGGGCACCTACAGCAACATGCAGTCTCTGTGGAAACAGACAGATGGATCTCTCATAGAAAATATATGCTACCAGATCTAAGGGCATGAACAGAGTATGAAATATGTAACGACAAACAGCTAACACAGACAAATGCTTGAAATTGGAGGGGTCGACCCTCCAAATTAATACTTGGACCACCCCAATTCCCCCATACTTCAAGCATTTGCTCGTGTAGGTGGCCTAATAAATAATACTACTTTAATAATTTAAAGTTTTTATTTATTTATTTTTTATTAAGTGACAGTTTCTGACATCTGTGAGCTCACATATACAGATAAGAAAGTTGGTCCATACCTCCAAGTGCATTCTTTCAAAAAGAGCTGTGGCTGACTTCACATCTGTAGATTGACCTGCCTGCCCTAGAGAAGCTCCAGGTAATGTGATCTGCCAATGAATAAAATTCATAAGGAATTTGCCTCTAGAATTTCTAGAGTTTAGTTTAAATTAAATAGTGCTGTAGCTGTTTGTCGGAAATCCAAAAACATGATATGCTCTGCTTATTAAAGAAAGTGACACTCCTGTCTCCCCTCCAAAAAGCAAACAATGACACCTTAAGCATGTATTAGGTTAGTAATACAGAGTAGGGTAATTAGTGCTCTCCTCAAGGCATATTTGGCTTCTTGGTAGTGACTCTCTTTTACTCTTAATTAAGTTGCTTTTAGTAATTAAACATGCATCCAGTTTCACAGGTATTGCCAAAGAGTCATTCTATGCCCTCCATGAACCATCCACTACCCTTGTTATTACCCAACAGACTTAGTATGTAAACTAGAAGAGACAACAGAAAAAAATATAAATAAATAAATAAATAAATAAAAATACATGGTTTGCATTGCACACTTACTGGCTGCCCCCATAATTATGTAATATCAGGTTGCCTCACAGCAAGAAGGACCTGGGTTCGAATCCCTGGTGGAGTGGTATGGGTCCTATCTGCGTGGGTTTCCTCCGTGACTGCCGACTTGTCTGAAGTGTTTCTTACATTTCACCCAGTGAATTGTACCCATTGACCCTGAATTGGTTAGAGTGGTGGAAAAACAGACAATGAATGAATGAATGTGTATGAACGTCTGTATGTTTAAATGAATGAATGTGTATGTGTATGTTCGCCCGGTGAATTGTACCCACCGCGACCCTGAAAAAGATAAAACAGACAATAAATGAATGAACGAATATTGTGGTGTGATGATTCGAAAGTAATAAATTAAGAGTTTAGCATCGATGTAAAAACATAAATGCGAGCAGATCAATGAAATCGATGGGTTGGTGCTTTTCCCCCCACCCACACCCCCCGCATTTGCCCGGGATGAGGTGTGATGATGTGGCTGGATGGTGCAACGTGGGGAGCTTGTGGCTGCAGCAGTAATAGCAGTATTGTACCATAGGAGAAGCGCTCAGCTACCCCACTGCTACTGAGATTTTTTTTACTTTATACCCTACTACCACTCGGTATTAAATCCACTGCAAAGGACATTGATGTGTTTTGGATTTCTTAGGGATTTTTTTTTTACCATAGTGCTGAATTCAGCGCTGTTTTGGTACACTGTAATTAAGCGGAATTTGCGGCGTGCGGTGAGTCGCTCCTGTTAAAGCGCACCGGGTCTGAACAGAGCTACTCTGAGACAGGAGCGCAATGGATGAGCAGGACTTTTCTTTCTGAAATAATCACCCAAAAAGAGGAATTAAGCAGCAGGACACTGAAATACACCAAGGTAAGTTTATTACATAATTTTTTACTCAAAGTTCTCAGGTCGGAATTTGCGCGTCTTTTTGCGCATCTTAGAAATGTGCCGAAAAGTTTTGAAAATCCCCCCCCAAGAGCGCGTCGTAATACATAGCCCCAATAAATGCACATCTTACAACATGCACATGCATCCATTCATCAGTTTACACAGCCGGTTTTTCCCGGTCAGGGTCGCAGTGTGTGTGGCGCTACCTAAACCACTAAGTGTGAGGCAGAAATGCGCTCTGAGTAGAGCGTTCAATCACTTTCATTCATTGTCTGTTTTAACCAAAACTTTATCCCATTCAGGGTCGCGGTGCGTGGGCGTAAGGCAGGAAACACTTCAAACAGGTTGCCAGTCCATTACAGAGTAAGCAAACAAGATGAATAAGGGAACTTTAATTTCTACACTTAACCTGACCGCATCTTTGGACTTTAGGAGGAAACCGGAGCACCTGGAGGAAACCCACACATACACGTGGAGAAAGGACCCAGACCTCTCCACCTTGCAATCGAACCAAGAACCTTAAAGAAATTTTAAAGCAGCCAGTTTACTTTTGCACACTTTTGTGACGAGAGTGGGAAACAGAGAGAACATATCAAACTCCACACAGGCAATGGTCAAAAACAAGGATCAAACCCTGGTTTCCAGGACCCAAGTTTGCCATTTCTAAAAATTATGATGTCTGACAATTCTTTATAGCCATGCTATAGTAAAACCGTAATTGCTTCCCTGGAGAACCTTTTTACTTCAGTTGGTGCTACAAAAACGAATAAATTCACACCATAAAGTCGTTCCTCATCAACATTATACAGTGGGAAACTATTAATTGATTCGTTTTGGTTCCACTGAAACTTGTTACAGGTCCATCAATTAAAAGGTTCATTAGGAACTAAATATAGTTCCTCTGTGGCATTGCTGTAAAGAACCTGTTTTTACTGCTGTTGTTTTTAAGAGTGTGCTGTCCAATTTTACTAGACAAGAATTGTAACTATGGAGCTCGGGTGTCGCTACTGTACTAGTCCGGCACCATTGAGATCTGGGTTTAAAACTAAGCGATGATTTTGGCTGTGCCGGCGTCTACACAGACATGATTGCTGAAACCCTGCAATGGATCGGTGCCTGTCCAGGGTATTCCTGCCTTACGTCTAGTGCTTCTTAGTGAAACCAGATCAGAAAATGAAATTCAAAAGTAAATGTTAAAGAAACTTTGAGTTTAGGTTGAGGTGAAGTAGGTGCAGCAGGTGTTGGTGCCATACAGCCTCAGTAGCCTGAATTTGATCTCTATGTTTGGTATCTGAGATTTTCTACCACCTCTTAAGATAATACCAGTAGGTATAAATAATGACTGAACAAATGTGAAGCATAGGGTGGCACAGTGGCTTGGTGGGTAGCACTCGCTCCACAGAAAGAAGGTCCTGCGTTCAATTCCCAAGTGTAGCGGTCTGGGTCCTTTCTGTGTGGAGTTATCATGTTCTTGTTTTCTTGCTATTCGCCCATTGAATCATACCCAGACCTACCCATAACAGACTCACTGCACTTTGGATCACGACCCAACAGTTGGGAAACACTACCCTAAGTATCTCTCTCTGAGGTTATAAATCTATTAACACAGTCAGCACTTTTTTTTAAAATTCATTATTTGCCCACATTGATTTGCTATTGATTTTAGCTGAAGTGTGTCTGAGTGATGCTTGCCTGAATTCTTGAATCCTCTGTGAAAAAGAGCTTAGAGTTGATCTGTCTCAAGGGAGCTTCTTCTACCGATTCTCTGATTGCTGCAGCTTGAACAGGTCAGACATTATCATTGCCTGATCATGGTCCAAATATATAGTACTAGACCTTTTTGTTCTTATTTGTTAGACTTACAGTGCATTTAGGACCATTCGTATTGGGCTGATGGTAGTTACTTGCCGTACAAGTGTTGAATGCAGCAGATATGATCAGACATAAAGACCTGAGTGAATTTGATAAGAGCCAAATCATTATGGCTAAATGACTTAATGGACTTACAGGTATGGTGAGTTCCCACCAGCAGTGTGCAGAAGAGGGACAAGTCACAAACTGCCAAGAGGTTGCTGGGTGGCCAAAACTCATTAGCCTCCTTTCCAATGGCATGGTACCAATGCTGGTGCCAAGATCCCAAACGGTTCCACAGTTTTACACTGTAATTCACAGGTTCTCAGCCAGAAAAGTTACCTTGCTGGACTGGAACCAGCAAACCTGTAACTCAAGCGTCCAATGAATGCGGTTCCTAGCATCACCATAGTAACATTGTTGCCTTTTCACACTTTACAACTAAAAGCAACAGAGCCACAGCAGTAATGAATCATTACTTGCAATATGTTCCTCAAGAAACAGTGCAGCCATATAATCTTATGTGTGTGACCACATGTAATATACAGAAAATGCTAGAGTCCCCTCGTGCCCATTGAAGTCACATGATTTGACGGTCACAAATATTGGTACAACACGCTGCGTAATAACTGTACACAATCCTAACAGATAAATAAGTCTTAGAGCTTATTCAAACTTCCATCCACTGTTGAAAGCACCTACAAGGGGCAAGCAGGTGTCTGAGCAAGTAAAGTCGATGGACCAGTTTGGTTAATCAGAAAAATGCTTTTCTGATTGACTGGCTGGTTTGTATTCATTTCTCATAACAGAGCCACTCCAAAGTCAATCCAGTGAAAATTTTAATCACAGTTCTAAATCAATGCACCTGATCGAACAGTAATAACAGTGATATTAGATCCACGTTCACATTGTGCTGCTGTGCCACTGAACTAAATAAAAAGAAGTGTTATAAATTTACAGACTTGGGAGTGGAAACAGGACTCCACATTGTCCATAATTTTAATACAACTGGACAGTAAAACTATATCCAGTGTTATTGTGTGATTATCTTTAAATATGGTAATAGTTTGGCTACTACGCTCTTTACTGTATGGACTGGGTGCCAGGCTTATCTATCCAAAATTTTCCTGATTAATATTCCTCAGCACCCTCGGCCATCTCTGCTCTTTAATTCAGTCTGATAAGCGGCCAGGTGTTTTGCCTTTCTCTCTCTTTTCTTCACTTTGTTAATTCTGGACGTGCGCCCCAGCAGCCTTTTCAGTCGGATATCGAGCATCTCTTGGCGTCTCTTTTTTTATCACCTCGCAAAACCTCTTAGGGGTCTGATTTATCTAGTGACAGGTGAAATTGCTTTTCAGAGTAAACATGGCCGCATGGCTGCTGCTGCCTCCCTTAAGTCCTTTGAGTTATTTTTCGGCCTTATTCACTTTGTTTTCATGCAGTTGTTGATTAAAGGAAAATTGGCCGTTGCATACGAATCCAGGCGTTCGGCAGCTGTATAGGGGTAAGCCGGTCCGTCGGCTAGGGCTACTGCGTCAGATACACATGAAGCAATCTGTCTCCGTGTGAATACAGGATTGCATTGAATTTCAATAAAATGTGAATATGAATTATTGATGGCACGATAATACAATTCGTTTTTGCTTGAAGAGGCGAGGCTGGGCTCTGTAACGATCGCACGAGAGGCTTTCGACACAGCTTGAGATTGTTGCCTCAGACTGGTCATTTAATTACAGTATTGACTGACATGGGCTATGAAGACGTTCCTGCCTTGTCGTTTATGCATATTTTATAGCGTAATGATCTTTTTTCTCCATGATTACACATCTTTAAGATGAACTGCCCAGAGAAACATTAAGCTTAAACTTAAGCTTAATATAAAAATATTGCAATCAATATTTTGATAAAAGTGTCAATAGCATAGAATTTGGTAAAAATAGCAAAAAAGGATTGTGTACAACTTGTCCTTGATGACATACCAGCAGGTAGTATTAGTGCTGCACAGCTTTATCACCCCAGGTTTAAATACCACATCTGGTGGCTTTATGTGAAGTCTAGCCATTGGAAGGTCCAACTGTCAGTGCGTATAAAAATAGGGAGGGCATCTGGACCAGAAAGATCTGTTGTGGTGACCCCTAAATATGGGAGCAGTTGTAAGGGAACTGAATCTGTCTCCCTGTCCCAACACATAGCATGATGCCACCATCACCATGCTTCACAGTATGGATGTGTATGTTTTTATCAGCCATAGTTCTGCCCCAGGAGTTTAATTTTTAGTCAGTCATACCAGATAATCTTTTTCCTCATCTTGCTATAGTCCTTCATGCAATTTAACAAATGGTTAAAGTAGTGGCAAGTAGTCCGTCATATGCCTTTTACTCAACAGTGGCTTCTATCTTGCCACTTCTGGGGAGTTCTTTTAGAATAACCTTTGGGTTCTTTCTTATTAGCAGAACAGCTAACTTCAGCCAAGGAGTTCAATGTTCCAGGTTGTGCCAAGCATCTTTCTTTTTTTCTATTATTTATGCATAGCCAAGTAGTCCCCGCTGCTGAAAACCCCGATCACGTCCGAGGAGGGTGTATTTGCCTGAAATACGCTCTCCCAACGCGTGTGCAGTCCACTGACCAATTCTTATTCGCCCATACTTCAGTGGATTCACACGTGAGGCCAGTCTCGCGCATGTAGAGTCACGCACTGAACTCTGGGTTCCTCCACTTTCGTACAGGTGCATTGGGCTACTAATCAGCATGTTTGGTTAGTGCTTGTAATAAATTTGGAATTGGTAGACCTTGTTTCCTTCTCAAACCCACTTAATGCCTTCTGTTCCTTTCCTCAGAAAGGGGTTTGTGATGCCCTATGATGCAGCGACCAGAAAAAGACTCAGTTGAAACCATTTTTTCTTGTACTTGCTGCGCCACATAGTTAAAAAAAAGCCACAGTGACATCAGTTCTCCTTCAGGGTGTCCAATGTTTTTCCACCTTATAGAACCTGACTGATTAAGGAACTTACTGACGTATGTAATGCCTTGCAGTGATTTGTTGCTCCATCTAAAGTGTATTTTTGCCCTGCGTCCAGTGTTTCAAGGTGGTCATACTGGCTCCTATGCAAGAGCTAGAACATTCAGACAGGTCAGTTTTAGAGGTTAAGGAACTAAGGCTGACACTAAACAAAACTGTAAAGAAATTAGAGTACAGACTTGTTGATATGAAAGTCAGTGATGTGTTTTAGCCATATGCTTTTCGGTTATCGGTGAACTGCCATCTAATGATATCAGTTAAAAGAAATTAAATCTCCAAATCTCCAACAGAAACCCTCATTTATAACATTTAAAATGTTCCATGTTCTGTCTTGGCTGTATTAAGACTAAGGAAAATATAATTACCACATGAATAAATGGGACTGTGTAGAAATGTGCTTGGTGTGAATGTGTGTGTGATTTGTACAGTATATTTTAAGTTGAGAGATATTTCCCAAGAGAGCAGTCTGTCTCTTTTTCTCTGTTCCTGTCACTGAGATTTGCTTCATGGTATTTCTTAGGTTTAATTTAGTTTTTCTCACCAGTAACATAGTCCCACATGATGAAAGTGAACCTTCATATTTACAGTACATAGAGTAGCCGGCTTGAAGGTAAATGTCATATACATATGTATGAAGACTCTGTATTTGTCATTCTGTTCAAAGTAAAGGTGTGAGAGAGGAATTCTTCCCAACAGCATTATAGACTAGTCATGTTTGGCTTTCTAAATCTAATTTTAATAGATTTTATAAACTTTATACAGAGTTGGATAGTGCTACAGAAAATTGATCATTTTAAATGTTTTAAAGAAGAGTTGCTACTGGAGATTTACTTTTAGGTTAACTGATATCCGTCATTATATGGCAGTTAACAGATAACCGAAAAGCATTAGGCATCTCACCAAATTATAAAACACATCACTGACTTTTATATCAACCAGTCTTTGTAATTTAGTGGACATAACAATTTAGAACAGTAAGATGAACAAACACTGTAAGCAGGACCAGTTCAACATTCAAAATGTTGATTTTATTTTAGTCAGTAAGTGACTGTTCATTACAAGTGCTAACCAAACATGCTTATCATAATTACTAAACATTTAGTTGCTAAGTCACTATTAAACATATATACATTTATAATAATAATAACATGAATGTTGTTATTATAACATGATAAGCTGACAAATTTCTCCAATTTGTATTGGAGCATGAAGCAAAATATCCACATTATTACAACCAGATCTACATGTGCAGAGTTTATCATGCAGTCAGACTCCATACAAATGCAAAACAGCATAACAGTTTAATCATTCAGTATTTAAATGCATAAAAAGTTCATATTAGAACTCAGATCCACACAGCTCATGAGCACCACACTGGGCGTGGCTTGGAGTGAGTTACAAATTGGCACTCTGTACAGACTGTAGCTCTGCTTTCAATTGGAATGGAGCGGCAGCTAGTGTACCTAGTGTGAGTTATTATTAATCAATTTGTGATTTGATTGTTTACTAAAAAACATATAAAAATGATAGATCATGAACTGAACCCTGGAGGCATGGTGGCGCTCAGCAGTAGATCCAAAGGACCTAATCATCTTTTTCTGAGTATTAATTTTTCCTTCCGTCTCCCAAAAACTTGCTAAAAATGGCTCAGCTACTCTATATTGCCCCTAGGTGTGAGTGAATATGTGAGTGTGTGTTGCCAGTGATTAATTGGTGTCCTTTCCAGAGTGTATTCATGCCCTGGCTCTTGTGTTTCCAGGTGTACTGGATTCACCATGACTGTAAGCCAGGTACAAGAGTTAATTAAAACCAATGACTGGCACTCGAGTGGCACGGCTGTAAAATACACTAGCCCGCCAGTGCTGAGATCTCAACCTCTCGAGTTTGAGCTATCAGCCGTCTGAGCGCTGATAGGGGTTTCCTCATAATTGCTGAAATTACGACCTCTTCTGTCTAAATGATGGTGCCTGCACAATGAGACGGGGGATAATGGAGATAAGTGCGTGACTCTAGGTACGCAAAACAAACCC
This sequence comes from Trichomycterus rosablanca, assembly GCF_030014385.1. Lineage (NCBI taxonomy): Eukaryota > Metazoa > Chordata > Actinopteri > Siluriformes > Trichomycteridae > Trichomycterus > Trichomycterus rosablanca. The sequence goes on along the minus strand of NC_086005.1, from coordinate 23,080,066 downwards.
CCATATGAACCACATGCAGGTGAAAAGATGTGGTCGCTACTGCACACGTGTCCCCTCTGACACCAGTGTAGTTGCTGACCTCTTTTTACCTGCCAAAGGCAGAGTCTCGTAGAGCCACATTGCGTCACATTGGAGAGTCACACACTGCTATCTGTGAATCATCCAAGTCTCATGCAGGTGCCTCGACCAGCCAGTGGTCCTGTGGTCCACCCTCTCTCAGGCACGGTCAATTTTACCAGTTGGATGCCCGACCAGGTACCGTTAGATTCAAATCTGAAAGCTAGAGATCTCAGCGAAGGTGGGATTTTAAATTAGACCGCTGCACCACCCAAGCACCATAAATGAATGTTCTTCCAGGGTACCAAATATTTCTTCTATGACTGGGGTATTTGTATCACAGCCCATAAGCTCCTCTGGTTTATCCTTTAACTGGAAGTCATAGGTGCCAATTACTTAGATCTGTACGTCAATGGACTACCAGTGACAGTAAAAAAAAAAAATCCTGGACCAGATATGGTTTAATGACATTGTTTTGAGAGTGTATAACGCACCAGCGGTCAGTACTCAGGATTAAGGTTGAGCCGCGCAAATACGTAGTTTCAGACAGAATGTTGGTTTTAACATAATAAGAGAACTGCTGACACAGACTCGATTTCCTTTTGTGCTGGTACAGACCGTCACTCAATCTATCTTTGTTCTTTTGGGCAGGTAGGATGAAAATGAATGTTGCTCGGTCCCGGGAATTGTTCCTAATCAACAACTGTGGTTTCCCGATCGATATTCCGCTTTTTTCAGGTCCTTGTCTCTTCTCATTTTTCACTGGGTTTGTACACATGTTCCTATCGTCAGACGTTCTGTGTAATGACCCGTGTCCCGCGAATAGACTCTGGTCATTTTTATGGCCGAAAGGAATAAGTTGTGATTCATGGCCCCCAAAATCCCAGGTTGCCCCTAGGCAATCAATGCTAGCGGTCAATTATTGTGAAGATCCTGCCTTATCATTGCCACAGCCATTCTTGTGGTGTCAGCCACTCGGCCGGTCATTTTCCGCCTAATGTCTTGTAATGACAGCAGCATCTTTTATTCCCCCTCGCTGATTGAGTACCTTTTTATTGGATTTCCATTCAAGTGATCGCTTTTTCAAACCGTCCATCGTAGTTAATTTCACACCAGAGAGACACTTTCTGTGCTGCTGGCCACAATGCCATTGACTGATAGAACGGGCTTGGTCAGACAGATCTGACCACACTCCCTCACTTGCCTCAAAAATGCATTACATAGTGAATGTAGGATTAACTACCCACTAATGTACCAGCATTTTTAACATGATCTTTAATATCTGTGGGGTTTGCAGTGACAGGAGTGCCTATCAAGCCAAAACTATGCCATAATGGAAAGGCTGTTTTGGCCCAACAGTGGCTGCATGGCAGAGCTGGGATTCGAACTGTCAACCTTTCAGTGGATAGCCCAAAGCCCTACCCACTAGGCTACCACTGTCCCTTATATTTTCCCATGTGGTGTGGAGGAACTTCAGTGGCCTGCACAGAACCCTGAACTATTTTTGGCCATAGTGTAGACATAGTGGAGAGCATTTTCATATGAATTACTCCAATTTGGCTACAATACCAAACAGTTCAAAGATAAGCGTAGCAGGCATTATTGGCTGGTTTGGCAAGGAGGGGCCCATTGTGCCTCAACCCTCAGCCTGGGCATGGTTGTCCATCATACTCTCAAGAAAACCCCTGCACTTCTTCTATCTTTCTGATAGTTCTCATAACTGCCGTCATGCTCTATCAGTTCCTTTATTGTCACTGGACCGTCCATGGACGATGGCACCATCTATCTCCCCGACTGTCACAGCCGGTTAAACACTATTATTCACTTCAGGAGGTCGTTCTACTGTCTGTTAGACTAAATAGTGTCTTTCACAGGGTTATGGTTTCACCAAGTAAGCAGATGTTTTGTCTGTGGAGAATGTCTGTGGAATAGTCTCTACCAAGGTCTCAAGAGTCAAGATTATTCTTATAAACGAGGGATTTTACTGTATTTGCTATGCAAAGAAATAAGAGCAATGGGTATGCAGGCTACAGTATAGAGAACATGACTAAATGTGGACACCCAGGCGTCATATCCATTCTGTTGGGCAAGCTCAGTGGTTACAGTACCTGACTAGTAATTAGAAGGTAGCTGGTTTAAGCCCCACTACTGAAAGGTTGCCACTGATAGACCCTTAATCACGGCATTTATCCCTCGCTTAAATTGTATATGGTCACTTTGGATAAATGCATCTGCTGAATGCCTTAAATGTAAATAAATGCATATCTATTGGTGCTTGTATATCTCATTCCAATCCCTGCGCCTTCATACAGGCAGCGAAGTAAGGTCACAAAGCAAACGATTTTTGGCGACAGGAGGCAGAGCGAACGTTAGCGACGTGAAGTTTTATCCGAAGCAATTTACAAGGGGTCTTCAAAAAGTTTCCACACTTTTTAAACTGTATTTATTAAGAATTTCAAACCTAAATGACATCACTTTTCTACATAGTCACCTTCGGATGCATTTTTCCCAGCATCGTATCAACTTTTAAATGCCATCAGCAAAAAATGATTTTGGTTGAGCGTGTAGCCGCTGATCCACCACTGCTTTCACATCATCATCACATGAAAATCTTCTTCCCCTTAAAGCTTATTTGAGCCAAAGAATAGCTACCTGTTTGGCTGAAATATCTCTAATTGTCATCCATAGCTTGGATCACAAACTGACCCCTCTTAATTTTTGGGGTCTTTTTAAAATCATTTTAGGATTGAACCAAAAAAGATAAGATTAGACCTGTAGTAAGTTCCCCAAGTACTGTTTTACAACTAGTGTTTCATTTCAAGATTAACAAGGTTGTTTCCATCACCAAATTATGTAACTGTTGCATCATCCAGCTAGAATTTTCCATTCAGTCAGAATTCCTGAACTGAGAATTGATTAGCCGCTCTCGAACTCTGGATGAACATTGAAAAGTGAATAAATATTTAAAACTGAGGCCTGTCAAGCAATCTTCATCAATCTTCAAACTACCGACAAGCAGACAGCACAGTGACGACAGTATAAAACATGCTCACACTTTCATCTGTCTGCCAAACGTTCTGTATGTCTTGTCCAAAATAATGTTGAAGAGTCCCCCCCCCCCCCCCCCCCCCCCCATAGACTTCTTACTCTCTTCCAACCTGTGTACGTTTGAGGACGCCATCTCATAATTTAAGTCAGTTCGCATTCTGGTCAATGCCTGCCATGTCTGAGGGTCAGCGGGCGGCCCTTAGGGGACACGGTCAGGGCTGGAGGATGCGCCGTATGGTAAACGTGAATCCTGAGGGATCAGACACTTGATTTGAGATGCAGCTCAGCACTAATTGCTGTTGTGTCCTTTACTCCCATCATATGCAGGTTTGACCTCCAGGTTAAAACAAGCAACCCCTCCCCTCCTTCCAACCAAACCAGCAATTTATGAGGTTGTTTTGCATTCATGATGTCATGCTGACTGCTTGTCCAATTTGGTCCACACAGTAGGTTAGTAAATTGTATACACCAGTGTTTCAGACTAAGCTAGCACTGGGTCCATTGTCTTATGTCTTTCTCAAAAGCTTTGTGCTTGTATTTCAATATGTGTGTCTGTGACCCCTCGTTCTCCACCCGTTTCACTTTGGTTGTGGTGATCCGAGGACTCAATAACGTAGGCACGCTTCCCAGGAGACAGCACGCTGCGCTACGCTCTCCGATTTATCTCCACGTGTCAATGCAGAATTAAGCAGCAGCGCATTTTTTTCCTCTCCATTCAGAGACTCGGTTCTCTGCCGCTGATTCTGCTCTGTAATAAGCCATTTCACACTGATTTACCTCTGAAGCACCAGGAGACGACTAATGCTGTCAATCAAAAGGTCATTACGACAATCCAAACATTGGTATTCAACCATGATCGCAGGGGCAGATGTTCTTTTTGCACTCGGGTGAAGAGAAAATGGCATAAGCAAGGACCTGTGTGCAGTTGATACATTTTGGGTTTGTTTGTTGTAAATTTAGGTGCAGAGGTAGAGATGCTAGCATAGAAGTGTCCTCTAATAATTTCATTTTTTTAAATACACTTTGGCTGTGGTTATAATATACTTAGTTTTGGTTTCATAATTATTAGTATAACGTTAAAACATCGTTTTTTGTTATTTTATACTACATGTACTAAAAGCACAGAATTATTGTAAACAGTATTTTAAAGCAACTGCATCCTTAATTGTCCAACTACAGTAGTAGATTTAAAACCATGTTTGTAACTTTCTTCTCAAGAATTTTCTGATTGAACAGGGAATTCTTCCTTCCCTCAGTAATAACACAGCAAATCACCCCATATCTTGACAGTCCCTAAACATTGTTGAAAAGGGTTTGGAAACATCAAAATATAATTTTGTTGTTGATTTTTGCAAATGTCAGACAATCAGGGAAAATTTGGTTTGCATTAATTATTAACTTGCTGCTTTTCTATGAATTCTATTTTTCTCAGTCATTTATGCGAAACAGCATATATGAGTGACTTCTAAAGTTCCTTGGGTGTATTTTGTGGGCTGTTTATGGTTTATGGTTAATTGCATTGAATTGTATTGAACTCTAGAATAATGGAAATGTGGAAATTTGGTAAATGCTTAGGTTTAAACTGAATGCTTTAAATAGATAGATGAATGGATAGATGAATAGATGGATGAATGGATGGATGGATAGATGGATGGACGGATAGACGGATAGACTGATGAATAGATGGATAGATAGATGGATGGATGGATGGATAGATAGATGGATGTATGGATGGATGGATGGACGGATAGACGGATGAATAGACGGATAGATGGACGGACGGACGGACGGACAGACAGACAGACAGACAGACAGACAGACAGATAGACGGATGAATAGATGGATGGATGAAAAGATTGATGAATGGATAGATGAATGGATAGATGGATGAATAGACGGATAGATGGATGGATGAATAGATTGATGGATGGATAGATGAATGGATAGATGGATGAATAGACGGATAGATGGATGGATGAATAGATTGATGGATGGATAGATGAATGGATAGATGGATGGATAGATAGATGGTTAGATGGATGAATTACTAGATAGATGGACGGATAGACGGATGAATAGATGGATAGATGGATGTATGGATTCTCAGTCATTTATGCGAAACAGCATATATGAGTGACTTCTAAAGTTCCTTGGGTGTATTTTGTGGGCTGTTTATGGTTAATTGCATTGAATTGTATTGAACTCTAGAATTATGGAAATGTGGAAATTTGGTAAATGCTTAGGTTTAAACTGAATGCTTTAAATAGATAGATGAATGGATAGATGAATAGATGGATGAATGGCTAGATGGATGGACGGATAGACGGATAGACTGATAGACTGATGAATAGATGGATAGATAGATGGATGGATAGATAGATGGATGGACGGACGGACGGACAGACAGACAGACAGATAGATAGACGGATGGATAGATAGATAGATAGATAGATAGATAGATAGATAGATAGATAGATAGATGGATGGATGGATGGATGGATGGATGGATGGATGGATGGATGGATGGATGGATGGATGGATGGATGGATGGATGGATAGATGAATGGATAGATGGATGAATAGACGGATAGATGGATGGATGAATAGATTGATGGATGGATAGATGAATGGATAGATGGATGAATAGACGGATAGATGGATGGATGAATAGATTGATGGATGGATAGATGAATGGATAGATGGATGGATAGATAGATGGTTAGATGGATGGATGAATAGATAGATGGACGGATAGACGGATGAATAGATGGATAGATGGATGGATGGATGAATAGATGGATGGATGAACAGATGGATGGATGGATAGATGGATGGATGGATGGATGGATAGATGGATGGAGATTGGGGTATACAAGTCTAGTGTATGCTACATATTTCTGAAAAGGAGTAAGAATGGAATCTGTCAGTAGAATCATCTCAAACTCCTCACGGACAGTAACTGAAGCGCTAATGGAACCCAGGTCCATATTTATGTAGACTGGAATTAATATTAAGTGGACGGTTGTTTCTTAGTGAATGCAAAACTGTTAAGAAGCATGACCTCTTTATTTAACATATAATGTTGTAATAGTTACATTTGAATTAAGTACAGTTTAAATGCAGCATTAAAGATAACAAAATGAATAAGGGAAGGTGAAAAATGCGCTTTACTCATGAGTCACTCTCTACAACCCTCTCATATTCCGGACGGACGTTCTCTATCTTTCGTATATCTGTGCTGTGTGTTAAAGGATAACGGGCTCCTTCTTGTCAGAGCAAGGGCTGAGAGGAAACCAGCTGCCCCTCTTACATCTAAGCTGGACCTTGTGTTGCATTATTTATTCCCAGGGCTTATAGATCTGGAAAGGGAAAACAAGAATGTGTGCTAGGACTGAGATCAGAACTCTGAAGTATAGAACCAATCAAAGAGTAAGAAAAGGGCTTACGATTTCAGGTTTGAAATAACCAAAGAATCCCATTAACTTTTACTGAGGTCTGGTTAGAAAATAAGAAATATTTTGGGGTTGAAACTGGGGTTGTTAGGATGAAGACACTCAAAGATCAGTGTATATTATCGTATCTTATCTTATCTTATCAAGCTTTTTAAACCTGTCTGTTAGATGGCAATAAGACTTATGTCTGAACTAACTATTATACTTACTACAGCAAAAATAATACACCGATCAGCCATAACATTAAAACCACCTCCTTTATTCTACACTCACTGTCCATTTTATCAGCTCCACTTACCATATAGAAGCACTTTGTAGTTCTACAATTACTGACTGTAGTCCATCTGTTTCTCTGCATGCTTTGTTAGCCCCTTTTCATGCTGTTCTTCAAAGGTCAGGACCCCCACTGGACCACCACAGAGCAGGTATTATTTAGGTGGTGGATGATTATCAGCACTGCAGTGACAATGACATGGTGGTGGTGTGGTAGTGTGTGTTGTGCTGGTATGAGTGGATAAGACACAGCAGCGCTGATGGAGTTTTTAAATACCGTGTCCACTCACTGTCCACTCTATTAGATACTCCTACATAGTTGGTCCTGGTCTTGTAGATGTAAAGTCAGAGACGATCGCTCATCTATTGCTGCTGTTCGAGTTGGTCATCTTCTAGACCTTCATCAGTGGTCACAGGACGCTGCCCACGGGGTGCTGTTGGCTGGATATTTTTGGTTGGTGGACTATTCTCAGTCCAGCAGTGACAGTGAGGTGTTTAAAAACTCTATCAGCACTGCTGTCTCTTATCCACTCATACCAGCCCAACACACACTAACACACCACCACCATGTCAGTGTCACTGCAGTGCTGAGAATGATCCACCACCCAAATAATACCTGCTCTGTGGTGGTCCTGACCATTGAAGAACATGGTGAAAGGGTAACAAAGTATGCAGAGAAACAGATGGACTACAGTCAGTAATTGTAGAACTCCAAAGTGCTTCTATATGGTAAGTGGAGCTGATAAAATGGACAATGTGTGTAGAAACAAGGAGGTGGCTTTAATGTTATGGCTGATTGGTGTATATATAGTACATTAGTAAGTGATGCTTAAAATATTTGAAATGCCTTTTACTGCATGTTACCTTGTGAATTACTGAGATATGCTGTTTCGCATAAATGACTTGATAGTATGCCAGCTTTAACCGGCTTTAACAATTACCTCTCCATCTTTAAACAAGAATATATTTAGGTAGTGTCATTACAGACATCAAACTAACATCTACTATGCTGACAGAATCCTTTGTTTCCATGAAACTCATTAGACTTTGTAAAACTTGACACTTCAACATATTTTCCTAATTAGAAACAGTCTCTGTTTTGTTTGCTATTTCTAATGTCATGTTGTCTCCATGACAATCTGCTATATTCTAACTCGTCACTTATAGGTACCATATGTTTTCATTTTTTGCGGCATAGATTGTACAAGGTGTTGAAAACATTCCCTAGAGATTCATAATGTATGTGCTATAGATTTGTTAGCTGCATTCTCATGCTGCAAACATCCTGTTTTACCCCCCGACCTCATCCTCAGAGCTGCTCTGTTTGATTTAGATTCGAGCTGTCGAGCTGTTTACTGTTATAGCAAAAAAGCAAAAGGGTCTTACTGTTTCAGCTCAGTCTGAGGAAGTGGATAATCAAAGAGAAAGAAGGATTAAGGGACTAAAGAGAGCTTCACTCTGAGACCGAAGCTTTGAGTCCTAATCAGAGTCCTACAACACATGCAGGTGCAGAAGAGAGCTAATTAAGCTTCGTTACTCGGTGTTCGTAGTGCTGACGACAACAGCAAAGTTTCTTCTGTGGTTGCGGGCGGCTTTTTAAACACACAAAATGCAAAAAAGTTCAAAAAAGTAAAACAAATCCCACAGAGAAGCACCTTTACGTCCAAAACTTTATGTAGCCTTCGTTAGCTGCTTTTGTCTCGCATTGTGGCATCGGCAAGACGTAAGGAAACTTTTCTGCTCATTCAACTGTTGGCAAGAGTCTTTATTTTATTGTGTGAGTTACAAAAGCATACAAGAGACCAGATCTTATATACAGCAGATCCCTCCCACTATACTGAACTATAAGTTAACAGAACATACAGGTCAACAAATACAACATAAACACGAACACAAAATGCACCACAAGTCACATCATAACAAAACAACTCCTTACATAAATGCTCCCGACACTATTCCAACCATTAAACCTGTTTTAACCCTTATTAATATTGTGACCGTGGGCGGACTGCATCGTAGGATACCGTGGAACATCCTCTGCCTTACTATAACAGCAAGCCGACCGCTCGCCACAGTATTCAGATGTTTGCTCAGTTGTTCACCAGCAAGTTACTAAGCTTCAGACACAATATTAGTAACACACACCAGCAGCAGTGCCCATGGCTCTGGAATGAGATGTCCAACAAGCTCATGGTCAGTTCTCCATGTACTTTTGGTCCTATAGTAAAAAAAATTTCAAACCCTGGGTTGTGATGAAAAAAAAACAAAAGGGTCAAAGACAACAATAATACTAATTAAATAAACTTTCCTGAAATCCTGGGTCTTAAAAACCATAAAAACAACATTTTGTTGTTTTAGCTGTTGGCTTGTTGGAAATGTGTCATTAAATCCATGTCAAAATTATTTTTATTTAATATCTATTGGAAATACAGTAGACGGAAATACAGTGGACGAGAGACAAACTGTATACAATGTAATGATGTATAATGTTAATCTAAAACATCACATGTAAAATCTTTAGACCAGTAAGTGTCATTTAGGGGACGTTCGCTCACCGCGACGCTGGCGCAATTTGCCCCAATTTGTTCAGCGCTCGGCTTGAGCGGGGCGGTAAAACGTGAACTCATTTACTGTAGAAAACCATCAAATCCAGTCTAAAACCATCCACATGTATTTAATTTACAACATAATTTATAACATATCAGCTCTAATAATGGATATGTTTGCGTTTTTTCCTCACTGAGAAATATTGAGAATCAGTTTCTCCTCATGTTCGTACCGCCTGAGTCGATTTTACCACGTCACATGAAGAGCCGCAGAGTTTGTCTCAACGGAGGCGCTTTGAAAAGGTCAGCGGCAAACTGGGTCAGAGTTCAATCAAGTGCTAAAACCAAGCCAACGCGGCAAATGTGTGCGGTGCGGGAGCTGCTCAGGGAAGCGCAGTGGTAAGCTAAGCAGGACCGCCACACTCTACAGGAAACAATGAATACAGAATAGTAAAAACTGTTATAGCAAATGTAACATTAATGCATTTGTAACAAAAATTGTTTTGGAATAGGATGGTCAAGTATTATTCCAGAATGATCTGGGCTTAGATATTGTTGCAATAGGACAATGTTATATGTGCAGTACAAATTAACATGAATTCAGTTAGATTGAATGAAAGAACAATCCTGGCTAATCATTCTCAGACTGTAAATTGTGTAAATGCTAAATTTAGATAAAAACGTTTATGCTGCTGCTTGATGATTTCTGCTTGATAACATTGTTCCACCACCAAGAAGAAAGTGGAGAACAAACTTCTACAGTGAAGTGTCAGAATTGGAAGAATTGGGTATGGGCAGTGATGCTGAGGGCTGCCTAACCAGACAGTTTGCTTCACAGATGGCTGATCAGTAAAACCAATGGGAGACTTTTTTTTTTAGTCTGCAGGGTGCATCGTGGGGGCTTTCTGAAAACATAGTCAAGCAAATCACTGTGACCGCACATTTCAGCCAATTGATTCTCACTAATTAATTTAGCAAACTGGAGATTGGGCTGTGACACAGAGGAACCATGCTGGGGGTGGTGTTTGTGCGTGGGCGTTCACTTGTGTAAAAGTCTCATTAGTTGTGGCTTGTCACACATTTTCTATGCACGAATTGCCTTGTACATGTTTAGCTTCATGAGCTATGTTTAAATGATTTCATTATGCACATTACAGAAATAGTGAGGTAAGATAAAAAAATGTGTGCAAAATGTCAAATCAACAACCTTAGCTTATAGCTCGTATTTCAGAACTACACCTGTCTAAGAAATGACTGGATTAGCTTCTTCCTATTACTGTTTAAGGATAATAATTTTTCTCATGATGTGGTCTACCAGTATGGTACACAACTGGTAGATGTCCACATAGATTGTATTTCTGTCAAAAAGCATTAAAACAAGCATTATAATAATTGGCCACATTTCATGTCAATCACGGTGACCTGTTTGAATGAGATGCGATCTACCAGCAAGCACTGGGCAATCAACTGGTCGATCGTGATCGATGTATTGGGCACCCCTGCTCTAGATAGAATACTACTACCATCATGCTACTGGGATAAATATAACCACATGGGCTCAGGAGTACTTCAGAAAACCATTTTCACTTAACACCGTCACTGTATAAAGAAATGCAACCTGAAACTAGAAACTAGAGTTCTCTAGGCCCAAGCTCATCTCAGATGGTCTGAAAGACAGTATAAACAAGTGCTGTGGCCAGATAAGTCCAATGTTCAGTATGTTTTAAGGGAAAAATGGGTAAGAATTTGGATGGATTAGTATTTTGTGGCACTAACACCACATAATTGAAGCAGAACTACTTTATTGTTTGGGGTAATAACCCTAATCCTGTAAGATTTTTTAAAAATTAGGGTGATTTGTTAAGTAGACACAATGCTGTAATAGTTGGACACCCAGAGTTTGGGTTATTCACTAAAATTCCAAACAAATCAGGTTGTCAGGTTCTGACAATCATTTATGTAATGAAAGTGTTACAGGAGCTGAATATTTTAAAAGTGCTATACACTTACAGGTACTCTTTCTCACCTACTTATCCTGTGAACCAGGGCAAGCAGGTCCAGATTAGATCAGAGGTCAAGTGCAGAACTCTAATGGGTACACTTCCGTTTTCATCCACCGCCCATTTCCCTGGTTCTGTTTTTGTATTGCTGCCTCGCGGCCTTAGACCTACAACTTATTCACATTCACTCTCCACACTAAAATAGCCTTCAGAGCACTTTAGCAGAATTATGTTGTCATTTATCTTTGCCGGGCTTTACAATTCTGTGGAAAAAATGACTAAGCATGGCTTTATGAAATGATAAGTGGAAGGTGATGTACACTGTTATTATTTCTATTACATTTCTGTCAGAAGGAATGTGCAGATAAATAATTACTGACGAGATGATGGTTTGCCACAGGCATTTTAGTGCATGGCTTATTAAGATGTGGTAAACAGAGTGTTTAAAGTGAATATTGCTTTTATTATAGCTGTTGTGCTGTTGCTTTTTAAATAGACAGGTTGTGATCTTAGAGAAATGTAATTTGGTTGCACTGTACGGTACAGATCTGTTATAAGTGGGTAGTGATATGGTAAAATTGGGTAACAACTCGTATTTATTCATAAATGTCCATTTCCTAGTTACTTATATAATAATTCAGTAATTGTCCCTTTAACAAGTAATAATAATGATAATAGAATAATAGTTTTATGTACCTAAAATTATGTGCACATTTTTAATTCTTAATGAATAATAAGTTAGTAATTGTAGCTGTAATAATAATTATAATGATAATAAGTAGCACTTATGTAAAAAATTGCAAATAATTTAAGTCTTTCACCATCTACTGTTCATAATATTGTGAAAAGATTCAGGTAATCTGGAAAGATCTCAGTCAGTGTAGGGCAAAGCCAGAAACCACTGTTGAATGTGCATGAACTTTAAGCTCCCAGACGGCATTGCATGAGAAACCATCATACTACTGGGATAAATATAGGCACATGGGTTTAGGGGTACTTCAGAAAACCGTTTTCCTTTAACACAGTCAGTCACTGCATCAAGAATTGCAATCAGAAACTTTATTACACTAAGAGAAAGCCGTACATCAATTCTATACAGAAACGCCTCATAGTTCTCTGGGCTCGAGCTCATCTCAGATAATCTGAAAGAAAACGTGTGCTGTGGTCAGATAAGTCCACTGTTCAGTGTGTTTTCTGAAAGAATGTGTAAGAAATAAAGTAGAAACGGGTGAATTTTATTTTAAAGCACTAACACCACTTATGCTTTATTGTTTTTGGGGTAATAACCGTAGTCCTGTAATACATTTTTAAAGTTGAGGTGACTTGTTGAGTAGATTTAATGCGGTAAGAGTTGGACATCCAGAGTTAGGGTTATATTTCTATAAATGTAAATAAAAAAAGGTAAAACGACTGACTAATTGATAAATACTACTTAGTAATGCACTTTTACTGCAATAGTTTTTATTTTGTACCACTAAAGTTTGTTCCTATTATTTATTGTGTCCATTTTTGTTATGAATAGTCCCACAGTTACTAACTTACTAATTATTCCAATATTACCATATGATTGCAATTACTTTAATTAGCATTAATTTTTAGGTATGTGGTTATTTTATCATTTTATTATTGACTCATTACAGCTACAATTACTGAATTACTATTAAGTAACAATGTCCCCGATTGCATTGTGGATGGTGACTAACTTGACAAAGAATGACATCCATATAATCAAAATCAGCCATTCAAGTTGAGTTTGTGTAACGTCATGTCATTTTATTTTGTTTTATAGGTGAAATAAAGAAAGTTGTGTGAGGGGTGATGCTGAGCCAGTAGGCATCATGCCAGTCCCGTTGTCAGGTGCCGTTCTTCTCACTTTTGCTGTTCTGCTGGGATCGGTGGGCTCAGAGCCACTAGAAGAGATTGTCTCTGCAGGTAAGCAAAGTTTCAGCATATAGACACGTAATAACCGAACCAACACTGTAGGGGAGAAGCAGAGTGGTTTTTCAAACCACCAAACGAGTCTATGATCACCAGAAGAGCTCATCTGACCATGATGTTAAATCTGGACTGCATTGTAGGCACTCATAGTATCCAATTAAATGTCATGCATATTTTGTAATCTGGTTTTCTGATCCAAAATGCCCTGAAACATTTATTTACTGACTGACTGGGTGCCACTGGATGACTGGTAGTGTATACTCAACTCAGAGGGGTATTTTAAATTGTAATTCAGGTGCTTCACTGAAATATCGTATTACATTCCTGATCTCAATCACATCATAAATATTCTCCTACATATCTCAGCTCCACCGGTTCTCGTTTGCTGAGTAGCGTCTACTAGACAAGTTTTACCACCCAAGCTTAGCTTCATGTTCCATCTCTTGCGATATCAAGATCAAATCCTCCTCTTCTCACGCTCTTGCAGTATAAGTACAGCAGTATGGTTGTTTCTAACAACCTGGGATGAAGGATGTTTTGAAGTGACAGCAGAATCTCTGATGTACTGTTGGCACTCAGCGTCAGTTCTCAGTTCTGGCAGAAGCAATACAAAACAAAATGAGTACAGCTGTTATTCAGCAGGTTCAGAAATGAGATCTGTTCCCCTGCCAGCGCCCTGTCTGAGAAAAGCTCACACGGTAGCTAACTACTCAGTTGAGCCCTGTTAAATGCTAATTCTAATATAATCTGAAATTACCATAAACAGCTCATTAAAATCACACGCAGGTGTGAACACAAACACAAATATTGGCACACGTGAACCCTTTCTGTACTCACTCCATTAAGATCTGGGAACTGATTCAAAGAAGTTGAAAATATTCCACAGTAGACACAATGGGGACAGCTCTGGGGCTCTGTAGATAGTATGGGGGCTTGTACATCTAGCTTCAAGGTCCTCAGGAATTTGGGTTTTTCACCATACCTGCCTGTTCCACATGGGTTTTCTTCAGGTACTTTACTTTCCTTCCACTTTCCAAAACACAATTAAGTGTAAGTAATGAGTGGGTGAGTTTACGTTTTGCACAATGGATTGGCACTGTCCAGGGTGTGTTCTCACATGACTCTGATTAGAATGAAGCAGTTACTTAATATGGATAAATGAAGATGAATGTGTAGACAAAATGAACAGACGTGGTTATTTATATATTTAGTTTTCTGGAGGCATTAAACATTTACGTTATGGAGAGATGGTTAGAGCAGCAGAAATTTACCACTGGGTACCATTGTAGACTACTAATTTATTAATTCATTCATTTAGCCATTAATTTGCAGATGACGTACACTCTCAAATTAACTTACTGATATGATAGGTGTTTGTTTTTGAAGTATTTTTTTTGAAAATGTCAATATAATGAATAGGCACATGATGCATGGTTGAAGAAGTCTACATAGCTTACAAGTTAATTAAAATATAAACCTGCCCGGGGTGTTTTGTACTTTTTATCCAGTGGATTGGACCCATTGCCACTGTGAATAGGTTCAAAACGTTGGTAAAACAGACAATGAATGAATGTCTGAATAAACATGCAACCCCTCTGTACACACTGGTTGTAGATCAGCTTGCAGATTTTAGTTTGCTTGTGGTATTACATGCCAAACATTTAATAAACAAAATAACTGGTAACATGTCTAAACAATTAAAAAAAAGGTATAACAGTTAAATGCTTAGACCTATTACACACACACACACACAGACACACACACACACAATGGAGGTCATTACTAAAGGCCTGGCAGCGAGAGTGTGAATTGGCTTTTATCTCTGGCTCACATGGAGGTCAGTCCTTGCTCTGAGAGAGTCAGTACGGCTCTCGCTCCAAGCTTTTGAGGCAGGAGTCATTCCTGCAATACTAAGCTGTTCACCGCTGTGCTTATAAATTGTTTCCCCACTGCTCTTGGACACTCCGATTCCCATCCAGTTCATTTACGAGGTGAAACAATAGCGTCCTCGTTCTTGGCTGCTTCAGTGTTCTGATGTTCATTCGAATATACTCTTGGGTCATTTAATAAATAGACTGATGACTTGTGGAATCATTTGACACTTTCTGATTTAACCTTTTGTTATTTCATGAGTTGAATTACGTATGGGTAAAGGAAATTCAAGAAGAATGTGCAAATGGAATGGAACTACATGCTAGAATGAAAGATAATTGTATCACATTCATAATGAGCTGCTTTTCAGGTTGAAGGAAGGGCAATAAAATCATTTATATGGTTAGCCAGGACAAAAATATCTCGTCATTAGTGATTGATTAAGTGCAGCTGTGCCCAAATAAATAAAGGTAGTTCAAGTGCATCCCATACAAAGTACATGAAGCGTACATGTACATGTGGTCTCTTGCCAAAGCACAAGCACATTTTGTCAAATGCATTCCAAGAATTCTGTATCTTTGTCTTAACTTTGTCTTAAAACACTTTTCAGGAATATCATTTTTACCCTTGTGAACCTTATTACCCACCTAGTTTGAGGCTTCCATGCCAACAATGCTGTTTCTAGAATGAATAGAATGCCTTTATTTGTCATATATACAGATACACATGTACAGTACAATGAAATTCTTTTTTCGCATATCCCACCTTATTTGGAATCAGAGCACAGGGTTAGCCATTGCACGGCGCCCCTGGAGCTGAGAGGGTTAAGGGCCTCGCTCAAGGACCCAACAGTGGCTGCATGGCAGAGCTGGGATTCAAACTTTTCAATTAATAGCCCAAAGCGCTACATATTATTGTCCTAGATATGATGGGAGTATGCCATGTCTGCACTCACAATGTAAAAAACTCCAATTCAGCTTTTCACTGGTTATAACTTTTGTTAGAAATACTTTATTGTGTCGCAGCGGGATATTCCGCTAGCACACCAGCGCTCAGATTCTGAACTCCTCGGTTCGAAACTCGGCATTGCCACTGGTCGGCTGTCATCTAGCGGGCATAATTGGCAGTGCCTGCAGCAGACACAGTTCTGCTAGGGCAGGATGACCAGACTATGAGGGTGGGGTCTTCAAACGCTGTGTAAGGACCCTGATTAGCAGATACAGAGGTGTCTGTGCAGAGTGCATGGGTGAAAAAGGGTTCCGCAAAGGGCTGCGCATGGATCGGAGGAGGCGTGAGCAGCAATATACCCATCTCGACTGCAATCAGGGATCCCCCAGCAGCGGAAGACAAGTTGACTACACTAAATCGGGAGAAAATGCATAAATAAAATAGAAAAAAAGAAATACTTTATTGTATAGGTATGGTTTGTTTAAAGTAATTTTTATTCTAGGCCACCCAACATGGATGGGTCCCTGTTAAGTCTGGTTCCTTTCAAGGTTTGTTCCTTGTACTTTTAGGGGCATTTTTCCTTGCCGCTGTAAAGTTGCTTTAGGACAGTGTCTACTGTAAAAAATGCAATACAAATAAATTTGACCTGGCTTGACTTGCTAAGAAAATCTCAATTATATCAAGGATAGGCTGTTTCTTTAACTATAGTGAAAGTTTCTGATTCTGGCTCACAACAAAAGCATCTCCGTGTCTTGGCAAGTTTCCCGTAATGGAAAGAATATGAATAGATAAAAAGTCCAACAGAGGCATTTTTTTAGGCTGATAAAATACAATCGTGATTAAAATTCATCTTGTAGATCTTGATGTCAGGCTCAATGAAATTGATTTCACTAGAGTAAAGCCTGGCATTTTTAACTAATTTGCTGGTTGCTTTAATCCCAAACTGCTAATCTTCAGTGTCATACGTGGATAATGAATGCAATATTGCAATTGTGTTTATGCTAAATTATGCTAAGATAGTTTAATCAATTAGAGATTGTGTACGCTCCTGAATAAAAGTAAAAAAAAGAGAAAAAAATTATGAAAGGGAAAGAGCAGAGCTATCGTGACTAAACCCTGTATGCATTGTTAGAATTCTAATACATCATATAGTAGTGCTTCACACTATATGGCACATTCACTGCTAAGCCACATTCACTGCTTACAGGTGTGTAGAATGAACTTTAAGTTAATAAAAAGTAGTTATATGCTTCTTATCATGGCAGAAGTTGTTCTAGCATGACTGTGCACAAAGTGAGGTTCTTAAAGACATAGTTTGAAGAGTTTGGTGTGAAAGAACTCCACTGACCTTCACAGAACTCTGACTTCAATGAGAATTGCCAGAAGAGCCTGTTATAGATGCAAAAAGGATGAGGTGAATGACAGGGTGGGATGGGGCGAATGCCCATAGTTTGGAAACATGTCCAACAAGTTTATGATCAGGTGTCCACTTGCTTTTATTTATTTAGTTTAAGTATAAATTTAAGTAGGTTAATCTGAGAGTCATTGCTACTAAAGTCTTTAATTAAACAAGTGTGTGTGCGTGTGTGTTTGGTTTCTCTTGCTACTTGATTACTACGTATTGATTTATGCATATCTGTATCGCATTAGTGCCTTTCCCAGATGCATTAATTGTTTTGTAAAATACACATGGCTAAAAGTATTTGGACACCCATTCTAACAGTTGGAAGGAACGCAGCCATGAAGTCTAAAATTATGTGGACACCCATACTTATTGAGTTTAGGTGGTACCAGTTACCATTGTAGGGCTGTGGTAGCTCAGCGGTTAAGGTACTGGACTAGTAAACAAAATGTTGCTGGTTTAAGCCCCAATACGTGACTTGAACTCATGGCCAGGTCCAGTGGAAGCAAAGTGGCTCCAGAGCATCACACTACCACCACATGTTTGACTGTTGGTTTGATTTTTTAAGTACAATGAGATGCTAGATTCAAACATTTTGCATTGACTTGGTTATCTTTGTCTAATATTAAAAGTAGTTTGATCAATTTACAAAGAAATTGGGTGAGATGAACCTTTTTTTTTTACTATTTCACAGCACTGTAGCAGTTTTACATGGAACATGATTTTGAATTTTTTATCTTCTAAGAGCCTGGTTTACTCAGCTTGATTTTGTGCACCACTGCAGAAAAACCATGTGCAGATGTATTACAACCAAGACTATATAAAATATCACCATGTTTAGATAACCTGCTGTTGTAGCTAGAGCGTTAGAGTGATATAACCCTTATCTGATCAGACCCAAGCACAGGACTAACCTAATTTCCCAAGGTGCCTCTGGCGCTGACTGAGCAATCTGGATCATCTTTATATTTACCCCAAGGACAGCCAGGGTGAGGAGGTTCCTGGGTAACGCTATTGTTGCAAACGTCCCGACACTGCTAGCACGGCTGACTGGTATTGCTTGAACTCATGGTCTGTCATGCCTTATTCCCCTCTCATACTCTGATAACAGTGAAGATCATAAATAACCAGGCAGCTAGAGGCATTTATACATTTTTAGATAGGCTTCATATGATTTACCAGTTATACCATGCAGTCCATATCAAACTTGGTTCTTTTGCTGGCTGTTTTATTATCTGAAATAATCTTTTTTTTCTCCAATATGTAACTCTTATTTATCCAGTTAAGTTTAGAGTTCCTACCAGTTTGTGAGGGTCATAAAGCCACTGTGCAAATAAAAACAGGCCTCAGGATGCACACAACTGCCAGTGTAATTATCAGTATTATATATTATTATTATATATTATTTTGAGCCCAATTTTAATAAGGCATGTAGTTTCTGAATAAATACAACACTGTAAGGTCAGTGTGTTCTGTACGTCAGCTACACAAAACAGTGTTTTTAAGTAACAGCTCTATGTTTATGTCCAATTATACTGTTATTTACTTTTACACCCTTACACATGCTCCATCTCAGCCTGCAGTTTATATCTCTCAAAAAATAATATTTAGTTTTGCAGTATTTCTTTCATCACTTGGATTATAGCAATGCGGGTTAAAGGCTTCTTTTTTTTTAAGTGACTGAAGAATAGTAGCAGCCGTTCCCAACAGATGGACGCAAAAGCATGTGGGTGGAAGAGTGAGTCAATGGTGACTACTACTTTACACACGTCTGTTTGTCTGTTTATTCAGTTGCCCATGTGTGTCTAAAATGACCAGCAGCTAAAAGCTAAATGTCTTAAAATCACATCCAAAATGTGTAGCAGGCACCAGAGAGAATATTTTCCATTAAACTGGAATTTTTGGATCAAGTGCCAATGCATAATTTGGTGCAAAACCTGTCACTGAGCAGTTGGCAGAAGGTAATATGGTGTCCAAACTTTTCTTGTTGGGGCCAGATAGAGTAAAAATATTTAAACACGGGCCACAGACTCTTTTGTAAGAAAACAAATAAAAATATAACAAATATGACAAAGATGTTGTGGAGGACTCATAATACAATGGGAAGCTATCTGGTGCAAATCAAAAAGTTCAACAAATACTTAACAGTGGCTTCGGGCCATTCAAACCAATGGGCTGAGGCGACACAACCCAACATCTCCCTGTGTGTACCGAAAACGGTTAAATTTGCATATAAATTTGCATATAAATTATACTTGTATACCTTTATACTAATTAAAAATCAACGAGAATTTGTATACATTTAAAAAGAACATTTGTTGCTCCGCATTCGTCTCATTTTTGTGAGAAAAGTGGTGCTGCACTGGATGCTGGAAGCATCGGATGCTTCCTCGTCATTCAGTCAGTTTATCTCTTCAAAATAAGGCACCTTAGTAGGCAGCATTTTAAGGTATCTAAGAATTTAGACAGCCTTCTTTTGGGGAGCATGTATGATGTAAAATGCTGTCTATCTAGAGAGCTCACTAGGTTTTCAGACAGACCCATTGCCTGTTTTAATGCCTGTCTTAATATGGTGTACACTATATGGCCAAAAGTTTGTGGACACCTGAGTTTATTGGACATTATTGTTGGAAAACCATGAATATTATTTTGGGGCTTTAATGGTCCATTTTTTATTAGACATTTTGGTAGATTCTGTATATTCCCAAATCATTCCCGTGTTTAATGCCACTGATTGCAAATCAAGTATTTCCAGACATGATTCACCCACAATGTCCTTTTTTGTACACAATGTTTGGTTCCTTAACAACCATACAAGGTGTTGGATGAGGTTTAGTTCAGGCTAGTCAGTGAATAAACTGGAATGAACTCATCTGACCAAGAATCAGGCTCTATAGCCCTGTATAAATGCTCGACCACAATAACGCTCTTGCGGCTGAATAAAAGCAAAACCACGCAGTCGTGTTCCCAAATCTAGTTGAAGCGGTTTCTGAAAAAGTGGAGGCTCTATTAATGCCTATGGTTTTGGCCATGTAGTTTATTTTCGACAGCACTTTACTTTAAGATTGAGCTTTTAAGGTAATGATGATTATTGTTAGTTTAGCTTGGAGTGACTTTTGAAATGCTGTTGTTTATTTCAGTGTGAGTTCGCTGTGCTGGCTGGAACTTATCTGTATGTGTTTTCTGTCTACAATTTGTCCCAACAGGGTGTCAAAAATTGGATATATTTGGTGACGTGCTTACAGAAGACTAGGACAAAAGACAAAATGTGTACATGTACATACACTGATGTTCCAGTGACTAAGAGATCATTATCCAACAAATCCAACAAATCCTTTTTTTTCCATTACCGCAACTTATTTGTATGCAGAACAAATTGCCCAAGCACTGGCGCTGATACACATACATTCACATTTCTCAACCTACAATCTCTCCACCATTGCCAACACACATCTCACTTTCTCTGCATGAAGCTCCGTGTGGGATCTTGCATATATTCATGCAGTGTATTGTCATGCTGCACACAAATCTTCAGCACTGTGGCATGCAGTGTGTTAGAGAAGAAATACAAGGTAGGGAGCAAAAGGGTTTGTGCATCGACTGACCACATGAATCAGATACGCATGAATCAGATACACACACATACACACTCTGCGGTTTTTCGATCTCCATAGATTTGTGGGCGGGTGGCGCGGGACCTTTGTGGCTTTCCAAAGGCACCGGATTCTCAACCACACCAAGTCAGGCCATTAATCTCTCTGTACTTGACATGTCAATCCTAGAAAGCTGCAACTCTTAGTGTCCTCAATAACCCACATTCAAAAGTCCACTGTTATATTGAATATATATACCACACACACAGAAAATCAATTTCTTTTGACACTAAGAAGTTAATAGGTAATTTTCTACAACCCGCATTTGCAAAAAAGTTAGGACACTTTCTAAATATGCAATTAAAAATTAATAAAGGGCAGTTGTAGCACAGTGGTTAAGGTACTGGACTAGTAATACAAAGTAATACAAACTTTGCTGGTTCAAGCCCCACTACTGCCAGGTTGCCACTGTTGGGCCCTTGAGCAAGGCCCTTAACCCTCAATTGTTTAGACAATATACAGTCACAGTACTGTAATTTGCTTTGGATAAAAGCATCTGCTAAGTGCCAAAAATGTAACTTAATTCTATTTGTTTAATATAAGCAAATTTTTAAAGCCTGCAACACACTAAAAAATGCAGGGACAGGGGCATGTTTACAACTGGGTCACATCACCTTTTCTTTTCATTTAACTTTTTTATTCATCTGGGAATTAAAGATACCAATTGTTGCAGTTCAAGTAGATTTTTTGACCATTCTTGCTGCATAGTACATTTACAGCATTTAGCAGACACTTCAATCCAAAGTGACTTACAGTATACAGGATAAGCAATTGAGGGTTAAGGGTCTTGCTCAAGGGCCCAACAGTGGCAACCTGGCAGTGGTGGGGTTTGAACCAGCAACCTTTTGATTACTAGTCCTGTACCTTAACCGCTAAGCTACAACTGCCTTTGTAGGCTTGAGCTGCTCAACAGTCCACGGTCACTTTTGTCTGATTCTTTTCTTCATGATGCACCATACGTTTTTAACAGGAGACAGATCTGGGTGCAGGCAGGCCAGTCAAGCACACGCACTCTATGTCTACGAAGTCACAGAATCTCTCTAAAATGCCCATATAAGCCTCTGCATCAGTGGTACCTTGACATATATGCAGATCACAAATGTTATGGGCCATTAGATGGCCAGGTGACTCATCTAAGATGTCCTCTATGGTTTAATTCTTATGGTCGTTTGCAAACCTCAGCCTAGCTTTGCAAGGCAGTTTTTGCTGTGCTCGGATTGCTATTTGCTATTCTTTTATAGGTCACTCAGTGTCATCTAATGGTTGTTGAGTGACATTTGAATGAATTAGTGGTGATCCCAGGCAATATAATTGTTTCTGTCCTCTGCCACTCTGTTGTTTCCAATATCTGCTGTCTGAACTTCTTCTTATGAACCTCCATCCTTGATATTTTGATGGTGGAAGCAGCTTGACCCTTACCGTATCCCTTTGCCAGTAAAGCCTATAAACTCACTTAAAACTTTTCTACTCTTTTGGCATGGTCAGTAGTTTTTTTTTTTTGCATAGTATGCCATTTTCGAACCCAGCCACTATCTTTGATTCCTGCCAGTATGCCTGTGATCGTTGCAGTACCCAGGACTGAACCAGACCAGCAAGCTACAGGATTT
The DNA here is from genome assembly GCF_030014385.1 of Trichomycterus rosablanca. Classification (NCBI taxonomy): domain Eukaryota; kingdom Metazoa; phylum Chordata; class Actinopteri; order Siluriformes; family Trichomycteridae; genus Trichomycterus; species Trichomycterus rosablanca. The sequence continues at coordinate 23,057,270 of NC_086005.1, read as the reverse complement.
TTTTTTCAATATATTAAATAATGAAAAACCTTCCTCCCAGCTGACAAAGTTGTAGAGTTTAAAAAGAACGTATTACAAACAAGCACACTTCATCCAGATACCTTAGCAGCTCAGAGATGCACAACAATGAGAGATTTATTTAGGCAGTTCGCACCTGTACAATCAGATAGTCCTTTGTGGTTATTTAGAATTGATGAAGGCAGTCTTTCATTGGAGAAGGCATTAGTCTCTGTCTCTTCTGCACTCACCTATGACTTCACTCTTTCACCCAGTCCACCCTCAACTGGCTTTTTTTTACACACACACACACACACATATACACACACACACACACACAGTGAACCGATCCATGTGTTTGCATGGGATCCAGGTGCGGCTTAGCTTGCCTGACATCGATTAGCCATCACTCCCCCACACCCTGTCTTTGTATTGGCTCAGTTGAAAGCCATTCACACACTGAATAAAGGAGCAGCATTGATAAGACTAAAATCAATGCTCAGCCTTTGGCCCATGGAACACGTTCTCTTCAGCATCTGAGCATCTTTTTCACAGCCTCCCATAACAGTAATTTGTACAGTAAATGCACAAGCTTTGGGGTTTTTAGGATTATAATTAAAAACATAATATACAAATATATATATTTATGTAAATTGAGCATCTGTCTCACCTAAACAACTGCCTTTAGCTCAAATAAAAATACCAATATCTATGAATATTCATGAATTTGCTAATTGTGAATGCTCCGATGCCCCCCTGCCATCCCAAATAATACAGATCTTCTATTTTGCTGTCTCCCAAAACTCATACGGCTGTATTAAATTGTTGTCAAATTGTGTGCGACATCAATTGTGTCCTTAGTACTATGACACTAGGTTATACACAATAAATTTAGGCCACACTCAGGTTAGCAACTTGTTCATTTCTCAAATGTGTGATATTACTTTATGTAAATGCAAGGCCGTAGCCATGAATTGAACACTGGGGGTACCAAATTTACCAGGGGCAGGGTTCCTGCCATTCTAAAACACAGACAAATCCTAACATTATGCAAAGCTACTGAGTGGAACATGTTTATTTATCATTTTACATCACTATATTGGGAGGCATTTGAGCATATCTGAGTATTGGGGGTGCATGTCTGATATATATTGTGAGCACGGCCCTGTGTAATTCTATAATTAGTGTAGTGGCTGGCAGCTAATGGCTAATTAGCTTTAAAAGTTGGAGGCATGCCATTAAAACAGCAATGGTCTCTGCATGTTAATAGCTCATACATGTAGACAGATTTTGTACTAGTTGTATTTGTTTTTCAGTCATGACAGATATAACTTCATGTCATTCAAATGAACAAAATGGAATTTAGTGTAAACTGTTTGGTTCTATGCATGTAACTGGATTAAAAATATATACTTTTGTTTGCTGCTGTCTATTTTGTTGCAGCAAGCAAAATACAATTTGTTTTTAAACCACAGCAATAAAAGCGTCAAAATAGAAAGAAGCGAGCTCAGGTGGCGCAGCGATAAAACACTCTAGCATGTTAGCATTCGCGAGTTTGAAACTCATCTACACGAACAATGATTGGCTCGTTGCAGGAAGGGTGCCGGATGAGATTCCTCTTAACTGCTGCAGTTACGACCTCTGCTGGCTGATTGATGGCATTGCACAGAGATGAGGGATAATAGGATCAATGCATGACTCTCCATGTGCGAAACTGAGCCCCATATGAACTTGCCTCATGCAGGTGAAAAGATGCATTCGGGTACTGCACACGTGTCGGAGGGGGCGTGTGTTAGTCACGGCTCTCCTCAATCAGAGTGGAGGTCAACATCAGTAGATAGGAAGCTTAATGCAACTGGGTATTTGGATACAACTAAATTGGGAGGAACACACACACACACATGCAAAAAAAGGTGCATGTACTGTAAAGTAAAAGTTCATGAGGTAGATAGTGGCTAATCAGAGCAGCACGTATCAGTCCTTCATACCAGTCTCGATTTATTTCTTAATATCTCAACATTCAATAAATAGTAGCCTTGCATGTGAAATTTAGAAAAGTAATAGTGATTGAAATTTTATGTTGATTGGTTACAGGAACTAATGAGTAAGATTTCTGTATCAGAGCATTGATTTGCATGTGCTTTACTCACACAAAAATTCGTTGTGCTCTGATAATGATTTAGGTATTGAACGGCTTGTAATTGTAGCACTTACATAACGACTATTCTATTAGAATCTAATTATGTCCCATTTTTGTTTATGAATAATTTGAACTAATTTTGAACTACTTGGCAGGTTCTTTTATATGGAGTAATGTGACTTGAGCACTTTGAGAAACACTTTAATCTAAATCAGCCATCCAAGAGATTTTAAGGGGCACTTTAATGCCAAACTCCAGAATGAAGGGATTTGACTGTTATCACTGTCATTTAATCCAATAATAGAATAGACAGACTCAACAAATTACATCTCTGGTTGATTTTCTTCCTCATGTACTCTTGTGTTATTCCCATTTCTTATTTAATATATCCGTTTTGGCTTTCTAACATAAAGCCCTTATCTGAATTTTAATGATATCTTTAACCATTGAGGGAAAAAACCCAGACCATGCTCAGTCTCACATGTTCTCTAATTATCCGGTTTAATCCGAGCGACGTGCCCAGACTGTGATAGCAGCGTGTAGCCTTTACCACAGCACCCATGAGCATCAGAGCAGCTGAAGTAAGCTGCCTGGTTTGGCTGATCATGCTGAAGAATGATCGTTTTAAGACCTTTCTGTGAATGCAATTGATATTACGTACTACATACTGGAAACGCTGGAATCTTCATGAAATTGTGAATTATAGCATAGAATATTGTGGCGTCGACGAGAAAGAACAAAGCATTTCTTCACTTGGAATGAATAGAAGCTACAATAACCAGCACAGCCTACCTTAATAGGTAAAAAATTAATATTGTTGTTCGTGTTTTGATACCAACCCCCCACCCCCACCCCCACCCCGCCGCGTTCACATGATTGGTTGGGAGTTTTCCAAACTCAGTTACCTGAGTCATAATTTTAGCTGCTTTAGACTTCGACATCTTGGACATTTTGTCTAACAGATTTATAGTGTAATCGAGCATCTTTCGAGTTTGCTGAGTTTATAAAGTAAGAAATATACAGTACATAGACACACTATCGGGAGCATAAAACTTACTGTTTTATGGCTTGTTCTTTTGAAGCATAGGACAGACTACACAGAGATGATCACGTGTGTAGAGAAGCACTTTTACATTGACTATGGAATGCACTCAATATGTAAACACATACAGTGTATCACAAAAGTGAGTACACCCCTCACATTTCTGCAGATATTTAAGTATATCTTTTCATGGGACAACACTGACAAAATGACACTTTGACACAATGAAAAGTAGTCTGTGTGCAGCTTATATAACAGTGTAAATTTATTCTTCCCTCAAAATAACTCAATATACAGCCATTAATGTCTAAACCACCGGCAACAAAAGTGAGTACACCCCTAAGAGACTACACCCCTAAATGTCCAAATTGAGCACTGCTTGTCATTTTCCCTCCAAAATGTCATGTGATTTGTTAGTGTTACTAGGTCTCAGGTGTGCATAGGGAGCAGGTGTGTTCAATTTAGTAGTACAGCTCTCACACTCTCTCATACTGGTCACTGAAAGTTCCAACATGGCACCTCATGGCAAAGAACTCTCTGAGGATCTTAAAAGACGAATTGTTGCGCTACATGAAGATGGCCAAGGCTACAAGAAGATTGCCAACACCCTGAAACTGAGCTGCAGCACAGTGGCCAAGATCATCCAGCGTTTTAAAAGAGCAGGGTCCACTCAGAACAGACCTCGCGTTGGTCGTCCAAAGAAGCTGAGTGCACGTGCTCAGCGTCACATCCAACTGCTGTCTTTGAAAGATAGGCGCAGGAGTGCTGTCAGCATTGCTGCAGAGATTGAAAAGGTGGGGGGTCAGCCTGTCAGTGCTCAGACCATACGCCGCACACTACATCAAATTGGTCTGCATGGCTGTCACCCCAGAAGGAAGCCTCTTCTGAAGTCTCTACACAAGAAAGCCCGCAAACAGTTTGCTGAAGACATGTCAACAAAGGACATGGATTACTGGAACCATGTCCTATGGTCTGATGAGACCAAGATTAATTTGTTTGGTTCAGATGGTCTCAAGCATGTGTGGCGGCAATCAGGTGAGGAGTACAAAGATAAGTGTGTCATGCCTACAGTCAAGCATGGTGGTGGGAATGCCATGGTCTGGGGCTGCGTGAGTGCAGCAGGTGTTGGGGAGTTACATTTCATTGAGGGACACACGAACTCCAATATGTACTGTGAAATACTGAAGCAGAGCATGTTCCCTTCCCTCCGGAAACTGGGTCGCAGGGCAGTGTTCCAGCATGATAATGACCCCAAACACACCTCTAAGACGACCACTGCTGTATTGAAGAGGCTGAGGGTAAAGGTGATGGACTGGCCAAGCATGTCTCCAGACCTAAACCCAATAGAACATCTTTGGGGCATCCTCAAGCGGAAGGTGGAGGAGCGCAAAGTCTCGAATATCCGCCAGCTCCGTGATGTCGTCATGGAGGAGTGGAAAAGCATTCCAGTGGCAACCTGTGAAGCTCTGGTAAACTCCATGCCCAGGAGAGTTAAGGCAGTTCTGGGAAATAATGGTGGCCACACAAAATATTGACACTTCAGGAACTTTCACTAAGGGGTGTACTCACTTTTGTTGCCGGTGGTTTAGACATTAATGGCTGTATATTGAGTTATTTTGAGGGAAGAATAAATTTACACTGTTATATAAGCTGCACACAGACTACTTTTCATTGTGTCAAAGTGTCATTTTGTCAGTGTTGTCCCATGAAAAGATATACTTAAATATCTGCAGAAATGTGAGGGGTGTACTCACTTTTGTGATACACTGTACATCACTACAGCACACTACACCACAGAAAGTCTGTTACACTTACTTGATGCCGTATGATTGCTAGGACCCCCTCATATTGCATAATGCGCCTCATAAAATGTTAAATCACTAAACACAAACTTTATATTTTGAATTTGACAGCAAATTGCATATGTCACAGGAAACGGCTCATTTCGCAGTCCATGATGTAATTTTCACGGGCGTGAATTAGGTAGGGCCTTAATCATGACTTCATAATTATGTGCATGTAAGCAAAATGCTATCTCAACCAGAAAACCCACTTTTAATCCTCACGGATCATGGACGCACGACATACTAAGATGCCACACTCCCATGGTCGATGACGCACGTGCATGTGCAAATTTGATTTACACATAATGCAGATGGTGAATGCTTAAGGTGGAAAAATAGTATGTGTTATATAGTGGATACTTGCTACCTTTCTTGCATCTGTTTAGAACAGAAGATAATTTTTCAATTTAGTGTAGTTATGATTAATGCGCTGGCAGAATTACTGTGCAAACTTGTAGACACAATTAGAGCCGGGGTGGTTTGCAGAGTCTCCCGGTAGCCCATTAACGAGCTGACGCAAGCAACGTGGCAGCATGACCCCTATAGCAGAGAGCGAAAGCGAGAGACACGGCTCACACTGAGAGAAATAAAGAACGAGTGGAAAAGAAATAAAAATATATATGTGGAGGAGAGAGGGAGAGAAGCGAGTGTAAGAGACGGCATGTAATAGTGTGAGACTGAGAGGTCATGCCCTTGAGTACATGGAGGGAATGAAGAGTGGTAGGTCAGACAGGCACAACCAATTGAGGCGAGGGGTAGAGATGAAGTGAAAGAATAAGCTGCGTGCACAGAAGACCAATGTGGAGGGAATGTGAAGAAATGCTGCAGGACATGCGTATCTGCAACAGCATCTAGTACAGCGCTTACAGATCAGGGGTTTATTTTAGTAGGGTCAGAATCATATTCTAATATACTGTATTAAATATACTGCATTAAACATACTGTATTAAACATACTGTATTAAACATACTGTATTAAATATACTGTATTAAACATACTGTATTAAATATACTGTACTAAACATACTGTATTAAACATACTGTATTAAATATACTGTATTAAATATACTGTATTAAACATACTGTATTAAATATACTGTACTAAACATACTGTATTAAACATACTGTATTAAATATACTGTATTAAACATACTGTATTAAATATACTGTACTAAACATACTGTATTTAATATACTGTATTAAATATACTGTATTGAATATACTGTATTAAATATACTGTATTTAATATACTGTATTAAATATACTGTATTAAACATACTGTATTAAACATACTGTATTAAATATACTGTACTAAACATACTGTATTTAATATACTGTATTAAATATACTGTATTGAATATACTGTACTAAACATACTGTATTTAATATACTGTATTAAATATACTGTATCGAATAAACTGTATTAAACATACTGTATTAAACATACTGTATTAAATATACTGTATTAAATATACTGTATTGAATATACTGTATTAAACATACTGTATTAAATATACTGTATTAAACATACTGTATTAAATATACTGTATTAAATATATTGTATTGAATATACTGTATTAAACATACTGTATTAAACATACTGTGTTAAATATACTGTATTAAACATACTGTATTAAATATACTGTATTGAATATGCTGTATTAAACATACTGTATTAAACATACTGTATTAAACATACTGTATTAAATATACTGTATTAAATATATTGTATTGAATATACTGTATTAAACATACTGTATTAAACATACTGTATTAAATATACTGTATTAAACATACTGTAAAAAATATACTGCATTAAATATACTCTATTAAACATACTGTATTAAATATACTGTATAAATATACTGTATTAAATATACTGTATTAAATATACTGTATTAAATATACTGTATTAAATGTACTGTATTAAATATACTGTATTAAATGTACTGTATGTTGACTGAGTGCATCAATGTTGATTTCTTTTGGTTACAAAAAATTAAAATAATCTGCACAGTGCTCTATAGAACAGTTTGATATGATTTGTACCCTATTAAAGCTTACAGCTGTTGTATTAACAATGCTACAGTACACTATATTGCCAAAAGTATTCACTCACCCATCCAAATCATTGAATTTGGATGTTCCAATCACTTCCATAGCCACTGGTGTATAAAACCAAGCACCTAGGCATGCAGACTGCTTCTACAAACATTAGTGAAAGAATGGGTCGCTCTCAGGAGCTCAGTGAATTCCAGTGTGGTACCGTGATAAGATGCCACCTGTGCAACAAGTCCAGTCGTGACATTTCCTCACTACTAAATATTCCACAGTCGACTGTTAGTGCTACTGTAACGAATGTGCCCTGGGAGCACCCCACGCTCCAATGTGCCCTGGGAGCACCCCTCGCTCCAATGTGCCCTGGGAGCACCCCTCGCTCCAATGTGCCCTGGGAGCATTCCTCGCTCCAATGTGCCCTGGGAGCACCCCTCGCTCCAATGTGCCCTGGGAGCACCCCTCGCTCCAATGTGCCCTGGGAGCACCCCTCGCGTCAATGTGCCCTGGGAGCACCCCTCGCTCCAATGTGTCCTGGGAGCACCCCTCGCTCCAATGTGCCCTGGGAGCACCCCTCGCTCCAATGTGCCATAAGAGCACCCCTCGCTCCAATGTGCCCTGGGAGCACCCCTCGTGCGAATGTGCCCTAAGAGCACCCCTCGCGCCAATGTGTCCTTGGAGCACCCCTCGTGCGAATGTGCCCTTGGAGCACCCCTCGCTCCAAAGTGCCCTGGGAGCACCCCTCGCTCCAATGTGCCCTCGGAGCACCCCTCGCGTCAATGTGCCCTGGGAGCACCCCTCGCGTCAATGTGCCCTGGGAGCACCCCTCGCTCCAATGTGCCCTGGGAGCACCCCTCGTGTCAATGTGCCCTGGGAGCACCCCTCGCTCCAATGTGCCCTGGGAGCACCCCTCGCGTCAATGTGCCCTGGGAGCACCCCTCGCTCCAAAGTGCCCTGGGAGCACCCCTCGTGTGAATGTGCCCTGGGAGCACCCCTCGCTCCAATGTTCCCTGGGAGCACCCCTCGCTCCAATGTGACCTAAGAGCACTCCTCGCTCTAATGTGCCCTGGGAGCACCCCTCCCTCCAATGTGCCCTGGGAGCACCCCTCGCTCCAATGTGCCCTGGGAGCACCCCTCGTGCGAATGTGCCCTAAGAGCACCCCTCGCGCCAATGTGTCCTTGAAGCACCCCTCGTGCGAATGTGCCCTGGGAGCACCCCTCGCTCCAATGTGCCCTGGGAGCACCCCTCGCTCCAATGTGCCCTGGGAGCACCCCTCGCGTCAATGTGCCCTGGGAGCACCCCTCGCGTCAATGTGCCCTGGGAGCACCCTTCGCGTCAATGTGCCCTGGGAGCACCCCTCGCTCCAATGTGCCCTGGGAGCACCCCTCGCGTCAATGTGCCCTGGGAGCACCCCTCGCTCCAAAGTGCCCTGGGACCACCCCTCGTGTGAATGTGCCCAGGGAGCACCCCTCGCTCCAATGTTCCCTGGGAGCACCCCTCGCTCCAATGTGACCTAAGAGCACTCCTCGCTCTAATGTGCCCTGGGAGCACCCCTCGCTCCAATGTGCCCTGGGAGCACCCCTCGTGCGAATGTGCCCTAAGAGCACCCCTCGCGCCAATGTGTCCTTGAAGCACCCCTCGTGCGAATGTGCCCTGGGAGCACCCCTCGCTCCAATGTGCCCTGGAAGCACCCCTCGCGTCAATGTGCCCTGGGAGCACCCCTCGCGTCAATGTGCCCTGGGAGCACCCCTCGCTCCAAAGTGCCCTGGGAGCACCCCTCGTGTGAATGTGCCCTGGGAGCACCCCTCGCGTCAATGTGCCCTGGGAGCACCCCTCGCTCCAATGTGCCCTGGGAGCACCCCTCGCTCCAATGTGCCCTGGGAGCACCCGTCGCGCCAATGTGTCCTTGGAGCACCCATTGCGCAAATGTGCCCTAGGAGCACCCCTCACGAGGGGGCTCTTTTGCTCTTAGGCTGAATCCCCCAGGCACTCTAAATCTCATGGAAAACTTTCCCAGAAGAGTGAATGAGTGAATAAGCGACACGTTTTTTATTGTCGTAGATACATTCATTCGCTACGACGCTGCTAATAACACCACAGTTGTCTATTACTGTTCTTTCAGTGTTTCAGAGAGCTGAAATTGTAGAATGTGTGTGTGTGTGTGTGTGTGTTGGGGGAAGGGCTAGAATGTTTACAGGTGGAGCGCAGAGAGATAACACATCCTGTAGTAACTCAAGGCTCAAGGGCATCTGTACTGTCTCGTTCACTCAGGAGATCGATACTTTATCACTTTCGTCTCGCTGCACATGTACATCAGATTAGACTCACCACTGATCACTATCTCATTAATCAACAACAATTGCATTCTTCTACTGGCACGCTATTAAGGGCTTACGTTCAGAAACTTCAGTCTGCAGTTTGAAAATATATACTCCATGCTGCTGCTATCACTTTCTATTATTCTACTCATCCATAAGAACGTTGTATTGACAGCAAGTTTGGTATTGATGTTGGGCACCGAGGCCTGGCTAACAGTCACTGTTTCACTTCATCTCAGAGATGTTGATCGAGCTTGAGGACTCATTTCAAGCAAATCAATTCATCCACCAGAACCCATCAAACTAATGTTAACTGGTTTTGAAAATTGGAAGCACACAATTGATGAGAAAACAATGAAGTTTTTTTGTGAAACGAACAAGTTCAGCCCAAACAACCTAACCAAAACTTTACAGCTGGCACTGTGGTTGTGTTCTTCTGGTGTCCTTCAAATCTGGAGTCATCTTTCTGACCCTGATATGGTAAAACAAGATTGACTCCAGAGAATGCAGTTTTAGTTTTTAGCACCATTGTCCAAATGTGGTACGCTTTTTGAGTATTTTTTTTAGTGCATTTTACCACCTTTTTCGCAAGAAGGTCCTGGGTTCGATTCCCAGGTGGGGTGGTCCAGGTCCTTTCTGTGTGGAGTTTGCATGTTCTCCCCTTGTCCGCATGGGTTTCCTCCGGGTGCTCCGGTTTCCTCCCACAGTCCAAAGACATGCAAGTGAGGTGAATTGGAGACACTAAATTGTCCATGACTGTGTTTGATATAAACTTGTGAACTGATGAAATGAGTGACTACCGTTCCTGTCATGAATGTAACGGTGTATAAAACATGACGTTAAAATCCTAATAAACAAACAAACAAAGCATTTTTTTCTCCCATTTAGCCTAGCCAATCCCCAACGGCGTCCAAGGATGATGTATTTTCGCCTGACCACCAATCCCTTCTTCTTCACCCATACTTCAGTGGATTTGCGCATGAGGTTGGCTTTTCGTACGGAGAGCCACGCCCCGATTTCTGCACTTCTTTTTCTGTACAGGTGCCCTGGGCAACCAAGATCCTTACACAGCGTTGTTAACCCCACCCCTTTAGTCTGGTCTTTCCCACACAATAGACTGGAAGTCAATTTTGTCTGCTGCGGGCATTAGCCAATTATACCTGCTAGAGGTCGCCCAGCTGACCGGTAGTAGAGCCGAGATTCTAACCCGGAGGCTCAGAATCTCAGCGCTGGTGTGCTAATGTGCCATTTGGGCAGTCGATAAATGTGGTTCCCATGTCCTGTGTCTGAGGCAGCAAAGCAACCCCAAAACATCACTGTGTCTCCTTCATGTTTCACAATTGACACGGCATTGTTGTCTTTGAAAGTGTAACTAGTTTTTCTGTGTACATGGAGTTATTGTGATCTAACAAACAGCTATCATCTGTCCAAATAACATCCTCCCCCCTTTTCTGATGGTTTTTTTTTTAACAAGCATTTTGTCCAGGTTTTATTTGGCCTTTTTGTGCCTTGCTTGTAGAAGAGGGTGATCTTGTACAAAAGGGCCCAGTTCAGTTAGTAAGTGAGGGTTATCCTGGGTTGGATTGGCGTCCTCCCCACTGTCCCCCTGACCAGGATGTAGCGATTATTAAAAAGAAAATGCAGAAGCAGTGTGGTTCACACCCAGTTTTCTCAGCCTGTTCTAAACAGCCAAAACAGTGGATTCGATTTCCTTCCTTTGATGCTGCTTGGCGTTAGGGTCAATGGCAAAGCACTTCTCCAGATTGTGTTCTTTAAAGACTCTTCTAGCTAACTGGCAATTTTCAGTGTTTTTTTTTTGTTTACCATCACAGTGGGATGATGATGGCAGTGTGACAAACATGCCTGCAGGCAGCTGCCTTCAAATCTGATTGTGATTGATGGGCTTGCTGCATTGCTGTAAAAATGAAGTGTTATGGCTATTAATCAAAAGATGGGTTTTACGACCAGGAGATTCTGTTCATCTGAGGATAGGATGCAAGTAACGGCAAGAGCAAAGGTAAATCTCATTAGAATGGGTTATTTTGTTGCCTTTGCTGAATGTTTTTCTATAAGGGATTTGTAATACACAGCCACACCATGAATGTGTGACCAGAAAGGAATTCACTGTACGTTCATTCATTTAGTCATTGGGTCTGTCTGAAAACCTAGTGAGCTCTTTACATAGACGCATTTTACATCATCCTACACGCTCCCGAGAAGAAGCCTGTCTAAATTCTTAGTTACCTTAAAATGCTGCCTACTGAGGTACCTTAATTCTAAGCTATAATCTGACTGAATAATGAGGGAGCATCGGATGCTTCCTTTGCAGTGAAGGCAATCCCAGCATTTTCTCACAAAAAATTAACAAATATGGTGAACAAATGTGGAGCAACGAGTTATTTTCAAATGTAGATTTTAATTGATTTTTAATCTGTATAAAGGTGCACCAGTGTAATTTATTTGCAAATCCGGGCTTGTCAGTGACAGTTTAACTGTTTTCAGTACACAGAGGGAGATGTTAGCTGCCCTGCTATCAGGTTGTGCTGCCTTAGCCCATTGGATTGAATGACCTAAGGCTAAATGTGTTAGCTTAGTAAGCAAAAACTGTGCTGACATAATCGCGTAATCGTTGTCCAAGTAGTGCGTCTAAATAATCTACCTTGTTCGATGTCTTATTAGAATCCTCTCTACGTAGGCACAGGTTCAGCGGAATGATCCTTGTACAGCCACATCGTAAGCATCTGACCACAACACAAAGCTTCTGTTCACTAGGGGCAGCAATCACTGTCCAGCATTCTGACAAAAATGGTTATAGGCTTTAAGTAAGTTAGACTGCACCTCATGGTGTGTGTGTGTGTGTGTGTGTGTGTGTGTATTTTTGAAGCTAGTCCACTCCTTCTCCAACACGTATGCAGCCACCAGTGTCTAGCAGCTTTTTTTCCCCAGACAGCAGCCCCACATGCACAGAGGTCATGCAATTCTTTTAGTATGGTAGGCATATCTGTTGCATTGACAATATCTTGACCCCCTGTTTAACCTTTCTTACTTCAGATAGAGGACCATACTAGGCCAATGGCACCGCAGAGACTTCGATCCAGGTCTCTGTTTTGTGGGCTGGTGCATGAGGTGCATTTAAGAACCTTTGAATGTTTCTGATTGTTTGGGAGGTGGAAGTTTTTAAAACTACCTGTTCAAAACAGAATCATGTAAAGACGTGTGACTGGTGCACATGGGACACCAGTTTGACATGCTTTACATGCATTTAATGAGGACACACAGTGAGTAAAACTGTACTCATGCTTCACTGAATGTTTGTCTCTGTTTTGCATATTTTTTCATTGGTTTATGTACATATTTTATTTATCGCTTCTCATTGTGCTGCTTTCTGTCTCCTCTCTGTCTCTATTATTCTATGATCAAGAATTTTTGCCAGGAATCTCTATCTCCCTAGAAAATAAGCAGGTCAAGCATGAAGCTGGTTTGTTGGCAAAGTTTGCTGTCTGTGGTGCTGAAAAACAATAACACACACCTGTTCTATCCAGGGTGGTATAAAATAAATGAACCCTACGACTACTGACAGAGTATTGCAGTATTTGATTGTGTTTGTATAATTTATGGCCAAAAGCATGCAGGCACCCTTTCCAGTTAATGAGTTAAGGTGTTTGTGCCACATCCATCTCAAACAAGTGTATAAAAATTAATTATATATAATACATTGAATGCTTTTAACTTTGACAACAATTTAGAAAAGATCCTTAAATGTTTTAGCATGACTCTGCCCCATATGGTCCATATAGTCATGGTTTGACCAGTTTAGTGTGGAGCCCTGAGCGTGAGCTTAACCCTCTAATGGCCTCACCAAGAACATTTCTTAGTTTCTTAGGACTATACCAACAACAAACAATATTTTTACTAGTACACACAGTATGTTTTTAATGAGCCTCTACCAAACAGTTGAGATGATCACAAAAATGATGAACTTTCATGGATGAATTTTCAGCTGCTAGCTTCAAGTTCACTGACATATAGATTATAAACTCTGTTTTCTTAAAACCAATATTTTTGAGTGTGACTGTGGACATGTCAACCAAGGAGTAGAAACAGCCCAAAGAAGATTATTAAAAACAGCTTTTTTCAAGTATTTAGACTTAAAGTAAGCTTAACCAAATTGAGCAGACCATTAAAGGGTTAACCCAGTTGAACACCTTTGGGAATTGAAACCTTGATTGCGAGGTGGGTCCTCTTGTCCAGTATCAGTGCCCGACCTTACATTTGCACTTATGACTGAATCAAATTTCCAAGAACATGGGAATGGCATGTACAACAAACCTATGGAACGGGTGCCCACATACTTCTGATCCTTAAAACTTTATTTGCATTTGTACAACCGCAAGTGCCGCAACTCTTTTGTCTGATTCCAAAGAATATTTGGGCAGCAGCAATCATTAGTTGTTGCTCACGACTGGCTGTTGATGATTGGTGGTTCTGGAAATTTGGTTTAGAAAAGCTGAGGCTGTTCAAGTAGCAAAAAAGAACCAATCTCCATAAACTTGCCATGTAAGGTAAAATCCACTTCCTTAAAACTGGCACCTTAAAGTTGGACAAAGAAAAGGCAACAGGGTGGGATTCTTTCTTAAATGGCTGCTTTTCTTAGCCCATGGCGATTTTAAGCCCACTGGATTGTGGACAGTGGGGGTTCTTGGACTATCTGGACCCATTCCTGCTCTAAAGTGAACTACTCTTTTGTCTGATTCCAAAGGACTTTTGGGCAGCAACAAACAGTATTGGTTTGCTCACGATTGGCTGATGCAAGTAATGAATCAGAAGTGGAGGCTGTTCAAGCAGCAGAAAAGAACAAAGCTCCATAAACTTGCCATGCAAGAAAAAAATCCACTTTACCAAAATTGGCACCAAATGTTGAACGAAGAAAGAACAACAGAAATGAATTTGTTCTTTAATGGCTGCTTTTTAGCCCATGGTGATGTCTAGCTCACTTGACTGTGGACAGTGGTGGTTCTTGGACTATCTGGATGCATTCCTGCTCAGCCTAAAGTGAACTACTATTTTGACTGATCCCAAAGGACTTTTAGGTAGCAACAATTAGTAATGGTTGTTGTGGCAACCAGTCAGATGCTCATGATTGGCTGATGCAAGTGATGGCTTTTGGACTATCTGGAAGGTTGTTAAAGCAGCAAAAAGAACCAAGCACCTTAAAGTTGGACAAAGAAAGAGCAAAAGGGTGGGATTCTTTGTTGAATGCCTGCTTTTTAGCCCATGGCCATGTCAAGCTCACTTGACTGTGGACAGTGGTTCTTGGACTATCTGGATGCATTCCTGCTCCTAAATTGACAGTTTTTATTGTTTTATTTAACTTTCTTTTACTTGTTAATGGGTCCAGTCAAACTGGTCTTATTTGTATCAAAAAGCCAGCAGTTGAATGGCTATGCTGTAAAGTTAAATGGCATTATGGGTATTTTTCTACACCACAAAGAAAGAAGAAATATCTTACTGATGAGACAATATGGCTGCACATGCTAATATTTGCGTATTAGCCAGTGTGTGGAAGGGGTGTCTACACGTGTTCATTCCAGCGGTACTTAATGCATGCAGATTGCGAGTGCTCAGCTGCAGGGCGTGATAATCAGCGGCAGACCCGCAGCGTACGCGTGGAGCTTCGAGACGGCTGCAGGAAGCACAGCGTAGGTCTGGGAGCTCCCCAGTGAACCGGCCGATTGACACATTAAGTGTCTTCATGTGGCCTTGCGCTGGTTCCCCACGTTCACAGCGCGGCGTACATGCTGGCAGCCATCTGCGCAGCTGGCTGTTCTTCTGGTGGCACGACGCACGCATGGTCGTCCAGTAAACCCTCACAGGCACACGCGTACGCTTTAATGAAAGCTATTAGTCTGGTGGGTACACTGATATCAACACACTACACACACCGAATTCTGTCTGTTTTAAACCCTGGTGATCCCCTGCTGTTGAAAGTGTGCAGAAACTCAATAAGATGCTTAATTTATGTCGGACTCTACCAGCTGCCCCCTTCCTCTCGTCACTGATGAAAGGGGTTCACGTGAATTCGGATTCAGCTCTGAATTCGTCAGCATCGTTTAATAAAGAGTGTGTGTTGGGGGAAGGTGGCACCGGCAGATTCAAGTCCGGCTTATAATAAATGTTTTTAGGGGGGAGGGGGTGTCCAAATTTGACCTTTCTCCTCTGTGACAGCATCATGCCAATTGTGTCTGTTCCAGCCGGAAGCATCTCTGAGACTCGGACCTCAAGAGCACAATGGGGATTATATCGTGGTCACTGTGTTTAAATCATGACTAAGATAAAATGTTAGTTAAAATAAATAATATATTACGATTATACACCACACTGGCAAAAGTATTGGGACACCTATTTAAATGATTTAATTTGTGTGTTTCAGCCACAACAATTGCTAACAGACAAATAAAACAATTAAAGGAAATAAAGACAATGATATGATTTGAACTTTGCGGTAACAGTTTTGGGAAGGCTGTTTCCTGTTCCAGCATGACTGTTCCCCTGTGCTATAATGGCATAAAGGAAAGCTTGCTTTTAAAAAAAATCCACAGAGCCCTGATCTCAGCCCCACTGAACTTTGGAGCTTTGGAATAAACTGGAATGTCAATTCAGGCTTTTTTGACCAACAACAGTGCCCAGCCATACACTGCCTGAATGGGCACACATTTCTCACAAGTCTTGTGAGAACCCTAATCAGAATACTGGCTGTTATTCTAGCTGAAATATCACATAGAGGTCAGTCAATTTTAATACTGTTTATTGGTTTTGAAATGGGATGTCTAGCAAGCACACGGTCAGGTGTCCAAACACATTTGGCCATATAGTGTATATGGGTTCAAACCCACCATCACTGTCTAACTGGCTAAGTTTGGCATTGTGCACTGCAGCACAGTCATGCTGAGACCATTCATGATCTTTCCTAGACTGCTGGAAGCATTATATTTATTTTATGGAATTGATTTGTATACAGCTGTTAGCAATGGGTGCAACTGAAACTTCTAAACTGAATTATTAAGACGGGTGTCCACACATTTTTAATATTTAGTGTATGTTGTAATGTCCATGTTTAAACAGCATATTATGCAGATTCATTCACACTTAAATATGCTCCTAAAGTCATTTAGATTCCATTATGTTCAACTGATCAGTATTTTAATTAGTATTCTTGGACATATCAAATATAAGTATTGAAATGGCATCAAATGTGGAACTCTACTGCCACCCTGTGGTATGATCGCAGCATGACATGCTGTAAATTTTTCACTGGTGCAAAATCTCGATGTATATTTAACATCTTCGGCATTTAGCAGACGCCTTTATACAAAGCGACTTACAGTACTGTGAGAATATACAATCTAAGCAATTAAGGGTCAACAACTTGTCCTAAATCAACAACCTGGCAGTGGTGAGGCTTGAACCAGTGACCTTCTGATTACTAGTCCAGTACCAAAACCACTAGGCTACAACATACCAGTTCAAATCTCCAGTTCACCTTTGTTTATTAGGATTTTAACGCCATGTTTATCCAGTTCACCTCACTTGCATGTCTTTGGACTGTGGGAGGAAATCTGAGCTCCCGGACGAAACCCACACAGATACAAAGAAAACATGCAAACTCCACACATAAAGGATACATATCGTTCCACCTGGGTATCAAACCCAGGACCTTCTCACTGGTGCTACCCACCGAACCAACATGCCATCCTGTCCAGTTTTATGTCTACACTATAAGTTACTGCACTACACTTAACATATAGGCCATTTTCAGCATATATTCCTTTAAATAAATACATTTTTTAAAGAGTTCAAAACACCTTATTATCATTTTAAGTATATACAAGGACACAAAAAAACACACATAAGGTACATGACTACATAAGGTACAACACAAGTGCAAACACACGTGCAAACAATACCATAAATACAACAACAGACAATATTTAGGCTTGCTAATTATAGGTTGTGTTAAATTATAAGACTTGTCTATTCTTTTGTCACTTACTAAGTGTTTAAAACACACACACTATTTTTGTAAAAATGTCCAA
Source organism: Trichomycterus rosablanca (assembly GCF_030014385.1). NCBI lineage: Eukaryota > Metazoa > Chordata > Actinopteri > Siluriformes > Trichomycteridae > Trichomycterus > Trichomycterus rosablanca. The sequence goes on along the minus strand of NC_086005.1, from coordinate 23,039,781 downwards.
GTCCTCACCTTATGCGCAGCATTCATGCTGGTCAAGGAGAATCGCAGACTAAAGCACTCTTCTCTGAACTGTGTGAAGATATCCAGAGTTTTTTTTCACCAGCCAGTGGCAGATTTCCACATAGTTGTAACACTATTACAACGTAATTAATTAGTAATTAATTATTATTAATACAGAAAATAAATGAGTATGTGAATGGGTGTTCTTCTTAGGATATGGATGTGTAATATGCATGATATTGAAGATAATTTGGATGAAGCCTAATAGTCAAGCCAGTAAACGCTGTAGATCAGTCATTTGAATAAACAGAGTGGCTCAGTCTTTAAAAGCAATCTGAATGTCAGTGGAAGTAGAAAAACAATCAACATTCTCATACAGTGTTCACAGCATCATCAGTCTGTGTATGTATGTGTCTGTGAATATTCTGCCTGTAGACCTAAAACCCTCAGAGGAAGTGCCATGTCTGCGGTTGAGACGGTACGTGGAAAGTGTGGCTTAACAAACTGTAAGAAAAACCCTAAACCCCTCTGACTGAGCCGTCCAAAAGAAACCTTTTAATGAAATATTTCATCTCCTTTCATCTCTGTCAAAATCGATTATGGGGTGCATAGCCAGAATGCGGGAAATCTAAAAGGGTGTAGTTATACACCCTGCAGGTGTCGATAGATCTTGGTGCTTCTGTGTGAATACAGAGAGCCAGATTTGGAGAACTGTGCTATAGTGTGTGGTCCACTGTCTGCCATGTCTCAGCGGTGCCGTCCAAAAAAGTCTTTGAAAGCATGATGTTGTAAACTTTTGTCTTAACTAGAACTAATGTAAAAATCAAAAACAGTCCAAGACCACTATATAGTTGTCACTATGCAATCAGGTAGGTAGAATTTCCTCGTATTTGTCCCCAAATCCCTGTTGTACTGCCAGATAGTAAAAATGACTGCTCCTCTGCTCCAGAGTTCTTTGGCAATGTGCTTTACACCACTCTAGTTACCATTTGGTATTGCACATGATGATCTTAGGCTTGTGTGCGGCTGCTCAGTCATGAAAACCCAACCCATAAAGCTCCTAATAATCAGCTCTTTTAATGTGACTCCCAGAGACTTGGAACTGTGTTGGAAGGGTTGCAACTAGTGACAGATTAGTTTCAGTTTCACACACCACCTCTTTGGGCTGAGCTACAGGAAGATCTGTACTGACCCATTCAACTGCCAGTGTTCTCTATGGAGGTTGCATGAATGCAGTTGGGTGTGGGTAAAACAGCAAATCCGACTAATGAAAATACGTTTAGAATCTGCATACCTTTGACCATGTAAGGTATCTACAGACTCCTCTCAACATCTTTCTAGATCTCTAGATTGCCAGATACGCATCATTCCGTTCGGTGGTTTGAGCAGTGCAGACGAAGAGACTGTGGTTTTGCTTCATGTGAAGCAGATGAAGTGGAAATGGGATTTTAACAGGCAGAGCCAGGCTCCAAGTCATCTGCCGTCCCTCTTAGGCCTGTGGGTTAACATAAGTAGTGGATATTACTCACAAGCTCGCATATTTTTATGACCTGGAAAAGTTTATTACCCTCCAAAGTTAAAGCGACCTCAGCTGTGCCACCGGTCTGGTCAGGCGCTCAGCTGAAACGATTGGCCGAATTGGGAATCATTTCCTTGCCAGTGCAACAGTAGCTACTACTGTCTGTTGAAGTGTTGATATAAGAGGCAGAGCATGTGTGTGCTATCCTGCGGCTCTCCCCGACCAGCATAGTGAAAAATAAAGTAATACTTGACTTTCCCTCTGGGATTAATAAAGTGATCTATCTATCTATCTATCTATCTATCTATCTATCTATCTATCTATCTATCTATCTATCTATCTATCTATCTATCTATCTATCTCTATCTATCTATCTAGGTATTGCGCAAACATAAGAGAATTCAGGAAAGTTGGATATATCTAAATCATGACATTGGAAAAGGAAATGTATGAAGTTATAATAACTAACACATATAACCACATCCAGTCGATTCCAAGAGCCCTGAACCAGACGTCAAAGACTGTGCCTTTTTATATTCTTTTTACTCATGTACTTATGGATTCTCTCCCTTTTTCTCCCAATTTAGCATAACCAATTAGTCCTCTGCTGCTATGGACCTCGATTGCATCCAAGTAGGGTATATTTGCCTGACATACACTCCCTACGACATGTGCGCAGTCCACTGACCCCTTCTTATTCACCCATAGTTCAGTGGATTCACACGTGAGGCCAGTCTCACACATGGAGAGTCACACACTGATCTCCGCATTCCTCTACGTCTGTACTGGCGCCTCAGGCTACTAACCAGGGTCCTTACACAGTGTGGAAGACCCCACCCTTTTATTTAGTCCAGTCTTTTCCCACACAGCAGAGTAGTGATGCAAACAGTAAACATTTCCCTACTCTAGTTTAAGAAGATAACAGTCCAAGGATACAAATCTGCTGAAACTTTGTTAGAACAAAGCTTTTTTTCTTAATTTTATTAAATAAGATGCTATCTATGAGTCCATGTTATTGCTCAGTCTAAGTGCTTAGTAAAGAGGTGGATCTTTATTAGTCTTTTGAAGACAGTGGGTGCGCTCAGGGGAAGTTCGTTCCACCACTTGGGTGCAAATACAAAAAAAGGTCTTGATGCTTGTCTTCCTCAAGTTCTGGGTGGAGGATCAACATGAGAGAAACTAGTGGCTTCTTATTTTTTAATTGGATTATATTTTGACTTGGATTATTGTAAAAACAAAATACTATGCTATACGGATTCTGTCAAATCAGTTCTGTTTAAGTTTAATTTCATAATTTCACCTTAATGAGAAAAAAGCCATAAACCATAGTGATAAACCACATAATGTTCCTCCTTTCTCCCTTCTTGCATCCGACAGTAATAGCTGATAAGAGCTAAATGCATGACTAGATGAGTGTCCTCCTCTGGAGTATTACATACTTCACTATGGCACCTGCTCTACTTTGATTTTTAACATTCCACTTCAGCTCTTAGCCATTTCCAGTCTATCAGGCATTTATCACAGAAAGGGAGTGTTGAGTATATTGAGTTATGACTGTTGACGCTATGCCATACTCCTTCCTTGTTTTAGAACCTGTAATTACTACATTTTACACTAAACAGACAAGCGCAGACTCAAAAATGCGTCCGGCCGGGATTTCTAAATCACCGTAAATGTCCAGGATTTAGCTATTGTAGTCTGTGTGCATTATTCTTTGTGTGTTTTTGCACTGATTTCACTTTTCTCTTTAGATCCCAGCTTCTTGCACGTCTCTTAAAAAATAAAATCATCTTAAAAGCAGAAATCATGAACTGCAAAACTCAGACGTGTCAGGTTCAAATAAAGGTGCCAGTTTATCAAAACACGATAATGCAGCTAAAGTAAAGAATTTGTCAGATAAAGACGAGTTAAAACAGAAGATGTTACTGCTGCAGAGGGAGTTTTTGCATTTTACACCACGAAGCATCACAACAGCTACAGATCAATAGACTGCTTGTCTGCCTTGTTAAAAAGTCTTTCCCTGATTTTGAAGCAACGTAATCATTTTCAAATGTGCCTAATAAGATAGAGGTTATTGTCAACGCTGTGATAGTGCTGCACTTCCCTGAGAATGCCCTATCTTGTCGGGTCTCAGAAGCTAAGCAGGGTTAGTCTCAGTCAGTACTTAGATGGGAGACTGTCTGGGTCCTGTTTGGATTGTTTTCTCTCTTTCGGCCAATGAATCCGACCCACCAGAAGACTGACCAATAAATGAATAAATGACCCACGGCGAAGCTACCTAAGCTGTATGAGCCAGAGAAAAATGGAGGTAAAGGAGAATTGGAGAAGAAGACAGGTGAAGATGATTAAACTCTGGAGTTAAACCATCTGTCTCTCAGTGCTGCTTCATTTAACAACCAAATTTGCCCCACGTTGTGATATCACTGCTGCTGCTGGCTTGCTTCGGTGCTCTTTGGTTGCTTTACAGGCTGCCAGCTACAGTAGGAAAGCAAAGCCAAATGTACAATTATTAGCTAGATTAGCCAGACCACATTTCCATTCAGCCTCTCTGCCTCTTCACCACAGTAATAAAGGTTAAAATACCGAAAAGCTGGTTTTCCAATGCCAAGGCACAATTCTGAGGTTACTGAGTGTATTTTATCATTGTGCTTTTAGTGAATCTGTAAATAAACTAAGACATATACCATACAGTTGAAAGAAGGGATGGGCAGGCAATTTGGAAATATACTAAATGGCCACAAGTGTGGACACCCCTCCTCATTATTTATTTGATGTGTGTCAGCCATACCCAATTTTATAAATTTAAAACCAACTTTGCCTCCAACTTAGTCATGCCAGTTTAGGGAGGGGTCTTTCCTGTTCCAGCGTGGCCGTGTCCCTTTTGCACAAAACAAAGATAAAAATCGGGGGGTTGTGCCAGGAAAAGGCATCCAGTGTAAAAACTGTGCCAGGTCATGGCACAGTTGTGACAACCGTTAAATAGTGATGCAGCCAAAAGAAGAAAAAAAAAAAATTTTAGACAGAAGCTTTTTTGTAGGAAAATGTATGTTGGAGGGGCCCATTTTTTAAAAAGTATTTCCTAGGGTCACATCTTTCTCTTTTCAAATATGGAGGACTAACTGCCCTAATATGTGTACACATAATTTTCCATGTCTTGACTGTCTAGTATCTCTTTGATTTATTAAAACCAGAGGAATGTCGTCTCTCCCAACCAGAGAGCACGACCATTTGGTCTCTCTTGAACGACTGATCATGGATGGGTGTCACAGTGTCAGGATCTAAATCCACCAGAAGCGAGACCCTTAGTCATATTTCTAACACCGTTTGTTTCTCTCTGGCAGATCTGAGTATACAGCACAGAGCAAGTGAAGCCACCACATCCTCTCCGGCTTCTGACCACGATGAGGACAATTCACCTGGTTACACAGGTAAAGTCTGCTTTTTACCACACATATACTATATACATATATTGGGACAGTGGTAGCCTAGTGGGTAGAGCTTTGGGCTATCAACCGGAAGATTGGCGGTTCAAATCCAGGCTCTGCTATGCAGCCACTGTTTGGTCCTCGAGCAAGGCCCATAACCCTGTCTGCTCCAGGGGCGCCGTACGATGGCTGACCCTGCACTCTGACCCCAGCTTCCAAACAAGCTGGGATATGTGAAGAAAGAATTTCATTGTACTGCACACCTGTATATGTATATATGATAAATAAAGTATATCTTCTTCTATAAGATATGCATGATATGGCCAAAATTATTTTGGATAATTCATTAAACCATGGGCATTATTGTGGAACGGACTCACCTCCACCCACCGTTTATGGCTATGAAGGCTGTTCACAAGATTTTGGAGAGCGTCTGTGTCTGTGGGAATTTGTGCTCATTTATCATTATAGCAGTTTTATTCTTTATTTGTTCCTGTGACCTGTCACATGCACTAGCACATATTTTGCCATCAATTAATAAAGTTATGAAACACAAGTAGAAGATTTTTATTTTACAGCCGTGCTGTAATACGTCATCAAAGTGTGCATATGAGACGAATCTGCATTTGTGTGGAATAACCGTCAGATTCACTCTGAAAGCTCCACATGTATCTGTGTTTATCTGGATTTTCATCAATGTTTTACTTTTAAACTTGTGTTACAGCTCGGGGTTCTGAGAAATCAGCTCTGTAAGAATCAGCTTTTTATTTCAGTGTTTTTATATTATATTTGTGTTATTTTCAGTGTATAAGTGTTAAAAACAACCTCATTATTTTACATTAGCCTGAAATATATGCAGTTCCACAGGACCATGGAACACATTAACAGGCTTCCCATACATCCTTGTGGGAAAAAAATACCTTGAAACTCCTTTTGAAATGCCTTTTAAACTCAGCGCCACTCCCAGAACCAATTGACATTAAGTTTCAAGGTACCACTGTATTATTTGTTGTTCAAAATAAACTGTTTATATATAAATACTGTATATAAGGTCACCTAAGGACCTGATGAAGCAGTTGTATTACTTAATGCAGTAAATATTAATATCAGTAAAAGGGATTATTTGCGTTCCAGCTAGGGAGGCACAGAGACAAAGTGATTGAAAGCTGACAGCTCACAGTCAGACTTCCCCATTAATAGCAGCATCAAAGAGACACCTAGTGTGCCAGCTGGTGGTTGTATACAACACAGAGAAAGAGAGAAAAAGAGTCAAAGGGGGGTAGTGGAGCAACATGCCCACATGCTGCTGAAAACTGTCCGTCATATTTTACCAGCTCATTTCTATTCGAGCCTGGTTGACAGCTCGACACGTCGCTAGCCACCAACCGGAGCCGCGTAGGTCAAGTCATGATTGAGAGTTGGCAGCTAACACTATAATAGATCTGAAACATGCTGGTAAAAAGAGTGAAAGAGCATGAGAGATGATTCATATGACAGTAAATCCACCATAAAAAGAACTGGTTGTAATTGAGAAAGTGAGGGGAAAAAAACTGGCAGGATAAAAATCACGATTTAGGTTTAAATAGCAAGCAGAATGACGAATGCCGTCCTCAGCAGGAAGATATCAGCACCGTCTGTCTACTCTTGACCCTAAACCTGTCGAACTGTTTCATCCTAGTGGGTAGCACATGACTCTCGGATAAAAATGAACTCTTTCCACTTCACCCTGAATACTTGTCTTTATCTCTGCGTGGGTGAGAAAAAATGCAAACTGCTTCTCGTTAGCTGGTGCTTGGCACGGTGGTCAGGTCCTTGCATCACGGGTGTTTAGAAAAATATCCTGAAATCAGTTTCCCTGCCAGCAAGTTCAGTAATGTACAGACCTGAGGAAAGAATCTGGTAGTCGATTCTAGAAAGTCTGATCAGAATAATTGCTTTATAATAGTAAACTTCTTGTAAACTTGCATTGGCATTAGAAGGAAGGTGATTAAACTATTGGGTTTACCATTTCTATATACACTGTGAATGCACATTTACTGTTTCTTTGCTAAATTTGTACAAATTGGAAATAAATTACATTGAAAATGCTTGTTTCAGCAAGACATTGACAAGCTACATTCTGTACATGGCTTTGTAGGAGGAACGTGCAGGTCCTAGACTTGCCTGCCTGCAGTCCAGACCTGTCTCTCATTGAAAATGAAGATCAGAAATGCTGTGAAATTTTTTTAGAAATCTGAACAGGGGATGCTCTCATAATTGGGTATAAACAGAGCATCAAAAGACTGTTGTTTTCAGGCAAGAATGTTTTATACTATGCAGACATCCCAATAGTCCCGGAAGTTCCGGGAGTCTCCCGCATATACATAGCGGCTCCCTGATGCCCGCAAGTCAGATAAAATCTCCCGGAATCTAGAACGAGTGGCCAAGAGCGACACAAACGTGCATGCAGGCGACACAGACTTTTTTTACCCGATCGCATATTAAATCCGTTATCTGATATACAATCTAGCACACTGTGTAGGGAACATAAATCAATTGTCTAATATACTGTCTAGTGCACTATGTAGGGAACATAAATCCGTTATCTGATATACAATTTAGTGCACTATGTAGGGAACATAATTAATTATGTAATACACTATCTAGTGCACTGTGTAAGGAACACAAATCATCATCTAGTTATACTTTCTAGTGCACTATGTAGGGAACATGAATGCTTTATCTAATACACTATCTAGTGCACTATGTAGGGAACATAATTTTTTTTTTGAGCTTGGGGGGTCGGGGTCGAGGTCCGGGTCCGGGGGGTACCTCCCTGAAATGAGTTTTTGCAATTTGGGATGTCTGACTGTGTGAGTAACTAATCCCATAAAGGCATCTCCTATTAAAAACATAAAGCTTTATGAAGTGCAATATACAAAAACAGAGATCCTGGACTGTTGACAAGCTAAAGTATTATGTCACAAAAGGATGGGGGAAAAATCCATATTTGCAACTACAGCAATCGATGCCCTTAGTTCGTAAACTGTTACAGATATATACAGTATATACTGTATATATAATGTATATTCTCAGACTCTCTGATGCATGCACAATCCACCAATCCCTTCTTATTCTCCCATAGTTTGGTGGGTTCGCACAGGAGGTTGGTTTTCGAGAGCAACACCCCGATCTCTGCAGTTCTCCGCTTCTGTACCAAGGTCCTTACACAGCGTTGATAACCCCAGCCCTTATTAATCCAGTCTTTTCCCACCCCGCAGACTAGCGGCCAATTATATCTGCTGCAGGCACTGCCAATTGTGCCTGCTAGAGGGTAGCAGAGCTGAGATTCAAACTCTATTAGGTCGCCCCATTAGGTTACAATTTTAAGTAAAGCAACTGTTTTTATGTTGTGGGGTAGATTAACATTATGACAATATTATATTAATATTATAGCAAAAAGCTGGTTCTCATATGAATGCACTCAATACCCAAAAGCCATGGAAACAGCAGAGAAGAACTGGAAGCTGTCAATATCAGCATTAAAGTTGACTAAGCGCTGCCGTGCTGCATATCACATGTGTATTAGTGCTACTATTTTTCACGTTAATGGCCGGTTTTCTCCACTCTTCATCAGGACCGAGTCTGTAGAAAGACACTAATTCCAAGTCAGGGGATTACTGAGCTTGTCAGGCTTTGTGTTTTATGTTGGACAGTGTTGTCAGAGGGATGGATGGAGGTGCTCTTGCATTAAACCATTAAAGGAAAGAGGGGTAGGGGAAGAAGAAATGAAGTAAGGGTTAGTATGGGAGATAAGAAACGTAGTGCTGTTGTCATTTTAGCTTTTTTGGTTAGTAAAAAATCGTAGTGATCACTAGTTTGAATTCATCTATCTCTGTCTGCTCACTTTGGCAGCATAGGCTTGACAGATTCTGTATATGGGACCCAATAGGGGCCAGTGCCTGTCCAGGTACAGGCAAACACACGTAAAGCCAATAAAGGCTCAGTAAGGGAAGCCAGGATGATGTCTGGCCATCAGATTATTACCAGACAGCCCAGAATTAAGTAGGACTCAGTTGTGACTGTTGGGCCCAAGCAAGATCCAAGTTGCCACTGTTGGACCTTGCATTGAGACCCAACAGTGGCAACCTGGTGATGGTGGGGCTTGAACCGTCAACTGCTGAGCTACCACCTGCAATTGAATTGGTTCTTTTTTGCCTGGGTTTATCTGGAGGAAACCCATGCGAACACGGGGAGAACATGCAAACTCCACACAGGAATCGAACCCAGGACCCTTTAGTGTGAGACTGCAGTGCTACCCTCCTAGTCACCGTGCCTCCCTAAAGAAGATTATTATTATTATTATTAAGACACATTGGGCATCCAGTGGCACACAGGACAATTAAAGGATTTAGGTTGGAGATGCAGAGCACCATTTATGAACTTTATGAACTTGTGTTCTTCCAGCAGGGGAACATTAGACATTCCAAGAATGAGAAGAGGTTTGCAGAGCTGGCACAGGCTGGCAGTGAATCGAATTACACCGAGAAAGCACCGAAAAACAGAACTATTGCCTCACTTTAGTAGAAGAATGCTGCTCTCGTGTTTGAGACGTGTGGGATACTGCACAGCATGCTAAGAGAGGTTAGCCTTTAAAATTCTGTGCTCTAAACCACATACCAGCAAAACCCTATAAACACGAGCTGGAACGATTTTCCTCGCCCTAAAGTGCTTTCACAGAGATATAAAAGAGGATCAAACAGCCGTGAGTAACCTCTGGCATGAATGGCGTATAGTGGCACTTATTTTTCTCTGCATATATGAGCGTACAAGCTTTAAAGCGGATGTGGCATGCATTCGGATAAACATACAGCACTTAGGAATGACAGTTATAGGGCTTGACGCTCATAAAGCTGGATTAAGCGGGAATTAGGCCACACGGTTGAGATGTTACAGGAGAAACAAATATTCAACTGTTGTTTTTGTGATGTAATGTGTTTAGTCAAAGCTGGGCAGCACGGTGGTGCAGTGGCACTGTCACCTCACACCCAGATGGACCTGGGTTCCATACACTGGCCAAGCGGCTAGGGTCCTTTTTGTGTGGAGTTTGCTACCAGGACCTTCAACTTCTAGACATTGCAAAGTGGATTGTCCTTCAGGGCATCCCAGCCAGATCCCAAAACTGGATTTGTCTGACCCCAGTCGACCTATTATTTATGCATATTCTCCCTTTTTTACAATTCAGCGTAGCCAGTTAGTCTTCTGCTTCTGGGGACCCTGATCGCATTTAAGCAGGGTATTTTTGCCTGACACGCTCCCTCCAATTCCACCAACCCCTTCTTTTTGTGTGTGTATATATATATAAAATTTTTATTTCATTCTTAAATATAAAATCTTATATATGTGTTAATGCCGCTCAGGTGGTGCAGTGGTAAAATATGCTAGCACACCAGAGCTGGGATTTTAAATACATCGTATCGAATCTCAGCTCTGCTATCCGGCTGGGCTGGGCGGCTACATGAACAACGATTGGCTGTTGTTCACAGGGTGGGACAAGCCGGACCAGGGTTCCTCATAACTGGTGCAATTACGACCTCTGCTGGCTGATTGATGGCGCCTGCGCAGAGTTGGGGAATAATGCTGATCAGGGTGTGACTTTCCGTGCACAAGGCTGATCCGCATATGAACTCGTTTCGTGCAGGTGAAAAGATGCAGTCGGTACTGCACACGTATCAGAGGGGGCGTGTGTCAGTTGCAAAGCTCTTTAGTCAGCAGTGGAGGGTTGTATCAGTAGAGGTAAAGCGTAACGCAACCAGGGTAATTAGATACGACCAGATTAGGGTGGAAAAAAACTAGGGGGAAAATTGGAGAAAAAGAGAAAAAACATGTTAATATAAATACTGGATGTATATTGGGAAAAATGGTTGAATATTCATTTCGGATTATTTACCATAAATCATTTACATTAGCAGTAGTCTCATCTTTAATCTGAGAAATAAGAAAAGACTGATCACATTTTTTATTAATACACAGAGGTGGAAAGTAACGAATTACATTTACTTGCGTTACTGTAATTGAGTAGTTTTTTTGTGTACTTGTACTTTTTAATAAAGCAATAAGCCACGAGAGGCCGTGCATTACTGTGATTTTAGCACGGGGATGACGTTTTTGGCACGACGCGAAGCGGAGTGCCTAAAACTTCTTTCCCCGTGCTAAAATCTTAACAGTAATGCACGGTCTCGAGTGGCTTATTGCTTTTATAAAACGGCGGTCAACATAAAATATAATAAATACAACAATGTTTAATTCATAAATGTATTTATTGTGTATAAACTTACAATAAAGCATTCTTCCGCGACGCAAAATAGTTCGATTAACAGTGTTGCTAGGCAACATGAGGGCGAAAATAACATTAATTTTTTCTATTCAGTGGCGTATTAATATGGAATGATGTGAGGTGGTCATAGGTGTGAGTTTATCGGGGATTTTACAACGGCTTCGAACGCGGCTCAGCCAATCAGATTTTAGGACCGGAACTATCCGTTTTATATTTTACAACCAGTAATTTTACTTTTACTTAAGTATGTTTTGTATTAAGAATTGTAATTCGCTACATTTTAAATAACATCCGTTACTGAGTAAAAAAAACGCTAAAAAAAAATGGCGTCTGGGGAAACTGCTGCAGTGAATTCTGGGATGGAAAATAAACTGGTGCTAAAATAAAGGAGCTGTAATCTAGGTAGAGTAGGGAGGGAAGGGCGATTTTTAAAAGTTTAACATGTTTGGAGTTTGATGTTTCGTTATTTGACAACATAGTCTGATGTCAAAGAATGGCAAAGTTTTGTCTCACATCTTGAAGGTTTTCTTTGGGTCATTTATAACACTTGTAACCTTGACTTGTTATGAGTTATGAGATTTGCAGTATGATTGTTGTTTGGAATTTGTTGGTGATGAAAAGAAGGCTGGTCTACAGAATCCACAATTAATGCCATCTTCAGTGGTTATACAGTTTGAAAAAGTTTTATGGGATGATCTGTACTAAAGTGACACATTACACATCCCTAAATGTTTTAAATGTTGTATCAACATGTTTTTTTCTATTATATTTTAATTAAAAACAACTATTGTGAGATATATCCACTTGTCCTGTTTGCATTACCCCCCCCCCCCCCCCCGCCGCTGTTAAAAAAGTAACTAAGTAACGTTTACTCTGAGTACATTTCTACTTTTTACTTGAGTAGATTTTAAGACTAGTAATTTTACTCGAACTTAGGTAAAAAATCATTAAATTAAAAGTACTTTTACTTGAGTACAATATTTTAGTACTCTTTCCATCTCTGTTAATACAGTATATTTTATATTTTAATACATTACATAGTCTGATAGTTTTCTGAAACTTGACCCTGTCTAAGTCCTCCTAAGGTCACTCACTCATGGCTATTTGATCCTCTTACATATATAGAAATATATAGCCTTGAAAAATATTACTTATTTATTACACTTTTGTTGTCTTGGGAGGAAAAAGAATCAGCCAGCAGAGGGCGCACATGATCCTATCTCTTGTCCATGTGTGTCACTGATAAGCGAGCGCTTCACTGTACAGGAGGACTTACACAGGATCAAGGATCAGAACACCATCATACTATATATTGTATTAATTATTTTATTAATAAAAAATGTAGTCAGTCATGTCTTATTTCACAGATTAAATATGGGACTACTGCTAATGTAAATGATATGTGGTAAATAATTCATGTTTAGTGAGTGGAAATGAATATTCAACCACTTTTTTCTCGATATACATCCAGTGTTTACATTAACACGTTTTCAGACCTCATCTTTATGAATAAAAAAATGTAAAACATATATAAAAGGATAAAAAAATAAAATAAATAGAGAGGGGAAAATCTGATGCTTCATCTCACAGTGAGAAGCTTCTGGGTTCGATTTCCAGGTAGAGCAGTCCAAGTCCTTTCTGTGTGAAATTTGCATGTTCTCCCCATGTCTGTGTGGGTTTCCTCCAGAAGTTCTGGGCACACACTTACAGACATACTTTAAAATCATGGAGCGTCTTTCCAGGAGAGTGGAGGCTGTGATGCACACACAGAGCAGGAAGGGGGTGGGGGTGGGGTGTTTTATATGAATGACCATAATTTTGGAATGTGAAGTCTAACAACGTAAAGGTCAGGTGTCCACACACTCTCGGCAATATTACGTGTATATATTGATGGGAAAGATTCCATCAAGTAGCAGTCATGGTGCTTTCTATAGGTCTTAGAGATAAAATAGCAAATACCTTCAACATTCCATCTCTGTCAGTTGAACAGATGTTGCACGAAAGATTTACATCTTAGTCTTATGATAAGACAGATATAGAAGAATAAGTTGCAGGATGACCTTAAAGCAGCAGGAACAACAGTTACATATAGAACAATGAGCAATAAACTGCTACACAATCTTCAATTCCACACCCTGTAAAATTAAACACATATAGTATTTTAGGCAAATACATTGTGTGTACGTTTAAGTAGATTTACTCTATATGACCAGTGGTGCAGTATATTACAGCAGTGCAGTGTAGTACTGTAGGTTGGTACAGTAATGTGGTACAGTAGAGTGGTGCAGTACATTACAGCAGTGCAGTGTAGTACTGTAGGTTGGTACAATAAGGTGGTACAGTAGAGAGGTGCAGTACATTACAGCAGTGCAGTGTAGTACTGTAGGTTGGTACAGTAAGGTGGTACAGTAGAGTGGTGCAGTACATTACAGCAGTGCAGTGTAGTGTAGTACTGTAGGTTGGTACAGTAAGGTGGTACAGTAGAGTGGTGCAGTACATTACAGCAGTGCAGTGTAGTACTGTAGGTTGGTACAGTAAGGTGGTACAGTAGAGTGGTGCAGTACATTACAGCAGTGCAGTGTAGTACTGTAGGTTGGTACAGTAGAGTGGTGCAGTGCAGTGTAGTACTGTAGGTTGGTACAGTAAGGTGGTACAGTAGAGTGGTGCAGTGCAGTGTAGTACTGTAGGTTGGTACAGTAAGGTGGTACAGTAGAGTGGTGCAGTATATTACAGCAGTGCAGTGTAGTACTGTAGGTTGGTACAGTAAGGTGGTACAGTAGAGTGGTGCAGTACATTACAGCAGTGCAGTGTAGTACTGTAGGTTGGTACAGTAAGGTGGTACAGTAGAGTGGTGCAGTACATTACAGCAGTGCAGTGTAGTACTGTAGGTTGGTACAGTAAGGTGGTACAGTAGAGTGGTGCAGTACATTACAGCAGTGCACTGTAGTACTGTAGGTTGGTACAGTAAGGTGGTACAGTAGAGTGGTGCAGTACATTACAGCAGTGCAGTGTAGTACTGTAGGTTGGTACAGTAAGGTGGTACAGTAGAGTGGTGCAGTACATTACAGCAGTGCAGTGTAGTACTGTAGGTTGGTACAGTAAGGTGGTACAGTAGAGTGGTGCAGTACATTACAGCAGTGCAGTGTAGTACTGTAGGTTGGTACAGTAAGGTGGTACAGTAGAGTGGTGCAGTACATTACAGCAGTGCAGTGTAGTACTGTAGGTTGGTACAGTAAGGTGGTACAGTAGAGTGGTGCAGTACATTACAGCAGTGCAGTGTAGTACTGTAGGTTGGTACAGTAAGGTGGTACAGTAGAGTGGTGCAGTACATTACAGCAGTGCAGTGTAGTACTGTAGGTTGGTACAGTAGAGTGGTGCAGTACATTACAGCAGTGCAGTGTAGTACTGTAGGTTGGTACAGTAAGGTAGTACAGTAGAGTGGTGCAGTATATTACAACAGTGCAGTGTAGTACTGTAGGTTGGTACAGTAAGGTGGTACAGTAGAGTGGTGCAGTACATTACAGCAGTGCAGTGTAGTACTGTAGGTTGGTACAGTAAGGTGGTACAGTAGAGTGGTGCAGTGCAGTGTAGTACTGTAGGTTGGTACAGTAAGGTGGTACAGTAGAGTGGTGCAGTATATTACAGCAGTGCAGTGTAGTACTGTAGGTTGGTACAGTAAGGTGGTACAGTAGAGTGGTGCAGTACATTACAGCAGTGCAGTGTAGTACTGTAGGTTGGTACAGTAAGGTGGTACAGTAGAGTGGTGCAGTACATTACAGCAGTGCAGTGTAGTACTGTAGGTTGGTACAGTAAGGTGGTACAGTAGAGTGGTGCAGTACATTACAGCAGTGCACTGTAGTACTGTAGGTTGGTACAGTAAGGTGGTACAGTAGAGTGGTGCAGTACATTACAGCAGTACAGTGTAGTACTGTAGGTTGGTACAGTAAGGTGGTACAGTAGAGTGGTGCAGTACATTACAGCAGTGCATTGTAGTACTGTAGGTTGGTACAGTAAGGTGGTACAGTAGAGTGGTGCAGTACATTACAGCAGTACAGTGTAGTACTGTAGGTTGGTACAGTAAGGTGGTACAGTAGAGTGGTGCAGTACATTACAGCAGTGCAGTGTAGTACTGTAGGTTGGTACAGTAAGGTGGTACAGTAGAGTGGTACAGTACATTACAGCAGTGCAGCGCGCGGGAGGACCACCGTTGGGTTGATTCAGCCTCTACGCTCCGTACACGTGAACGCGCATCCCCGGGGCGCGCGCAGGGGGGTTTGCCGTTGCCAGCCGCTCGGAAAGCCTGGAAGTCAGATGCGCGGCTCCGCGACTGAGCGCTAGAACTCAGCGCTGATTTAACCACACACGTGAGCGCAGGTTCGAGCTTGGTGTGAGTAGTTCGGCTGTTTGTTGCTGTTTATGTAGCTCTGGTAACTTATACAGAGGGACACTGGGAGAGAAACGGACCACACAGACTCCAGTCGGTTCAGGACTCCGCGCACACATCTCCGCTGTGGAGTTGAAATCAAACCCCCTCCACCAGCAGCACCGGGACCCGCACCAGCTGCGCAGCACCCTACATCTGGAGAAAAGCTGGTAATATGGTGAATCAGTCGCATGTTTTGCACAACGGTTAACTAGAAAGTTTTACTGGACTGGACTGGAGAAAGTGTGGAGCTGCGTTCGCAACTTTTTACACCGGTCATCATGATAACAGATTCATCACATTCTACAGGAACATCCCTAATGTATTAGAACAGGAGGAACAGGAGATTTGTTTCACTCGGGACGATGTGTAGGAGTATATACGTTTTGAGGAATTCTAAAATGAATGCGTCTGGGAAACTGGGATTGGTGCCACTTTGTATGGGAATTTACGTGGTACTGGGATTACTGCAGCTCTGCACAGGTAAAGCCAAATATTACACGTTTTACTGTTTGAGTGTTTGTTAGATCTACAGTTTTTATACATGTTTATGGTGTTGAATTAACTTTTATAGCAGAGCTTTGGTTCCCAGGTGGGATATGTGTATGTCATTAGTTCAGTAAAGAGATTTTGCTTTATGTTTTTTATGTTTAATTTGTGCTATTAATTGAGCTCATCTACATTTATGAATTTAAATAGGAAAAAAAAACAACAAAAACTACCACATAGTACCCAATAAGGACCTGAATGTTTCATAAATAAAATCTAAAATTGCTGTGTCCAGCTGGTGGTCTATGTACAACGTGGTGGTTCATTTGGCAATGGGGTTTGAACCTATAACAGTCCAACAAAAGGACCCTGCTGAACATGGTCAACTCAGAGGATGTGTTAATACGTAAAGAACCCAATTGTAGCCTAGGTTGTCATATTTATAGCACCTACATAGATTTACATGTACAATATTGAACAGGGTGACTTCTATAAAATTCACTATATAGACTATAAATGTTAAATATTGTTAAAAATAACATACACATTATTTGTGCAGAATAATTTAATTCATGATCAAGTGTTGCTTAAAAAGCTACAGGTGAATGAAATTCATAATTAAAGCTTTAGTATCCAGGTGGACTTCATACATTGTGGTTGATTGATTGTCTAACAGTCAGGATTTTGCTGACTATTAATTTGAGTTATGATATGGAATTTCCTTTTATGGTATTAATAGCTTTTGTTTTGGTGGACTTTGTACATGCTGTGTATTAGTTTTGGGCTGTGTTGTGCTGTAGTAGCCAATTAGAACCTAAAATGTCCATAAATAAAGGTTAAATAAAATCTGAAATTGCTGTGTCCAGCTGGTGGTCCATGTACAAAGTGGTGGTTCATTGGCAATGGGGTTTAAACCTATAACAGTCCGACAAAAGGACCCTGCTGAACGTGGTCAACTCAGAGGATGTGTTAATACTTAAAGAACCCAATTTTAGCCTAAGTTGTCATATTTATAATGCCTACATAGATTTACATGTACAATATTGGACAGGGTGACTTCTATAAAATTCACTATATAGACTATAAATGTTAAATATTGTTAAACATTACATACAGATTATTTGTGCAGAATAATTTAATTCCAGGTCAAGGTGAATGAAATTCATAATTAAAGCTTTAGTATCCAGGTGGACTTTATACATTGTGGTTGATTGATTGTCTAACAGTCAGGATTTTGCTGACTATTAATTTGAGTTATGATATGGAATTTCCCTTTATGGTATTAATAGCTTTTGTTTTGGTGGACTTTGTACATGCCGTGTATTAGTTTTGGGCTGTGATATGAAAACAGCACCTATTTTTACAAGTGAGCTGATGGACAGACCTGCATTTACAGTATATTAGCCTGTTCACTGGACATTATACATTGTGGCTGCTCATTCAACTGTATACTGTATAACTAAAGAGGTTTGAGTGTCATTCTGGACTGTTATATTAAAGAGCTCATGAAAAATGATGGACAGACATTTAGTATCATATAAAGGTCAGTAGAGGACAGTGCAGAGTAGTGGTTTTAAAACTGGATTGGGTGAATTGAATAACATATTAGCTTAGACTGCTCCTATCAGTAGTAGCTCCAAGTCATCACACCTTGGCGTCTTTATGAGTCACACCTTTGTGCCATTAAATGAGGGTGTTACGCTGAGCGGAAGATAAACAATGGTGCCACTGTTTAGTTATAACCTTCCTATTGTGACTGAAGAATTTAGCCTGCTCGTGTAAACTTCATAATTAGTGTCAGGTTTATAGTCGTTCAGTCGCACTCAGAGTTCACACAAAGAAATTCAAACAGCAGTGTCTGTGTCAGCTAGATTTGAATAGAGTAAGTAGAACAGGATTTGTGTTTTACCAGGTTAGCAACAGCATGAGATACTGCATCAGCGGCAATGAATTGCTATGTACAGTACAACAGTACTGTAGAATGTAATTACACCCAGACGCATACACGCCTCAGGGGAAGCTGTGTCCCATGCTGCTCTCAGTGTCTACGTGAAACGGCTTAATGAGGTGCTGTAGTGTGGCCGAGCAACAACTGATATCAGCACGGTGAATGTTCCTACATTAAGGTGTTAAAAAGGTTTAGCACATTTTCTGGGAGTACAGTGAACCTGGCTTGACTGGGGGTATATGCTTTTTGCTGGGATGTCTGCTCTTTTGGGGACTTATTCAAGAAGCATGCTAATAAAAGCAAGGAATATGAAGCAAGGGCAAATCAATCTTAGCAGCCCATGCAGTTGATTGAAGATTAAGCAATACGGCGTCCAATAAAAATTGCAATCATAGTAATTAGTGCTGATTCCCTAGATGTAGCATATTGTTACACCCACAATAATTGTTTCATTTCATTTTTTATCAACTGCTTCATCCTGGTCAGAGTCACAGTTTTTTGTTTCCCATAGCCCCCAATTTCCTTCTCCCATTCCCAAGACATAGCCTGGCTGCATAGACGTCCAGGTGGCTGATAGTATGATTAAGATTCTAACCTGAATCTCAGCAGTGATGGGCTAGCATAATAGACACTGCGCCACCCGAGCACCTACAGTTACATGCACTATTCAAAAATGAATAAATTAAAATACTAAGCCACACTTAAGTTTGTACCAGTCTAAATTATTATGCTTAATAGTTTGAACAACTCAGATTAAATGTCATGTGTTCTTCTCAGTACAAATTAAACATATTTATTAATTCAAACATTTGTTCTGTATATTTAAGTATTTGATAAATTATAAATTATAATAAAATATTTAATATGCTATAATTATTGCTCTTGAAACAATTTACCCAGAATTAATGGGTAAAAAAATCCCACTAATATGTTAAATATGGCTAATGAACAGTAATTGTGCCCTAAGTAAAGCACTGTGGCTTGGTGGGTAGCATGCCCCGTGGAGCGGTCTGGGTCCTTTCTGTGTGGAGTTTGCATGTTCTCCCAGTGTCTGTGTGGATTTCCTCAGGGTGGGCCGGTTCCTCCCACAGTCCAAAGACATGCAGTCGGGTTAATTGAAGATACTAGAATTGTCCTGGGTAGGTGTGTGTGTGCATATTATATATATATAGCTCATAAATACTATAATCAGTATATAACTCATTTAATTTATATATATATATATATATATATATATATATATAAATATATATATATATATATATATATATATATATAAAAAAAACAAAAAAAACACTTTGGTTCTAACAGGTTTCAGCAGATTTGTGTTCTTCGACTGTTGTTTACTAAAACTTGAGAAATTAAATGTTTACTATGGAAGCACTTCTGTAAGTCACTCTGGATAAGAGCGTCTGCTAAATACAGAAAATGTAAATATATATATATATATATATTATAGTATTTAAAGTAATGCATAACTTCTTGAGTACTGTGATTGTTACTGAATATTCTTTCAGCCTGGTGAAATTACGTTCATTTAACACTCATTTAATAAAATTCATCAAATTAAATTACGCTTTAGAACCTTTGGGTTTGTCCAAATGTTGCCTTGGTTACCGAGGAAAGCTTAGCTACATTAAAGGAAGTAAAATGGAAAGAAATTAAGCCAGGCTTATTAAGTTAGCTCACGTGGTGGAGCAGCCTTCTGGTTCTTCGCTCTCTAGATTAGAGACTGTGAATTCTTTCCTAGTCCTTTGATGCCTGGCGTATCTTCCCTTCTAAGGAACCCGCTGTTGGGTAAAGATTGTTTACAGGTGGATATCTTTAAACGCCTTTGTGTCCATTGTGGCTGCCTCTGTTGTTGGAGAATGTAAAGTATGCCACCCTGGCTCTTCCTTATCTGCCACATAGCGGCGCTGTAGCAGGTGTGCCTCAGGTTTGGTGCTGAGGACCTGTACAGGTGTGGATTTTTGGTGTGATCAACTTTCTTAAAACGGTTCCCTCTAAAGCAAAGCTTACGTGTTGTCTGGCTAAAATGTATATTTATTTATTTATTTATTAGGATTTTAATGTCATGTTTTAAGGTCACTTTGGTTACATTCATGACAGGACAGGTAGTTACTGGTTACACATTACATTACATTTACATTTTCAGCATTTAGCAGACGATTTTATCCAAAGCGACTTACATTACAGTTACAGTATACAATCTGAGCAATTGAGGGTTAAGGGCCTTGCTCAAGGGCCCAACAGCAGCAACCTGGCAGTGGTAGGGCTTAAACCAGTGACCTTCTGTTTACTAGGCTGCGGCTTTAATGTCAAACCCCGTCATGGACAATTTTGTATCTCCAATTCTCCTCACTTGCATGTCTTTGTACTGTGGGAGGAAACCGGACCTCCCAGGAAGAACATGCAAATCCACATAGAAATGACCTGGACCGCTCCACCTGGGAATCAAACCCAGGACCTTCTTGCTGCAAAGCGGCATTGCTACCCACCAAGCCACCGTGCCGCCCACTGGCTGAAATTAAAGGCCGCTGCGATTCATTCCAGTCGTTAAAATCAACAGTAAATCCACAACCTTCTTGAAGTACGAGTTATCATACTTCTCTAACCAGGGTTGTTTTGTCTGCGCCGAATTTTCTCGGCTTTTCGAAACAAAGCATGAAGAAAATAACTTTGGTCATGTCAGACATGCCAGAAAAGCCACACTGTTAGCCGGCGGAGGTCCACTCTGGTTTTTGGAAAAGACAACTTCAGAAGGGAATGTGGCATTTTGGAGACAGAGTTCTTCTGCTGCCCTATTAGTGCGGATGATGGGAGTCTTGTGGCCCGCGGGGAGTGCTGACTAAAGCATCGGTGGCTTGGAGCACAGCAACTCGCCAACACAGCAGCTCAGAGATTCCACAGATCTGGCGTAGGTGCACTCTGCTAATATGTATTTACCTTCGTTCCTACCAGCTTCTGTACTGCTGTACTGCTGGTCTGATCAGTTACAGTATGAAAAACATTTCAGGGCAGATTTTGCCCACCCAGAGGTATGGTGGTAGCGGTGCAGTGTTGTTTTTGGTGCCAGTGGAAAGCCAGAGCTTCTGTTAGATTCAGGGCTGATTTTGTTCCATTGCGAAGGCAGAAATTCTGTGGACAGACTGGTTGTCTCGCTGATGGTTTGGTCTTGGAAGGAATATAAAACAAACTTTAAATCCAAAGCTGAAAAAACTTGTTTGGTCTTTTTTATCCTCTAAAGAGGACAAGAGGATAAAATGACTTAGAAGACATAGTCACATTACATAATGTCCCACAGTACCTTATTTATTCACTTTAGATGTCAAACGTCTATGTACAAGTTTCTTGGACCTCTGCTAAAAAAATACATGGGCAGTATTATTATTATTATTATTATTATTTAAAGAGCCTCATTCACCCTTACCCGGGCCAGTTTTGAAGAATGTCTGGTGGAATTTGTGCTCATTCAGTCCAAATGCATTTGGTTGCATCAGGGCTCCGTGCAGGCCACTGGAAGTCCTTCACACCAGACTTGTCAAACCAGGTCTTCATGGTCCTCACTTTGTGTATACAGGCACAGTCATGTCGTAACAGGAAAGGCCCTTTGCAAACTGCAAACAGGAAAGAGCCTGCAAACAGGAAAGGGCCCTTTGCAAAAGTATATATATTTACATCTGTTGGAAACGGGTGTGGCTAGAATGGAATGCCTGTATTTGTCATATATACATATGTACAGTGTAATGACATTATTTATTGTTTTAGCATGTAATCAGGGTTGGCCCTGGAGCTGAGAGGGTTAAGGGCCTTGCTTAAGGGCCCAGCAGTGGCTGAATAGAATAGAACGCTTTTATTTGTCATATATACACGTGTGCAGTAGGTTCAGGGTCAGCCCTGGAGCTGAGAGGATTAGGGGCCTTGCTCAAGGGCCCAACAGTGGCTGAATAGAATAGAATGCCTTTTTTGCCATATATACTTATACACTTGTACAGTAGGATCAGGGTTAGCCCTGGAGCCGGGAGGGTCAAGGGCCTTGCTCAGGGGCCCAGCAGTTGCTGAATAAATAGAATGTCTTTATTTGTCATATATACATATACACATGTACAGTGTAATAAAATTCTTTATTCTGCGTATCCCAGCTTGTTGTTTCGACCCTGGAGCCAAAAAAGATTAAGGGCCTTGCTCAAGGGCCCAACAGTGGCTGAACAGAATAGAACTTTTATTTGTCATATATACCTATACACAAGTACAGTACAACAACATTCTTTATTCCGCATATCGGTTAAGGTATTGGACTAATAATCATAAGGTTGCCGGTTCAAACCCCAACATCGCCAGGTTTCCACTGTTGGGCCCCTGAGCAAGGCCCTTAACCTTCAGTTGCTCCACTTGTATTCAGTCGTAATTGTAAGTCGCTTTGGATAAAAGCTTCTGGTAAATGCTGCAAATGTGAATGTAATATCACAGGTTGGTGTTTCGACCCTGAAGCTGATGGGGTTAAGGGCCTTACTCAAGGGCCCGACAGTGGCTGAATAGAATCAAACGTCTTCATTTGTCATATATACATGTACACGTGCATTACAATGAAATTCTTTACTCCGCCTATTTCAGCTTGTTATTATTTATGGAGCAATTTGATGTACTATAATTCATTCCAAACTCTACTCAGGCTACTGGAGCTGTGCAGCACCAACACTACCACAAACAAACCGTCGTTCTTTCGTCCACCCCCTTCCCAGATTTTATCCGAAACCATTTACCAGAGGAAATGAGTTATTTGTATTTTTCAACCACACGACAAGCTGTTTGCTGAAGGCGTGAACTGAACCATAAGGACGTGTGTAATGGACTGAATGTGCTCGTGTTGTGTATTTGCATACGCCTTTAAAGAAAGAAAGAAAGAAAGATATCCTTTATTTGTCATATATACATATACAGATGTACAGTACAATGAAATTCTTTCTTCGCATATCCCAGCTGGTGTTGGAAGCTGGGGTCAGAGCGCAGGGTCAGCCAACTTACGGCGCCCCTGGAGCAGACAGGGTTAAGGGCCTTGCTCAAGGACCCAACAGTGGCTACATAGCAGAGCCAGGATTTGAACCGCCAATCTTCCGGTTGATAGCCCAAAGCCCTACCCACTAGGCTACCACAGGCCCCAAAAGCTGTAAAGCTGTGCGCCAGGACTTCCTTATGGGTTTCCTAGTTTACAAACCACTTTCCTGTAGTATTTAATCAGCTCGCAGACCGGGCCAACGGCCCTCAGGCCGAGGAAGCCACACAGACCATTAACAAGTGTTTCATCTCTCAGGGGTCGTAACACCTCCGCCCAGAACGACACATTGTTCAGTGGGGCTTGACTGGAATCATGTCAGTGGTTGAACCCACTGAATGTGTGAATCATCTTAATTGTTGTTAGCCGCAAACTCTTAATTCTATCACAGTGCTCCTGACCCAAATCAAGTGAATACACACCCTCAGTATTAGGGTTCATCCAGATCTATATTTTAACCACGTCTTATCACCAGGCAAGGAGCTAAACCGCCATTCGAGCCCCAATCGACCCAACAGGACTGGAATAAATGAGCTAGAGCTTGTTTGTTTGCCGATTTTCTGAGTGTTAGAGCTTGAGTTCAGCCATGTCTCACAGCTGGGAGAGAGAGCGAGTTCATTCAACATAGAGGTCAGTCACTTTGGGGTGACCGGCTCTCTAAATAAACATTTTTTTCCTGATGGAGGTTGTCTGTGGTTTAAAAGTTGAAAGGTCCCATCTGTCTGAGCCAAGTAGTTTTTACTGCTAAGTCAGCAGTCAAGTCTTGAGTTTTCTTCAATATAAACTGAATGCTTGGAAGTGTGTACAGATTTTTTTTTTTACCAATATTAACTTTGGGCAAAACTAGAAAACCAGTTTAGGTATCAAATGTTCTGATTTTAGTACCAAAAGTTGCTATTTAAGTGTTTGTTGATGATTTGCAAGATGACAGCGTAGTGTGAATTATACTGTGACAATGTGGGGGGTTGGGTATGGGGGGGTCATCTTAAAGAAAGGGTTGCCTGAAGTTACAGTTAGCTAAATAATACCCCCCCCCCCCTTTCGCAAACTGTTGTTTTTACCTCCTTCTAGGGACAGTGGTAGCCTTGTGGGTAGAGCTTTGGGCTATCAACTGAAAAGTTGAGAGTACAAATTAGAGCTCTGCCATACAGCCACTGTTGGGCCCTTGAGCAAGGCCCTTAACCCTGTCTGCTCCAGGGGTGGTGTACAATGGCAGACCCTGCGCTCTGACCTCAGCTTTCAAACAAGCTGGGATATGTGAAGGAAGAACTTCGTTGTACTGTACATCTGTATATGTGCATATGACAAATAAATGCATAATATGCATAATATTAAACTATTATTAGTAGTGCAAAATACATATCGGCAAGAACTAATTTTAGTTAAAAGCAATATAAGTTTGTTTTTAGTGCATGTGCCTTTACTAATGTAATGAGTTCGAAGGGTTCAAACCAAAACGAGTACAAAAACTTAGTCACACATGTTCTAACATCAATATTTATAATAGATTTTACCACAGGTGGGTAGTAATGCCTCAAACACTGCCAACTGTGTGGATGCCCATTAATATGCTAACTACATTTACATTTTCAGCATTTAGCAGACACTTTTATCCAAAGAGACTTACAGTACTGGGACAGTATACTGTGTAAGCAATTGAGGGTTAAGGGTCTTGCTCAAGGACCCAACAGTGACAATCTGTCAGTGGTGATGCTTGAACCAATGACTTTTGCATTACTAGTCCAGTACCATAACCGCAAGGGTACAACTGCTAACTGGATAAAGAAAATTTTTATTATAGCACCTCTTACACGATTTTAACTGCGGTGTCTGTAGAACGCGTGCATCATGGTTGCATCATGCCTGTGATATAGATGTGAAAGATATCGTTAAATAAAAGCTATTATTAAATGGCAGTCCTGGCAAAGATACAGCCAGCAATTTTACAAGTCCCCGCCAGCCAACGCATTTAGCTCTGCTGTCCAAATTAATAGTAATCTGGAAAAGCCGTTTATAGCAGATCGTTTACCATCATCATTTCATCATTCTTTTCAAAAATGTAAAGCAGACTTCGCCAGAGTACACTTAAGAAGATGGAGTCTGAAAACATATCACCTCATTTCCACTCCCTTCCAGACGGGGTTTCAAAGAGGCGAGAAACTCGGCCCGGAGAAGTTTCTCCCGGGATTTCTTAAGCGGTCAGCAGTGGCATACTTCTCACATGAGCCCCGTGATCCTATAATCCTTTTTTCTCTGAGCTTGGCCACTACCTGCCAGACACTGGGATGCTTAAACAGGGGAAACTGACAGCAACTGGTTTATCTTTAAAGCTGACTGGTTTCTCTAATGCTGGGTTTGCATGCAAGCAGAGTGAACGCACACTACGGGTCTGTCTGAAAACCTAGTGAGCTCTTACATACGCATTTTACGTCATCCTACACTCTTCAGAGAAGATACCTTTAAATGCTGCCGACTAAGCTGCCTTAATTCAAAGCAATAATCTGACTGAATAACGAGGGAGAATCCAATGCTTCCTTAGCGGTGAAGGCAATCCCAGCATTCAGTGTGGCACAACTTTTCTCACAAAAAATTACAAATACGAACAACTAAGTCTTTTTAAATGTAAATAAATTCTCATTGATTTTTAATTAGTATAAAGGTGCACAAGTGTCATTTATTTGCAAATTCGGTCTTGTCAGTACACGGAGGGAGATGTTAGCTGGTATGCTAGCGAATTGTGCCGCCTCAGACCATTGGTTTGAATGGCCTGAGGCTAACTGTGTTAGCTCAGCAAGCGAAAACTGTGGTGGTGTAATCACCGTGATTGCTGTCTAATTAGTGCATCTGAATAATCTGCTTTAAAAGTTTGAGGTGTTATTAGAATCTTCCCTACCTAGGTAGGCAGTAGGTAGGCAGCACGGCAGCTCAATAGGTTTTCAGACAGACCCTATGAATGTAAACGACACACTTGCCCTATTTTGAACCGAGCTTTGTAAGCCTTTGTACAAGATTTGTCATGCAGCTACTTATCACAGTTCACCAAATTCAATTAGTATACACAGTGGATTAAGAAAGTATTAAGAGCGCTTGATACATTTTATTTTTGGATTTTAAATGGATATAATTGCCGTTTTATCTGTCGATTTACGATTTCCAAAATGTATTAGGCTTAAATAATAAAAAAAAAATTTGATTTCTTTATTCATAAAACTATTCAGACCCTTTAGTCAATACTTTGTAAAAGCCTCTTTGGCAGCAGTTACAGCTATAAAGTATTTTGCACAGCTGGATTTGAGCGGTTTATCCCATTCAGATTAGATGAAGAGCATCTGCGGATCTTCGGGTTTCTCAACAGATGTTTAATGGGGTTTAAATCTGTGCTTTAGCTGGGCCACTCAAGGCCATTTAAATGCCATTTAGCAAACTCCAAGAGATGGTTGTCTGTCCAGTAGTCTCCCAGTGACTGTATTATAACTTACTGTATTATTTTGCACACTTGAGCACGTACTGCCCAACAATATACGTACTTATCTTTTGGTCCCATCCCCTGCAAGTTTTAAGGTCCAAAAAGGTTAATTGTATTTATTGTAGGTCTTTTTATTTATTGTACTGTTTTTTATTTGCACTGTGTATATTGGATTATTTTGTTGTCCTGTTGTCCAACATGCCATCATGACAAGATCGTGCCGGTTCCTCATTTACAACATCAAGACGAATCTGCCATTTCTCTCTATGGAAGCCACTCAGATGCTTGTCCAGTTACTTGTAATCTCTCGGCTGGACTACTACAACTCCCTTCTAGCAGGTGCTCCCATGTCCACTATTAAACCCCTGCAACTAACTCAAAATGCAGCTGCTTGCCTGGTTTTCAACCATCCCAAACGCTGCGACATCACCCCATTGCTGCGTTCTCTTCACTGACTTCCTGTAGCTGCTTGCTACAGGAAGCTACCTTGTGCTTCACACTACATGACTTTCAAGGTGTTCAGATTGCTGTACGTTGGCGAGCCGGTCGTATTGAGTCATTGAACAGTTCACACATAGCAATCGAGAGCCGATTTTCGAGCCCCGAGCGAACACCGATTTGCCTCAGACCTGGCACATCTAGCGATGACAAGCGAAAATCAGGGCAAAAATCCTGTAGTGTGTACTAGGCATCACAGAACTCACAAAAAACCTGCTCTGTACCACGCAACCTTCGAGCCACTAGTCTTGCTTGTCTTGATCCTCCTCCCAGAACTCAAGGAAGACGAGCACCAAGGAGCTTTTCTGTACTGGCACCAAAGTGATGGAACAAACTCCTCCTGTCCGTTTAAACATCTGACTCTCTCACTGTCTTCATAAGATGATTAAAGACCCACCTCTTTACTAAGCACTTAGGCTAAGCAATAACATGCACTTATTAACCTTCTATAGCATAGAGTCTATAGCATCTTTCCGAGCTCTCTGACAGTTCTCAGACTGCTGGGTTCTTTCTTACCTCCCTGACCAAGGCTCTTCTTGCACAAACCCCATTTTGGCTACCCAGCCAATTTTAGGAAAGTTCAAGGTTATGCCAAGCTTCTTCCATTTCAAAATAATCAAAGTGCTTGCGGTCCTGGAAACACTCAGAGCTTTAGATCCTCTTGTCCTAATTTATGCCGTAACACAGTTCGTTCCCACAAACTGGAATTCCTGGCTTGTTTTTTCTTTGTACTCACAATGCAGTATAAATGGTCAGCCCTTATAGACCCAGGTGTGCCTTTCTGACAATTGTCTAAGTAATTAAAATCATGGCCTAAGGTCATACCACCCTGAGTACTCCCAATCTTAAGACCGGTTGGGCTCGGACAGTACTTGGATGTGAGACTTCCTTGGAATACGAGTGCTGTACAAACACCTGTGCAATCTGGCAACCAACACGTCAGAGACGTGCTTTTCTTTTGACCAGTCAGAGAATTTGCCAGTTCCATTCTATAAATACATTTAACCAGCAAATTTCTAGGTCGTAATGATAAATTACATCATTACTAAGAACTTCCAGCCAAATACATTTACACCAACATGCCATCAGTTCCTGGGCTCAACCCGAACAGGTGGGAGTCGCTAAAACCAAATTTTGACAGATCACCCCATAACGGCTCGTAATTAATTTTGCAGCTCGCTCGTCCCCCTCCCGTCCGTCCTGGGAGGCTCCCGACATCCAGCGTGACACGGCACAGCAGGCTCCATAAGGCCAATTAATGTCCAGTGTTTTCCAGTCATCTCTCAGCACCACCCCCACATCGCTAATTCAGATTCACTAGGGCTGCAACCACCAGGAGGGATTTTTTTTTAAGGCGGATCTGTTTGTGGCTCAGAAGGGTCGAGCTATATCAACTTCAAAGGTCAGGTCTAAAATGTCAGGGTCTGGAAGGATCAAAGGTCACCGATATCCATTTAGCTCCGTGTAAAGCTTTGCGCCAGCCTCAAGGCGGTCATCGATCGACGAGATGAAACGCAGATCGATCACTCGCAGGTAGTGCAAACACGCAGGCTCGTGTGTTTGCTCGTTCAGTTGTGCAATCAAACATTCAGAAGAACTAATGGGTGCTCAGAATTGCTAATGCAAAGATTGTACACACCCAGTTCTTTTCTTCTGGACATTTACAAACCCTGACATTAAACAATCCATTAATTAGCATTTTATGTAATATGTCTTTCGCCAACAGTCATCTAACCTAGTGAAAGAAGAGCGCTCGTTTTAGAGACTTGTAGCATCTATGCCAAGCGAATTAAAGCTACTCTGAATAAGTTTGGGGGTCCAGCAGTTTAATAAGCCAATTTATGAAGTTCTTTTAATTTCTCTCTCATTTTTCCATGTGTACCACATATCAGCGATCAATATCTTCTTAATTAAAGCTGTGTAGACTTGTTAGAATGAGGATTTAAATTCTAGATGTTCTTCCCTCTGGGTCACTATTCCACTCAATCATTAAGCACAGACTAGATAAATATACGATGGCTTCAAGGTAGAACCCTAACGAGCAGCTTTCTCATGAGCAACTGTCTATTAAAACAAACCGAAATGAAGTTAATTCGCCTTAATATAAGAAACTATTATTAGGTAGCTGTAAGGCTCTGGGCCGGGATCCAGCGATAAGCAGGTGTAATGAGGGAATCCGAAGGCTCCACTGGATCGGATAATTATACGGAATGGAAGCCGCTCACCCCGTTCCTCCTCTTTGACTTTAAACCTCAGAAGAATGTGATGAACATTTAAGAAGATTAAAAACACAGAGAGACGAGGGAGATGTTTGGTCTGATACAAGGGGTACAGGAAGGGAACGTGGCACATTTAAAGGTGTGGTTACAACATATTAGAACATATAAGGAATTGATACCTTGTTACATGTTAGTCCTGGTTTGGTTAGTGTTCATATTCACAAATTTACAATTGAGCTTTTATCCAAAGCGACTTACAGTACCGTGACAGCATATTTTCTAAGCAATTAAGGGTTAAGGGCCTTGCTCAGTGGCCCAACAGTGGCAACCTGTCAGTGGTGGGGCTTGAACCAGTGACCTTTCGATTACTAGTCCAGTACCTTAACCACTAGGCCCCAACTAAACCACTGACGTAAGACACACATATAATGTATATATTTGGAGCCAGTCATCAAAATGATGCACCACGCTGGGCTTAATGCACTTATCAGGGTTGTGTATACCTGCTGGTATTTTTACCAAAGCACTCTGTTCTCTTGTAGCTTGTTTAGTGTCCAATCTTCGGTTCAGTTCAAACCTAAAAGACTGTTCGGGGTAGAAAGAGATACCAATTTTTCCCTTCTTACTCGCCCGTACTTCGTTGGATTCTTTGGATACTTTGGAGAGTCACATGCTGATCTCCGCATTCCTCCACCTGTGTACAGGCGCATCAGGATACTAACAAGGGTCCTTACACAGCATTGAAGACCACCCCCCCTTTTTAGTCTGGTCTTTTCCCACCCAGCAGACTAGTGGGCAATTTTTTGCTACCAGTGGCAGAGATAAGATTTGAACTCGGAGAGTCCCTAAGCCCAGTGCTGGTGTGCTAGCAGAATATCTTACTGCACCACCTGGGCACCCAGTTGAATTTTTATTGAGTCTTTCCTCCTAATTTCATATAGCTTTTCTTCACCGCTTTTACTCTACACTGCTCATTTGTGACTTCATACCTGTATCTGCTCATCGTACTATAAAAGTGCTATAAAAATAAATCCAAATTTGTGTGTTTCACCATGCTGGACTGGCACTCAGCCCAGGGTGTTTTCCCACCTTAAACACACGGTGCTTTCAGGATTGACTTTGGACTCATATTATGACCCCGACCAAGATTGAGTTACTGAAGATGAATGAACGCAGTTCAAAAGTTAGAAGAGCCAAATTAAATTATACTGAAAGAAAATCTTGTTTTTATTTTAATTTGTTATAATTTCAATTCAGATTTGATTTGAACTCTTTTCTTTGAGGAAAAATATGCTGGGTTCTGATTGCCCTCTGTTTTACTCCCTTCTTGCATAACTGCCAGTTGTTCTGGCTTTCTAATTGTGATTTATTAGGAGGACAGTTCAGGGGAATACATAATTTCATAATTTCTTCTAATTTCCTACTTGATGGGGTGCAGTTGTTCCAGGCTGGGACCTATCAAGGGTTCAGATAATGTCCTGTATCATGCAGACGGACAGGAATCCAGCTATGCAGGGCGCACACCTGCTCTGCCTCTGTCGTTGCTACAATAAGATTGGCTTTTTAGTGTTGCATGACTGAGGTACTGCGAGTCATTAGCCTGTCTTTAAACTTTTGCCCTGGGCTAACCTCGTTACCGCGCCAGGCTTCCCTCGCTGCTCCTCAACTTAATTAACCAACAGTTGACCTTGTAATGGAGTTCGTCTTATCAGCGTAAGCACTGCTTACCCGAACCCTCTATCTCCAGATGCCTAATGAGTAAGAGAGTGCGAGCAGGAGGGATGGGTATTATCAAGAGGCAGTGCATGATTGACTTCAGACATGACTGGAGGTATGCGTTATAGCAACGTGCACTCGCATTCAGATGTTTGTATCTGTAACGGGGTGGGCTGGTGGGCTGACACAAGAGAGATGAACCAGCTGTGAGAAACAGGACCCAAGGTGCAGTAGGACCTCACTGTAACTTAAGAAAGGGAAAAGCCCTAGGTGGGACCCGCAGTCAGCCAACCAGCTATTCAATCCACCAATCAGCTGACACACGAGTCGAGATCCCGGATGCTTGTTCCCAAAGTCTAAGCTAGGAGCAGGAGCCAGGAGCAAGCGAACACGCACTGATCAACCACTTTACCGACTGAGTAACTGTCAGGGTTTCCTTAAATAGGAAACTCACAGGTGCTGTGAGTTAGCACCAATCAGCGCTATGGCTTTTGGGAACTGTAGTTTGCTTGCCATTGGAAAAGGTCGATCTCCACTTTCTGCTCCGAGAAACTCTGGATAAAGGTAATTGACTCGTTACAGTATCAGCGTCAGGGCAGTAGGGAGAAGGTGCGTTTGATTCAGACGTTCTGTTTCTAAAAACTCCATCCAAGAGTCATTAATATCACCCCTGCAGCGTTCTTCATCTCGACTCTGAGTCAGCTACGTTACCTGAGACTCCCTATTCCCGTTCCTTGCTTTCCTGACGCCAGATCCGCTGAGGATTTATCCCTACGTGCACTCATCACCATCTTTACCGAAAGAATTGTCCTGAATCTTTGGGACGTGCCAGGTTTCAGTTCAAGTCATCGAAGCGTTGCAAGATCTGCGTAACGAGTCAAGCATGTGGCCTCAAACCTGCTACTTCAAACTAATTCCTGTGTCTTTGTGAGCGTCTGAAATTGAAACCTTACCTCATCGGTGGAAATTGCTCAGGGAGGATAGGGATCGGGGTGGAGGGGTTAGCTCCAGGCTGAAGTCGGAGCAATACGAGTACTGTCACGGCCTCTGACATTTTTTTCCTCTCAGGAGAACGTGTAGAGGAATAATGAACTCATACGAGAGGCTGAAAAAGGATCAGCAGATAATGTGTACAAACCCCTGGCGTAGCGAAGAGCAGATGCGTTTGTCATTATTAGCCCTGACATTTTGTGCCGGCAAGCTCGGCTTCGGCTCACCTTGATTTCGCCGGCGCGGTCCTACAGTGCAAGTGCGAGAAAGGCTGTGATGAGAGCTCAAGGGGGCGATGCTCGGAGACTGCCTCTTGCTTTTATTGCTCTGCTGGGTCTACAACTAAACATCTTACTTCCTTGTGGACGGAGAGTCAGAAGTGAAATTATAAGGCATTGAAAGGTATGTGCACCCATGTGAGCGATAGGTATTACGTCACCCTGTCGGGTAACTTCTCACCCCAGTGAATTACCTGCTATTCTAATTCATGACTTTATCTTTAATTCTTTCAATTAACCATTGAATACCTGAATGTAGAAATTGTATTTCATACGTTAAGCCCAGGGGGACTCTTTTATATCACTTTTAACAATAGAAGGCGTATCCGTGGGCTCATCAGGATGTGACAAGGGTCTTTATGACCCTCCTCTTTGAAAAAGACCAAAAGGATCAGAATACGATCCCTGTCAGCTTGACTGACCTGCACAGAGAGATAATCCTACTCATGGCACTAGCTTGCAAGAATCTGGTTCAAGGATATAACTGGATATGTTATGCTCTAGTAATAACAGCATCAGACGTTTCAAAGATGAGCCCCAGAAACATCTGGATGACCTTGACATTAATCCAAAATGTTTTGGGGGCCATTTGGTATCTTGGCAAGTTTATTTCTGTCTTTAATATGACATTAGGAGTAAAATCAAAGGTCAAGTGTTTGTGTTAGAACTACCCACCTCATATGACCAAAATATGGCCAAAAGTATGTGGACACATACATCCCATTCCAAAACCTTGGACATGAATAAAGCATTGGCTCCCACTTTGCAGATGGCAGCCTAGTCCTTCCTGGAAGGCTTTGAAATTTGTGCCCACGAGGTAAGAACATCTATGGTCAAGCATTCATTCTGGACAAAAAAGGGTTTGACCCCCAATTGATGTTCTGATTTCTTCCTAGCCATATGGTTTATGTCTGAGCAACCAAAGCATGGACTCCCAAAGACATTGGCACAAATTCCAAGTGTCCTAATTCCAAGAAATCAGAACGCCAGTTGTGAATGTTTGACCTCATAGATGTTCTGACCTCATGGGCACAAATTCCAAAGCCTTTCACAAATAGACTAGGCTGGCATCTGCAAGTGGGGGCCGATACTACACTTCTGTCCATGGTTTTGACTATCTCTGCCATGGGTAAACGTTGCTCATGTGCCCAGTTGTCCTCATCACCATGCTGAGCTTCATTCTTTATGACTGGTAAAAGCCACACAATCTAACCCTACGTTCAAACCGACAGAAATTTTTCACCTCTCGTCGTGTAAATCACTCATTGCCGTGTTCACGCCGGAAGTGTCATGATCGCCTGTGTGCATTTGGTTGTCATGGTTTAACAGATGCTAACAAAAAGCCAATGCCATTGCTGTACAGATAGTAATGAACCACTGTTCCTTCTAAATGACTATAAACTGGTCACATAGTGCACTTCTAGTGTATTTTCCACTATATGGCAAAAGAATATAGGACTCCCAACACCCAAGAGAAGGTCTACAGTAAGGGGACATTAGGACAGATTTGGAAACCACTCGATGATCTCAGTCTACGGATGCATCAATAAAATAATGAAATGGAACCCTTTGGCGGTGTTTTAATGCTGTTGAGTTCCATCCATTCTGTTTAGCAGTTCCAAAGACCATTTTAGGCTCTGTGCCCTTTATTTACCATCCACATCCGCCATAATTACCCAGCCTTTTCAAATTTATGATCCCATTTAATTCCCATCGGGTCCAATCCCATCCACCAGTCTGGCCATTTATCCTGATTCCACCCAGCACCTTTAGGGAGATGGCCTGTGTGGCATGCTGTAAAACACAGAGGGAACGAGCAGAGTGCTCCAGGGTTAACATATAAATGGGATTTTTACTTACACTCCTGTCTAAGTAGGGTTCACGATCAGTTTCAGAGCCCGGCCAGTTTTTAGTACCCTTACTGAAGGGAATCAGCAAGTCACAGTTCAACGAAGTCAGAGAGAGATAGATAAAGAGACGTTCAGATCCTGTTCCAGCAATTAGGGTCGGAAATTTCGGAATGAAAGCAGCTCAGATTCATAACCAGCTCCCCCTCATATACACACACACACACACACACACACAAGCTTGCACATAAGCAAACATCTGTAATCACTTTGACAGGCCCACCCTGAGACCTAGCCCAATTTGCCAAGCAAACGAGCTTTTTCTGAGCGTGGCATTTGAAAACGTGTTCCCTAATAAGTCAGTGTCTGGCGAAGTCTAGTTTGTACGCTACTGCTCCACTTTGGAACGACTGTCTGATGCTAAAAAAAGCAACAAAATCATTTTGTTCTGGAAAGGATTATTATTAGAATGTGGTCACGTGTTTTTTGTCAGGACTAATTTGTCAATTCGTACATGTGAAATTCCGTCTTTGACAAATTGCGAAGCTGGTGGTTTGGTTGACTTTATTTCAGAAAGTTGTTTTGCATTTACAAACCTTTTAACCTTTTAAACTTGAAGTTTACGACAGTTAAAGTCTGGCAATGACTGGTTTGATGGCTGAAGGAAAATTCTCTTTGAAACGGGCACTACGACTAAAAAGCTTATATCTTGACATGCTTTAGACAACTGACGATATATAATATGATACGATATGATGAAAACCTTAAGAAAATGTTACATTAGCCAAATGGCATTGCCACTGCAGATGTTAGTTCTTGCCACCTTGCCATCTATCATCCATCCATCCATCTATTATCCATCCATCCATCTATCATCCATCCATCCATCCATCCATCCATCTATCATCCATCCATCCATCTATCTATCCATTCATCCATCCATCTATCATCCATCCATCCACCTATCAATCCATCATCCATCCATCCATCCATCCATCCATCCATCCATCTATCTACCCACCCACCCACCCACCCACCCACCCATATCTATCTACCCACCCACCCACCCATATCTATCTACCCACCCACCCATATCTATCTATCTATCTATCTATCTATCTATCTATCTATCTATCTATCTATCTATCTATCTATCTATCTATCTATCTATCCATCCATCCATCCATCCATCCATCCATCCATCCATCCATCCATCCATCCATCTATCTATCTATCTACCTACCCACCTACCCATCTACCTACCTACCTGTCCATCTATCCAGCCATCCATCTACTTGCTTCCCTCCGACAGAGGTAGAGCTTTTACCCATTTGTTCCTCTTCACTGTATTTCACTGACTCCGCAAACTGCTCTGGATGATGTTGTTTTAGATTAAATAAATTTGTCATGCTGCTACCTTTAGTTGCAATGTTTACCACATAATTTGCACAAAACTCCACTCCGTTGAGCATCATCCCTACAAAAACCAAACCATTTACATACAACCGACTCATGCGTGGTCTTTTTGGAATTAAATCTTCAGACTTATCAGTCATCAGTGAGGTAGACCTGACTGAGCGAGATGAACATGATAAATATTGCTATAGCGGCATCTTTTGAGCAGTTTTAATCATACTCTGATGGTAACCTGAGTATCCGAGGCATACTTGATATAACAAATACTATAAAAATACTATCGAGTATAATGATATTTGCGATATACCCCCCAGCCCTAATACAGGGTGAACGTGTTGAATCTGCATACCTGGAGCTGTGCAGCACCAACACAACCTGCTGTGCCTCCATGCCACCATTCTATGCATTTGTATTCTTTCCTTTTTATTCATTGAGCTTGTATATGTTAGTCTCTTTAGCCTTCCCATAGTTCATCTGTATGCTCTTCTGACTTAGCGTGTCTTGGCGGAGGTGTTTACATGAAGTAAGTGGGCACCGTTCCCTGACCACACACAGTTACCAGCCTTCATACTGTGCACAGCAAGCTTTAACTGCCTGGCTAATTGTAATGAATTTTTTTATATATTTTATAATATATTTTTGTGAGACATTTCCTCATTTGAACAGGGCCGGTCCTGCTTTCAAGACCAAGGTGCTCGACCGTGAATATAAAACACAGCATTTTATTTGCTGTCATAAAACAGCACAGGCCATTATTCTTCTCTGACACACAATCTGACATGACCTTTCATTTCAGGAACGTCGGCAAGGCAAGTGCGATACACGGCAGCTCCTGATAAACATAAATATCGCTATGTGCTAGATCAATCAGGACCTGAAGAAGCTTTTTTTGTTTGCTTGTGCTGAGGCTTGATAAGAAGCTATTAAGATTCTTGACAGATAAAAACAGAGCAAGTTAACGTCTTTACTTTTTGTCCTTTTGAGCTTTAACAGGTTTGCACTCTGCTCTTCAATAAATGTTCCAAAATTAATAACGGCTTTTATTTTCACTGTAGATATTAGGTTAGATTATTTAGTTTGAACATGACTGAGGACTTTGCATTTAAGCTGTGCTTTTGACCGGCTGCCTGCCCACACTGATACAATTGGCTTGGCTGTGTCTGTGGAGGGGTTGGTCAAAGGGGTTCCTCATTCCTGCTCTAGTTGTCACCTCACGTCGCTAACGTTGGCTCCACCTCCTTTTGCCGGGAATTGCCAGCTCTGATTGATAAAGAATAACAGCTGGTTGCTTTGTCATGTTGCATCACTGCCGGTCTGAATGTAGGGTAAGACTCTGTCTTTGACAGATGCTGGTCTCCTTGGTCAGGGTGGGGGTCTCCAGTGGTAGAAAGGTGTCATTTGAGGAACTGGGTATGACTAGATTGTGAGAAAAAAAAGGGAAACATGAGTGAAGACTAAATAATCATAAAATTTTGTTTTTTTTGGATTAAAAATGGCTTTGAAAATTTACTCTTGGAACCAAAACTGCTGAAAAAGTAGCCAATCGGCATTAGGATCTAAAACCACTATGGATTCAGTCATCAGTATGAGCTGGCTTCCCTCCCCTTTAGTTGCTCCTGAGTTATTGAGTCTTTCCCTTGGATACCAGTCTGTTTTTTACCATCCCCGTTCCCATCGGAGCAGTGCCTTGTAAACACTCCTCGGGGAATGAGCTCATGTGGCCTAAGTACAGGGTGCCAGGGGCTCCCGTGCACTCTGTGTAGGTTCTGGCGCATTCCCTCCGTGTGACGCAAAAGCCAGTAGGCTTAATCATTTAATGGGCTCTATTTGTGGTTTTTGCATCATAAAGCGTTGCAGATGGAGAGGAGCTAATCTGCTTTAGTCTGTGTTTACATCTCGTTGATGATTAGGCCTCATGTGAAGGCACCGTAAGTGCTCCTGTCTTTCGAGATGATAGAAAATTGCATTAAAATTGAAATGTTTTGGAGTAGGAGGGAGCGAGAACAACACAAACTATGAAAACGGCCCGTGGGGGTTTAACCTCCTTCACAGACTTTACTGTTAGCAATATACATGCAGGCAGGTATTATTTTATTTACATTTGCAGCATTTAGCAAGGCACTTTTATTCAAATCGACTTACAGTACCTTGACAGTATTCAATCTGAGCAACTGAGGGTTAAGACTCTTGCTCAAGGGCAAATCAGTGGCAACTTGGCAGTGGTGGGGCTTGAACCACCACTTCTTTCCTTATATCATTAGACTTTTAGATGGTATCACAGGGTTCATAATTACAGAGAACACGTTTGCAGTGCTCGAAAGTCCAGCTGCAGTGTGCTTTACGATACAGCTCAGATTTGGGTTATATATACAGTATATATACTGTATATATATTATATATATTATTTTTTTGCTATTTTATTTATACATTTTCTCCCTTTATCTCCCATTTTAGTGTAGCCAAACTGCTGGTGACCCTGATCATGTCCAAAGAGGATATATTTGCCTGGCACATGCTTCCCCTTCCTATTCGCCCATACTCTGACAGATTTGTGCGTGAGGCCAGTCTTGTGCATGGAGAGTCACATGCTGATCTCCACTTCTGTAAAGGCACCTCGGTCTATTAACCTGGGTCCTTACACAGCATCGAAGACCCCCCCCCCCCCCCCCCCCCCCTTATTTTTAGTACAGCCTTCTCCCACCCAGCACACTAGCAACCAATTTTGTCTTCTGCAGGCACTGCCAGTTAGTTGTGCCCACTAGGGGGCGCCCAACCGGTAGCAGAGCTCCAAAGAGTTCAGAATCCCAGTGCTGGTGTGCTAGCGGGATTTATGCCCACCTGGGTGCATATATAGGGGGCATATATTCCTGCTGTCGATTAATTGCTCATGAGCTGATGTTACCTCTGATAGTGGTTTAGAACTTAGTAGTAAGTAAAGCAACCATGAACCCACTATTTATGATTTAGGTGCTTTTATTTACTAATTTGACATACTGTTTAGCATGTTCGGGTGCATTTGTTAACTTTGCCTTCAGGGCGTACAAATCTCAACTTTGCTAATGGCCAACCGGGCGGCTACGTGGACAGTGATTGGCTATGGTTGGATTCCTCATAACTGCTACAGTTACGAGCTCTGCTGGCTGGTTGATGGCGCGGGATAATTGTGACTCTCCATACGCGATACGGATCTCCATATGATTCCACCTCAGGCAGGTGAAAAGAAAAGACCGGGTACCGAATTAGTTAAGCCTCTCCTATGGTTAGGAGTGGAGGTCTGCAGCAGTAGAGGTGGAAATATAAATGCAAGTCGTAAGTGGATGTGACTAGATTGGAAAGAAATGGGTGGAAATGCATAAAATGCTCCGACTGACCTATGGCCTTTAAAATTAAAGCTTTTGTTTAGTCTCACCCCAGGAAGACTTCCACCACTGGCCCAGAGTACCTCAGAGGTTTTTTAGTCTCATCACATTGCATACCTAATGCTATCGGTGCCAAATTGTAATTATCCATAGCCGTATTTCATAGATTACCTGCTTATATTAGCTCGGAGGACAAGGTGACTAATTACATCCCACAATGGCAATAACACCAGCAAGGCAAGTCCAATTTCTTTCAGGTCATTAAAAGTCTGTATAGCAATCCGGGATCAAGCGAGCAGATCAGTGTTGCTTGTGGAGTGACTTTTACAGCCAAATGGGATTTTTTAACAAGGTTTTCAGTGCAGGACAGCCTTTTTGTGTCTGTGTCTGTCAGAGTAAATTGGGGCTGGCTGACGTTAGATGATCGTAACCTCGGGATTGTGGGTAGCAGCAGGAGTGGTGGATATTGTCATATTGTCTTGGTGTGCATTTGTGAGTATATAAATAGATGACAAATGAAATGATAACCGTATATGAATTTTCCAGTGGCGTTTTCTCATTTTAGGATTAAACAAGAGTTTACTTGTATAATAATAATAATAATAATAATAATAATAATAATAATAATAATAATAATAATAGAGTAGATGGAATGCCTTTATTTGTCATATACTGTATATATATATACACCTGTACAGTACAATGAAATTCTTTATTCTTATATCCCAGCTTGTTTGAAAGCTTGCCCCCAAGAGCAGACAGGATTAAGGGCCTTGCTCAAGTGCCTAACAGTGGCAGCATTTAGCCGGGATTTAAATCGACACCCATAATCCACAGCTCCACCCACTAGGCTACCAACACCATTGTATAGTAATACTATAGATTATAGCTGATATATACATTGGCAGTGGTAGCTCAGTGGTTAAGGTACAGGACTAGCAACTGGAAGGTCACTGGTTCAAGACTCACATCTGCCAGGTTGCCACTGTTGGGCCCTTGAGCAAGGCCCTTAATCATTAATCGCTGAATAAATTGGAGTCCGTTTTGATGCCACCGCCATTGAGTGGCATTAATGGCTTATTCATTATTCCTCCAATTATATCCATATATCTTGTTGCTGCCTGTCCTTTTTCTCTTTTACTTTTAACATTTCCAACCATAATTGTCTTTTTCAATAAATTGGTTCTTCTCCTAATGTGTCCAAAAAAGGGGGTTCAGTTTGGTTATCTGGCCTTTAAATGAAAGCTTTGGTTCCACTTGAAGTTCTCCAACACTGATAAAGTTATTGGCCTTTACTGTTGTCATTATACCTGGAAATCGAACCCAGGACCAAAGAACCTCTACTCTAAGGGGACAGGTGCAGCCAGTACAATACACATGTGTGTGAATGTGTAACATGTTAAATATAGAAAGAGACTCAGGAGCTAGATCTTCATAATGTACTCACAATCAGTGGCTTTTGTATTTGTGCACACATGAGAGAAAGAGAGAGCGAGTGTACATACATGAGTTGGAAGGATAGAGAATGGATAGATTACACCTAGCAATGCGTACACTCAGAATACAGGTAATCCCCGTCACCTCGACCCGACATCCCACTTAATCATTCACTTCTGCCGTGATCGGTTGAGCCCGGCAGCAGGACAACCTCAGGCCACGCTTCCATAGCCTCGGTCAGTGCCTCTGGGTGAGACGTGGGTCAGATCATTCCAGTGACCGAGCAACATCAGTTCAGCGCATCGTTTCAGGAGTGCTTTTAAAGCGGGATCTGAACCTCAGCCAAATCACTGCTACAGGACACACAGGTTTGAACGGAACTCACTGAACTCTTCAGCATGGGATCAGATTTACGTCTCTATGCGCGTGTGCGTGTGTATGAGCTTATTTACCTGTCGGGTTGTTTTACACAAGGCGAGTGCAGCGGGTGTAAACCAAACCGCTGTGGTTTTAAGTTTGTGGTTGATTCTGCAGCTCTTGTAGCCCTGTGTTTAAACAAGAATATTGTTGGGAGAGCTAAAAGCTAAACGTAGCGGTCGGACACCTCCAATCTAGCCGACGGCTGTAGACAAATGCAAGGCTTTAATGTGGACATATAGAGATGTTGTACAGAGGTGGAAAAACACACTATTGTATTTAGTTGTAGCCTAGTGATTAGGGTACTGGACTAGTAATCAAAAGGTCACTGGTTCAAGCCCCACAACTGCCAGGTTGCCACTGTTGGGCCCTTGAGCAAGGCCCTTAACCCTCAATTGCTTGGACAATTTACTGTCACATTGCTGTAAGTCGCTTTGTATTAAAGCGTATGCTGAAAATGTACATGTACAATTATGACAATACAATTTGCAGTGGTGGGGCTTGAACCAGCACCCTTCTGATTACTAGTCCAGTATTTTAAACATTGACCACCAGTGGTGGTCAAGGCTGCATGAGCTCACTGTTTCCACAGTGGCACAGCCATGCTGGAATAAGAAAGGGCCTTCCCCAAACTGTTCACATGTTGTTAATACCATAGCAAATGTACAGTATGTTTCTGTGCCACAAATATTTGGACAGGAGCAAATACAGGAGTCATGCTTCATACGTTCATCTGTCAGTTACAAGAGGCCTCATCCGTGCTGACGAAAGCCTCCACCGAGCATGACGCTTCGCCATAACAGTGGTGTGTTTTTGAAGTGTTGGCAGCGTTGGTTTTTATCTAAAGTGTTGATCTTATCTGGCTCGCTCTTGTGCTTTCTGTCAAATGCTAGACTTGCTTTCATTTGGTTCGTCCCGAGAGCTGGTTTCGATCTTCTCATGCTCCCATACACTCCAGATTTGTTTGGGGCTCTTGCAATTTTAGACATGAATTTCTTTCATTCACTTATTTTCCTTTGCCAGCCAGCAAATACCATATACTATATGGTCAAAAATCATGTAAACACCTTCTAATTATTGAGTTCAGAAGTTCAGCCACACCCATCTCTAACAGATGTAAAGAGCCATTCATTAATTCATTCATTTATTGTCATTTCATTTTCACCACTTTGTCCTATTTAGGGTCGTGGTGGGTACTATTCACAGGGCAAAAGGTAAAAAACATTCCTGGACAGGTCACCAGTCTATAACACACACACATACACGTTCACACCTAGTGCGGCTTTAGTATCTCCAGTTAACTGTGGGAGGAAACCCACACATACATGTGTCATGGAGAACATGCAAACTCAACACAGAAAGGACCCAGACTGCTCCACCTGGGAATCAAACTCAGGACCTTCTTGCTGTGAGGCAGCAGTGCTACCCACCAAGCCACCGGCCACACTAATGTGACATAAAGAGATGGTTTGACAAGTTTGGTGTGGAAGAGCTCCAGAGCCCTGACATTAACCCAGTTAAGCACTTTTAGCATGCATTAGAACTTTGATTGTAAACCAGACCTTGCTCTTTTTACTTTTCTAAGTTGGCACAACAAATGTCCATACACTCCAAAAGTCTTAAGGCATGGATTTGGAATGTCAAATTCAACAAGCCTGAAATCAAGTGTCCACGTACTTTTGGCCATAGATTGTACATATCACATCATATACTCACATCTCCACAGGGACCCCTGTTGCACCCACTCTTCTGTGCCAGCATGCTGTCTACCCACAGCATTTGGCTTTCCAAGTGGGTGGCACAGTGGCTCGGTGCAAGAAACAAGAAGGTCATGGGTTTGATTCCCAGGTGGAGTAGTCTGGGTCATTTTTGTGAGGAGTTTCTATGTTCTCCAGTGTCTGAGTGGGTTTCCTCCAGGTGCTCCGATTTCCTCTCACAGTCCAAAGACGTGCAGTCAGGTTAATTGGAGATACTAAATTGCCCTTAGTGTGCGTGTGTGTGGATGCCCTGTCCGGGGTGTTTCCTACCTTTCCCCCAGTGAATCGGACCCATTGCGACCCTGAATAGGATAATGCGGTAAAAAAAAACAGACAGTGAGTATATACATTTCCTTTAATTAGTCACTGGGCTGTATATGATCGTGGGTGTGAGACGTGCCACCCAGAGTGGGCATGTCGGACACATTATAATGCACGCCTGTTTACACACGATTACACGCATGTTTGTATCTTGGCACCTACCGCCGTACTCGGCCCTCGTAAGCAAGCATCCACGTGTCTGAAGCACCGTGTGCGAAAGCATGCGAGTGCACCAGGACGGCGGCGCAGTATTGTGCGCTTCTGGCTCTTTGGAGATAAGCCCCGCGCTCGTTTTCTCACCAGACGGGCACAGCAGAGGCTCACCTGTAGCAGAGAGATACCATCCCTCCGCTCCCGCACACGCTCCCTCAGGCAAAGGCCCAACACGATTAAAACAAGGACAACAAGCCCGGAGCTGTGCCAGGTTCCTCCCGCGCTGATGCAAATTGGCCACACATTATCTCCTCTCTCCACCTTAATTGCATTTTTAATGAAATGTAGAGAATTGCTCTCGCGGTGGTCCTTCTCGCAGACGGTGTCTTTGTCATGTTGTTTTTAAGCTTTTGAGCTCTGCTATGTGAACTTTTTGCTATTTTGGAATGGAAAGGAACATAAATTACGTCAGGGTCTCGGGGTTCAGATCGTTGGGTCTGGTCGGATGACGGATTGGGTAGATTTAGGAGATCTCTAACATGATAAGGCGGACTGGGTTATTTCAGGCTGCATGGATACGGAATATTATTGAAGGATTTTGTGTTAAAGTGTTATCATCATTTATCATTTAGGGTTGCGTTTTTCTTTGGAATCAACGGACACAATGCGCTAACACACCCCACACAGGATGCCAGTCCATCTCTCTAAGCCAGGAGGGGAATCTGTAATAAAACCATGCCCAATCAAACACACGGATGAGTGATCCACTGTGGCGACCCTTAACAGGAGGAGCCGAAAGTCCAGTACAGTCGAGTCAAATTTATGTGTACAGCATCCAAAACTGACAAACCAAAAACCCCTGTTGCGCAATCAGAGGGCGACAGTAGCAAGAAAACACTCCCTTAAAATTACAAGGAAGAAACCCTGAGAGAACCAGACGCAACAGGGACCCAGCCTCCTTAGGCGGCCTAGAATTAGAATTAGATTAAACTTCTTCTGTTTTCCTCCTTTGTCCAATTCGGTTGCGGGGTCGGCTCTCGGCGGATCATGATCCGCATTGATTTGGCACAGTTTTTACGCCGGATGCCCTTCCTGACACAACCCTCCCTATTTTATCCGTGCTTGGGACCGGCACTACAATGCACTGGTTTGTGCATCTAGCGGCTAGGTATCTATAGGACAATTCAGTGTTTCCAATTAGCCTGGTGGCATGTTTTTGGACTGTAGAAGGAAACCAGAGCACTGTGGGCAGTTGTAGCCTAGCGGTTAAGGTCCTGGACCAGGTTGCCACTGATGGGCCCTTAGCAAGGCCCTTAACCGTCAATTGCTTAGACAGTATGCTGTCTCACTACTGTAAGCGCTTTGGATAAAAGCATCTGCTAAATGCCAGAAATGTAAATGTGAGAAAACCGGAGCACCCGGAGGAAACCTACACAGACACAGGAAGACCATGCAGAATCCACATAGAAAGGACCCACACCACTCCACCTGGGAATCAAACCCAGGTCCTTCTCCCTGTGAGGCGACAGTGCTACCCACCTGGCCACTGTTCCCAGATTATTACAGCATAACTAAAAGGGAGAACCAGAAGGGAACACAGCCATGGGGGTTGTCATGGGACATCAGCAAACACCCCTTTCCCCCAACTCTTGTTGGGAATTGTGAGTTTCGTCATTAAAGCGCGGTAGATGTAACATCCGATATGTCGTCTTCTGTGTTCCTTCATCATGTAAACACAGCTTTAGTGACCTCTACGCCTCTCTAGTAAACAGAGTGTTTG
The DNA here is from genome assembly GCF_030014385.1 of Trichomycterus rosablanca. NCBI lineage: Eukaryota > Metazoa > Chordata > Actinopteri > Siluriformes > Trichomycteridae > Trichomycterus > Trichomycterus rosablanca. The sequence goes on along the minus strand of NC_086005.1, from coordinate 22,994,955 downwards.
TGTGTGTGTGTGTGTGTTTGTGTGTGTGTGCTGATGTGTGAGTCAATGGGAGGACTGCACTGACTGGAAACAGCTGCCAATTGATCCGTTCCTTCTTCCACCGAGCTGTTCCCATCACCCCTACACTAAGCCCCTACTCTAAAATGTAGAATAGAATAGAATAGAATCTATATTGTCATTACACACAGGTACAATGACATTTTGCATGACATCTCTCCGATAGAGATAGTAGCCGCAGTAGAAAAAAATAGAGTAGCAGTACTCACTCTGAAAAATAAAAATGTACACTTTTTAAGTAAATTTACATGTGTATTATAGTATATAAAGATTAAATACTGTGTGCAAATGCTGCATCATCTGTGTGTGAACCACAGACTTGTGCCAGTAGTTATTAAAAAAAGAAACTACCACCCTACACTTAATAATGGTTTAGTATTTACCAGTGTATTTACCAGTAGTCCTATCAAAATGAGTCACTGAAAAGTCGTGATAATGCACTATCAGCAGGACTAGACATCATATCCCATGGACACACAAGTTTATTAAAGTCATACATCTTCAATCCTCAGATATTGACCACTTCCCCGTTCGCGGTCAGTTAGCTTCCTCCTTCCAGCCACAGTAAAGCTACCCCACCCTCGCAACCCCCCGCTTGCTAAAGCAGGTACAAAAAGGCAAATGGGAGCAATTACCAGCCATATTGTTTCCTCCTCTTTTCCTCCTTCTTCCAACCTCATCTGGATCCCTGCTTTCTTCTTAGATTCCTTTCTCATTGCACAATCTTTTCCGTCCCAGTGTGGAATTGTTTCCTCGAGTGTAGAGATATACAATACACATAGACCCTGAACTTTTGTTTTACATTGTATACAAAAGTCACATTTCTGTTTTATTAATGAATTAATTACTTTATGTATAAAAATTAAAATAGACATGTGTATAGTACAACGAAATTCTGAGAAAGTCAGAGCGCAGGGTCAGTCTTTGTACGGCGCCCATGGACCCGAGAGGATAAAGAGTTTGGCTTAAGGGCCCAACAGTGATTGCATAGCAGAGCTGGGATTCAAACTCTCAACCTTTTGATTGATAGCCCAAAGCTACCCAATAAGCTACCACTGTCCCTGTAAAGGGTGATGTGCTACACATTTTATTAAAGGTTCAATTGCGAGGGCTTGGGTGGCATGGCAGTCTAGGGTGTCTAATCACCTCTGGCCGTGTCCACATGGGGGGCATGGGGCGGGTTGTCCAACATGGGTATTCACATTTTTATCTCTGCAACATCTGGTCAGACTAATTAAAAGCTGCTCAGTATTTCCGAGCAGGTTTTAAAAAGTATACAATGGAAAGATGCTTCTAATCTCATTTAGTGCATTATGGGAAAACAGACAAAAGAGATTATGTGTATACACAGTATCATTTAAAATTCAAATGACATGCTTAGTGCTGTAGATCCTGGTTTTAAAGCGTATTCCTGCAGCTGGTTCGTGCACAAATATCCTCTAAAGGCGAGTACACACATAGCAGTAAAACAGATGGCTGGAACTGGAAGATATTTCCGCCTCGAGGAATCTGTTTCCAGAGGGATTTGTCTTCTGCAGATCAATAGAGAGCGAGTGTTTGGTCCAGGAATTCCATTGTGTGTTTACCATGCTATTGTTTCTCTGACTAGAGCATAAATCTATACGTCATGTATAGTAACATTCAGTTTCTTAGCTAGTTTCTCCAACTGAAGGAACTAGCTTGTGGGTTTTCTGAAAATTTGACATTATGTTGGATCAAAAATGTACAACAAATTATTAATATTAGATTAATATTAGAAGGTGGTAGAAAAATCACTATAATCACCATTTAACTTGGGCACGGTCTCAATTCCTTGTTACCTCTTCGTGTCCATATATAATAAATAGGGCTAGGTTAACTTTACCCATTACACTTTACACTGAGCAAGAATCTGTTCCAAAGCTAGGAACACAAACTGTCAGCTTATCCTTACAGGAAATTTGTTTGGAAGGTCAGATGTGATCCAAGAACTACTAGAAATACAGAAGATTATATAGAAGATTTCCAAGACCTTGAACATTCCTACAGACTATTGTCTGAAAGTTCCAAACTTATGGTGCAACAGCAAATCTGCTTGGTTGTTGGAGAAAGCCCAAAATTACATCCAGAGGTCTTAGCAGTCTCATCAGGACAATAAAGAAAAACGACCAGTCAGTGGCAACCATATGAAGATCACTTAACTACCTTCTGGCCAGACTCCAAGTTGCACACCACTCTTGAACAAAAAGCACAGAAAAGGGTCGACCAGTATATGCCAAAAGGTATTCGGATAAGCCTGCAGAGTTCTGGGACATGGTTCAGTAGTGACGAATCAAAACTAGAAGTGTTTGGCCTATGGATCAGTGGTTTGCCTGGCGCAAGAAAAGCAAGGCTGATGATCAAAAGAATGACTCATGAAGGTGGGTCAAGCATGGAGGTTGGTCAGTGATAATGTGAGAAACTGGCATAATTGACCATGTGACTGGCATCATGGATGCACAGAAATAGAATTGAATGGAATGCCTTTGTTTGTCATGTATACATACAAACATGTACAGTACAGCTTGTTTGGAGGCTGGGGTCAGAGTGCAGGGTCTGCCATTGTATGGCACCCCTGGAGCCAAGGGCCCAACAGTGGCTGCATAGCAGAGCCTGAATTCAAACCCACAACCTTTTGATCTATAGCCCAAACCTCTACCCACTACGCTACCACTGTCCAGTTACCAAGACACTGATCCCAAACACACTTCCAAATCAACCAAAGCTTGGTTAAGGAATCAGTCCTGGAATATCCAGTCCTGGAGTGTCTCCAGATTTAAATACCATCAAAAGTCTTTGGTGGCAGTTGAAGCGCGAAAGACTTAAACTTCACAGAGCTGGAAACTTTTGCATGAGAAATTTGCATGAGAAATTTGCATGAGTTGTTAAATATCAGTAACAGGGTGTAAAGTCTTTTTCCTATAGAAACAGGCGGATCCTGTGTAGCAAGTCCATACATTATATTCAAGCCTATCGCTGACACACACCCACTGACCCAGTTATGCAGGCTACCATGCGAGCACACATACACACTTTTTTACAGTTAAAGACTGTAACATATTGCAACACACTTGCACACCAACCACAGGAGGAGGGAACGGGCAGCAGACTCGGCACTTGCCTGGATGGTGATGGATGATGCGCAGGGTTGGGATCCTGAGCCTGGTGCGGAGAGCCTGGTCCACGTGGGCTGCAGTACCCGCTACCGCACCAGCATCATAATGAATCTTCAGAGACGAACCCTGCACTTTTACTCACCGAAAGGAAAAAACTGGCATCCTCGGCAGCTTTTTTACTACTTCTTTTGTGGGTCGTGTTTTTGAATGATAGACATTTTTGAAATGAGAAGTAATTTGAGAAGGATGGGAGAGCAAATAGCACATCAAGGTGTTCCATCAAAGGCTGATTTTAATAAAATGTAAGCACGTCGTTTTTGCCGTTATGAATGCACTGTCGTTCTCTCAGTGTCAGAGACCGGGAGGAGAAAAGGCCAACGCCATGTTACAGGATCAAAGGATTTAATATAGGCTCAGTGCAAACAGGGTTTGATTAATAGGACTAGTTGATGTGCCTTCATAACATTTCTAACTGTCCATCCTTCCACGCTGGCCTCACTTTTGGTTTCTTTCCACTGATCAGGGAAATAGGAAAATCTGGCAAGGCCGTACCCATGAACTGAATATTGGGGGAGGGGGAGGGGGAGGGGGCAAATCTATGGGCATGGGGTGGGCAGTCCTGGTATTCATAAACATCCCTGCCATATCAACAATTGATGGGATCACTGACGGATCCTAACGTTATGCAAAGTGAGAGAAAGAATGAAGAAGATTATTATTATTAAAATACAATTGTGGGTTCTTATAGCAGTATACTAGCGGAAGAACAAAGAACAGAACTGTGGGCCTTCCTTTATACTGCTCTAGTCATGTTAGAGTTTCAGCACCACTACTAAAGCTTATGTGTGAGCCGTAGGAACCAACCATTCTGTGGTAACTGTGGTTCCTTATCTTACTTACAACATCTTGCAATGGCTTAAGACAGACAAGTTGTTTATCTCTGTACTTTCCATTCCAGCCATGAGAATGTGAGAATGCAAATCGAGTAAAACAGTTCCAACAGACTGGATTTAAGAAGATTATTATTATTAAAACACAATTGTGGGTTCTTATAGCAGTATACTAGCCGAAGAACAATCCCTGCGACTGCAGGAGGCTGTGTAAATGAGGTTTGGAGATGGGCTTCCAATTAGGCCAGCTTTGTGATAGTGCTGGTCGTCTGACCGTGCAGTGAAATGCTGCAGAGAGACCAATAACCATTCATTTTTCTTTTGTTTCTTTTGTCACCTTTGCTTGATTAGAGGAAAAAAATCGGCCACTTTTACCCCTCAACCTCCCAGTTACGTTGCCTTTGAATTTTACCTTTTGTACGTATGTTGCATTACGGGTTAAAAATGATGCTTAATGACGCTAGCTTGGCTAAAAGTGAAAATATGAGCCAAATTTGTTTTTGTGACATCATAGACGTTACCCATTTAGTAAACGCCAGATCCAAATCTAGTCGGATCCAATCACCTGATCGCATTTCACTTCCGAACGAACACATTTCCCCTCCGACACATGTTCGGTAGCCTACCTCTTCTTTTCACTTGATAAAGATCTGTATCGCGCACAGTCACGCACCGACCTTTGTTAGCATCACCACCACCCCTTCCCCTAAGGTGCAGGTGCCCTCGATGAGCCAACAAAGGTTTTAATCCCTCATGACTATTCATCCCATGATATCTATATAATTCTAGTATTACAACCTTTATGCAGGTCTTTATTTGTAGGAGTATATATAATATATATTTATTTGTATAATATATAATATACTGTATAAATATATCATATTAGCTCTCACATCACCTCCCTCAAATAATTACTGTTATTAATTCCTGTCCTTCACTTTGTTGGTTCCCAGGTTCTCGTCTCCGTCAGGAGGACTACCCACCCCGAATCGTGGAGCACCCGTCAGACCTGATCGTGTCCAAGGGCGAGCCGGCCACTCTGAACTGCAAAGCCGAGGGCCGGCCAGCACCCACCGTCGAGTGGTACAAAGACAGCGAACGCGTAGAGACCGACAGGGACAACCCTCGTTCTCACCGCATGCTGCTGCCCAGCGGCTCGCTGTTCTTCCTGCGCATCGTACACGGGCGGCGCAGCAAACCCGACGATGGAAGCTACGTCTGTGTGGCCAGGAACTACCTGGGAGAGGCTGTCAGCCACAATGCATCACTGGAAGTAGCCAGTAAGTTAGACTCTTGTTCTTTTGGTACAACTGTGAGTGGAATGTGGGTCACACTTATATACATTAGGGTCATCATTAGTGTCCAAATATGTGGTCAGCCAAGACGTGCATTTGTCATCTCTGGAGATGGACGGTCACTGGTTATTAGGCACCACTCAACTACAAGGCAACTGCTTTATTAAAAATAATACTTTTATTGTTGCACTTTTTTGGATGAAGCAGGATTTTCCCACCTTCATTTTCCATTGCAATTCCTCTGCAATTTGCCCCCCATGCTGGTTGGGGAGAGCAACATACTAGCACCAGCTGCTCGTCTGCTGCTTTATACCAGCCAGAGGCAGAACCTCATAGAGAGTCATACCGCATATGGAGAGTCGCTCTACTCATACTGGCACCTCAACCAGCAGTGTTCACATTTTAAGTCGCAATGCGGAGAAACCCAACCTCCCATTCCTCAGGTACAGCTAAAAGGGTTTTTTGAGTGCCCAACCAGGCCAGTGATATTGCAGAGACTTGAACTTAATAGCTCATGCTCTTTGTGATGGTTGGCTACAGCATACAGGCAGGCCAGTAAGTCAGACTCTTGTACTCTTGGCACAACTGTGATTGGAGTGTGGGTCACACATAAATACATTAGGGTCATTATTAGTGCACGAATATGTGGTCAGCCAAGACGTGCGTTTGTCCTCTCTGGAGATGGATGGTCGCTGGTTTTTATGGTACACTTAAATGTAACAGTAGTCCTGAGAGCCTGGAATGCACCCTATATCATATACTAAATAGCAAATAGTATAAACAGTGGTGAACAGTGTGTGCTGCACTGAATGCTGGGATTGCCTTTGCATCTGAGGAAGAACACAGGGCTCCCTCATTATTCGGTCAGAATATCGCTCAAAATAAGGCATCTCTGCAGGCAGCATTTTGAGGCACCTAAGAATTGAGACAGCCTTCTTCTAGGGAGCAATTCAGATGACGTAAAATGCTGTCTACGTAGAGAGCTCACTAGGTTTTCAGACTGGACCCACAGAATGGAATAACCATGAAAACAAGCCGTGAATTGCCACCCATTGACTGCATAATGCGTTTATAGCCACTTTATCCTGTTGCCAGGCTCTAAAAGCACTCCAGACCTGCCCTCGTTATGCATATTAATCCTGTGGAATTAATTTGGTACAAGCGTACAGTCTACCCTCAGTTACACACATTACAAAGCACTAGGTTTCTGGCTGTTCGTAATCAGCTTGATTCTACTATCGGCAAGCTCTCACTCTAAAGGCTTGGGATTAAGCCTTGTTGTGACAAGCGGCACTCGCTTTACCGAGTCAATCGGAAGGAATTACAGAGCTTATCCGCTGCTACCCAGTCAAACTACTCTAAACCTCGCAACTTACGGCGTGACCCTCCGCTACAGGAGATCCTGTTGTGTGCCTGCATTTAAACACTAATGTTTCACTTAATCCCCACAGGCTCACACAAGCTGGTTTACATTTTTCACTCAGTTCCGTGCAGTAAAGGCAAAACCGGAGCAGGTGGATAGAAGAATAGGACACTGGGACTCAACACTCACTTTCCCAAGGCTATGTTTTATCATCTTTCATTTGAATAATGCCAAAGGTGTGATTGGGCTATTCTAATTTCCATACATTTTAGTAAGAATATAAATGGACGTCGATATTTATTCATTAATCCATTTATTTATTCATTTATTCATTGCTTTTTATTGTAACCACTCTATCCTGGTGTCAGTCTTTTCTGGAAATGCCTGGAATACACCAAGGACCAGCCACCACATAACTGTGAGGCGACTGTTGCTTTATTAAAAATAATACTTTTATTTTTGAAAGGGGGATTTTCCCACCTTTCTTCCCGATTGCAGTTCCTCTGCCATTTGCCTCACTCCCTTGCTGGTGGGGAGAGCAACATACTAGAGCCTGCTGCTCGGCTGCTACTTTACACCAGTGGTGGAACCTTACAGAGAGTCATCTCGCATACGGAGAGTCGCACTACTCATACTGGCACCTCGACTAGAGAGCAGCGTTCACATTTTGCACTTGCAGTGTGGAGAAACCCAACCCAACCTCCCTTTCCTTAGACACAGCCAATTGGGTTTTTTGAGTGCCCAGCCAGACCAGTGACACCGCAAAGTCTTGAACTCAAGACTTCAAGCTCATGCTCTTTGCATTCTTTGGTTGGCTATGGTATACAGGCAAGTTTAAAAGAGTATCCTTAAAGGGTAGTTAAAGGGTTCCTAAAGGGTTGTTTTTTTTATTACCAATGTTGCTATACAACAAGACAGCAAAAGTCTTCCAACATATCGTTTACCCTTGACTCTATACTCTCTCTATACTGTCTAACTGGGTTAGGAAAAGTCACTCTGTTGAGTCACAGTAAAGAGTGACAGTAGAGGGAGGCTTGAGTTGGTTTGCTCACAAAATTACCATCCAAGCAGACGGGACTTTATTTAGATACAGATATTTACATTGACGGCATTTAGCTGACACTTTTATACAGTGCAGGCAATTGAGGGTTAGGGGTCTTGCTCATGGTCCCTACAGTGGCAACTTTGCAGTGCTATACACTGTGAGTAAAAAAGGACCTCTGTATCTTTGCCCCTTTTGGCAAATGTTGATCACGATGAATAATTCAAACTGACTTTTTGCTAAGTCCAGTTTTCCTAGAAATTCAATATGTTGACCAGTGGGGTCTGGGGTTTGTCCTGTTGGCTGATCACCAGTTCTTAAACTTGTGCTATGCTGTAATAGGTACGTGTGCTTTTCTGTCTGCCGCTTCGGTTTCTCCTTTCAAAGCTACCAGTTTCATAGATTCTACACAGCAATTTTTCCAGTTTTTCTCTGGAAATACAGCAAGTAATTTCATACAGTTTATAACCTTTAAGCGGGTACAATATATATCTTAATTAAAATTCTGTCCTCAGAGGTAAAAACCATTTTCTCTTGTGTTACGGTATTGCCGTCTGCTGCTGGTGAGCGGAAACACTAATAGTTCTCATAAAAGCCAATAGGGTCACGGTGGGTCCACTTCACCGGGCGAAAGGTAGGAATATGTGTAATAACATAACCCAGATTAGTTTATTAAGTACTTGGAAAGTCTCTGCTACCAAAGAAAAGCTATTAAATCTATTTTTTAAACCTAACAGAAATTTAAATAGCTATATTTAGTATTACTACAATGTGACAATTAAAACCTCTAACTATTAAAATTGTTTACAGAGGCTTTTGGGTGTCTAAATGTGTGCTCATTCTTAGCCAAACACAAATACGACCACATAACGTTGTCATTGCGACATTACACACCCCACCCAAAAAGTAAATGAGAGCACTCATTCATTCTCTGTTGAGCACTAAAGCTGTGAAAATGTCCACACTGCTAATCCCTAGACGTATCCCTGTATGTTTGTTGCCTGCTACAGTTACTTTGTGTCTCGCAGCCCACCTGTTAAAAGAATTTATAGCTTCGTATGCAACAGCTGAATGGATACGCTGTGTGTGTGAAAGTGAGGTGTTAGGGTGTTCGTACGTGAGTTTGGTAAGGTTGCCCGACTTTAGTTGTTTCCCATTTGGAAGTGTTAGCATGTAAGTAACAGGTGTCAGCGGGCTTTTTTCTGCTGACACATGTTCTGTCTGAAAATCTACTGAGCTGCCTTGCTGCCTGTTGCCTACCTACTGAGCTGCTTAAGTAGAGAGGATTCAACTAACTGACATCCAACTATAGAAGGCAGATTTTTAAAACGCACTCCCTGCCTATTGCCGCAGCGTTAGCTCATTAAGCTCCATTGTAATTCGGTCAGAATATCGCTCAGAATAAGGCAGTGTATTAAGGCATCTAAGAATTAAGACAGCCCCAGACCCCAGGTGAGGAAGCACATTAGGACATTTCTACATATCTCGGTAGGCAGCATTTTAAGGCATCTAAGAACTGAGACAGCCCTAGACCTATGGTGAGGAAGCACACAGAGCTCTCTCGTAATTAAGTCAGGCTATCACTCAGAATAAAGCATCTCGGTAGGCAGCATTTTAAGGCATCTAAGAATTGAGACAGCACCAGACCCCAGATGAGGCAGCACACAGAGCTCCTTCCCAATTCAGTCAGAATATTGCTCAGAACAAGGCATTTTGGTAGGCAGCATTTTAAGGCATCTAAGAATTGAGACAGCCCCAGACCCACTGTGTCTAGTAAAATATGCTGTACTACTGTTGTCAGATTGACTTGACATTGATGGTCAGAGACAGGGATCTAGAAGTAACCCCCACACTTTCTTTTCCTGCCTGCTGGGCAGGTGGAAGCAGGTAATAACCGTAGCCCAAGGTTAAAGGTTAGGAGACCAGTGGACAGTGCATGTGTGCATCCATTGGGAAGTTGGTCACCAGGACCACAGAGGCAGCTGCAGCAGGATAAACGAGGGAACATTTCAGACGTCACAAACTTGCCTTATGCTCAGCAGATTTCAGGTTGAACGCAGGGTCAGCCGATCGACTGATTGACGGATAGATTGAGTCTTGCACTCGTGAAACAGACCGCTCTCTGTCTCGCCGCTTCTCTTGATTGCTAGCGCTCACACGTTCTCTTGTGCTTTTGACCCAGCGCCGGCTGATTGGCTCGTTTGATTTAATGGCCATCATCTGCAGCCAGGCTGAGCGAGCTGTTTCAGGGTCAGTTTTCATAAGAGATGGAAGACTTCACTATGCCGGAGAGTGTTGCTTACAAGCCCCATGACCTTGTCAGTAATGCCTGCCGGTCGTTTTTACACCTCCACAGGAAATTCTATATAGGCCCACTCCTTCTAGAATGCACTCTTTGTTTGAAATACTCCTTAGATACATAGAGTGGATATAAAAAGTCTACACCCTCCTATAACAATGCCAGAGGCTGAGATGAATAATTTCAGAACCTTTCTACTTTTATTGGGACCTATAATCTGCACTATAAGATTGAAAAACAAGCTGAAATCTTTCAGGAGGGAAAAAAACAATAATGTGCACCCTTAAAGTAAGTCTTGTTGGGTAGGAGTCTATCACCATGGCACATCTTGACTTGGCGATCTTTGCCCAAAAAAACTCCAAGAACTCTCCAATCTGTCAGATTGTGAGGGCGTCTCCTGTACACAGCCCTCTCCAGGTCATCCAACAGATTTTTTATTAAATTTAGATCTGAACTCTGGCTGGGCCATTCCACAACTTTGATCCTATTTTGGTAAAAATCCTTTTCTTCCAATGTTAGTCATTTCCAATCCCAAATCCGAGGTTTGCAGGTAAGCACACACCCTTTTCAGCATGTGTAACACCACCCAACCAGCTACAGATGAACATGCTATGTTCTCTGTATTCCTCCACCCCTCTATCCCTCCATGCTGGTGTCCTAACTAGACAGTACGAGTCCCTCAAACACAACCAAGTGCATGTGTAGAGCCCTCAACCAGGATTGTGCTGAGCTAGTGCATTAGACTTCTGGACACTCGAGCATTCAGCAAATGTAATATTCTAAATGGGATTTCAGATGAGAATTTCAGATTGCAAGTCTGGATGCAAATAACATTCCCTGCCTGTCTGTTGATGACTTTATTTACGCAGTTGTTGGAGCCTTAAATAATATTTCTATTCACTGAATAAATGAAGGACTTAATCAAAGTTCATAATTGTAGATTAGGTTTCAAACCCTGTTGCTCTTCTTTAAAAAAAAGCCCTATACATTCTATAAGCCCAATTCCAACATTCTCTATTCATTTTAATGTGAGGTTATGGAATGTACAGCTTTATCCATTGAGAATTGACGTACTTTATTTTAACCCCTTCCAATATTAGCTAAAGCTTTAGAGTCTTAAAGATGGTCGAGGTTCGGGAGTCTTCCTTAAGACCACTTATTTCTAAAGCAGTGGCCCCCGTACTGATAATCCCTCTCTGATTGCCCGCCAGCATGGGTTAGCTCTAAATTTCTCGTGTTTTCCAAGGACCGCAGCTGTGTAATAAATCTAGGGATAAACCCGGATCACAGGCTCCACCTGGACACTGGCTCAGGGACCGGCCAGGAGCCTCAGAATTAACTGTGTGGACACACTGGATGCTCTGAAAGTGCTCACGGTGCAAAGTCAGAGCCAATAAACTGTCGCTCTCTCCATCTCTCCATCTCTTCCATAATAGCGGTTGTTGGGAAAAAAGCTATAAGAATGTCCCATAAGTCCTTGAAGATAAAATCAAGTGGCGGATAGGACCGTCTAGGAAGCTTAATACTCATTGAGATTCATCTCGAGTCTCCTGACAGATAAAAAAGCCTCCACTGCTTGATTTTACCGTCATTCCTGAGAGGGTGTTGAAAAATGTTTTCAATGGGGAGATGGACTTCTCTTAATCAAACAGGCTGATGGCATCTGAAGCAAGCGTTTACAGGGGGATGGTGCACGTGTGCGTCAGGATCTCCAGGGATTCTATAGCTAGTGCATGTTTTTCGAAAACAATGCCGCACATCATGTATGTATGTATGCAGGAATCGATGTGTCAAGGTATTGAAGGACAGAAATGAGACGCAACAGAGAGACCTAGATCTGAAGATGCTGAAAGGCCAGGGGAACAAAGATAATAGAAAAAAGACCTGCTGAGTAGGATTGAGAGATTGGAATTGTGGGAAATTGTCTAGCACTACATTTTCTAGAAGTACATTCAGGCTGACAGCGAAGAGACTGGACATGAGCAACTGATGTGCCAACTACCAACAGGAATTGAGTAACATGCTCTTTATCTCCACCACCATGAAACTATTGGTGGTTTCCATTTTTGGTTCCTAGATTGTAGTTCCTACTAGAGATGGAAGAGAAACTCATTGTCACTGTGTCAAACTTTTGCAAATAGACGGCAGCGATCGCAAAGAACAAACAGTTTTCTTGTCACATGACTGCATAAACAAGCGATTGCCCTTTAGGATCTTTTTTAGTGGGTAAACGTCTGATTAGACTAGGTGGGAAAGATTGATTTTGTCAAGTCAAATTTATTTGTATAGCACTTTTTACAGTGGACATCGTCTCAAAGCAACTTTACAGAATCCAGGACCAACATACCAAAAACCTCTGTTGAGCAAGCCAAGGGTGACAGTTCACTTTTCATCTATCGAAAAACGAACATACTTACGAAAGTGTAGCGCAAGTTCAAGAACTGGTGCTCAGCCAAAAGGACAAACCTCAGACCCCATTGGTCAACATGTCAAATTTCTAGGGAAACTGGACTCTAAAGATCGTGAGGCGCCCAGGTGGCGCAGCGGAATATTCTGCTAGCACACCAGCGCCGAGATTCTGAACTCCTCGGTTCAAAACCGCCATTGCCACCGGTCGACTGGGCGCCATCTAGCGGGCATAATTGGCAGTGCCTGCAGCAGACACGTTTCTGCTAGGGTGGGCTGACCGGACTATGAGGGTGGGGTCTTCAAACACAGTGTAAGGACCCTGATTAGTGCTGCACCAGTAAAAGAATTTAGAAAATTTAATATTTAATACATCACATGCCCTTTATGCCTTCAAGAGAAAGCAACTGTGAGAAAATAATGCAAGAGTTAAAGCAAAAGCCATAAGCAAAAACCTTCAAAAAAAGCAGTGACAGCCAAGAAAAAAAAAAAAACACAAGCTGGTCCTCGTCCAATAAATGTCAGACGGGACAGTCAGCGCATTCGAGTGGTCGGCTGGAAGAAATGAACATGTGTCTGTTGACCTCTGCCAGTTGATTCAATCACCGGGTTCTTTATTGGGGTGAGGGAAAAGTCAGGCACAGACTGAGCCGAGGGTTATTGGCCAGCGTAGTCCTTCAGAGCTCTGCTACTTCAGGAAAACAACCCGAATTGTTTTAAAAAAAAAAAACAGGGCACGTAATTGGTGTTGGTGGTTCAGATTGAAGGTTATGCTTAGTACGACATGAGTAATCAGGCCAAACAGAATTTATACTATATGGTGAAATGTGTGTCGACTCAAGAGTTCAAGTGTTTCAGCCACACCCAGTGCTAAAGGTGTATATGTCATTATAAAAATTAATCATTTGAATCCCATTTTATAGCAGCGGTCAAGTTTTCACACTACTATGCCCCTGCACCCAAAACAAGGTCCATAGTGTCACAGTTTGATGAGTCTCGTGTAGAGGAATTTCAGTGGCCTGGCCTCATACTCAGTGGGCTGTCCATATACTTTTGGTCATACAGTGTAGGTTTGTGTTAAGGATGGGCAAAATGATGATGATAAATACTTAAATTTTCTAATATACGGGTGGGGGGGCTATTAGTGTATACACACAAAGATGTAATACTAAGTTTATACAGACATCACGTCACCTATATACAGTAAGTCATATCTGACTTCTGCATTGGCGACGTTTCGGAAACAAATTTAAACGGCATGCACAGCAATCCCAACGGACACTTTGGTTCGCCGTAATCAGAAGTGTCTGGACAATTATGGTAACCACTTTGAGCAACTGGTATAATTGTAGAAGTCAAAGGTGACTTATGTTCTTCCCTTAATGTCTGTATACATTTAGTGTTGCAACTTTTGAAGTGATGATGTGTATATACATTTTTGTTTATGCGCATTATGATGGACTTTTCAGAGACTTGTGGGGCTCAGATGTCCGTGTTTATATTTTTTAATGAAAAACCTGGTCGTACAAAGTGTCTGTCAGCTACAATTTAAGTATTCGAACCTCTAGTGCCACTTAAACTAGTTTTGCCTTCTTGCTATGTTAATTGACCTTCGAAGGGGCAGCAGTTCTAGTTGTTGGACTTTACACACAACAATTTATTACCCAAGTGACTAAAAATCCTGACAAGAAAACATGATTTGCAATCAGCTGGGAGCGTAAATCGAATGATAAAAATGTTTTGACATTTGTGCTTTTTACTATTTTTGGGTGTCTCTTACACTAGCCTGATGCGGGTTCAATTCTCAGAGGTGCTATTGTAGTTCTTTTATTGTAGTTGTTTTGAATCGTTGACGTCTACCACTCAACGATTTGGACAGCACATGTTATGCCTGTAAGCACGTATGGACGGTGTATTACGTCCCATAAACAAGCCATAGTTGTTTAATACCAAATAGCGAGATTTGTTTAGGGAAATGTAGGGAAGTGTCTGCGTTGATGGGCCGTACATTAGCCGGTATTATGCCAGGCCTTCTGTGCAAGGCTGATAAAGCTTGTGTTGGAGCAAACATTGGACCGATTGGCGCATTGCTTCCTTTTTCAGTGTGGGTGTGGTGGCCAGAAAGTGTGCCACTCAAGCTTTAAGTATAAGGTATCACTCTAGCTGGGTATCTTTAATATGAGACAGTGAAGTGTGCCAGGCAGGTTAAGGTCTTCTCCCTGTCTGGCATTCAGACTTTTGCATTTTTGGCAGTAAGAGAGATGCCCAGCAGTCAGATCGAGTTTCCTAGTTAAATGGCTGGTTTTGGATTTCTTTAGTTCTGTCAGTCGTGTTCCTATTTATTAAGCTTTTTTATTTTATTTTGTTAGTCTCACCAGCATTCCTGTATCAGTTCTCTGATACCGTTGTGTATACATGTACGTTCCCTGATCTCGGACAGATTTCCGACACACATGCTTACCTCATGTCTGCCTGGCAAGGTTTTCCTACATTCTGGAACCATTTCCTCTTTTTCTTCACTCATAAACGGAACCATTCATTGAGTATTGATGACAATTCACATTCTACATTTGATTTTGTACCTAGGTGTATCCAGTGTGTGTGTGTGTGTGTGTGTAGTTGTGGCTGGCAACGAGTGTCAGACTCTGGGTCGGGATCAGGAATTTAATCATTTCAATAATGTTGAGTAAATACGTTTCTCAAGTGCAGAGTTTCCATGCCTGAATTTTATTAGTGTTTGCTGAGGGGGGGGTAGGTGTAACGAGAGGTCACAATAATGGCTTTGTTTTCATTGGCAAGGTTTTCGGAATAATTCTATTCCCATTGCAAATTCAAAATGAACTGTTTGAATTCTTTCTAAGCTCGGCAATCTATAAATATGCTAATTACACAATACTAATTTACACATTGCTTTGGTTGTAAATGTAAAGTCGGATATTAATAATAGTGTTGGCCATTATAGATTGTAACGGAAACACTTGGCAAAGAGTTTTTGATTGTTTTCATCTTTTTTGTCCCACTGGTAAACACTGGGCTCAAGGAGGGAATACCCTGGACAGGGTGCCAATCTATATCTAAATCCCCCCCAAAATAAACCAGTAGTGTTATTTTTAGTTTACTTCGTTATTAATTGAACTGTCCATTAACTGATACGTAATGTCATGATAATCAAAAAAAAGGAACTATCATTAATCGTGCCCTTGACCCCAACCTATACTTTCAATCATTTGTTTTCTGTTTTACCACTGATTCATCCTATTCAGGGTTGCGGTCGGTACAGTTCACCAGGCGAATGGTTGCCAGTCTATCACAGGGCATTCACACCTAGGGCAATTTTAGTAGCTCCAATTAACCTGACTGCATGTCTGGATTGTGGGAGGAAGAACATGCAAACTCCACACAGAAAGGACCCGGACCGCACCACCTGGGAATTAAACCCAGGACCTGCTAACAGATCCTGAACCATATTTTTAAAAATGGGTGCGTAATGCCCCTGCTTATTTAAATTAATGGCATTTAACAGGCGCTTTTGTCCTGTAAGTGACTTACAGTTATGATCAAGTACTATGCATGCCACTAAGGGGTTACAAGCCTTGCTTTAAACCTCGACCCGGCAACCTTCTGATTACCAATACCTTAGTCCAGTACTTTAACCACTGAGCTACAACTGCTAATAAAAATGAGAGAATAAAGAATGTCAGAAGCTGCGTCCGGAATCGCATACTTCCATACTCAATAGTACGCGAAATGAGGACGCGAGAGCGGTTAGTATGTCCGAATACATAGTATAAATAAAGATGTACGCGAGAAGTACCCGGATGACCTACTTATTGGGCAGCCATGTTTGAGTATGCAAGCGATGCACACTTGCGGTCCGCTAATGTATCCCATAATGCAACTGGAGCTGCGTAGGCGTTCAAAGCGGAATAAGAAACAAGAAAGATAGCGGAAAACGGAGTCCTCTGTTCACAAGTGTAAGTAAGATCAATAAAATAAAACATTTTAAAGACGAATAAATAACAAAAACACGATAAATATCCAAAATTTTGGCGAGTGGGGTTTGTAATGAGTCTGTAACTATGGTGATATTACGTCATCACGTCCTTACGTCATCACTTGACGTTGGCAAGATGGCGCATGTAGTACGTAGCGGTGTTGTGTGCATACTACACACTTCTGTACTGAAAGTATGTACTTCTTTACCGGCCGAGTAGTGCATACTTCCTCCAATCTAGTACGTACTCTGTAAGTATGCAATTCCGGACGCAGCTAGAGTGACCTGTTTCATTTTGTTTTTGTTTTGTCTGGTCCTTCTAGCTGTTATTATTTGTTTTGTTTTTCTGTGTGGCCACAATGCTAGTCAGAATTGTGTGAGGTAAATCAGCCATATTCTCTTTCTGTGTCTGTCTGACATGAAGAATTTCTTTTCTTTTGTTTCATTCTATTGTTCTTTTCCTCACATTAATTGCTCTTTTCATTGTCAGTATTACAGCTAGTATTAAGCAGATTTTATATTCACGTTTTCTAAACGAAAATTTACACACTGACAGACACTACCTGTGGAGAGGAATGTCATTAAGAGTCTTGAAACACCAGGATCACGGGGTAACGTCAACATGCTACGCGTGTCAAGATTTTTTTTTTTTTGTTCAGTACTAAGAATGAAACATTAGCTTGTTATTTTCATATAACACCGTTCTGGCTCAACTGGAAATCCTGCTAATGAGGATTGCAGTGGATCACACAGCTGGATTTTGCTCGGGATGGTGCCTGGATTGGCGAGTATGTGTTTTCTCACTTTATTCGGCTCGGTCTCACTCGACTGTTTTTTTTTTTTTTTTTTAATCTGTCATACATATAAATTTGGCTTAATATGAGGAGCCGATAAAGCCATTAGCACGTTCAGATCCACATAAAACTGAGCAGGTGCGGTCGGGGTGATCAGCATTTCTCAAATGCCGTACAGAAAGGAGGATCGTCGTAATGAGCGCTGGAGGTTTTACTATTCACACATCTCTCCCCTCCTTCCCTCGTTTCCTGAATGGCTTCAGAAGATGAATGTGATGCCACTGTGCATAGCCGGTTATCAGCAAGGCGGAGTTTCTCCATATTTGCCGTATTATAGTACAGACTTTAAAACATGCAGCAAAATGCTCTGTCTACATTTTTCTTTTCATTTAACAGACTATCTTCAGAGAGTAAATTGCTGACATCTAGAGAACGCCGAGACGCTAGGGACACGCCAGTGGTGTCTCATTTCTCGCCAATTAAAATCTGATTGGCTAGTAGTCGAATGTGAGGAGCAAGGCAGGAAAAGAGAAATTCCTGCTCAGCCAAGCATTACTGCCCAATGCCAATATTTGTCCAGCTCTCTTCAGAACAGCTCAGTATCCTGATCTCATAAACCAGAGTTGGCACAAAAAAACTCTCTTTTTGTTTTGCTTTGTTTCTTCTCAGACTGGAAGCAGCATGCATTATTAAATGTGCACCGTGGCATATTTACTCCCCCCTGCATTCCCAAACCCCAGAAGATTTCTCCGTCCAACGTAATGAGAGCGAGGGTGAAAAATCCCCCGAGCGGGCCAAAGCTCCCAGCCTGCGATCCATCACCGGCAGCCGTGTACGCAACTCTAATTGTTGTGTGTGAGCCTCCCTTAATCCTGGACTGCCTGCGCTGTCACCCGACCTTATTTATATGCTCATACCTGCCTCTTTTCTGCGCCGTCTGTCTTCCCTGGGCTTATTTCCCTCTGGCTCTCGGGTATAGGAATATATGCTACGGAGTATCGCTCAGCGATAGTATTACAGGGAACTATGGGAGACAGGAAGAAAAAGGGATATACAGCGAAGTGCAAACAATTATGATATTAAAGCGTCTGTGTGTGTTAGTCACAACCCTCGGTTTGTCTTATCAGGTCCGGCAGAAAGCTGGAGCCTCCTCCGGTGTTTCCATTGTGGGAAAAAATGCACAGCACAAAGAGGTCCTGTTATAGGCGCCGATATCCATCCTAGAGGGGTCCTGTCCTCCCGTGCTGGGCCATGTTCCTGACGAGATTAGGGCACAGAGGACAGAGTGGACTCTTGTGTCCGGAATCATTTCTGATTGAGGAATCTTTCTTCAGTGACTGATTCCTTAGCCTATCTTAGCCAATTTTCCCCCAACAAGGTGCCAGTGGGCATGTTGATGCCTGATCTTGAACCACCTTCCACCTTGAACCACCTTTAAATAAATAAATAAATAAAAAGGGTTTTTAATTTGGAAAATTTTAGCTGGTGTGGAACCAAGAATTAGCAACGACAGAAACTTGGAACTAGGGTTGATTGGGTAATCATTTTACTATTTACTATTTACCATCATGAGTTCGCTTTAAGCAGGTGTTTATGTTTGTGCTTGATTAATGTGTAGGAGGTGAGAGAATGCCCTGCACTGCACCATTACCTACCCCCTATTTACCCCCCCACCCCCATCCCAATCACAAACAACCCTGCAGCAACGACTGGGTTTTTGCTGTAGGATTAGCGTTATCCATGCGCTGTCATTGCTTTCTGTCTACCCATCTCCACTTTTTTAGATGAGCGAAGGACAAAATGCTTATCATGTGAACGCGCCCTTAAAGGTCATCTGCGGTCACCTCAGTCATGGCCATCCCCCGCAAACCATAAAGTGCAGGTGGTCTGTTGTGGTCTGAAGTGTCAAGACGGGCTCTGCAGGCAGGCAGGACCGAACACCGAGGCTGACACATTGATACGAGCGACTAGACGCACGTGAAACACGCCAGCACCCGAGCCCCCCCCGTTGAGATTTTGTTTTGCACAAACCGCTTTTACCGACGGCGTTCGGGTCCGACAGCCCGTCATTAAGAAAATCAAATCCGGGCGCACGATCAAGCAGACGACCAATTAAACACTTACTGCGCCGCGGCGAGCGCTTTTCAACGTCGTCAATGGATGCAACCCAGACGTTTAAATTACAGAGGAATGCAAAACAAGTGTTTTAGCATTTCAAGCTCAAGGGGGGAAAAAAAAGCTCAGTCACTCACTCAGCCGGAGTGCCTCGTTTTTCAACTTGACATTCATTTATGTGCGCGTTGTTAGCTTTGGAAAGTGGATCGCGGGCCCTCAGCAGTCTAATACAGGCACATTATGACACTAGAGCGGCGGACCGGCTGGGCTCACGTGTACTGGCATAACGAGTAAAGAAAGGCTTTTTTTGGATACTTCAACTCATACTCTGCATGATTAAAAGCTGCTGTGATACACGCATGCTCTTTAGGCCGACAGCCAGCGGATATATGAAGCAAAGCAAGTTTCCGTTTGAGGGATTGTATTTTTTTGTAGGCAGTGGAAACTTTTCAGCTTGACTTCGGCTTGACTTTGCTTGTTCATTCATGAAACGCTGTGAAATCATAGACTGAAAATAATACTGCAATTACACAGAGGTTCAGTGTCACTGAGGGTTATGTAACAAACAAGTGGGAAACCGCTGTATTCGATCAATTATATACAAGATGTCCACGGATCTTAAAATTAATTTACGATGGATCTTCAAAAAGTTTCCGCACTTTTATATTTTGATTGGAAACGGTGAGGGTGGGAGGAGGAGTAATTGGTCGTGTCTGAGAGACTGAGAGAGCTTATAGTCCAGATTTAGTGCCATCTGATTTCCATCTGATCTGAAGGCTTTAATTTGTTCACCTTTCGTAGGTCTTAAAAAGGGCAGTTGTAGCTCAACTGTTAAGGTACTGGACTAGTAATCAGAAGGTTACCAGTTCAAGCCCAACCACCTCCACATTTACCACTGTCGGGCTTCTGAGCAAGGCCCTTAAACCTCAATTGCTCAAGCTGTGTAATTGGAAGTCGCTTTGGATAAAAGCGTCTCCTAAATGTAGCTGGGGGAGGTCGTAGCTCAGCAAGGGATTGGTCCCATTTTTGAGGTATTTCTCCCTTGCATCCTTTGTTTCTTGGTTAAACCTGACCCGTCATAACCCCAGCCAGCTAATTACAAATTAGATCATTACAGTTTTAACAGCTTCTGATTATGGGTTTACCTGAGTGACCTGACTGATCTGTATTTATCTGAGAATATGGGCATACTACTTCACCAGCATAAACAGATCTCTGTAGTACAGAGCTGGTGTTGTAAAACTGAACACACCTGATCAAACCAGGTAGATTAAAGTAGGCTCCACCTGTGCACCCCTGGTAATACAATACTTATCCATTTATATACAGCCCTAATACCAGTTTCTAGTATTACAATTAGGATATCCCTAAAAATTAAGTCATTATATAAGAAATACCTCTTTTTATAATGTTTCTAGTTAGAAAGCACTTGAACGCATTAAAACACTGTAAAAATACATAAATCACATGCTAGTTTTGTTTCTAAAGCTTTTTCTTTTTAGCGCTTATATGGTGCGCAAACAGCTAACGATATTTAGCGATTAGGTGCAGCGCAGTGTTGCCAAATATTAGGGGCTTTTCTTTCACTTCCAATGAAAGGAGTCGTCACGGTGGAGTCAACACAGCGGCGGAGGCGAGGGATTAACACGGAATGTGGCGACACCAGGAAGTGCCGCTCACCTGCTAGGTGTGTACCGTGCACCTAGTAATTATTTCATCTTAGCTGTTATTCGCTCTGTACTTTCTCTTACTTCTTCTTTGATCATAAGAGTGGATGGGAGTCTGCTTTTTTTTCGTCTGTTGTGTGTTTTTCTTTGGGAATAAAAGTTGATTAAACACAATATTTCTCCACCTCAATAACTTTCCAGAAACTTCCCAGCCCTTCCAGAAATAATCAGTCGTCCAATAATGCTGGAGTGTGCACGGATGAGGAAAAAAAAGATGTCCGAGGCATTATTGGAACAGCGTACAGTTTCGGTCGAAGGCTACGGTTATTAAGTTGCTTTGCACTTTGCCCCTCCTGGCCGAGCTGTGGGTTTTTTTTTTTTCAATAAGACAAATCATTTTAGACACGCTGTTCAACTGGTCAAAAGTATATAGACACCCTTCCTTAGTCATGACTTTATTTTAATTGTTTAAGCCACACCCACTGCTATCAACTGTATATAATAAATTAATGCTTCTAACATTGTGGCAACCGTAAACGGAAGGGCTTGGGCCTTTTCTTGTGCCTTTCCTTTGGTTGGCATATTTAGTGTAAATTAACTCCACTGGCCTGAACAGAACCCTGACTTCATCTCTATAGAACACTTTTTTTTTACTATTTTATTTATGTTTTCTCCCTTTTTCTTACAATTTACCGTAGTCAATTAGTCTTCCTCTGCTGGTGACCCCGATCGCGTCCGAGGAGGGTATGTTTGCCTAAATGAGGTTTGGTCCAGAACTTTCTTGGCGAAATCATGGGGAATCAGGTGGCGCAGTGGTAAAATGCGCTAGCCTACTAGCAGCCGTTAGGGCGTCTATGCAGACATAATTGGCTATACTTTGGTTGGGAAGGTGAGGATCAGCCAAAAAAATATTGTTCTAGTTTTAATATAAAAAACACAGTGTATGAGCTAACTGCATATGAACTGGTGCAACTGGGTCTCGATCTCGTTTTATTCTGTTATGCATTACACACATCCGGATATGAATGGTTGAGTGCTTGTCCTAATACGACGGCCTGAAGGAAATCTGCAGCTGGTTGAATCTCGATGTTTTTATTGATGAAATTTTTGCACACGTTTTGTTCATTTCTGAATAGCGGTATAAAGACTACAGATGAGGACAGGCGAGCCAGATCAATACCCCTAGCTTCATTTATCTCTGCCCTAAAGGTTCCCTCCTTTGAACGTTTGAATTTGACTATATAATTCATCCTGAGATGAAGATTTCAATATATGGAGCGCTGAAATAAGAGCAAACAAATCAGCACTTTCTAAAATGCAAGAATCAGCTACGTTTCGGCCATGCGGAGTGGGTCAGGCGCTGTTCGTAACGGGGGAGGATGGAGAGGCTTGTCAAAGACCAGCTCAGTAATTAGTGGCCTGTTCTTTTGTTCCTGGCATCTCTTTCATGCCAAGCTTTGTGTGTGTGTGTGTGTGTGTGTGTGTGTGAGTTGAGAGATGAATAGTGCTGAGCCAAACCTGGTACAGGGTTCCAATGAACCAGCCAAACTTGTGTGATTAATTTGTTTTTCTATACGCTCTGTAGATACTAGCCACTAAAGACAGGCAATGATGACACTTCTGGTGTAAACGCAGGATAAGCAGTCAGCGATTCGGGTGACAAAAAGTAAAAAATCGCACTGAGCCTTTTAAATGATGGTGCGTTTTAGCAGGTGTATAATAATGGTGGAAAAGGTCAGTATTAAAAACAGACCCCCTTCCTAAATATACAGATTTACATGTACACATTCACACAGTGCTCATTTGGCCTCCCCTGGCCGGCCGACGGGTCCCTGAGGTGCGCCGAGATACAGATGCCTGCAGATATAGACTCAGAAACCCCCAGTGGTTAATGTGAGGATGTATGTGAGCGTCGCTGCTCATTGGCTGTGCAGGTATTGATCATTTATATTCAGTCTTTTTTTGTTTACCCAGCAGCCTTACTTACCCCCCCCTCTAAACTCCTTTCTTCACCTTCAGACCCTACTGCTTCAGAGCTCATGGATAATGGATAGTGGAGTATCTACTAACTAGCCTAACCTCAAGGTCGTGAATTACTGAGTGCGTGGGTGTAGACGTGTGAGTATGTGGGTGTACGCGGGTGTTTTTCTGATGATCTGAATGCATGTGAGCGTCTGCAGAGCGAAGGCTATGTAATTGCTCGGGAAAGCGACTGAATGTTGATGAGCGAGTGGCGGAGGACAAGCAGTGAAGGGGTTTGGCGGAACCAGAGAGCACCATTAGTGTAAATTGGTGTAATCTGCTCTTTTTGGGATGCAAGATTGGAATGTCACTTGATGCGGGCACTCGGCAAGTCAGCAGTCAAAATGTGGCGCTATGGAAGAAATGTAGCACTTAGCAATATAGTGCATAGATACCTGAAGCGAACGTATGATGTACACTTGGGTAACATCGCTGGGGTCAGGCCTTAACAACAGAGTAAAAGTGTAACATATGTTGTAATGAGACAAAATCTATAACAAGGTTGACAATACTATCATGAATGTGGTCACCACCCCTACCCTCCATCTGTTCACCTCACGTAAAGTCAGTTGAAAATATTAGACCGCCTTTCTCATCGTCGCTTATTTTCCCTCCACACTATAATGACTTTCTTTACATTGTTATCGATTTCAGATGTTCATCAGCCCAGCGTTTTTATATTAACGCGCGCCAAACGCTTCATCGCTTGATGAACGCGGGATCAATACGTTGGTAATTTGATGCATGGTGTGAAGCGATAGCATTACAGCCTATAAACTCTAATTGGATGTCCTTCAGCTGTTCTTTTATTATTATTATTATTTTAATTTATCACTTCTTTCACCTCAATAGTTTCCCTATCCTCGGTTGCTCTTGCTCATTATCCATGTTTACATGCAGCCTGATAATCCGTCAACAATCCGACTAATAGTAAACGTCCATGTGCACACATCAAGAGGCACTAGTCTAGACTAATCATTGAATGAGAAGAGTAATCCTTTAAATAATTCGTTAAATAGAAAAAAACAATCAAAAACATACTTTGGTGGAGTCATGCGTGAGGCCAGTCTTGCACATGGAGAGTCACACGCTGATCTCAAGTTTGTCTGCTGCTGGCACTGCCAGTTGTGCCTGTTAGGGGGCGTCCAGCTGACCGGTAGCAGAGCTGAGATTCGAACATTATTTTGGATCTGTTTGCTTGTAGCGTTAATGTAAACGAAGCTTTTCATCAGATTGTTGAGTAGAGTGTACATATAAACACCTCAGTCTTAATCTATAGTCAGATCGGAGAAAATCTCAGCGTGTAAACACAGCCATGTCAGCTGCCTGTGGTCAAGGGTCAAGCCTGCTGGCATTCCAAAGAATCCTGCATCTTTTTTAGCATCCAGAGGGTTTGTGTCTACTCTGCAGTCCACCGATCATTCCGAATGGCATGCTTAGAGCTCATAAGCTGAGCAAAGCAAACAAACAAAAGACAGACGAGGCGCGGGAAAACAAGAATCACAGATAATGAGATCGTCTCAGAACGTTTACCTAAACTGGATGAATGAAAGCCGCTTCGCCTGAAAGATGATTGTGAATTCTGCCGTTTTACGCAGTTAGTTTCACTTCCCCATCTCTGCCACAGGAATGCATGGAAGATGTTTCGGGGCTGTCTTTCCTGTCACCATGTTCGTGTTGTAGAGCACTCTTAGCATGGAGTGAGCATTGTGGGATGCAGGAGACCAGGGTTAAAGGCTTTGGCCATGAAACACTTGTAATAAGCAGTACTGGTTCCTTCCTGCTCTCCAACTATGATTGGTTGCGAAAGTTCTGGAAGGAGCTGCTGAGACAGAGTCACCCATATTTCCAACAACTGGCCAACAGAAAGGCCAACAGCAGAGTTTCAAGTCCGAAATATCCATCTGATGGAACCCCCAGCTTGATCAAGAATAAAAGCAATTCCAAAAGCCTTTTCTGGGTGAAACAAAACATCAGAGGAATGAAGAAGTCTTCCAGTTGTCTTCCAGTTATTTTTAACATGTAACTGGTACACCTCTTGTCATCATTAAAAAATTTTAATTGTTGTGTAGTAGCTCCAGGAAAGCTGAAGCAATTCAGCAAGATAAAGAGAGTTTTTGGAACCTTTTTGTTGGTGTTGCTCACAACAATGACACTCTACCAGCCAAAATATCTGCCACAATTCTTTTGTAAAGATATCAGACTTTTAACAAAGTCGACTTTTCAGATCTACATTGAGCCCTTGAAAACCAACCAAATCCAACCATTCTGAGAAGAACCCAAGATAAACCTTTATTGACAGGCGGCGTTCCATAAAACTAGAGGCTGTACCAGTTATACGTTAAAAGTAACTGGAAAACTTCTGTAACACTTTCTGCCTCACCTATGATTTTTTTTCCAGCCAGAAAAGGCTTTTGGAATTGGTTTTATTGGGAAACTCTGTAATGCAAGATCGTGATCAAGCTAGAGGTTCCGTCAGCTGGACAAGCTCATAACCCTCAGATTTGGGACTCTGTTGTTGGCTTTTTTGTTGGCCAGTTGTTGAAAAAAATGCCTCACATTGACATTTCTGCCTCACCAGCTCCTTCCAGTGCTTTGCCATCTGTGGGGGGAATCTACCAGGAATGGGGGGGTTCTTGCCATCCTAAAGCATTCCTGCCATATTAACATCTGATGGGAACACAGACGGGTCCTTACATTACACTAAGTGAATTATTGAGTGGCATTTTGAACATATCTGAATAATTTGTTCCCCTGTATTTTAGGGGTATAAGCAGTGACCCAGCCAAAAGGTCCAAATCTTTTTAGTCCAGGTGACTGTTGGTTCAGCCAATAGTGTTGGTAGCATAGCGCCAAGGTTCTGCTGGTCAGTCATGAAGTTCCTAATAAACAATAGATTGTACAATTCGTTTGATCGTTTCCTCCTTGGTTTGGTCCCCTTTGTACCAATTTGTCCTTTTTTTAGAAGTGGATTACTTTACAGGCTAAGGTTATCTGAAGTGGTTGAACAGGAAGGGAACAGGTCATAATAGGAAATGGACTTAAGCGTCTATTTGCCAGTCAAGTAAGCCTTTGCCCCCTGCCCCCCCACCCACACACACACACACACACACAATGGCCCATTTCTACGTATTAAGCCTCATTATTGTAGTAAAGCTTGCCCTCTTTCTTCTTCATTTTCAATAAGCTTACTGGAAGTGAGACACCAATCCTGCAACCTTTAACCTTAGCAGGTCCTCCACAAACCCCGAATTGCCACACGTACGCCAGTCATCATCTCCGCGGTCGCAACGATACCTCCCGGTTTGGTCCCTGTGGTCAGACTCCCAGCAGTATTGTGTGGGGGGTTAGAGGTTAGCCCTGAGATCGATGTGAGGCATTCACGCTGCTCTGACCCTTGGACCGATTGAGCGCCGTCTTCCAGGTTGGCCTTGCTCAGTTGAGAAATGATCTGTTTTGGTGCGCAGGACAAAGGCGACTGATTGTGTGAGAGTATGTGTGTGTGAAACGTGAAAATAAAAGCATGAAAAACAAGGTTTTGTGTATTTGGAGGAAAACAGAAAGACCTTGGACACACAAGCAAACATGTTTTCACAATGGGGAGACGTAAACAAGGCTGGAGCTCCAGAATTACACACCAATTTAAATCAAATTTTGTACCACTCTTGTATTATTAATCTCTTACCGCCAACATCCGCTATTATTTATTTAGTTCTTTGTTTTCATTAGGGCTGTCAAACGATTAAAAATTTTAATCGCGATTAATCTCAGAATTTAATATAGTTAATCGCGATTAATCGCATTAAAAAAAAGTTATAGAAAACAAGGATTTTTAAGTGAAATGTTACAGTTAAAATGGTGAACACATTTTATGCTAAATGTACTGATGTTAAAAACTGCTGGGACAAGAGAAAACTGTTTTATTCACTCACATACTAGGCAGTAATACTATCCAGTGGTTTAATGGACGTTTCTACACGAACTGAGTGTGTTTAGACTAGGGTGGCCAGATTCATAGTAACAAAAAGGAGGACATAACACCCCAAAAAGCCGGACATCATATTAGGAACAGGGGGACATGCTACTGCAACACACAGAATGAATCCAGAACCCATATAACAGAGTTTTTGACCAATTTAAGCAAGAATTATATAACAAATGACTGTTTTACTCACTAAATGTTGTGTCTTTTCATATTTAGGTCCGTTCATCGCTGCCTCAAAAGTTTACTTTTTGGCATTTTCACCGCGTTCCTGATCATGAGAGCTGAGTGATTGACTCAAGTAGCGGTGTTTACAAAACAGAGAGGGCGGGCGAAATTCAACCACCCAATCACAGACTAGCATTTAGAGGGCGGACCTTCTCCGATTGGCCAGTGGTAGCTCTATAAGGAGTCAAATGAGGCTGTTAAACCAATGATATACAAAGCATTTGTTTCGACATGTACCTGAGCCAATGGTAAATAATATTGATCAAAAATGAAACCAGTTCACTCCAAAAGGAGGATTTTGAAGTGTCCGTCCTAGCGTTACGTGAATGGAGGACTTCTTTATTATGCAAGTGCATTACTACGACACTACGACGCTCGGTAACATTATGTTAACAAACCGCAAATGAAAAACGGTGGCAAGTCCGACATTCAAACGTTTGTTCTACCAGTCAAGTCTCAACATGAACTAGAATTTGCGTTAACGGCACTAATTTTTATAATCGCGTTAAATTGAGATTGCGTTAATGCGTTATTATCGCGTTAACTTCGACAGCCCTAGTTTTCATACTTTTCAGGTACATATTTCTGATTGGTATTTAATGGTTTTTAGGTATTCACTAACAAGTAAGCAAGCAGTGACGTGCTGCTTTTAAAGATTCATGCCATGGACTCATACATTCTACAGCCCACAGGTTACCATTTTTAAACGACTCACGAGGTATTTTTAGAAATACAAGTTGGTCTGCTATTAAGCAGGTTTGAAAACACAGGAAACAAATCTAAAATGCCCCGCATGTTCGTTCCCCCGACTCAAAACATTACCATTATACTTACATTAATGTTCCAAAGTTTTTGAAGTTTTTGAAGTTTTTGATGGCTCAGAAGAAACCAAAACTAGACAGCGAATGCTGGGAAATGCTGAATGTTTTTTCACTAAGTTCAGAGGGAAGTTAGTATGTGTAATTTAAATAAATAATAATAAGCCACTCAGGTGGCGCAGCAGTAAAAGTCGTATCGAATCTCACCTCTGCCATCCGGCTGGGCTGGGCGGCTACATGAACAACGATTGGTTGTTGTTCACAGGGTGGGACAAGCCGGACCAGGCTTCTCCTGGTGCAATCGCGACCTCTGCTGACTAATTAATGCCGCCTGCACAGAGTTGGGGAATAATGCTGATCAGGGTGTGGCTCTCTGTGCACAAAGCTGATCCGCATATATACCCACCTCATGCGGGTGAAAAGATGCAGTCAGTACTGCAAACGTGTCGGAGGGGACGTGTGCATAACACAGTTGGGTAAAAATTGTATGCGCTAGGAGAAAAGGGAGAAAATGCATAAAAAACATAAATAAATAAAAAGGAAAAGTAATTGTTAGTAATAATGTAGGTCTGTTATATTTTTATTTGTTTTATTACAAAAGAGTCTGTGGTCTGTCTATTTTTACTCCATCTGGCCCCCAACAAGAAAAGTTTGGACACCTCTGTATGATCTATGCCATTCCTGTCGTTATATTATTCATTTTAATCTTGTTAAACGTTAAATGTAATTAACGATCCATCCTAAATCTGATTCTCAGTATTGAACTAGCGCATCATATAATGTTTATTCAGCATTTGCATAGCCAAGATGCCAACAATTACTCTCAACAATGCAACACACCAGTTTCTCTCACCCTCCCTCCCTTCTTCACGTCCCCTACCAACGATTTGCCCTACGCCAGGCGTTCGTTGCTAATTAGAGGAGGGGTAATTAAACAGCCAGGCCGCACCGGTCAGATCTCTTAAATACTCCAGGTCCCTCTGCGGCTACGTATTAATTCATTTTGGATGTTTAATTGTATCCGGGTGTGCACACGGTTCTGTTTACGCTGCCACCGTTTGCACGTCAGTCTTCATTGTTGGCACCACGGGTTTCTTAAATCTTAAATTGGCGTGAATTTAGATCAGCATCCCCTGTGGATAGTCCCTCCAGGGAGTGGTGTGGGATCTACTTTTTTGTTGCTCTTTTTATAGTTCTTTCTTTTATTTGATTGGCTGTCATCAAGGCTGTCTTCTCTGTAGAGGACAGGTGTCCGAACAATGGTGAAATGTTAAAAATAAATAAATAAATAATGAGAATGTACAATAGTGGGGGGTGTTTTACTTTGCATTTAAAGGAAATTTAATTCACAGATTTGTGTTTTTACTGTAGTAGAAAGATGAGACCCTGATTGTTTATTCATTCATTGTTGGTTTACTACCGCTTTATCTTGGTCAGGGTCGCAGTGGGTTCATTTCACTGGGCGAAAGATAGGAAACACCCATCACAGGGCAAACACACACACACACACACTCACAAGGGCAATTTTACGTTTACATTTGCAGCATTTAGCGGACGCTTTAATCCAAAGTGACTTACAATTATGACTGAACACGATTTAAGCAATTGAGGGTTAAGGGCCTTGCTCAGGGGCCCAACAGTAGAACCAGCAACTTTCTGATTACCAGTACTTTAACCACTGAGGTACCACTGCCCTCAATTTTGTATCTCCAATTAACCTGACTGCATGTTCTTTGGACTGTGGGAGGTAACCGGAGCTCTCAAAGAAAACACACAAACATAAGGAGAACATGCAAACTCTACACAGAAAGAACCCAGATCACTTCACCTGGGAATAGAATTCAGGACATTCTTGCTGTGTGGAGACCGAGCCACCGTGCTGTCCACGATGAGGCCAAGTGCCTCACGTTTACTGGTTAATTTGCGTTATGAGGCGGTCCTAGCAATCCTACAGCAATTCAGTTAGCAATCGGTTAGACAAAATGTCCAAGATGTCAAAGTTTAGAGCAGATAAAAACACGATTCGGGTAACTGAATTTGGAAAACTCCCAACCAATTCTGTTGACGCAGAGGGGGGGTGTCGAAACACGCATGAGAATTTTCGTATTTGGACCGTCGCTGGATGTTCTAAGTTTACATTCACCGTTAAGGTGGGCTGTGTTGTGTATCGTAGCTTCTATTCATTCTATCATTGAATTAATGAGTGTAATTTAATGACTGCCGTGAAATGTAGCACTTTTCTTTAAAAATCTGTAAAATCTGTGATTTTTATTAAGCAAATTTTCCTGTGAATGTAGTAAAGCCTTATGAATAACCGTTGTACCCACTGCGACCCTAAACAGGATACAGCGGTGGTAAAACAGACAGTGAATGAACATCCCTTGTGTGCACTTGCTATTTCCGAGCCAGAGTATCGGACTCTCCCGGCGCCCAATAATCGTGGGTTAATTACGTTAATTTCGAATGCGCACACGCCGGATACACAAACCAACGAACTAACCGGCCTCTTGCTTTCCGAGCACGTCTAAGGGAATTTTCCAAGTGTGTGTGGAGCTATGTGTGTGTGTGTGTGTGTGTGTGTGTGTAATGTCTGGCATGCCTGTCACCACTTCCTAAGAGCTGTCATCACCCCGGCTCCGCCGGCCTATTTTTCCGTCACCAGCACAATCAACAGCGCTTTGTCCGACAGGCCCAACGTAGCCGGCTTAAGCTAACCCAGAATATCAGAAACAAGCGGTCAGAAATGATTCCTGCCTGCACGCGGGTTCTGTTTGTTCAACGTGAGTGTGAAAATGTTCTTGTAATTATTTAATTGTTTTCATTTGTCGGTGGGTAGCACTATCACCTCACAGCAAGAAGATCCAGGGTTCGATTCCCAGGTGGAACGGTCCAGGTCCCTTCTGTGTGGAGTTTGTATGTTCTCCCCGTGTCCTTTGTGGGTTTTCTTCTTGGTGCTCACACAGTCCGAATACATGCAGTCAGGTCAACCTGAGATATTAAATTCACCCTAGGTATGAGTGTGTGTGTGTGTGTGTTTGCCCTGTGATGCACTGGCAACCTTTTCAGGGAGTTTCCTCCCTAAATAGGATAAAAAGGTGGTAAAACAGACAATGAATGAATCCCTTCCATCATGCACCAGCTAAGCAAGTGAAATTCCTTGTATGTGAAAACGTATTTGGCAGTAAATCGAATAAAAATTCTAAATTGATTTAATTTTGAGGGACCTGGCAACCCTATTTATACACACTGGTGTATTTTGTCTATTTTTATTAACAATTTTTGTGTGGATATTTTTAAGGATGACTGTATTATTAGCTGGGCGGCACGGTGGCTCGGTGGGTAGCACTGTCGCCTCACAGCAAGGTCCTAGGTTCAGTTCCCAGGTGGAGCAGTTTGGGTCCTTTCTCTCTGGAGCTTGTATGTTCTCCCCGTGTCCATGTGGGTTTTCTTTCAGGTGCTCCGGTTTCCTCACACAGTCCAAAGACATGCAGTCAGGTCAACCTGAGATATTAAATTCGCCCTAGGTATGAGTGTGTGTGTGTGTGTGTGTGTTTGCCCTGTGATGGACTGGCAACCTTTCCAGAATGTTTCCTGCCTAATAGGACCCTAAAATAGGATAAAGTGGTGGTAAAACTGACAGTGAATGAACCAGTTCTGTCATGCACCAGCTCAGCAAGTGAAGTATGTAAAAACTTACATGGAAACAAATAGAATTCTGTTTTTCCCAAGTCAGCATGGTCATTTATGGTTGACCTACCCAGGTCTACCCAGGTCCAGAAACCCTGGCAGAAGGTAGAAACATATCCTCAAAAAGCAGACACACTTAGAAGAACAGTAGTCTGTGTGGCCGCCATGGGCTGAATGTTTTGATCCTGTAGGTCTGTCGCTTCAAAGCTAAGCCTTTCTCACTTCCAGAAATTTCCCTGCCACTCTAACAGCACGCGCAGTCGGCCAGGGTGGCCCCGGCACGACAGAAATTCGACCGACCCGACAGATTCAGCTGCCAGCACCCGTGAGCGAGGTTGAATGACTACAGCTTGATAAATGCTTTAGGGTCATGTGATGCATTTCCCCTCCAATTACCTCAAACACTCCTGGAATAAAGCCGCCGTCGCTTTCAGGCTGCTGAATCCAACCTTGAATTGCTAATACCGTGCCGTGCCGACGGCTGTTCATTAGAATCGGTATTTTTTATCCTCCAAGGTCGACAGGTAGAGCGCGTGTGGCTCGGCTAGCCGAATCTGGATTATTCCCGCACCTCTGCAACCAGCCTGTGTTTTCCATATAAAAAGCAAAGCAATACTAAGGGTTGGGTGGGGGGTCACACTGCCCCCGGCTAACAGAGGGGGTCAGGGGAGAGAACACGTCCCCGAGCTACACGTCTGTACTGTAACCCCTCATTAACTCGCATAAAAAACCCTGAACCCTAAACTCTGTCTGAATTTGAAACACAGCCTGTTTTTGTACCTGTGCACATGCTGTGTGTCTGAAAGTACCTTTATGAAAGTAGCTGTATCCAAAAGTATGTGGACACCTGACCATGAGTTTGTTGGACATCCCATTCCCATTCTCAAAGTTCTGGAGTGTATCTGTCGGAACCTGTGCTTATTTGTGCCTGCTTGAGTTTAACATAAGGCTCCTAATTTTAGGGTCATGGTTCAGTGCTTAAGGTTCTGGACCAGTAATTGAAAGGTCATCACCATTGCTGACACCTTTTCTCTCTCTTCTATGTGTCATAAATGTAATTGTACAAAATAATGTAGTAAAAATTATGGAATGTAGTGTCAGTCAAGGTTCCAATTCATCCCAATGGTAGGACACTGAGGCTCCTCCCCCAACCATGTTTTTAATTAACAATTAATTATATAGAATTCATTTATACATCAGCTGGCAATGGATGTGGCTAAAACTGAAACGTCCACACACTTGTATTTGTATCACTATTATTATTATTATTATTTGTATCACTATTATTATTATTATTTGTATCATTATTATTATTATTATTATTTGTATCATTATTATTACTATTATAATTATTTATTTTATTATTATTATTTATTATTTTATTTATTTTATTATTATTATTATTCGTTTTATTATTATTATTTATTATTGTATTTATTTTATAATAATTATTATTATTACTATTTTTACTATTGTTTTATTATAATTTTATTATTATTATTTAATTTCTATTTATTTTATTATTTATGTTTGCTTACTTTTTGTTGATCTAGGGCTGCCCTGCCTCCTTTTTTGCTGCAATAACAGCTTTTACTATTCAGGGAAGGAAGCTAACTGGAGGATATTTTAGCTCCTGCTTTGCCCAAATTTACAAAAAAAAGAAAGAACAACACCTGCACCATTGTTCTTTTATGGTAGTGTGCTTTCCACCACTTCAGACAATGTAAAACAATCCATGAAACTCCTGATTAACTGTAACAATGCTGGTACAAAATATGGTCTGTTGATTTGCGGAGGTTTATCCGTATTATGTA
The DNA here is from genome assembly GCF_030014385.1 of Trichomycterus rosablanca. Taxonomy (NCBI): domain Eukaryota; kingdom Metazoa; phylum Chordata; class Actinopteri; order Siluriformes; family Trichomycteridae; genus Trichomycterus; species Trichomycterus rosablanca. Next base: position 22,961,348 of record NC_086005.1, on the reverse strand, counting down.
TTATGCTGGCACTGAATGTGCTCCTTTGTTTTAATCAGAAACAAATAATAAGAGTAGATGTAGCGCACACAAAGGGCTTTTTTTGATTAGCATAGTCCAATTAGCATCTCCTCATGCTGAATCCTCATCCTTCTTCCCTCTCAAGGCCTCAAACCGCTCAGCCGTGTCTCGCTCTTCTCTCACATTCCTATCAGACAGGCATCAGTCGTGTCCCCTGACATTCAGATTTTGCATAGCTTAGCATAGCGTCCTCAGTCATTATCCAGTCCAACAGCTCAGCTATTTTCTCATACAGTGGAATCTGACGCCTGTTCATCATGTGCAGATGTAAATCTCTAAAGGTTTTGGGAAAATGATCAGAGAACAGAGAGAGGAGGAGAAAACCGTAATCCTACATTGTGCTCCGCCGGTTTGGCCGTGATGATCTGTGTAGAGATGCTGGATGACAGGAAGCTGGCTCGGCTTCATGCTCCTCTTTGACTCTTTAGCTTTCTGCTCTCAGGAGTTCATACGTATTCACGCCTGTGTGTGTAACCAGCTGTTAAAAATCAGGATCTAGCAGGAATTTGGCAGTGTCCAAACTGTCCATGATGCTCCTGTGAGGTTTGGGTCTTGACGTTGCTTTTACTGGCAGCTTAGAACGAGTGTCACGGTGTCGCTTAGCTTGCGGCGGCGCTTCCCCCTAAGTGGCACACAATATTAGTGCTGGTCGCCGCGCTCAAAGATCAATCTGATTACAAGTGTTTTTATTCAGCCTTAAGCATGTCTGGAATCTCTCGTGGCTCCGGAGCTTTTTAACAAGGTTGAATTCAACTTTTGATTGGCGAGACACAAGGTCTTCTTTTTTGGTTGTGTACACATAACCACAGCCACAAAGAGTTAAGACTTAGATACAGGGTTCTTCAAAAAGTTTCCACACTCTTTTTAACTCAATTTCAAAAACAAATGACATCACTTTTCTACCCAGTCTACTTCCAATGCATTTTTCCCAGCGTCGTACCAACTTATTAATGCCATCAGCAAAACATATTTTTGGTTGAGCGTGTAGCCATTGATGCACCGCTGCTTTCACATCATCATCACATGAAAATCTTCTTCCCCTTAAATCTTCTTTGAGCGTCCAAAAAGATGGAAATCAGATGGAGCTAAATCCAAACTATGGGCTCTCTCTCAGTCTCTCAGACACGACCAATTACTACTCCTACCACCCTCACCGTGTCCAACCAAAATATAAAAGTGTGGAAACTTTTTGAAGATCATAATTGCTTTAACATATTAGACGCAATAATTTGTAGTTGTGTCTAAATACTTTTGGCCATATAGCATATAGTACTTGTGTTTAATGTAAATCACATCAAAGCTTAGCTTGTGTGTACAGAATAGGTCAGATCCTGCTCATATCCAGGCATTAGCCAAAAAACGATGAGGTGGTAGGTGGTTTTGTCTGTAAGGAAGCATGTGCTAGCCATTTATCATCTCAGGTTGTATTTTGAGAAAAATGCTCTCTCTCTCTCTCTCTCTCTCTCTCTCTCTCTCTCTCTCTCTCTCTCTCTCTCTCTCTCTCTCTCTCTCTCTCTCTCTCTATCTATCTATCTATCTATCTATCTATCTATCTATCTATCTATCTATCTATCTATCTATCTATCTATCTACTGATCTATCTATCTATCTATCTATGTAAGTGGTCCAAAAGTGAAAATCAGATGGTGCTAAATCCAGACTAAAAGCATCTCTCAGTCTCGACCAGTTACTACTCCTCTCACCCTCACCGTTTCCAACCAAAATATAAAAGTGCGGAAACTTTTTGAAGATCCCTCGTATTATTATATAAGGGCGAATAAGAAAGGATCGGTGGACTGCACACACATCAGAGGGAGTTTGTGTCAGGAAAATATACCCTATATTGGTAAAAAAAAAAGGGTAAAAATGCATAGATAAAATAGCCAAAAAAAAAAGTAGCAAGCGTCCCAGGTCTAAAGCTCCCCCGACACCCCCAACCCCAGACTAAAAAAAATTGTATTGTACAAATAAAATTTATTCTGTGCTCATATACCTGGACTAGATCGACCACACCCATGCAGCTTCCTTTTTAAACAATATTCAAAATTCAAGCTTTCCATTCATGAGCCAGAGTTTTTTTGTGGGTCCCATACATAGGGGTTGCTGCTCCCGTACATAGGGGTCGCCAAAGCGGATCTGGTCCGAATACCAGAGTTGGTACAGTTTTTATGCCGAATGCCTTTCCCAATGGCTAGGCTGTTTCAGCCATTCCTTTTTGACATCAGCCAATCATGTCCACGCAGATGCTCGACCGGCTGATAGCACTGCTGAGATTCTGTACCACAGCGCCACCAAAAATTCTGGCTTTCCTCAAAATCAATAACAAGGAATGAGGAGGCCGTGCCACATATGGCGTAACAAAGCAGGGCCATTCATAACAATACAAAAAATCCATTCTCATTGATCTTTAGTAATTGGTTTTTAATTGACTTTGGTTAACACATCGACCAATGAAATTGTTTAAATGAGTTCACACATCTTCTGTGGATGCTTGTGGACTGACTGCGTGTTCTGCGTGTCACATGACCTGGCAGGACAGAGGACATCCTTCGCTCCGTAATACGAACCTGGTGTCAGGGATCTCCTGTCTGGCCCCGTGGGGTGCCGTCCGCCCGACTTCCTGTTGACAGCAGCACATCGCGCTCACATCCGAGACGCTGCGTACGGGATTCAAAGCGCCGCCTCAGCCCTTCTGTTCACACCTTTCTTTCCGTTCCCGGGTTGCCCTGGTCTGAGTGTCAAAGAGGTCAGAGGGTGAATGTGCTTCGTGGGCATCCTTTTGTCTGGAGGGCACAGCAGCTGCAGAAATGAAACGCAGCTCCCGTCTCGCCTCCTTCGCCCTCTTACCCTCGTCTTTCTTTGTCTGCGCGTCAGCCCGCTACTCGCCGTGCTGCGTTCTCTTCTTCTTCATCCTCTGCTGTTTTTTTTATTGATCGTTTGAGGCAGAACTCCTGGCTGGATTCCTCTCGAGACGCCACGGTTGCCTCACCCCCCCCCCCCCCCCCATCCCCCCCATCCCATGCCAGATATCAGACACCGGGGAAAACACTATCTGTTTGATTAGCCTTCCAGCGCTGCACTCGGCTCCACCAACAAAAAAAAATAAGCTGCATTTTTTTATTCATTTGTGTTTGTTTCCTAGCTATCATATATCCAGGATCGGGTCTAAAACAACGATCTGCTGCTTCCAGAAATATTCTGAAAGCATCGGTGCTGAAGCTTGCATATTTCATCGCTGAAGGAGATACGCTTGATGAATAAAAGTAAAAAATAAGAAAAATAAGATGATCATAAATAGCTGGCGGTTTGCTTGGCTAATTGGCTCCTCTAGGCTAAGTTCCCACTGCACGATTTCAGCCCTGATTTTGGAGGTCGCAGACCCGGCAGACACGCTAACTCAGAGGCAAATCGGCCTTCGATCTGGTCTGCAGTCTTCCGCAAAACATCTAGTGATATGCCAATACCACCGAACAGCACCAGCTTGTTACCTCTAGTTGCACCCTGTGGACTTTGCTAAGTCTATAGCTAACAGTCTGTTCTACACAGTCAGTGTATGCATTGTTAAACATAACGTAAACGTAGCTTTCTCCAGGGTTAGCATTGGTGGATGTAGGTAGTTCAGAGGCATTAGTGTCCAGAAACTACAAACGACAATCAGCCTTGAGCACAGACCATTGCCAGTATAAGGTGGCATGTCATAGGGCCTGTTTGAAAACCTAGTGAGCTGCCTACTGCCTACCTAGGCAGCTGCCTAGGCAGCTTTTTGTGAGGAAAGTTGTGCCGCACTGAATTGCCTTCACCGCTGAGGAAGCATAAGATTATCACTTTAAATTAAGGCACCTCAGTAGGCAGCATTTAAAGGCATATAAGAATTAGGACGTAAATGCGTCTTTGTAGAGAGATCACTATTTTTTCAGACAGACCCATAGACCCAGTTTTCCTCTCTTTCTTCTCTCTATAAACCAGCACCGCTTCCCCCCTTGGCATGCACTCACCCCCGTCCCAACACGTGTACCGCTCGTATCCGTCGGAACTCATATAGCTTTGAACGACGGGCGTATTTTCCAGTTGGATAAGCACACAAGGGGTTCCAGGCATGTACAGGAATGACATAAAGTCTATTGACCGCTGCGTGTCATCCTGCCATTCTGGCTCATGCAGCATGGCTCCCAGGGAGACCGAGCCACTATTTATCACAGCGGGTGTGTCCACGACTGCATATCTGACACACTTCAGTTCACTCCCCGCTGCAGTCACCTGTCACAGTACGGGTAGTCTATTACTTTTAGTTTGAAGGCCACAGTCTTCTTCACTCTTAAATGAAGTGTAGCCGAGTTGTCATGACTAGTCATGTCCCAATCCTTTTTGTTCATGTGCCGTTTAACATTGCTGAATCCTGGTTTGAATCTCAACTCGGCTATCGGCCGGCCAGGCGTTCACACAGACACGATTGTATGAATTGGCCCTACACAGCCCTGCAATGGATTGGTACCCTGTCAAGTGACCTGCCGTGACCCCTTCTCAGATAAAGCGTCTTCAGAAAAATGTATGCACAGTATTAAAATGTATGCCCTTTTTTAAATTAGGAAAATGTATGTTAATAGATGTCTCTATATAGCCAAAAGTATGTGGACACCTGGCCATGAGTTGGCTCTTATGACTACTGGAAAGATCCAGAGAGTCCAAAGATAATGTCTGGTAAGGCACTAATGTTGGCCCATTAATCCCAAATGTGTTTAATGTAGTAGAAGTCAGGGCTCTGGTGTTTCACCACACCAAACCAGTCAGAATGCTTTTTCGTCTTTATACTGGAACAGTAAAGGCCTTTCTCCATACTGTTGCAAAGATACACCCATACACAATGGGGGTCCACATACTTTTGGCTATATAATGTAGGCTTATGTGCGCAGAGGCTGGGCTCAGTGTAGTCCAAAGGGGTGAAGCTTTCTAAGGTTCAGTCAGTGTAGGCACCTACTGAAAGGTTGCCACCCTCTCATACATAAAGTCCGAATCACCTCTAACTAGATCATAGCAACAGATGTAGTTGAGCATTCACTTCTTTGAATCTGGTTGCCAGTCAAGCAAGCTTTACCCTCCTGCATAAAGGACACTGATCAGAAATGTAATCAGAAACAAATATTAGCTTTAATGTGCTGATGTTGGACATTGGACAGTGGTCACCCACGCTTCAGCAGCTTCTAATTTTAGCTGTAACCCTACGTTCAGACCAGCAGCAACAAAATAGCGACATAACAGGCTGTCATTAATGGTCAATCATAATTGTAATTTATTTTCCAGCAACAGAAGGCAGAGAGAATGTTAAAGATGCAACGTTGGCGGAGTCGGTTATCTTTATGCACATTAATGAAGGAATTAAGCCATGTGGCGACTACCAATAGGAATTAAGCATTGAGCAGAGCAGTACATACATTATCTCCACCACCGTGAAGCTCTACGCTCTGTTTTTGGTTCCTAGATAATAGTTCATACCAGAGATGTCAAACCATGGCAATCAAATGCCAACAGGCAATGATGACGCTGCCAGTGTGAACACAGATTATCAAACGAGCCAATAATTTCAGTTCAGCTACTGTTTAAATAATCATGTTAACACAGCCAATCAATACTTAAGTGATTTTATTGTTCTTGCAGAGGGAATCAATCAATGGATTCTCTCAATCAGTGGAAATTATATGCAGTGCAGTCGAACAGCGTCCTGGCCTTTAAAGCGCTGACTTACTGTATATAAAGCATGTATTATTCTATTCATTATTTTTATTCACAGTTTTTAGTACTTCCATCTTAACCATGCTCAGTATTTATGGAGACATAAACATCGCTACTGTTTCCACCTCTAGCACACCCGAGATCTGAAGCGGAGCGCCAAAGTAAAATATTTTACCCATACATCATTTACACGACCTCGCTCTGTTATTCTTCAGGATTATTAGCTCAAGTCGTCCAGCGCTTACAAGGCCGACACCGCTCTGCATTATTTATTATCCACAATGCCTGTGTAAGATTAAGTGATAGAATTAAAGCACCTGCTTCGAACCCAGTATTGCTTATAGCTCGTTCTGAGGAAGCAATCAGCCTGACCGACAGCTGAGAGATACCATACGTAGCAGAGTACCGTACTCTGAGGTCGTCGCTTCAGATCGCAGGCCGAGATCCAACACTCACTCTCCTCTAATGATGATGAACGATAGCCCCATTTGCCGGAAATGGCTTTCTGACAAGTCCTCATTTTTGGCCAAGCAGGGTCGATTGGTGCCAAAAAAGGAGAGCACCAGATCAGTGCTCACTTTCAATCTGGAGGGCTATTGATCACGGAGCCTGCCAACCCCTGCGCCTGTACGTGCGAGAGCGATTCCCACAGCTGGGACGTTTACCTCTCGCAGCACCCAGCCAAGCGTGCCTTTTCATTCCAGTCTTTTCCAAAAACCAATTATACTAGCGGTGAAAAAAAATCACGCCCAGTCGCTCAGCCGGGGCCCACTGTTGAGCCTGGGTTAGTGCTTTTTTTCCAGTTGCTGGTGCCCCTAATGTGGAACCATTCCATGCTTTTCCACCTCAAAAGGAGCCGGCTAAATTCTTAGCTTGGGTCCATATAAAAAACATTTGGCGATAGATAAAAGACAATGCTTAACCTATTTCCACTTTGTTTCACACCATATGCTGTTGGAAAGTCCTTGGCAAGTGGGTCATCCTGAAGCTGGTCATGACCTGATTGACCAGAACCTGACTGGTCAAACGTCTCAGTACACATTTACATTTTCGGCATTTAGCAGACGCTTTTATTCAAAGCGACTAACAGCACTGTGAGAGTATACTATCTGACAGTGGTTGGGCTTGAACCAGTGACCTTTTGATTACTAGTCCAGTACCTTAACCGCTAGGCTACAACTGCCCTGAGAACCTGTGATGACCAGCTATATCACGTACATCATATGCCCCTAATACTGTCATATGGTCATAATAGAAGTGAATGATGTGTGGCATAATGGGGTTCAAATCCCACACCAGGCTTACACATACAGAGTAAGTGGCAGTTGTAGCCTAGCGGTTAAGGTACTGGACTAGTAAGCAGAAGGTTGTTGGTTCAAACCCCACCACTGCCAGATTGCCACTGTTAGGCCCTTATCCCTCAATTGCTCAATTGCAGTATACTGTCACAGTACTGTAAGTTGCTCTGGATAAAAGTGTCTGCTAAATGCCGTAAATGTAAATGTAATGTAAATACAGAGGGTGTGAAGCATTACGTGAACCTATTCAGTGGGTGGTTCATCAGCGCACCCTTACTGCCGGTCCCAGTTCTTTAGGATCATGTGTCTTCTGACTGGTCCTTCTTAGTAATTCCTACAAGGAAAATAGGGATGGTCTTCTTAACCCTGAGCTAGTCGAACAAGCATATCAACCAGCATTAATCTCCATTTAAATGGGATTACCGCTGTACTACCTTACATGTTGATCAGCGCTATAACGAGCACCGTAAATCTATTTTATCGGACAGTCCGAATAAATGACAAGCTGCACCGAAGGCATCCTTGTTTCCCCGCTTGTATCTCCAAGGCGCAGAGGTTGTAAATAATGTAATTCTGAGATCCCACTCGTTCTGTGTATGTAGACCGTGTATGTGTGTGTGTGTATTTTCTTTTTCCTGACCATAAAGCTATCTGCCGTGCCATCTCACTCAATCTTTTTTTTCCAGCACACCAAGCAACACAAATGATCTTATTAGAAAAGCTGTAACGTGAGCTTCTCGCTTTTCCAGTCCTGCATGTTTATTCATTAAAGGAAAAGCACCAAAGGTTCGTCGGTACGTCATGTGAACGTGCGTGTGCAGAATTGGGCAAAACACTTTAAACTAATTTTTTGGATGGCAGAGGAATCAAACAAAGCCCAGCGTGTTGTTGTCTCACTGGTATTACGGTGCCATGGTGCAGGTGGGAGCTCTGTGTGTTTATGGCTGGGATTTATTCCTGCATCGCTCTGGATCTGTATAAATAAATAAATGGAAATTGGGGGCATTTGTCAGTGTAGAAGGGTGAACAGACCTTCAGATCACTACATGCCAGTGCATCATGTACACACACATGGATTCGTGCACAAACATTTGTTTAGCATATGCACGGCTGGCTTTTACACTCGGAGACGCTCGGCTTCCCGCGTGCTCAGGTTTAACGGCTCGGTTCTTACCCCAGCACGAGAGATGCATGTTAATACACTCCCGGGCCTCGCTCTCAAGGTTAAAGACTAGCTTCTCTTTTGGTTTTAATCGCTGCGCGTGTTTGTGCGGGAGCCCAACGCTTTCTCAGATCCCCCGGGAGATTCCATGCACCTATCAATTCAAGTCTAAATTACTAGCGGCGGTGATAAAAGGCTCGACTCGCGTCCTTTAACTACCGCAAAGCAACCCAGCGCTTCAAAGCCAGCTGAATATCTAATAGATGTTTTATTTGCATGAGGTAGGAATTTTCCCTCATCACAAAGAGAGCCGGGCATCTAATAAGGGCTGTATATTGTACTTAAGATGCAGCAGAGTTAGCCGTAGCCTGTATTTAAGCTGAAAGCTTCAACGCCTACACACACAGAAGGAGACGCTACACGTGTGTTTGGGAAAGATTAAAAATGTACCTGAATTAGCCTGTAAAGAGGACTGAGATTCTTCTCAGAACTCCTACTAACATTTTCGTGAGGTATTGCAGCTTAGCTGGAACCGGTTCTAATAACAGCTTCTCCAATATTAATATTAACGCTAATAAGTGCAGATCAAGAATCAGAGTTGGGTATCGTTTGTATTTAATCTGATTCCGATTCCCTGATATAAAAATATTCTTGATTCTTTTTAGTAATAACTAAACCTTCACAGCATATAGCAGATGCTTTTATCCAAAGCGACCTCCAATTATGAGTTTTAGCCATTGATGGTTAAGGGCCTTGCTCAGGGGCCCAACAGTAGCAACTTAACCATGATGCTGGTACCTTAAACGCTGAGCTATTACTACCCCTAAATGTCATTCCATTATTATGCATTGTACTTAAGCATTTAGGAGTCATTTTTATCCAAAGCGACTTCCGATTATGACAGTTGAGCCATTGAGGGTTAAGGGCCTTGCTCAGGGACCCAACTGGTCAAATAGCAACTTAACCATGGTACCGGTACCTTAAATGCTGAGCTATTGCTACCCCTAAAATGTCATTCAATTATAATGCATTGTACTTAAGCATTTAGAAGACACTTTAATTCAAAGCAACTTGATCATTGAGGGCCTTGTTAAGGGGCCCAAGGTTGCTTAAACCGGCAACCTCGTGATCAGAAATCCAGTACCTTAAATGCTCAGCTACCACTTCTCACAAAGTAAATAGACCACAATACATTTTAAGAATGATAATAAATATTTCACTGGGACAGTCTGAGTTCGTCCGAGCAGCGACGGGGACAAAATGCTGATGTATGAAATCTAACAGTTCTTGTTAAGGAAAATTTGCATATCATTTTTTTCTGGCTTTGTTGTCGTTTTGCTATATTGCACACCGACATAGTTAGCCATACATGCTAGCTTGGCCCCACTGTTGTGTTAATGCATGACATAGTAACATAGACAGGTCCTGGCAGATACGGATGTACGTCCTTGCAGATATTATCCTATGTTTTTAATAAAAGGATTATCACGTTTAGGAACCAATCAACAGAACCGCAATTTAGTTTTGTATTGGTTCTAAATTGGAACCGAGGTTCAGTTCGCAACCCTATCAAGGATAGTCAAGCAGTCAAGCAATTTCCATACACAGCCATTGCCGGTTGAAAGGCTCATATTGAAATGCACAGACGCTTTCAATGTGGCACTGAAATAGGATGCCTCCTTTTCAAGAAGTCAATCAAACGATTTCCTGGCAAGAGCTGTCAATCATCATTCCTGTCAATCATCAGTGTTGTTTTTCTGAAATGGAAACGTCTGGCAACACATGGCTGGGAACAACAACAGCATGGATGGGATGGCAAGTGGCTCGGATGGTAAGTGGTAGCATGAAACAAACATCTAGCAGCAACAACAGCTCAGATGGCAAGTGGTAGCCCGCAACAACTCATAGGATGGTACGACCAAATGTTAAAACCTGGGTAAAATGGTCTGTTTCTGGTTGCAACACTCACTATCAAGATTCAGACCACAATGGAAAGGAACTGCCACAATTATTTATTAGTATATATTTATTATTTAATAGTGAGTTTCTATTGCCATGCACATATCAACGATTCTAACATTGACTGGAGTGGTGTAAAGCGCATCACCACTGGACTCTGGAGCAGTGGCCAAGACAACTCAGCTTTCCTGAATGCATCCTAAAATTCTAGAGCTTCCAGGTATAGAAGTTCCCTTTTGGGTCCTAACAATGCCCCCAAGCATCAAGTAGGGAAAGGAAGAAATTAACTATTTGCTGAACTGGTGTGAAAGAACTTGAATAGCGTGAACAAAGCCGATAAATTGGAACCTCGTTAATGAACCGTGCTACTGGTCAGGGCTGAAGCGGGTCCAAATCACCCTGGACAGGTTGCCAGTCTAACACAGAGCCAGTAAGGCTGCAACTCTACACAAATGACGCATAGTTTTAAAATTAAATGCCTACAGTTTGCCCTTTTTGCTTTTTTCAACAGCTGCCAATAATAAATTCCCTAAATCTAAAGGCATTTGATGAGGTCCACACATTTATGGACTTTGTTCCTCACGAGAAGACAGTTAACTCGCTCTGCGATGATGTGGACGGCCGTGCCGGCTTTCATCCCATGTCCTTATGCATCTGATTTGGCAGGACTGAGTTACTTTTGTGGTTGCTAGCTGCATGCCTACTGTAAAAAAAAAGAATAATAAAATCCTCGCCATCAGCAGAAGAGCTCTGTACGAGCGGCGTTCATCCCTGTCGAAATTACGTTCAGATAAACTCTGGAGCCGTCGGCCTGATTCAATATAAAGCGAAAGCCATCTGTCTGGGTGCATTAATTTGTCGTTAGCTAAAAAACGACCTAAAAGCGGTACGCCAAGGGGCACAGTAGCGGGACATAGCGAGAAAGGGGGGAAAAGAGAAGCCAGACGGAGCAGAAATCATCACTCGCATGAAGAAGCTGTGTGGTTTGTACAGGAATTCGGAGCTGGATGGAAAGTGGGGGAGCTCGTACACGTTCGAGATGGGAGGCGCAGCACGTTCAGAGTTAAAGTCTCTACAGAAACGATCCAGTGCGGATTACCGGCGTGTGTCTAGACAGATTCATGCTCACACATAGTCACACCTGCAGCAGCTGTACGCTACCCTGGCATCATGTGTGCACTCCTACTGACTTAATTACAGCTTACGTTGCTGTACCGCGTTATTAAGTGGCATTACGTGGGGGTGTAAACAGCCTCCCTCCACTGCGATTAAAACAGTCTGTGAGATGACTGGTGCACCCGTGTTGGTTCGGTAGGGTAGGTCCTTAGGACGGAGTCTTTGTGGAAAATAGTAGATGCTTTCTCTGAAGACAATTCTGAACATACACTTCAAACCAAAGGACTTTTAGATGTAAAATGCTTCTATTTAAGCCTCTGTTGCAGTGGTGCTTGAAATTAGAACCTTAAATCCTAAACTGGTCATGGATTTTCCAATCACAGGTAGTTCACTTAACTGTTAATCTAACCGCTTGGTCATCAGACCTGAACGTTAGTTAAAATCGGCAGATCATTAAAATTCACGTACTTTTAATGACATTGATTTAAATGCTGCGCCTCTAACGTGTGGGTTGCAACTCTAACGACGACTCGAAGAAGCATTCAGGCAAATATAAAGTGCAATAAGCAGAGTCCAGTGGCGCAGTCAAGGTCGGAACAAGGGCCAGTTGATCAGTGAACATTGTAGTAAGGGACAGGGGCACCTTACAATGGCTCACCCTGCACTCTGACCCCAGCTTCCAAACAAGCTGGAATATGCAAAGAAATAATTTCATTGTACTGCACACCTGTATTTGTATATGTGATTAATAAAGGCATTCTAAAAGGATAGTTGTAGAACAGAAGCTATGGTCTAGTAGACACACTTAAAATGCTTGATACAGGCTCTGGAAACACACTGATACCACGAACTGGTGTGCAAACACAAAAGGGCAACACAGGTGATGAGCAAAACTGAATACAGGTGCAAAAAAATAGCTAAAAAAAAAGAGTCACAAACATCAGTGGCAGAAAACAGATGGGAAACAAAATCAGGCTCAGACCAGTGCAAGCACTAACAGCAACCTTGAGATTGTACATTTCATTCAAGCCATTCAAAGCAACCTTCTAGATCCAGACATGAAATCAGTCCATGACTTTCCTTCAATCCAACACCCATCCGAATCCTCCAGCAAACATATTATCTGACGTTATCCGGCTAACTGTCATGTTGATTGTAACGTTATCCTCCGGCAGCACAGCACTTACAGCAGAAATCAAGAAAAGCTGCAGGATCAGATTTCAGGCTTTTTTAGATCCCGCTGAAACCTCAGAGCTCAGAGATTTGAGATGTTTGCACTTTTTGTCCTCTGTGTCGGTCGCGTTTCGATTCCGTTGGTGTAGAGAACTGGTGCGCTAATACATGGTGGGAATCAAGTGTCAAATACTGGTCAATATGCATGTTTATTATTTATAGGTTAGGAGCTTTATGACTCCTTTATACATGTATTATCTATCAAAGTGGGCTGGACTTTAATACAGATTTGAATACAGATACACAGGAAATGCTCTTGTAATGCCCATATTTGGAAAAGTGTTAGCTTACGGTCCATTGTTGAGTAGAACAAGTTGTTCTTTATATAGGTTGAGTGCAAAAGTAGAAAGAGCATTAATTACCTCTTTATAAATGTATTATCTATCAAAGTGGGCGGAACAACACAGAACTAACTCTAACCCTAGGTTTGAAAATTTGTAGGAGACTTCCATATATGTATTTGTCAAGTCTTTGGACTTATGGGAGGTTTTTGTTGTGCCACCCCAAGACCAAGTCACAAACTATCATTAATCATTCATCATTATTGTGTGATAAGTCACATGGTTTTTCAGCTCAAATGATATTTTACTTGGAATTTGTAGCCTGGTGAACCCAAACTTGGTAGCACCCAGGACTCACACTGGTTGAGGGTTTGTTAAAAATATTCTCTTCTCTTTGGTTTATAAAAGCTTTACTAGTTAAACATGGGCTGCATGGTTTGTCTGTTGATTCAAGCATTATATTTAGCCTCTACCTAATGTTAGCCTTCTATCAGAGGTTCCTCCTGAAAATGCTTGATTGACAGTACAAATATTTTGCCACTTTTACGGCTTTATTTTCCTGCGGACGCATCAGTAAAGAATCAGAGCTGTCAATAAACCATGTCTCAACAAAGATGAAGTTTATTTAGTAATGGATTCATCATCCTGGTGCAACCTGTTCTCTTTATTTTGGTAGGAATGCCGTTTCATTGAAAGACGCACAAAGACGGAACACCGCGAGTCGTGTCCTGAACTTCCATTCTTTATTATATGAGTCTTTTTTTATATACAGAACGCCTGAGGAAAACATAAAGAATTTGTGAATGTGAACGCTCGAATGGACGCTCATTGTTTGAAAAGAATCACTTCCAGGATGCTTTCTGGCTTGTTCTATAGCATTAACGTATCTAATACCTTGTTGCGTAACTGCTTCAACTTACAATAGAGCTTCTCGTACAAGGAAAATATGGTTTTAATGTGTTTTAATTTTATTATTATTCCATCATTACGCTTGTGTTGGACATTTTTGCTCCACCAATCACTTTAAAGTGTGCATGCTTGATACCCCATGCAGTTTTGAGCTTATGGAACTGCTCCAAGTTACAACCCCAAATCAGAAAACGTTAAGACAGGATGGGATGTACAAATAATTAAAGAATAATTTAATAATATTATGCACTGTAGTGGTAGAAACGTGAATTCCTTCCCATTTTTCTTTGTTTTTAAACATTTTAATCATTTTCTCACATATTGAAGATCAAACTGAAGATCGTCTGCCCATTTTTGCTTGGTTCGATTCACCAGATAATAGGCAGGAAACAGACAGGTTGCCAGTTCACTACAGGCCACACACACTCACAATTAGAGCAATTTTAGTAGCAACAATTAATCTGACTACATGTCTTCAGACTTGTGAGAGGAAATTGGAGCTCCTGGAGGAAACCCACACAGACACCGGGAGAGCTTGAGACTCTACACTGGCTGCCCGACCTGGGAATCGAACCCAGGACCTTCTTGCTGTGAGGCGACAGTGCTACCCACCGTGCTTCTGCAAACTGCTTGACATATTTCAAATCTCCACAATAGAACTGAGGCTTTGTCACAGCGCACATCCACATAGTCGAGGTTTAGTATTCATATCAAGCCTATTAAACACAGGGTTGCCAGGTGTTCAACCTTCATACAATCTGTGCAAACAGAACTGAGACTTTGTCACTGTGCACATCCACATAGCCAAGATGTATTATTCATATCAAGTCTATTAAATGCAGGGTTGCCAGGTGTTCAACTTTCATACAGTCTGTGCAAATAGAACTGTGACTTTGTTACTGCGCACATCCACATAGTCGAGGTTTATTTTTTATACTAAGCCTATTAAACACAGGGTTGCCAGGTGTTTAACCTTCATACAATCTGTGCAAACAGAACTGAGACTTTGCTTGGACAGTTCATGGTGGGTCATTAGTTAGGTAATATATAAAGCTGAATATAACCCCCACCCCCCACCCCAACCCACAAAAATGCTACTGTATAGTTTGCACTGTATAGTTTGAGTTCCTGAAGTGCTGATGCTTTAAAGTCAAGCTCATTCTGTGATGCGGAAAAGTATGGTTCAAATTACAGGCAATAATGGGAGCCTAACCATCCATACTTGGACAGTTCAGGGTGGGTCATTAGTTAGCTAATATATGAAGCTGAATATATACCCCCCTCCAACTGTCACTATATAGTTCACACTCTGAGTTCCTCATATCCATCAAAGTTATGCATTGAAGCTTTAAAGTCAAGTTCAGTCTGTGCTGCTTCACTCAGAATAATAATGAACGCATCCACACACGTTCATCGCCGTACATCACGGTGGTACACAAGGCTTTTGTTCAGGGTCAGCGCTGACTTCGAAGCGAGTGCATGTTTCAGTATGCATGCTGCGTCCCGTTCGATTCTACAGACCGTAACTTCAAAGAGAATGCAGTATTATATCACACACTGAGCCAACATCTATTATCAATTTTTTATGATTCGCCCCCCCTCTTCCCTTCTTTACCCTGCGTTTCATGCCCAGAGTACGTATCCCTGTGCTCTTATCGGCTACACTACCCATAGAGCCCAGCATGTGGTTAGCTCTACCATAATCAATTTGAAGGAGCGGGTAGGTGTGAAATTATTCATAAGGGTGAAGAAAACAGAAGAAAGGAGAATGGGAGGAGTTGGGAAGGAGACGAAAATTTTAACGAGTTGAAAGAGTCCAGGTAGGAACGCCATCCATCAGCAGATGTGGAGCACGTTCCCGAAGCTTTTGATCCTACCCCCGAGGGTCAAATAAGTCACGTTTGACCCACTCAGGTTGTGTGTATTTGTGTGTATGGTTTATGTAACTGATGAGGGCATGTGAGTACACATCAGTTCTCTTTTTGACTGACGCCGAGCGCAGTGGCCCAGTTTATACTGGCAGTCCTGATTAATTTGGAACCTTGTAATGTCAAGTGGTGATTTTAAATAGACCGACTCAACTCTGGTTTGGTAATTGAGCCAGGTATGAAAACTTCCCCTGAGTTTCCCCTTAAACTGTCTGATGGGAGCCCACTGTGGGGCAGCGGCCAGGCGCCCAATGTGGGGCAGCGGCATGCAGGTAAAAATGAGACCCTAGTAGAAACTCCAAACTTTCTCCTTCTACCTGTTCTTCTGAATGTCTTTCCCCTCTAAAAAATAGACATTGTTCTTTGTTATCTGAGATCTTCTTTACTAAGATGTTACGCCACTTCAGACTTCCCAGGTTTTTCTTTGTGGCTCAGTAAATCAGATGGTTGTGGGCACTCAGCCATGTGCCGCTGGTGTCCTTGCTGACCCCGTGAGCTGACTGGTGTGGGACGCTTCAGCGCCACTGCCGCACGCCGTCCATATCTCAGACTCTGCCAGAACTTCACGCTGCTTCTTACTTGGCCCGAGCTGAGCGTTTCGGTCATAGTAAACGCATGAATTATGTATATAATAGGCAGTTGTGAATGAGCAGATCTTGGCAGGAGTTGCGTTTGCTGATGATTGTGAAACTTGGGGTGGATTTGGGGTGTATTCTGATTGCGATCGTAGTAAATTGGCCGGAGAGTAGACTTTTATTAAAGGATGTGTATGGCTTGGGTGAGTAAAAAGAGGGGGTGAAATTTTTCCACATGGCTTACAAAACCTTTCGAGGAACCGAAGAATGAGAAGTGCACGGTTCCTGGACGGATTCCAGGTTAGCGGTTCCACCACACTGTTTGAATCATGACCATTTTATACAATAACAGAAGTGACCTGAACTGAATTTTGTAAAGATTGAACATGAACAATGAAAAATATTCAGTATGGTAAACCCCACACCGGTCCGGGTGCTGGAAATGAAATGAATAAGGGCCAATCCTAGGTAACAGTCCATGGTTGTCAGGGGGGTCAAAATTCCCATTGATGTCCCTTCACAGCAGTTATGTATAAATGCACGCCAAGTTTCCATTGAAAAATATTCAGTACAGTAAACCCCACACTGGTGCTGGAAAAGGGAATAAAAAAGAGCTTAGTAAAGCCTAGGAAACAGTCCATGATTGTCAGGGGGCTGAGAATTCCTGCTGGTCTTCCTACACATCAATTCTTTGTAAATGCACAGAAAGTTTCCAGTCAAAAATATTCAGTACGGTAAACCCAACCCTGGTTCGGGTGCTGGAAATGGAGTTAAAAAAGGCTTTGAAAACCTTAGGAAACAGTCCATGATTGTCAGGGGACTCAAAATTCCCATTGATGTCCCTACACATCAATTCTGAGGAAATGTGGCTGCTTGAGATGTGGCTGGGAGTCTAAAGTACAGAGATAAGCAACATGTCTGTCATTAAGCTGTTGTAAAGCTGTTATAAGCAGATAAGAAACAACAGTTAGCACAGAATGGAGGTCCCAAAGGCCAACACCCAATGTAATAATGGCTAGAGCAGTATAAAGAGAGGGCCATAGTATCTGTTCCTGGTTCTTCAGCTAATCTACTGCTGTAAGAACCCACTGTCGTGCCAATAAATTCTTCCAGTCCAGTCAACTGTAATCTTTGTTTTTATTTATCATCTCATTTTATTTTCCATGACAGGCCCAACAGCGGCAGCCTGGCAGAGTTAGGGCTTGAACCAGCGACCTTTTGATTGCTAGTCCAGTACCTTAACCACTAGGCTACAACTGCCCGCATCACATACCGTACTAGGTGTAGCCAATTCATCTTGATATTCAGGTAGAAACTGAATTATCCAGAGGAATACATTGGGATGCATGCCACCCCTACTTTCTAAAAAAAATATGTACCAGACTGTCATGTCATGTTTTTTTTTCTTCAAACATGACCCTCCTGTCACATAATCCAGGCACCGCTGCACTAAATAGGGAACTGTGCATGTCATGAAACTAGGTTTGGAACGCTGAACAAATATGGATAAGTATTTCAGCTCCCGAGCTAAGAAAACCGTTTCCCGTTCCGACTTTATGCGCCGGATTTTCAGCACGGCCGGCGGAACAGCAGAGGGAGAACAGATTTCATGCCGCTCGCTTGATATCATTGCATTGTCTCAGGAAGGAAGGAAAACCCACCAGTGCGGTCATCCAGAGAGTATAATGGGTTTGCCAGACTAAGATATGCGCAGGCAGGCACTTTCCAGAAATAAACAGCTTCACACACCGTTGCACACATCCACGCATGCAAACAGCCGCCGTACGCGCGCACATCCATATTTCTTCTTGTACATAACTGGAACACATGTGGCATTAATGTTTGACATTTGCTAGTGTGACCTTTTCACGTTTCCACCAGGACTCTGCCGGATTCTGATGTGTAGACCAGCCTCGATAATGGCTCGTCTCTCTTTTGTGTTTTGAATGCTAAAGGCCCGGGCCGACGGGTCACCGAGCAGAAGAGCGGAAACGTCGTGAAACAGAGCGGTTTTGGGAGGCCGTGTTCTACGTGGGGTCTCCGCCTTTGCTTGGCTCAGGGCTGATCAAACCTCGATGGGATTTATTCAGTGCCTGTTGACCTTATAAAAAAAACACCCCTCGCTGCCCCCAATTCTCAAAGCGGTGGTGGGTTCTCTAGTGAGCAATTATAGCTTCACTGACTGTGGCATTCTGTTCACTACCGAATCTCCTTCTGTGAACTTCACCTGTAATATAGGCAACCCTAATATGTACAAGTCTTTAATGAATAAAGCATTCTGGTAAATGTAGTTCCTGCACTGACTGTACATACATTTTAAGCCTTATTTTACCCTGTTTTTTAATGGTCAGGACCCCCACAGAGCAGGTATTATTTAGGTGGTGGATCATTCTCAGCAATGCAGTGACACTGACATGGTGGTGGTGTGTTAGTGTGTGTTGTGCTGGTATGAGTGGATCAGACACAGCAGCGCTGCTGGAGTTTTTAAAGACCATGTCCACTCACTGTCCACTCTATTAGACACTCCTACCTAGTTGGTCCACCTTGTAGATATAAAGTCAGAGACGATCGCTCATCTATTGCTGCTGTTTGAGTTCTAGTCTTCATCAGTGGTCAGAGGACGCTGCCCATGGGGCGCTGTTGGCTGGATATATTTTTGGTTGGTGGACTATGCTCAGTCCAGCAGCGACAGTGAGGTGTTTAAAAACTCCAGCAGCGCTGCTGTGTCTGATCCACTCATACCAGCACAACACACACTAACACACCACCACCATGTCAGTGTCACTGCAGTGCTGAGAATCATCCACCACCTAAATAATACCTGCTCTGTAGTGGTCCTGTGGGGGTCCTGACCATTGAAGAACAGCATAAAAGGGTGCTAACAAAGCATGCAGAGAAACATATGGACTACAGTCAGTAATTGTAGAACTACAAAGTGCTTCTATATGGTAAGTGGAGCTGATAAAATGGACAGTGAGTGTAGAAACAAGGAGGTGGTTTTAATGTTATGGCTCTGTCTCTACATATATGGTCACATCACCCAGCCGTATGAACAAGACCATTTTAATTTTGTCGAATTTTTTATTTAAAATTACAATTAATTGCTAATTCAATCATGTATGCAGTTGTTATACATGTATACAATTTAATTCCTTTGTATTCGCTTGTACAAGTATGCAAGCACATTTTCACCTAATATATCCCCGCTCCGTTAATGCGTCCAATTACGCTCTCAAACCCGAGCTAGTGTAATAGCATATGGACAGCTATTGAAATGGTAATGTAGCAGCGCCTGAGAGGCCCTCACTCATTCATGAGCACAGAAGTGGATTTATTTTTACTCATCACTATTTACTGCACTTATAGTGGATTATGCTAACGAGTACTGCATTGTGAGGGCGAGGTGGTCCGGCCGTGAGTGGATTAGTAGAAATGGCGAATGGGTAGCGAGGTTACGGGGTAAAAATGCTAATCAGCTTACCAACACTGATCTCGGCACGGTGGTACAATGGCATGGTGGGTAGTGCTGTCACCTCACAGTGAGAAGGTCGTGGGCTTGATTGCCAAGTAGAGCTGTCCGGGTCCTTTCTGTGTGGAGTTTGGATGTTCTCCATGTGTCTGCGTCAATACGTCAAGAGTCTGTATTAGAAGAAGAGCAAGTAAAACGCCTTTATTTGTCATACACCGATCAGGAATAACATTATGACCACCTTCCTAATATTGTGTTGGTCCCTCTTTTGCTGCCAAAACAGCCCTCGACTCCATTAGACCCCTGAAGGTGTGCTGTGGTATCTGGCACCAAGATGTTAGCAACAGATCCTTTAACTCCTGTAAGTTGTGAGGTGGGGCCTCCATGGATCTGACTTGTTTGTCCAGACTGGATCGAGATCTGGGGAATTTGGAGGCCAAGTCAACACCTCAAACTCGTTGTTGTGCTCCTCGAACCATTCCTGAACCATTTTTGCTTTGTGGCAGGGCGCATTATCCTGCTGAAAGAGGCCACAGCCATCCGGGAATACCGTTTCCATGAAAGGTAGGTGGTACATGTCGAAGTAACATCCACGTGGATGGCAGGACCCAAGGTTTCCCAGTGGAACATTGCCCAAAGCATCACACTTGCTCAAGGAGCCTGGATTTGACCTGCAATCTTCTGACAGATAGCTAAAAGTTCTACCCACTAGGCCATCGTTTGCTCAAATTATATTCCGAAAATTCTCACATCTAATTATTTTTTTCTCCACTTTGGCAGATTTAACCTCATTTGCTTAAATACCCCATGAGTTACACGCCCATGTATTAGATTAAGAAACACGGTGTTATCACATTAGCGTATTAGTTACAGCTCCAGCATCCGCCTGGGACCAATAGCTGGCTGTTCTCCATGTCCTCAAGGGGCACGACGAAATACATTAACCTCAGCTGTGTACAGTACCCTTATTTGTATGTAGGGCGAATGTTTCTCTAATAGGTTCTACCTCTCTCTGCTCGGGCCCCATGGCATTATCAGCGCTCGTTTTCTCTTTGTGTCTTTGTTTATGGCACCGAAACGTCTTCGATTGGCGCAGAAGGTGCTGACTAACAAATCATCAACATGCACTTTGCTCTCTGATTAACTCGGCCTCTCTCTCATAGCATTATCTCACACAGAGCCGGTATGAGTCACACAGCGCTAATCAAAGGCCCGAGTCCCGCCGTTATCGCTGCAGCTCGGTACCACACACAGTGACACGTGGAGCGCTGTTTGTCCATGATGGGTGATTAGGGACATGTCCAGGCATGTCGAGGTTTCCGGCGCTGCTGGTATGCGGGCGAAGATAATGTAGGTCACGCTCGGCCTGACTGACTTCGGTCGACACTGTTTTATATTTGTGTACTTTCAGAGAAAAATGCCTGCTGGAGACCTAGAGCTGTAATCCATCCAGCCCAAAATATGCTGAAATAATAATAAAAAAACTAGAAGTGTCATTTAAACCACCTCCTTGTTTCTACACACACTGTCCATTTTATCAGCTCCACTTACCATATAGAAGCACTTTGTAGTTCTACAATTACTGACTGTAGTCCATCTGTTTCTCTGCATGCTTTGTTAGCCCCCTTTCATGCTGTTCTTCAATGGTCAGGACCCCCACAGGACCACCACAGAGTAGGTATTATTTGGGTGGTGGATGATTCTCAGCACTGCAGTGACACTGACTGGTATGAGTGGATAAGACACAGCAGCGCTGCTGGAGTTTTTAAACACCTCACTGTCACTGCTGGACTGAGAATAGTCCACCAACCAAAAATATCCAGCCAACAGCGCCCCATGGGCAGCGTCCTGTGACCACTGATGAAGGTCTAGAAGATGACCAACTCAAACAGCAGCAATATATGAGTGATCGTCTCTGACTTTACATCTATAAGGTGGACCAACTAGGTATTTAAAAACTCCAGCAGCGCTGCTGTGTCTGATCCACTCATACCAGCACAACACACACTAACACACCACCACCATGTCAGTGTCACTGCAGTGCTGAGAATGATCCACCACCTAAATAATACCTGCTCTGTAGTGGTCCTGTGGGGGTCCTGACCATTGAAGAACAGGGTAAAAGCAGGCTAAAAGGAATGTGTGTATGTAGAGAAACAGATAGACTACAGTCAGTAATTGTAGAACTATATATATGGGTTTCCTTCACTTATGCATTTTACACACATGCAGCCAGACTGATTGGAGCTGCTAAAAGTCTGTTTGGGTGTGAATGTGTGTTTGGGTTCTGTGCTGGACTGCCAACCTGTCCATCTATTGCAAACCTGACCAGGATAAATGAATGAATGAATGTATCTCAGTCTTTTCTGCTACTGCTGCTATGACTGGGTGAGTCGATCTTGCTTGGTGTCTGCAGGCTTGGTGTCTGCTGTCCGACCATCCGTTCAGACCCTTGTTGCCTATTATAACTTTTATATCCTTCCGTCCAAAAAAAAAAAAAAACTGCAGTGAGACACCCAGTCCAGGCATAAAGTTTGGAATTTGAGGCAGACGAGGTCAGTGGTTGAAGACAAAGCGGACCACCACCACTCTGCCGGACAGACTTAGACACGGAAGCTTCTTCATAAACAGAGCTCCCCGTCTTCTGAGGTTCTGGATTTCTCATTACCTGTCATGGACGTTTTCTTTATTACAGACCAATAAAATAAAAGAAATTTTATATAAACAGATTTAAGTTCCTTTCACTCAAATGTAACTTAAAGGTTATGTTTAACAGTTAAGGACTGAAATTGTTTACGACTGCTTACATTTCTGCTGTAGCTATGCTACTGTGTTGCTGTTTGCTTTAATAGCATAGCAACATGCTAACTGCTTAGCTGTCCTTGTCTTTGAAAGCACTGTTTATTATTTTTTTTAGCATTCCTGTTGACTAGCAACTTAAAATCAATGATGTTCATGAAGAGAAACGAAGATTTGATTAGCTCAATAAATCTAAAACTGATTAAAATAGATTTAAATAAAACTGAAGGACAGATTAGTTTTGAGCTACAGATGTTAGGTGGGAACTGAGGAAATTATTGCATTTTTAGTGGACAAAGAAAAATTTAATTTTACTAATGACAACTTATTGACTTTTGGTTGATTCAGATAATTTGAAATTCAAAGCTGTGGGAATTTAGAATGGTGGTGTTCTATTAATTTTGCGTCAGAGAGGCTCCCAGGAGTATGAATCTCGATTTGCAATGCCTGCAGCAGACAAAACTGTCCACTACTCTGCTGGGTGGGAAAAGACCAGACTAAAAAAAAAAGGACGCTATGTAGGGACCCTGGTTAGTAACCCGAGGCACCTGTACAGAAGTGGAGGGATGTGGAGATCAGCGTGTGACTCTCCATGTGCGAGACTGACCTCACAAGTATGGGCGAATAGGAAGAGGTCGTTGGACTGGGCACACGTCGGAGGGAGCGTGTGTCAGGTAAAAATATACTAATGTTAAAATGTATATACAGTATATACACACACACACCATATTCCTCTCTGCTTAATGTTAGGATCTGTCAGTGTTCCCATCAGTTATGGCAGGAATTACATAACTACATATTTACATACAGTACATAATCCCCATTACAACAAATTACAATTATAATGTGACTGGTCAGGTGGCCACACAAGCCACAATTGGCTGTGGCTTGAGGTGAAGAAGGTCGAAGGGGTTCCTCATTGCCACAGCTTGCTCAGTGCACCCTCTGCTGGCTGGTCGAGACGAAGTATGAAGTAATTGTAGCACACCACTAAGGATGAAATTTCCCATTGTTTTCTTAAATCTTCCTGTCCTATGGTTTGCTAGCTTCTTTAGAGCATTATTTATACTAGCTTTCATTCCTAGCTCTTTTCTCTGTAAGTAATGGTGGCATTTTATCAATATCAGCACAGTTGACAGCTGTAAGATTGACACTTCCTTGAAAAAACCATCACAAGACCTAACAGACCTAAACTTTCATTCAGTGGCTGTTCCATTGAAAGGCCTGACGCTGAATCTCCGCGGTCGTCATTGTCCCGGTGATGAGACGCCATCAGGTGTGACTGGAGGGTCTTTACCACAAACCGCTCCCTGAGACCGCGGCTTTACTGAAAAGAGACGGGAGGTTTTATACGGTCCTGCTCGTTCACCTGGATGAGAAGGGCTATTGTGCGTCTCGGATGTGTGTACACACAGGTGAACGGCGCCCGGGCCCTGAAGGCCTGACCGCGGCTCTTCACGTGAAGGGTCTTTCTGAAGAGAAAGGCTCAACCCTGCAGGTGCTCTGTGGCTCCAAATGAGACTAAGAAAAGGAGTCGTAAAAAAGAACACAGAACAGGCAGATTCGATTTCATACAGCCTTAGAATGGCAGAACACAGCTTGGGAATTGAACAAAAGCACTCCTGTTGGGGTGAGATTAGGTGTCTGCTTTAGAATTGTGCTTTTTAGGAACCAAGATCTATCCACTATGCATGTAATATTTAATACTTCACATTAAACCCACTGTGTAGTATGTGGTTTAGGTAGCAGCACTTAGCCTCTTTATACTTAACAGACATGCACTAAGTTTTGGGCCGACCGAGAAACGCCAGGGCGAAGCAGAAATGCATGCCTGGATAGGATTCTGGGATGAACTTGGTGAGGTTGGGGTGGACTTTGTGGTATCCTGTGTGTTTCCTGAATGTATTTAGTCCCTAGAAAGAGCTTAAGGGTGCATTCACATGAGAAGCGACAAAACAGCTTTTGCACCAGCTGTGCTGTCGTGTCCTATGGAGTGTGGTGCACTTTGTGCACTGCGCACTTTTGCCGCATTGGGCTTACGATGTTTGTGCTTGCCGCGATGCACAAAGTTCACCTGTTTAAACTTTGAACAAGTTTGCCGCTGACCTTTTCAAAGCGCCTCCAATGAGACGTACTGTTTGATATGTCATGGTAAAAGCGAATCAGGGACGAGGCAAAAAATACATGCCTAAATAGAATTCTGGGATGAACTTGAGGTTGGGATGGACGTTATGAGTTTCCTGAATATATTCAGTCCCCAGAAAGAGCTTAATACCCACCCACACCAAGATAAAACCAGAGATGTCAGTCTTCAGCTGTTGCTGTACTGGACGTGCGCTGTGGGACTGAGACAGGACAATCCACGCTCCCTTCAGGGCTCCGGTTTCGCTCCAGGCTCGGCTGTTTACACCAGACTAATCATAACACGAGAGCCTGCCAGCCTCCAGCACGGCTTCCTCAGCTCCCACCACCATGTTTGGCTTTGATTCTGTCTCTGTTTTTCTCTCTCTTTCGTCCTTTTTTTATTTCCACGTCTTCGCATTCCTAGCTTGATTGCCCTACTGTCGAGCACAATAGCTCTGTTCATGAGATCTTTTGCTCTTTCTTGTTGTCATATTTCTAAACAACAACAGAATGCCTCCAGCCATGGTGGTAGTGCGTCCCTCGCTGCTGCCCTGCCTCCCGCTACAGACAGCGATAACAAGAGAATGTAACAAAGAATCCTTGGGTTGTAAAAAAAAAAAAAGGCTGACATGGAGGAAGCATCTCTGTTTTCACCATGCAGAATGAGGCCTGGCAATCTCTATGTCTGTAAAATCCCAGTTTACGCCTTCGCATCAAGGGTACCTTTACACATTTGTTGCCTTTTTAACCTTTTGCTAATAACACCCTTGATTGCACAGAGAACTCAACATCCATTTCTCTCAAAAACAAGCTTAATCATGGACTCATCTGTCGTTCGGCCCTTCTGGGATCAGCCTGGGCCCAGAGAACTCTCCAATCAGTATAGACTGTATGGCTTTGCATAATAGAGATTCAGGTTGCATTTCTAGATGCAGTGGTTGACTGTGTTAAGTGACAATGGTTTTCCGAAGTAGCATTCTGAGGTCTCAAGGGTCAAACTCATTAAGCTCTAGTTTACGTCCTCGCCCTACACAAATTGAGAATTCTCCAGATCTGAATCTTTCCACAATATCATGTCTGGTAGATGGTGAAATATGCTAATCGTTTGCGATCGTGCATTGAGAAATGTTTTTTTTTTAAACTAAAGAAAGGAAAGTGCTTACAAAGATGGAGCCTTTGGTGGATTCTGTTTTATACCCAATCACTTTGTATTAGCATAGCTCACCTAGTTTAGAATGTAGACTGAAGATTTTAAAAAGATGGAAAAGGAAAAAATTTGCACTTTTTCTCTTACATAAATAAACCTTTTAACCTTTTGCTAATAACACTTTCAATTGCACAAAGAATTCACATATCTATTATTCTCAAAAACAAGCTTAATCATGGACTCATCTGTCTTTCGGTCCTTCTGGGATCAGCCCGGGCCCAGAGAACTCAGTAGTCTGTATAGAATGTATGGCTTGCATTTCTAGATGCAGCGGTTGACTGTGTTAACTGACAACAGTTTTCCGAAGTATTCCCAAACCCATGTGGTACATTTACACAATCTTTTCACAATATTATGTTCTGTAGGTGGTGAAATATGTTAATTAACTAATGAAGTTTAGACAAAAGACTGAGCCTAAATATGTGGAGCCTGTTTTATACCCAATAATAACACGTTGTATTAGCATAGCTCACCTAGTTTAGAATGTTGACTGAAGATTTAAGATAGATGGATAAAAATGGATGTGGCATGAATGGAAAAATGAGCACTTACGATTTTATACAGCCTCAGAATAGCAGAACATAGAGCTTGGGAATTAAACAAAAGCACTACTGTTTGGGTGAGATTGTTCTTTTTGGGCACCAAGATCTACCCACTACAAATCTACTATTTAATAATTCACATTAAACCCACAGTGTAGTATGTGGTTTAGGTAGCAGCACTGTAGTAGCCTCTTTAAACTTAACAGACATGTGCTACCCAGAAACGCCAAGGATGAGGCAGAAATACAATCCTTAATGAATTCTGGGATGAGGTTGATTCTTGGTGTGGTTTTATACCCAATCATGACACCCTGTATTAGCATATCTCACGTAGTTTAGAATGTAGACTAGAGATTTAAAAAAGATGGATAAAATGGGTGAGATTGTTGTTTTTGGGCACAAAGATCTACCCACTACAAATCTACTATTTAATACTTCACATTAAACCCACAGTGTAGTATGTGGTTAAGGTAGCAGCACTGTAGTACTGTATAAAAACCTTATACTTAACAGACATGCGCTAAGTTTTGGGCCGACCCAGAAACGCCAGAGATGAGGCAAAAAAACATTCCTGAATAGAATTCTGGGATGAACTTGGTGAGGTTTTATACCCAATCATCAGACACTCTGTATTAGCATAGCTCACCTAGTTTAGAATGTAGACTGAAGATTTAAAAGATGGATGAACTGAGTGCGACACGAATGGAAAAATTAGCACATTCGCTCGCCCATAAATAAACGTCCGCTCTCACACACGTGTGTACGCTGTTTATCACTTGGAATTGTACCCTTCATCTATAATGGAGAGCATGTGTTTCTAATTTGGATCTAACTAAAGCATCCAGTCTGTTTACAGGACACTGTCTTTACACTCGAGTGCTTGTCAACGGCACATGAAGTTTAGTATAGAGCTTTTTCAACAAATGGATTTGCATATAAGCAGAAATAAAAGAAAGAATGCTCTTAGTGCGTTGCAACATGCTTTGGGATTTGCATGAGCGTTATAAATATTTACATTCTGTGTGTAATGGGTGCATTACAGCTCCAAGTCTAGATTTGGGATCATAGAGGTGTTGGGCAACTGGACAGATTAGTTAGTATTAGTCATTAATCATTTATTTAAATCAAATTTAGATTTGGCGATCACTGGCGCATTAAAAAATAAGAATGATTAAGAGGGAAAGCATAACACGTACATCCTGTGGTTGTTTGGGTACTGGTTATTGCGCAACATTACCAAAAACCTCCTGTATTTCAGGCTGTTTTTATCTTTGTAGTTTGGTTCCGCTGGTCCCTTTTAGGCTGTTAATACTTGTGGTTTGGTTCCACTGATCCCTTTTAGGCTGTTAATACTTGTGGTTTGGTTCCACTGATCCCTTTTAGGCTGTTAATACTTGTAGTTTGGTTCCACTGATCCCTTTTAGGCAGTTTTTATCCTTGTAGTTTGGTTCCATTGGTCCCATTTAGGCTGTTTTTATCCTTGTAGTTTGGTTCCACTGATCCCTTTTAGGCAGTTTTTATCCTTGTAGTTTGGTTCCATTGGTCCCATTTAGGCTGTTTTTATCCTTGTAGTTTGGTTCCATTGGTCCCTTTGGGCTGTTTTTATCCTTGTAGTTTGGTTCCACTGATCCCTTTTAGGCAGTTTTTATCCTTGTAGTTTGGTTCCACTGATCCCTTTTAGGCAGTTTTTATCCTTGTAGTTTGGTTCCATTGGTCCCATTTAGGCTGTTTTTATCCTTGTAGTTTGGTTCCACTGGTCCCATTTAGGCTTTTTTTATTCTTGTAGTTTGGTTCCATTGGTCCCTTTTAGGCTTTTTTTATACTTGTAGTTTGGTTCTATTGGTCCCTTTTCATTCTGCTTTTATCCTTGTTGTTTGATTCCATTGGTTCCTTTTAGGCTGCTTTTGTGCTTGTAGTTTGGTTCCATTAGTCTTATTTAAGTTGTTTTTATCCTTGTAGTTTGCTTACATTAGTCCCTTTAGGCTGTTTTTATCCTTGCAGTATTCAGTCAGGTTATCACTTTGAATTAAGGCACCTCAGTAGGCAGCATTTTAAGCTATCTAAGAATTCAGACAGGCTTCTTCTCAGGAGCGTGTAGGATGACATAAAATGCATCTATATAGAGAGCTCACTAGGTTTTCGGACACACCCTTAATCTTGTTCCTTTCGTTACTGATAACGGACAGCTAACGAATCAGTCACTTTCTATATTAATGCAGCATATCTAGCATGAAGTAGCATGGGGAAACCCTGTTGAGGTGATGGATTGGTGAGGTATTTTAAGCCCTCAACACCGGCCCGCTCCTCGTCCCGGAGGAAATCATTATGAATCATGGGTACGAATGTTTTTACAGTAAACAGTAGCGCTAGGCTAGGAGCTCATAAAACACGAAGAGAAAAACTAGGCTTGTAGCTTCAGTGTCGACCCTGTTTTTACTCCCTGTACACTGGTAGAATCTTTACGATGCGTGTCCTACCGTATGTCATGTGATATTTTATATGTTTGGTTTGCAGACAACAATCTGTGTGCGTGTGGGAATGATCCGATAATGTTTTAATGTGCGCTCAAGAAATCCGATCATAAGAAAATATCAGGTACATGTGAGCCAGTAAGTAGTCAGATTTCAGAAGCGGTTGTGAAATTCTTTGTTGCTTTTTTAAGTTGCTGTGCTATAAAATATTTATTCAGGACTTATAAGATTGCACATTTTATATACATAAAGTGGGTTGCTATTGCTTAAAAGCCCGTTTTATTTACTTTCCACCCATTTGTATATGTTAAAATATACAACATTAAAATGTGTGTGCTAAATAATTGGTTTAACCCAATAAAACTGTAAAAAAACAGGAGATCCAGACCAACATCACTCACAAGTTTAGTTTCACTGACCACAAGACAGGAAAACCCTGGTCAAGGCGCCAGGCATGGCCAATCATGTCTGTGCGGATGCCTGGCCATGCGATAGTGGTGGTGGGCTAGCATGATAGACCTCTGTACCACCTGAGCACACAGTGAGAATTATTAATGTATACAACTGGAGTAACTGAGGATGATGGAGAAGAATCTATAGCTGGGAAGGGGGGGGGGGGGGGTAACATACTACAGAGAAGTCTTCTCCAACTCTAAGTTTGGGATACACAATGCATGTCACATGTAATATGGCTTTTGGTCAAGATGGCGGCACATATAGACTCAGTGGCTCAAAGTTGCAGTTTTATATGGATTAAATTCTATTGGACTGGGGTGTCAAGGTGGCACACCGGGATATTCCACTAGCGCACCAGCACTGGGATTCTGAACTGTTTGGTCGGCTGGGCAGGCACGATTGGCAGTACCTGCAGCAGGCATGATTGGCCACTATTCTGCTGGCTGGGAAAAAGACTGGGGAAAAAAAAGGGGTGGGGTCTTGATGCTGTATGAGGACCCTGGTTAGTAGCCCAAGGGTGAGACTGGCCTCGCATGTGAATCCACAGAAGTATGGGTGAATAAGAAGGGGTCGGTGGACTGTGCACGTGTTGGAGGAAGCAGACATACAGTGTATCACAAAAGTGAGTACACCCCTCACATTTCTGCAAATATTTCATTATATCTTTTCATGGGACAACACTATAGAAATAAAACTTGGATATAACTTAGAGTAGTCAGTGTACAACTTGTATAGCAGTGTAGATTTACTGTCTTCTGAAAATAACTCAACACACAGCCATTAATGTCTAAATGGCTGGCAACATAAGTGAGTACACCCCACAGTGAACATGTCCAAATTGTGCCCAAAGTGTCAATATTTTGTGTGACCACCATTATTATCCAGCACTGCCTTAACCCTCCTGGGCATGGAATTCACCAGAGCTGCACAGGTTGCTACTGGAATCCTCTTCCACTCCTCCATGATGACATCACGGAGCTGGTGGATGTTAGACACCTTGAACTCCTCCACCTTCCACTTGAGGATGCGCCACATGTGCTCAATTGGGTTTAGTCCATCACCTTTACCTTTAGCTTCCTCAGCAAGGCAGTTGTCATCTTGGAGGTTGTGTTTGGGGTCGTTATCCTGTTGGAAAACTGCCATGAGGCCAAGTTTTTGAAGGGAGGGGATCATGCTCTGTTTCAGAATGTCACAGTACATGTTGGAATTCATGTTTCCCTCAATGAACTGCAGCTCCCCAGTGCCAGCAACACTCATGCAGCCCAAGACCATGATGCTATCACCACCATGCTTGACTGTAGTCAAGATACAATTGTCTTGGTACTTCTCACCAGGGCGCCGCCACACATGCTGGACACCATCTGAGCCAAACAAGTTTATCTTGGTCTCGTCAGACCACAGGGCATTCCAGTAATCCATGTTCTTGGACTGCTTGTCTTCAGCAAACTGTTTGCTGGCTTTCTTGTGCGTCAGCTTCCTTCTGGGATGACGACCATGCAGACCGAGTTGATGCAGTGTGCGGCGTATGGTCTGAGCACTGACAGGCTGACCTCCCACGTCTTCAACCTCTGCAGCAATGCTGGCAGCACTCATGTGTCTATTTTTTAAAGCCAACCTCTGGATATGACGCCGAACACGTGCACTCAACTTCTTTGGTCGACCCTGGCGAAGCCTGTTCCGAGTGGAACCTGTCCTGGAAAACCGCTGTATGACCTTGGCCACCATGCTGTAGCTCAGTTTCAGGGTGTTAGCAATCTTCTTATAGCCCAGGCCATCTTTGTGGAGAGCAACAATTCTATTTCTCACATCCTCAGAGAGTTCTTTGCCATGAGGTGCCATGTTGAATATCCAGTGGCCAGTATGAGAGAATTGTACCCAAAACACCAAATTTAACAGCCCTGCTCCCCATTTACACCTGGGACCTTGACACATGACACCAGGGAGGAACAACGACACATTTGGGCACAATTTGGACATGTTCACAGTGGGGTGTACTCACTTATGTTGCCAGCTATTTAGACATTAATGGCTGTGTGTTGAGTTATTTTCAGAAGACAGTAAATCTACACTGCTATACAAGCTGTACACTGACTACTCTAAGTTATATCCAAGTTTCATGTCTATAGTGTTGTCCCATGAAAAGATATAATGAAATATTTGCAGAAATGTGAGGGGTGTACTTACTTTTGTGATACACTGTAGGCATGTGTCAGGCAAACACACCTTCCTCAGCACCACAAGACTAATTGGCTAGGCTAAATTGGGGGAAAAAAGGGAGGAAATGCATAAATAAAATAGTAAGGGGGGGCTTAAAATATTGTTATCTACAAAAGGAGGGGACTATAGAAAAATGTTTGGGAACAACTGTTGTAGCCAAACCCAGAAACCCAAGGCATAATGCGGGAACACACCCTGGACAAGATGCCAGTCCATCCCAGTTACAATTCTGATATTATATGTAGTTCTGGTTATTTAGACTAGTGAGTATAACATTCTAACAAAATCCTCTAATCCTTAGCAAATGAACTAGCCTGTACTGAGAAACCTGGCTCACATCCAAACTACATCTTTATCTGAAGTAATATGACAAAAATATAAAGAAAATCAAACCCCGAATCCCTTTTTAAGGTCCTGCGGATTCAGCAGTCCTGCCATTCATGCTTCAGTCCTCCCGTCACCTCCCCTACTGAGCGGTAAGGAGGTGTGACGGCAGGCAGAGGAACCTGCTGCAGCTTGATCCTCTCAGGATTTCACTGGGATTAAAGCGAGCGCTCTATCGTGAGCCGGGCTCCATCCACGCCAGCTTCGGTGCGCACTGTACACGTGTACAGGTGCCATTACGCTGCAGCACATTCATACACAGCTGAACCACAGCAGGGTGTGATGTTTACAAGTGCATCATCTCTACACACTGTTAAAGGTGTGTACTCTCCTCCAATGCCTCCACAGGTTGGCACTTTTGGATCGTACCAGCACCGGGACGGTTTCTATAATGCACAAATATTTATCTATGTTAAAACCACAAAGCAAACTAACCTAGTCCGAGCTTGGTGTAGATCAGGGACGTCCAAACTACGGCTCGCAAGCTATTTTTGCGGCCTCACCATTTTTGAAACAGCTCGCAAGGTGTTTAAGAAGTAAAATTAAAGGTTGAGATCGCTGGTCTAACTGCAGCTTTATTTTAACCATGTTGATCAGCTGATCTTGAATCACAGTTGTTTAACATAGTACATTTGAAAACAGTGCAAGTTTTGGTAAAAAATATGGAATTGAATCCTAATAATAATAATAATAATAATAATAATAATAATAATAATAATAATAATAATAATAATAATAATAATAATAATAATAATAATAATAATAATAATAATAATAATAATAATAATAACAGTAGTGAACCAAGACTTGGACACAAAACCTTAGCCCTCTAGTAACCCCCTTCAGCAAATGTAAACTCTTTCAGCTTATTTTATTTGTAGTAAAAACATAAAAGTGCATTGTTTGTAGTATTTATATTTATAGTATATATAGTATTTAAAAGCTATTAACTTAAATATAATTCATGTAATATATAATATATAAATATTACTAGTATAATAGTTATATCTATAGTGCATGTAGATATATACACACAAATATATTATGATATTTATATTTTGTAAGATTACAAAATTGTATTTGTATCAGTATTGACAATTTTTGTATCAGAAAAATCACAATCGGCGCCCAGGTGGCGCAGCGGGATATTCCAGCACCAAGATTCTGAACTCCTCAGTTCGAAACTTGACGTTGCCACCGGTCGGCTGAGCGCCATCTAGCGGGCAAAATTGGCAGTACCTGCAGCAGACACGTCTCTGCTAGGGCGTGATGACCGGACTATGTGGGACCCTGATTAGCAGATAGAGAGGCGCCTGTGCAGAATGCATGGGTGAAAAAGGGTTCCGCTAAGGACTGCACGTGGGTCGGAGGAGACGTGAGCAGCGATATACCCACCCTCGACTGCAATCAGGGATCCACCAGCAGCGGAAGACAAATTGACTAAGCTAAATTGGGAGAAAATGGATAAATAAGATCACAATCACATACGTATATACTGGCCATTTTGCTTCTAGAAGTATCTGATAACGTTCCTTCAAAAGTTCTTAATGCTAATTATTTCATTTAAATAAAAACAGCTGCACTTTTAGACATTAGTGTCAGAAACTGGGGGCTGGTTTGTGTCACTATGGAATCAGACTGCATGTTAAACTTCATACTGTATATAAATATGTATAATCTATACTTTATATATATATATATCTTTTTTTTTTTTACAACAAAAATAATGTGGATATTTTGCATCATGTCCAAGTATGACCATAGGAATCTGTCTATCATCTTATTATAACGACACTAATGTCAAGAAGAGCAGGAAGAATATACCAAGCTTGGGGGGCACGGTGGCTTGGTGGGTAGCACTGTCGCCATACAGCGAGAAGGTCCTGGGTTCGATCCCCAGGTGGGGCGGGTTCGATCCCCCATTAGTGCTACTCTTACTATGTTACAGTTCTTATTAACAATGCATTAACACGCTATAAAATGTGATGTGTTTGATATTTGAATGTGACGCTGTATGCTAGCTGAACAATGGCTAGCCGTTATCTGTGTAAAGAAATTGGCTTTCTTAGTATAAGTACATCTTTACAGTGTATATATGTGTGTGTGTGTGTGTGTGTGTGTGTGTGTGTGTGTATGTGTTTGTGCTGTATGTGTACATGATGTGCATATTAGAGTGGGGAGCAGCTGCATTTCCTGAAGCAGCCACCCCTGGAGATCTGAGCTCTATATTGAAGTAGTCAGATTTATAGAGGGGGAGGAGGCCACAGAGGTGGAGGAGGGCCTGCAAGAGGAACAGAAATTGGATATGGTTTATAGGCATGTTTTCCCTTTTTTTTCTATATAAATATGAGTAGAGAGTTCCAAAGATGGCGGTTTCCTGTTCGGGCTCGGTCCACGAGGTCAGTCTGAGAGAAACTAACAAACACAAGCGGCGTGAAAAGCCCCGGAGCGGCGGTCGACTAGGGAATCGGGCGGGCAGACTGGCACATCTTTCTCTGGAAAAAAAAGGTCTTTGTGGTGGAGGCGGGATTCAGAACAGGGCGCCGCTGCTGCGTAGGCAGGCGCTTCATTCATCGGTGCAGTTACGCTTCACATCTGCCGAGCAACAAAAACCTCATCCTAGCCATCGCGCTCCACCAGATCCAGCCGCCGGCAGTCGCCTAGGGGAGTCCGCGCACCCGTTCTGTATTTCAGCAGCCGTTTGCTGACCCAGGCCGTTTCTATCCATGCCAAATAAATAACCCGTGCGAAAGAAATGAACTTCATAACAAACCGGCCCATGTATATTAATGCTGGGGCTAACAGCCTTACCGCACAGCCTGCATGCTAATGCATTCTGTAGCTACTCTGTACATTTTATTTTATTTGAGCAGTGTCAGCCAGTGCACAGTAAAAATTGTGGGTTTTTTTTACTGCCAAGTCTGTATAGGCATAATGTCCTCACCTTGTTATTTATCATTCTGTGTTGAACCTGGTGGAGTTTTTTGGGGCATCTGGTTTGCACCAAAAAAGGAAACTCTTAATTGCTTTAGTCTGCTAGCCTGCAGCATGGGTTCTGTGTGTTTATAGAATTCAGTACAGGCTCTGAGCTATGGACTGTATAACCATTCCAGACTTCTAGGACTAATGGGGTGGCAGAGAAGAGGCTATTAATTTGACCTCTGGGTAGAGTTTGCCTAAATCCAGCGCCTCTGTGTTCAAATCAGATCTGACTGGCTTGAGTGGTGCAGCGTCTGGTGAAGAAAATTAGATGTATGGATGCTGGATTTTACCTATTCAGACACCTCCCACCTGTTCTCCAGCTTTTTCTCCCAATCGAGTCATATCCAATTACCCAGTTAAATCTCCTCTAGGAGGAGAGGAGGGCAGCCAGACCCTTCTTTTCACCTGCAAGAGAATTGGCTGGCACAAACATAACTGGCATCCCTTTCACCCTGAGAGCAGGACCAATTAGCTCCCGGTCAAAAGTTCTCCCCAAAAGTGTCAGACAAGTGAATGCCCAGGATGTATGCTACATTTTAGCTTTAGATAGTTGGGGTAAGGCGCTCAGGTGGTGCAGAGGTCTGTTAAGCTAACCCACCAGCGCAGAGATGTGGGTTCGACTCTCAGAGTTGCTTTCAGTTGGCCGGGCATCTACATTTGCCTGATTTGCCATGTCTAAGGATGGGGATGGCCAAAGCCGTGTTCCTGCCCTGCGCTCAGCGTCCCCTGGTAGAACCGGACCTGCTGCAGCCCTGCCCAGAATTGAAGAAATCCTGTTAGCTATAAGCTTGTGCTGTTTGCGATTTGAGACGTAGCCCTTCAGCAACAGAAGTCGTCCAATCAGACTTTTCCATCATCATCCAGAGTGCTGGTTCTCTTCAAGTCCGACCTCCTCCTCCGCTCGACTCAATGGAAGGCGGTGTGTTTATTTAAACAGGGAGGTGCCAAGTGCTGTCAGGGAAGTGCATCAAGCGAGTGAATGAGTGAGGGGGTAAGAACCGGCCCCACTGCCCTTTTAACCGGCGAGTAGAACCTCGCTGCATAAAATAAACACGAGCTCAACAATGCTCCCTCTGTGAAAAATGTAGGGTTCTCGAGAATAGAGACGGGCAGGACTATAAAAACGT
The DNA here is from genome assembly GCF_030014385.1 of Trichomycterus rosablanca. Taxonomy (NCBI): domain Eukaryota; kingdom Metazoa; phylum Chordata; class Actinopteri; order Siluriformes; family Trichomycteridae; genus Trichomycterus; species Trichomycterus rosablanca. The sequence goes on along the minus strand of NC_086005.1, from coordinate 22,925,322 downwards.
CGAACTGTAGGAATGAAGAGAAAGAGAAAGCAAGACAAGACGGAGAAGCTACTGTGTAGCGTTTCTTACATTTACTTAGACTTTTATTTCATTGCAGGCTTTATGTATCTGAGATTTCATGTTTTGTCTGGTCAAGGTGATTTTATTATACATCCATTCCTGCATTTCAGGCTTGCAACACGTTCCGAAAAAAAGTTGGGACAGTAAGGCTTTTGCCACATTGTACACACTTATAAACGTGTCGATTAAGGGTTTTAGGTGTCCCATTCTTCCAGCAAACACAATTTAAGGTGTGCAACAGTATGAGGTTGTCCACAGATTCACTATTGGGGACAGGTCATGACTGCAGGCAGGCCAGTCCATTAGCCGTACCCTCTTCCTCAGATATGTCTTTGTAATGGGTGCAGCATAGGGTTTTGCATTGTCTTGATAAAAAAAAATACATTAATTGTTTGAATCGTTGAGAAATATGACAATCCTTTCCATTTAGCATTTTTTTCTGATTTGTTTTCTGATTTGAGGTTTTAATTACTGGATTTGACAATTTCAGACACGCCCATTGCTAACAGGTACATGCAGTCTTTTAATCTTAATTTATAAGTGGTGTAAAGAACATCATCATTGGACTTGCAGTAAAAAACACATTAATAAATAAGAGATTTATAGTTAAATTATATTTGCAAGTGAACCTATTTGGTGTATTTATAATTCCATAATGTCAGAAAACTCATAAAATATATATTTTTAATTATTTTTGATTAATATTTTAATTAATTTATTTAATTTTAATTAATTGATTTTTAATAATTTTTTTTATTTAATTAATAATTTTTTTTTTTACAGTTAATGAACTGTTGCTAAAATGATTGAAATTCCAAGATATACACTATATGGCCAAAAGTATGTAGACGTTTGTCCATGAGCTTGTTAGACGTTCCATTGCAAAACTATTGGCATTAATACAGAGTAAGACGAGAAATGTCTTTAAACCTCTACATCTAGGCCCTAATAATGCTTTAAATGAAAATAATCGCATGTTAATGGCAATCATGGTGGCAAATTGGTTCCTGAACCCTGTGGTAGAACCAAAAAGTAATAGTAAAAGTAAAAGTAATAGCAAATATTAAGACTGAAGTGGTATAATCACACTTTCAAGTAGCGTTTAACTGGGTGCCGCAGGTACCAGGCTTCACTCCAGTCCTTTCCCTATATATGCAGCTCTTCTAAGTACTAACTGGCAATGTTACCAGAGGCACAGTGCCAATGCCAACTGGTATGGCACAGTCTAGATTGGAGCTGCCATCTGCTCAGGGGACTGCGGGCACGGCGTGTAGCCGCCGACCGTGTTCACCACGCATTAGAAGCGGCGTCTGCTGCGGATGTGATCCCTGAAGAGCCTCGCTAATGAAGGACTCGTTTTCCTCGAAAGCCCCACAACAAGGCAATTTCTCTAAAAGAAGCTATTAGCTTTTCTTTTCTTCTCTGTTTAATTCTAACGGCTACAGGGTTTATTAATTCAGTAATTCGTGCCAGTCGGGGATGAAGCAGGGCTGTTGTAGGCAGCAGCATTTATGATCAGAGACTGTAATAGAAATGATAATGTACTCTGAATTACGAATTTATGGTCCGGATGATGATTCCCACTGCCGGTCCTAATGTGCTGTGTTATTTAGAACGAATATAAGTTGGCTCTCAGAAAAAGCCGTTATTCTTCCGTGCCATTCCGGAGAGACGTATGCCAGGCACGGGCCTGTGGTAGTCTAACAGGTGTGGAATGACTTTTAGGATCGTACAGTTAATATCTAGGGGGCAACAATGGCATGATAAACATTACGGCTCACGAAAGTCATTAGAGTAGTGACACTGACATTAGAGAGGCATTGAAATGTATGTGGTGCCAAGCACAGCGTGGCACACCAATACAGTACATTGAAGAGTCTGGACACTCAGAGATTGGTCAATGATTGATGGATAATTGGTTGGTTGTTTGCTTGCTTGGTTGGATGAATGGATGGATGGTTGGTTGGATGGATAGTGTGATGGATGGATGGATAGTTGGATGGATGAATGGATGGATAGTTGGATGGATAGGTGTATGGATGGGTGTATGGATGGATGGTTAGTTGGATGGATGGATGGATGCATAGATGGATGGATAGTTGGATGGATGGATGGATGCATAGATGGATGGATGGATGGATAGTTGGATGGATGGATGGATGGGTGGATGGATAGATGGATGGCTTTTTATCTAAAATCTTTAAACCCAGTATTTATAAGCACTGTCCCAAATTTTTTGCTAATACAAATAAGACTTGTATCATTATGGTTTGCTACTTGCACCCTGCACTAGTCTGTATTCCATTCATTGAAACAGACGCCCCACTGTGAAGGGTCAGAGGTGATATGTGTGCGTGTTTCTGCAGTTGCGTGAGCCTTGAGGATTAGCCAGACTGACCAAAGGGCATCTGGCCAACAGTCCAGTCTGAGAGACTACGCTCTTTCTCTCGGAGTTTGGGGATTAGTCCTGATTCTGTGCAGAGCGAGGTTTGAGGTCAAGGCATCGTCGCCGGGATGCTTGCGCTTTGAAGTGTGCTGTGGGATGGCTGGCCGCAGGGAGGGATCAGATGGCGAGAGAAGGCAGGAAGCTCCAGACGAAACTCAGTAAGCCCGTACGGCTTCAACACGCGAGGACTGGTAACCGAGAGGCTCGGGAAAATCATATCTGCCCCCCTTACGTTCACCTTTTTGATCAATAAATCAATCTTCTAATACCAGAGGGAGCGCAGAGCTTGACTGTGAGCTTAAACGGCCTGGAGGGGGAGAGGTTACGTACATTTTTCATACTCCCTCAAGCATTAATGGAGTGATATATTGGCCAAACATGTTACCGAGATGTAGGGGCAGCCAGTGGCAACACCAACACCAGCCTGAGGAAGGAGTAGTTCAGTGTTTTACAACCTTTTCTCCTTCTACCACATCTGTAGTGTGTTGGGCTGAAAACTAATCTTTACGCAGTATTAAAGAAAAAAATTAAAGAAGACTTTACGTGAAATGCAAAGTCTTGACTTGAGTTGATTTTGACTTGATTTTACATGATAAAAATGAAATAAATGGTGCTTGGGTGGCATAGCGATCTATTATGGTCTGTTATAAGAATCTAGATTCAAATCTCTGGTACGGATGGCAGGCTGGGAGTCTACATGGGCGTGATTGGCTATGTCTGATGGCGGGATAGTCAAAGTCATGCAATAAATCGTTGGTTGAATGGATGGACAGTAGGTTAGATAGATGGATGGATGGATGGATGGATGGACCATTGGTTAGATGGATGGATGGATAGATGGACCGTTGGTTAGATGGATGGATGAATGGATGGATGGATGGATGGATAGATGGATGGATGGATTTTCATGGACCATTTACAGTCTAGCTTTAGGATAAATGTGTTAATAGAGTAGTTTTACAACCTATTCTCCCTGGAAACTATACCCGCCATGCCCTGACCATTATAAAGCTATACTAGCTAGTTTTTGTTTTTTTTGCTTGGTGTCAAGGGATGAGGAGTCTTGAAGAATGAAGAATACACAATGCTCATGCTTGCTTTATAAATCCACCGCTGGCTGTTGTAAAGAAGCAGCCGACTTTATACGTTTTGAAGGATGCGAATGCCAGCCTGTGGCCCATGTGACTTAGCTAAGGAGTCCTGAATTGAGAATACCCAACCTGGGTGCACAGGTGAAGAAAAAAGCAAATCTGGTACTTGGTAATTGCTCATGTGCTACAGATACATTGGTTTAAACATTGGAGGAGCAATTAGAGCAGCTTTCATAAGAAAACATCCAACCGTAGAATAAGAGACTCATCTCTACAGTTTCACTGTCTGATTATCAGAGCGGTAATTGGAATAGGGGACCGTGTCTGATGCCATTTCAGGAGAGAGACTGGAGGTTATGGGGGTTCAGGAAAAATCCAGACAGCTGTTTCCTATTAGCCACAAGTCCCAATTTTTCTTACTGACAAGGAGACAGTCCTGCTCCTTTTTCTCCCCCATTTGTTCCCCCTGCGTAGTACATTCACACACAACGAGACGAAAACCGGAGACAGAAATGTGCCCAATTACAGGGTCATCCCAATTTGTCGGCTCATGCCCGAGCAGCTCATCAGAACGCGACATGCTCCACCCCTCAAAAACTCCACCAGTTTCTACACTGGACTGCGTAGATGCACCGAGGCTAGAACATGTGGAAGCGATTACGGCTGGATTTTCTCATTGTTCGGCTGTGTTCCGTGTCGCTCGGCTGTAGCGGCCACTCTCCGGCTATTGCCTGGCCTCTGATCCCCGCTGTATTTATGAATAGTAATGTTTGGCAGGGGGTTTTGGCACACGGGCTGCCAAATTAGTGCAATTTACTTGCTTAATCAGGATCAGGATGGAGCTCAGAACTACACAAAGTCTCTCTAGTGCCTCGTTCTTGTTCTCTCTCTCTCTCTCTCTCTCTCTCTCTTTCTCTCTCTGTATTTATCTATTTTTCTTAATCCTTCCTTATTGTCTCTACTTGCACCAAAAAAAAACCCAAAGAACTCTTTTTTTGCACTCAAAAACATTCCTCGCAAATACAGATGAAACCATTGTGGTTCACATAACAATAGATTCCTTAAGAAGGACATTTATCTTCCAAAATTGTTTTCTTCCAATCTAGTCATAGCCAATTCCTCTATGCATGCTGTATGGGGATGGCTGACCCTGCCATGGCGCAGACGGCTTGACCAGACAGCAGAGGACGCGATTACACTGTCCTAGTGAAACCCTTTACAACTTTCCAGTATTCCCTCCCTCAGTCACAGACAATCGTGCCTGTTGGACAGTGGCCGGGTCTACAGCGCTGCCTGGGATTTGAACTCGAGAGCTCAAGATCTTCAGCAATGGGAACTGGGCGCATCAGGAACAATCTTTAATTCTTTTGTTTTATTATCATGTTTCACAGCTGCAGTATCCTGGTCATGGTTGCAGTGGGTAACCCCTGCAGATCTAACCCATGTCTGTATGTATACTCCCAACCGGCCTAGCTGTGGATTTGATTCCTGGATCCAAGCAGCACCTCTGCGCCACTCGAGCGACCAAATATTTGTATCTTTTATATTTTTGATTGTCCAAATTTAGATACATTCAGAACTCCCATATGCATTCTGGGAACCCCTGCTGGCTGCGAAGAAAGGCTGCAAGCTAGCACCCGCTGTCACCAACTAGATTCGGCAAAGCAGCAAATTTACACCATGACCGCTATGTATTCCTTCACCACTGGTCAGGTGACTGGACCAAACACTAGGAGTCACTGTTGCAGTAGCAAGAAGGTGATTCCCATATCTGGTCTGTTCAGGACCCAGATCTTGGGTCTGGGCGCTGGTGGGGTAGCATATTTGGGACAGTGGTAGCCTATTGGGTAGAGCGTTGGGCTATCTGCTCCAAGGGTGCCGTACTCCACCTTCTAAACAAGCTTGGGATATGTGGTAAAAGCATTTCATTGGTCTGCACCTTGTGTATATGTATATATGACAAATAAGGGTGTTCTATTGTATTTATATTAGACTGCTAAACCACTAAAGCACCTTGGAAATCGATTTATTCTGGGCAGTAAGGGATCTCAGGTATTGATGTTCTTGCGTCCATGTTGTCCCACTTGTCTTTGTGTCAAGGTTTTCATGTTTTAGCCATGTTGTCCCAGGTACTTTCTGACATCTCCTGTGGATTTGACACTAGCGCTGTACAATTAGCATACAATCATAAAACTGTCCTAACATCTACTGTATTATATTTTTAAATGGGCGTCCAGATTACACAGACCTACACAGAGTCACTAATCACACATTTGCTTCCCTCATGATATCCGCTGAGCCTGCCTGGAGCAACAGGGGAGCAACAGGAGAGCACCATGACACGAAATCTCCCCTGTGGTCCAGCACCCCTGACCAGATTCACCACAGCTGTCCGTCATCCGTCCCCGCGGAGGACAGCTCACATGTGTGCTCCCTTTGTACGTGCTTAGCTGATTTCTCAGAAGAAAAGTCAGCTCATGTGTTTTCTCATGCCGGCGTGTTATTTTTCCAGGGGAAAACTCTCCTCTTTCCTCTCTCGGTCTCTCTCTATTTCTTTATTTTTTCTCTTTCCCCCTGTAACTCCTGGGCTGCAGGGTGGTTGAGCCTCTGCTCCTCATTAACGTCAGGCGCATTAGCGGTAGACAGGAATACCGGTCTAATTTGACATTTTCAGCATCTGTCTTCAATATCCCTTCTCTGAGGAGAACTCCACCGAGAGGAAAAACAAAGGGGGCCTTGCCTAGGTGGGGGAGCTGCACCGGCGCCCTACGACACCTCTCATTTAATGCCAATCTCACAGAACAAATCTCTGACAGTCGGGCTGGGGCACACACACACACACACACTGAGCACGGGGTAAGCCCATGTTCAGAACTGGTCTTCTTGTCTTACTCCGCTGCCTGGTCTGGGAGAGGTGGTGCATCTGATTGTTTGTCCAGCTGTAAAAATGAAGTGACTGGAGCTCCGAAATGTATACGCCGTTAACATCATACAGGACGCCTATACAGATATAAAAAAAAATAAAAAAATAAAAATGATGGTCTAACAGGATTGATATTTACATTTACGGCATTTAGCAGACGCTTTTATCCAAAGCGACTTACAGTTGTGACAGTATACAATCTAAGCAAGTGAGGGTTAAGGGCCTTGCTCAAGGGCAACCTGTGGTGGGGCTTGAACTGGCAACCTTCTGATTACTGGACCAGTACCTTAACCACTAGGCTACAGCTGGGTCACCCGGTAAAAAGGGTTCATGCCCTACCTCTGGTCATTTCCTTCCACCTTCCGAATTACCGCCGTTATGGACTTTGAACTCGCTAACTTTAAAAATTAAAATGTTAAAGATTTGTTTAATTATGTGCAAAATTTAAAATTTAAAACCGCCCAAGGTCGGTTTGTGTCTCTGCCGTTTAGCGGCATACGGATCCCACGCTTCGAGTAAACGATTACAGTAGTCGACCAAAGAGAATGACTTGCTGCAGTGGCCCTGACCTCAACCCCATTAAACACCTTTGGGATGAACTGGAATGTTGCTTGTGACATGAGTGCCTTCATACATGCTTTTTTTGTTTATATACGTATAAGCACATAGTCAATTGTATGGTCAGCTTTTATGGTACTAGACTAGTCGAAGGTTGGTGGTTCAAACCCCATCACTGCTTGGACTGTGTTCATTTACATGTATCAGCCGCTTTGAATAAAAGTGTCCTCTAAATGCCAAAAACTGTATCAATGAGTAAACTAAAGGTTGTGATTAGGTCCTGTTATGTGCTTACTTAAATTGTTGGGTTAATATAACTACTGGCATGTAGAATGCCGGAACTTGCCGGATATACCTACTGTATATCTCTGTATATTATTCTATCCCAGTGCAGTCTTCACAATGATGAGTTGCTGTTTACTACATTTAAAAGGGTGATTCTGGTCGAACCAGTCTGGTAATTCTTCTCTGACCCCTGGGACAGTGGTGGCCTACTGGGTGGAGGTTTGGGAATAAGTCGAATAGTTGAGGGTTTGAATTTCAGTTCTGCCACACAGCTACTGTTGGGCTCTTGAGCAAAGTGCTTAACTCTCTCGGCTCCAGGTTAAGCCTTAAAGCTTCTTTGAGCGTCCAAAAAGGTGGAAATCAGATGGCGCTGAATCCAGACTATAAGCTCTCTCAGTCTCTCAGACACAACCAATTACTCCTCCTCCCGCCCTCACTGCTTCCAACCAAAATATAAAAGTGTGGAAACTTTTTGAAGATCCCTCGTGTAACTACTGACATATAGAATGCCCAGACTTCTCTGATACACCTATAGAAATGTGCTCTGTATATGAATCTATCCCAGCCCTGCTTTTATTTACAGGCAACTCGGCAGTGTCTACGTTTGAATACCGTCGGGTGACGACAGAGAAGCCGGGCTGAGCATCAACACACAAAACCCCAATGAAATCTGAGTCGTTGCTGTCATGTGGCTAAGCTAGTGATGGATGATCTCCGTCCTGGTGCGAATACTCCGAATTCTGAGAAAAAAAGTATTCAAAGAGGAGTTTTTTTTAGTCCGGAGCATTGTACACTGAGGAACACGCCGCATGCGTCGGTGCTGAGGAATGCCCCGGTGTGTAATGCATGCATAATGTAGTGTGATGTACTGCAGGCTCCTTCAGTGTAATCTAATGCTGCGTAATGGGATCAGATTCACGAGGAGAGCAGCAGGCGCTGGTGACGGTGACGGCTCAGAGGAGAGATTTTAGGGGTGGGGTGGGGGGGTTACGGAGCGGACAAGCAGCCGGAGATACGACTAGATATGACGACGCTCTCCCGAGATCGGACTACATATATCGGGAATCTGATTATCGCCTCTTCAGCTCAGTGATTTAATGAAGGCGGGTGAAATGAAATTACGTTTTCATCACTGTTGCACCGTGGCCTCCGTCTGTCTGATGTAGTTCAACTAAATTACAGTCTGCACATGCGTGTACACGTCAGCATTGTGTAGAATCTGTGTTTGAATATTTTGTCCCCCAAGTCATGCCCTAACTGGCTTCTGCTTTATGCCATACGGGCCTGTCTCAGTGACGGGCTTGCTATCTAATTGGGAGGTTTTTTTATTATTATTATTAATAATCATTTAAAACCTGTTCGTACGGCTTGCCGCAGCATCTGGCTGTCACAACACAAAAGAGAAATCATGCTGTTTGTTTCAGCTCTGACATTAGCATTCTCGCGCTAATCAGAGCAGTGATGTATCGACTCGTTTCAGCTAATGGGCAGTAAAGCTTTTGGAGATGCGTCTGAGCCGACTGCGCCTGAGTAATTGCTGGTGCGAGCTATCAACACGTCTACGCTCCGGCGTTTGACGCGCAGACACGAGGCTGGCGAGCGATACCTAACAAGCTTTGTGTTTTCTCTCAGCTGCTTCAAACAACTGAGATAAGAAATCAAAACTGATCGTTATGGAAATATTTATAATAGAATAAGTCTGGGCGGGGCTGTCAGGAATCTGGTCTGGTTTCAATTGTTTAACCATATATTTTATCCTACAGTGTATGACCAACTGTCATATCCCATTCCATCCCATCCCAAAACAATGAATATTACTATGAAGTTGCCTCTCTTTGCAGCTATAACAGCCTCCACTCTTGTGGAAAGCCTTTCCGCACTATTAGACCACCAGTAGCAGCCTGATCTGTAAAAACAAGACATGTTGGGTTCATGGGATTGTGCTTTTACGCTCACTTTGTACCTACTATCTGCATGTCACAGTTTTCAAATTTCAGGTTTCAGGGAGCCTGTGCCCACCATAGCCTGTGTTGTTCTTATGTAGTTCATTTATCTCAAAGTTTCATGTGTTGTGTATTATTCACGATGATGAGTTGCTATTTACTACATTAAAAGAGTGATTCATAGCCTACAGGGTAGAGGTTTCAGAAAAATCAAAAGGTTGAGGGTTTGAATCCTGTTTCTGTCATGCAGCTACTATACATAGTACATAGTCCATACATAATTGTATGGTCAGCTTTTAAGGTACTGGAGTAGTAAGACTATTCGAAGGTTGCTGGTTCAACCCCTACTATTGCTAGGTTGCCACAATCAGTTGCTTGGACTGTATCCGGTCACAATTATTAGCCGCTTTGGATAATTTTGTGGGTTACTGTCATGTAGACTCGGTGGCCTCTACGTTGAATACCATCGGGTGATGACAGAATAGCCGGGCCTGAGCATCAACAAACAAAACCGCAATGAAATTGTGGTTTTCCATTTAAATTTCCATTAGCTTGTGCCCACCGTATCCTTAATTTTTTATGTGTTGTGTATTATTCACGATGATGAGTTGCTATTTACTACATTAAAAGTGTGATTTGGGTCAAATCAATCAGTCTGGTAATTCTTCTCTGACCCCTGGGACAGTGGTAGCCTAAAGGGTAGAGGTTTGGGAATCCCGGTCCTGTCTTGGAGCTACTATTGGGCTCTTGAGCAAAGCCCTTAAGCCACTCGGCTGCAGGAGCGCCATTCAATGACTGACCCTATGCTCTGACCCCAGCTTCCAAAGACTCAACAACAAGGCATTTCCAGCATTAGAATTGATGCTTACTGGATGGTTCTTTGCTTCTTGCTAGACTGTTGTGCATTAAAATCCGTGAACATCTGCAGTTTCGAATCAGCCCATCATGCCATGGGTAAAGTCACTTAGATCATCCCCCCCTTTCCATTTAATGATGTAAACATACACTGATGTTTTATCTTGACTTGCCTGGATCATTTTACGCATTGAGTTGCTTCAAAAGATAAGGCGTGTAATGGTTTGTCAGTAAACAGCTCCAGAATGGTGGATAATGGGCAAAAGAGAAAAAAAATTAAATCCGACTTAAATCTAAACGAAGAAAGAAAAGTCCATGGATGGTTGCGCCCCCACCCATACTCCACACCATCTCAAATCCCCCAAGGCCTTCTCTGATTCAATCTCATCTTCTCACTGTTCAACTGATGTGATTGACCTCTCAAAGCCACTTAGTTTGGTCTTGTGTGATGAGTCCACTTGCGGCTCACGCGCTCCCTCCATGATGAGAGTGTAGTCAAGTGCAACAGAAAAGCGTCGGTCCAGGCATCAAACCGTCTGATCCCTTCTTTTGTTCTGTATCACCTATAGACCAGGTGAAATACCGTCTGGGGGGTGTAAAGAATGCAGCACTATAGCAAACACATTTCTAGCTATCATGTTATGCAGAATTAGCATATTGCTCATTAACCCCTTTCTCTTTTACTCTCTCTTCAGTTCTGCGGGACGATTTCAGACAGAACCCTGCTGATGTGATGGTGGCTGAGGGGGAACCAGCAGTGTTGGAGTGCCAGCCTCCTCGTGGCCATCCAGAGCCCACCATCTCCTGGAGGAAAGATGGCTCCAACATTAATGATCGAGATGAACGAATTACGGTGAGCTGGAACAAGACCATGCTAGTACTTCCTTTCATACAGGTGTTAAAAATTAAGCATGGATAAACTTTTTGGCTTTAAAACGCTCTGATCCAGTGGTATATTTTTCAAAATGCATTTACTTAAAATCACTGTGTAATGTCAGATCTTTAAAATGACCAATGACATCACTGTTGTTGTATCATACAGGGGGAGAACTTGCCCCCCATGTTACAGTTTAACTGTTTGTACAAAGTGTATTTATTTTTAGGATTTTAACGTCATGTTTTACACACTTTTTGGTTACATTCATGACAGGACAGGTAGTTACTCATTACACAAGATTCATCAGTCCAAGTGTTTAATGTCAAACACGGTCATAGACAATTTTGTATCTCCAATTCACCTCACTTGCACGTCTTTGGACTGTGGGAGGAAACCCACACAGACACGAGGAGAACATGCAAACTCCACACAGAAAGGACCCGAACTGCTCCACCTGGAAATCGAACCCAGGACCTTCTCGTGAGGCGACAGTGCTACCCACTGAGCTGCCCCAGCAGCAAGTGTAAATTGAATCTGTCTATCTATTTGTCTAGCTGTCCATCCATCCGTCCATGCATCCATCCATCCATCCATCTATATGGGGGTGGTTATGGAGTTCGACCATAAAATGTAGAAATCATTCATTGATTGTCTGTTTTACCACCATTCTATCCTTGGGTGCGAAGGTCAGGAAACACCCTGGACAGGTCGTCAGTCCATCACACACACACACTCGCACTTAGAGCAATTTCTAGTAGCACCAATTAACCTGACCGCATGTCCTTGGACTTTTGGGAGGAAACCGGAGCACCCAATGGAAAACCACACGCACACAGAAAGAACATACAAACTCCACACAGAAAGGAACCTAGTCAAACCCAAGCCCTTCTTGCTGTGAGACGACAGAGCTACCCACTGCACCACCTTGCCTCCCATGTAAAAATCATTCAATTCCAAAGACTACCATGACTATCATTGTACCTTTTGTATACCTTACAATTGTATGTCCACATCAGCAAATCCTTTATTTTATTATTAACTTTCTGGATCAATATAATCATTCATTATTTATATAAGAGCAGATAATGATAAAGAGCGTTCCTTGCATTTTGTTGATAGTTTAAATTAACATAAATTTAGGTACATTTGTGTATAAAAGCCTAATAATTAACCCTTTGATGCACAAGCTAAGCAAACCCCTTCTAATGCACAACATGGGTCAAAAATGACCCATATTCATCCATTCAAGAATATTTATTTGTCAGTTATTCATGTATTTGCTGTCTTAGCTAATAAAAGCTATCTATACTACGTAGAATATGTAAACAGCTAGCAAGCAAATAGTATTGGACATATTCAAGATTCAAGAGCCTAATCTTTGGTTGTCTTTCAAAAGATCAGTAAATATGTTTTTGACTACAAACACTTACAAATGTCAGTAGTTCCTGTCAAATTCCATAGTAAATACATAAGGGTCATTTTTGACCCATGTTGTGCATTAGAAGGGTAGTGATACAAAAATGATTTTTATTAAAAAAGCAAAAAATATAAAATTGAAATAAGGATTTGTGATGATCAAAAACAAGTTAATTGAAAAATTCAAGGAAGCTTGAATGACGAAATTAATTTATTGCAAAGATAAAGAAAATAAAAACTCAGTTGGGTCACTTTTGACCCAGGTTGTGCATCACAGGGTTAAGAAAGCATTCCTAATTCAGTTGAAACAGACGGTGGAATATCAGACATGATGCACTTTACTCAGTAAAAGCAAACTGGAGATGGAAAATATTCAGGAACTGTAATTCTTGCACCCACTAAAGCTCTGCCATAGCTGCAGCCTTGGGTGCTAGTACTGCTGAAGAGTACGACTGTTTGCAAACCTGGATTATTCCCTTTATCCAGTGGTTAGGTAGAAAAGCAGAGGTTTTGGAGAACTGTGCTTTTGGATCAAGCTGCCGAATCCATTCGTAATTACCCATGAAAGGCTAGAGATTAACAGCTCTTGGCTGGAGGCCTGCATTTACATAAGGCAGCTAAAAGCACCCTGCTGTGCATGTGTGTGTGTGTGTGTGTGTGTATTCGTGGATGTGGACTGTGTGTATGAGTGTGTAGATCCATCTCCCGACTCATTTTCCTGCCAGATCAAAGGTAGTGTTTTGACAGATACTCATTAAAATCACATAAACTGGTGTGTTATTAATTTCTAAAATAAACCAGCATAATATTTTTCTGTAGTGGACAGCAGTTTATTTAGGATAAAAAACACTTCTATTGACAATATTAGATCTTTCAGCCTTTACAGATTCTGGGTAGCACTGTCACCTCACAGCATGAGTTCGACTCCCAGGAGGAGCGGTACAGGTCCTTTCTATGTGGAGTTTGGATGTTCTTCATGTGTCTGTGTCAATACGTCAAAAGTGTGTATTAGAAGAAGAAAACGTCCTTATTTGTCATACACCGATTAGACATTAAATTATCATCACCTTTCCTAATATTGTGTTGGTCCCCCTTTTGCTGCCAAAACAGCCCTGACCCGTTAAGGCATGGACTCCACTAGACCCCTGAAGGTGTGCTGTGGTATCTGGCACCAAGAGGTCAGCAGCAGATCCTTTAACTCCTGTAAGTTGTGAGGTGGGGCTGTGTGGGTTCTTCTGGGAGCCCCGGTTTCCACAAAGACATGCAATCAGGTGAACTGGAGATACAAAATGTGAATCTGAACTGATGGATCATGTGTATAACCTCTTATCTGTTATAAATCCTAATAAGAGAAATAAATGACAGTTGATTCAGGGTCACAATGGGTCGGATTCACTGGGCGAAACACCTTGGGCAGGTTGCCAGTACATCACAGGGCAAACACACACACACACCAAGTATCTTCTAGTATTAGTATCTTCAATTAAGCTGACTGCATGTCAGAAAACCCACACAGACAGAGAACATGCAGACTCCACACAGAAAGGACCCGAACCACTCTGGACCCAGGAATCGAACCCTGGACCTTATTGCTGCCACCTAGTGACAGCTCAGTCACATGTAAAATACCATTCACACTTGCAAGCTGCTGGCTTCGTATACGTCAAATACATCACACAGTCACACGTAAATAGAATAAATACAGTTCCTATCTTGGTTCATTCTACAGTATATTAAGGTTAAGTGGGTTGCATCTGATTTGCTAGAATTGATTCTGGAAATAAAAGCATGTACCAATATTTAAATAAAAAGGGTCCAGGTGTGTGTATGTGAGGTTTTGAGTGTGCATATTGCGCTCATGGTTCTTATTGGTTGAATGTTTTGAATCTTTTTTAGTAAACCTGCAGCAAAGTAGCGGTACAAACCGGTAGTGGTAGTCATTTTTGCCTCTAACATTTCTTGTCGCTTGTAACTGGGGGTTGCTAAAAATAGGGCTAGAGATGCACAATTAAGAGTTTCCTTATTGTTTCTCCAAAATAAAGCAATCGGATGCTCTGTCTAAGCAAACTCAGATCATGAGGTGTTAGATAGCTATGGTGAAGAAATGGAACAGTGGCTCCAGAAAAAGCCAATACAAGTGGATTTGTTTCTACCTGAGAATCCTCAGGTATGGCGCTTCCACCAGGGGAGGTTATCCATGACAGTATGCTGTCAAATCAGTGGGTTGGGAAAGAGAAGAGGTTATGAGACCAGTTTTATTATTATTCTTAAGGGGGGTTGGAGAGGTTGCAAGACAAAAAGCTTGAGAACCACTGACCTTAGCCATGGTGCACCAGGAGCATCAGATTAATACCTGACCATTTCTTAAATAGCAGTAAAATGGATCTATTTCTTTGACACCTATGCGTTTTAAACCCTTTGGAAGCCCGAAACACAGCAAACACAAAACCCTGGACCTCTGTCTCTCTACCTGATGTCAAAGTAGGTGTTTGCAAAATATGTGGTTTCACTGAATAAGGAACTTCTGTCCATTTTCACTTCACTCGTACTTTCTAAATCTTCTTATTCATGTGCAGACATCAGTGGATCCTTCACTCGAGGGAGCACAGCCTCTCTGCTTGCTCTCACCAAGGGAATAACCCCTCTTTTATCCAGTCCTGCTTTTATCTCAATAGATGGCTGATTTCTTTCTCGCTACCCCATACTCTTGGGATGCACGCTTATGACGATGACTGAGATTCAGTTCCATTTTGATGATTTCCCTGTAGTCGGTGAGCAATGACCACTGATTCGTCCATGTCTGCGCTTAAAGAAAATTACATGTCCTCTCCCTGATCTGAAAAAGTCATTATGCTTGAGTAAAACCAAACCAAAAAAGCAGATTACAGTGGCTGTCTTTTTATTATAGCCACTGTATTTAAGCAAATATTCTATAGCACAGAGTTAAGATTTATTAAAAAAAATCTTGATTAAGGGGGTTAAAATACAATAAAAAAATGATGAATGACAGAACATGGGGTGAAGTCAAAGTTTGATTGAGGCCATTCACAGATACACTTATAATAAAATAAACACCAGCAGTGGTGTTATATGGTTCTGGATGGTGTTTGCTGGCTTGCAGAAGTCTTTGACCAGTGGGGGTGTCATGCACCTGGCAGAGGTCGTCAGATAAAGAATATCCAAACATGGCCAATGCAAAAAAAGGGAAACTGCTTTGGCGTCTTGATTATATGTGAACAAGCTAGCACATTTTGGATTTAGGCAGCTTATCCCATTCTTCATGGCTTGTTTGGAAGCTGGGGTCAGAGCATGGTAATTTGGTAATTTGTAAAAATAAATAAATAAAAAAAATTAAATAATAAATTATAATAATAATAATAGCTTTACAAATTAATAATAATAATAATAATAATAATAATATGTATTGGAGAAAACCAATAAAAAATGATAATAATAATAATAATATGTATTAAAAAAAAACAATAAAAATGAATAATTATAATAATAATAAAACCTTTACAGATTAATAATAATAATATGTATTAGAGAAAACCAATAAAATTAATAATAACAATAATAATAATAAAACCTAATAATAATAATAAAACCTTAATAATAATAATAATAATAATATGTATTAGAGAAAACCAATAAAATTTAATAATAATAATATGTATTAGAAAAAAACAATAATAATTAATAATAATAATAATAATAATAATAATAATAATAATCTGTATTTAAAGAAAACCTTTACCAATTAATAATAATAATAATAATAATTTGTAAAAAAAAAAAAAAATCTTTGATGGGCGATCACGTGTAGATTGATGAGTAAACGACAGCAATTATCTATTTAAAATCCACGATAAACCATTATAAATCCTTAGTTTCTGTTGCTATGTACTTTATAGGATAGTAAAAACAGATGGCTGGACAGATGTAGAAAAGCAAGAGCAGATAAAAGGAACAGAAGGATAGACGTGGATAGGGGGACGGGAATGAGTTCTGGATTTAGTTCTGTAAGCTACAGCGCAGTGTTCGAGGAATAATGTTTTTGTGGTCAGATGTTTCTGAAATGCAACAGCGTCTAAATATTTGGTTAGAAAGGCGGGGTGCATGCTTGGTTAATCCGCACGACAATGTTTTTACAGCTTTAATGTAAGTATTTTGACGATCGGTATTAAAATGTATACAATGCAGCTGTGGGAAGGTCCTGTAATTCTACTTCCTATGATTCTTTTGGAATGTTAGGAATGTCCTAAAACTTGCACTGCAGGCCAGAGATTTTTGTTACTATCGATTGTGTCCAATTTTGATATACCGCTACTGGTTTGTAGATGTGAAACCAACAAGCACACATTAGCAGCATAGGTAAAACCATATGACAATAATTTCCAGAAAAGTTTAACTATAAATTTGTGATTTGTTCTTTTTGTCGAACTTTTATTTAACTGACCAATTGTATTGTATTTTGTAAATATAAACACATATTGAAATGTCTTCAACTCACACAAAAAGGTTAGGACTGAGCAAAATAATACTCAAATAAAAATGTTTTAAAACATTCCACAATAAGCAGGTGAATTAGGAACAGGTTTGGCATTTGGGTATCATGATTGGGTATAAAAGAAGGAATAATTTAGGTCTAGCACCATCTACCATACATAATATTGTCAAAATTATCAGGGAACCTTTAGAAATCTCTGTGCAGAAAACAATATTAACACTTAGACGGCATTCCATGAGAAACAGTCACGCAACAGTGATAAATACAGCCACCTTAGCACAGAAGCACTTCAGAAAACCGTAGTAACTACCCACAGTCTGCCACTACATCAGGAAATACAAGGTGAAACTCAAAGAGAATTACACAAAGAGAAAGCCATACCACAATGCTATGCAGACACAGTTTTTTGTGCTTGAGCTCATCTAAAATGGACCGAAAGACAGTGGAAATGTGTACTGAGGTGACCATCCAGAGTGTTATCAGTGAAAGGTGCAAAAGTCAACATCTGTCATGATACAGGGTGCATCACTGACCATGACATGGGTGACTTGCGTATGTTAAAAGAGTTTTAGGGTGTCGTCTTTTCCATAAAGTCCGTGCTTATATACAACAGCATGGCTAAAATGTGTAAATACAGAGTACATGTGCTTGACTGGCCTGCCTGCAGTTCAGATCTGTTTCCTATTAAAATGTATGGTTCATCATGAAGAGGAGAATCAGACAACGGCGACCACAAACTGTTAAAAAGCTGGAGTTGGTATCAAGCAAGAGGGGGCAAAAATTCCACTTGCAAAATGCAGTCATTAGTGTTCTCAGTTGATAAATGATTAAAAAGTGTAATTAATAGGAACGGTGATGGAACACGGGGGTAAACATTCCTCTGTCCGAACTCTTGGAACAGTTGGAGACATGAAACTTAATTATAAAATTAATGATAGTTACAAAATATAACTGGTCGTTAAAACCACAGATTCTTGTGTCCCAACTTTTCCAGAAATAGGGTTTGTAATTTAGCCTCCCCTTCAAACGTCCTTAATGATTCAACACCACCGAGGTCCCAGACCACGTCGAACGCGGTAACATGATGACACTTCAAGCTCGTCTTTCCCGGCATTACAAAGCGAGGTTTCACTGAAGAACTGAGCCTCTTTGAAACTCTCATTTCTCCTACAGGGTGCCTCTGTGGCCTCCAAAAAAAAAGCACACAAGTAAGCACACAAGTGCCTTTTACAAGCCTGAGGAATGTGTCAATTCTGGGAGCAAGAAGGTCAGGCCTCAGGTGTTCCCCCAGCTCTGGCCCGAGGGGCAGTCTGTAGAGGAACGTCTGTAACTGAGGCTTCTCTCTGACAGCCGCGCTCACAAGAGCACAGACCTGTGGGACGAGGTCTCTGCTTGCTTTTGGACACGCTCTAACGCTTCTCAGTGCTCCCCTGCTCTGTGTGTTTTACTACAGTACTAATAATGGCTAAACAAGTGTGCAGCACCCAGGGGTATGGTGCGCTCAGGTATGTGTGTCTACCATCAATTAAACTCCCTTCACACACACATACAAGCCAGAGTGGAAGTACTTGGTAGGCAATTTATTGGTTCAAACCTTTAGTCCAAATGGCGATACATAATACAGACTCTCCTCGGATAATGATGGTTCAGCTTACAATGGGAATTGGATTATACAGTGCACATAAATGCTATTTTATTTATGCATTTTCTCCCAGTATAGTGTAGCCAATTAGTCTACTGCTGCTGGGGACCTCAATGGCATCTGAGGAGGGTATATTTGCCTAAAACATGCTTGCCTAACACCTTATTTGCCCATTGAGAGTCACATGCTGATCTCCACGTTCCTCCACTTCTGTACAGGCGCCTTGAGCTACTAACCAGTCCTTACCCTGCACTAAAGACCCCACCCACCTTTAATCCGGGCTTTTCCCACCAAGAACACTTACGTCCAATTTTGTCTGTGCAGGCACTGCCAATTGTGCCTGCTAGGGGGCGCCCAGCCGACCGGTAGCAGAGCTGCAACTGAGACTCTGAGAATTCAGAATCCAAACGCTGGTGCGCTAGCGGAGTATCCCGCTGTGCCACCTGGGCGCCTCAGTACACATAAATACACATTCAGCAGAAACCGTATTCTGAATTTTTAACTTAATTTAATTCAATCTGCCATGCAGAGTTGCCAGGTCTGCAGTTTTCCCACCGAAATAGGCTAGTTTCAGCTTCTAAAAGGCAGGTTCTTTGTGACCCACTTTAGGCTGGATATTTTTGCTAGACCTGGCAATACTGCATCCACACAGTTGCTGATACACTATATATTTTTTTCAGATACTCTCTTGTATCTATGTGTTGTGTTGCTCATCATGTATACAAAACACCCATCTGTGTCTCCTGCTGCTGGTGAGAACTGTGTACCTATTTTTTTTTTTTGTTGTTTTTCACTTTCAATACATTATTCAGTAAATGACATGAGATATTCAACACTTTATTATAAAATAGGATTCATATTCATGATTTATTTATATTTACATTTACATTTAGCAGATGCTCTTATCCAGAGCGACTTACAGAAGTGCTTCCATAGTAAACATTTCATTTCTCAAGTTTTAGTAAACAACAGTCAAAGAACACGAATCTGCTGAAAGTGTTTTTTTTTTTTTTTTGGAAATGGAAAAAAATGTTAGTAAATAGGTACAAGTCAGCTTAAGTGTTTAGTAAAAAGGTGGGTTTTTAATCGTTTTTTAAAGACAGCAAGAGACTCAGATGTTCGGACAGACAGAGGAAGTTCATTCCACCACTTGGGTGCTAGAACAGAGAAGAGCCTTGATGCTTGTCTTCCTTTAGTCCTGGGTGGAGGCTCAAGTCGAGCGAGACTAGTGGCTCGGAGGTTGCGTGGTACAGAGCGGGGTTTGATTAGGCCTCGAAGGTAGCTTGGGGCTGGTCCATTTTTGGCTTTGTAGGCGAGCATCAGTGTTTTAAACTGAATGCGTGCAGCTACAGGAAGCCAGTGAAGAGAACGCAGCAGTGGGGTGATGTGGCAGTGTTTGGGCTGGTTAAAAACCAGACGGGCAGCTGCATTTTGAATGAGCTGCAAGGGTTTAATAGTGGACATGGGAGCTCCTGCCAGGAGCTCGTTGCAGTAGTCCAACCGTGAGATTACAAGTGATTGGACCAGAATCTGGGTAGCTTCCCTGGAGAGAAATGGTCGAATCTTCCTGATGTTGTACAGGAGGAACCGGCACGATCTCGTCATGTGGGCTATGTAAGGAGAGAAGGTCAGCTGGTTATCCAGGACAACACCAAGGCTTCTTACCTTATCAGATGGTCTGATCTGGGAGTCAATTTATATGGGACGTGTTCAAAGCATGTTAAGGTAGGCTGTGCTATGATATATAAAATATAAACATAAAACTCCTCCGTTTGCGATACAATCACCTTATGCAAGGTTTTATCAGAACGTAACCCCATCGTAAATTGAGGAGCGTCTGTTATCACAATTAAGCTTTTAAGGAAGGCTTAAAGTCAACTGAGAGGCAGAAGTGGTTACAAATTAAAGTGATTCAGAAATGAAGAAGCTGTCAACCATTCATACCAGGATTAAAATTCTAAACGAATTCCATAGTCCCTTAATGAATAATACAAAGACTGCATTAAGGTTAAGTCCTTTCAATCTGATAGTCAGTTATTACGGTCACAGTCCCCCTAGAGTACATGCCCTTGTGCCAAACACGGTCCAAATGACTGTGACACCACCATGCAGCAGTGCAGTAAATGCCACATAGTTCACATAATAAATGATGCAGAATGAGTACATGTGCAGAGCTCTGCTCACTACACTGCTAAATGCAGGAATAAAACTGATACCTTCCCTGATAGAGTCCTCCCAGAATGAAAAAACACACTTACACAGAGTTGCCAGGTTTGCGGTTTCCCTGCCAAATTGGGCTTGTTTGAAAATGCAGTCGCAGATGAAAAGTCAAACAGATATTTTGGGCTACTAGAGTAGCGCCAAAAAGCTTTCATTACTAACAGTACAAAATGAAATGGAATATAGATTCACTTGCTGAGGAAGACCAGAAAGAGCACAAAAGTTTCATGGTTGGAATTAAAGGGATGGAGGAGGGATGTCTGAACCTCCTAATTAATTAGGACTTGGACTTGGTAAAAACAATAGTTCGCGGGGGTGGTTAGTTGGCTATTATATAAAGATGGGAAAGACGGTCCAAAACTTCAAAATATTCAGATATTCATTATAATCAGAACTCATAAGCGAATAAAAAGACAAAATTGCCACACAAAGAGAATTGGAGGGGTGAAGAGAGTACAAGAGAGGAAAGAACAGAAAAGACTAAGTACTGTACAAGTCAAATTCAGTTCTTTTAGTGTTAATTGTGTTACTATTGAATGTTCTTGACTGGGATCTGAAATTATGATAAAAGATAATAAAATAATATAAAAATATAATTAAAAAAATGACAGTACTACTAATAAAACCATGCGAAAAGTATACATTAGGATATACAATTAAAGTAAGACAAAGTAAGATAAACAGGATTTAAGAGAAGTACACTGGAAGTTCTAGTTGCTATTTATAGCCTCTTTTCTTTAAACATCTGTGACACCTTTCAGTTTCTAAAGGGTGGGTTTTAAACAGATATTTTTGTTAGACCTGGCAACCTTGCTGTAAAACACTTTAACACACCTCGGCATTTTAAGTGTTTGTAATGTAGACCCTCAATCTTTCTATACATTAAATTGTGTGTAATTTGTCCTTTATAGCAAATGTGTGGTTGACTACAACACTGTTAGTCCACCAATGCTGTAGTAAGGTTTATATTTGGGTTAATCCTAAATAGTAATATTATTGGTCTGGTGAGCCTTATGATCAGTTCAGACAGTCGAATCTATGGCAATTAACCTCAATCAATGAATCACTACTTGACATTTTTTAGGCAGCTAATTATTTCTTACATGACACCAGGCGTTAGAGGATTGCTTCTCGAGCTGGCCTCTACAGGACACGTCTTTGGGATCTGGGTTAATTTCAGAAAACTGTTTCAGTATAACATGTAATTGGACACTTACATACTCAGTTTATTCCTGGCAGGCTGTTTGTAGGTTTTTCGGCTTTTTTATTAAATACACTAGAGATGTAATAAAAAGCTTAGGAGCCTTTACGACCAGTTGCAGTTGTCCGTCCGTCAACATGAGGAACAGCTGTCAAAATGTATTAGGGTCATTGTTAGGACGAAAGGATCGACTCGGGCAATACGCCGACACAGCGGAGTCATTCAGATCTAGTCTAAACAGATTAAAAGTTACTGTACCAAACTTTTTACTACCAAACTCCACGGATGACGCCACAGTTCGCATTGAAAACCATTGTATTGTTTGGTTCCAGCTTTTTCTTTGGTGGAAACATGCTGAAAGTTTAAGATCAAGGTCACGACTGGAATGGAGCCCGTTCCACGTCAGCCGAAAAAGGGCTATATTATACCTTTTTTTCATTCCAAGACAATAAACCCTTTAAAAATTACCTAGACACCCTATAAGGAACCCCATAATGTAGCTAATTTGCTTATTTGGTTATGCATTTTCTCCCCTTTTCTCCAGATTTAGCGTTGTGAACTTGTCTTCCATTGCTGTGGATTCCTGATTGCGCTCGAGGAGGGTATATTGCTGCTCAGACACGTGCACAGTCCTAGCGGACCCCATCTTTTACGCCTGTGCTTTGGTGGATTTGCACATAATGCTCATCCACTTTCTGCGTAGGCGCCTCGGTCTGCAAACCAGGGTCTTTGCGATGGCCAATTTTTGTACCTGCTAGATGGCGCCGACCGGTAGCAGAGCTGAGATTCGAACCGGGGTGTTCAGAATCTCGGCGCTGGTGAGCTAGCGGGATATCCCACTGCGCCACCTGGGCACCCTGTTACCTGTCTGTTAATAAATGTATATATATTATATTTTATATGATATTTTAATTAATCTTTTATTCATTTTAATTATTTGAATTAATCCTGCCTCTTTTCTTGTTGGTGATGGTGTTCTTAATCATTGAAGCTTTTGAATGGTTGTCAGAAAAACGACCAAAGTCCAAAGCACGAGCAACGCCGTCGAGATTTTCACTGAATGTTTTATTTTCACCGTGTCTCATTTTAAAAGACGTGTTACTGCATCTAAGTGGTGCAGCGGATTATAGATCCTGAACACCCCGGTTCAAATCTCAGCTCTGCTACCGGTCGGCCGGGCACCATCTAGCGGGCCCAATTGACATTGGGTGGGGAAATTACTGGACTAAACAGATAGAGGCGCCAGTGCAGAAAGTGGATGAGCCTCATGTGTGAATCTGCTAGGACTGCATGGAATTTGGGGCTTCAGATTTGAGAGAAAATGTGACTACATCGCCCACACAACTTACACTCTAATTCCCGCCAATCTCCGTCCTGTTTTTAGATCCGAGGTGGAAAGCTGATGATCACCAACGCCAAAAAAAGTGACGCCGGAAAGTACATCTGCGTGGGCACTAACATGGTGGGGGAGCGCGAGAGTGAGATCGCTGAACTGACTGTCCTAGGTAAGCACACCTCTATTCTGCCATCGGTTTTGGCTATTATTCTCTGGATGTTCTTTCTAATCAAATAAGTGGACATGTTTCCTCTCACTGGTTGGCGTAATTGGAAGTGTTAAGCCGGGTAATAATAACGCCGCCTGTGCAGCTGTTCTTGAACTCTCTTGCCCTTGAACCTCGACCTTTTGCTCTCCGTGTTTAGGCGTGACCAGCTGTGCCTCTTCCTCACTTCTTGTAGCCCAGACTGTTGATTCTCATTGCCCCCCCCCCCTCGCTCTATTCCCCTCTATTACTCTTGTTCTTTCTTTCTTTTCTCATGGAGGCACTTCCTGTCTACTTTGACCCCTTATCACATGATCAGACGGGCTCAGAGCCAGCGTGCACACATTTAGTAAAGCTAGTAAAAACATTTAGCGCTAATAGAATAATGGTGCTGATTGAAGCAACTGATTTGCGCTAAGAGCTCGGGGTAGGGTGTAAGGATCCGCCTATAGCATGAACTTTATGATGTTTTTTTTTTTTTTTCTTGCAAATTCAGACCGGACTCTGGAAAAACTAAATAAATCACAATAAAATTCATGCTTATTATTTTTAAAATACCGAAAAAACCTACATGGACAAAAGTATTCGGACACCCCTTTTCATTTTCAAATTCATGCTTATGGGTGTAATAAATCAATTATATTAAGGAAATGATATGCTTCCAATTTTGCAGCAACAGTTTAGGGAAGGCCCTTTCCTGTTCCAGCATTACTGTCACCCTGTGCACAAAGCAAGCTCTATAAAGACATGAAAAGCTTGGTGCCAGTGAACAGCTTTGAAATGAACTGGAACATCAATTAAGGCTTTGTTGATCAGCGCTTGGTAATACAAATGCTCATTTGACCGAATGGGCACAAATTCCCATAGATACATTTTAAATGAAATAGCAGGAATAGTTTAGGGAAGGCCCTTTCCTCTTCCAACATGAATGTGCCCCTGTGCACAAAGTAAGGATTATAAAGACATGAAAAGCCTGGCGCCATTGAACAGCTTTGAAATGAACTGGAACATCACTTGAGGCTTTGTTGATCAGCGCTTGGTAATACAAATGTTCTTTTTACCAAACGGGCACAAATTCCCATGGATAAAATTGAAATGCAGTTACAGGAACAGTTTAGGGAAGGCCCTTTCCTGTTCCAGCATGACTGTCTCCTTGTGCACAAAGCAAGCTCTATAAAGACATGAAAATCCTGGCGCCACTGAACATCTTTGAAATGAACTGAAACATCAATTGAGGCTTTGTTGGCCAACATCAGTGCCCAGCTGTACAAATACTGTTTTGACTGAATGAGCACAAATTCCCACAGACATACTTCAAAGTCTTGTGAGAAGTCTTCTCAGCAGAGTGGCTGTTGTTATAGCCATAGAGATCACCTAGAGGTCACTTTGTTTTAGTAATGTCCAACAAGCTAATGGTCAGGTGTCCAAATAATTTTGGCCATATAGTGTAAAAGTGGCTGCACATTAATTAAGTGTGGCCTGAGAACAAGGTTTGGTGTAGAAGAACCTCATGCCCATCCAAAACCTTTAGAGTGAATTGGTTCGAATCTCAGCTCTACTACCGGTGGGCAGACCAAAAATTGGCCACAGTGTCTGCTGGGTAGGGAAATGACCGGACTAAGTGGGTGTGGTCTTCACCCACTTGCTTTAAAAATGAATTGAAATAGAATGACAATGAAATAGAATGAGCCAGGCCTTGTCCAGTCCAATATTAGTGACCCAAGCTCATGTTCTTGTGACAAAAGAACGTGAAAAAATCCCCCATCAGGCTCCAAAATCTTGTGGACTGCCTTCCCAAAAGAGCCCATCATGTTATAGTACAGGGGGGCAATATAATAAAGCCTATGGTTTTAAATGTCATAGTTCAAAAAGTTCATGGTTAGGTGTCCACATACTTTTGGCCATATAGTTTATGACTAAAGTAACGTTTCTAAACTAGATAACATGCATATATTTCCGTTCCTCTCCCTTCAGAGAGGCCGAGCTTCACGCGGAGGCCCACCAGCGTGGTGGTTCTGGCTGACGAGAGTGTGGAGTTTCGATGCGAGGCCCGTGGAGACCCGTTTCCCACCGTCCGCTGGAGGAAGGAGGACGGGGATCTGCCCAAAGGAAGGTGCGTTTTTTTGCTTACTCAGGGAGCCTGGATCTCCCAGCTCGGCTGCTCTCTTACTTTCCGTTTTAAAGCGTAAGAGCAGAGCAGCTCAGAATTTATTGGTAGACCCCCTGCTTTAAACATTTTCCAGGCTCAACTCAGTGGCTTATTATCTGAATCCTTTCGTGGGTTTAATTACATAGCTGTGCAGATGTGCTTTGCCTGTCCTGACTTTCTAACCGTCTCTAGGTACGAGATCCTGGAGGACCACACCCTCAGCTTGCGGCGCGTCACTCCGGCTGATGTGGGCTCGTACAGTTGCCTAGCCGAGAACATGGTGGGCAAAGCCGAAGCATCCGCCATGCTGACGGTGCACGGTAAGATCTTACGCACGCTTACCAACTTTATTCAACCCTCCTCCCTCCCACAACTGCTGCTGCACATAGAAGGAACTGCTGTGCATTTAATAATAATAATAATAATAATACTATTATTAATAATAATAATAATAATAATAATAATAATAATGATAATTATAATAATAATAATATTAATAATAATAATAATGATAATTATAACAATAATAATAATAATAATAATGGAATAATAATAATAATACTGATGATAATAATAATAATAATGGGGTTAATAATAATAATAATATTAATGGGGTTAATAATAATACATAATAATAATAATATTTATGGGGTTAATAATAATAATAATTGTAATAATAACAATGGAGTTAATACAATTATAATAATAGCATTAATATTAATAATGATAATGGGGATGATAATAATAATAATAATAATAAATAATAATAATAATGGAGATAATAATAATAATAATAATAATAATAATAAAATAACAACATCAACAGTAATAATAATAATTATTATTATTATAAAACTAGTTATTATTATAGTTTTGTTTTTTTTCTTTTTTGCATTTTTTTACCTTAAGTACAAATACAATCTAAACTTGGCTTATTATTTATATTAAGTATTATACAGAAGATGGCCCTAGTACAAAACCTTGTGGGACACCATAATAATTTTTACTGTACCAACTAACTGATTTTAGCAGATTCTTCAAGGGGTGAAGGGTTGGTCACCTCACTTACCAGCATGTGACTTTTCCTTCAGCACATATGTATGTGTAAACTAAAATGAAAGTGCCAATATGCACAGGTGCATTTAAATAAAAAAAAAATGCCAGTTAACAAATGAGCCAGCATATGCCAGTCGTTAAGTAGCGTGCCCAGTTAAACAATGTTTGTAATAAGCTTATACCATGAGTCAAGAGACGTGGCCCGGTGTGGTAAAGATCCGATTTCATTATTCCTGGCTATCACGTTTTGCATCCACAGAGGCTTTTGAACCCACGGCCGTATTACGCTGTGTCAGCAGGGGTCACAGGAAGTGGGTTTCGGTATTGCCGAGCGGCGTTGCGGCACGCCTGTGATCCTCCGGGGAAGCGTGGGCAGGAGAGGGGCACGTTAGCCCAAAGCTCGCCTGCTCTTTGAAGAGAGGAAATGAGCTGAAGCAAAGGGGGCATCGACTTTTATCCCATCCCCACCCTCCTCTTCTTCTTCTTCCTTTACCTCCTCCTCCTCCTCCTCATGTACCCCCTGCCCTGGTGACACCCATCCAGAGACACACGGAGGGAGGATGGCCTAATTAAAGACAGGCCCCAGTCCCACGCTGGGAAATAACATGTTTCCAATTACACACTTTTAATTCCAGAGCTGGGAAACTGGCAAAGCGGAGACAATCTGGTCTTTGAACTAAGACACAGGAGTGAATCTGGACGACCAAGCGAGCTGGAAAGTCGTCCAAACACCCTGTAGCTTTTTAGACTTATTTTTTTTACCCTGCTTTACTGAGATTTGTACCCAGGAAAGAGAAAGAAGGATAAGAGCCAGGAAGAAAGCCTAGCCTGGAGAGAGGAAAAAAAAACAGACATAACAAAGTTGCTGTCTGACGAACAGATTATCTTTCTTGAAGCGATACATGCAGTTACAGATGAAGACGATACTCTTGCAGCTTAGATCGCATTGATAAATGCGTTTGAACGAGAGCCAGTCCCACCACTGCATATTTCATTTTACAGGCCTGTAATTAAATACAGGGTGGAGAGGAACGTTTGTAATTCATTGCAAATTTGATAATAAAAGAGGATCGTTTGTTTTGCTCGGTTATTATTAAATTTACTTTGTGTATGATGTATAAAGACTGTTAGGGTTTAATGCAATTATCATATGTTTTTGTAGACGCTCCAAGCTCATGCAAAATTTCTCTTCCAAGTGCTTTCTGCACCCTGGTGGAAAGAGGAAAGCACACGCTGTACAAATAGCATGCACTGTTTGTCCTTAATTACCTCGTTCCCAGTTCTCACCCACTGAGTGTCCCTAAGGCATAGAAAAAACACCAGGCTACAAGAGAGAGCAAACATCACAAACCTCTACACCAGTTCAGTAGCTGCTGATTTTTACCCACTACCTGAGTCGCCTCCATCACATGACACCCGCCAACCAATGAGGATTAGGGTTAACACAGACTTCCTGCGAGAAAGAAACTAGCTCAGGGCACCACTGGCTAGATCAGAACACCTGGAGGAAGGTGGAAGCTGCTCCCTAGATGTCTAGATACATTATGTGGCCAGAAGTGTGTAGACACCCCGCTTATTATTGAGTTATAGAGTTTAGAAAGCAAACTCGTTCCGAATAAAGGAATTCAACCAACTGAGGTTCCATTAACTGATATCACATGATTAGTGTGTAGATAATACACCGATCAGTCATAACATTAAAACCACCTCCTTGTTTCTACACTCACTGTCCATTTTATCAGCTCCACTTACCATATAGAAGCACTTTGTAGTTCTACAATTACTGACTGTAGTCCATCTGTTTCTCTGCATGCTTTGTTAGCCCCCTTTCATGCTGTTCTTCAATGGTCAGGACTCTCCCAGGACCACCACAGAGCAGGTATTATTTAGGTGGTGGATCATTCTCAGCACTGCACTGACACTGACATGGTGGTGGTGTGTTAGTGTGTGTTGTGCTGGTATGAGTGGAACACCTCACTGTCACTGCTAGACTGAGAATAGTCCACCAACCAAAAATATCCAGCCAACAGCGCCCCGTGGGCAGCGTCCTGTGACCACTGATGAAGGTCTAGATAATGACCAAGTCAAACAGCAGCATTAGATGAGCGATCGTCTCTGACTTTACATCTACAAGGTGGACTAACTAGGTAGGTGTCTAATAGTGTGGACAGTGAGTGGACACGTATTTAAAAACTCATACCAGCACGACACACACTAACACACCACCACCATGTCAGTGTCACCGCAATGCAGAGAATGATCCACCACCTAAATAATACCTGCTCTGTAGTGGTCCTGTGGGGGTCCTATGCAAAGAAACAGATGGACTACAGTCAGTAATTGTAGAACTACAAAGTGCTCCTATATGGTAAGTGGAGCTGATAAAATGGACAGTGAGTGTAGAAACGAGGAGGTGGTTTTAATGTTATAGCTGATCAGTGTAAATACAAGAGCACTGCATAGGGATCCTGTAAAACCAAATCCAGCTACACAGTCTAGACCAACGACATCAGTGTGTCTGAATCATGCCGTGCAAGAACTAGAAATTGAAATAGTTCCATAAACGAGTATGCGAATGGTAAATCAGTATAAAGACAGTCCATATTGAACATGTTTTACACGGCTGAGTGAAGCAGGAAGGTTCTTCCTTCAATACCCTGGCATCAAGATCAGCGCAGTCATCACTGCCACCAATCATTGCTGAAAATCCAAACCAGCCGTGTCCTCCGGCGCAGATGTTTTTCCTTCCAAATTTCCTCTCGGCTCTCTGCTTTTCCATCGCCTCAGTCTCTCTGTTGTGAAAACATCTCAGAGGTTTTATAGCCACCATAATTATTCTTCAGGCACCACTCTGATTAAAGCGCTCCAGCCGGCCGGCCGAATCCTCTTTGCGACCCAGACGAGAGGGCATCGTTGTCCTTCTCGGCCCATAAAACCAAAGTCAGCGACAGGTTCACGTTTTAAGACCGGTTTTGACCAGTCGGGGCACCGCATGAAGCGATGGCACAGCAAGAGAGAAACCGAAGTGCCAGGAAGCGATCAATCTAACTCCGAAAAGAAGAAAATTCTCACACATTCTCACAAACGGCCCTCCTTCCTACACCTTAATGGCATCATCTGGGTGTCATAACTCCGTCCTAACACGTCCCCGGAGCGAGACAGGGTCGTAATTCTAGCCCAGCCGAAGCTTTTCACACCTTCCAATGCAACACTGGTTTGATGGGTCTCACAGGGGGCTGAACAACCCTCGGCTTGTCTCGCTGTTTTCCCAAACACCACCCCGACACACGGCTTTCAATTCTGCGAGCCACCCTCACCCTCTGAACGACAGCAGTCCTGAGGTGGAAACAAACACCGGTCTGTCCTCTTTGCACCCCCTCTGGCTAAGTCTATAAAGCTGCCAGGTGAAATTCATGCCCCAGGCCTCACTTATTTCAATAAACACACTTTACCTGACACGGGTCACGAGCCAGAGCTCCAGCGTGAACAATGCAAGCTCATGTGAGCCATTGAGACACACCGTTTGTGCATTTAATTATACACTGCCTGTGTTGCTTTAACACTTTTTCATGCAGGGCTGTCAGTGTAAAACTGATACCTTAAAGCAACGGTGTCCAGTTCTACTACTACTACTACTATTAAAATTCTTAAAACGGCCCACGAAGTATTTTAGGATTTCATTTACATTTATGGCATTTAGCAGACGCACCTAACAGTACTGTGGCAGTATACTGTGTAAGCAATTGAAAGTTAAGAGCCTTGCTTAAGGGCCCAACGGTGGCAACCTGGAAGTGGTGGGGCTTGAACCAGCAACCTTTCGATTACTAGTTCAGTACCCTGACCACTAGGCTACAACTGCCCTTCTGAAAAAGAAATTCCTAGTTTGGAGGTGGTACTGTGGCTCGATGGGTAGCACTGTCACCTCACAGCAAGAAGGTCCTGGGTTTGATTCCCTGGTGGATCGGTCTGGGTCCTTTCTGTGTGGAGTTTGCATGTTCTCCCCATGTCTTTGGGAGCTCCGATTTCTCCTACAGTCCAAAGACATGCAGTCAGGTTAATTGGAGATACTAAAGTCACCCTAGGTATTAGTGTGTCTGTGCCCTGTCCAGGGTGTTTCCTACCTTTCGCCCAGTGAATTGTACCCACCGTGACCTCAAATAGGATAATGCGGCGGTAAAACAGCCAATGAATGAATGAATGTAGTTACAGCATTGCTAATCGCCTAACTATTAAGTGTTTGTAGTTCTGTAATAAGGAAGAGTTAATTAGGAAAAATAGAGAACCCCAAACCCCCCCTCCTTCCCGAATGGCATCCTAAATGGGGTGTATTCCAGGGATAGACTGTGGAAGCATTGTAATTACAAACACAACACAAATATCACCTTAAATAGTGTTGAACAAGGTTTTTCAAACCCTGGGCCAGGGTCATGAGCCAAAAAAATGGGTCACAGAAAAAATAAATAAATAAATGAATTTTAACAGGCACATAAAGACAAAATGAACTTGTACACGAACACTCCCTTGGCTTTACGTTACATCTTGTAAACCACAGTGGAACCAGATTGCCACCGTTTTTATGCATTGTTTGTGTTGCCTGGGTTGCAGTAAAAATCATGGACAAAATGTGGGTTGCTTGAAGAAAACCTGGTCTTGAACACATCACCTTTACACCTGGTTTGCAACTTGGCAGGGTTGCAGAAATTCAGCTCTGTTACTTTAAGAATGCCAATACTGGATCATTATCAGGTATTGGTAATGGTCTAACTCATACTCCTAGCTGTGTGGGTGCTAGAATTGAGGTCCAGGTAGAAGTAGATCCTTTACGACTGCATAACATTATTACACACAAGGGTGAGACCGGCTACGACAGCAGTCTGGACTGGGAGGAACTCTTGACTTATTGCAAAACTAACAGCACACAGAGTCAAGAATGTCTGCGTCCTATAGCACTGAATGCTAAGAGGCTCGTTTGATGTCTGGCATTCACATATTAATCAAACCTTTCACTTCGAAACATCTCAGCACAGGAAGGGCTGGGTTAGGGGGTTTAGATTAAGGCCAACAACAACAAGCCCCGATCGGTCACCCCTACTGGCACTCAGCAGCATCAGCACTGTTTGTGAAGTCGGGATTTGCAGGTTTCACGCGTAGTTGACTTGCACAAACATTCCAGATAGAGGAACTGTGCAAGCCAACTGCAGTTCCGCGGAGCAGTGTGTTTTCAGATCGTTGAACATGACTCGATGTGGTTCGAGCAGAGGGATGCCAGAGACAGAAGTGATTTAGGAATGAACAGCACAGCCGAGTTAGTGTTCAGCAGGTTTCATTTCATACTGTATGTGATTTAAAATCACAGATAAGCTTCAATCTTTGCTATGTTTAGGCTATGTCAAGACAACGCAATTATGTCGACAAAGTAAAAGTAGAATCCAAAGCCAAATAATCTTATAAAACCTCTAGAATTTAGACCTGAAACCAGAGATGTTCACAAAATTTGAGTCAATATAATATACACAATACATATATTGGAAATGTAGCATAGAAATAAACAAATAATATGTAAGTTCAGATAAAAAACAACAGATCAGCGACTGTATTTTGCCATTTTACTTAATGCCTTTACTTTCCTAGTCATTGTTCAAATGAATGTAATTTCCGTAACAAGAAGGTACCAGTTAAAAGCTTAAACTGATATGTTTTGTTTTCATTGCAAAACAAAAGCGGGCAATAAATCACGGCACAGCAGCCAAAATCCAAAACACAACAAAAAAATTATAACCACTGCTTCCCTTAGCTTATGTTCTTCCAGATGCTATTAAATTTATAACCGTGTGTTGTCCCATTAGGAATATAATCCATTATTTTGTAAATGTGCTTATAATTAAAAACCTCCAAACTTTTCCCGGTTGTGAAGTAAAACACGAACTCGTTAGAAAGCCAATCAAGCGTTTAATTGACAATCATCTGTGTGACGCAAACTGAATAAATGCAAATAACAGCATTTCTTACTAAAAATTTTAATCAGATTGGTTCAGAAAGCGCTCTTTCATCCATTAGCACCAAAAGATAATGAAAATGGTACCGAAAATGTTCAAATGAACTTCACACTGTGTAGGGAGTAGGGAGCGGCGCTTTATCACTACACCGGAAGCTGGCTGGAACATTTACCCATTGCGTGCGTTGCAGGTTAAGATGACCGGAGCGCTATTAGAGAGCAGAATATTTATAATAATAATAATTAATTATATATAATTAGATATATATAATTGTCACACGTAACTAATGTTAACACATGCTGACGCTAGCGACTCTTGTTGTGCACTAGTAATTTTTTTTGCGAGTCATGAGTCCGAGTGGAGTCTAAAGTCACTGTGTGTGTGTCCCCATCTCTGCCTAATTCTCTTTGCTCATTTGTCCACTTTCAGTAACACACTAAAGCTTAATAAAAGACACCAATCGAGTAAAGGAACAATGAAATTATTTAAATAGAAGATTTAAATAGAGATCAGACTAAATTTAATGGGGAAATTGGTGCTATAGTCACATCACATCAAGTTCTGTCGGACCCTTTTCAGTTTTACCGAGGCCAGAGAATTTGCATGTATAGTGTGACGTGTACATCCAGCACGATACCATTTCAGTCTTTTACACCAAATAAATCTTAGACATAATCATTAGCCTTTACTGTTCATCCATCCTTTAATGATTTATTGTTGTGCCCTTTTTTGTGACCATTATCATTATGACCATTTCATGATGTGTGTAATGTGCAGTAGTTGGAGGAACTGATGAATGATTGTGTTGAATGAACGTTCTCATCACTGACTGCATCTGTTTCTCTTCTCTCTTTTAGTTATGACCGGTAAGTTGCAACCATTTCCCCCCATCATCTAGTGACTGGAAGTGGTTTCCCACCATTATCCCATCACCACCCTCCATCTTCCATATTTTCCTGAATACATTAAACAGCTCACAGTTGACAGTAATGGGTAAAACCAAAATGTATTATTGATGAAAAGGTAAAAGTGATCATTTGCATTTCATCATGTGACTAAATGGCTATGCCTAAATATGATATAATTACTGTATATTCTGTGCCTTTACTGTATTTAACGTCATCTTAGCACCAGCTATAAATAGCACACTGTGTTACTTTGTGTTGTGTAGTTCCTCCGGCGTTTGTTGTGCGACCCCGGAACCAGGTGATGGGTGTGGGCAGAACGGTCACATTTCAGTGTGAGGCAACAGGTAACCCACAGCCGGCCATTTTTTGGCAAAGAGAAGGCAGCCAGGTAAGAGTCCATTACTTGTATATTACTTATATAAATCTTACATACAGTGCTACAAAATGTGCAAATTATTAACACAGCATCCAGTGTCAGGTTCCGAGAATCAGCCAGAGCTCTGATTTCTATACAGAATCAATAACTGTGTTGCTTTATTTTGGGCAGACCTTGTAATATTAGACGGGTCAGAACCATAATCCATGATTTGTCCTTACAGTACTTCAAAATCTTTGTTCTTTTTACTTTCTTTGTTGTATTTTTCACTTATCTGGTTGCTTTCTCACCTGGCAGAACCTGCTGTTCTCGTACCAGCCACCGCAGCCCTCCAGCCGTTTCTCCGTCTCTCAGACGGGCGATCTCACCATCACGGATGTGCAGCGCGCTGACGGTGGACTGTACAGCTGCCAAGCGCTCAACATTGCTGGCAGCGTCATCACCAAGGCCCTGCTGGAGGTTACAGATGGTGAGGAAAAGCACACACACACACACACAATACAGATAAAGGCATATGGACTCCTTATCATGACATTGTTGGACATTACATTCCAAAACCATGGCCATTGATACAGAGTTCTAATTCAGAGTTCTAATTCAACAATTAGAAGGGGTGTCTACATACTTTTGGCAATATAATGTAAAACTAGAATTTTACTATGTTGTAATATTCTGACATAATAATTGGGCGCAGTGTTAAATCACGCTAGCCAACTACCGCAGAGATCCAGGTCTAAATCTTAGCAGTGCTATCAGCCGGTCAGGCATCTACGCAGACATGATTGGCTGTGTCTGGAGGGGGTGGCTGCAGAGCCTAGCCATCAGTGTCAGTGTGCTCTTAGTGCCATTCTAAGCCAAGGAAGTGCAATCGGTATAAAAACTGCACCAAATCAAGTGTTTGGACCAGAATAATACACTGTGGTGGATACACTGTCGTGACCCTCAAATATGGAAGCAGCCAAAATATGAAAAAATAAAATAAACATAGTAATAAATGGCAGAGAGGACAGAATTTGTGTATAGTTTGCACCCAGGAAAAAAACCCTCCCAAGTATTTGCCAAGAGGTGCCAAATACTCTCAAGTTCCAAACAAAGTGGAAGTCGAAAGGGTTCCTGAACCCCTTTGCTGCTGCAATTACGGCCTCTGCTGTTTTGTTGAGGCGCCTGCATGAGAGACAGCAGTGTGTGACTCTCCATACGCAGTACTGCTCTCTGTGAGACCCCGCCCCTGACAGGTGAACAGAAGCGATCTGCGACTGCACCCTTGTTCGTCCGAGTTCTGTTCCATAAAAAAAATGTTCTGTGGTTCTCCCTTGGTCAGGGCCTGCAGCTAGGAGGAAGTTACAATTGGGGAACTGGATATGACTACAGTGGGAGGAACGTGTAAAAAAAAACTATGTATTAAATGAAGGATTTTTTGCAAATTGCATTTATTGGGTTCATTAATACCCATGGTATTAATTAATACCCAATGTGTCTATTAATACCCAATCTGCATGGCATTACTAGCTGCCAGTCTGGAAAGAACACAGACTTCCCTGAGGCCTGCTGCTCCAAAAATCCTGTTTCTATGACAACTGGATACACAAAGACCGCCAATGGCCCCCATACTCATTTATTCCTTTCTACACAGACAGACAGTCACACACACACTGTACACACAATAATTGTCGGAATGTTGCAAGATATCCAACTGACCCTAAAGCCTTGCTTTTGCATACTTGGCGCAGTAATTATCACAACATTGAGTTAAAAAACTAAATTAGAATTACCCCCCCCCATCAAGGTCTGTAGTAGCTGCACCTGCATAACCAGCAGCAAAACTAAAGCACGCTCCAAAAAAACCAGACTGGACGTGTATATGAGTCTGAGCTGTGTACATACATTAGTTTAATGAACATAATCGCCCAGGGTGGTACCGGGTGGCAGAGCTCGGCTCGGCAGCTGGAGGAGCGCCCGATTCCTCGCGTTTTTTGTGTAATGATATGGTAATTTTAATACCCTTCCCTCTGCCGCGCAGACATAAGCAGGCGCAAAATGGAAGTCCCGTACTCCGTGCGCACTCAATTACACTTAATGGAAATGAAACAAGGCCGCTGCGAGTTTGATTGAACCTAGTCAAGCACTTGCTGCTGCGCTCTGGCTTCTCCCTTCCCCCCTTTGCTTTTCTGTCGTGAGCGTATGTTAATAATCTCTATTCGGGGCCTAAGGCTATTTTTCAGGTGTATAACCGCCCCCCACCTCCTTCCATCACTATCGTCTTTGAGTCTAAAAAAAGTAAAAGCCTGCTGTCTATTTTTAAGCAGGTTAGGTTCTGCAGACAAATGATTGGCTTTCCGCACATAAGTGTATCCTAGTTACCTCATTATTTTGTCTTTCTGATGGTTATAGCATTCCTGTCTCCGTTATGTTTGTCCTCATTGTCCTATTTTTACACCTACAGTGGTTTCCGACCGACCTCCACCAGTGATCCGGCAAGGCCCGGAGAACCAGACGGTCGCAGTAGACGGAACAATTTTACTGAACTGCTTGACAACAGGAACGCCTGTCCCAACGGTGCTCTGGAAGAAGGATGGGACGCTTGTTTCTACCCATGATTCCCGCATTACACAGCTGGACAACGGGGCATTGCAGATCCGTTTTGCCAAGGTATGAAGGGGGAAAATGTTTTGCATGTGCCATGTGGCATTTCCTCCCTTAATATGGTATTTGGATGGTGTTGACCAGTGTTTTGTGAATGGGATGTTTAAAGTATCTACATCAAATAGACAGGGGCAAAAATCACCCCTCCTCCAAAAAAATGTGCACGGTGTCATGGAAGGCCTAGCTGGCATGGAACCAAGCACAGAACAGCCACTGCCATCAGGCCTTGCCTTGTAGTAGCCCAATAGAAAATCATTATAATTAGAAGGTGGCTGTTCCTCCACTTAGTCGTGGCATATTGTATGTGTTGAGCAGGTGGCCGAGGTTATTATTTTTAAAGTGAAGGCGGGCAAGCTAAATGGACAGCTGCACTATCCCAATGCCTAATTTACCATTTCATAGGATTAAGGTCACAAAAATGTCCATAACAAAGTGTCTGTGTCAAACAAGGTAAGGTAAGGGATATATTAAATGGGCTGATGGTAGTTACCCGCAGATATGGGCAGCATAAAGACCTGAGTGACTTTGATAGGGGCCAAATCGTTAGGTTGTTAGGCTTGTGTGCAGTAACTAACACTGAAGACAGAAACGGGTTCGGAAAAGGGCATCACAGAGTGGTACTCACTCATACCCCAGTGGATAGATTCAGGTAAACTGATGTCAGGAGACACAGCAATCAATCAGAGGTGATACAGAGGGTCTGTCTGAAAACCTAGTGACCTGCCTCGTTGCCTACTGCCTACCTGGGCAGCTGCCTAAGTAGAGAGGATTCTAATAAGACATCAAACTTATAAGGCAGATTATTTAGACACACTACTTAGACAGACTACTAGACTAACACAGTTAGCCTCAGGCCATTTAAAGCAATGGGCTGAGGAGGCACAACCCACTAGCATGCCAGCTATCATCTCCCTTCGTGTACCAAAAATGGTTAAATTGTCACAGATGAGCCCGATTTTGCAAATAAATGACACTTGTACAACATTATACAAATTGAAAATCAATGAGAATTTATTTACATTTGAAAAGAACGTTGCCCCGCGTTCGTCTGCCATATTTGTCATTTTCTGTGAGAAAAGTTGTGCCGCACTAAATGCTGGGATTGCCTTCACAGCTAAGGAAGCACCAAATGCTCTCTCATTATTCAGTCAGATTATAGCTTCGCAATAGGCACCATAGAAGGCAGCATTTTAAGAATCTAAGCATTCAGACAGACTTCTTTTCTGGAGCGTGTAGGATGATGTAAAATGCCATCTATGTAGAGAGCTCACTGGGTTTTCAGACAGACCCCATTATATTTGGTATGGTAAAATATAACCAGTCAAAGAAAGTCAGTGACAGGATCTTTGGAAGTTAGACCCCTGTGGAGTTGTACCCTAGTGGATGGATTCAGGTAATCTGATGTCAGAAAAAACAGCAATGATCCGAGGATTTATTAAGAGACTAGATTTTTTATGTACAAGGACAAACAAGTGTGTGTGAAAAGTTTAGCCTTATCTAAGGGTTGTTTCAGTGTGTCAGTTTAATCGCCCTGCGTACAGGTCATTCTGTTCCAGTATGTAGGGGCGGTGAAAGAAAAGAAGGGAGTAAGAACCACAAACTGAGTCTTAATGTGCACGAGTCAGATTCTAATAGAGAAAAAAGAGGGCGTT
Source organism: Trichomycterus rosablanca (assembly GCF_030014385.1). Taxonomy (NCBI): domain Eukaryota; kingdom Metazoa; phylum Chordata; class Actinopteri; order Siluriformes; family Trichomycteridae; genus Trichomycterus; species Trichomycterus rosablanca. The sequence goes on along the minus strand of NC_086005.1, from coordinate 22,886,974 downwards.
CTATTTACTAGATTAGATATGCAGAATGTTTCTGCAGCTGTTTTTACTTATGTGTAGAGGAAAAGGCCTTCCTTAGAACGAGATGAATATTATTTAATGATTAATAAAGAGTGAGTGAAATAATGAGTAAATCTAGTTAGTACATGTTGCAACGGACAGATCAATGTGTCTATAAACAAAGGTCGGACGGCAGCACTCACAGCAAGAAGGTCCTGGGTTCGATCCCCAGGTGGGGCGGTCCGGGTCCTTTCTGTGTGGAGTTTGCATGTTCTCCTCGTGTCTGCGTGGGTTTCCTCCGGGTGCTCCGGTTTCCTCCCACAGTCCAAAGACATGCAAGTGAGGTAAATTGTAGATACTAAATTGTCCATGACTGTGTTCGATAAAACCTTGTGAACTGATGAATCTTGTGTAATAAACAAACAAACATAAACAAAGGTCAACATTTAAAATGAGCGGCATAGCTGAATCGCGGCTCGGCTACCAGTCGGCTGGGCGCCCTCTAGCAGGCACAGTTGGCTGATGCCTGCAGCAGACAAAATTGGCCTCCAGTCTGCTGGGTGGGAAAGACCAGACTAAAAGGTGGGGTTATCAACGCTGTGTAAGGACCTTGGTTGCCCAGGGCGCCTGTACAGAAAGTGAAGGAGCGCAGAGATCAGGGCGTGGCTCTGTGTACGCGAAGCCGACCTCATGTGCAAATCTACTGAAAGTATGGGAGAATAAGAAGAGATTGGTGGACTGCGCACACATTGGAGGGAGTGTGTGTCCTTGGACGTCATCGGGGTCCAGAGAAGCAGATTGGCTACGCTAAATTGGGAGAAAGGGCGAGAAAGAAATTAACAGATAGCTTAATGCCCACCGACAGAAATACCAATAAATTACTGAAAGGAAGTCTGTCAATAGCTACAGAGAAGACACAATTCCATAGACGTCATTTGCGTTATTGATCAATATGGGCCAGCAGCAATGGCCTGTGGATGAATATGTAGGGAGTTCCCCCAACAGATTGCAAGACATTTAGGCCCGAATAGGAAAAGGTTAATCCAGGTATTGCAGTCACATTTACTGTTAAGTGTCTGGAAAAGGATTCTGAGTAACACAGAAATTTTTTTACTCTGCTTGATCTCTGACAGATTACTTTTAAGCAGACTAAATGTAATATAATAACACCATTTACTGCCACTCTGTGGTGTTCTTTTATTCAGTGTTGGTTATTGCACACAGCTCATGGCCTATCGACGTACTCTGAGCTTTTATACCTCCACATTCACTCACTGCTATTGTAAACGTCTGTTTTTAACCTGGAAGCTTACATACTTCACACTTAAACACACTGTCAATCAGTGCACTAATGCAACACTATAAAAAGTACTTACAGATGGCATTCCAGCTACACAGACCTTTAGCAACTTAATTTAAGGCCCTTTCAGCCAATCCACCAGCTCTCCTCCACAGCAGTGGTGAAATTGCCTCTAATGGCTCATACTTCTCTAACCTATAACCTCTTCTACCTTTCAGTTGCTATTGTCTCTTCACTCTTCTACAATAGATTTGTGTATTGTGTAGAATCTTCCATGTTGAAGAGTTTTGTGCGTTTCTGACCCACAGGTTGGAGATAACGGAGTGTACACCTGTGTGGCCACCAGTCCAAGCGGAGAAGCATCATGGAAGGCCTTCCTGGTGGTGGAAGGTTTGTAGAAGATCTAAAAAGGTCTAATACTCCACTGATTAAAAAAAAAATGCTATTGCGTCAGCTGAAAATTAGATTAGAACACAGGTGGAATCTGTGACAGTATGAGAGCAATTCAGTGCCAAAGATCCTAGAGAGCATAATATACCCTGCTTTTTGGTGGGAGCCAATCATGGGCATTTGTGAATCCATTCATGTACAGTAGAAGGTACAGTATTGTTTAGACTCAGTGGATGGGATGGGATGATGGGATGATTCTGCATCAATTCAGAGAGCATTTAAGATTGATAAATTTGAAAATACTGAATACTTAATTTATGTGTAACATTTATTGCAGGCTGATACACATTCAGACATTTGCTCACTTGCTCACATCTAGTTGCCATTTAGAACAGCCAGTTTACCTTCTGCATGTTTTTGGAGGTGAGAGGAAACTGCCATACCCACAGGAAACCCTCATATTCACCAGACAGTAACCAGAAGCAAGAAATCATCCCAGTATCACAGGAACCATGAAGCAGAGCAGCACACATTTTAGCAGCTGCACCACCGTGCAACCCCTATTAATTGGCATCGGTAATAATGATGCCAGGGCAGCATAGTGGTGCAGGGGGTAGCGGTGTCGCCTCACAGCATAAAGGGTCAGAGTTTGACTGTGTGGCACCTTAAGTGTGATGTTGCACCCGTAGGCTTTGATTAACTGAAAAAGCAGCATATAGCAGCATAATCACAAGTTTGCTTTGAATTGTGATCTGTTTATGCAATTCTTTTTTATAGAGTTTGGAATGGTAGTGCAGCCTGGCAGACCCACAGATCCAAACCTCCTCCCCAGTGCTCCCTTCAAACCCGAAGTGACCGATGTTACTCGAACCTCCGTCACGCTGACATGGAGACCCAACATGAACGGAGCAACACCTACATCGTATGTCATCGAGGCCTTCAGGTAAATTCAATTTGTGTGTTTGTAAGTCAATGGAGATTTTTACATTGAAGAGGGCCTTGTCAGACTGACTTGTGGAAATTGCTGCAAGATTATTGTGTATAATCTGCATTTTTGTCTTGTTTTTAGTATCTTATAATGATAAATACAGTGGAACCTCGATTTAACGGACCTCCATTTAACGGATTTTGGATTTAACGGACAAAATCTGGAAAACCGAATGTGCGGTCAGATTGTTTAAAATTCCCGCAGGAAGTGTACCAAGACCAGTAGTTCAGTTATTGTTTGCTACATGAATGATAGGCTTTGTTTTGTCTGGAGGCTCACTTTGTTCTCGCCTTTTCCTCTGTGTTTTATGCTTAATTTTTGAAAGTTCTAGTGCTTAGTTATGCACCAGTGCTGCTCCAGTAGCCACCATCAGTGCTTCAGACTGAGTCCCCACTATATGATCATGGCAAAAAAAAACAAAAAAAACTCCTCCACCACACAAGGTAAATGAAATTTCTCCCCAGTACTACAGTACAACAATTTTAATAATTGAACCCTTGATTGTTTAGATTGTATACTGTCACAACTAGGGATGCATCAATACCATTTTTTCCCAACCGAGTACAAGTACATGTATTTTCGTACTTGCCGATACCGATACCGATACCAATACCTATTGGATCAGATATCTGACATGCTAGAAAACTCGATCCGGGCGGCGAGCCGGTCGGATCGAGTTGTTGGATAGTTCACACTTAGCGATCGAGAGCCGAGTTTTGATTGCCGAGCGAACGCCGAGTTGCTCCCGAGCCGGCAAATCTAGCGCCGACCAGTTGCCGAGCGAAAATCAGGGCAAAAATCGTGTAGTGTGAACCAGGCATAACGCAGCAACGTGCACTAGGCACACGGTATCGGATGTTTAGTATCGGAGCCTCATTTGTGAGTACGAGTACAAGTTAATGAGCGCGGTATCGGGCAAATACCCGATACCAGTATCGGTACTCATGCATCTCTAGTCACAACTGTAAGTTGCTTTGGATAGAAGCGTCCGCTAAATGCCGTATATGTATTTATTTACAGGTTTTACAAGACATATTTACATTGTTAATTTTACTGTTTATCATATGTTCACGTTTAGCATTTTTGAAGACCTCATGCTATGTTTTTGTATATTATCACACCCCCTAGAACAAAAAATCCTCACTGTTTTGGACAATCACATTTTTCAGACCAGTGCTCCCCCCTTTTAGTCCCTTAAATCAAGGTTCCACTGTAATAGTAAATTGATAGCAATACATCCATGATATTTATTGTACAATTGTGTACTAATGGGATTCGTCTTTGGCACCCTAATTGTAGCCACGCCTCAGGAAGTAGCTGGGTGACCCTTGCTGACAACGTGAAGACGGAGTCCTTTGTGCTGAAGGGTTTAAAGCCCAGTGCAGTCTATCTTTTCCTAGTGAGGGCAGCCAACGCCTACGGCCTAAGTGACCCCAGTCCAATTACAGATGCTATACGAACTCAGGGTGAGTCTAGTATTCCCTTGGAGCTGAGACAAGACTTCTGCATGATAGAATTATAAACTGACTGCTTCTTTTTTTGTACAGACACCCCTCCAACAATGCAGGGCATGGACCACCGTCAGATCCAGAAGGAACTGGGAGATATGGTGGTACACCTGCATAATCCTACCATCCTTTCATCCTCCTCAGTCAGGGTGCAGTGGACGGTAAGATACACTACATGCAGTGTAGTCACCTATAAGAACTTGGCCATGTAAGGTCATGCTCTGGCTGGTTGCCATATCCTCAGCACTAATATTACTGATAAATGTCTACCAATCAGTTGAAGAGAACATGTCTAAACATTTCTAGTATCTCCGACATTACATTTGCGTCTGAAATAATACGTGGCCTAGAATGGCTCTCCGTACGCTGTACAGTTCTATGTGGGTGATAAGAAGCAAGCAAATGTGGCTACAAGTTTTATGAGCTACACCTTAAATACACCTTATAGATTATATACCTTACATACGTCATATAGATGCACTGTGTGGTTAAACAATTACTCTAGAACCCTCTAGTTCATCTGTTGCTCTGTACATCCCCTTTTCGCCTTAAATATCAACAGAAGAGGATTTTATAAGACAGTCTGACCAGATTTTATTTGGTTGGTGGACCCTTCTTGGCATTGCAATGTAAGAGAGGCTAATGACAGTAATAGTAATGTGTGTTGTACTGAGATGAGTGTATCAGGTGCAGCAATGTTGTTGTGATTAACTACTCAGTGTCAAAGCTAGGAGAATGGAGAGGGATCAAACCCAAAATATAAAGCCAGCATAATTTGGCACTGATGAAATGGCTCAAGTCTTGTACCAGCTTACATACCAGTACATTTACATTTTCGGCATTTAGCAGACGCCTTTATCCAAAACGACTTACATTACAGTTACAGTATACAGTCTGAGCAATTGAGGGCTAAGGGCCTTGCTCAAGGGCACAACAGCAGCAACCTGGCAGTGGTGGGGCTTGAACCAGCAACCTTCTGGTTACTAGTCCAGTACCTTAACCACTAGGCTACAGCTTGCCAGTACAACACACGCTGTTAGCTTTACAGTGCCTAGAATGCACATACAAAAATATACAGCCAGTGGGGGACTGATGGGCTCCCTTGATTTATGTATGGGGTAGAGAAGAATGACAAACCGTACAGAGCAACAGATGGACTACAATCAGTAATTGTATAGCCACACAGTTCATCCATCTGGTAGGTTTTGCTTATTAAATGGTAAATGAATGTACATTCGAGACAGGTGTTCATAATAAAGTGCCCGATAGGTATGTACACTACGAGCTTAAGTGCTCAATTCTGATTTGCTAATTTGCTGGGGGGGGATTTGGACCACATGCAGTTCAACTTGTCTTTTAACCTGTTGGCTGAATCAGTCATGTGCTCTTATAAAAAAGCTCTTCTAGCCCACAGACTGTCAGCAGCACCCTGTGATATGTTATTGTACCTTACGTTAACCACGTACTGTACACCAGTTCAGGAACGTGTTCGGCAGCGTGCGGTGAAACTACCGTGCTGTGAAGCATGTCCACTTGTGGGCAAGGAGACCACCTGTGCTGACAAAATGAGTTTTTTTTATCAGCGTGACCGGGAGAGTTTGTTTAAACATTCCTAAGCGGGATTCGCTCCTCGGCCTGTCAGGTCCACGAACGCGGCTCGGTCAGGATGAATGAGCCGACATGAACACGCTTCAGAGCAGCCGTTTCAAACCCAGACACAGAACGTAAACAGTTTGCCAGAGTAGGGGAGTGGTCAGCACCTCCGAAATCTGGGAGTTTAGAAAGGAAGCTTCGCTTCTCATTAGTCTGCGAAGATTTACGGCTGAAGAAGGGAGTTTGTCGTTCTTTATAGGGTTTCGTATTGCACAAAGCGGGATCAGCGACTTTAGATTCTGGATATCCCAGTTGAGCTGAAACATCTGGGTACAGATAAGACGCAATAACTACACACCACTACACATCGCTACTCCCTCGCTGGACTCCCTGAATGGAAAAGTACCAAGCTAGTTAGGACTCCTTTCTAAACGCTCGCTTGTTTGAGCTGGGATATGAACCTTCCTCATGGCGGCACGGTAACCGCTAGCGGTGTGCGAGCAGTCGGGTGCTGCCGGTGACCTCATGCTGTGGTTTGGAAGCAAGTAGGGGTTATGGGACTCTTTATGAGCTCTTCCACATGCCCGTGCCCGATGCTAGACTCCATGATAATCCCGTCTCCATGATCCACCAGCCCACTGCAGACCAAGGCCACGTTATTTATTAGGGTTGAAATTGCTGAGTGTGGGCTTCATAATTATGCCCTGCTGGACTGGATACCAACGTAGGGCTAATAAGTTCGTTTCTTCATTTAAAACATGTAAACCGGTTATGGCAACTTTATGTAGAATGGAAAACTGCTGATAACAGATCTGATTCATCTAGAAGGGATGGGGGACGGGAGGAGGGTCAGCACATGCTTCCTCTAAGACACGTATTAGCATTTTGGATACCAACGAAGGGCTAATATTTTTATTTATTAATTTAAAACACTTAGATCAGTTAAGGCTACTAACAGATCAGATTCATCTAGGAAAGGGCAGTTGTTTCCTAGTGGTTAAGGTATTGGAATAGCAATCAGAAGGTTGCTGGTTCATGCCCCACCACTGCCAGGTTGCCACTGTTGGGCCCTTGAGCAAGGCCCTTAACTCTTGATTAGACAATAAACTGTCACAGCACTGTAAGTCGTTTTAAATAAAAGCATCTGCTAAATGCCAAAAAGGTCAATGTAAATCTAGGAGGGTTGGGGGATGGGAGGAGGGTCAGCACATGCTTCCTCTAAGGCATGTATTAGCATTTGCACCAGCCACTGTATTTCTTTAGCATATATAACCTCACTTTTCAACCAATCTGGGTTTGTGTGTAGTACCACTGCACGAATATATTTAGGGCAGTTGTAGCCTAGTGGATAAGGTACTGGACTAGAAATCAGAAGGTTGCTGGTTGAAGCCCCACCACTGCCAGGTTACCCTTAATTGCTCAGACAAATTGCTTGTATACTGTCACAACTGGACATAAAAGCGTCCACTAAATGCCAAAAATGAAATGACTATATAAATATAATACATTTTTAAATCCATTAAGCGTAGCCTCATCCACGTTAGCGTTTGCACCTGCGCTAAACAAGAAGCCGTTTTCATCTCTAATATCTGGATGTTATAAACCTCATCTTCTAGGTGGAGCAGCAGTCTCAGTTCATTCAGGGCTACAAGGTGATGTACCGTCCGTCGTCGGAGTCGGGCGAGCCGCGCGGTCAGTGGGGAGTGTTCGAAGTGCGCGCCTCCGGCGAGGAAGGCGCAGTGGTGCCTCAGCTCAAGAAGGGCGTGGCCTACGAGTTCAAAGTGCGCCCGTTCTTCGACGAGTTCCAGGGAGCCGACAGCGAGGTGAAGGTGGCCCGAACTCTGGAGGAAGGTAAGCGCAGAGGTTTGAACTGTTCCTCTCTCTCCTAGTGAAGGTCTGTAGCGGCACATCCCGAGTCGATTTTCTCGCCGTCGCTCCTGCTTATCAAGCGTTTCATTTGTTATTTACACACCACTAACCGGCTAGATTAGACCGCTCATCATTATTCCATCTCGCGCGTGCAAGGCGCCGAAGACGCCGCTTTCAATAAACAAGAAATGCAGCCGATGCATTTTGCAATGATGTCGCTAATGATGCTAGCACAGAGGTCATCCAGACACATCAGATGAGGCACTTCATGCAATTTCAATGTCGGGCTTGTTCCTAATAAACCACATTTGTTTTAAAATTCCTGAGGCAAAGATCTCGAGCATCACGACGTGCCCAGTCAGCAGCCGTCAAAGATACAAATTGTTTAGCTAATTGCTTTTCGAGTCCCTCCAGCCAGGCCTAGCCTTGGCCCACAGGCTTTCCCGCCGCCCGAGTTCTCTTTTTTAAGTACAGAGCGATGAAGCAGCTCAGCACGAAGCCAGACTGACTCATTCTAATTACACCCGTCAGCTCGCCTTCGCAGCCGCAGCCCGTACGCGACACGGCTTTCCAATTAATTCTTCTTACTCCGAAAGAACGAGCAGCAAATTCGAGCTCCCGCAGTCATTTCCTGATCTTAGGAGGATACATATTTGTGATTCGACTCACCATTTGTGGCTTTCTTTGACCCTTAGGCTTAGAATAAGTGTAGTGAAAGCATGCAAAGTGTAGAGAGTGTGAAGGTATAATTTTCAAAGGCTGTTATTTTACACAAGTTCCAGACAGATAGCTCAGACAGACTTCTGCTATGAGACATGCTTAATGGTACCTTCTAAGGAAAGTCGAAATTGCACTTTGTATAAGAGGGTGGCGACTGATAAACAAGGTAAGAAGGTTCTAAATAATCTGCGCATCAGCTGAGATCGGTTTAAAAATGCTGACCAGTTGGCCGTGTTCATGGGACAGAAGATGCGGTGAAGAAATACTTGAGTGTAGCGTGTTCCTCTGTGGTCTACGGTTCTGCTGCTGGCTGGTAAAAAGAACAGCCAGATGGATTCACATGTCTGATGCATGTGCTAGTCTGTATACTAGTCTCCATCTCGTCCAGCATGGACGCCGTGCATGAAACGAAGGTGCAAAATGCGAGCATGAGCATGTTTTAAGGACTTGTTAAAGCAATTGTACCCCTGACTAAGCTAAGCGAATTAAACCATAATGTTGCTAGCATCAGCATCTGATACATACAGTACATTATTTTATTTTAATGGATTAATGAAGCCCAAACTGTGAACACACACCCTATGAAATATTAATAAATGTAGAAGAAAATCTAACTAAATTCCCCGGCCGAATAGCAGGAGTCCTTTTTTGTTGGAGTTGAATGTTCTCCCTTTGTCTGCATGGGTTTCCTCCGGGTGCTCTGGTTTCCTCCCAAATCCCCAAAAAATGCAGTCAGGCCAATTGGAGCTACTAAAATTGCCCAAATTGTGTGTGTAGTCATGTAACATCAAACTGACAGCAGGACTAAATTTGCTGTAGTTCTTTCCTCACCTTTGGCTCACGCGCTCTTGACTGCATCATACTATTAGTTACTAGAAAGAATGACAATCCGGTATCTGGTCCAGTTGATGCAACAGCCTGGAAACCACTGCCGAGCAGAAAGTTAGAAGAAAAAACAAGTAAGCTTACATGAGCTATAACTACATGTTTTTCTCACCGCACTGCAGCTCCCAGCGGAGCCCCACGTGGAGTTACTGTAACCAAGAGCGACACCAATGGGACCGCCATCCTGGTTGCCTGGAAACCACCTCCAGAGGAGGAGCGGAACGGAGTGGTCCAAGAATACAAGGTATTATTATTATCCTTTCTTACCCTTAGGTATTATTATTATTATTATCATCATCATCACCATCATCGTTACTATTTTTAAATTATTTTCATCAGCATTATTATTATTATTACTAGTACTATTATTAATTTTAATATTATTAGTATTATTATTAGTAAATTATTATTATTATTACTGTATTACTAGTACTACTACTATTATTGTTATTTTTTAATATTATTATTAGCATTGTTATTAAATTATTATTATTATTACTGTATTACTAGTACTACTACTATTGTTATTTTTTAATATTATTATTAGCATTGTTATTAAATTATTAGTATTATTACTGTATGACTAGTACTACTACTATTATTATTTCTAATATTATTAGCATTGTTATTAATAAATTATTATTATTACTGTATTACTAGTACTACTACTATTGTTATTTTTTAATATTATTAGTAGTATTGTTATTAATAAATTATTATTATTATTGTATTATTGTATTTTTTTAATATAGTAGTATTATTAATAATCTATTATTACTACTATTATTAAATCAGCATTATTATTATTAGTAGTAGTATTGTTATTAATAAATTATTATTATTATTAAATTATCATCAGCATTATTATTACAACTGTATTACTAGTACTACTACTATTATTATAGTATTATTACTTACATTATTATTATTAAATTATCAGCAGCAGCATTATTATAGTTACTACTCTATTACTAGTACTATTATTATTTTAATATTATTATTACTTATTATTACTTATTATTGTGTGCTGTCAACTTTCAGCTTTTGGTCCAGAACTTCCTGTCTTCTGTTTGGGTCTTTAGGCTTTTTTTCATTATTCCTCTAATGGGGTCCATCCATCTTGTTGCTGACCATCCTCTTCCTCTTTTACCCTTATCTCTACCAAGCATAACTGTTTCCCAATGAACTGGTTCTTCACAAAATGTATTTTTTTTAAAAGAGAGCTTCATATAGGGTGTTAGTTACAGTAGTGTAGGTATGCATACCGAAGTGAACTGCTGTGGCGACCCCTAAAAAAAGGGGTTAGGTAAAGCATAGACAGGAATGGAACCCAACAGTGGTGCTATACTGCCCTCTCGTGGCTGGATCATGAACTGAAATAGTGGTGGTTCATGCTGCCTTCACACGCTCTCATCTGACGGTCCTGTTTATCACTGTGTAGCATGAAGCATGGTCTCTAGCTTTAAGGTGTCTATGTAACCAACACTGGATATATATATATATATATATATATATATATATATATATATATATATATATATGAGTTGTAACCGCATAAAATTAATTCTTATACTTTTTATAAATTGAAAAATTAAGTTGTAATACATTTTGAATTTGTAATAGTTTTGATCACATATTACATATATGAATTTATGTTTTAACAAATCATGGGTTCAGATACTTATATTAATTACATAATTAACAATAAAATCATTGCTTGCATTTTATTTACACTGTAGAAACCCTAAATGTAAATGATAATATCTGAATATTTTCCATCATCTTTACTCCCCTGTAGATTTGGTGTCTGGGTAACGAAAGCAGATACCACGTCAACCGGACCGTGGACGGCTCCACTTTCTCCGTCATCATTCCCAGTCTGGCACCTGGCATCCGCTACAGTGTAGAGGTCGCCGCCAGCAACGGGGCCGGGCCAGGGGTTAAGAGTGATGTCACTTTCTTTCAGCTAGGTGAGAGCATACCACACACGCGTATTCATTTACACATCATGACTAAAAGTATGTAGACACTCCTCCTAATTACTGAGTTCGGTTGATCCATAGTTTTCTTTCTGTTTTATACATTTTCCCCTTATTTCGCAACCGTCACACTCCCCCTCCAACACGTGTGCAGTACCGACCGCATCTTTTCACATGGTTCGTTTGGGGACCCGTATCGCGCACAGAGAGTCACACACCAATCTCCATTATCCACGTCTTACTGTACTGCCACTGTCCTGCCATTTACAGATAACGGAAAAATTGCTGTCTGTGTAGGCACCCGGCTGCCTAATAGCAGAGCTGAGATTCGAACTAGAACTGGTGGGCTAGTGAAATTTACCTAGCTGTATAAAATCAAAAATATAAAATCAAATATTCAATTATCTAACAGTTCGTCCAACATGTGGTGTCTGAACTCTCAAAGCTTACAAACAAACCACTAAATCCTAGCAGGAAGCCAAAGAGTAGACTGTTAGGAGCTTTGAAAGGTTGTAACTCCATGTTAATGCCCAGAATTATGGAATAGAATGTTCAACAAGGTCCAGGTCAGGTGTCTACAAACTTTTGACTGTATACCTTATATGATACAACTAGCCATAAGGGACAGGCTACTGTAAAGGGGGGAAACTTCTGCATTCATCCTTTGCATTCTTCATAATGCAAGTGTGGCTTGGATGCCTCAAAATGCTGCCTACCGAGATGCCTTATCCTGACCGATATTCAATTACTTCAAATGCAAGTAATTGTAGTTTATAAAAATTTTTTTATAAAAGTGTACAAGTGTAATTTATTTGCAAAGTTGGGTTTGTCAGTTACAATGTCACATTGGTTTGGATAGCCGTAAGCTAAAACTGTGGTGGTGGGCTGGAACGGTCAATGACGCAATCACTGTTCGATGTCGGTCAGAATCCTTTCGACTCAGGCAGCGGGCACCAAGGCAGCTCACTAGGTTTAGAGACAGACCCACAGACCGGATTCCCACCTGGCAGCATTTATGCAGCGAGAGGTTTCAAGCAACTCATGTTCACTTCCAGCCTAATCAGCTTATCGGTCTGTTAAGAGTTATACAACCGCACTCACGACACAACATAAACCATATTAGCTGCTTTATTGCTGCACTACACAACCCAAGTGTCGTTCCCTCGGAGCTCTTATCACTGAAGTCTTATTATCCACGCTTCAAGCCGCTCTTATCTGATATGCATTACCGAGTCCTCTTGAGTCCTACAGGTTAGTAGGAACATGTGGAGTTTGAGATGGAAGCCCACAATGTACGTATTTGCTCTCCTTTTACAGACTCATCCGGCCAGGTGCTGCAGAGCATCGAGGATCAGGACACCTTCTCGAACATCTCTGACGTGGTAAAGCAGCCTGCGTTTATTGCGGGGATCGGTGCCACCTGCTGGGTGGTGCTCATGGTTTTCAGTGTCTGGCTCTACCGGCACCGCAAGAAGAGGAGCGGCCTGAGCAGCAGCTATGCTGGCATTCGCAAAGGTACGAATGCATGTGAGTGTGAGTGCGTTTTAGTTTTCAGGCTCAGTACTGGAAGCGAAAGATGGTTTTATCGCCATGGCAACAAGAAGCGGAAGTGTAAAGATCCTGCTCAGGGTCGTGGTGGGTCCGATTTATTGGGCGAAAGGCAGGAAACATATTGGACAGGTCGCCAGTCCATCACTGGGTATACACACATATACACACACACAGGGCAGCTCCAATTAACCTGACTACATGTCTTTGGACTTGTGGGAGGAAACCAGAGCACCCGGAGAAAACCCACTTAGACACAGGGAGAACGTGCAAACTCCACGCAGAAAGGAATCAGGAATCAAACCCAGGCCCTTCTTGCTGTGAGGCGACAGTGCTACCCACCACCTTCTTGCTGTGACAAAGTGAGGGAGAACATGCAAACTCCACGCAGAAAGGAATCAGGAATCAAACCCAGGCCCTTCTTGCTGTGAGGTGACAGTGCTACCCACCGTGCCAAATGGACAGAGGGAGAACATGCAAACCTCATGCAGAAAGGAATCAGGAATCAAATCCAGGCCCTTCTTGCTGTGAGGTGACAGTGCTACCCACCGTGCCAAATGGACAGAGGGAGAACATGTTAACTCCACGCAGAAAGGAATCAGGAATCAAACCCAAGCCCTTCTTGCTGTGAGGTGACAGTGCTACCCACCGTGCCAATGGACAGAGGGAGAACATGTTAACTTCATGCAGAAAGGAATCAGGAATCAAATCCAGGCCCTTCTTGCTGTGAGGTGACAGTGCTACCCACCATGCCAATGGACACAGGGAGAACATGTTAACTCCACGCAGAAAGGAATCAGGAATCAAACCCAGGCCCTTCTTGCTGTGAGGCGACAGTCCTACCCACCATGCCAATGGACACAGGGAGAACATGTTAACTCCACGCAGAAAGGAATCAGGAATCAAACCCAGGCCCTTCTTGCTGTGAGGTGACAGTGCTACCCACCGTGCCAATGGACAGAGGGAGAACATGTTAACTCCACGCAGAAAGGAATCAGGAATCAAACCCAGGCCCTTCTTGCTGTGAGGTAACAGTGCTACCCACCACCTTCTTGCTGTGACAAAGTGAGGGAGAACATGCAAACCTCATGCAGAAAGGAATCAGGAATCAAACCCAAGCCCTTCTTGCTGTGAGGTGACAGTGCTACCCACCGTGCCAAATGGACACAGGGAGAACATGCAAACTTAATTCAGAAAGGAATCAGGAATCAAACCCAAGCCCTTCTTGCTGTGAGGCGACAGTGCTACCCACCATGCCAAATGGACACAGGGAGAACATGCAAACTTAATTCAGAAAGGAATCAGGAAATAAACCCACGCTCTTCTTGCTGTGAGGTGACAGTGCTACCCACCGTGCCAAATGGACACAGGGAGAACATGCAAACCTCATGCAGAAAGGAATCAGGAATCAAATGCAGGCCCGTCTTGCTGTGAGGCGACAGTGCTACCCACCATGCCAAATGGACACAGGGAGAACATGCAAACCTCATGCAGAAAGGAATCAGGAATCAAATGCAAGCCCTTCTTGCTATGAGGTGACAGTGCTACCCACCATGCCAAATGGACACAGGGAGAACATGCAAACCTCATGCAGAAAGGAATTAGGAATCAAACCCAAGCCCTTCTTGCTATGAGGTGACAGTGCTACCCACCGTGCCAACGGACACAGGGAGAACATGCAAACCTCATGCAGAAAGGAATCAGGAATCAAACCCAGGCCCTTCTTGCTGTGAGGCGACAGTGCTACCCACCATGCCAACGGACCGAGGGAGAACATGCAAACCTCATGCAGAAAGGAATTAGGAATCAAACCCAAGCCCTTCTTGCTGTGAGGTGACAGTGCTACCCACCGTGCCAAATGGACACAGGGAGAACATGCAAACTTAATTCAGAAAGGAATCAGGAAATAAACCCACGCTCTTCTTGCTGTGAGGTGACAGTGCTACCCACCGTGCCAAATGGACACAGGGAGAACATGCAAACCTCATGCAGAAAGGAATCAGGAATCAAATGCAGGCCCGTCTTGCTGTGAGGCGACAGTGCTACCCACCATGCCAAATGGACACAGGGAGAACATGCAAACCTCATGCAGAAAGGAATCAGGAATCAAATGCAAGCCCTTCTTGCTATGAGGTGACAGTGCTACCCACCATGCCAAATGGACACAGGGAGAACATGCAAACCTCATGCAGAAAGGAATTAGGAATCAAACCCAAGCCCTTCTTGCTATGAGGTGACAGTGCTACCCACCGTGCCAACGGACACAGGGAGAACATGCAAACCTCATGCAGAAAGGAATCAGGAATCAAACCCAGGCCCTTCTTGCTGTGAGGCGACAGTGCTACCCACCATGCCAACGGACCGAGGGAGAACATGCAAACCTCATGCAGAAAGGAATTAGGAATCAAACCCAAGCCCTTCTTGCTGTGAGGTGACAGTGCTACCTACCCACCATGCCAATGGACAGAGGGAGAACATGTTAACTCCACGCAGAAAGGAATCAGGAATCAAACCCAGGCCCTTCTTGCTGTGAGGTAACAGTGCTACCCACCGTGCCAACGGACACAGGGAGAACATGCAAACCTCATGCAGAAAGGAATCAGGAATCAAATCCAGGCCCTTCTTCCTGTGAGGCGACAGTGCTACCCACCATGCCAAATGGACACAGGGAGAACATGCAAACCTCATGCAGAAAGGAATCAGGAATCAAATCCAGGCCCTTCTTCCTGTGAGGCGACAGTGCTACCCACCGTGCCAAATGGACACAGGGAGAACATGCAAACCTCATGCAGAAAGGAATCAGGAATCAAACTCAGGCCCTTCTTCCTGTGAGGCGACAGTGCTACCCACCGTGCCAAATGGACACAGGGAGAACATGCAAACCTCATGCAGAAAGGAATCAGGAATCAAACTCAGGCCCTTCTTCCTGTGAGGCGACAGTGCTACCCACCATGCCAACGGACAGAGGGAGAACATGCAAACTTCATGCAGAAAGGAATCAACCCCAGGCCCTTCTTGCAGGGTCAGCCATTGTATGGCACCCCTGTAGCCAAGAGGTTTAAGAGCCTTTCTCATAGGCCCAACATTGGCTGCATGGCAGAGCTGGGATTCGAACTCTCAACCTTTGGATTGATAGCCCAAAGCTTTACCCACTAGGCTACCACTGTCCTGTTAGCTTCCATTCAGTTAGCTGGACACTGAAGACTGAATTAAAATTAGGGTTCTTTGTTTCTTCTTCACAGACTGCAAAGATTCCTGTCTTGGTGTCGCCACTGAGATTTGATTTTATTCATTGCCTCGCCACATTCTGCCTATCTGGCACGACGGCTGGCATCTGCTTTCATTCCGCAATGGCAGGAGCCGGCTAAACTGATAACATGTTGGAGAAAAAAAGTGCTAGCGTAATCTTTCCAGCGGAGTTCAAAAAAGCCTGATGATCAGAGAAGTAGCACGTCAGAGACGACACTGACATTCACGAGCTGACATTTGGGAGGCATGTGTGTGTGTTTGTGTTTGCGCGCGTGTTGTTGATCTGATCTTGTCATAGCTGCAGATTAAGGAAACAGGTAGGGAGTTTGAGGGATGCTGTAGAACACTAACTCAATTGTTGGGTTATTTGGAAGCAAATTTTCTTGTCAGCAGCAGAGCTGATCACATTTAGGCTGGAGAAGTATCGCCTCGTCCCTGTAAACACGGCACACATCGGATTTTAGTTTTTCCCTTCGGACATTTCGACCGCAACTTTTACCGCCTTCATGCATAATTCATGATGTGTTATTGCGAGGAGGAACACAAGTCTGCCAGACTTTTACGACTCCTAGATTGTAACCAGAGTGGAATTTTTAATATGTTGCCACAAGAACGAAGTCAGAAAAGTATTTTAGCTGTAGCCAATTTGTCAAACCTCAAGAGAACATGAAACAGAAATCGTAACACTTTTTTAAGAGAAACAGAGCAGCAGTTTGGCTCATGGGTTGCTGCATAATTATTTATTTATTTATTAGGATTTTAATGTCATATTTTACACATTGGCTACATTCAGGACAGAAACCTATATTATTTAGGCTAAGAGCATGATGCAGTGCTTCTCAACAAGGGTTCGGGACGCCATGTAGGGTCACCTGACATGCAAATGGGATCCTGGGAGATTTTTAATATGAAATTTTGGGTGGCTACGTCTAATCTGTGGAATATTAACAATATAGTAATAAAAGTTTATGGAATAGCAGTAACTACTCTATTTTATTCATAGCAGTGGTGCTCAGGTAAAATATGGGTTTGAACCTTAGTGGTGCTATTGGCCAGCAGGACATGATTGTCTACGTCTGACTTCTAGGGGGGTTGTATTGGCGCCTATACCGTGCATTCCTATATTCCTAACTCCCAGCTGGACCTACTGCAACCCTGACCTGGATAAAATGCTCTCCTGGATAAAGTTCTCCTACCTGTCACTCAATTAATATGCACTTATTATTAGTTAGGTATTGATTAAGTGAGGATAACGAGGGGTCCCTGTCTGTGGATGAGATTGGAGCTGTGAATTATAGTGGTGTCATTGTTTATAAAAGGCAAAGAAATATTGTCTATATATATTTTTTAATATAGTTTGTTGTTACTCAAGAAAAATATGATCATATGAACAATCAAGAGAAGAAAAGGCACTACACTCCAGCATCAAAATGTCATTCTACTGTATATGTAAAGCATGGTGGAGGGAGCTTTGCTGCCAAAAGGCCAGACAGCGAGCAATCACTGAGTTGAAATTTTACAGGAGAATGTTAGAACATCATAAGAATTTACATAAACAAACGTTTGTGCTATGTGTCTACTCGATCTGATGTCTTTTTATTCATAATGTAACTTCCAGCCTGACTTTCTTTCTCTCTCTCTATTCACAGTCCCATCATTCACCTTCACTCCGACAGGTATGTAGACCTCTTCATAGTACCAATCTTCACCAAGACCACACTAATAACCAAGTGACTAAATTTTCAGCAATGTTTTCTTGCCCTGGCTAGGGCGTGCCGTAATTCCTGGAACGTCAGAAATGTTTGCGGTGGTTAAAATAATACAGAGATCTGATGAGTTCTTTGTACACAGAGAACAGAATGACATATATTTGCATGCCCATGGCATGCCCTTAACCACAGACCCACGCTGCCCCCGGTCCCAACCTCAGGTACGAGCTCTCAGTGTGTGGTTTCGGCGACTGATCCCATCTCGATTAGGACGTGTTTGAACTGTAATTCATGTCGTAAAGCGTATCAGAGCGGGAATCTGATTCACCCTTGTTGATCTTTTTTTCCAGATGTTTGCTCAGGCTCACAGGTGGAGATAATGGATATTTGTACTTGTTGATGGATGACATGAGTCATGAGATATAGATGTGAAATTGCGTATTTTGGTTGGATTTGTAGACGGAATGGGGTATATTAAGCATGAGGTGGCATGTTTACCTGTCAGTCCTTTGTGAATGTGATCAATGTATTTTTTTTTCTCTCTAGTGGCCTATCAGAGAGGAGGAGAGGCGGTCTGCAGTGCCGGACGGTAAGTCCTAGTTATTAATAATTGTATTGAGGACGAGTGAAATGGAGAAACACGCACGATACAAGACCCTACTATTCTTTCTACAATCATGAATGAATATGCCCATTTGAACAATTTTGAAGCAGTGATTTATAATGAGAGTCAGGAGCAGGTTGCCTCTGCCTCAGGAGAGCCTCGAAAGATGAGGAATAAAAGTTAGCAGGAGTTAAACGGAGTACATGTGCAGTTGCGAGGAGTTGAGGGCAGAAAGGTGGACGAGTTTAAATACTTGGGGTCGAGTGTACAAATTAATGGAGAGAGAATGCATGAACGGTGAAACAAGTGGCCTAGAGTGGCAGGGGTGATTTGTGAGAGAAGGGTATACTCCAGAGAGAAAGGGAAAGCCTACATCAGCGTTGATCAAAATTTTTTTTCAAGCGACCCACATTTTGTCCATGATTTTTACACAATCTTACTCTCTCTGTACAATCTGGTTCCACTGTGGTTTACAAGATGTAACATAAAGCCTCCACAAGGGGGCGTTCACGTACAAGTTTATTTGATTAGTATTATTTGTCTCTGCGACCAATTTTTTTTTAGCTCGCGACTCACCCAGGGTTTGAAAAAAACCAGTAGTGAGGCCTGCTGTGTTATACAGCTTGAAGGTGGTGGCACTGATTAAAAGACAGGGCAGGGAGCTGGACAGGGCAGAGATGAAGATGCTGCAGTTCTTATTAGGAGTGATGAGGATGGACAAGATTAGGAACTCATTTATTAGAGGAACAGCGTAGGTAGGATGTTTTGGGGACAAAGTTAGGGAGGAGATTGAGATGGTATGGGCATGTGCAGAGAAGGGGTGAGAGTTATATTGCAGGAAGAGTGCCGAGGATGGAGCCACCAGGCAGGAAGAGGAAATGAAGGACCAAGTGGAGGGTTATGGGTGTGGTAAGGGAGGACATGCAGTTGGTTAGGGTGACAGAGGAGGACGTTTAGGACAGCTGTTGCGACCCCTAACGCCCAAAAAAGAAAAGATGAAGATCTGGAAGTTCATTGGTTCAAACTAGAGATGCATGAGTACCGATACAGGTATCGGGTATTTGCCCGATACCGCGCTCATTAACTTGTACTCGTACTCGCAAACGAGGCTCCGATACTAAACATCCGATACCATGTGCCTAGTGCACGTTGCTGCGTTATGCCCGGTTCACACTACACGAATTTTGCCCTGATTTTCGCTCGGCGACTGGTCGGCGCTAGACTTGCCGGCTCGGGAGCAACTCGGCGTTCGCTCGGCGATCAAATCTCGGCGATCAAATCTCGGCTCTCGATCGCTAAGTGTGAACTATCCAACAACTCGATCCGACCGGCTCACCGAGCGCTCGAGTTTTCTAGCACGTCAGATATCTGATCTGAGATGTGCGACTGGGAATGAGTGACATGTCGAACAGCCAATGAGAACGCAGGATACGGTGTGAGGGGAAACGCAGGAGAGGAGTGTAAACAGGTGGGACAGGGGGATAATATAGTTTATATCAGAATACACCGGCACACACACGTTTTACAGTATTTCTGACCTCGTTCTCTACAAAACATAACAACAAAACACCAACATTGCAAAAAAATGTATTAACCTCCAACTCACTATAGAACAATCCATGCTATTCGTGTTGCCAAATCCACTCAGATTCATTTATTTTTCCTCCTTGATTTCATCACGTCAGCGCACAAACACTTTGATCACTCGCTACTTGTTGACGTGCATTTTTGGACGTGGTATCATTAAACACCTCGTCACTTCTCACGTGTTTTTGTTTAAAAAAAAAAAACGGTATTCTAAATAGGTATTGGTATCGGTATCAGTATCGGCAAGTACAAAAATACATGTACTTGTACTCGGTTGGGAAAAAATGGTATCGATGCATCCCTAGTTCAAACCTATATGAGCTACTCTACAGGGATGCGAGGGGACACATACAGTGGATCCACTTGTCTCCTTAAAAGGAAGGGTCTCAACCATCATCATCAAAACATCTCACATACTTGTATCTTCTGGAAGAATTATATTACCATCTACTTCCAAAGATGGCACTGACAGCCAAACGCCTCATAATTCCCATTATTTGTTGCCACTGAGGATCGTTCATCTTGAACGTCCTCCTCTATCATCCCAACCACCAGAATGTCCTCCCTCACCCCATCAATAAACCTCGTTGTCCTCCCTTATTTCCTCCTGCCAGGAGGCTCTATCCTCAGCTCCCTCCTCTGCACACACTCAAACCATCTCAATCTCTCCTCGCTAACTAGTCTCCAAAACGTCCTACCTGTGCTGTCCCTCTAATTTATTTATGTATTAGGATTTTAACGTCATGTTTTACACACTTTGGTTACATTCATGACAGGACAGGTAATTACTGCTTACACAAGATTTATCAGTTTACATGTTTAATGTCAGAGGAACCTGAACCCAGGACCTTCTTGCTGTGAAGTGACAGTGCTACCCACCAAGCCATTGTCCCACCCCTCTCCCTTTAATTAACTAGATCCTAATCCTGTCCATCTATGTCAGTACCAATAAAAATCTCAGCATCTTCATCTGTGCCACCTCCAGCTATCTGTCGTCTTTTAGTCAGTGCCACCACCTCAACGTTATATAACAGAACAGGCCTCACTTTCACTCTGGCAGATAACCTTCTACCTACTACCCCTGCCTGCACTCTATTTTTCACATCTCTACCACACTGTTCATCTCTCCATCCTCTCTCCAACCTCCCTACCTACTTTAGAATTCTTATTAAAGTGAAGTGCTTGGTTTTCCCCTGAAGGTCCAACAGGGGGAGCTCTTAAATCAGTTCACACAAACCCTAATCCAAATCCTCCACCCATACAACCCACAATCTGATACCATCTGAATAATACAGAATAGCTATTACACTAATGAAATTTTCTAGCAACCACAATGAGTACAAACACGCCCTAGATTTGTAATTTTGTGCCGTTTTAGCTTCTCTAATACCCCCCGCTTCATGGCTGTCTGAATTCGCATGCTGCCTGCATACCTGTAATTAAATTTTGGCCTCGCCTCTGCCACTGAACAACCACAAACCTCATTATTCTTTAAAGCAAAACATATTAGCAGCGGCGCAGCTCATGTGAACCAAAATCCTTTAAGAATCTAGGGAAAGAGAAAACACAGAGTTTTAGTCTGTAAACCTGAGGGGTCTAAACTCAGCTGAGCCTGTGTGTCATGAGCTTTTTTCTCTTTCATGGCACTGGTACTGCTCACAGTCACCCGTTAAAGACTGATGCTGTTCAGTGGGGCGTCAGAAAATTACCTTTCGGAATGACATTGTCTGATGTTTCCGTTCCCCTGGAGCTGCGCTTATGAAGTTGAAGAAGTCAAACCGAGAGATATTACTTATTATTTATTGATTTGTTCTGCATTATGAATTGTACGCTTTAAATATTTACTTTGATGTATCGTCAGTCTTCGTTTATTTCTATGCCAGTTATGAGCGCAGTGGCTGAACAATGTGTGGTCGTGTAATGTAGACAGGATTATGATCCCCATCGGCTCAAACCGCAATTTATATTGGGGGGGACACAACCCCCCCTTCCTCACATATATTTTACATTGCAATGTAAAAAAATAGAAATACAGTAAACCCCACCAGGATGGCATGATGGGTAGCCCCGTCACCTCACAGCAAGAGGGTCCTGGGTTCGTTTCCTAAGTTGAGCAGTTGGGGTCCTGTCTGTGTGGAGTTTGGATGTTCTCCCCGTGTCTGTGCGGGTTTCCTCCCACAATCCAAAGACCTGCAGTCAGGTTAACTGGAGATACAACAGTCCCCCTAGCTATGAGTGAGTGTGTGTGTTTGTCCCAAAGGTTTAACACGCCACTGAAGTTCCTTTCAACCAAACATGGCAAATTTTTGGTGTTATGTGTTGCAACTATGTGTTTGCTCCTAATATTAAGTAATTCTATCCAATTCTACAGACCTGGCCTGCTGAACATGGGAGATCCAAGCAACCAGCCATGGTTAGCTGACTCATGGCCGAATGCCTGTGCCAACCACAAGGACTGCAGCATCAATTGCTGCAATGGAGGCAATGGTACCAGCGACAGCAACCTGACCACCTACAGCCGCCCAGGTAAGAGCAGTGGTTTTTGCAATATGAGTCTGTATTCTCACCGTAGCTGCAAGGTTTTAGACTTTTTTTAAAGCGTAATATATGGCTCCAGACCAGCTTCAAGTCATATGTGCTATCATTTTTATGTTTTAGCACAGTTTTATCCTGGTCAGGGTCGCGGTGTATCTGGTTTCCCTGAAATCTCTGGACAGGACACCAAACAATAAACACAGCCAATATTGTCTTTATGTAGACGCCCGATAGCCCAGCTGGGGATTCAAACCCTGAAACCCAGCGGTAGTGTGCTAGAGTAATCTGCTGTGCCAACCCGAGCTCCTGTGTGTTTCGATTCGTTGGCCCAAAAGAATCAGTGCAGTACAGAGCTGCTGTGCTGGGGCTCGATCATGTTCATATGATAACGTGAGAAAAGAAAGCAGAACAAATAATGGAAATAAGGATGCAAACCAAGCTTCAGTTTGAAACCAGAGCAACCACACGTTTTTCTAATCAACACCTTGTGAAACACTATCATCATGGAGTCAATTAGAGAGAAAAGAATTATAATATAATACAAAGCAAATCCATGGTTTTAAATGCAAGATACATGGGCAAGTGAGTCCCAAAAAGCAGAATTGTCCTAAAGAGAGCTGGTTGAATTTAATAAATGCATAGTGTGATGATAGCTTTTGTAATAATCTAACAAAAATACTAACAATAAATAAATTAAAAGATATAAATACAAGAACATGCATTTATAGACCACTGTCTTCAGGAATTATAAAGTACTTATTTAAACATGAGGCGGCACTGTGGCGCAGTGGGTAGCACTGTCACCTCACATTAAGAAGAGACTGGGTTTGATTCCTCAGCCGGGTGGCCAGGGTCCTTTCTGTGCTAAGTTTGCATGTTCTTGCTGTGTCAGGGTGAGTTACTTTGTGTGTTTGCTCTTAAAGGCAACTGTAACCTAGCGGTTAAGGTACTGGACTAGTAATCAGAAGGTTGCCGGTTCAAGCCCCACCACTTCCAGGTTTCCACTGTTGGGCCCTTGAGCAAGGCCCTTAACCCTCAATTGATTGGATTGTATAGTCACAACTGTGAGTCGCTTTGGTTAAAAAGCATCTGCTAAATGCTGAAAATGTAAATGTAAGGGACTGGCCCTGTCCAGGGTATTTCCTACCTTTCGTTTAATCAATTAGACCCACCGCAACCCTGACCAGCATAAAGTGATGATAAAACAGACAAATAAGAGAATGAATGAATATTGAAACACAAAATGTGTAGTGAAAACAGGTCAACAACAGTTCATTCATCATTTATGTTTGTGAAAGGTAATTGTAGCACAGCTAAGAGAACAACAGAGCTAATATACAAACCATGTTTACCCAAGAACCCTTTCTTAGTTTTGTGTTGTCTTTGATGTGCTAATTTAAAGTGCAGTTTGGAACAGTGTGCAGTCTGCACTTTTGCTAGCAAACAGGACTGATCCTGACCTAGACAAGTCAACATCTCAAAATATAAATGCTGTTTATCGAACCTCAGCTCTGCCATTCCGACTGGGCTGGGCGGCTGCATGAACAACGACTGGCTGTCGTTCAGGGTTAGAGGGTAAGAAAGTCGGATCATAACTCATAACTGGTGCGACCGCGGCCCCTGCTGGCTGACTGATGGCGCCTGCACAGGGCTGAGGAATAATGCTGATGGGGGTGTGGCCCTCCGTGCACAGTGCCCAGCAAGTATATGAACTCGACTCGTGCGGGTGAAAAATGCAGTGTCATCTGTACTGACTGTGCATGCCGGAGGGGGCGCATGTCAGTTAAGAGGCGTCCTCAGTCAGCGGTGAAGTGTCGAATCGAAAGTATAGAGGACACAATCAGGGTAATTGGACACAACTAGATTAGGGAAGAAAAAAACAAGGTTAAGGTACCAGTCTTGTAATCAGAGGGCTGTTGGTTTAAGCCCCACCTCTGCCAGGTTGCCACTGTTGGGCCCTTGAGCCAGGCCCTTAACCCTCAATTGCTTAGATTGTATACTGTCACAATTATAAGTCGCTTTAGATAAAAGCGTCGGCTAAATGCTGAAAATGTAAATGTGAAAATTCTAATCCGGGTAACAAAAGTAATATACAGAGAAACCCCGATTTAACGGACTAAAAGGGGGGAGCACTGGTCCGTAAAATGTCAAATGCGAACAAACAGACAAACGCGATCTTAGCAATACCTAGATGCACCCTTTTTCGCTTACCACTTCGCTTGTCTTTTGAAACCATAACTTAGCAGAACCTGCAAAAATGAAGCATAAGACATCGAGATAAAGGCGAGAACAAAGCGAGCCTCCCGGCAAAATAAAGTGTATCACTCATGTAAAAGAGAGAGACGTGCATCAACTAGTGGACAATTACTGAACAACAGGTCTTGTTACACTCGTGGGAATTTTAAACAATCGGACTGCACATTCAGTTTTCCTAATTTTGTCCGTTAAATGGAGGTCCGTTAAATCAAGGTTCCTCTGTATATTGTCCAAAAAAGTGAAACATTCCCTAGTCAGATCAGTGGTTAGCATGACTACTGTTGTTTGTTCGAGCAAAGCCTAAACAGGGAGTGCCAACTTTATAAGCTAACAAACTCATACATCACCTGCTGCCATCCCTGCCAGGCTGCTTGAACAGGAGACAGCTTGTTTAAAATCTGATACTTTTTTTGTTCATCATAACTGTTCACATTTATCATAAAACACGTCCTGACTGCCCATGCCTCATTTAGCCGCTCTAGAGGGAAGCACATTTTTCAGGCTTGTAGAAATGAGGTGTTTTAGTGAACTTCCATCCTCCCTTCTGAAACCAAGCTCGATGCCTGGGATCGATCCACCCATTTTTATGAGATGGCTGCAGGCTACATCTTCAGATTACAGAGCAAAGTCGAACCTATTCAATAGTCATAGTCAATCCGTGGTCGAATATAAAAGCAGCCGTAAAAATATGTTTGCTTGCCTAATTATAGATGTGGATTATTGGAAAGGTACGCTCTTTAGTGCTTTTCATCAAGTCTGCTGCAGCAATTAGTGCGGTAGAAAGACGCCGAGGAAGACCGTGAGCACACAGAGGACTAATAGGCTTCCTGCAATAAAGCCGACTTCATTTTATGGGTGCTCTGCTTGTTTGTTTAAGATACTCAGATCTACCGGGCTGCTCCGTTTGAAACCGAGATCGATCTGTGTATGTGTATTCTGTGGTAAATTTGTCCTTTACTCTGGCGTTCTCTCCCCTGCCCAGCTGTCCCTACTCCGATTTATAAAAGTTTTACTGCAGCAGTTCTTCCTCTCTGCTACTGCAACCACCAAACAGTTGTATTACCATAGTATCTCATGCATCGCTCGCCTGTCTGACAGAGGAACTTCCGCAGGGCGGTGAATTTTTAATGTTAAATGTGGGAACACTAAAACCTGACCTGAAATACAAGATAGACTTTTACTAGCTCAGGATTTGAAGTGGAATTTCAAGTTCCAAAATAAGTTAAGAGTGCTCTGCTGGCCCTACATTATAAGCCCATAAATTCTATTGGGTACATTAACAAACATCAGGATATTAAATCACGTTTGCATTCCTTTATGAAGGGTGGCACGGTGACTCAGTGGGTAGCACTGTCGCCTCACTGTCGCAAGAAGGTCCTGGGTTCGATTCCCAGGTGGAGCGTTTTCTTTTTCCTTTCTGTGTGGGTTTCCTCCGGGTGCTCTGGTTTCCTCCCACAGTCCAAAGACATGCAAGTGAGGTGAATTGGAGATACTTAATTGTCCATGACTGTGTTTGACATTAAAAACTAGAACTGATGAATCTTGTGTAACCAGTAACTACCGTTCCTGTCATGAATGTAACCGAAGTGTGCAAAACATGACGTTAAAATCCTATATTTCTTTATTTTATATTGTATTGTAAATTATGCATATAAATATGCATTATGTGCAAAGGCTGTTGGATTAGCCAAAAGCTGTAATGGTACAGGTATAAGTAATAATTTCTTGAGTAATCAACAGTAAAATAATGACCTGAGTAACAGCGTAGTCTTAATTATTAATAATAATTTGCAAAATAAATGGAATTACTGGATATTTATGAATTAATATTAACTATCTACATCTGTTTTTAGGTTTTAACAATAATGTGATCTAATTCAATTTAATTTAATTTAATCTTTAAGAATTCACATAGTTCAAAATTTTTGTTTGACTGTTTTGTAGTACTATTTGATTTCATTTATTATTTATTAGGATTTTAACGTCATGATTTACACACTGGTTACATTCATGACAGAAATGGTAGTTACTCATTACACAAGATTCAAGAACCCGGACCTCCCCACCTGGGGATCAAACTCAGGACCTTCTTGCTGTGAGGCGACAGTGCTACCCAACTTGCCCCTAATTGTTTTTAAACCGCATTTCTTTCTGTAAACACACAACATCTTTATATACTTTTTTTCAGCTGATTGCATTGCGAACTACAACAGCCAGCTGGACAGCAAGCAGGGAGTGATGATCGGCTCCGACTCGCCCGTGTACACCGACGTGGACCTGTCCAACAAACTCAACGAAATGAAGACCTTTAACAACCCCAGCATGTGCTACATGGGGCCGGGAGGGAGCCCACCGACACCTTATGAGCCCACCCCTTACGCGACGACCCAGCTCATCCAGTCAAACATCATGAGCAAGAACAGCGGCGTGGGACCTGGCGACTTTAACGACAAGCGCTGGAAGGCCCAGCAGCAAAAGCCACCAGATGTACCAACACAGATGCAGTTTAACGTCATGGAACAAAATAGGCTTAACAAGGGTAAGTGCAAAAGAAAACATTCAGGTAAACAGTGTTCATGATGTAGCGCTTGTATTGTTGAAGCCAAGTAATTATTTGTGCTATTTTTTTTTTTTTAAGATCTTTACAGAGGGGGTGAAGTTGGTCTGCCTGCCACTATTCCCTACAACCAGGCAAATGAGCACAGCTCTGCAGGCTCTTATCACAGCTCAGACCGAGCTAGCAACAGCACCTCAGGTATGATGCAACACCTCGCTCCATTGTGGAAACCATACCGGGCTGTCATTATAAACTGCTTTGCATAGCAAACTGGAAAGGTTTTTGTCTGTGCTGATGATATCTATTTGTATTTTACATAGAGTTTATTTTAAATATATTTATTAGCTAATAAAGGGGGGAAATCCCCAGCTGGTACACCTAAACAAGATTTTAAAGGACAGTATGACCAAAATAAAACATTTGACTAGCAATACATTGGTTGTAATTTAGAGGTACCCGGGTGGCGAAGCAGTGAAGTACACTAGCCCATTGCTGCTAAACCCGGGGATCCGTGGTTCGAATCTCAGCATTGCTGAGATCTGCCCAAAGGGTGTCATGATTGGCTAATGTCTGGATAGGGTGATGTGGTCAGATTTCACACTGACTTGAAAAAGCTTCTGTTTGTAAATTTAATACAAAGTAGTTCTGTTGTCTATAATTTAAATAATATAAATGCATTACAATACAGGTTCTCTGGAACGTCTGAATGGCGCAGAAGTTAAATACACTAGTCCTCCAGTGCTAAGATCTTGAGCTTTCGAGTTTGAATTACAGCTCTGCTATCAGGCTGAACAGGGCTTCCTCATAACTGCTGCAATTACGGCATCTGCTGACTGATCAATGGCACCTACACAATGAGACAGGGGATAATGGAGATCAGTGTGTGACTCTCAGTGCGTGACACAGATCACTAAATAAACCCGCCTTGTGCCGGTGAAAAGATGCAGTTAGTACTGCACATGTGTCGGAGGGGGCGTTTGGCACTTGTGATCCTCCTCAGTCTGAAGGTCTGTAGCCATAGAGGCGAAATATGATCAGGTGACTACTTATGACTACATTGGGAACAGAAAATACAGAAGAGTGTTCGGAGTAGAACTGCAACTCTTTCTTTAAATAAGTATGTACCTGTCAACTTGTGCATGTGCACTGAAGGTGGGTAAGGGTGCGTCTAAAATCATTAGTCTAAACCCTCTGTACAATGTGTGCGAGAGAGAGCTCAGTAACTTCGCCCTCAGTTTAAATCAAGTACCAGCAGCTGGAAATTCATTTAAATTACCTTATTAACCAAGAGCATTAATCAAACAATAATTTATTATCAGTTAACTGGTTAATCACTAGCCTCTCTGGGTCCATGACTCATTTTTTTATGTGGCATGGCTCCTATATTATGCATAACACGCTTACTTGGGCTAACAGTTCTTGTTTGCTTTACGAATAATAACTGGCCAATCAGAGTAACGATGTACAATAATCTGGTGACATTTTTGCATAATCATTACTTGTTTTGTCTGCATAAAGGATTGTTTTGTCTGCATAACGGATTGTTTTGTCTGCATAAAGGATTGTTTTGTCTGCATAGTTTTGTATGACTTGTTTAACCAATAACAATAAACATAAACTGAAGGTCATAAATCTGTTTTCCTCCTCAGGGAGTCAAAATCAGAAAAAAGGGACTCGCACCCCAAAGTTATCCAAGCAGAACGCAGTGAACTGGGGTGAGCCATTGCCGCCCCCTCCTCTCAACCCCCCACCCAGCCGCAGCTCCGAGGACTATCTGCAGCCTTTGGATAAGAGGTATACGCACAGACTAAAACACGGCGGTGAATTTGTGTGGGTCGTCCTGTAAACTAACATCTTGTTTTTGGTTCAGCTTCGATCAGAGCCGCATGTACCTGCATCAGGGGGAGACGGAGGAAGAAGAGGAGGAGGAAGAGCAGAAGAGTTTGGTCAGGTGCCCTACTCCACCTGTTAGAGGGACAGCCTGCTCTCCGGTGGGAATGGCCTACAGTCATCAGTCCGCTGTCACGCTGGCGCCCTCCTCTCAAGGAGAGATACACGGCAACCATGAAGAACGCAGGTACAGCAATGACACCTGATATACATACCCATGCCATGTAATAACCAGTATAACCAGTATAATAGGTAAGGTTTACAAGAATCTGATTGAGGCAATAAATTATTTCAATAATTTTAGCCATTGTTTTTTTTCTGTAACTGAAAGACTCGAACACTAACACTGATGAGTCAAAACATTAGGACCACACCCCCAAAATTCCTATTTGGTATATAGGCAGCATAAAAACCTGAGTGACTTTGATAAGGACCAAATCATTACAGCGACTGGGTTGAGGTACCTCTGAAAACTACCTTAAATGTGTATTGAATCCCTCTGGTAATCATCCATACATGCGAGAAAACTGTTAACTTGCCTGCAGTAACAAAGTTCTACCAAAGAGGGCTCCAAATTCCCTAATCCTTAAAAAGTTCCCTACTGCTGCTTTAAGATTTAACATCACAGAACTAGCCTGAACAGTGAAAAAGAAACAACAGACCATAATTCCTCATCCATCATATTTTACATTAGGCAGTATGCATTGAGGCAAGTTCTTTTCTTCACTCACAGCTGCCAGAAAGGAAAGCATGATTTATGATTTCAAAATCAAAAAACCCTCCCAATAATGTCACAGTTGAACAGAGCAGCTGTAGCTGTGCATAAATCTGATGAACATGATTCACTTGTTGGAAACGTGGCATCTTCCCATGGCGCTTCGTTACAAGCTATTGGCGCTCCAGTGTGCTATTTTACTGCCAGTGAGTAGCTAAACGAGAAGGATGGCGGCGTACTTTTGGACACGGAACTGTATTACATGTGCTGATCAGACTCGTTTCTCGTTCTCAGGCGGCACGCGGCGAGCCCCCCTCTTCCGCCTCAGCCCCTCTCCCCCACGCACACCTACGGCTACATCTCTGGCCCCCTGGCACTGGAGGAGGAAGGCGAGGAGGAGTGTGATCAGACAGATGGCGAGTCAGGGCAGAGGCAGTACCAGCAGCATTCTGGCTCTCACTACCAGCCTCAGCAGATCCAGCCGCAGGTTCATCTCTCGCGCCGGCTGCATCTGCACAGAGGTTTAGAGCAGACTCCGGCCTCCAGTACGGGCGACCTGGAGAGCTCCGTCACCGGCTCGATGATCAACGGCTGGGGTTCGGCCTCTGAGGAGGACAACGGCTCTTCGGGTCGCTCCAGCGCCATCAGTTCCTCTGATGGCTCCTTCTTCACCGACGCTGACTTTGCTCAGGCTGTGGCCACGGCGGCAGAATACGCCGGCCTGCGGGTGGCGCGTTATCCAGGGGGGCCTGAGGACATCGGAGGAGGTGGTAAGTGATGAGGGCCTGTGGTCTAGTCAGTTCATTTTTACAGTAGGCAAGAATGCCACATTCAGAGACAAATTTGAGTAGCCAGTATTCCCACTATTCCCCAGGTTTTCACATTGTTGTGGGAGAACATGCCAAACTCTTAACAGTGGTCCATGTGGTTTTGCTTCGGTATATCCCACATTCCAAACGTTGTGGGTTGGTTAGTGTAAACTGACCCAGTTGCCCCTTTTAGATTCTGGCCTAAATTCCAGGGTCTGATGGCAAGAACACACCCTGGATAGGGCATCAATCCATCCTGTTCGCCATACCCACCCTCAGACATAGCTGATTATGTCTAGAACCCAGCTAGAATAATAATGTTGCACCTGTACGTCTCGTCGTTTATCAATAGTATTCCATTAAAAAAACTGTGCTACTGTGGACTAACCCTGTTGTTTTCTCTTTAAGGTCAGAGATATCACGTTGGTCACCGTCCTGGTAGTCCATTGTCCACGGACAGCAACATGAGCACTGCAGCGATGCAGAAGAAACCACATAAAAAGCACAAGCAGCATATATCCGCTCACCAGCAGCAGCAACAACCAGAGGACTACACAGATGGTATGATGCTTAAATTTGCCTTAGTCAAGCAGTTAATTTTTTTAACCCTACTGGCTTCCACAGTTGGCAAAGATGTTCTAAGGTTCTATTAGAATGATGGTAGCGGTGGCACAAGCGTAAAGGTGCTGGGCTAGTAAATGGAAGGTCACCAGTTCTAGCCCCACTACCATCAGGTTGCCACTAAACATGGTTCTAAGCTTCAATTGTTTGGATTTTATAGTTTCGTGATTTCACCAGAAAACACTGGGTGCAAGGCAGGAATACCAGGACAGGGTGCCAATTTAAACCCAATACTTACTTTCAGAAATAGCCATTCATGTATCAAGTCAAGTCAAATTTGTTTGTATAGCGCATTTTAGTATAGTATAGTGCTGAGTGAAACTGGACCCGCCATGGCCCTGACCAAAATAAAGCAGTTGATAAAAATGAAACCTTGTACCATCTGAAAATACACAATGTTTTTTCTGTCCCCTTGTTCAGATAAGTCCATGCTCCTGAGCCCTTCCTTTGGTGTGAAGTCTCCCAGTCATGGTTCCAGGTGTGGTTATGAGGACAGGGGTGCTACGCTTCCCAGGATGGGCTGTGAGGAGTCCAGAGACAGGAGAGGAAGTGCAGGGGGCTACCGGACCAGGGAGGCCTCTGCTGAGCGACGAGGAGAGCAGCGGAAAGGTGGCGGCAAAACACGTCAACCTGCAGGTAAATATTGTATGATTAAATTGACACGTCATCTATTGTGATGCGATTGCTTATGTTACTGAATCTGAGATTGTAGCTAATCAATTTGCTTTCACTACATGTGCAGTAGCAGAGGATATTCCTCCATACAACCGACCCTCATTCCCTACTGCGCACGCTCAGAGAGACGCTCCCAGCTCTTCCAGTTCGATGTCTTCCCGAGGCTCTGGGGGCCGCCGGAGGGAAGACACGGGATCAGGAGGCCGCAAAAACCCCAGCAACACAGGACTCTCCGCTATGGGCACCTTTTCTCACCAAGAAGAGGAAACAGAGGTAGGATACTTTGGACATCACACTTATTATTTATTTGTAATCCTCCTGGATTTGTATTTGCTCACATTTGCACCCAAAGCTGAGATTATGTTTTAGTCTAGGATTAAAAAAAAATCTGATTTCATAATTATTAAATTAGGCTGCACTGTTACAACATTAAGTACATAGGTTATTAGATACTGCATATATCAAGTTGTTGAAATATTTTAGTCTAGAAAAGGTTACAAAGCTGTTTACAGCTCTAGGATTCCACCAAACTGTATTGGGATCCATTATCTCTAAACAAAGGAACTGGGAACACTACTGTGCTTAGCTGGCCTGTCTGCAGTCCAGATCTGTCTCCTGTTCAAAATGTATGGAGCATCGTGAAGAGGTGATTCAGACAATAGCGACTACAGACTGTTGAGCAGTTGAAGTTTCGTATCAAGCAAGAATGAACAAAAATTCCACCTGCAAAACTGCAACAATTAGTGACATCAGTTTCCAAACCATAAAAAGTGTAATTAATAAGAAAGGTGATGGGACACTGGGGTAAACACGCCTCAAAACTTTGTTTAAGTGTGTTGCAGGCATCACATTCCAGATGTGTAAATATTAACGAAATACTGGGAATCTTTTCTTTTCACCTCTATCAGTTATCCTTTTCTAGAAATGGGGTTTGTACATTTTAAGGTGTTCACACATCTAGGTAGTGCAAAACCTAATAATGTAAATTCTGCAATAAACTATGTAATTTACAGCCTGTGTCCTGTCTTTTTTTGTTTATAGTTGCTGGACAGTTGAGGACGAGGAGGACAGTTTGGGATGTCACAAATGATCCAGATGTTCCAGACCTTCGAGAGAAAATCTCTCTTAATACTGTGCACCATACACAAATCATACCATCTTCGGTCATTCACGATTCTGTAAATGATCTGTACTGTCCATACAGAAAAAAAACTGACCAATGTGTAATGTTTTCTTTTATTTCTGCTTCAATATTTAATCTTTCCAGTGGAAGCCAGAGAGGGAAAATGTGATGCTGTCGTTGATGCTCTCGAGTTTCTTTTTGAGTAGGTGATGCTTTGTGCGTTAAAGCCCCACTAACGGCTGCGAGCCTGTGTCCGTCGAGTCGGTACGTTCCCACGCAGTCACGTTAGCTGCCTAATCTGCTGGTGTGAGCGTAATAGAAACTGTGCGTGGGAGCAGCGGACCATCACCGGCACAAAAGAAGCGCTCCTCGCTCATACTGTGATACAGCGCTTCAGTATGGTCTTCCCTGTCTGCGCTCGAAACCTCATTCCTGCAGATAAAAAAAACTGGGCATGAGGGTAGTCACTATTGTAAATTTACCAAATCGTTAAAATGTGCTGCCGTTGTTTTCTTTTTTATATATAATGCACTGTTGACATTTTGTTATTGATGTTGTTATTGTTAATGTATGTTATTTTTTGTCTTTGGTTTTAAAAGCACAATCATTAAGCATTTATGTTAAACCAGTTGTAGCTATGAAGCGTTCCGAATTATAAGGAGCGAAATACGTGGCGTCTCATCAAGCGTCGTGTTTGAGATTGGACGGGACAAATAAGAAAGCCGGTGTGCTTTTATTTTTGCAAATGAATTCGATGGAAATGAGACGATCTGCTTCATCCGCTGAAGGTCTCACGCAAGCTTGGTAATCGAGTTACCTGAATCAAGACAGACTGTGCAGTAGCAATCCGTCATCTCGTTATTAACGATGAAACGTTACATTTGATAAGACAAATGCACTTAAATGACGGGAAAACAAGAAAACGTGCAATGGCCAATATCTTTTGATTTAAAATGCTGAGATAAAGAGAGTCCCTTCCGTTCAGTCTTGAGGAGAGATTGTTCCAAAAAATGATGTACACTGCTGTTGTATTATGAATAAGAATGTCGGCCACTACCAAACAAGTTTCTGGACGTTGATCTGTCCCGCTGTGGACCTGCCTGTACTGTATAGAAATAACATGGACTTTTTTTGTTAAGGGATAAAAAACCTGATACCAGGGTTTCCTATGGTATGGTAGTGCAGAGCACCACTGGGCTCAGCCAGCACATAGCTGCTTTTATGTCTATGGTTTGAATCCATACTATTGCAGTAAGAGTTTTTTTCTCTTCTTTTCAGCTGATGAACAATGTGTGTGAGAATATGTTCTTTAAAAAGAATCTTGTGCTGTCCATCATTTAGTGTTTACTATGTTAAGAAAAAAAAGTACAACTGCTTTAAATTGTCAGCCATAACTTTTCATGACTGATAATCTCACATTTAGAGTTAAAATAAAAAAGTGTCATTTCTCACCTTATTTATTATTAAAACATTTTGAAATGCCATATTGTGTCATCTATTATTTAACCAAAGCTAACTAAGGTTTTGAGGGGTGAGTGTGTGAAAGTAAATGAGTAAATGAGGTAGTGTGTATTGCCTATCAACCCCAACATTAGTGTGGAAGATTGTGCCGTTTCCACCTTTACAACATCAAGAAGATTCGACCATTTCTCCCTCTGGAAGCCACTCAGATTCTTGTCCAGTCATTTGTAATCTCTTGGCTGGACCACTGCAACTACCTCCTGGCAGGTGCTCCCATGTCCACTATTAAAAATGCAGCTGCCTG
Organism: Trichomycterus rosablanca; assembly: GCF_030014385.1. Lineage (NCBI taxonomy): Eukaryota > Metazoa > Chordata > Actinopteri > Siluriformes > Trichomycteridae > Trichomycterus > Trichomycterus rosablanca. The sequence goes on along the minus strand of NC_086005.1, from coordinate 22,852,102 downwards.
TCTGGTTTTTAACCAACCCAATCACTGCCACATCACACAACTGCTGCCTGTATTCGGTGTAAAACAATGATGCTCACTTACAAAGCCAAAAATGGACCAGCCCCAAGCTACCTTAGAGAGCTCATAAAACCCTGTTCTGTACCATGCAACCTTCAAGCCACTAGTCTTCCTCATCTTGATTCTCCACCCAGAACTCGAGAAAGACACACATCAATGGTCTTTTCTGTACTGGCATCCAAATGGTGGAACGAACCTTCCCTGTCTGTCCAAACATCTGAGTCTCTCGCTGTCTTCAAAAAACGATTAAAGGTCTTAATCACCTCTTTACTAAGCACTTAGGCTGAAGCAATAACATGCACTTACTAACCTTCTATGGCATCTAAAAAAATTTAAATAGGAAATAGTTCTAACAGAGTTTCAGCAGGTTTGTATAAACATCTGTGACAAATGTAATGGCAAGCTATTTACTGTGGAAACATATCCATCATTAAGATGTGGGCTGCTGTATAACATCAAATAAAGTTCAAAGCTAACTGCTAGTGTTTGACAACGCAATGACGAGCTGCTCATTAAAAGAAGGGCAGTGATAGCTCAGTGGTTAAGGTACTGGACTAGTAAACAGAACATTGCCGGTTCAAGCCCCACCACCACCAAGTTGCCACTGTTGGATCCCTGAGCAAGGCCCTTAACCCTCAATTGCTCATCGTGTTCAGCTCATCGTGTAAGTCGCTTTGGATAAAAGCGTCTGCTAAATGCTGAAAATGTAAATGTAAAAGAAGTGTCTACCAGTAAAGGTTTGATCATCAGCCCAGTACTGTAATATATGTATAAGGTTAGGTGGTAAAAATCCAATATGTGCAGGAAAATTCCATGAGCAATCTTTCATCCCACTTAAACACTGAGTAAAAAGAGATGCAACTATGTAAATGCCCATGGTTTTAAAAAGCAGTCCAACAAGCTTATGGCCAAGCGGCTAAAGTAAGGAGATTTTAATGTTTAGTTTCCACTAGTCCCAGTGTTTATGTGAGAATGGCTCAGTGTATAGCTTTGTGATGGCTGAATAAGGACTGTTATTGATCTAACTGTTAAAAAGCAATCCATTCAACTCAGCAATCTCCAGCAGTGAAGGCTCAATAGTTAAGATACTGGACTAGTGGGTAGCATTGTCGCCTCACAGCAAGAAGCTCCTGGGTTTGATTCCCAGGTGGAGCAATCCAGGTTCTTTCTGTGCGGAGTCTGCATGTTGTCCCCATGTTTGCGTGGGCTTCTTTCCCACAGTCCAAAAAAGTGCAAGTGAGGTGAATTGGAGATACAAAATTACCTGTGACAGTATTTAAAATAGAACTTGAACTGATGAGTCATGTGTAACCTGTTAACTTTCAAACTCTGGTTGGTATGCAAAATATATTTAGTGTCCTAAAACCTATAACTACAGGTAGTATACAATACTACCGCCACTACTGCTGAGACCAATCTGATCAGCCAGCCAGTAAATAAATGTGCTCAATAAAGTAATTAAATAATAAACTCTATATGAACATCAAACAGAGGAAAAGAAAGTGATTCCAATAATCTGCTGATCCATTTAACAACAGATGAAATACCTTTAAATCAAAAGGTAGTATTTTATTAACTAAAACTAAAAATGTACAAATATTTTGACAAGAGGCAAAGACAACAAAAACTGTATTAGATTCTTACTTTTTGAAACAAAGACTGTTCAGATTGATCTGTGCAGTGACCGACAACCACTTGCTAACCTTCCTGACCTTATTCTCCTGAGAGCAGAGCAGATAGAACATCGCTCCACTTCAGGTTTGAGAAAAAGCCTTGACAAAAGTACATCTGTAAACTTGGCAATAGCAGAAGTAGCCGTGCTACAATCTTATACCAATGCTGGTCGGCATCATACATTTATAACACAGTGATTAATGACTCATGACTCTAATTAGCATCGCCCCAAGGTTTTGCTTTTTGAGTGTTTTGAAGGGTAACTGGAACTGGGTAGACTTATATATATATATACATAAAAAGGAAACCACACATTCAGAAGCTTGCTTCTTCACTAAATGTCATTTTATTTTATTTCATCAACTACTTTACCCTGGTCGGGGTCGCGGTCTGTCCCGTTTCACAGGAAACACTAGGCGCAGAGCAAAAATACCCCAAATAGGGTGCCAATCCATCCCCTATCACCCCCCACCACCCCAAAATGTAGCCAATCATGTCTGTATAGACTGCTGGCCGGCTGATGGCACCTCTTTTGTAATCGTAAGCTATCGCTCATTCATTTATTTATTTACCTACAAACAATGCTGTCTATTTTCAAGTAATTCTTTGTGATAAATGAATATATGACTATTAAATGTACAATTGTTGGGGGAAAGAAAAACAAACACTTACGTTGTCTGGTGTAAACCAAAAAGCATTTTTGTTTCTGTGTACTAATAGGCATGTAACATGATTGATTATTAACATTTAGTAGCCAGCTACATTCATTGTTCTACCCACAGCCACAATAAATTACATTAGCATAACACATGTGACAGGAACATATTGCTTTATTCATAGGAAAATATGAGATTAGCTATGTGAGATCATGGAATAACTGCAATTATAATGTTGATTTTTATTTAATGTAACTTCTTTTCCCTGGCTGACACTAACCACTAGAATTCCTCTGTTGAGAATAAATGAGACTCACAGTTTAATTAACCCCCCGAATGAACCTTCACGATTAATCAGAACTCGGTTGTTGTACGTCATCAGTGAGAGAGAGAGGTTTTCACCAGTAATGCACGTACATACATGGGGCTGAAGAAGATTTACGGTATTTATCGAGGTCAAAAGTCAAGCAAAACAAGCAAGATGTTTAACTTCATAGCTAAATGTTGGGTTTTATTATTCCGGCCATACTAAAAAAAGTCTAATACTTGATTTCGAATTGATTTCATTGCCAAGCAGCTGCACACAAGCCTCATATGGGTTAGCTGGCCAATATTTAGGTTTTTTTAAATGAAGTCAGCAACACTGAATATATAAGATCCTTTGACACAGCAATATGTGGTCCACATGAACAATTTGGCCAAAGATATGTGGACACCTGGCCATGAGCTTGTTGGACATCCCATTCAAAACCATGGGCCACCTCTACACTTGTCTGAAAACATTTTCCAGATGATTTTGAAGTGTCTGTGGGAATTTTTGCCCATTTGCAATTAATATTCCAATGAATCCCAAAGGTGTTAATTGGGGTTAAAGCCAGGGATCTGTGCAGGCCATTTGAGTTCCTTCACATTAATCCAGAACTTGCTTTGCACAGGGGCCTAGTCATGCTAGAACAAAAAATGATCCTTCCCCAAACTGATGCCACACTTCTTATAATTCATATTATATAGATGATTTACTTTAATAAAACCATTTTTAACGGCAGTAGTTTGGGAGTGGCTCTTTCTAATCTTCTTTAGCATGGCCATATTCCTCACTTGGTGGCCACTGGTTTAGCTGGATTGGCCAGCTAGCTAGCCAGCCTCAGCCCAGCTATAGATGATTTGTTGCTAGTCACTGGAGATGATTTTGGGAATGTATAAACTAATTTTACAGAAAGCTCCACAATTAGTTTTATTTAGTTAGCTGGTTAAATCTTCTAGCATGTATAGATAGCTTTGGACCCCCCTACAACTGGATGCTGTTCTTGTATTCCGTTTACCCCCTTTATCAAAATTAAACCATTTCCTAGTTTACATTCCAAGTTTAGAAAAAAAATTTTTTTTTTAACATTTTTTTAACACCTCTGGCTAAAATTGTAACAAAGAAAGACCAACTCCTTACTGAAAAGTGGATTTAAAGCGAGATGCTCAACTAAACATGTGGCTTAGCAACTTCTGGCCATGTTGTGTACCATGTGTGTATCATTTTACAATGTCTCTAATCAATGTAAAGCGAAAATACTTTGAGAGATGCGAGTTTTGTTATATCTGATCTTTCTGTATGTGTTTTTGGGCTGTTATGAGCTTTTCAAAACCCTTAACTAATCCCAATGACATGGCTCATGTTATCACTGCTTCCAATGTAATTGCTTCACCCTGCTGACAGGATGCAGAGTCGGTCCTGACCAGTGTGGTGCCCTAAGCAAGATTTTGGCTGGTGCCCCTTGCATCATTCATTCATCAGTAATTGTGTTTATACACTCAGGCGGCATGGTGGCCTCACAGCAAGAAGGTCCTGGGTTCGATCCCCCAGGTGGGGCAATCTGGGTCCTTTCTGTGTGGAGTTTGCATGTTCTCCCCGTGTCTGTGTGGGTTTCCCCCGGGTGTTCCGGTTTCCTCCCACAGTCCAAAGACATGCAAGTGAGGTGAATTGGAGATAGTAAATTGTCCATGACTGTGTTCGATATAACCTTGAGAAGTGATTAATACGGTGGCCGAGAAGTGCAAAACAAATTTACATTTCAGAAAACAAAATTACAAAAAAACAAAAACAAATTTACAACAAAAGCAAAAACAAATTTACAAGTGCTCGGGTACCCAGTGTTTGTAAATTTGTTTTGGCATATGTAAAAGTGTTTCAGCACTTGTAAATTTATTTTCGGCATATGTAATTTTGTTTTCTAAAATGTATATTTGTTTTGCACTTCCCGGCCGCACATTTCTGACGGAAAAGGCAGGGACAATAAACCGGAAGTGCGTGTTGCTTACCTGCTGTCAATCAAACTGTTTCTCAGCGATAAAGTGAACGGAGTTTGTGATGGTGACGATAAACAAGGTTTTGTCTAGTTTGTGGAAATCATTTTATCCAGTTGACCCGCTATTGTTTTTCTTGTGGAAAGTTTTGTGCAGACGGTTAGACGTGGCGTGTGCATCTCTATTTACCGTCCGCTCTTCTAAACATCTAAGGAATTCCCACAAGAACAACAAAAGCGAAATAATGAAAATAATTAACACAAAATGGACAAAACATTGTTTATTAGGGACGGAACATCTGATACCGAGGCTTTAAAGCTTGTTTCACTTCAAATGTTCAATCAAATGTTCCGTCCCTAATAAACAATGTTTTGTCCATTTTGTGTTAATTATTTTCATTATTTCGCTTTTGTTGTTCTTGTGGGAATTCCTTAGATGTTTAGAAGAGCGGACGGTAAATAGAGATGCACACGCCACGTCTAACCGTCTGCACAAAACTTTCCACAAGAAAAACAATAGCGGGTCAACTGGATAAAATGATTTCCACAAACTAGACAAAACCTTGTTTATCGTCACCATCACAAACTCCGTTCACTTTATCGCTGAGAAACAGTTTGATTGACAGCAGGTAAGCAACACGCACTTCCGGTTTATTGTCCCTGCCTTTTCCGTCAGAAATGTGCGGCCGGGAAGTGCAAAACAAATATACATTTTAGAAAACAAAATTACATATGCCGAAAATAAATTTACAAGTGCTGAAACACTTTTACATATGCCAAAACAAATTTACAAACACTGGGTACCCGAGCACTTGTAAATTTGTTTTTGCTTTTGTTGTAAATTTGTTTTTGTTTTTTTGTAATTTTGTTTTCTGAAATGTAAATTTGTTTTGCACTTCTCGGCCACCGTAGATTAACCTTGTGTAACGAGTAACTACCGTGTGTCTGTCATGAATGTAACCAAAGAGTGTAAAACATGATGTTAAAATCCAAATAAATAAATAAATAAAATGTTTACACTCACACAGACACTGCATAGCCTCAAGTCTTTGGGTTTTTACAAATATATATTAAAAAGTAAAAACAGTATTAAAGAAACAAGTGACTTTAAATGAATTATGAATATAATGTAAATTCAGTATAAATAATACATACATACATATACATAAGGTATTAGAGAAAATACTATAGTAATAATATTTCCTGTACACTGCATCTGTACACATATTCATTCCACTTAAATATAATTGTACATCCCAGAAACCTCACATTTGCTTTTAGTAAAATAAATAACATGCAGTAGAAAATAATTAAGAATAAAAAGTTATTTTGGGAGTGATTCGAGTGTTCACTCCACAGGGTGTCCCTAAAGTCTGGACACATAGGAAATATCACTTACTATAATTAACTATACATGTATGTATGTTCACTAAAATACACACACATGCATATTGCATCACAAATAGTGGAAAACACATTAAAGATATTATTGATTATTATTCTAATGAAATAAAATGTTGAAAAATGTATTGAAATTCATTGAAAATATGCATTTTGCCTATGTGTCCAGACTTTAGGGACACATTGTATAGGATGTCGGACCAGTGAATGCCAGACACAAACCACAGTAGACTACAGCCGTGCATTATTAATGTTAATACAATATGACGATATTAATTTTAATTAATTTTAACTTATTCGTGTATCACAAACCAACACGGAGCTGAAAGTGCATCCAAACACAGACCAACGTTGTTTTGTCAGTGAAATATTAAGTGCCACGGTGACGACGTTCACCAACTTTGGGCTAAAGTTCTGTTTATTAAATTAGCAACCATTATCTAGCTAGCTAGTGACGTTGCTCAGACTGTGACGGTAACTTTGAACTATTACAATAAAACAGATATTATTTCGTCACATTGCATTACCTTTGTCTTTTTGCCGTCTTGTGTGCTCTTCTTTTATTTCTTTTTTCAAAACTAGGCACCAAAGGGCTTCGACATGTTTGACATATTGGCTGTCAGCTGCTATGCTAATTGCTAAACTTCGCATTTACTGTTAATCACATATTTTCACTCACGCGCTGGCCCCGCCCCTCCTCCACAGGCAGGTGAGTTGAACTAGATTCTGAGGAGGGGGGGAGGTGATGTGGCAGGGGGATGCTGAACGGGCGGCGCACAAATCAGAAAATATTACGGCCTATACTGTATTATTAGACTATAAAGTTATGATTTTGTGGACATTTTGTTATGTTGAGAAATAATGGTATAAGTAGTATTAGTAAAAAATAGTAACAGAATATTTTCTTCCTCTTAGTGTGGTGTCCTTTTGCATGGACGGAGCCCCTAAAGCAGTAGTTCTCAACGGGGGGAACTCTAGGGGGCTTCAGTGAGCCTAGACAGGGTCCCAAAGCATTTAATTAAGAAAAAGAGTCAAAATAATAACGTGAAGGAACCGGAGATCTCTTCCGATGTCATAAAAATCTACTTTAAACTACCTACAACCTACACTGGATCTTTGAGAATTGACAAATATTTGAAATATTTGATTCATCCACCTCAAAAGTGCATAAATCGATGAACCCCGACTACAAACGATTCTGATTCGGTTGTACATGTAGACCCAGTTGAAGCAGACCCAAATGAGCAAGCTCCTACCACCAGTTAACCAGAAGTAAACCAACTAAATCAACCAAAATTAGAAAATACCAATTCACTGAAATTCCATGCTAAAGAACACATACCTTTTATCATCCTTGCTGACGGCGTAAGAATAATATCATAACCCATGCCAAGGAGGTCCCAGAATTTTTTTTAACACATGAGGCCAGAGAAAAATGCTTTATGTGATCATGAAGAAAGAATTTTATTAAAAATCTTTTTAAAGCAAAATTGACCCATTAGTTTTTATTTCCCATTACTATTTTATGGTTTCCAAGACTACCCATTCTAGATTCAATTACAGATTTAGAACATATTCATGCTATTAACTAAATCCATCCAGATAAAAGTAAAACATGTTTATGCGTTCTTTGTTTCCTTGCAGATGTGAACATTACAAAGCTCCATTAGGTCTGGCTTATCTGTAGCCATCTGTAGTACAACAATGGAATCAATAAATCCCATTTAAATGCATCTACGATCCGTAACGGGTCACTATTAACCTTACGTCCACCCACATGGGGGGTACAAAAATACCCTGCACGGGTTAATATTTTAACTCTATGTCCATATAGGCCACCTATGCCCTTTCAGAGTACATTGGTTCTCCTCCCACCTCTCAAAAAACATGTGAGTATTTAAGTATTAAGGCATTAAGGTATACAATTGGAGTAGTAAGGTGTGGGTGTTTGAGAGCTGAGGCTAATTAATTAGCCAACCTTCTATAAACAAGAGGACATTCTGTACTGTATTCATTCTGTACTCAAGTAAGTGTCATGCACAAGAGCACAATTTGCACATCTGGGCGCATTTACAAAAACAGATAACACAAAATACCTGCAAAGAATTAATAGTAAAAATTTGTGTTGGATTAAATATTATTTTAAATAAGTGAACCAATTAATGTGTTCAGTTTGGTTCAGTTGGTAGCATGTTAACAGTTTAGACAAAACTAACCAATTTATTGTGGTTGATGTTGCAGTGGGGTTGGTGTCACCCAAAATGAAAAACATAAAAATACAATACACCTATGAACAGTTTAGAACAGCTTCCGCATGTTTGAGGAGGTTGGAAAAACCTAAAGTACCTAGAGAAAACCATAAAAGACAGACTCATTTGCTATGCAGCACCCACTCAACCAGCTGTGCCACAATGCTGCCTTTATTAAAAAAAAAAAAAAATGCTTGACTCTTCTGGCTGCCTTGCCTCTTTATCCCTAACTATTCACGCTGTTATCTCAAGAAAAAAACTTGAGTTAGAATAACATTTATGCCCCTAATGGTTCAGGCTAATTAAATGTTAATATAAAAAAAAACTCCTCTATAGATAAGATTTGTGAGTGTGTTAAGTCCTCCTAATAATTTCTGATAGTGACAACAAGACTATAATTTAGCCTTTTCCTACATAACAAAACACATTTTAGTCAGAGAATAAGTGGGGATGGGGGTGGCAAAAGCTTTTTAAAGGTCCATCTCTCCCACTGGAGCAGACATGACTAGATCACTATAATTGATAGGAACACAGTGCACAGTGGTTCATTTTCCAGGTAATTTGGTGATGTTTGTGGAATAAATGGCAGAGGAAGCCTTAACATATGGGCACTTGTATGGGGGGTGTGAGAGATGGTTTGTTTGAGTGTGTGTCTGATGTGCAGATTTTGATGCTAGTTCACCCACAAGATGGGACAAGTTGTTTTGTCTGGATCAGCAATAAACCCAAGTGCATCCATCTTCATTAGTGCCCAGGGGTGACAGGAGGATGCCTCTTACACCCCTCTGTAGCATTCATTTTCAGCCAAATATATCAAATTGCTAAAATAAAAGCTGCACAATATGGTGCAAACACTACAAATTTAATCAAAGCGTTTGCAAACATGGTCGACCTTCGTTAGTCTTTACAGTCATTGTGCTCTATAATATGTCAGCACTGTCTTCAAATGTGCTTTCAGAATACAATGTTTAATACATATATTCTTAATTTCTGTTGCATTGTCCAGGGTGAGAGCCTGAAAACGGTCTAACATAAAATGACATTATTTCTGTACATTATTAAAAAAAACAAAGGAGCCATATTAAAGCCTCGCTAGGTCGCAAACTGTGTCCACCAAATTGTGTCAGCGCCCACTACATAGAACACATCAGCACTGTTGTAATTTATGTCAAATAAAAATGATTTGGACTACAGCTACAGTCAATTTAACCTTATACACCCTGTTAACTTAATTTAAAACCACGATCTGGTGTTGTAGGGCAGTTGTAGCCTAGCAGTTAAGATGCTGGACTAGTAAGTAGAAGTTGGCTGGTTTAAACCCGCCACTGCCAGGTTTCCACTGTTGGGTCCTTGAGCAAGGCCCTTAACCCTCAATTGTTTGGACTGTATACTGTATAAAGTCGCTTCGGATAAAAGCGTCTGCTAAATGCCGTAAATGTATGATTTTTATTATACACCAACAGAGGGAATAGAGAAAATAACACAAATATGCTGGTTGTTTGAGGTTTTGTATCAGTTTTCTTTGTTAACTCTGTTTAATTACAGCTGTACAACCTCTGTATCAATACAGACCAGTTCAGAGACACTTTACATAACATATTTAGTGACACTAATCTTTTGCTGTATGTACATTGAAACATTTTTGTTCTCAATCGGTACATTTTAAATGTAAATGTTTAAAATGCATTTTATATGTGCATGTTCCTTTTTCCAACATCTTGTGCTGTTGTAGCTGGATTTTGTTGATTAGTTAATACAGCAAAAACCTTTACACTATTTTATATCCTGCAGCTCTATTTTCCTGGCAATCCTATTTCAGTCCTTTTCAGCCTGACCAAATTTGGGCTGTATATTGATTTTCTATGCACACATGAATAAATAAATCAAAATGTATAAAGCAAAGTCCCTGTAATCTTTCAAGAATTGGAAAATCCTGCCACTTTCCAGGACTCAGGCTAGGCAAATACTGCGAGAAGGCAGCAGCGCTGGGCTTTTCAGATTCATATGGCTTTAGAAAATGTCATGGTTTTGTTGTGGAAGGCTCCGGAATTGCGGTGAACCTGAAGAGCAGAGATAGAGGTGGCACTTGGAGTTGGAGAGATGTTTAATCCAACTTCCTGCCTCTGTTGCCTTTTCCTCCCAGCACAATGAAACACAGCCGGGGATTAAATTCTCCTCCGCCAATTTCTCCTCGGTGCCCAGTCAATTATAACTTACAGAGGCCAGCAGAGTCCCTCCAGATTTATACAAATCAAATCACAGCAAGTGCAAATAAGGATAATTGCAGAATAACACAGCTGCCTATGGTTTTGGATGTATGTGCTTTTTTATTCTATTCATTTATTTTTATTTTATTGCCGCATTCGTCTTTCAATCCTTCAGTTTGATTGAAAGGACTGTACTGCTGACATTGGTCCAGTAAAACATAAATGACATTAAATGCCTTTCTGCTAACACTATGCTCTCAACCAGAGCAATCGTTTTCATGTAATCAAATTAAAATTAGCCTTGGTGTCTCAGGGGTTGAAAATAAACTGAATTAACTTGCTACATTAAGCAAAAAGAGCATATCTAATTTAATTAAAGTCATTTACATCACCACATAACCAACCTAAATAGATTCTATGCAGTGTTAAAATGTATTGAGCAAAAAAGCAAAAAATGTAGCAAAAAACAAGACTTACTGGTCTCTCCACATACCACGGGCACTGATGCACCCCCATACCTTGACAGATGTTGTCTTTTGCACCTTTCACTGATAACAGTCTGGATGGTCCTTTAAAAAAAAAAACTGAACCGTGGACTCATCAGACCACAGCACATGCTCCCACAGCTTTTTGGACCATCTGAAATAAGCTTAGGTGCAGGGAACTCTGATTCGTTTCTGCATAGAATTGATGTCTGGCTTTCTTTTTGTTTAATAGAGTTTCAAGTTGCATTTCGTATGTAGTGGCGCACTGTGTTAAGTGGCAATGGTTTTCTGAAGTACCTCCAAGCCCATGTGGCTATATTTATCACAGAAGCATGACGGTCCTATTCAACAGTGGTTTCCAGCTTTGTCCTAAATGGACAGAGATCTCTCCATATTGGAAAAAATAATTGCCCCCTATTTTTAGAAGCACTGAGTGCAACAAAACATTTTTATACAACCTCAATTCCAAAAAAAATCATTTCTAATCTGATGCTGCAGACTGGAAAGTTGAAATAATAAAAAACACAGATTTTGGAACTTTTTTCACAGATGGATAAAGGTTTGCCTCTTTGTGAAAATCTGTTTTATCTCTGCTGATAAATTAAAAGGACATTTTCTATTTTCAATTAAATGAAAAATAATAAATTGTAGATTATTTTGGCCAGGACTTTATCCTAAGTGCATGTGGAATTCACACTTGATACACTAGATACAATCATCAATATTAACAAGCATGTAAATGTGTGTTCCTAAATTCTCCTAAAGCTAATAATGATGCAGTTAATCTCTCTCTGACACACAAACTCCAGTTAAGTGAGGCTCAGGGATTAAACCTGCATTAATTACCCGTTCCATTATTCTATTCTTATATTCTTAGCAGTCTGTGCTAGCGGTGCTAATGAACTCCTGGTTTTACACTGATTAAAATGCAATAAAATTGCTTTTACCGGTTGGTGAAGTGAATTTCTAAAGCTGGAAGAACACCGAGTGATTGATGTGCACCGTTCATGCAGCTCACAGAAAAAGGAAAGCCAGACAAAGCCGGGATATGGGAAAGCTACATTTTGTTTAGCTTATATTTTTTAAACTTTGTATCCTGCTACTGAATAATGTTTTTTTGTTCACTTACATATAATATGTGATGCAGCTAGGCAGGCTTTAGCAATTTTATTGACTTTACAAACTTGCTAACTACTGGTTTAGCCGGTAAGATGCTGAAGAATTTTAGCAATTATTAGTTGAGTATTTCTTTTAGTCAAAACTTCTACTCACAACATTTTTGTTAATAAGACAAAGGCATTATATATTATACTTAGCACTCTCGCCTCACTGCAAGAGGAGCCTGTGTGTGTGTGTTGTGTGATGTCCTACCTTTTGCCTAATGACTCAGACCCATCGCGACCCTGACCAGAGTAAAGTGGTGGTTAAACAGACAATGAATAGATCAAGTACTAACTCAAGCAAACATTATCAGTCCAGATCCTAATGTTTAGATTCCTAAAACGTACGCCTTCCACACCCTATGCTGGGACTGTCCATTGAAATTTTCAGAAGACCTACCTTGGGTATATAAAGATAGGCCTATACTGCTTTAGCAGAGGGTTGGGTTGAGTTTGCTATGCTATGGTATGCTATGGTTAGCTATGGTACGGTATGGTATGGTATGGTATGGTATGGTGCTTACACCTAATTTTACTCCAACAGCACTCAACACGATCAAGGAAGCATGTGTAACGTATACACAAGACAATAATTACACTACAAAGTTCTCTTGACTATTGTGCTTCAGTTCTGCTTTTATTGAATGTGCAGTGTTTAGAGGAAAAGAGAGACTTTACCTGTGGGTTCTACTAAAATTCGGTTCAGTTCTGTGGACCAAGTATCGACCTTGAACAAGTATCACACATGGAATGCTTTACTACCACATTACTGATTACTCTGAAGGCTAATGCTAATCAGGAGAGGTAGAGGAGTGATGACTAGTGTTGCTACAGAGCAAAACATTGATGGCTGGACTTATCCGTCACATCCGCTGTAATTATGGCTCTGTAGTAATGAACTTCTCAGTTTAGCCTCCAGCTAGAGCCGAGAGACACTTTATAATAAAGTCAGCACCTTACTAATGTGTTATTTCGTACTAAAGAATCTCTCCTCAGCTCATCTGTGGGAAATCAGGAATATTTTTTATTTTGATCTAACATTAACCAAAAGAAAAAGACTTTTATAGCGGAGCTTATACGACGACGTCCCAAATGTCCTACTCCGAGGCTACATTTGCACTGTCAGCGTAAGTGCCCATTTATGATTTACTGCTCAATTTCAGTTTTATTGAAATTTTTAATGGAGTCTATATCTGATAGCACTTTACCCGAAATTCATTCCTGCTAGGGCTGTCAGAACAATTTCATATCCAACACTGTTTCGTTTTCATCAATTAAATAGACTGTTTTAAAAGGCTCTACTTGTCACAAAATACTTTTTGTATATACTTATATATACTCACTGAGAAATGAGTAAATTATTAGGTTTTTAATTTTATAGTTTTATTTTATAAGCTATATCTACCATGGAGATTACCATGGGTGACTTCCATAGAACCCAAACTTTAAGAACCACTGGTATAGACATTCCAGATACACTCCAACAATCTTTGGAAATAACTAATAGTGTCAACTAGAACAATCACAGTATAATTACAGTATATTTTTCCTAATTCCCTTAATTTTCATATTTTATAACACATTTATCCTGATCAGGGTTGTGGTGGGACAAGTTTCCCCAGAATTACTGAGCGCAATGTAGCAATACATCCACGAACAGGATGCCAGTTCATCGCATGGCCTAGGCTAACAATCCCCCTTTCCCTGGACAGAGCCGATTATGTATGTATGTACACTACTGACTGGCTTATAGCACCGCTGAGGAATTGAACCCTGGATCAAAGTAGTAGCGGGCTAGCTAAATGTACCACTGCGTCACCGAGTGCCAATATTTTTCCCCCTTTTTACCTGTGTGACTGTCTATGCTATGCAAACAAGTGATAAGAGTGAAAACAATTAAGTCGAATATGTTTAAGAGTTTTATCTAATTAGATCTGGATTTAAATGAGATTTTACTTTCCTCAATTATTAACTGGTGTTGTGTGTAAATAATCACGTGTTTCCACGCTCACAAAAAAAATAATAAAAAAAACAAGACGTGCAAATGAGCACGGCCAGAAAGCTGATTATTATAGAAAGACTCTTGACAAAAGAAAATTTCAGTAAACGTACATAGGCATTACCCATAATACTGTGCACAATATATACGTTCAATTGACAGTGAAACACGCAGTCATTAACCCCTTCTTATTCCGTACACATTGTCGAAGACCGAGCCCCCTTTGTTGGTCCGGTCTTTTCCCACACAGCACACTAGCAGCCAATTTTGTCTGATGCAGGCACTGCCAATTGTGCCCACTAGGGGGCGCCCAGGCGACCGCAAGCAATGCTGAGATTCAAACTCGGGGAGTGAAATATCTATAAAAAAGTGTTATTATATTCTTAAACTGAATAACATAAACAGTTAAAGCCAATAATTTACATACGCGTGATACACACGACTTTTATTGGATTGTTGTCCAAACAAAAACTTTCATTAATTTAGTTCATACATTTATTTTGGGGTTTCTTCACCAAGTCGCCCTCACTCTTACACACACACACACACACACACACACACACAAGAAAAAAAATCAATCAGAATTTACACATACAGTCTTTTATTTTCATAGTTGGATTCTGAAACACACTTTGCAAGTGCACTGGCTTCCTGAGGGGAGAACAAATCTGGCAGGTTAGATATTATGTACATATGGAGTAAATGCACATCACAAAATAAATAAATAAATATATAAATTAATAAATAAAAAAAAGCATGTCAAAGAAATGACATACATAGAAGAGGACTGTCTCTTGCCTTCAGAGCTTCTCTTGCTCATTAGCTGAACGTACACGGTTCGTTTTCATTTCGAACCCCCAATACTGACAATGGTTTCATTTACCAAGCAGCACGCCGGCTTAAACTTACATGACAAGTGTTTTTTTTAACAGCTTTCTGAACAGCATTATTTAAATAACCGTGCTAATTAGGGACAGAACTGGGAACGCTGCCAGAAACCCAGAACAATTTCAAGGGTAATGGTCCCTTTCTGGTGGTCCTTTCCCTCTCATCAAAATTTCAGCCCACCTGTTTTAAGCCGCTTCCATTTGCACGGGTTAAACACACCTGCTAAGGGTCGAGCACAAGCAGCTGTCAACTGCTAGCTTAATTATGGTGTCAGTCAACACAGAGGACGATCCAGTGTCATTAGCATTTTTAGGCTCCAGACTGGGTGAATATTGGTACAGTGGGACAAAAGTTTTGAGTTTTATTTATATTTTCATGATTCTGATGCTATACAATCTAAAATACATTTAAAAAGGTTCGTTTTTCAATCACTTGGCAACGTGGCAAACCTCAATCCATCTTTGCTTGACCAGGCCTTTCCTGGATGGTCCTTTTATACTTGAATATGAAGTGCATCACCTATTCAGATGTTGTCTAAACCTTTAAACGAACACTATTTAACATACATAATATTTTTGTTTTTAGATTAAAACAGGTGGATTTAGAAATCACTGCTTGCTGTTTTTATTTACATTACATACTTCTCCAATTTTTCTGGCACTGTCTCGAACTGTTAATTTGCTTGTAATATGCATGAATAGTTGTTTGTATTTTTATTATTATAATATTAATTATTTTATTAGTTTTCTACCCCAAACCGAAAACAAACAATTCCAAAATTGAGTTCATAACTGTCACTAATGAGGCAATTTTCTTTATATTTCCTCAAAAGATCTGTCACTTTTGTTCTTTGTTTTGGTTTCCTTTTTTTTTCCTAATTCTAATGACTGATTTTCTTATTTACCCATATTCAAGAATATTATGATTATTATTTTAATTATTATTGAATAAGAACTTTTAATTATCATTTGGAGACTTAAGATTTGACACAAATTTGAAAGTGATATCATTTGTCATTCCTTATTTAAATCTTCAGCTGCACAACTGTTCAAGGTTTTTTATGTTTTACAATTAAAAATTTTTTTTATCTCTTTTCCCCCCAATTTCCTCCCCTAATCTAGTCGTATCCAGTTACCCTGGTTGCGTTACACTTCACCTCTACCGATACAACCCTCCACTGCTGACTGAGGAGCTTTGCAACTGACACACGCCCCCTCCGACACATGAGCAGTACCGACTGCATCTTTTCACCTGCATGAGCTGAGATTCAATACGATGCATTCGAAATTCCAGCTCTGGTACGCTAGAGACAAATATTTTAAATGGGAGACAGGCCTGGACTGCAAGCAGGACTGTCTAGCACCTGCACTCTGATTACACAGCCGTGACATACCCTGACTTTTGTAACTATCTTGATAAAAAAAAACTAAGATGGTTGATTCTTCAGTCCATTTCAGGTGCTCTCAAGCCCAGAGACGTATGTGACATTCCTTGACGTTGTTGACAAATGGCTTTTCCAGTGACAACGTATCAAATTATTTCTATTATTTCTAAGTCTATTAGTTTATCAGTGCTGATTTTTTAATGTAGTGCTCTCTAAAAGATTAAAGATCATATTCAGACTTGCATTTTATTAAGTGATTTTATATTTTTATCCCTGAACCTTTTGATATGATGCAACATCCTAGTTTTTAAACTGTTGAGTTATTCACCGACACATTTTGGAAGCCTTGACCCATCCTTGCTCATTAACAACTAGGCTCTTTTTATATCCAAGCATATACTCAACCTATTTTAGAAATTAATTAACTTGATGAGGTAAAGCATTAAATATCTTATTTTTGTTTTGCTTTATTTATTAGAACAATTTCCCAAGCAAAGACTTTTTGAGGAAGCTCTATTTTTCCAAGGATTGACAAACTTCAAATCAAGTTTTGCTTTTTATCTTCATATGTTGGAAGGTTCTGCCATTCTGGTTTTAAAAATAGTTTAACGTTCACCTGGAGGTGCCACTACAACCTTGGTACGAAATAAGATACAGCTTAGGATCAAAGTTAATGTGTCCCAATTTACATTTGTCCCACATCATCAGTAGTCACCCTATTTAATGCCTTAGTATCCCAGTATTATCAAGTAATGCATAATATACAATTGCACTAAGTGGAATATGTGACTTTTTGTCATTAGTTGTACATGAGTGGTCATATATGGACTGCAATACAGCAAAGTGTCCACTCCTAATCTTACAAAAAAACAGCAATGTGTCCACTTTTAATCTGCCACAAATAACTCAGGGCAGGAAGATGCATTAAGCCCGCTCAGCTGGCAATAATACCTACTGTACGCTTTCACTATCATATCATCCGTCTCCGACATTCAGACATAAATCCCCCTCGCGACAATCCAATAATAATACATCTCTATTTGTGGACATTTCGGTCCAAAATCTCTTTATTTTAGGCTGCCGTGCAGACTCCATTATCTGTCTGTACATCAGCAGGAGCTGGAAATGTTGTGCTTATCACCAAAATGTTCTGTGCAAATTAAACAGTTTATAATAACTTACAAATCAGTTAATCAGATCATTTATGAAAAGAACTGTGACACGATGTTTCGTTCATTTACAACATTATAAAGACCATTAAGAAACAAACCTAAAAATCTGATTTTGGTTTGCATAGCAAAGCAACATCAAATTAAAAAAAGCTATTTACAACATACACATCCCTTCTGTTGATCTTATGTACAAATTTCAGATTTTCATATTTATTCTTATATAAAAAAAACCAAGCAAGAACAAAAACACCATTCTTGTTATTTCCGAGTGTTGTGGCACAAAACGAGAGGGACATGTGACGTTTCGTCGTAGACAAAAGCAAACCGCAAGCTGAACACCACCGATCGTGAGACGTGTGTCTGTACATTGGCTTCGCCGTTCAGTGTTGGCCCGGGAGGTAAAAAAAAGTACCTCAGGTAAGGCCGGGGGATGGAGAGTAGGGGGGAGATGAATCTCGCTCGCTCTTTCGTCCATGCTTTCGTTGGCGTGGGCAGTGAGTAGTCTGGCTTATCTCACAGACAGGGTACTCTGCAGAATGGCACAGATAGATACACGTTAATGCATTCTGGACAATTCTGTGTAGGAGTGTAATGGAATGGTATGGTAAGATACAAGTTCTACACTTTCTGCTCTTCAGTTAATAGTTTGTGGAGGTAAAATCTACCATTGGAATAAAAAAAAACATTTATATATATACTTTAAGTGGTAAAATTCTGTTAGATGACTGATATATGAGAGCACTGATAAATCTGATATCAGTTTGAGGTTGCTTCAGCATTTTTTTTTTTAGTAAATCTTTACAGGCCACTTTATTAGAATCACCAGTACATCTGCTTATTTATGTACAGTTGCAACCGGAAATATTCAAACCCTCACCAAGTAAAGTATTATAATGATGTATATACAGTAGAATTGAATAAAATATACAAAAAGTCTCATTAAACAGAGAAAGAATATTTATTGATACGTACATGCAATTCTGATAAAACGTCTACTTCTTATTGTAGCCTAGCGGAAATATTCAAACCCTCACCAAGTAAAGTATTATAATGATGTATATACAGTAGAATTGAATAAAATATACAAAAAGTCTCATTAAACAGAGAAAGAATATTTATTGATACGTACATGCAATTCTGAGTTAATATAAAAATAAAAATAAAAATAAAACGTCTACTTCTTATTGTAGCCTAGCGGTACTGAATTAGTAATCATAAGGTTGTTGGTTCGAAACCCCACCACTGCCAGGTTGCCACTTTTGGGCCCTTGAGCAAGGCCCTTAACCCTTTAATTGTTTAAAAACTGTATTCTTTAAGTCGCTTTGGATAAAAGCATCTGCTAAATGCAGAAAATGTAAATGTAATGTAAATGTATAAACTACTTTCTTCAAACCCCCGTAAAGATTTTCTATCAGATTTGAATCTGGAGACTGACAGACTGACCACTACAGGATTGATTTCTTAAGTGGAAGTGGGCTTGGGATCACTGTCTTGCTGGAAAGTCCAATTATCACCAAGGTTCAATTTCACCACAGAAACAACAATTCTTTGAAACGACCTGCTATTTCTGTGAATCCACGATCTGACCAGCCTGCATGCTCGACCATCCTTGTGCCAGACAAACCACTGATCCATATGGCCAAACAGTTCCAGTTTTAATCCGTCACTCTATAGAACTGTGTGCTGTGATCTGTGCTTCTTGGTCAAGAGTGGAATGTATAGTGGAAACTGGCCAGGAAATTCTTGGTTGGTAAGATATCTTCTTATAGTTGCCATGGACACATTTCTCCCAGCCTTCATCAGGTCATCCTGTAAGTCTTTTCCAGTAACACAGGGGCTTTTCTTCTTTGTCCAGGTGACATTGCTAAGGTTTCTGGATGAAATATTGGACTTTCTCCTATAGCCAGGCAGGTGTACTGCTGCATCACATGTTTGGAACTTCTGGACAGTACTCCCAATGGTGTCTCTAGGAATGTTTAAGGTCGGAATGTTATTGCCCTTTTGGTGTAATAAAATTATCTCCTCCCGGCTTTTGTGACTTTTAGTGTTCTTCATGGTTGCAACACACCTTAAACACTCGAATCTCTGGGTGGTTATGTAACACACCACAGCTGAAGCAAATTAAAGCTTGTTATTGAGTTCCAAATAGTTTAATCATGTTGTAACCCAACTTTAGGTCATATAGACTAGCAGTAGGTTTTGGATCAGCAATATTATGTAGGGGTTGAATAACTAAGACATGGCAATATTAACAAAATATCCAGTGACTCAAAAATACTAAATCACTAATTAGTTCTTCAGTAATTTGCTGTTTCATTCAACTAATAAAGCAACTAACTAATAAGCAAACTCTAACTCTGCAGAAATGATCAGTTACAAATCTGTATCTTTATTTTTTAAGGGAGTGGGGGTGTTGAATGTTTGAAAAATCATTCAGTCATGTGCACAAATAAATGAAAAATAAAATACAAATGAATGTTACAGTTAAATTCACTTACATAGATGTCCGATGTTGGCCTCTGTGCTGCCGGACCCTCGTGCTGCAGAGCTCTGCAGCTCTGTACTGGACCGTTGCTGAGAGCTGCATCCCAGCATGCCCCTGGAGCTCCAGTTAGCTGAGTGCTGTCGCTCCAGTGTGGACACCACACACTCCTCAGGTGGATTGGAACCTATAGAGCCCCAAGGCGTGTGCAGCCGGGTCCCGATGCTGTGCACTGGCTCTGAGGAGGGACCTCGTCCTTTGAGAAAAAGACAATAAACTGATATACTGTAGCTATTCAGCTAAGAGTAGCCAACAATATCATAGTATTAGTTAAATTAGTTAGTTTTATCTGTGTATTTCTTTATATGTATTTGCAAGGTTAATATTGTTATCATATTGTTATGTTGTCCAGACAACCTAGGCTCAAAAGCAAGGCTGTAATTACAATTTATAATGGGACCTGCCTCCCTTATTCAGATACACTTAAAGTGTCTTAAAACTTTCATATACTAATGTTGAAAGTATAAAGAAACATATTTAACTCACTAGCTTTGCATAATATTAGGATCCGTTAGTGTTCCAATCAGTTATTGATTGTTGGAATCTTTTATGAAACCCCATTCCCTCACCTCCAGGTAGATTTGGTCCCCCCAATGTTCAGTTTATGGCTACGGCCTTGATCAAAAGTATGTAGACATGTAGTGACTCCACAAATGGAGAGGAAATTCCATATTTATGCAAATGGTTTTGGAATAACCAGCATTCTGAGAATGCTATCCACAGGACTTTAGAGCGTGTCTATGAAATCTGGTCTCTATTTAATCTAAAATAGCATGTATGTGGTCAGGCACTAATGCAAATCAGTGCTCCAATATATTACAGAGGTGTAAGGATTAAGGTCAGGGTAGTTTGCAAGCAACTGGTTTCTCAATACCAAACTCTTTGTATTGGTAGACGGTCCACCAATACCCTGTATATCTTTATATTAAAAACTTATCTTACATTTATGCCCAGTATTAGCTACATAAACAATAGAAAATTAAACATATGAGGTCAGGCACTAATGCAAATCAATTCTCAATACATCCCAGAGGTGTAAGGATTAAGGTCAGGGCTTTTTGTGAGCAACTGGTTTCTCAATACCAAACTCTTCATATTGGTAGACGCTCCATGGACACCCTGTAGATCTTTATAATAGAAAACATATCGTACTTTTATTCCCTTTTTAGCTATGCAACCAATAGACACTTAGACCTACGGGGACACTTCAAGTTCTTGGAAGCTCTTGACCAATCTAAGTGCACAGAAATAAGCTTTTACAAAGTATTTCTATAAAATAATTTATGGGTATTAGAAGCATCATGCTGATCCAAACAGAATATAATGAGTTGATCTTTAATCCCATAACCCCATTTTTAAGCAGATTCTTACCCTCTAAGACATCATCTCTTCTGCAACTCTCTGTGCCCAGTGTCTCTGCCCGCTGTTTGTGTGAAGGCTGCGATACCCGCTGATGGCACAAGCTCTGAGTCGTCAGCAGTCCTGCGTCTATGGAAGTTGCACCGGCTGCCTGGTTTCGGTGGGAGTACGCATGTCCTGTAGTGTGCAACACAGACAGGAACGATTTTTCAATAAAATACATCTATCGGGACGTCTCTTCACATAATTCCAACAAGCACATAATAAGCATGCAGCTCTGCAATGAGCGTGCCAGGTTCAGAGCGCTTGGTGCTTTGCCATATTGCCTGTTCTCACCGTTTCCGCAGTCACTCCCTATAGTGTAGGAGAAAGCTCATTGTCTGGTGAAATTAATATAAAGCTGACAAGGTCAAACTAGGTTATACTGTGCCAAAAGTTCAAGCCTGTCCTGCAAGGTCGTTCTCCTGAGGGATGAGGGTGCGAGATGAAAGGACCTTTACACTGAGAGGTAGGCGCAGTTCTTGCAATATAAACAAGGCAGCAAATTTTTGGTTGAAAAAAAGTGCTAAATCATTTTCACGCAGGCCATAGATCAGAGGAGCTTAGTGTCAAAGCAAGGCGAGCTACGGTTTAATCATCACTGGGAAACTGTACTGGAGCTGAAGGTGGTTTCTCTGCTGTCACTGCAATTCTCTGAGTCTCATTTCTCATCTTTAGATGTCTTGCTGCCTGTGTTCTCCAACAATTTTAATATATTTGAATTTTTGCACCATTTAAACAAATGTTTTGATGTTTTATTGCTTTGGAAAATCTAGAAGTAATAAATAAATGCTGTCACGCATATTTTAATTTCCCAATTAACCCGGTCCTCTTTGTTTTGAGTGCATTTGGTTTGGTCACTAGCTGGATCTCCAAGAGTCTGTAATATTTTTTAATAATCTTCAAGCTTTGGACTGGACTTCAAGATCTGCTGGTCGCATTCAGGTGACAAAAAGGTTTTTTGCACTCTGTTGCAGGTACTGGCACTGCCATCTCTCATAGAGCCTGGGTCACCTTGGGACAAGCTGGTGTGGCTGTAAATTTAAGATGCATTTCAACCTTGGGTGGTGTGGCAGTATCGCTCAATGGGGAAACTGTAATGTGACATCATGCTGGAACGGACTTGGCTGTTGATTTCAGAAGACTATGTGGATGTGTGTGTGGTAAAATTTGTTATGTGTACATGGCATTTGCAATCTAGGCTGCAATTTTTACCTCTTGTTGCCAGTAATAGTAATTGATTATGTATTAATACTTCTGGAGTTAATTAACATTTTTCTGCCACAAGGTTAAAGTTTTTCCACAAGGGGGAGCTATTCGCACTGTTGTCACATTAGTGCTTTAGAAATGTGAAATTTTCATTACTCTATCCAACCCTAACTACACAAAGTAAAACTCAATGATGAGATTTTAATTAATTTAAAAGTAATTTTAAAGAAGCTGAATTATAGTTGGGTTTAGGTACACAAGATGGTCAGATGCTTTTGATTTATTAGAATGGACAGTATGAAAGAATTGTTTTGTCAGACAGTCTTGTCTTGGCATTGATACCTGACACTTTTAGGCAAAATGGTATTCATAAAGAATTCCTGTGTGATCTGAGTTTAAACAAGGCATTATAACAAGCAGACGATAAACAGTTTATGCTAATGAGCAGGACACTGCAGGTATAACCAGTGCATTTGATGCGTCTAACCATGGACTGACCTGTGAACTGAATTATTTTGACATGTATTTATCTGAAAGGCTGCATTTTGTTACTATCTACGGAGTGTTATAAGAACATGAAGTGGAGGGGATTTCCTGTGCGAAACCCTTCAATCATCCATCCAGTTTTGACATGGAAATTAAAGAGCCCAAATGAGATGCCAAGTAGGAATGATTGCTTTCATCGAACCTGAATGCGTTTAGTGATTGATCCCGCTTTTCTCTTTTTTTTGGTCGTCACGTGAAAGCAACCAATTTGTTCCAGATCCTAGTTAACATTTCATGAATGTTTCACTATAAAAGGTCTCATGATGGCTCATCTGAGACAAAGATAATGTTCGTATCAAAAATAAGAAATCAATAGTGGTTTCCACCAAGCAATGGAGTGAAATTTGCGTGGAAATATAACTGAAATATTTGTTACAGCAAGTTGGCACAGCTTTGTTTCCCCCAAAGAATTAATGCAATTTCTTGGATTGTTCAGGCTTGCAGATGTGACTGTTGAAGTGTGTGATTCAATAGCTCTGCTCACCTGTGATCGCCCCCTCCACGCTCTCAAGGCTGCATCTGGGGGAATAGTCTATCCTACACAGCTGTCGAGACAAGTCGAAGCCCTCGCTTTCGCCCTCCTCGTCCTCCCCCTCGGTCAGAATGTCTGATCCCAGTGTGCCTGAGACATAACCTATTGGATGGGCAGGGGTCTTAGTTGGGTGGGAGCTGCCTTTTATATGCCTGGAAGGAAAAGAAAGAATAATTATAAATAACAATACTGTCCCGGTGTGGCATTAGAGTCTGAGAGAGTATAAAGTCCCTTTTTCACGTTTCTGGCAAGGCTTTCTGTAAGAGTTTGAATTGTGTCTGTGGGAATTTGGGCATAATTAGTAAGGTCAGACTGAACAAGAACGTCTCAACATAAATGGGGAAAAACATTTTCTTTAATTTCCATTGGGATCAATGGAAGGAAGGAAGGAAAGAAGGAAGGAAGGATGGATGGATGGATGGAT
Organism: Trichomycterus rosablanca; assembly: GCF_030014385.1. Classification (NCBI taxonomy): domain Eukaryota; kingdom Metazoa; phylum Chordata; class Actinopteri; order Siluriformes; family Trichomycteridae; genus Trichomycterus; species Trichomycterus rosablanca. Next base: position 22,827,825 of record NC_086005.1, on the reverse strand, counting down.
GGATGGAAGAAGGATGGATGGAGGGATGGATCGATCCATCCATCCCTCCATCCATCCATCCGACTTCCTTCCTTCAATCCATCAATCAATCCATCCATCCTTCCTCCTTCCCTTTATCCATCCATCCTTTCATCCATCCATCCTTCCTTCCATTCATCCATCTATCCATCCATCCATCTTTCAATCCATCAATCAATCCATCCATCCTTCCTCCTTCCCTTTATCCATCCATCCTTTCATCCATCCATCCTTCCTTCCATTCATCCATCTATCCATCCATCCATCTTCCATCCATCTATCATCAATCCATCCTTCTTCCATCCATCCATCCATCCATCCATCCATCGTCCATCCATCCATCCAACCACCCTTCCCTCCTTCCTTCCTTGTGAGTTCGAATCTCAGCCGAGCCACCGACCTGGCTGGGCGTCCACACAAACAAAAACAACCCTGTGCCGAACAGGGAAGGTTGGACAGGGTCTCTTTCTGCTGCAATATGTGCATCTCTGTACAGCGTGGCTCTCGGTACGTGATACACCTCAACACTGTCAGGATAAGAAGCAGCTGCACATTGGACACGTGTCAAAAGGCGCCGTGTGGTGATCCGGCTCTCCTTGATCAGATTGGGGGTTGTGCAAGCGGCAGGGGATTCACATTGGGGAATTGGAAATGACTAGATTGGGAGATAAAGGAGGAAAAATCCAGGGGAAAACAAGAAAATACTATTTTACAAACAGCTAGTGACCACTGCCATTGGTCTCTCTTTTAGTCATCGCTAGTCTTGGAGGTCCAAGCCACCGTAAGGTCTCCTCTAACGTCTGAACATTTGAGAAATGACTACTCATGCAGCTTGGTTGGCACAGAACATCAACTACCAAGCTCTCCGTTGATGACAAAAGGGGCAGTATGCCATCTTTCCTTTTTGATGACAGCGGTGCCAATTACAGAAGGATGGTCCCATGCCTTCTGTCCCATCAAATAAAAACAAAGATTACAGTTGACTGGATTGGAAGAATTTATTGGCACGGTCGTGGGTTCTTACAGCAGTGTATCTCAATAGCAACCAGGAACAGAGCTGTGCCCCTCCCTTTATACTACACATTGGGTGTTGGACTTTGGAACCTCCATTCTGTGCTAAGTGTGCTTTCTTGGTTCTCTGTACTCCCAGCCATCATCTCAAGCCATTAATGATGTACCAAACAAAGAAGAACAGGCCATTAATGACGTACCAAACGTAGAAGAACAGGTCATTAATGACGTACCAAACATAGAAGAACAGGCCATTAATGACGTACCAAACGTAGAAGAACAGGCCATTAATGACGTACACGTACCAAACGTAGAAGAACAGGCCATTAATAACGTATGTGGGATTCCAAACGTGGGACTCAAATTTGCTCGATATTCCCATGAACCCTGACGCAATGCTTTATCCACTTGATCCCCTAAGAAGCCTCTAAACCTAGAAGACTGCAGCAGCTGAGATCAGTAGGAGATAGAGTCTGGAAAACTGGGGGCTTATCCATGTCCATACAGCATCCATGTGGAGCTGATAGCACTAATTCCATTGTGGAGATCATTGGAAGGCTCACACAATAGGGCTGGTAATTTGGCTGGTGTGTTTGGAGGTGGGGGGGGTTGAGGCAATGGAAAGGCCTGTCAGATACACGTCTGTAATCTTCAGCACAGCTGCCCGCACATCAACCTCGCCGTGTCTTCGACTCGAACCGTCTCAGCACGTAATTACCAGCTCTTTTTCATGTTGTCAAAGACGCCTGCAACACCAACCCAGTCATTACCCCCAGACCTCCAGTCCACCCGCCCTCACCACGACAAGCTTCTCTTACTACACATTACAACTGTAATCAATGATGCTGCAGTGTTCAGCAAGGTGTTTTTTTTTCTCACCGTGGAGACTAAATAACAGGTAATGAAATGCTAAAAATGCTGCATTGATATGCAAAGAACATCCGTTCTGCTCAGCTGATTGGTACCGCTATCTGTCAAAACAATCCCAGCAATAAGCAGGTGTATTCCTGAATGGTACATGAATGTCTCATTATGTGGGGAACACATTGCAGGCAGGGTAATTTCAGTCTTGTGATGTTGCAATATTTCCGGCGTCAGAGATGATGATTGTTCTTTTCAAGTGCGAGCCATCACAGGTATTTTAATTTCTTGCAGAAGCAAAAAATAAATAAATAAATCCAAATGGAATGCTTAAATGATGTGTGTAATATTTCAAGGTGATTTATGGAGACTACCCATCGAGTATGGATACGTCGTAGTGACAAACAGTGAAGCTGTCTAAAAGTTAATCAAACGTGATGAATTACATCTGCACACATGTGTAATGGAATGTTTAAAACAATAAACACAACCAGTCAAAGTGACTAAAGAAATCTTAAAAAATTAAGAATTAAACCCAAAATGTCCATGACAAGTATTTTCTTTTAAACCCTGTACTAATAATGTTTGGCTGTTAACCGAAAGGTTGGTGGTTTGAAAGGTTGGCCCACCCAGGGACCGTAGTAGGTTAGTGGGTAGAGCTTTGGGCCAATTGGAAGACTGCTGGTTCAAATCCAGCCACTATTATGCAGCCACTGTAGGACCCTTAACCCTGTAAGCTCCAAGGGTGCCATACAATGGCTGACCCTGCGCTATGACCCCAGCTTCCAAACAAGCTGGGATATTCAGAAAAAGAATGACATTGTACTGTTTAAGTGTATATATATCAGTGGCGATTTCTCTAAGACTGCAAGGGAAGCTCAGCTTCCCCTAAAATGTCAAAAATGAAATGGTCAAATATGTACAGTTGTGTTAACATTTAATTGACTACAAATGCGTTAGACGTTACACGTTCATCTCGAAGACGAGTTCGTTCAGAATCAGCTACTTCTCATACATTCCCTTAGCGTCAATGCATTTGCCCGCAGAAGCTGAGCGTCTCTTCACTTCTATGGGGATGCATGGGAGGTTTTTTTTTTTCATTGCTTCGAAACTCGCCGGGCATTGGATAAATGCCGTGATTTTGTCCCGCCCCCGGACGCTGAGCGTCTCTGGGGGTGAATGGTGCTGTGGGCGAATGGACGCTGAGCTTCTGCAAGATGATTGGAGGATCAGTCGAAAGGCTGGATCCCGTTTTGATTGACAGCCATCACTGGGAGCTTCAGTCCCATCGCGGATTTTGCGAGTGAATTCGAAAGACAAACTGCAACCCATTTCAGGACATTTTCTTGAAAAGGAATGGAGGGCAGAATTTATGTATAAATAAATTGACACATTTTATAATGTAAGCCGACAATGAGCTTCCCCTCTTTGAAAGACCAGCAGCCGCCACTGATATTTATATATGACAAATAAAGGCATTCTTTTTCTTCTAATACACAAATAATAAACATGAGGAAGGCATTTTGGTAATGGTTCTAAACCATTTTACACTATATGAACAAAAGGATGTGAACGTACCTCAGAAGCTTTGAAAAGCCTTTCTTAAAAGGCAACAGTTACTGTTACAGTCAGTTGTTATTAGTACTGTTGTACACTGTGATTGAGCAATTTTAATTTTATGTTACAGTGTTCGGATCTCTGGACCACTCAAGGTTATGATTTTTCTCTACACTGTTCCAGTGTTGTGTTGGCAGTGTGTATTTGAGTATTTTATCCAAGTTTTTCTGTAATGTGGACCTTTTTATTGTATAGTCAATGTAAACAGATTAAAAGATGTACAGTTTTGCTGAAAAAAGCATCCCCATAACATTATGTAGCCATCATAATGCAAAAAATATGAATATACAGTGGTAACTTGAAACTCAACGTCAATTGGTTTGGGGAATGTTGTCGAGTTTTAAAGGGGTTGAGTTTTAAGGTATTTTTTCCCATAAGGATGTATGGGAAACCTGTTAATGTGTTCCGTGGTCCCGTAGAACTGCATATATTTTAGGCTCATGTAAAGTAATGGCGTTGTTTTTGACACTTATACACTGAAAATAACACAAGCATAATATAAAAACACTGAAAGTTTAAATCATTAGGGGACGTCGAGTTACAAGGTACCACTGTATATTTTTCAGTTTTCCAAATGTGCAATATGAGACAATCAAATCTATAAAATACACAAGGGTCAAAATATTTTAGGAAGTGAAAGCATTAACTGTTGTCCATCATCATTCTCACCAGTTTTGCTTGGCCACTTCATACTGGTAGGCGCGAGTAAGCTCATCCAGGTGGACCTGAAGCATGGACTGCATCTCCTCATGATGCGAGGAGCCCAGTGAGCCAGAGGAACCCTGACCAAAGGGCATAGGTGCTGGAGAGGATGCCACGCCCCTCAGGGGTGGAGTGGGTACTCGCTCCTCCTCCTCCTCAAGCTCATCCTCCATGCTCTGGTGGAGGTAAGACTGTACAGGCAGGGGTGAAGCCCAGCTGTCACTCTCATACCTGTGTTAGTGATATAAAAGAATAGTTTTATCCAAAGCGACTTTTAAAGCGAGGGTTAAGGACACTGCTCAGGGGCCCAACAGTGGCAACCTGGCAGTGGGTGCCACTGTTGAACCAATGACTTTCTGATTATTAGTCCAGTATATGTACTGCAGCTTTTGCTGAGAATGATCAGGATGATCCTGTTTGTCTTTAATGCCGAGAGCTCATTTAGATTTGCAACATTTAGCAATTTGAGATACTGAAGGTGGCAGCAGTGGCAGCCTGGTGGGGTTGGAGCTTAAACTGGCAACCTTCTTCTGAGCTAATACTGCCAATTACCTAAAAATAATTGATGCACAAGTGCAGCTGTGGTACATATAAACTTGGTGGTACAAAACTATTCCACCCCTCAGGTGACCCCCTTTACTGTCTGTCTTTCACGGCTGCGTAAACAACATTTTACATACCTTAAAGGATTTCTGAGGGCATGTCTAGAAATCCCGACAGTAATTGTAGTAACCTTAGCTTTAACAAAGTTAAAAGACATTGGCGCAGTCAGCAGTGCCGAAAAAGAAACATAACGCTCATTAAGCCAACTCCTGCTCCTTCCTCGCCTTTGCTGCTCTAAGCATTTCGACGGTGGAGGCAGCTGCGTCGTAGCAAGGTCTCAGCACATTCAGAGAGCGAGAGGGGTAATCTAGAGACTCCCTGGTGTAGAGTAAAAAACAGAGCCGGTTTTCCTCATGTGGCTTCTTGGAGAAACGGTCACACTGTGTATTGAGCACAATCACCAGGATATATACTGCCAATTAAGCCATAAGGACGGTACATCAGTCTGGCTAAAACTTCTTTTTATTTCCTATGTACAAATCAGTAAGCGATTAAAGTGTTTTGTTTGTGTGCGTGGCACTTACCCTCCTTCAGCTCGATGCTCAGGGGCATAGTGGTCCATCTCCGTCCCTGGTAATGGGTTCATCGGTGGCGGAGGAAGTGGGATGTTGGCCCAGCAGGAGCCGTTAGGCTTGGCTGTTTTACCTCCTCCCTTGGATTTCTTCTTCTTGCCATTTTTTCCTCCTAAAGGGGGCAGGCGAAAAGCAAAGGACACATTTTGACATTTGGTGTGACACAAAATGTGAATCTGAATTTCATCTACGGCTAATCTACTGCTGTCATGTGACATTCACAGGTTCCTTCTGAATTCTGATGCAGGTACAGATGACACTGAGATGGCTGGTGTAAAAGAAAAGCTAATTACCAATGTACCTGCTTGGCGAAGTGACAAAAAGTGCATTTTATGATATCTCCACGTAAAAAAATTACACTGCATAGCCAAAATTCTGTGGACATCCCTGCTAATTAATAATAATATTAATAATAATAATAATATGTTGTATTTATAAAGCGCCTTTCTTATACACAAGGAATTTGAGCTATAGTAGCCACACAGGCCAGCCTTCGATCCCCACGTGCATCAATGAGCCTTGGCCGCCCATGACCCTGTCGCCCGTTTACCACTGTTCCTTCCTTGGACCACTTTTGATAGATACTGACCACTGCACACTGCAGACCGGGAACACCCCACAAGAGCTGCAGTTTTGGAGATGCCCTGACCCAGTCGTCTAGCCATCACAATTTATATATATATAACATTTGAGTGCACTAGCAAAAGAGTGGGGTTTGCTTATTGAGCACAGACTAGTGATTTTCAATAAGAAACAGCAGGTTTTTTTGATTATGTGTGGATAATGATGTAACATGCAGGATGTGGCTTGCTGATGCCATGTCAAATTAATGACAGACAACATTCTATTTTAGGTCATTGTTAGTCTTGATATTTAGGTTGGATTAGTGGATTCTGTCCAGTAACACCCATCACTGACTACAGTCTTGACTTGAGAGTTTTTAAGGACTGGTTGAGAGTAGAGACTGGTTTCACATATGTTTTAGTACACAGATAAAATACCCCTAGTCTCAGATGTACCTAATGAGTACAGTCCCATAACCTGGTGGACCTGCAGACTACTGGGGAAGCTGTTCCATCATCACCTGCAGTCTCTCATTATTTCTATTCTTCCATCTCTATCTTGCTTTGTCATGGACACTGATAAGGCACAAAGAGCTCCCCTGCCACATGTTTTTCTCTTTTCAAACTGGTATTTGCAGTACATACAACCCTGTTCCTACACTATAATACATTCAGTCCAGGGTCTTAAAGGGGAGAAACCATGGACACTGACTGCCACTCTATGACTGCCGTTCATGGTGACAATGCACTAATTTCATGTCCATGGGTCAAAACACAAGAGGAATCCCTGCCTGCACTAATCAAATTAATCCATGGCAATGGGCTGTAATTCTCTGACATTTCTGGGCTACAAAACTCCCAAGGCTGAGAAGCAAAACACACATTAAACCAAGGGAAGTGATTAAGGATGATATCCGCTGGGTCTGTTTTCTCTGAAGATGTAAATATTACATTTATTCCCTCCTGATTTAAGTTTTATTTCCTTTCCTTTTAACATTGTTCTCATTTCTTTCCATCATTTCTTTAAATCTTTTCCACTCCAGTCCTTTCTATTACATTAGATGTTCTGGGATATATTCCTCGCTCATATTTATCTGGTCATGAAAGCACATCAGAGGCTTAAAACAGAGTACTGAGTGTTTTTTTTCTGACCAAGGGTCAAAACAACCAATCATCTTGACATTCTGTATATGAAAGATGTTTAAAAACCCAAAACTTAAATATGTCATTTATTTGATATTTACTTGCTCAAAGTAAGATATTTAACAAAATAAACATATTTGTGTAAGATTTAGCTAATAAATAATTTTTGTGCATTAAAATGTGCAGAGGTTTGTACCAATGTTTCAACTACTTTCATTTTGAAAAATAAAGCATGAAAATTAGTGCCAGGGGTGTGTAAACTTTGGCATAAGACACTTACATATAAAGGCAGAGAGATGGAATTGTAATGTTACCCATGTGCTATTTAGTAAATCTAAAGTTAAAACAAGAGAGGAAGATTTTCGCACAAGATCCGGATTGTTGCAATCACAGAGACAATGCTAAATTGCATCTTGGGTGGCACTATGCATATGGTTGATGGAATGGACTTGGCGATTCTTAATAATAATATAATAATAAGAAGAAGAACAATAATAATACAATGGTGTCTGCTCTTTAGTGTTAAGGAGGAGCTGCTATAAGGTATTCTCATTTGCCAATGCTAATATGGTACTTGAGTGCCAGTATCAGTGCCAATACACATACCCTATCAATAACAGTGCAAAACTAGCATTTTTCACAGCTGCATGAATTTTTACAGAACATATCCCAATACTAGCAAAGCATTCTCGTTGACCCTAACTTTAAAACTAAGATCTGTGCATTTCATCATCAGTCAGTTGCACTGATAACAACACAGACCTACTGTTACTTGGCACATTGACATGTGTGTGCGCCAGCGAAAGAGTGGGAATTGCTTGCAGAGCACAGACTAATGACAGACCGCAGGCAGGCCAGTCTACCACACACACACTTTGATTATGTGTGGATGATGTAACACTAGCAGAATGTGGCTTGCTGTCTTGTTGAAATAATGACAGACAACCTAGAAAAAGACGTCATCAAGGCAGCGTCTGTTGCTTCAAAATGTCTCAGCATCTTGTGCAAGATTAGTATAGTTACCCAAACCCTCATACCATGACAGATCCTGGTTTTTGAGCTCCAGTATGTCTGACTAGTACTTCCATAAGCAATGTGAAACGTCTTCCTATCCAACCATAAACAACGGTGAATTGGTCTACACCAAGTAAGCTTGATCCAGCGTGCTTCCCGTGTGTATTATACACATTTGTGAAAGCAGCATCGAACAGGGTCTGTTAACCATTTGTAATAGTACTCCCAAGCCCACATGGTGATATGATCACAAAACCTTGTTGCTTTTAATGTAATGCCTAATTCTTTCTTTCTAAATTCGCTAATATCATGCACTGTAAAGGGAGAAATACCTAAAATACTTGCAATTACCATTGAGAAACAATATTCTTAAACTGAACACAAGAACAGGATTGTTTTAATCACAGTGATTTTCAATAGGAAACAGGTCTAGACCCACACTCTTTGATTACCTGTAGATGATGTAAAGTGCCGAATGTGGCTTGCTGTTGTCACGTTGAAATAATGACAGACAACCTCGAAAAAGATGGGGTCATCAAGGCAGCGTCTTGTGCAAGTTTAGTACAAATGTGCAAGTTAATTCGCTAATATCATGCACTGTAAATGGGGAAATATCTACATATACTTGTAAATACTTGCAATTTCCATTGAGCAGCAATGTTCTCAAACTGTTGGATTATTAAGTGTCATATATTTTCATAAGCTAATAAGGGACTAGACCTAACCCTCATCTAATTAACCCAACCTTCAGGTATATGTTGCAGGCATCAAATTTACCTGTACAGTTTTAGTCCAATTTCAAATCAAGGTGTATTTACAAAGCACTGCTTTTTCATTGTATTTGCATCTCACATTTCGACACAAATCTTCTGAAATTGGAATTTTATACATAAAACTATGTTTTCTGTGTCATATGACATTGACAAAAAAAAGAAAGACACTTCCTCAAACTGCGACGTCTTACTGTGCTGTTGTGAAGGACATGCTACAAGCCGTGTCTGCTCATGAGTCAAGTTACCACATTTAGCTTTGTGTCACAATGCTGACGTAAATCCTCCTGCTAGTGTTTAGCTCTGTGCTAAAGTGCTAAAAATAAAGAAAATAAATAGCTAGCTGACAACCGAATGATGTAAACTGAGACTCAAATGCTAGCAATTTCACTTGTTCAACTTTATCCTGCTGAGCTAATTTATTGTAAGCTGTGAATCTGTTTGCTTAGTGCTAAGACGATCGACATGAAATCTTTATTATGGTTTATTGGAAAATGTGTAACTTTACTGACAGTAACTGCCTCATTCTGATCATGGTCAAAGTGGATTCAGATACTAACAAAACACTGGGTGTGATACCTGAATTATGTAGCTAATATGAAAGCAATCTTTGAAAATGTAATCACGTAACTTATGACACGGATAATGAAATTAGCATTGATGTGTGGCTTCTAATTATAATTAAGCATTCTAAGTCAGCTAGTGCAAACTTGGTCTGTCTTAAACTGCAAACTGTACTTCTTATGGTCAGAGTAGTAAGGATTGCATATCAGTGCACTTATTTAACATAATGTACATGTGTATATACAGTATACATACAGTATATGTGGTATGGGAAACCATATAGATAGTGGATGTTCTGGCTTATTTACCTCACGACAGGTCTAATATTACTGGATTTCAGAAAGATTTATAGAATATTTACAATTTACAATGTTTACAATACATATACAATTATAAATAATTCTTAATTCATGATTGGCCGTGTGTAAGGCCTGTCTCAGCTCGGGGTGCTGAGAAATTGTAAGAATCAGCTTCTCCAAGAGAGTCTAAAACATTTATCGTGTCTTAATGTATTAAAAAAACAACATAGGAAGACTAAACCTCTCTTAATTATTACTGCTCATAAGTTCTCTTCACTAATGGAATTTCTTTGTCATTGTTTTAGTACTATAAGTCATGTTAAGCATTGTTTATATCGCCTGAATCGCTTTTACCACATTATATTAAACAGTTCGTCTCATTGGAGGCGCCTTGAAAAGGTCAGTGGCAAACTGGGTCAAAGTTCAAACAGGTGGGTGCCCAGGTGGCACAGCAGGATATTCTGCTAGCACACCAGCGCCGAGATTCTGAACAACTCAGCTACCGGCCGGCCGGGCGCCATCTAGCGGGCATAACCGGCCGTGCCTGCAGCAGACACAAATTGGCCACCGTGTCTGCTGGGTTGGGGAAATGACCGGACTATGTGGGTGGGGTCTTCGAACGCTGTGCAAGGACCCTGGTTAGCAGATAGGGGCGTTTGTGCAGAAGCACAGGTGTAAAAAGGGGGTTTGCAAATATACCCTCCTCGAACGCAATCAAGGATCCACAGCAGCGTAAGACAAACTGACTACGCTACAAGAAAAAGGGAGAAAATGCATAAACAAATAGAAAAAAAAGTTCAATCAGGTGAAGCACAAAAATCACGAGCCCAATGCGGCAAAAGTGAGCGGTGCATGCCAGCACAACAGCACAGCCAGCACAAATGCAGTTTTGCATCAGTGTTTTAAACACGCTAGGGGTCTGTCTGAAAACCTAGTGAGTTCTCTACATAGACACATTTTCCATCATTCTACAAGCACTCCCAGCAAGAAGAACTGTCTAAATTCTTAGATACATTACAATGCTGCCTACTAAGGTGCCTTATTTTCAAGCGATAATCTGACTATGACAATTTATGACAATTTAAGCATTTTTGGTACACGGAGGGAGATGCCGCCTCAGCCCATTGGTTTGAATGGCCTGAGGCTAACTGTGTTAGATTAGTAAGCGAAACTGTGGTTATGTAATCGCTGTCTAACTAGTGCATCTGAATAATCTGCCTTATAAGTCGTTGTCTTATTAGAATCCTCTCTACTTAGCAAGGCATGTCACTAGGTTTTCAGACAGAGAGACAACTTTCAATGTCATAAAAATTGTAACTTTTCCTCCAGTCCTACAGATTAGCACTGTAATAAGATTAAAAGATTAGCCGCAATGAGCAATTTCATTCATTTGATCAGATTAGTCACGTTTAGTTCCCCAAGAGCCAAAAAAAGTGAGCTATGTCTTTACCATTGGCACACGAGCGGCTCTCTGTGAGCGAGTAGCCCAGGCTGGGCATCTCATGTTGTCCGTGCAGCGAGGCCTTCCAGCGAAGCTCGGGCCGATCCACCGCCAGCTCGTGGAAGCTGTTAGACTGTAGGATCTGTGTGGTGGCGTACGGACTGGTGTGTTTTCCTCTGCCAGGGCTACTGTAGGCTGCCTTACCGGCAAAGTCGATGCTGCTGTAGATGGCACCGTCTGACAGCATGGTGCCTGTCTTTTCGCCGGCACTGGCGGGCAGCACGTCTACAAGAAAGAAAGAAAAACAGGGGAAGCTTTTAAGGTCAGTGTGAAGCTTATTAGCGCTCCCTGCTGCTGTATCGCATCCCTCAAATGAACATAGATGAATAAAAGTGATTAGCCGGCAGATTAATTATCAGATGACACTGAATGCCCGGTAGGAGCGGCCGGCTAAAGATGGACACCCATGCTGAGCTGACCTTCAGCTAGACCGGCTTGAACCACGGAGCTCGCTGGGATCTAAATACGCTCTGTTCTGTTATGTACTTGCTTAAATAAAGACGTTTTATGCCACAAGCACGTATAGCGATACGGGACTGCATTCAAAGTTGGGTTGCACACACATACCATGGATTTAATATTAAAATGTCTGGAATGGACTGGGTCAAAAAACCAGTGAGGACTCACCAACCTCAGTTTGTTTTTCTTTGTCGGGTGCATGACACCCACACTGGCCAAAGAGAGCTGAAGGCTGGCACAATAAGTGTTCAGTGTCCAGCTGCTTCCACCAGCCAGTGGAGGATCCTAAAAGAGCTTTAGGACGTACAGATATACGCTGCTCTATTCATATTCTTCCGCATATCATGCTAGCATCTAGACCAGACAGTAGAAATCATTTGGCCCTCCCTTCCTCAGACACAGCCAAGCCAACATTTGACAACCCAAGACTTGTGATGGACCAGTGGTGGACCAGGCTGCCCTTAAAATCCACTTTTACCACAAGCCATATATCTGATTTACACAGTATTTCATTATTATTTGGTTGAATATAAAATACACATACTCAGTGGGACGCCAGTTAAAGCAGAATTACATATTTGATTATATTAATAAAACATCTTTTTATTCATTCAATCCATTCAGTCATTCAAACCAGGACTATGGGTTTGATTTTAGAGCAGTTCACAATTCGTGGCACTATTTATGTTTTTGGGGTGGGTTCGAGTGCCCCCAAATAAATAAAAAAAGTACTAATTATTTATACGTACATTTACAGCATTTAGCAGATGTTTTTATCCAGTGCGACTTACAATTGTGATCCTATACAAGCAAAGCAATTAAGGCTTTATGGCCTTGCTCAAGGGTCCAACAGTGAGCAACCTGAGAGTGATGTGGCTTGAAACAGGGACTTTCCGATTACTACATCCAGACCTTATAGTGGCTTTCAAATGATGCAGAGAACAAAATGTTTTTGGCTTTATCGTCAGTCATTTTTCCTGCTTCTAACACATTACCTTTGCGGATAAAATGTTCCCTTGCTGCCTAATACATCCCACCCACTAACAGGTAACATGTGAATCATGACAGTGACTCAGGTCTGGGCCATTACTGGTTTTTGGTGTGTTATTTTAGCTTGCAGTCTGGTCTGAATGCTTTTGCTAAGTGCAGGACATTTAAGCTTTTCTTCTTAGCGGCCAGATTTTCTTCTTTGTCTTGTTTTCTGGGAAACATCTGTAAAGTACGATATTGCCAGACCAAGCTTTAACAGAAAGATGGTTCTCAAGAATGGAATGAGGTGCTGTTATCTTAATGCCTAACACAGCATTAATACAGAAAATATAACAGACCACGGTATCCTTCTCCAAATGCTTGTGTCTCCACCAGCCTCTGGGCAAACTACAGCCAAGATGTGAGATATGAGTTTTTCTTTCTTGGTTTGTGTGATTGCTATTGTTGCCTCATGCATAGATTCTCTCATCTCTCTCAATAAGGATTGTAATCGTGTGAGTGTAGCTGCAGGCTTTTTGGTGGCCTCAATTACTCCGGTTGATTAGATCTGGACACTTTACACTGTTTCTTAGAAGAAGAAGAAGATAGAAGAAGATGTACTTTATTTGTCATATACAGGTGTACAGTACAATGAAATTCTTTTTTCGCATATCCCAGCTTGTTTGGAAGCTGGGGTCAGAGCGCAGAGTCAGCCATCGTACTGCGCCCCTGGAGCAGACAGGGTTAAGGGTCTTGCTCAAGGACCCAACAGTGGCTGCATAGCAGAGCCTGGATTTGAACCGCCAATCTTCCGGTTGATAGCCCAAAGCTCTACCCACTAGGCTACCACTGTCCCTTATAGTCTAGCGGATTGTGGCTTGTCTTCGGAACACCGTCAGTGGGTACTCACCATGGATACCCGTGAGATATTTTAACCCAGTGGTCTGCCCATAATTTGGCCCTTTTTAAAGTCCCTCGAGTCTTTATGTTGCCCATATTAAGCTTTAATGCATTCGAAACATGTACTGCATGTCACATTAAGACAGGTTGCTCTGGGGCAATCTGAGGGTTCCACTGTGGTTCCAAAAAAAATTTAAAAAACCAGACCTGACTCAACAAGCAAGTGTGTCAACAAAGAAGCTGGCAAGTATGAAAGGGAGAAACCGTGATATATGGAAAAACTTCCACCTGAAGTGAATTAACACAGGAGTTGCAATTAAGAAAGACTAACATCAATCATTTTTGCCTCAGTGCACCCTTTGCCGACAAAAAGGGCAACTCAGAAGGACAGACTCGCATGATACACCCACTGCTTCCCTCAAAAAAGATCATTTTCTCTTAAAAATGCACAAACATCACACCAGAATTAATTCAGGACTTATATGGGAAAATTTTAAGCAGGATTAAAACAGTTTAAGAGGCAAACGTTGTATTGGTTTCTGTTATTTTGTCCATCCTCGGTAGGTTTTATGTAGTAAACATGATTCAGGGTGTGTAAATACTGTGTGTACTTATATAAGATTTATCAAAAGCGTTCTTTCTTTAGACACACTAGTTGTTTTGAAATGTTAATGCTGACTGAACCAGAAAGAATTTTTCAGCAGTGTTTGATCAGATGTCTCGAGCTGCGGGAGACTCCGCGCTCGCTGAAATATTCATGCGGCTCAGCCACGAATTCAAAGCGAATACAGAAGGTGCGCTGGCGGCCCTGAACCCGCGACCTTCTCCCTCCCTCGCGAGCTTTGATCAGGCCTTCCGGGTTGTTTCCTTGGCTGTCTTTTATTCTCGCGGGGGCTTACCTCCACGCCCGAAGTTGGTGCGGTCTTTCTGAGCGCCCAAGCCACCGTTGGCGGGCAGGCTGGTCGAGGGCCAGGAGTCGGCTAGCCAGGGGAGGCCAGGGTCACCGGCTTTGAGCAATCCGGGACGACTGGAAGACAGAGTTAAGAAGCAGTCATGCGATGGAATGAAAAAGAGAGACACACACAAACATTCATGCTGGTTTTTTTTTTTTTTTTGCATTAGCGCCAGATTGCTACAAGACCCTGTTTCCCCACATACACCGCCCCGGGCAGTAAAAATAATAAAAACACAAACAAAAAGACATAAAAGAGTGACAAGTCTATAAATCTAGAACTGAGCCTTCGCCCCCACCCGTCCGCCCCAGAGAGCGGAAAGCCAATAGCGTGAGCACGGCGGAATATTAAAACCCCCTATAGCAAGAGTTTCCACCTTTATTCGGAACCGGAGAGGTTAACAGTCTCCATGGTAACTAGAGAGGCTGATGCTTATTGGCTGGCAACTTCCAATTGAGCAAAAAAAAAAAAGCTGATGCCGAATTTTGATGCATACAATAAAAACACTGTAGGGAGCAGAACATGCACATTTTTCACTCGGGTTATTAGAGGTGGGGGTATATTTTACATTTTCTATTTTTTTCTGCCTACCAGGAGGCAGAAGCCAGGCACTGGGCAGGCAGGTCATACACATGATTTGGTTCGGCTTTTGTCTAATGAATGCAGTAGCCCGGGAAAACATGTTCCCTTAGGAGACAAGACAGCCAGCAGCCGAGCACGGGGTTACTTTACACATCTGAGCTCAGCGGCTCAAAGGTAGAGCAATCATCACGTGAACCGTTTCCGCCCAGAATAACACGCACTGGCGCGCACCGCGTACGCATTAGCATACTCGTCCCGTCCACGCAGACACATAAAAGCTGTTTATTCATAGCAGCAACATTTCTTTTCTCCTTTGTTCCGTTGGCCTCTTGGCTAGCGCTGCCCGCTCAGTTGTGCAAATCTAGGAGACGAACATAAAAGAAAGCAAGAATACACTTTCCTTGTGTTTTCACCCCCGCGGGGACCTTTCTCCCTTTCTAAAATCGCTCACCGGTTCACGTCGCTGACATCCAGCAGGCCTCGCGCCCTAAAAGACGTGAACGTGGAGCGGGAAGAGCTATCTATGTTTAAAAGAGCGCTCATGAGAGCCTCTTTCTTTCGGATAATTATCTTTTCACGTCCTCTCGAGCTCCTTTCGACAGGAGAATCCATCACAGGCCTCGGAGGAAGGAGGGGACGTGAGCGTGCAGCCGATCTGCGACGATGAATGGAGGAATAAAAAAGCTGCCCTGGCACATTAATTGTTTCGGTTAATTCCAGTCGGAGAAGATTTATTAGTCAATCAATCGACACATCAGCTAAAGCGATGTGCTCGTGGGAGACGCGAGGTGTCAGAACATCTATCAGGTTCCCGCCTGTGAAGACGTTAACATCAGTTCTGATGCGTCCAACAGAGCCCTTCCTCACTGCCCTGCTGTTTTAGGGTGTTCAGGCCAGATTTAATCTGATATTTGTATCTGCGTGACTCGGAACTTTATTTTTTTAATCAAACAGAGCAAACAAAATACTTTAATTCATTAACTAAAATGTCCACAGTTCTCAACCATTACTCTTGCTTAGGAAGTACTTGAGCTTCTTTTGGCGCAGGCTAATGGCTAACGGCTCTAAATTATAAAAAAACATATTTATTTCTATTTATGCATTTTTCCCCAGTTTTCCTACCAATCAAGTCATATCGGACCGCTTCTTTTTACCTACACAATGCATATGCAATGCACTTATATGGAGAGTCACGCACTGATCTCCATTATCCCCCGTCTCACTGTGCATTTCTATTTATGCATTTCCCCCCCATTTGACTCCCAATCTAGTCATTTCGGACTACTTCTTTTCACCTGAATGATGCAGGTTATTCTAGTGGCTAGTGGCTAGGTGTGCCAACACCTTAACAAGACCCTTCACACAAGGGTTATTCATGCTTATTGTTACAGTTACATTCCATCTATCTAGATCAAGGGTAACTGTATCATCAGCTTTAAATTCTAATAAAAAACAAATCATCGGACCGCTTCTTTTCACCTGCACAATGCATATGCAATGATTTTATATGGGAATTAATATCACGTATGGAGAGTCATGCACCGATCTCCATTATCCCCCAGTCTCACTGTACAGATGCTATCGATCAGCCAGCAGAGGTCGTAATTGCAGCAGTTATGAGGCACGCCTACCTTCGGACGAGCCAATCGTCCAGAGCTGAGACTCGAACTTTCAGCTCTGAGTTATTTTTAAATAACCACAGCACTCATCATTCAGTAAGAATCAAACCTGCCATTTTGTATGACTCGATTTCTCCGCTCTGTTTATTTGGACAGATATAAATGTCATCACATGCGCTGCTCACCTTCCGCTTCCCAACAGGCCTCTGTCTCCATGCTGGAATGTCACTGTAGGAACAGCAGCCAGACAGAAACGCCAGGAGGAAAAGAAGGAGGTGCAGAAGAAAAAAAACGCATTTATTAAAGAAAAAATCTGATTTCCATCATTCTATTATTGCAAATGAATGTCTGATACAAACTGGATGGCTTACTGCCTACGGTGGGATCAAACCCGTCGGAAGTTAGATAGGGATGGGACAAATAACCAGTACCTGCACGGGTGAAGGTGAACGACTGGACTGGAACACACAGAACAAAACTGGAATTAGGATTCAAATCAGGTATAGCACAGAACTACGCATACGAATGACGAAACGAGACGTGTGACGAGCGACGCCCTACGACGGAACCGACAGCGCTATTCATGTGTTTCCTGTGATCAAGCAGAGAGGATTCGGAGGCGGGGCGAACCGAGCGTTAGAATGAGACGCGCAATGAGTCGGATACAGCGAATGGCTATTGAATTAGCCAATGGCAGCCGTCTCGACCTGATTCATCGGGCCGCGAGGACGGCGACGCGTATTATAATGAGAGTAATCCAAAGCTACGTGTAGTAATTACCCCCCGGAGGGGTTCCAAATTACATTTCGGAGGTTGGAGACTAGCTCCATACCTAGAGCTAATGTGGGAACAATACGGGTCAGGGTGCTCTAATAGACGCGACGCGACGTGCGTTTCATTTTCGAACGTGCGGGTTTGATGGGACCGCGTTCAAGGTCGATGCGCATTGGTGTGTAATGTGTAATGCATTGTGGAAGGGGGTGCGAGTGTCACAGCCTCTCGCCTTTGTTCTTTTCGGCTTGTGCAATTAAGTACGCCATTAAATACATAACAGAAAATATTAGCTCTAATAACAAAGACGAAACAACAGTTCACACGAACAGGCTTCGAATCTGCGACCCTTGCAAACGCGGTCTGACAAAATAATACGCTATAATTAATTATATCAGTCCAGCTTACATATGCAGATTTCTATTTGAAACCTCTCAGGGAGTGTGTGTCTGTAGGGGGGTGGACTAAAATAACTTGACTTTACATTAAGATTAATAATACGCCCCAAAACGCACACTAAAGACTTTTTGCAAGTCAAAGTACAACATCACCTTTAGTTAGTGTCAGAATTAGGGATAATTCAGGATCTCTTACCTGCATAGTTGCTGAGGCCTTTTCTCTTCTTCCTCCTCCAGTACAGCCAGGCACTGAAACCCATCAACACAATCCAGCACGCTCCACCCAGGCCTGCGATGAAGGCGGGCTGTTTTAGAACGTCCTTGATGCTGCCGTTGCCCTCTTCACCCGTCATTACGTCCTGTAACTCAGCACCTGATCATATACAAAAAAACACACAACATTCTTATAGTACCTAAAACATTCTGGGAATGTCTGAAAACCTAGTGATCTCTCTACATAGACGCATTTTACGTCATTGTACACACTCCCGAGAAGAAGGCTGTCTAAAGTCTTAGATGCCTTCCAATGCTGCCTACTGAGCTGCTTTATTTCTAAATTATAACAAAAAACATTTATGCATTTTCCCCCAATTTTCTTCCCAATCTAGTTGTATCGGACCGCTCCTTTTCACCTGCACAATGCATAAGCAATGCATTTATATGGGACTTGGTATCACATACAGTATGAAGAGGCACGCACTGATCTCCATTATCCCCCGTCTTACTGTGCAGACGCCATCGATGAGCCAGCAGAGGTCGTAATTGCAGTGGTTATGAGGAAGCTCTCTGGCACCCCCCCTTGGACGAGCCAATCGTTGTCCAGAGCTGAGATTCAAACTTTCAAGGTCGAGATTCTGCTGAATAATGAGGAAGCATCTGATGCTTCCTTGGAGATAAAGGCAATCCCAGCATTCAGTGTGGCACAACTTGACACGAACTGAGTTTTTTTTTTTATGTAAATAAATTCTTATTGATTTTTAATCTGTATAAAGGTGTACAAGTGTCATTTATTTGCAAATTCAGGCTCATCTATTGTGGGTTGTAGCACCGAGCTCGGCCCATTGGTTTGAATGGCCTGAAGCTAACTGTGTTAAACTGTGGTGACATAATCACAGTCTAAGTAGTGCACATAAATAATCTGCCTTAGAAGTAAAAATAGATTGTATGCTTACTAATGTTGCCTAAATATCAGTTTTATGCTGCTTGTGCATTAAATCCTTAGACATGTGGTTGCTTGAGATGAAATTACAGAAATAAGCAACATGGCTGTTGTAAGCAGATAGGAAACAACAGTTAGGACAGAATGGAGGTTCCAAAGTCCAACACCCAATGTGATAATGGCTAGAGCAGTATAAAGGGAGGGCCAGAATTCTGTTCCTTGTTCTTCAGCTATTCCACTGCTGTAGGAACCCCTGATCAGGCCAATGAATTCTTCAAGGATGCGTCACTGATGGTGGATGTTGCACAATGGAAGTAAATAGTACGAACATGACGGCGGAGCATTTGTGCTGTTGTCCGAGATGTTTGTTTTACGCACAAAGCATCAATTAACTATTTGTGATAAAAAGATGTAAAAGTCAAGTGTCATGTTTTTAATGAATGTAAATAATGATTATATGGTATTAAAGACAAAATAAGATTTCAAGCAGAATTTACGGCAGATTAATTCTATTAATAAAGAATATAAAAGAAAAAAAAGCACCCAAAGCAAATCCACACAGACACAAAAAACATCAGAAACCACGTCAAGTTGTGCCACTGTTCCACTTTGCTAGCCTAAACAGAAACAGAACTGCTTTAATTGGTGTGCAGGCGCCAGCGAGCCGATCAACGGTCTAACCCATCAGACGAGAGATTGACACTGGGACTCCATCAGAGTCTGATTTCCTGGAGCAGCTACAGCTCTGTGAAATGAGATTCACAAGCCGGTGGTGCGACCACGGCTGCACAAATTCCACCATTAAAGCCTCGCGGCGCAGCCATGTGTTTCCCCTCTCTCCGGCAGGCTGCGGGCGAGCATACGCGGCCCCGGCAGTCAGAAACCCTGGAGAGGAGGGAATAGAACGCGGCGCGTCGATAGTATTGATTCTGGCCCTATTTATCTGCGCCCATACATCAGCGAGCTTGATAAAATGTGATAAGGTGATAAGCCGCAGCAATAAGGCGGTATAGTGTGTTAGCGACGGGCGCGTTTATTGGAGAGGATTATTGATACAGCCAACAATGTTCTGCCAAACAACACTGGGCGCTGTATTAAATGAAAATCTTATCGATTTTTATATCACTGGTTGTTTTAAAGGAAAAGAGCTCAAGAAAGCAAAAGTCAACACACGGGGCGGGACACAATCTGCCATGGTATTGTTTTCTCTTATTTTCTTGCTTCTTTACAACCTAAACAGCCTCTTTCTAGTACGAGTGGCTCTTTAAACCAGACGTACTGTCTAAATATTGTATTTTTATCCACGGCAGGGTTAAAATTGGACGTTTACTATTTTATTAATGCATTTACTCCCTTGTTCTCCCAATTTAGCAAACCCAATTAGTCTTCTGCTGCTGGGGACCCCGATTACGTCCAAGGAGGGTATATTTGGCTGACACACGCTCCCTCGGACGCGAGCGCAGTCCATGACGCAGTCCCTTCTAATTCCCTCATACTTTGGTGGATTTGCACGTGAGGTCAGTCTCGTGCATGGAGAGTCACACACTGAACTCCACGTTCCTCCTCTTCTGGACAGGCGCTCCTTACACAGCATCAAAAACCCCACCCATTTTTTAGTCAGGTCTTTTTTTCCCACCCGCTAGGGGGCGCCCAGCCGACTGGTAGCAGAGCTGAGATTCGAACTTGGAGGGTTTAAAATCCCAGCGCTGGTGTGCTAGATGAATAAAATGGGACTTAATGGGACCTAGAAACGACATCACAGGGCAACAGACATTCACTCATTCAATTCACGCCCTGGGGCAACTTAGCATGGACGGTCAAGTCCACCCACTGGCATGTTTCCGGAGGATAGCTGTGGGAGAAAATCCAAATATTCAAATGGAAACCCAAGTGGATGTAAGAAGAATATGGCAAGATCCACAGAGACGCCAACCAGAACTAAACCCAAGACCCTGCTGCTCCATCATGCTCTTTTAGTTGTGGGGTGGGGTAAGGGGGGTAAAAGTCTACCATCAGGGGTTCTTACCATTCTAAAACATTCCTGTCTTATCAACCAATGATTGGAACACTGATGGATTCTAACATTAAGCAAGACGCAATATTAAAACTACTACTAACCACTTTCAAAATACTCATACCCAGTATTTAGTCACTGACAAATACACTAGTCTTAATCCCTATTTGATTGAACCCATAGTAACGTGTCTCACCGATAACGACGAGTTGTGGCTCGCTCGTCACCCCGACGCCCGCACTGGTGCCCGCTGCCACCTCTACACGATACTGCACACCAGCCTGAAGCCCCCCGACCACCACAGAGCGAATGGCAGCGTCCACCGTCTTGTTCACATGGAAGCGGCTCTCGTTGGCCAAACACCAGATCTGAAAGCCAAGAGTTCAAGAGACGAGCAAAATGAAGTGAGCAAAAGACCCGAACTTTGATTTTTAGGCATTTTTCATCTTGTTTTGACCTTATTTATTTTCTAGTAATTTTGCTACCACTAGATGACAGACGATGAAGTGTTTACGAATGAGGACAACAGGTCTAAGTAAAAAAATTCAACTTAATGGGACGGAAAATCAACTGGCTATTGGCGTATGGGAGATTTCTTGTGATGTCACAAAAATTTCTTTTAAACTACCTGTAGCATACGTTGGGTCTACGCTGGTGTATACCACACCCAAAGATGTTATATTAGCTGCAGTTAAGAGGGGGTGGCTGTTTACCCCTTGGGATAGGTGTAGTAATTGGGACACCTAGTGAGAACCTCCTATGCTTAGGGAAAATTGTAGACATCCGGTCACCTAGTTGTTATCAGCAATGAATGTAAAATGTAATGTAACATTAATACGACTATTAATATCATAATGAAATAAATCCAGATCTACCTTATACTCCTGGATGATGCCGTTCTGGTGTTCGGTGGGTGGCGGATCCCAGGAAACGCTGATAGACGTGCTGTTTTCACTCCCCACCATCAGGACGGTCACCTGCTGTGGAGGGGCGCTGGGGGCTGCCCAGTACAACATATATCAGTGATCATTATCCTCATTACAGCAAACTCACCACACGCACACTCACCCACATACACACGCCAGCAGGGCTGCAAATGTTTTGCAGCACATTGAACATCTTTACATAAATAATAAAATCTTTATAACAAGTGCTTTATGGCATTTCTAGGATTTTAATGACTCCTGTCACCTTCACTAATCACATGGACTCAAAAACACACACACACACCCTCTGTCTCCGCCCATTGGTTCAGATTAGTTAGTTTTTTAAATAGCAGACTTCAAACATTAGAATTTTACAAAATCCTCCTAAAAATAAGTAATTTGTTAAAATAAAATCTGATTCATACGGTTGAGTTTCTGTTTCCAGCGCTCATTTAAATAAACCCCGGCAATATTCTTTTTTGCAGTTGTCATGCATGGTGATGTGATGTATAAAAAGCAGCGTGAGATGAGGCGTGACCGTTTCTGAGCCCTAATCCTGACTTTGTTAGTCCTGCACCACTGTCACCGTTATCAGAATGCGAGCTTGGCAGAGCACTCGCGCTCTGCATCGGCCGAAGCGGATAGCGGCACCGAATCAACACACCAGCAGCAATTACCTCCCCTGAACCTCCTCTTTTCTTAATTTAGCTTCTATCCTCCTCTACATACCGGTCTTTTACACTTCACAGCTTTTCTTCTCCACTTATTCCTGAAGAGCACATTGATTGTTCCCTCAAGTCCTTATAAATTAGGAATGGGAAGTGTCTAGGTATACATTGAAATACTGCTGTGTCTTTGTTTTACCATGAGTTTTACCATTGTGCCATAATTGTGAATAAAAAGTTAATAAAAATAGTAAACCAGTTACATTCCTGTACTAGATAAATACAAATAAAATTCCAAAATTGAATTAATTGTTTAATTATTTAATAAATTATGTAATTAATAATTAATTGTGTAATTATTAATTAATTAATTAATACAGTAAAATTGGGCAAGCCCAGTACCGCTAAGATCCCCAGGGTTCAAATCCAAATCCCAGTGGGCACCTACATACAGATAATTGGCTATGTCTCTGGGGGAAATAGCGAGCAATAAATTTGTGTCCTGTTGGTGTCTGGGGAAATCGGACACACTGCAACCCAGACCAGGATAAAGTCATGGTAAAAATTGGCCACTAGTTTGCTTGGTGGGAAAATAACAGACTAAAAAAGGGAGTGGGGTCTTCGACGATGTCTAGGAACCTTGGTTAGTAGCCCGAGGTGCCTGTATGGAAGTGGAGGAATGCAACTATCAGTGTGTGACTCTCCATGCGCAAGACTGGCCTCACACGTGACTCCAAAGTATGGGCAAATGAGAAGGGGTCGGTGGACTGTGCGTGGGTCGGACGTAGTGTGGGGAGGCAAATATACCCTCCCCAGATGCCGATGACTAATTGGCTACGTTAAATTGGGAGAAATAAAGTGACGTTTCATGTTTATCAAATATTAAAGCCTTTCTGTTGGCAAGCATAAAAGAATCTGTTCCATTTTTTGTAGAGCTAGAATATCAAATAATGTAAGTTGAAATATATTTAATCTTTAACCGAGATCAATGCAATCTTCCTTTCAGCACTGTAGCCTTGACTGGAGGAGATTAGCATGCCTGATTTTAGCTTCCCGGAGCTAAATCATATCTGTGAGATCTACATCGGTAAGCTCTTCGAGATCAAACATAACGTTGGCGCTTGTTTATCAGCGTCGTGGTTAATGGTCCTAATCGGGTTATGAGGCATGACAGGTCCTGGCTGATACTCCCGATCATGCGATGCGCCTGTGTTAGAAAGCAAGAAGAGATGCTAAATGCTTAAATGCTAAGTGCTACAGATTTGAGTTAAATGCAGCACTTTGTTTCAATGTACAGCAATAAATGCGACGCTGCCCACTGGTTTATTCCCCAAACCTCCCATAAGCAGGACTCTGAGTGTTCTGTATTTCTAGTGAACGAGGTTGAGGAAAGAAAGAAGAATATTAGAATGCAGGCCTGATGGTACTTGGCAGTGATACGGCAGGCAGGTTGACAGCAGGAGTCTGGATCTGAGACGGTGTGCGTCAAAGCATAAAGAAAGTCTGCATGTCCCAGAGTGGGCATACGGTGAGACAGGGTGTCTAAGTTTTGGCACAGATGCTGCACAAACCTTCTCATAAACAACTTTATAAATATAGTATAGAATAAAAATGAATATATGTGGCATTATTTCTACTGGAATGTGAAAACAGTTACAAATATATACATATGATGAGTTAACCGTGAGTGTCCTTATACTTACAGATTTTTTGTGCCACATCCAATTTTTGGATTTTTTTTTTTTCTTTATTTTTTTTTCTTTATTCTTTTTTTTAGTTTTTTTTTCAATTATATTTTATTTATTTTTTTATTTCTGTTTTTTTTTAATAACTAGGCTTTTTAAACAGGTTCCCTAAGCATAGGTCACAAAGGATACTAGAGTTTTGACTTTAGAACATGCTTAAGAGCAGACGTGTCTCTACATTCAGGGCTATTATAAATAAATGTTAGATATTATTTTTATAACTAATACTGGTGTGTGTTTATTGCATATAACAGTGGTATAGCAATTGATTTGGCTAAAGTACTTGAACTCAATAACTAGGAGGGGTGTCCAGATACTTTTGAACATATAATGTGGTTAAAAATTTGGAAAAAGAGACACATTTGTGGGTTTTTTGAAGAAAAAAACAAACAATAATTTTGCTTTGTAAGGTCACAAAGGACACTAGAGTTTTGACTTGTTACTAGGATTTACTTAATGTAGACTATTTGACCAAAAGTATGTGGGCACCCTTGCTAATGACTGAATTAACAATCTTTTAACAGGCAGCAGCAGCCCAGTGGTAAAAGTACTGGACTAGTAATCAGAAAAGTTGCTGGCCAAGGTGCCACATTGGCACCCCTGAGCAAGGCCCTTAAATCCTAATTTTGTCACATTTGTAAAAAGCTTTGGTTACAATAGCATGTTTGGAAGAAATTTCCTTAGACACACTCCAAAATCTTGAGCAAAGCCTTCGCAGATCAATACAGGCTGTTATACTAGCAATGTGGGTGCAACTTCATATTAATGCCCGTTGGACGTTCACCAAGCTCACGATCAGACGTCCACATGATTTTACCTTCTTCTAAAGTCCGCGCCGTGATGGACTCGCTGTCCACTCCTTGGAACTCGTTGAAGAACGGCCGGACCTTTATCTCGTACACCACGCCCTTTTTCAGGTCCTGTAGCGTAACGTCCCGCTCCGACGGCGCTTTAAGGTCCTGGACCTGCCAGGCTCCTGGAGAGGGAAGTCCAGATGTCTGTCTGTACAGAACCCGGTACCCCTGAATGAACTGGGATTGATTCTCAACCTGTCGCAAACAGAAAAGAAGAAAAGAAGAAAGAAGACGATAAGAAGTGCACAGTGGAGAAACCTATTAAAGAACACTAGACAGGACAAAAATAGGAGCAGTTCTAAAGCGCTGGGTCGTATCTGTGAAATAAAGCCGTCTGTACGTACACTCACGGTGATTGTTTTCAGATAACGAGTTAGGAAAAAAACCCAGCCGAGACGATCAAGACAAATGAACTGCTCTAGCACTCGGCCTCCGCCCGAATAAGTGCATTACAACAATGAGAAGGGCCGAGCACTAAACCTGGGAGACTACAGATAGGTGCGGAGGATCGCGTTCTGCTAAAGGAGGGGACATAACTCAGCGTAATGGCTTGTTAACAGGAGCAGAAACAAGCGCAAGCTTTTACTGCTAAAATAAAGTAGCTGTTTACCGACGACTCATGGCGTATAAATCAGCTCGATATGTAGTGTGTCGTGTGAGTGGTGGTGTGAGCTTTCATTACTTTAATGTATGCAATCTAAAAGCCTCGCTTAGCACCGAGGATCGTCCTAATAACCACTAGTACAGATTGATCCACTCTGATATTGTTAGAATTAGTCTAAGCATGTTGCTTTCTGCATACAATGTGGTTCAGAATTTGGAAAAGAAACACATTTGTGGGTTATTTGAAGGATAAAACAAACAATAATTTAGCTATTGTCTCATGCTTCAGATTGATCTACTCTTTGTAGATGAGTGGGCGGGTTGGATTGTGTCTGAAGCTTGAAGAGAAGAAAGAAACATGCTAAGGAGTAGACGTGTCTCTACATTAGGGTTCATTATCAGTAAGCGTAAGTGTTACAAATATATATATTTTGTCCTGAACTCAATTAATAGGAGGGGTGTCCAGATACCTTTGAACACATAATGTGATTACAAATTTGTAAACGGATAAAACAAACAAGAATGTTGCTTTTGCCTCATGCTTCAGCACACATACACTCACACACACACATACACAAACTGGGTTGCCAGATTTCAACTGTATTTTTCTGGCTGTTACATTGAGCTGTTTTCCCTCCAGTTTCTGATATGAGCAACAGACATTATTAGCCATTAAGTACAAATTTATTTCCCAAAAAGAAAATGGATTTGATTCCCAGGGGGAGTGGTCTGGGTACTTTCGGTGTGGATTTTGCATGTTCTCCCATGTCTGCGGGGGTTTCCTCTGGGAGCTCCGGTTTCCTCCCACAGTCCAAAGACATGTAGTCAGGTTAACTGAAGATACTAAAGACCCCCTAGGTTTGACAGTGTGTGTGTGTGTGGGCGTCGTTTGTCTTATATATCATTTAGTTTGATGATCTGAATCAGTCAAGTGTTACAAATATGAAAATATAGAAGTAATCAGGATTGTACATCCAACACATATAATAATAGTCTTATTATTAAATGTTATTGTTTGTCATCTAATCCATATAAGCTTCTAGGTTTCCCTCTCTGTTATGTGTCTCTACCAAGTCAGGTCCATCCTAAATAATCAGGGGGGTTCGAACAGCACAGCAGCCCAAACCCTCATCTGATCATCTCATCGACCCGACTTCGATCAACCTTCGGCCATAGCGTGTTACATAGGAACAGACGTGCATTATGCCATCAAGGCTAAAACTTTTAAAGAAGAACTTCATCATTAGCTGCTTAATGTGATGCTTTCGTTTCCTATACAAACGTTTCGAGTGACAAATGTTTCTAATGAATATTTAAATCATCCACGGTGCGCTAACGGAATGGAGAACAGATCATAACCGTTCGTGTTTTAGTTCCGTCTTTACAAGTACCAAATGAGGTGAGGAGAAAACATCTGCTTTGTGACATTATTCTGAACGAGCATCAACAACACCTTGCCTCCTCCAATGAAAGTATGAACTCCTGATTGATATTTAGGCTTGAAAATAATCCGTAACAGCACTTCTCAGTGTGTTATCATTTTCATATTGTCAAATTAGGAGAAATAAAATGGTAAAAAATTTAAATGAATTGTTATGTAAATTGTTGCATGTATAAAAATGCACATGAGCGCTCCAGCTTGTGAGTTGCAATATCAGCTCCACTACCGGAAGGCCAGCCGCCCATACACACAATCACTGGCCAAACAAGAGATAGTACGAGATAAAGAGCTGACCGTTTCTAGCGTCCAGAGAGCCAAAGTCCAGTCTGCAAGCACTAACAGTGATCTATCGGTTTCACACAGAACCATTTATCCCAATTCAAACATCAGACTAACTGGGCTGAGATTAATGAAACACCAGCTGTCCGTGTGTTCACTCCACCATTCCACCAAGCTCCGCTTATAGAGCTGAACAGCAAATGTATAAAAAAATTTTTTTTACTTTACAGCCTTTAAAAGTGTTTTCTATTCATAGTTCCCACAGACCTGTCACAACGACCACAGATAAGTCAGACGCTTGTAAACAGGGCGTTAGCTTCATTAGGTGGACTGGTTTTGAGTGAATGAGTGTGAATAGTGGTTAATGGGCATTAATAAATAAATACATAAATGATAGAGTGTAAGGTTGAGGTTGAACTCACCGTCCACGTCACCCTCACAGAAGACGAGCTGAGCACCATGGGACTGTGCATGTTGACGACGACATCGCCCAGCTCCTTTTGAACCTGCCGGTGATCGACACCCTGTGTTGCTGGACTGATATCTGATACACAGAGACAATCAGGTGATCAAAAACTCATTTTGTGAAACTCATGTGAAATGCTGGAAATAATGAACCATTTAGATGTCAAAAAGTTTGGATACTGGCTAAAGAACAATGAGATCAATCTGGTAATAGATGTAATTTTTAAAACTGAGTTTGGGTAACCGGTGTGTCTAATATGCCATTAAATCAACCTTTCTACACAAAGTATGTAACCACCAGAACTCATTATTGAGCTAAGATGATTCAGCACCCATTTTTTTTGCATTTTCCCTTTCTTTTTCCAATCTAGTCATATCCAGTTCCCCAACTAGAGCTTCCTCCATTGCTGCAGACACCCACAAATAGTCACATTCTACTATCTGTAAATCAGTTAGCCAGCTGGGGCGGCAACTGAAGCAAGCTGGGGCAAGCTGTAGTCTAGTGCTTAAGGTACTGGACTAGTAATCAGAAGGTTGCTGGTTCGAGCCTCACAACTGGCAGGTTGCTGCTGTTGGGCCCTTGAGCAAGGTCCTTAACCCTCAATTGCTCAGACTGTGTTCTGTAACTGTAATGTAAGTCGCTTTGGATGAAAGCGTCTGCTAAATGCCGAAAATGTAAATGTAAATGTAAATGAAGCAGCAAGGACCTTTCCCACTGTCAGACACAGCCCGATCACATCTGTGTGGGGGTGCCCAACTGGTCGATAGCACATCTGAGATTGAACTCGAAAGCTCAGGATATCTCGATGGCCAGCAGTTTTGGAATAGAATGCCAAAAAGATCATGGTCAGATGATCACATACTTTTGGCCATTTAGTGTATTTAAGGTGCGTGTTCTGGCTTACAGTAATGTCTCGACTCTGGTCCAATTTAAAATGAATTAGAAGCATTGATTTGAGTTACGAAGCCTAAACAATTAACACCTTCCAATGGATGAGCAGATTTAAAATGGCAATTCTTTTAAATTAGTTGAAAAGTAACCAATTCCAATAACCAAAGGATTAAGGAACTGGATTAATACTGCTAAACAGAGGCTGCTGACCATTTACACCTGGTTTTTGGAGGCAAAAAAATAGGTGTAGACTGGACGCGACATCAACTAGAGGCTAATTGATCAGACTTTATAATCTTGAGCCTAATGTTGTGGACTATTTTATGATCTGCATAAGGAAAATAATGATTGTGATCAATAATTAGAAAACAAACTTGTGTCAACAAACTTAAAACCACCGGTATCACATACACCGATTAGGCATAACATTATGACCACCTTCCTAATAATGTGTTGGTTCCCCTTTTGCTGCACCATACACAACAAACAGTGATGCACTGTGTATTCTGATACCTTTCTATCAGAACCAGCATTAACTTCTTCAGCAATTTGAGCTACAGGAGCTCGTCTGTTGCCAGCCTTTGCTTCCCACGTGCATCAATGAGCCTTGGTCGCCCATGACCCTGTCGCCGGTTTACTACTGTTTCTTCCTTGAACCACTTTTGATAGATACTGACCACTGCAGACCGGGAACACCACACAAGGGCTGCAGTTTTGGAGATGCTCTGACCCAGTCGTCTAGCCATCACAATTTGGCCCTTGTCAAACTCATTTTGCTTCTAACATCAACCTTGAGGATAAAATGTTCACTTGCTGCCTAATATATCCCACCCACTAACAGGTGCCGTGATGAAGAGATAATCAGTGTTATTCACTTCACCTGTCAGTGGTCATAATGTTATGCCTTGTCGGTATATATGTTCGTCATCAGAAGCAAAAAACATCATGTGTCATCTACATCTTGACTTGTCATGTCAGTGACTGTGAAGTGCACGTTACCCTGGGTGCGGACAGGATCAGACATGGCGCTCGGGTCCCCCACTCCCTGTGCGTTCACCGCTCTGACGATGAAGACGTAGACGGTGTTGGGCCGCAGATCTCTGACCGTGTACTGCGTGCTCTTTACATGATCAGCCACGGTCTGCCAGCTGTTACTCACCAGCTGGCTGCAAACGCAGAGAAGAGAGACGCAATAAACCCATCGGCCGGAAAAAAGCATCTACGTCTCACACGGCTGCCCGAGGCGGTGGAGTGGTTTTTTTTAATGCTGATATTATTCTGGGCAGTATGCCTGGTTCTACCAGCTTGGTGTGAAATGGTTTATGCAACTGAAGCTGAAGTTTGGGGAAAAAATGCTTGGACTGAGCATGCTCCGACTGGTGCAGTGGAAATTCAAATCCACAGACGGTTGTTGGCACATACGGTCACGGTGATGATCTCGGGAGGAGCTGCTGTCACTCTGGTAACACATACTTAAGGGGTAATAATCATATTGTTTACCATTTATTCATTGTCTGTTTTACCACTGGTTTATCTGATTCAAGGTCGAAGTGGGTACGATTCAATGGGCGAAATTAAGGGACCACCCCGGACAGGTCGCCAGTCCATCACTGGGTAAACACACACACACACACACCTAGGGCAATTTATTATCTTCAATTAACCTGATTGTATTTCTTTAGACTGTGGGAGAAAACCAGAGCACCCAGTACCCAGAGATGGACTGCTCCACTTGGGAATCTAACCCAGGACCTCCTTTCTGTGATGCAGTAGTGCTACCCACCAAGCCACTGTGCCGCCCTATAATAATTAATAATAATGAAAATAATTGTCGCATAACGTCGCTTAGTTATTTACATATTTATAGCAGCTGGCCCAACATGGTTTGTAACTTCATGCAGGCAGAAGCCATGGACAAGCGGAACCATTTATTTTATGATGCAATTTGGTACAATGTTCTGCAAAACATCAATTGGTTCTAGGACTGGTGTTGAGTTTTAAAGGCGTTGAGTTTCAAGGTATTTTTTCCCATAAGGATGTATGGAAAACCTGTTAATGCGTTCCATGGTCCTGTTGAACTGCATATATTTTAGGCTCATGTAAAACAATGGGTTTTTTTTTTTTTTGCATTTTACCCTCTTTTCTTCCCAGTTTAGCATAGTCAATCTACCCCTAGTGGTGTGACACAGTCTACTGCTCCCTTCTTTTACACCCACAACCCGGTGGATTTGCACGTGAAGTCGGCACAGAGAGCCACGCCCCGACCTCTGCGCTCCTCCACCACTGTGCAGGTGCCCTGGGCAACCAGGGTCCTTCCACAGCCCCACCCCTGTTTTAATCCGGTCATTTCCCACCCTAGCACATTGGAGGCCAATTATGCCTGCTAGAGGGCGCCCAGCCGACCGGTTGCAGAGTCGAGATTTGAACGCTGGTGTGTTGGCAGATTATCCCGCTGCGCCACCTGAGCGCCCTGCAGACAGCACTTTTAAGACTGCGCTTAATGTTGCCAAACAATGACTGGAGCCAAATACGACTGACGTCATGCACTCAGTAGGTACTGCTAAAGGAAATCATTAAAAAACATTAAAAACATTAATAAACATAAAATATGATGCATTTTAGACGTATTCAAGAACACTTGTAAAACAAAGCCCTTTTATAAACTCAGTTACACACATCAGACTTCTGAGTACTGACTGAAAACAATGAGCCATAACACACCGGGCACTGATGCTCTGGCATGGCATGGCACCACTGCTCTCTCAATAAATAAACCACTGAATCCATCAACTCTGGCACTCGCTGTAGGCAACCCCGGTGCCGGACTGAACTAATACATCTGTGCAACGAGCATGAAGGGCACTGAGTACCCTCTACCAACCCCCAAACCATCATTTCTTTGTGGACATACCCAAAAGCCTCAATGACATAGAAAGACGTAGATGAAGCGTCCTCAGATCCCGAATCCCACGACAGTGAAACGCTGTTCTTGGTGACATCAGTGACCTCCGGTTTAGACGGCGAGCCCAACACGGACGTGGCATTGTGGGATACTGTGGAGTCTGTGAGTTCGGTCGGGTCTGAAAAATTCAACAAACAAGCTGAGTTAAAAAAGGAAGAAAAAATTCTAGAAAGTGTTTGATGAGAAAGGATAAGATAGAAGAACCTTTGATGTCTAAGAAGGCGCCCCATGAGGTCTCTCCGCTGGAGCTGGTAGCCACACATGTGTACATACCCAAGTCTGAAAGCTGGAGAATATTAGCACATCAGTTAGTGATGCATTTATGTTTGAATAAAAAAAATGCTAAATTTAACTTATTTTGCTTCTATTAGCACAGATCAGCCAGCACAGATATGCAAATGCAGGACAAACGCTCGAATGAACAAAAAGTTCAAGATAAGACTGCACATTTATAAAAAATCTAGATCCCAAATAGGGTGTCTTAAAGCCAGAACATAAAGAATTTGGTGTAACACTTCATTCCTATTTAATTACCCTGCATTTTCCCCCTTTTCTCCTGATCTGTTAGTGCGTCCAATTTTTACCCAAGTGTTATGCTTGAAGAGATTGCCCCGATTGAAGAGAGAGAACTAACACACCCCTCCGACACGTGTGCAGTAGCCAACTGCATCTTTTCACCTGCATGAGACGAGTTCATATGCGAATCAGCATTGTGTATGGAGAGCCACACCCTGATCAGCATCATTCCTCAACTATGTGCAGATGCCATCAATCAGCCAGCAGAGGTCGTAATTGCATCAGTTATGAGGTCTGGCTATTCCCTGCCTGTATGAACAACAAGCCAATCGTTGTTCATATAGCCGCCCAGCCCAGCCGGATGGCACTGCAGTTGTAGCCTAGCAGTCAAGGTACTGGACTAGTAATTAGAAGGTCTCTGGTTCAAGCCCCACCACTGCCAGGTTGCTGCTGTTGGGCCATTGAGCAAGGCCCTTAACCCTCAATTGCTCAGACTGTATACTGTCACAGTACTGTAAGTTGCTTTTGATAAATGTGTCTGCTAAATGCCTAATGTGAATTATTGCTCCTACCGGACTCTTGATTGAGGTTCTGCTTTAAAATGACCCACAGTTTTAATAAACAATAAAAGCTTTGAGCTTTCAGATGTTCATATAGGAAGCATATCGCTGCTTTATTATGTGACTTGCAAAAGCGCTGCTAATAATTATGGTAATACATTTTATTTAGAACTCTGAACGTGCACGTTGTCCGTAGATCTACAGACGAATGCAGTAACCCAACATCCACTTAGTACTGATTGCGTAATAACAAGAGCGCTCTCATTCTCACTTCTTGGTTGCCTTTCTGTCTCTCGATCTGTCTATAATTTTCTTATCCACGCTCCTGGATAGGTGTCAGTCCTGCCGGCTCGTTCCTCGATCGCTTTTGCTTTATTAAATCAACTCAGAGACAAGAGATTTAAGTAAAATCGACATTCAAAGGGAGATAAGCGTTCAGGTAAGAGCGGTGTGGGCATTTTATATTCGTTTCATAGATGTCCGTGAATGCGCCGGTGCTTCTTTAATCCATTATAAAGAGCTGTGTCCTTAAAGAACAGGCTGCCACAGCTGAGCTTAAGACGTCCCAGGCATTTAGTAATTTATTACAAAATCGATTCACTTTATTCATCTATAAAGTGTATGCACTTATCCAACTTAAGTTGAGGCCAAAAGTTTACATACACCTGATTTTTTACTCCACATATTTCCTGTCACCCTACAATAAGTCAATTAGCAAATCTATATTGTTCTAATCAGTGGTCATTTTAAAGCAGATTACTGGGGACAGGTTTATTTCAGATGGAAGGTTTATGTCAGATTTTCAGTGGGTCAGAAGTTCATAACTGAATTGTCTCTTTATACATTTAAAAGGATTTCAAAAATAGACCTTCTGATTGGCTTCTGATCAGGGTACCAGGGACAGTGGTAGCCTAGTGGGTAGAGCTTCGAGCTACCAAACAGTTAGGACCTTGAGCAAGTCTATAACCCTGTCTGCTCTAGGACTGCTGTACAATAACTGACCCCTGAACTCTGACCCCAGCTTCTAAACAAGCTAGGATATCCAAAAAATGGTTCTTGATACAATGGGAACATCCAAGCAACTCAGCCAAGACCTCATAAGAAGAATTGTGGATCTCCAAAAGTCTGGTTCCTCTTGAGGAGCAATTTCCAAACAACTAAAGGTTCTACAAGCAACTATACAAACAACTGTTTGGAAATATGGAATAAAAAATGGGACGACACAAATATTGTATTTTTCAGAACGAAGGCATAAACTCTGTCCCAGGGCGGAAGGAAATTCAGTCCTAAAGGCAACAACACAAGAACTGGTGTGGGAACTAAAAGCATCAGGGAACAAAGTGTCAACATCTACCATCCCAACTGTGAAGCATGGTGGTGGCAGCATCATGTTATGGGGTTTTGTAGATAAAGGTACTAGTGCACTTTGGAAAGTAGATGGCATCATGAAGATTGAGGATTATGGGTTTTCCAACAGGATGTTGATCCTAAACAATCCTCTAGAGTTGAGAGTTGAGTGACCATCGCAAAATCCTGACCTGAAAACTGTAATTGATTGATTTGATTGATTGATTGAGTACTTTATTAATCCCTGAAGGGAAATTGTGGTGTCGCAGCAGCAATAAGAATTATTACAAAAAACATCACACAATGACATTACAATGAGGTAAATGAAAGAATCAAAAAATTAAGACAAATGTAAATACAAGTAAGATATAAAATCTAAAAATATATATAAAGAAAGTAAAATATAATGTAAAAAATAAGAATATAAAAACATCTAACAGGACAATAAATTACAAGCTTCCATGTAGTGAGAATGTCCTTTCCTGTCCCAGCATAACTTGGTCCCATGCACAAAAACAAAAAAAGACCTTACCCATACTGCCTGGACAAATTTTAAAACACACAAGTACTGGATGAATTAATCTTCCCACCCAAACTACGTATGTAATCCAAAGTTTAACGTTTTAGGCATACATATTTGTTCATTCAACAGCCAGATTAAGCAGGTGAAGCATTATCCATCACTATATAGGTTCTGTTTCCACAAAGGTCCAGAGATGTTGTGCTTTATACCAAATCAGCAAACACTTGCTATTGTACATGGTGACACTTGGTCTGTGTGTGGTGGCTTGACCATAACATGAAATCCCTGGGACTGCCAGTGAAAATTTACAGTTTTCCACACACAGAGGGAGATATTAGCTGGCATGCTTGCAAGTTGTGTCGCTTCAGCCCATTGGTTTGAATGGCCTGAAGCTAACTCTGTTAGCTTAGAAAGCTAACACTGCGGAAGTAGGCGGGGACAGCTGATGACGTAATCGCTGTCTAAGTAGGTAGCGTGTCTAAATAATCTGCCTTGGAAAGTTGGATGTCAGTTAGAATCCTCTTTACTTAGGAGGCGGCCTAGGTAGGCAGTAGGCAGCAAGGCAGCTTAACAGGTTGTCAGACAGAACCACAGTAACTTCTGGAGCTGTTGTTGCTCCTTGAGATTTTTTAAAAACAGTACCAAACAGGTGCCAATTAGAGAAAGGGCATATACAGAAGGATAATGATATTTTAATATGATAATTTCTACTGTCAATGGGCGTGGCTAAAAAAAGTATATATTTTAGCCAGGTAGTGTGTATGTAGATATAGATATATAGATACTACGACTGTTTAACCTTGATATAATACATGCAGTTATAAAGCACAAAAACGCACCTTGACGTTCTGGATCTGCAGACTGCCAGCCTCCAGCAGGGACATCCGCGGGTCTTTTGCCAGCAGACCGACTCCATCCTTCAGCCAAGTAACAGTGGGATCGGGCTCTCCAGATGCCCGACACCCAAGAACAGCCATGCTGCCCACGGCCACCGTCTGATTCGTCGGCCCGTGCTGAATGATGGGCGGTGGGCGGTCCTTGAGAGCTGTCGAGCAGAAAGTAAACACAAGGACTGGATGTACATTAAGAGTCTCCCATGCCTTGTCTGACCTTGCGAAAGAACGGGCGCATATTGCCAGCGTTCGCGACTCTCGGTGATGAATGTGTTTTGAAATTTAGCACCTGCGCTTGTGGTTAGCCGTGCAAAAAAAGCCACCTTTGATTGTGCGAGCTTATGGCATGTCAGCGACCTGCTGGATTTGAAATTTTCCTGCGCGAGAGGCTAATTAGAGTCCTCGTTCGCACATTTCAACCTTTTCTCAAAGCTTTCTGTGTCCTCTGTTTGAGTCAGGCAATTTAGTAGGTGGGTGGGTTTCTATGTAAATCTTATGGTATTAAATCGTGATATGTTTAATAATGCCAGAAATTATATGGCATAGCAAACACATGGACAGGTAGTATGGGTGCCAAACAGCTCTAGGTTAATCCCACCTCTGGTACCTATGTAGTATTTGGCAGGTGCTACTGAAGTCAATGAGGTTTCTCTGACGTTCTACCACCCCTCAAAACTTCTCTAAAGGTGAACTTTGTTGCCCTGTAATACATGGTACTGTGCAGTGATGCCCTGAAAAGAAACCCTGAAAACTGGCAGGATGGCAGCATGGACCAGACGGACACCTGCACTCGGGCAAAAGTTTGGTTCGGGATTGGAGGGGGCAGTTAGTTCACGTAATCTGTAGCACCAGTTGTAGCCTAGTGGTCAAAGTACTGGACTAGTAATCAAAAGGGCTGCTGGTTCAAGCCCCACCACTGCCAGGATGCCACTGTGCAAGGCCTTTGAGCAAGGCCCTTAACCTGCACTTGCTTAGACAACATATTGTCACAGTAAATGGTTTTGGATAGAAGCATCTGGTAAATACTGAAAATGTAAATGCAATGTGTATGGGGTAGGGTTTTAAATAGTTGACCAATTCATCAATAACTATGCAACTATGGTATTAAACTTTAATAAATAAACAGCTACTTTTTAACAAGACAAATAACAAATGCATTTACGGTGAGATAATCTTATTACTTTCAATTTAGCGTCAGTAGAGCTAATTCGACAGAATGTGGCACTATCACGGCGTTGACAATAACCTATATCTTGGTACACGCTGTTTCAGAATCAGAAAAAAGCCATCTTAACAGGGCAGGTATTGTGATAGATGTAGCTGTTTTAAGTGCAAAAACTCCCTCTGCAGCAGTAACGACATCTCCTGTGTTACCCGGTCTTTACCTGACAAACTCTCTACTTCAGTTGCAGTTTTGTGTTTTTCTGAACTGGCACCTTTATTTAACACTGACTGACACGTATGTACCAGCTTTGCAGGTTATTCATTCTGCTTCCCACGGATCCCGACCGAGACGGAAACACTGTATTACTTTTTTCTGTAATTCGTCTGTGAATTTTCATTTGCGCTTGGGCATTTTTAAGAGAAGTGCGAGAAGGCGGGACATACAGAGAAAGGTGAAATAGTGCACATAGGCTACAGAAGCCAAATCCTGGACATTTTTGGTGATTTAGAAATCCTGATCAGACGTATTTTTTAGGACGTCGCGAAAAAATAGAAGGTATGAGACGTATAAGACTAATACACCTAACTTCTGTTAAATATGCACCGCAAAGGCACAGTGGCAGTAGAAACAAGACATATAGACCCTATAAACAATATTAAAATTTACAAATGTTTCTTATATTCTTCATTTATTTCTCTAGATCTTTAAAAATCACAAGGGAGAATACACCCCGAACATAATGACAGTCAATTGCATGGTTTAGTCAGTAACACCCACTCCTTACGGCAATTAAAAGAATCTATTTAACCCAGCAGCATGTTTTGGTAGGTAAGAGAAAACTGAATTACCCAAAAATGGGGATAATTGGAGAAAAAGGAATAAACCAGGTCCCCAGGGCTGTGTAGTAACAATACGATATACACTTGGCTAAGGTTGTGCCATAAGAACATAATTCAAAACTTTTAAACTTTCAAGTTTCACTTTTAAAGTAGTTCTTTCTTATGAAATATCCCCAGACGCATTTTTATTTTGCTATAATACAGACACCAAAATTCCATAACTCCCTGGAACAGCGCTCGAATGTGATACAACGTTAGTCGTTTACATAAGAGGGTGTAAACGCATTACACAGCCGAGCAAATATCCATTTTATCTTCATTAAAGCAATTTCCTCTCTCCTTCCTCTCCTCTGCTTCCTCCTACCTTCTCTCCTTTCCTCCCTCCTCGCTCTCTTCCCGCTCCCCTCCCCTCGCCCGTTCAGTATGCGCGGCGGCCCGACGGTCGAGGCTTCGAGGGAAACGCTCTCCTTCAGCGGAGAGGGCCTCGAGCAGATGTTAATTCAATAATGTCTGCGCGAGCAGGCCAAGACAAAATGGAAAGGAAGCAGAATACGGCTCCCAACCGGCGGCGCCACGGCACTTAAGATAATGATACTCTTCGAGAGTAGAAGTGGGTGTAAATGTGTCTCTCTCCATCAGCGGCCCCGGCGCTACGTTTTATGGGCTTCGACCGCTTTTCAGGCCATCCAAAGTCGTTTTCTCCTCCGAGCCTGAACGAAATGCTGATGAGGGTTTGTTAAAGAATTCTTTTGAAGTCGTTTCGCATCTGCGCGGAAAAGTGGCGTATTGAGCCGGCGTGTGTAGAGTAAAATTCGATTTGCTTTGCGGACGATATTGAATTTGGAGCAAAATATAATAAGGATGAAATGAAACAGATTGTTAGATTCAGGCTGCTGTTTTGGTATGGTGGGGGTTACATGTGTTCTGTGTTTGTACACTAGCAAATCTGTTGGGAATTTCTGGCTTCAGTTGGAATTAAACTCGGTCACTAATGCTAGCAGAGCTACATGCTACATTTTCATTTTTAATTCATTTTATTTGGGGATACACTTATATCGATTGGACTCCCAATCAGCTAATAATGTGGCATCAGTTAAAGGCAACAGAATATCTTACAAACACCAGCTAGGAGTTTATGCTTGTTTGTGTCTCAAATATTTGAATAATTTTTCATGCACAACACTCTCAAAAGTTTACACCATGTTTGAACTATAAATGCGTACAGAATCAAGTAATCATTTAATGAAAGAGGTCCGGACTGCTCAGAGGCTTTCCGAATACATGCCACATGTACATCCCATTATGGGATCCCATTATCCCATTATTTAGCATCATACAATGGCTTGAGTCAGCATGATATTGCAAGTTACTAAGCACAAGTCACGTCAGCGGGTGGCAAGGTCAATCAGTGCTACTGATCCCAAATTTTGGAACCCTATCCCATAATCTCTTAATGAATGCTTTACATTTCTTCCTTTAAAGTGTAATTAACAGCTTTTCTTTTTACTCTTTATTTTTGACTTCCTAACATACAGTGTTTTTTGGTATAAAAAAATTTAAATTATTATTATT
Source organism: Trichomycterus rosablanca (assembly GCF_030014385.1). NCBI lineage: Eukaryota > Metazoa > Chordata > Actinopteri > Siluriformes > Trichomycteridae > Trichomycterus > Trichomycterus rosablanca. The sequence goes on along the minus strand of NC_086005.1, from coordinate 22,788,516 downwards.
ATTATTATTATTATTATTATTATTAACTTATTAACCTATTATTATTAACAACAAACAACAACAACAATAATAATAATAATCATGCTACTAATCACAATAATAATAATAATGACAATAATAATAATAATAATAATAATAATCACAATAATAATAATAATAATAATAATAATCACAATAATAATAAAGGCAAAACTAATAATAATAATTACTATAATAATAATAATCATACTACTAATCACAATAATAATAATGGCAAAAATAATAATAACAATTATAATAATAATAATAATCATACTACTAATCACAATAATAATAATGGCAAAACAATAATAATAATAATATTAATAATAATAACAATAATCATAATACTAATCACAATAATAATAATGGCAATAATAATAATAATAATCACAATAATAAAAATGGCAATAATAATAATAATAATAATAATAATAATAATAATAATAATCACAATAATAATAATGGCAAAAATAATAATGATAGCAATAACAATTACTATAATAATAATAATAAGCAACCTCAAACTGGTTTTGTACATTAACAATAGTACATTTGTACTTTAACAGTCTACCCAACCACCAGACAAAGTAATTTCTAATGTGATTCAATATTGACCAAAATCTGAAAATTCAAAGCTCAAACAACTAAGTTTGTGGGTTTTTTTTCAATATGCTACTTAAAAATATACATACGGCAACATAATTCTTTTTTTGGATTATTCATCTCTTTCTTTTTAGTGATTGATTACAGCTGGTGACTAACTTCGTGCTCATAATAATAATACCCATAACCCACAATAACCTATTACTTATTACTTACTTTTTATTATGAAAGACAACAAATGAAAAAAGGTGCTTTATGGGGACCTAAACTGTAGATGGCTATACAGTCAATTGTAGGTTTCAAACAAGGTTTGCTTTTCTGCTGATGGTGAACGTTTTTATTATTATTATTATTATTATTATTTCTGGTTGTGTTTGCAGGTACATGACTTTCAAAAAAAAAGTTGTAAGGTCATAACTTGGCTTAAAAATTCAATATGCTTACCGTCGGACACCTCAAGCTGGGCCTTGGCCAGGATGCTGCCAGCCACTGTAAGAGCCTGGCAGATGTAGTAGCCTGCATCTGAGCGCTGAACCGAAGTAATGCTTAGATTTCCATTTTGAGCTACAGAAAAGCGACTTCCTGCCTGAGGAGGCTGGTTTGGGAAAAGCAGGTCCTGAAAACGGCGAGAAAATGGACACAATTATGCATTGATCACGAATATGGATCGCTAAGAAGCATCCAATAGAACAGAACAATGAGGTCAAATATTGATACACTGGACTAAACATTTATGGCTCTTTGGACTAAATGGGCACATAATTCCCAACAACACCCTCCAGAATCATGTTGAAAGGTTTATTAGAAAAGTGGGGCTGTTATAGCTGCAAAAAGAAGCAACACTATATAAAGTAAGCATAACGTTCAGGTACAACTGAGGCTGATGAGCACACATCCCACCTCCTTTACAGAGCATGACAGGGGCAAAGGTGCCACTTCCTTTACAGAAGTTTAAAGGCGGAACAAAAACCACAGCGCTGAATGACTATACAGTATTCTTCAGTTCTTCACATAGAGGCTAATTAATAATTAAAGTGTGAACCGAATTAACCTCAGCTGCCCTCCGCGCCCTTGGGCATCAACCTGGACGTTGAGTTAGCCTTCACCACCCACTCGCCGCCTTGAGATGAGATCTCTTATCTTCTCCTGCCTCTAATGAGATTTTCCTTCATTCAAAGGTGGAGGAAGGACATTAAGCAGATTCAATTAGCGCTAATGAACGGAATTCAATAAATTAATACATTCTGAGATGACAGATGACCCCCCTGAGTTAAGCAAAGGAGGGCTGGTGACCACTTTATTCTCACCACTGATATCATTGTATTAATCGCTTTATTGAAAGACATACTTTGCCTAAAATGATGAGTGGGATGGGTAAGAATTAGCATTTTCAGCTATTCTTATGTATATAAGGGGGTGTTTTTGTTTCTAGTATTAACTTGTCCCCACTTGGAATGTGTTGCAGGTATTAATTTTAGAATGAGCATATAATGTATTAAAAAAATACAATTAAAATAAATAATTAAATAAATAAGTAAATAAATAAATAATAAATAGATAGATAAATAATGCAATTAAATTGTAATAAAGATTACAAATATATATTATAATTATCAGACTAATTATTTAATAATTTATTTAATTTTTATTTATTTAATTATTTTTTTTATTTTTTTTTATTATTATATTATTATTTTTTTATATTTTAAAGATTTTGTACTTTTACTTGAGTGATTGAAAAAAAAACTTTTTACCAAAAATATATATATGTATATATATTTTAATTTAATAAAAAAAACAATTGTAATAACAATTACAAATATGTATTATAATTATCAGACAATTATTTTTTTTTAAATTATATATATATTATATATAATTATTATTAATTTATATATATATATATATATATATATATATATATATATATATATATATATATATATATTTTATATATATTTAAATTTAATTTAAAAAAAATTTTGTAATAAAAATTGCAAATATGTATTATAATTCATTTGTTTATGTATTATTTATTTTTATTATTATTTATTTGTATTATTTATTATTTATTTTGAAGGACTTGTTCTTTTACTTGAGTGATAAAAAAATTACCAAAAAACAAAAATCTTTACCTATGTATGGTCTTCGTATACTCTACCAGCCTCAGATTTCTGCATAAATGCATTTGCACTAATATGCAAGCTAATAGCACATCATAGTACCACAAACAAACACATAAACCAGCTTTACATTAATACACACATGCTGTAAGAAACACTGACCTTACTGCCCTCTTTCTGCCAGAACACGGTGGGTTGCGGGTTTCCTTTGGCCTCACACGGGAAGACGGCGGTGCGTCCCTGCATCACAATCTGGTCCCGGGGTCGCACAACAAACTGGGGGGCCTCTGGGGTAAAAGGTCATAAGAGTGTTATTGGAAACAGCAAGGTAGAGGTGGTTCTATTTTTAGTGAATGGGGAGAAGAAGCTGGAGTGTGATCATGTTTAACAGTTGGTGGTGGTATGAAATAGGTGCTGAATATAGTGTTTACTCTGTGTAGTTTTAGAAACATTACAAGAATACTGAAATGCTTTTTAATCGACTTTTGATTTACTCTTGATTTAATAAAAGATAAACAGTACTTCTATTTTCTTCTTAACTTGCATATAATAAAGAATAAATTACATTTAACACATTTAACATTATAACTATTTGTAACGGATTTTGTTGCAACCACGTCACACTCCTGCTCTCCTTAGGTTGTGCTGTAGAGTCATTGTGGTATAGAATCAAGCAATATACAATTACTGCCACAAATGCCACTTAAAACTTTACTGTGCAAAAAAGAAGCCTTATTTTAACAATGTCCAGAAGCAACATTGACTTCTCTGGGCTCTGAGGCATCTGGGATGGACCATCACACAGTGGAAATGTGTATTGTGGTCAGACAAATCAATATTTCTGATCTTGTACAGTCCGAAAAGCTTAATTAGGAATTGTGTTTTTGGAAGGGTGGCAGCCAAGACACCACTTTCTACGACTGGCAAACAGGCTAAGATAGGCTAAAGCTCACAAAGATTGGAATGAAGATCAATCCAACTTTGCGAAAACAACAAAGCTAGTGGCGGCCTAAGTCTCTCCCACAATACTGTATATTAGAAATGTTAAAAATAATCAGCAAATGTATTAATGAGATGTTTGTTAGATGGAATGGATGGGTACTTACCAACAGGATGAACTGATGAATGAGCATGATGTGTGTGGAAACCAGGGATGACAACATTGACAGGGAAAAAATGAAATTCAAAGTGAGCCTCGTGTCATCAGAATCATAAAAATAATGAGTAAATTCAGGATTAAAAAAATAAATAAATAAAAGTGCACGAGGCTTCAGTCAGACTGGTGAAATGGATCTTAAATCTGGTAAATTCTGAAAGGAGCTTAGCGAAGCAGCTGGTTTAGCTCTAATACCACCTTGTGCAGAATTTTAAAATGCTATCTCTGGCTGCACAAGCACATATTGAGAGAAAAAAAACTTAACTCCTTGATGTAATATTAGCCCAGCTTATCTGACCCTCTTTTTTCCCCCGTACGCAATCTCACCCTGTGTGTAAGAAAGAACTGGAAGATTGTACGGTAGGTATATTGCTTTAGCAGAGTGGAACATGGACCAGGCTTTAAAATGTTATTTAGTTTGTCATTAGTGCCAGTGGGTCGTGCCCTGCTCTCCGCTGACTGGGTTTGTGTGTGTGTGTTTGTGTATCATGGGTCTCCCACTGGTCGGGGAATGACATACACACGAAGGTGGTCCTGACAACAAACTGCCCCATGAATAAAGCCTCACTAAAGTGATACTGCACCAAAACTCAGTTTGAAATCCCTGTTTTTGGGTCTAATTTAAAATTCGAACTATATTTTTTCTTTATTATTTATTCATAATACAACAACTTTTACATTAACAGGTTACATTTAATTACTAGTCTACAAGAGGCAAACAACTGCTATGTTTAAAGGTACATAAGTTAGAAACGACCACATTATTATAAGTTGCTAGGCATTTATCAATCAAGTCTGCCATGTTGTCCTTTGTGAATATCAAACATTATGGTTAAGTCAAGATTGTATAGCCTTATAGCTTATACAACCCCAAATCAGAAAACATTGGAACAGTTTTGTCTGGTCAGTTTCATTTCACTTGTTAATAAACATCCTACAACACTTTCCAAAAAAGCTGGGGCCAATTTAAACAGATACCTTAAAATGATGCGTACTGAGGTGCCTGAATAATGAGGGCGCGTCCGAGGCTTCCTTATGGCAAGTTCACACTACACTTTTTCCAAGTGGTCAGGTCGCTGTACAGTTCACACTACACAACTGGATCTCTTGTAATCGGGAGTCTTTCAAGTCGGTGTGGCTTTTACACTACACTAGACGTCTGGTCTCCCAAACAACGATCTGTCACAAAAATAAATGCGAGAAGTGACGAAAGGTTTAATGATACCACGTCCAAAAATGCACGTCAACAAGTAGCGAGTGTTTGTGCGCTGATGTGCAGCGTAAAAGCAAGTAGAAAAAATAAATGAATCGAAGTGGATTCGGCTACGCAAACAGCATGGATCATCTGTTCTATAGTGAGTTGGAGGTTAATAAATATTTTTTGCAATGCAACGCTGGTGTTATGTTTTGTAGAGAATGATAAGGTCAGAAATACTGTATAAAACGTGTGTGTGTGTGCCGATGTATTCTGATATAAACTATATTATGCCCCTGTCCCACCTTTTTACAACTCCTCCCATGCGGTTCCCCTCACACCGTATCTTGCGTTCTTATTGGCTGTTCGACATAGCACTCATTGCCAGTTGGACGACTTAGATCCAGATATTTGACATGCTAGATATCTCTCTTCGCTCGGATCGGGTTGTTGAGTAGTTCATACATAGCAATTGAGAGCCGAGTTTCGATCGCCAATGGAATGCAGAAATGCTCCCATGCCGGCAAATCTAGCGCCGACCAGTTGGCGAGCAAAAATCAGGGCAAAAATCGTGTAGTGTGAACTAGGCATTAGCGGTGAAGGCAATCCCAGCATTCAGTGCGGCAGAACTTTTCCCACAAAAAATGTTGAAAAGTTCTTTTTAAATGTAAATAAATTCTTATTGATTTTTAATTTGTATAAAGGTGCACAAGTTATTGTGCTTGTTAGTGACAATTTAACAGTTTTCGGTACACAGTGGGAGATGTTAGCTGGTATAGTAGTGGGTTGTGCTGCCTCAGCCCATTGGTTTGAATTAGTAAGTGAAACTGTTTTGACATAATAGTGCGTCTAAATAATCTGCCCTATGAGTTTGGTGTCTTGTTAGAATCCTCTCTACTTAGGCAGCTGACTAGGTAGGCAGTTGGCAGCAAGGCACTAGTTTTTAAGACAAACCCAATATTTACACAACAAACTACAAAAAGACAATATAATACAGAAATGTTTTATGGCTGAACATCACCAAACTTACCTCTAACAGTGAGCGTAGCAGACGCCTCCGCCTTCCCCACTCGATTTTCCGCCACACACGTGAAGCTTCCCTGGTCCCCGGAATAAACTTTCTTAATTCTCAGAATGTAGTCATCTTTTTCATACTTCATTTCGTACCTGCGCAGGACAATGAAAGCACTCTTCAAACAAATCCGCACGTTTAAAGTTAACCGTTAGTCACAATCGAGCGCTGCTGGTAGGCGGTGTTCAGATGCTCGGCGTGAAAAGAAAAGAACGGTGATTAACAGGAGACAGTTTCGGCAAACGTAAACAAAAAATAATAGCCCGCTGCAGTGTTTCTGGGAACAAAAAGCTCTTTTTTTAAGCCCTTGAGAGAGTCGGTGCTGAAAACGATTTGGTAAAGTGGAGAAAAAGGTGTCAATTATGCAAGCATCAAAGGCTGGGTGAAATGAAAGGTGCTTTCAGCTGGAACCCCTCGCTGTTCTGCAGTTTCAATATTTATAAAAGTAACCCACTGCGTTCGGCCCGTCGGTGGTCTGTGTTCAGACGCGGAATAGTAAGGTAAGACAGGGGGAATCCGAGGATCTGGCATATCTAGGGCAAGACTTTAAATGAGATTCTGAAGGTTTCATTGATGAAAAACTGTAAACTTTGTTTTAAAGTGTAGCCGCTACCGTACATGGTGAGCATTTACAAAGTCAATTACCGCAGCCGGATGTAACCTATTTAACTCAATTACAGAACGAGGGACTAAAGTCTGAACATCATGTCACTTTATTGCAAGAGGAGGACAGGGGCAGAGAGAATAAAGACCAAACACTATATGGTCAAAAGTATGTAGCAATACTCCTAACTGTGGAGAAACAACTAACATCTGCCTAAAATCAATTACATAAAATAAATTCTATACTGCAAAATTAGTTTGAAAAGATATTCCACTAGATATTCTCCGAGTTCGAATCTCAGCTCTGCTACCGGTCGGCTGGGCGCCCCCTAACAGGCACAACTGGTGGTAGTCTGCTAGATGGGAAAAGTCTGGACTAAAATGGGGTGGGGTCTTCGATGGTGTATAAGGACCCTGGTTAGTAGCCCGAGGCGTCTGTACAGAAGTGGAGGAACGTGGAGATTTTTTCTGTCAGCTTTAACCTTATGGAGACTCCACTCACATCACAGCTCTGACCTATCGGGACACCTCCCATGAGAGGAATTCTGGGTAAAAGAATGAAGGAGTTAGGGAACTGAGACCCCTCATACATGACTCAGCACTTCACACTACTTTCGCACCTCAAGAAGCTGTCACATCACTGCAGCACACACACACACACACACCTTATTTAAACCTCACTGTCTACCGTGCATGCATGGGGTCATTTAATTAAGATCTGTCTGGCCAGGAGGTAAGCAATAAATGTGTAATATCATCTTCCAATTAAATAAATAAATAATAAAAGATGTAATAATATATAGGGGCGTAACAATAATATTCACATTCCGCCTGCCATCTCTGTTGTTTTTATTCTTCTGTATACAAAGTCTAGGTCAGCATCAATGACGTCCATTTAAATATCTTTTGAAGTTATAAACAAACCTAAAACGATGAAACAAATGAACTTTTTTGAACTAAAATTGCTGTCCGTACCTGTTAATAATGCGTATTATGCGTGTAGTGTGTATGTATTATGTGTGTGTATGCTATGTGTGTAGTGTGTGTGTATTGTGTGTATTATGTGTGTAGTGTGTATGTATTATGTGTGTGTATGTTATGTGTAGTGCGTGTGTAGTTTGTATTATGTGTATGTATTATATGTGTATTGTGTGTGTTGTATGTGTGTAGTGTGCGTGTTGTGTGTATTATGTGTGTAGTATGTATTATGTGTGTATTACATGTGTAGTGTATATTATGTTTCTGTATTATATGTATGTATTATGTGTGTAGTGTGTATTATGTGTATGTATTATATGTGTATTGTGTGTGTTGTATGTGTGTAGTGTGCGTGTTGTGTGTATTATGTGTGTAGTATGTATTATGTGTGTATTACATGTGTAGTGTATATTATGTTTCTGTATTATATGTATGTATTATGTGTGTAGTGTGTATTATGTGTATGTATTATATGTGTACTGTGTGTGTTGTATGTGTGTAGTGTGTTCTATGTTTGTGTATCATGAGCGTTGTGTGTGTGTGTGTGTGTGGTGTGTGTAGTGTGTGTTGTATGTGTGTAGTGTGTTCTATGTGTGTGTATCATGAGCGTTGTGTGTGTGTGGTGTTTGTAGTGTGTGTTGTATGTGTGTATATTTTATGTGTAGTGTGTGCGTGCATTACGTGTCAATTATATGTGTGTATTATGTGTGCACTGTGTGTATTATGTGTATGTGTGTGTGTATTGTGTGTGTATAGTGTGTGTATTGTGTGTGTATTATGTGTGTATTATGTGTGTCTAAATAATCTGCCTTGTAAAGTTTGATGTCAGTTAGAATCCTCTGCACTCAGGAAGTTTACTGGATCTTGAAGGCCACTTTCAAAATATAAATGTATTTCAAGCGTTTACTGTAAACATGATTGGCATGAGTGGAACACCTACTAGGTTGAAATATAACCTGCCACCTCAGTTTTTTATCATCTGTTTACAGAACCTGGAATTTTGAACCAAGATCTGCAAATCTCTGGCCATACGTGGCACCCACACTGCCTGCTGGGCCAGCTTATTCACCCACCCTCCCTGATTAATGTTAACTTTGGCTATGCTCCCCGATATTCAGTTCATTACGTTTTACTGATCTGAGTTAGAGAGAAATCATGACCGTGATTAAAATACAATTAACTGCACGGCCCTTAGTTAAATAATGTTCTATTAAGGCAAACAATGAAGAATTTTTCACCTGATATGAGCGGGTATAGAACACGCTGATAGACTGCTAATGAAATATGCAAAGCTGATTTCATTCCACCATCCAGGATGGCCATCTTTTTCTTTAGCTAATGTAATGTAATGAGATGGAAATCGGAGGACGCCGTCCGGATTGATGAACTGTGTGCGCAGAGGCGCCGCGGCGGCGTGGAAATTTAGAGCCGCGACGCCGCGAGAGCCAGGCAATTACGGATTCGAACAAAGACGGGTTGTGGCCGACCGCTGAGAGCGTTTCTGAGGGAAGCCGCTAGCAGTGGATGCGTATGCGGGAGACGTCCTCCATCGCTCAGCCGGTTCAAGGCTTTGTTCTGTAGAGACTATTGAACAGTCTGTGGGGGCTGAAACAAGGCTTAAAGAGAAGGATGCAGCAGAGAGACAAAGCCTTCTGTCAAATACTAAAGATACAGTCATGACTGTTTCTCATCGGCTTTCTCTGTAATTTGCTGTTTCCCTGATTGTTTGCGTGCTTTTACTGATATTACTTAAAGCAGCATCACCTGATCATTGCAATATTTCAGTATCTGTGTGGGATATATTCCAACCATGAAGCCAACAAACACAATTTATTTCAGCAAAACGAAATGGTGGCAACATGTAATTAAAATTTTTCTCTGCAACCCATATTACAGTAGACCCTTGACTTACAAATTTTATTGGTTCCGAAGGGCTGTTCTTAAGTTAAAATGTTCGCTAGTTACAAGAAATAATGTAAATAGAATTAATCCGTGCCAGACTTCCCAAACCACCCCCTTACCTAACCTTTCTAATGTCTTAAATGGTCTTTTTTGTTATAAATACAAGTATATTTTCCCTTAAATCTTAAATTATAGAATAGACATTACTGTAATAAACAATAATAAACAACAATACCCAGTAGAACTGTACATAAAACACATCACATTTCAGTACAGTGCGTGTGCTGTACCATACACCATAATACATTTCCTTCTTTCATAAAATATCTCCCAGAAACAACAATAACTCTCATACTTCTTTATTATTTCTTCTTTACTTCAGTAGTGTTGTATTTTGTAGGTGTAATTGCACGAAAAAAAAGAATACTTTACTCAGCGACTTCCTTCTTCTCTCTCACTCACTGTCCCCTCTGTCTGATACACAGTGACAGCTACTGGCAGGAGTAATTATACAACAACAAATAGTAATAGATTCATTTTATTACCACTACGCTTTCTCTGCACATTCTTTGGGGACATTTTAATATAAAAAAAACACAGAAAAAACACCGTCCACTGTCCGAATGTTCGCTCACTGTATATATTTATATATATATATATAGAGAGAGAGAGAGACGGTCGGAGTCAACTTGTTTGTGACGTAAAGTGTTTTACGAATTTCGATTCGTAATCCGAAATTTGTTCGTACGTTAAGTTGAAAAAGATCGTTCATAACCCAAAATGTTCGTATTTGCACTGAAATGCATTCTGCTATTTGAAACGAGTGTTCAGAACTCAGTTTGTGACTTTGTTTAGTCACTGATGCTGTCAGGCACCACAAAGAAAGAAAATGGCTTAATTAGACGGCATGTGGATACTCAGTACAAATGTTTTTTAGATTGCCAGCGTTGCCATGGAAATACTGACACGGACAACATTGATGTATAAATAAATACTCTTGTATTGAACAGACAAGGCGTTAGAAACATCTTTTAAAACACATATAGACCTATAATACTCCATATACACCAACTAGGCATAACATTATGACCACTGACAGGTGAAGTGAATAACACTGATTATCTCTTCATCACGGCACCTGTTAGTGGGTGGGATATATTAGGCAGCAAGTGAACATTTTATCCTCAAAGTTGATCTTAGAAGCAGTTTGTCAAGGGCCAAATTGTGATGGCTAGACGACTGGGTCAGAGCATCTCCAAAACTGCAGCTCTTGTGAGGTGTTTCTGGTCTGCAGTGGTCAGTATCTATCAAAAGTGGTTCAAGGAAGGAACAGTGGAAACAGGCGACAGGGTCATGGGTGGCCAAGGCTCATTGATGTGTGCGTCGCTTACCTGATTAACACATGGCACCAAGATTTACTACAGGAAAAAAGTGAGCCGGCGGAGGAAGTGTGATGCTTTGGGCAATGTTCTGCTGGGAAACCTTGGGTCCTGCCATCCATGTGGATGTTACTTTGACACGTACCATCTACCTAAGCATTGTTGCAGACCATGTACATCCTTTCATAAAAACGGTATCCCCTGATGGCTGTGGCCTCTTTCAGCAGGATAATGCACCCTGCCACAAAGCTGAAATGCTTCAGGAATAAAGCATTTAAATTAAATTGGCCTCCAAATTCCCCAGATCTCAATCCAATCGAGCACCTGGGGGATGTGCTGGACAAACAAGTCCGATCCATGGAGGCCCCACCATGGATCTGCTTCTAACATCTTGGTGCTAGATACCACAGCACAGTAACTTATATTTGTGACTCTATGCAATGCAAGCAGTTGAGGGTTAAAGGGCTTTGTGGGTGCCATGGCAACTTGGCATTGATGGGGCTTGAACCAGCAACCTGTCCATCAATAATACACTACCTTATTTATCAGGATTTAATCACTATACACTACCCTTACTCATCCTAAAGCAATAAAAGCCAACTGTGCAAAATCAAATAAATAAATACATATTATAAATAAATAATTGCTACTAAAACATGTACAAAGTGCCCCGGCCTTTAAAAATCCAACCCAGTACAGGACAGAACAGTAAAAATAGGAACTGTTATGCTGCAAGATTCGCCCTCACCTGCCACGAGGAATATCAGCATCGTCCTTCTTCCATCGCTGTGTAGGTGGGGGATCTCCCTGCACCTGGCAACGAAACTCCACGCTTTCGTCCACCAGCGCCACCTGGTTTACAGGCCTGCGTACAAACGTGGGTCGCTCTGCAACACACATGAATACAAAAAGAGTTGAAAAAATAGATGTAAACATAATAGCAGGCTGTAATATTCATAACCAACTTTTTAATGCCATCAGCAAAAACGTGTAGCCACTGATGCACCACTGCTTTCACATCATCATCACATGAAAATCTTTTTCCCCTTAAAGCTTCTTTGAGTGTCCAAAAAGGTGGAAATCAGATGGCGCTGAATCTGGACTATAAGCTCTTTCTCAGTCTCTCAGACACGACCAATTACTACTCCTCCCGCCCTCACCGCTTCCAACCAAAAGTTTAAACGTGTGGAAACTTTTTGAAGATCCCTCGTGAACTAAAATATAGATCACTTACCAAACACAGAGAGCTGAGCCATCTCGCTCTCACTCTCCCCTACGATGTTGGTTGCCACGCATGCATACATCCCTCCGTCGCTCTTTTGAGTGTTCGAGATGGTCAGTTTCCCAGCACGGATCTGAACAACAGTGAAATTTAAAAAGCACTTAAGGCACTTAAACAAAATTAAATAATCTTAGAAAAATTATGTGTTTTTTACTATGTCTGTATGACATCAGAATGATTTTTCTGAGTGATTTGGCTACTGACCAAAGGTATATGAGAACTGCTCCTAATTACCAACATCAAGGGTTTCAGTTAGATCATTTACAACAGCTGTATTTAGTTAATTATATTAAAGAAACTATATGCATCCAACAGTTTAGGGAATGCCTTTTCTGTTCGGGTTTGACACCTTTGCACAAAGCAATTCACTCAATATTAATACCTGACTTTACAAAAGTTTTCATGGTTTTGGAATATGGCAGTAATTTATAACTGTAAAATGAACATAAACACTGTGTTCAGAACTTCAGCATAAGGAATCTAAATTTTATTTAGATACTTTTATTTTACATTTTATATGTTCATATTTTATATCATTGTTTATATCCTTATTGTGGACTTTCCCATGAGCAAGAAGACAATATGTTATGTTATACTTGCTGAAAGCGTAAGAATAATATCATATCGTGTCAAGGGGGTCTGAGAATTATTTATTTTATAATGTTTTTAAAACAGGGGGGTCCAGGAGAGGATGAAATGCCAATAAAAAACCTTGAATCATTGATGAATCATGATGAATGAATCATTTTCAAATTAACACTACATGAACTGTTAAAGTAAATGAAACTTTAACGGCACTCACAGTGATGCGGTCGTCCTTAAGGTCGAGTCGTGCTTTATCCTTCCTCCAGAAGATGGTAGGCTCTGGGTGACCCCGCGGAGCCTGGCACTCCAACGTGGCTGATTCTCCTACAGAGATCACCGCATCCTGAGGGTTCTGCCTGAAATCATCCCGTAAAACTGGAAAAGAAAATAAGAGAAAACAGAAAGACAGAATAAATAATTAGTACATTTTAGATGTTTACGCCATGGACTGGTGAGGTGTGATACCTGAAATATTAGGAATCAATAAGGTCTGATAATGCTTTACTGTAACAGGTTCATAGTCAACCCCAAACCTGCACTAATGGCACCTAGTGTTAGGAAAAACTACCCAATTAGTGTCAGAATGAAGCCCCTCTCTTTCGTAAGCCGGCGCGACATCGCCGAACGCTCCACCAGCCCGGGAGAACGGGAGAACGCGTGGGAGAGACGGAGAGGCAGAGGAGGACAGTAATAATTGGACGATATTCGAGTCCCGCTGGAGCGTCTCTGACAAACAGCAGTGACGGTGACAGAGCCCGGAGGCTGAGCTGTCAATCATGCCAGCGAGCGAATGTGGAGCTTTTCAGTCAGAAAACGCGATGCAAAACAATGCAACAGCCGGACGGGTGTCTACACACACCGTTTTTGTCACACTCACCCCGTCGTACACTAAAACACACATACACACACATATAGCCCATGTCACATCCAGCTTAGGTGAGACTTTCCTGCCAGCTCTGATCAATGTTACCATCGAATGCCAACACACGCATTTCTCACACTGATGCCATAAGACAGATGATAGGACGGGTGAAAACGCTAATTTATTCATGAAGTCTTGGCAGTACCACTCATTTATGTACTTTATAAAAAGAAACGATCCGGTAAAGAAAGTGAACATGAACCTGCGGACACAGTGGTGACACGACGATGCTGGGAGTGTTGATCTCGTCATTAAAGTTTAATATAGTTTATTAAATACAATATAACCTTTCCTGTCCTGTCATGTCATGTCTTGTCCTGACCTTCCTTCCTTTCCTTATCACATGTTCTTCCTTCCTTTCCTTATCACATGTTCTTCCTTCTTTTCCTTATCACATGTCCTTCTTTCCTTTCTTTTCTTATCACGTCCTTCCTTTCCTCATTTCCTTATCACATGTCCTTCCTTCTTTTCCTTATCACATGTCCTTCCTTCCTTCCTTTCCTTATCACATGTCCTTCCTTCTTTTCCTTATCACATGTCCTTCCTTCCTTCCTTTCCTTATCACATGTCCTTCCTTCCTTCCCTCCTTTCCTTATCACATGTCCTTCCTTCCTTCCCTCCTTTCCTTATCACATGTCCTTCTTTCCTTTCTTTTCTTATCACGTCCTTCCTTTCCTCATTTCCTTATCACATGTCCTTCCTTCTTTTCCTTATCACATGTCCTTCCTTCCTTCCTTTCCTTATCACATGTTCTTCCTTCTTTTCCTTATCACATGTCCTTCCTTCCCTCCTTTCCTTATCACATGTCCTTCTTTCCTTCCTATATCACATGTCCTTCTTTCCTTTCTTATCACGTCCTTCCTTCCCTCATTTCCTTATCACATGTCCTTCCTTCCCTCATTTCCTTATCACATGTCCTTCTTTCCTTCCTATATCACGTCCTTCTTTCCTTTCTTTTCTTATCACGTCCTTCCTTCCTTTCTTTCCTCATCACATCCTTCCTTCCCTCATTTCCTTATCACATGTCCTTCCTTTCTTTCCTCATCACGTCCTTCCTTCCCTCATTTCCTTATCACATGTCCTTCCTTCCTTTCTTTCCTCATCACATCCTTCCTTCCCTATCACATGTCCTTCCTTCTTTTCCTTATCACATGTCCTTCCTTCCTTCCCTCCTTTCCTTTATCACATGTCCTTCCTTCCCTCCTTTCCTTATCACATGTCCTTCCTTCCTTCCTTCCTTCCTTATCACATGTCATTCCTTCCCTCCTTTCCTTATCACATGTCCTTCCTTCTTTTCCTTATCACATGTCCTTCCTTCCCTCCTTTCCTTTATCACATGTCCTTCCTTCCCTCCTTCCTTCCCTCCTTTCCTTATCACATGTCCTTCCTTCCCTCCTTTCATTATCACATGTCCTTCCTTCCCTCCATTCCTTATCACATGTCCTTCCTTCCTTCCTTTCCTTATCACATGTCCTTCCTTCTTTTCCTTATCACATGTCCTTCCTTCCCTCCTTTCCTTTATCACATGTCCTTCCTTCCCTCCTTCCTTCCCTCCTTTCCTTATCACATGTCCTTCCTTCCTTTCTTTCCTTATCACATGTCCTTCCTTCCCTCCATTCCTTATCACATGTCCTTCCTTCTTTTCCTTATCACATGTCCTTCCTTCCTTCCTTTCCTTATCACATGTTCTTCCTTCTTTTCCTTATCACATGTCCTTCCTTCCCTCCTTTCCTTATCACATGTCCTTCTTTCCTTCCTATATCACATGTCCTTCTTTCCTTTCTTTTCTTATCACATCCTTCCTTCCCTCCTTTCCTTATCACATGTCCTTCTTTCCCTCATTTCCTTATCACATGTCCTTCCTTCCCTCCTTTCCTTTTCACATGTCCTTCTTTCCTTCCTATATCACGTCCTTCTTTCCTTTCTTTTCTTATCACGTCCTTCCTTCCTTTCTTTCCTCATCACATCCTTCCTTCCTTCCCTCATTTCCTTATCACATGTCCTTCCTTTCTTTCTTTCCTCATCACGTCCTTCCTTCCCTCATTTCCTTATCACATGTCCTTCCTTCCTTTCTTTCCTCATCACATCCTTCCTTCCCTATCACATGTCCTTCCTTCTTTTCCTTATCACATGTCCTTCCTTCCCTCCTTTCCTTTATCACATGTCCTTCCTTCCCTCCTTTCCTTATCACATGTCCTTCCTTCCTTCCTTCCTTATCACATGTCCTTCCTTCCCTCCTTTCCTTATCACATGTCCTTCCTTCCCTCCTTTCCTTTATCACATGTCCTTCCTTCTTTTCCTTATCACATGTCCTTCCTTCCCTCCTTTCCTTTATCACATGTCCTTCCTTCCCTCCTTTCCTTATCACATGTCCTTCCTTCCCTCCTTTCATTATCACATGTCCTTCCTTCCCTCCATTCCTTATCACATGTCCTTCCTTCCTTCCTTTCCTTATCACATGTCCTTCCTTCTTTTCCTTATCACATGTCCTTCCTTCCCTCCTTTCCTTTATCACATGTCCTTCCTTCCCTCCTTTCCTTATCACATGTCCTTCCTTCCTTTCTTTCCTTATCACATGTCCTTCCTTCCCTCCTTTCATTATCACATGTCCTTCCTTCCCTCCATTCCTTATCACATGTCCTTCCTTCTTTTCCTTATCACATGTCCTTCCTTCCTTCCTTTCCTTATCACATGTTCTTCCTTCTTTTCCTTATCACATGTCCTTCCTTCCCTCCTTTCCTTATCACATGTCCTTCTTTCCTTCCTATATCACATGTCCTTCTTTCCTTTCTTTTCTTATCACATCCTTCCTTCCCTCCTTTCCTTATCACATGTCCTTCTTTCCTTCCTATATCACATGTCCTTCTTTCATTTCTTATCACGTCCTTCCTTCCCTCATTTCCTTATCACATGTCCTTCCTTCCCTCCTTTCCTTTTCACATGTCCTTCTTTCCTTCCTATATCACGTCCTTCTTTCCTTTCTTTTCTTATCACGTCCTTCCTTCCTTTCTTTCCTCATCACATCCTTCCTTCCCTCATTTCCTTATCACATGTCCTTCCTTTCTTTCTTTCCTCATCACGTCCTTCCTTCCCTCATTTCCTTATCACATGTCCTTCCTTCCTTTCTTTCCTCATCACATCCTTCCTTCCCTATCACATGTCCTTCCTTCTTTTCCTTATCACATGTCCTTCCTTCCCTCCTTTCCTTTATCACATGTCCTTCCTTCCCTCCTTTCCTTATCACATGTCCTTCCTTCCCTCCTTTCCTTTATCACATGTCCTTCCTTCTTTTCCTTATCACATGTCCTTCCTTCCCTCCTTTCCTTTATCACATGTCCTTCCTTCCCTCCTTCCTTCCCTCCTTTCCTTTTCACATGTCCTTCTTTCCTTCCTATATCACGTCCTTCTTTCCTTTCTTTTCTTATCACGTCCTTCCTTCCTTTCTTTCCTCATCACATCCTTCCTTCCCTCATTTCCTTATCACATGTCCTTCCTTTCTTTCTTTCCTCATCACGTCCTTCCTTCCCTCCTTTCCTTTATCACATGTCCTTCCTTCCCTCCTTTCCTTATCACATGTCCTTCCTTCCCTCCTTTCCTTTATCACATGTCCTTCCTTCTTTTCCTTATCACATGTCCTTCCTTCCCTCCTTTCCTTTATCACATGTCCTTCCTTCCCTCCTTCCTTCCCTCCTTTCCTTTTCACATGTCCTTCTTTCCTTCCTATATCACGTCCTTCTTTCCTTTCTTTTCTTATCACGTCCTTCCTTCCTTTCTTTCCTCATCACATCCTTCCTTCCCTCATTTCCTTATCACATGTCCTTCCTTTCTTTCTTTCCTCATCACGTCCTTCCTTCCCTCATTTCCTTATCACATGTCCTTCCTTCCTTTCTTTCCTCATCACATCCTTCCTTCACTATCACATGTCCTTCCTTCTTTTCCTTATCACATGTCCTTCCTTCCCTCCTTTCCTTTATCACATGTCCTTCCTTCCCTCCTTTCCTTATCACATGTCCTTCCTTCCTTCCTTCCTTATCACATGTCCTTCCTTCCCTCCTTTCCTTATCACATGTCCTTCCTTCCCTCCTTTCCTTTATCACATGTCCTTCCTTCTTTTCCTTATCACATGTCCTTCCTTCCCTCCTTTCCTTTATCACATGTCCTTCCTTCCCTCCTTCCTTCCCTCCTTTCCTTATCACATGTCCTTCCTTCCCTCCTTTCATTATCACATGTCCTTCCTTCCCTCCATTCCTTATCACATGTCCTTCCTTCCTTCCTTTCCTTATCACATGTCCTTCCTTCTTTTCCTTATCACATGTCCTTCCTTCCCTCCTTTCCTTTATCACATGTCCTTCCTTCCTTCCTTCCTTCCCTCCTTTCCTTATCACATGTCCTTCCTTCCTTTCTTTCCTTATCACATGTCCTTCCTTCCCTCCTTTCATTATCACATGTCCTTCCTTCCCTCCATTCCTTATCACATGTCCTTCCTTCCTTCTCACATGTTCTTCCTTCTTTCCTTCCTTCCTTCTTTTCCTTATCACATGTCCTTCCTTCCTTTCTTTATCACGTCCTTCCTCCCCTTTTCCTTTCACATGTCCTTCCTTCCTTAACACATGTCCTTCCTTCCTTTCCTTATCACATGTCCTTCCTTCCTTTCCTTATCACAGGTCCTTCCTTCCTTTCCTTATCACATGTCCTTCCTTCCTTCCTTTCCTTCCTTTCCTTATCACATGTCCTTACTTCCTTCCTTCCTTTATCACATGTCTTTCCTTCCTTTCTTTCCTTATCACATGTCCTTCCTTCCTTCCTTTATCACATGTCCTTCCTTCCTTTCTTTCCTTATCACATGTCCTTCCATCCTTTCTTTCCTTATCATTTCCTTCCATCCTTCCTTTCCTTATCACTGTGCTTCTTCCTTTCCTTATCACTTGTGCTTCTTTCCTTTTGACCAATCAGATTCAAGGATTTAACAATACTGTGGTTAAAAACGTGCATTGACTGCACCAAAATCTTCACTATTAAACTCCTATTATAAGTGTGTGAAGGCTAAAGAGGTTTTCTGTAATTTTCTCAGTTCTTATGTGTCTCCAGATAGAGCCCGGATTGAAAAATACTTGAGCGTTCCCTCAACACCAAACATCATGATGTTTTCCAACTGGCAACATTAAATTCCCGCCTCAAAAGACCGCTGTACATGGTACTTGAAGAAATATAGAAATGTAAATGAAGGGTGCAGGGGAGGAAGTCTGGAGGGGGATGGTGCAGCAGAGCTGAACACTGTGATATGAATGTGAATAGAACCCATCGTGTTGCTCTTTCGGCCAGGAGGAACACCAACAACCCTCCTTGACACAGGGGGCAGATGGCACTGTCGCGGACGCGTCAATAAAAAGCAGAGGCAATTAGTCGCCGTCGAGAGGCGCGGAGGAATGCCCACCCTCCTCTATTGTTTGCCCGGCCTAATTGCTTCCCATCCGGCGGCTGCGCCGCCCCCTCCGCTGCCTTCTGATGGCGCCGCGTTCAATTATCCAAATGAGCAGCTCCTGGCGTGGGGATCGACTGCTTTATTTACGCTCGGACGTAAATGCGGGCCGATGCTCGAACGGATTCCATTCCGATGCGTGAAAGGCGGAGGGGGTGGGTGCGCTCTGATGTGCGCACTGATGTAGTGTGGAGGTATTCCTGCACCGCTGTATGCAGGGTCATTATGTAATTATAGAGAAGAAGCTGTGTGGAGATAATAAGCTGGAGCTGAATGACAGAGGAATAAAATACCACATGCAGGTGTTTTACTGTTAATTCAGGCCCAGTTGTACTGAACTTACTTATTTCTGTATGTAAATTACAATCAAGTCCTCCACAGTCAGGAGAAAATAATTGCTATTAACAAAGACAGCTAAGAGTTCATTTAAATAT
Organism: Trichomycterus rosablanca; assembly: GCF_030014385.1. Lineage (NCBI taxonomy): Eukaryota > Metazoa > Chordata > Actinopteri > Siluriformes > Trichomycteridae > Trichomycterus > Trichomycterus rosablanca. Next base: position 22,768,782 of record NC_086005.1, on the reverse strand, counting down.
ATATATATATACAGTGTATCACAAAAGTGAGTACACCCCTCACATTTCTGCAGATATTTAAGTATATCTTTTCATGGGACAACACTGACAAAATGACACTTTGACACAATGAAAAAAGTAGTCTGTGTGCAGCTTATATAACAGTGTAAATTTATTCTTCCCTCAAAATAACTCAATATACAGCCATTAATGTCTAAACCACCGGCAACAAAAGTGAGTACACCCCTTAGTGAAAGTTCTTGAAGTGTCAATATTTTGTGTGGCCACCATTATTTTCCAGAACTGCCTTAACTCTCCTGGGCATGGAGTTTACCAGAGCTTCACAGGTTGCCACTGGAATGCTTTTCCACTCCTCCATGACGACATCACGGAGCTGGCGGATATTCGAGACTTTGCGCTCCTCCACCTTCCGCTTGAGGATGCCCCAAAGATGTTCTATTGGGTTTAGGTCTGGAGACATGCTTGACCAGTCCATCACCTTTACCCTCAGCCTCTTCAATAAAGCAGTGGTCGTCTTAGAGGTGTGTTTGGGGTCATTATCATGCTGGAACACTGCCCTGTGACCCAGTTTCTGGAGGGAGGGGATCATGCTCTGCTTCAGTATTTCACAGTACATATTGGAGTTCATGTGTCCCTCAGTGAAATGTAACTCCCCAACACCTGCTGCACTCATGCAGCCCCAGACCATGGCATTCCCACCATCACGCTTGACTGTAGGCATGACACACTTATCTTTGTACTCCTCACCTGATTGCCGCCACACATGCTTGAGACCATCTGAACCAAACAAATTAATCTTGGTCTCATCAGACCATAGGACATGATTCCAGTAATCCATGTCCTTTGTTGACATGTCTTCAGCAAACTGTTTGCGGGCTTTCTTGTGTAGAGACTTCAGAAGAGGCTTCCTTCTGGGGTGACAACCATGCAGACCAATTTGATGTAGTGTGCGGCGTATGGTCTGAGCACTGACAGGCTGACCCCCCACCTTTTCAATCTCTGCAGCAATGCTGACAGCACTCCTGCGCCTACCTTTCAAAGACAGCAGTTGGATGTGACGCTGAGCACGTGCACTCAGCTTCTTTGGACGACCAACGAGAGGTCTGTTCTGAGTGGACCCTGCTCTTTTAAAACGCTGGATGATCTTGGCCACTGTGCTGCAGCTCAGTTTCAGGGTGTTGGCAATCTTCTTGTAGCCTTGGCCATCTTCATGTAGCGCAACAATTCGTCTTTTAAGATCCTCAGAGAGTTCTTTGCCATGAGGTGCCATGTTGGAACTTTCAGTGACCAGTATGAGAGAGTGTGAGAGCTGTACTACTAAATTGAACACACCTGCTCCCTATGCACACCTGAGACCTAGTAACACTAACGAGTCACATGACATTTTGGAGGGAAAATGACAAGCAGTGCTCAATTTGGACATTTAGAGGTGTAGTCTCTTAGGGGTGTACTCACTTTTGTTGCCGGTGGTTTAGACATTAATGGCTGTATATTGAGTTATTTTGAGGGAAGAATAAATTTACACTGTTATATAAGCTGCACACAGACTACTTTTTTCATTGTGTCAAAGTGTCATTTTGTCAGTGTTGTCCCATGAAAAGATATACTTAAATATCTGCAGAAATGTGAGGGGTGTACTCACTTTTGTGATACACTGTATATATATATATATATACTGTATATATATACTGCATATACTCACTTTCTTAACCACTTATCCAATCAGAGTCGCTGGTGCTGGAGCCTATCCCAGCTTTTCAATGGGCGCAAAGCACACAGTAACACCCTGGACGGGACGCCCGTCAATCGCAGAGCAGACACACTTACACACCCATTCACCTATAGGGCAATCCAGTGTCTCCAATTTAGCTGACTGCATGTCTTTGGACTGTGGGAGGAAACCGGAGCTCCCGGAGGAAACCCACGCAGACACAGGGAGAACATGCAAACTCAGCACAGAAAGGACCCAGACCGCCCTGCCGGTGGATTGAACCCAGGACCTTCTTGCTGCAAAGCGACAGTGCTACCCACTGAGCCACCGAGCCACCCTGAACTCTAAAGGCACCCAGAAAGTAACATCTGTAAAGAAACATAGAAAGAAATTTTGGGCCTTAACAAACTCATTAGGCAGAATTGTAATTCAGAATAGCTAGCTTAGCACTGTCACCTCACAGCAAGAAGATCAGACAGTGAATAACTGAAATGAATGAATGTTTGGCATCCCATTTCTTTCAAGGAAATGTATTTCTCCTTGATGGATTGGTGTTCTGCAAAAAGCAGACCCACTGCGACCCTGACCAAGGTGGTAAAACAAAAAGAAATGCCACGATAATGCGCTAACCAAGCACAGCCGATCTACGTTCGAATCTCAGTTGTGTTATTGACTGACTGGGCGCCCACACAGACTGGCTACGTCTGTCAGGATGAACAGTCAAAAGGATTCGTCATTACTGCTGCATTGTGGACTGCCCCCCTTTACCAGGGTGGGGTCTGGAACAGTCGAGGAAAGATACTCGGGTTAATTGGATATGACTAAATTGGGAGAGAAAGACGGAAATGCATAAATAGAAAATTAAAAGTCTGAAAAGGCCTGACATCAGACGTCAAAGGTAGGTTAAGTTCTACGCGCCGCTCACGGGGGCTGTCCCACTTCTGTCACGCCGATGACAAAAAATAGATACGGAATCAGCCGCCCTTTGGGATAATCACACACATTTGCTGATGAGGGTATTATCTCTCTCCGGAGACGGAAAAAGAGAGAGGGGGGTGAGAGACGGAGACGAGAGACTGAGGAGAACCCCATAAGCATGGTACTTTTTGAATAAATAAATAACTTTGTATGCATGCTCGGCCTGAAAAAGTCATCAGTAATCAGTCAGGAGAAACTTTTCTGTGGAGAGCAGTAACGTTACCGTGGCTTCCCTGGGGGTGAAAAGCTAAGCCTGATTGCGCCGAACCTATTAAACTACTCTCTTTAGCCAATCATACACAAGTCACTGCATTAGCATCATGCGTAACACAAATGTTTACCATTACACAGGTCCTTAGGACTTAATTTAGCAAGTCGTGCTTAAGAACGTAATCAAAAGTTCGCAAAGCGAAATGTCTATAAAAAATTAGACACAATTCAACCTACAGCAAGGAATGGATCAAGAAAACAATACCCAAGGTTTGGGTGTTAACCAAGACCACATTATCCTCAATAATTTTAAATAAAAGAAACAATCCAGTATAAGGAACTGTTTATAGAATAGAACAGAATACCTTTATTTGACATATACACCGACCAGGCATAACATTATGACCACTGACAGGTGAAGTGAATAACACTGAATATCTCTTCATCACGGCACCTGTTAGTGGGGGGGATATATTAGGCAGCAAGTGAACATTTTATCCTCAAAAATGATGTTAGAAGCAGAAAAATGGGCAAGTTTGACAAGGGCCAAATTGTGAAGGCTAGATGACTGGGTCCATAACTGCAGTGTGATGCTTTGGGCAATGTTCTGCTGAGAAACCTTGGGTCCTGCCATCCATGTGGATGTTACTTTGACACGTACCACCTACCTAACCATTGTTGCAGACCATGTACACCCTTTCATGGAAATAGTATTCCCTGATGGCTGTGGCCTCTATAAGCAGGATGATGCGCCCTGCCACAAAGCAAAAATGCTTCAGGAATGGTTTGAGGAGCACAACGACGAGTTTGAGGTGTTGACTTGGCCTCCAGATTCAATCCAATCGAGCATCTGTGGGATGTGCTGGACAAACAAGTCCGATCCATGGAGGCCCCACCTCACAACTTACAGGAGTTAAAGGATCTGGTGCCAGATACCACAGCACACCTTCAGGGTCTAGTGGAGTCTATGCCTCGATGGGTCAGGGCTGTTTTGGCAGCAAAAGGGGGGGCCAACACAATATTAGGAAGCTGGTCATAATGTTGTACCTTGTAACTCGACGTCCCCTAAACTCGAAATCTTTGAAACTCGACGCCCTTCGTGTAGAAATGTGTATCCTTAAACTCAACGTGCGTGCGACTGCCGCTTTGTTCGCTTTGTCATCAAAGTGTAAATATGAGACGAATCTGCATTTGTGTGGAATAACCATCAAATTCACTCTGACAGCTCCACATGTATCTGTGTTTAGCTGGATTTTCGTCCTGTTTTACTTTTAAACTTGTGTTATAGCTTGGGGTGCTGAGAAATCATGAGAATCAGCTTTTCCTAGAGAGTCCACATCGTTATCATTAAAAAAAAAAAAGCTTAATGTGGTTTAATGTATTAAAACAACGACAGAAATTATTACTGCTCATAAGTTCTCTCCAATAATGAAATTCCTTGCTCTTTGTTTTAGTATAATAAGTAATTTTTAAGGCAGTACAATAAGTGATTTTTAACAGTTTCCAATTACATTTCAGTGTTTTTATATTATATTTGTGTTATTTTCAGTGTATAAGTGTCAAAACAACCCCATTATTTTACATTAGCCTAAAATATATGCAGTTCCATAGGAAAAATACCCTACTTCATATAAATTACTGGCTAAAATTACCTGCTAAATACATACATATGTAACAAAGGGGACCAATACTTATGAATTATTTAGATTTTAGTTTATAGATACAGTAGATAAAGTTTTGTTCAAAATTTTCTGTGTACTGCATGTATGCACAAACCTCATTTTGAAAAACGTTGGGATAAACCGCCTAAATCCAGAAATTCACAGCTAGTGGACGTATTTTTCGCAGTTGTATTTGCTTCCAAATGGGCTTCTAGGGGCTTCTACAAAGTTCTTTATTTATTTATTTTAAAAAAAAAATTCAATTTTGATGATTAAGTGTAGATTGACGGTTAAAAATAGCGATACATTTGACCACACAATACACAAAGTGTGCAAAAAAGTCTAAAAGGTCTAAAGTCATTAAAGTGACGGGAATGTACACGAGCAAGCATGGTTCACTAGCTGATTACTTTGCATGTCCACCTCTGTATTCGTAATTGACGAACATCACATTAATCCGCAAAGCACCGATTTGTGTACACACACCCGTTTAGTCCATCCTTGTTTGCTCCTGGCAGTCCCTCCAAGAGACGTCTAGTCCCCCACTGCATGTTTTTATCTACCGTGTTTGTGTACAGCTATGGGCCGAGCTTGGATTTGCATGGAAATGAAAACGTTCGGTCTTTGAGCATCAGCAGGAGTTTGTTTTCTGAATTATAGTGAAAGCCTGTATACATTAACGATGGCAACACTTCGACTGAATGCCGAAAGTCTGTAATTGCGGGTACGAAGACACCGAGACGGGAGCGTGGAAACCAGACGTCACTGGAAGGTAATCAGAAGAAGAGAAATAGTAAAAGAGTTCAGTCAAGAAATGCTAATAATTTTGTGATTGTGAGATTGTAATACTGAGGAAACTCGGAATTCTTAGCTCATTGTTGATTCACATAGTGTTTAGCATTTCTGGAGCAGAACGTACGTGTAACAAGCTACACTAGCAGTTTCTGGCCAAACAGGAACGTTCCTTTTTTTTTTCAGCAAGACGATACCAAGCGAAATTGTAAAAACAGAGTGGCTTTGTAGTAAGAGTACAAGAACTAGACCGTCCTGCCTGCAGACCCTATGAAAAAACAAGAACAACCACAACAATTGGCGTCCTCGGTTCCTTCAAGATTACAGGATTGTAACATGGCAGCTGATGAAATACTTCGGGAAAGAGTCGTGTCCTCCTGCATTGCCATTTTGGATGGCAGAGTGGGCACGGAGGCATCAGCCTAGCCAATTAGTCCTCCACCACTGGGAACCCTGATTACATTCGCAAAGGGTATATCTGCCTGACACAAGCTCCCTTCGACATGCGCAGTCCACCAACCTCTTCTTATTCACCCATACTTCTGTGGATTCACTTGCGAGGCCAGTCTTGCACATGGAGAGTCACACACTGATCTTCACATTCCTCTACGTCTGTACAGGCGCCTCGGGCTAATAACCAGGGTCGTGACACTGCATCGAAGAACCCACCCCCTTTTTTCAGTCCGGTCTTTTCCCACCCAACAGAGGGGGCGCCCAGCTGGCTAGTAGGAGCGCTATTGGCATATTTAAAAAATAATTCTGCTTTAGGGTCCAAACATGTCATGGACACCAAGGAGACCCCGACCCCTTTTAAAGATCCTGTTTTGTATGTATTTAGCAGATGCTTTTTAATTCTATGCAATTACAACTGTGACTATATATAATCCAAGCAACTAATAGTTAAAGGTCTTGTTCAAGGGCCCAGCAGTGGCAGCGCTGGCAGTGTTGTGGCTAAAAACAGCAACCTTCCAAAAACAACTACTAGTCCAGGACCTTGACCGCTGAGCTACCGCTACAGTACACCTTGTCGACCACTTTTATCACTTTTTGAACGCATTTGCTACAACATCGACTCTACAAACTTGGTTCTGAGTGTGTAGCATAGCAGAAACGATTCTGTACATGTGCGCTTACACGCCTGAAATCCAATTACTTCGTCAAAATTGTTATATGATCCATATCAAACTGGAAAATAAAGCATTTTCACACACCTGAGCGGGCGTGATTGGATAATAATGAAATCTTTGACTCAAATGCGCTGGTGGTCAGAGGTTAACAGGGATTTACAACGTAACAGCAGTGTGTGTGTGTGTGTGTGTGTTCTTAGTTACTTTGCCCCCAAAACTATCCTGCTATCTTGACCCCTGAAGAAGCCGCTGCCCTTAAAAATCAATGTGTTCTGCTTGGCTAGACTCGTGAAGCTACCCGAATTCTTGGCTCATTGTAGATTCACATAGTGTTAAGTGTTTCTGGAGCAGAACGTACGTGTAACAAGCTACGCTAACTCAGTAAATAAAGCGCACTGTACACTATGAAGCCAGAAGTATATCGACATCTATGCTACTCGTCATATATCGGCAACGTAACCCCATGCCGCTTTGTATTTGTAAGACTGATTTCAGGATTTGAACCCCAATAGCTGAGGCACGTCTCATTACACCACACGAGCTCTCAGAGCTTTTAATAAATAATGCAAAATATTTTAATATTATATATACTGTATCGGAAAGCAAAGCTCTCAATCTACTGATTGATCGATGTCCCCACCCTCACCTATGGGTCATGAGCTTTGGTTAATGACCAAAAGAACGAGGCCGTGGATGCAAGCGGGGGAAACGAGTGTCCTCTAGCGGGTTTGGAGTAGAAATGAGTTTGGAGTAGAAATGCCAGTTAAGGTGGTTTGAGCATCTGATAAAGGTGCATCTTGGGCACCTCCCGTAGGAGGTATACCAGGCATGGGCAACAGGGAAGAGGCAGACCCAGAATCCAATGAAGGGAATGCCTGGGAACTCCCGGGGAAGTTGCAAGGGAACAGTGATGCCTGGGCTGTTTTGCTTGCCCTGTTGCCACCACGACCCTGAATGGACAAGCAGAAAAGATAATAAACCCGATGGAGGGAACCTGCTGGAGGGAACGCCTAGGAGCTCCTGGGGATGCCACCAAAGGAGCTGGTTGAAGTTGAAAAAGACAGAAATGTCTGAGCTGCTTTGCTTGCCGTGTTGCCCAAGCGACCCTCAATGGACAAGTGGAAAAGATATTGAACCCGCTGGAAGGAACCCGCTGGAGGTAACGCCTGGAAACTCCCAGGAATGCCACTGGAGGAGCTGGTTGACGTTGCAAGGGACAGAGATGCCTGGGCTGCTTTACTTGCCCTGTTGCCACCGCGACCCTGAATGGACAAGCAGAAAAGATAAAGAACCCGTTGGTGGGCATACCTGGGAACTCCTAGGGATGCCACGGAGGAGCTGGTTGACGTTGCAAGGGACAGAGATGCCTGGGCTGCTTTACTTGCCCTGTTGCCACCGCTACCCTTAATGGACAAGCGGATGAATTGTCCAATGCAGCATATCGATAAGTTATACACACATCCCTGCCACCAGCGGTCAATCCACTTGATTACAGGTACTGAATATCCACTGTTCATCATTAAGTCGTTCCATGTGTCATCATTTGAAAATGTTACAACACTCTTGTGTGATTAGTCTTCCATTGTTGAAACAGCCAAACATAAAAGCATTTTCGGTAATATTTGGCTGTTATTATTATACTTACACTTTCAGAAAATTCTGCTACAAGAGGTGGATGGAAAATCGTATTATTATGAACTGTAACGCAGAGCATGATCATATTATAGAGCAGTATTCAAATCATAGCCATTAAGGTCTGGCTCCTGCAGATCTGCCTTCCTAACAAAGTGGCCAAGCAGTCAGATTAATGGTTCCATCTACTACCTGTTATGCAAAACATCTGATTTAGAGTCCAGGTGCAAGGTTAAAGTTCGAAGTGGTGCATTCATTCCATTAAGTTGCAGCTGTGGATGCAGACGGGTTTTCAAGCGGGTAGGACGTGATGGCTCGGTGGGTAGCACTGTTGCCCTGTTTTTATCTATCTATATAAACAAATCAATCCAAGGTACTTCTGTTGACCTATTTGGAGGAAGTGTTGATTTATTTCACTTTTATAATACGTACATTATAAAAAAATGGAAAAATTTAGGATCAACAACATTTCAGCTGCAAGACAGTAGGCCAAAAAGCTTAGAGACAAAACTGTCAAGACCTGAAATCCATGCCATACAAAAAGAATGTGGTGTAAAGCATACCGTCAATGGACTCTGGAGTGACGAATTATGCTACACAATAAACAGTCTGCCAGCTGGAGAGACAAATTTGGGTTTGGATGCCAGGAAAACATGAGTTTATGGGCAAAGTTTTTGGCACCGTAGTGCCAGCTGTGAAGTATGGTGGAGGATGAATAATTGAAGCTGGTATTTATAGTTTGAGCTGGGCCTCTAAGGAGAAAGGCTCTGAGTCATGCTAAACATCGCTACTGCTTCCTTGCAGCCAAATTCAGTTGAATCGGGCAGGGTCTAATCCTTAGAGGCTTTTAGGAGACAAAGCATGAACTGTCCCTGCACCAGTTTGCCACCGAGGAAGAGCAGCTGGTTGGTAATCAGCCACTTCATCGCCAACACGAGCGGCTAAACCGAATCCCCAGAGATGCCACGCAGGCAGGTGGCAAAGGGGGCAGGAGCACCGGATGGCAACAGACTGGCAGAAGTAAAGCTGAATGCACAGTTTTCCCAATCAGGGCAGGAATTATACCACCCAAATCCCCTCTAATCACATCTGACCAGCTCCCCATTCCGCTATCCATCCTGGGCCTTGGCAGCGCTTAATTACGCAGTAATAACGAGCGGTTCAGAAGACAGGACAAGGCCAGAACAGTGCCCGGATCGTCCTTTCCCATCTTGACGCTACGTGGAACAGACGCGGAGGCCGGAGTCGTCTCCGTGTGCCACAGATAAATATGAACGATCTATCATCGCGGCGCATGGCGTGCCACCTCAGCAAATGACACTCATCTTTTATTCGTGACAGTTCCATGAAGAGGTTGAAAAGAAAATCAGTCAAAGGCTGCGGCGAGAGCCAATTTGATAAGCAATTCTAATGACTCCCTCAATAGAGGGCGTTTCTGAAATTCTCTTTCACCATGTCGAAGGTTGAGCAAATAAAGCGGGACATCTTAGTCATGAGGGTGGTTTCGTACTTGCATTTGGTTGTTTTTTTTTGGTTCTAAACCGAGTCTGTTACACATCTAAAGGGAGTTTTAGAAACCTGGGTAGAGTCCAAGGAACGATCTGTGGCTCTGAGTATTTTTTCTGAAGTTAAAAATAAAGATATGAATATAGACAGCCAAGTCAACACCTGTCAATCAAGCCAAAGGCAAAAAATCATCCTAGCTTGATATTCTTAAATAATATTATAATATATTACATTAAAATGCCAGGATTTTTCTACAGCCTGAATGTGAAACAATACACATTTTGAACTTCTACCTTGGTACAGTAAGAAAGTTCCTCGTGGCCTTTGCCTTTAGTAGAAAGTGAAAAAGAGAATAAGTGAGGAATCATGGTTAGGGTCCAGGGAACCGATCAGTGGCTCTGAAAGATGCCCATACGGCATGAGTATTTATTCTAAAGTTAAAAACACTATACAGTACAGTTATGTGTTGGCGAAATATATATAAACAGCCATGCATACAGCTTTTAAGCAGTGTATCAATCCTAGCTTGATGCCTAAATGATATTTATTATATTATACTACAAATGCCAGCATTTTCTACAACCTAAATGTGAAACAGTATACATTTCAAACTTATACTTGGTAAAGTAACACTCTGCCCTTAGTGATTAGCCAGTTACCTGTCCATCAAGCCAACACCAATAATGAATCCTAGCTTGGTACGAGGATCTTTGTTACTGTACCAAAGTACAACTTCACAATAGTTGTTGTCTCACATTCAGGCTGTAGACAAATCCTGACATTTTAATGTAATATAATATATTATAATATTATTTAAGCAAGACTATCAAGCTAGGATTATTTTTTGCCTTTGGCTTGATTGACAGGTGTTAGCGTGGATGTCTGTATTCATATCGCCAACACGTAACTGTACCGTACAGTGTTTTTAACTTTAGAATAAATACTCGTGCCATATGGGCATCTTTCAGAGCCACTGATTGGTTCCCTGGACCCTAACCAGGTTTGTTTAGTGCTGCTTTGATCACTCATGCTTACTCAGTTCCAGCGCTGCTATGGGGTCCTTTGCTTACTCGCTCATTCTCTTTTTCACTTTCTACCAAGGGCAGAAGGGCAGAATGTGATTAGCCAGTTACCTGTCCATCAAACCAAAACCAATAACTAATTGATTGGTACTCCTGCCTAAATAATATTATATTAATAAACCCGAGTGTGAAACAATGAACATTTATACTTTCTTACACGTATAATAACACAATCCTAGTAGCTTCTGCCCTTAGTACAAAGTAAAAAAGAGAATGAGCAATTAAGTAACGGACCCTATAGCAGCGCTGGAACTGAGTAGGCATTAGTGACCAAGGGGAAAAGAACGGCACAAAAAAACCCCAAAAATAAATAAATAAACAAACAAACTGCTCAGCCTCCAGAGTTTCCTCATGGCAGTCGTCCAGAAAAAGAGCCTAATCAAGCAGGCAGCTGATTCTTTCTTTTTCAAACACACATAAGCACACAAAATCTGGCTCGCAAATGCAACCCACACACAGGCTTCTATCTATCTTGGCATCCTCAGTGGTTCTCATAACCTCCGTTGGCACACGGGCACCCGCAAACACGAACACACACACTTTTCCTGTGCCATGCTCCGTATTTCGTCAAGCCCGAAGCTCGGTGCCCCGGTGTCACCGCCACAGCGGCGTATTTATGTATTTACTGCCCACGCATCCTCATTTCACCCTTTCACCCCCATCCTCAGCACCGTATCTCTGTTCAGCTCTTTGATCTCCTCACCCCTCTACCGACCTTCACGATGAGCTTTTTTTTCCCCATTGCCACCTAATAACACAAACTACACGGAAATAAGCAGCATCTCAAATAATAATGCCATCATTTCCCTTTTACACTGGTACTACGATTCATGTGAGAGTACCCCCCGGGTGTGTTGTTGCGTTCACTCCTAATGTATGTGCAGATTTGGGGCTTTGGGGGTGATGCCAGGGTAAACAGCAGCAAATACCAGCGCAGCTGCACCACTCAGCTCTGCTAATCCACCAGAGCTGGTGCTTTTTAGCACACACGCAGACGAAAGTTGGGTTTTACAGTCGGGAGACTGAGTCAAATGAGTTCATTAGACTAGAAATCAAAAATTCAGTTTTCATAGACTGTAGGAATTAGGGCGGCACGGCGGCTCGGTGGGTAGCACTGTTACCTCAGAGCAAGAGGGTCCTGGGTTTGATTCCCAGGTGGAACGATCTGGGTCCTTTCTGTGTGGAGTTTGCATGTTCTCCCAGTGTCTGTGTGGGGTTCCCCAGGTGCTCTGGTTTCCTCCCACAGTCCAAAGACATGCAGTCAGGATAACTAGAGATACAAAATTGCCCTAGGTGTGTGTGTTTGTGATAGACTGGTGACCTGTCCAGGGTGTTTCCTGCCTTTCACCCAGTGAACTGCACCCATCGAGACCCTGACCAGGATAAAGCAGTGGCAAAACAGACAATGAATAAATGAATGTGTGGAATTAGATTACACAGTTTCATCATGTAACATCTAGTTACATCTTTAACCTCTTTTATCCTATTCAGGGTCATGGTGGGTACCATCCACTGGGCGAAAGGAAGGAAACACTCTGGATGGGTTGCCAGTCCGTCACAGGGCAAACACACACACACACACACACACACACACACACACACACACACCTAGGGCAATTAAAGTATCTCTAATTAACCTGAGTGCATGTCTTTGAACTGTGGGCGGAAACCGGAACACCCAGAGGAAACCCACATAGACACGTGGAACACATGCAGACTCCACACAGAAAGGACCCGGACCACTCCATATGGAAATCAAACCCAGGACTTTCTTAGGGCAGCATAGCAGCTTACTAGATTTTCAGACAGACCCTCAGTCTAGTTAAACACACCCGCAAATTTAGCACATATTGCTCCTCTATAGAGAACCTGATCAAAAAAATGGCCCCAACTCTCAGACAGATCAGGCCCCGGCCCCGGGGTTATACGTCTCAATCCTCTAACAGTCAGATAAAAGCCCTGCTTCCACTTGTTAAAAATAGGAACGCGATGTATCATCAATCTCATAAACATCAATAGACAGATGTTAAAAAAAGAGCGAATAATAATAATAATGGTCTTTTCCCGGCAGGGAACCTTATAATCTTTCAATCATTTTAAAGCTGGCTGCTGTGACGGATGGGTTCTGCCATGGTATTCTTTCCATAATGCGTGTTTATGGCTCAGTGCTTTATGAATCATAATATCTTTGTGCTGACGTTAAAATTCGTCTTTTCTCTACTACAGAGAAATGTAAAAAAATTAAAACCACTTCTATCATTTAGAAACATTCCTTCATCCATTTATTCAGAAAATAAAAATAAAAAAATAAAAAAATAAAATGCCATCTATAACTAAACCAAATAATAATAATAATAATAATAATAATAATAACACATTAATTCATTATAAAAAAAATTAAATTTTTAATTATTTTATTTCTTTTCTTTTATGTATTTTTACACTTTTAATATTTTATTTCAACATAACAGCATATGTGTAAGCATGTATGACTGATGAATTAATTAATTCATTCATTCCTTGTCAGTTTTACCACCACTTTGTCCTATTCAGGGTCGCGGTGGGTACCATTCACTGGGCCCCGGACAGGTTGCCAGTCCATCACAGGACAAACACATATTCACATGTCATTGGACTGCAGGAGGTAAGCGGAACCCCCGAAGGAATTCCACACAGACGGAGGAGAAAATGCAAACCCCACACAGAGCACCTAGGTATCGAAACCAAGACCTTCATGCTGTGAGGTGACAGAGCTTTACACCGAGCCACCGTGCCGCCCTGACTAATTTTTTTATTTGAATAATAATATTTAAATGATAATAATAAAAAAAAAATATATATTATATAGAAATATATATAATATTATTATTATTATTATTATATAATATATAATAAATATTATATATATTTTTATTCAAATATTATTATTCAAATGAATTTGTTTTTTTTTTATTTGAATAATAATATTTAATAGTTAACATACATTTAATATAACATAATTTAATATATTTTAATATATTTAATATTTATTTAATATAATAATATTTAAATATGTATGTATATATAATTAATAATAATCACTAAGTCCAACAAAAACTAAGATGAATTGAAATAAACAAAATTAATTTAAATAAATAAATAAATAACGTCAAGGAATTAATTCAAAGCGGTTTATGTGTTGGCATTTATTGGAGAAAAGGCAAATTTAGAAAAGCATGCGATTCCACCCAGACAGAAACCAGACCATGTGATTTAAAACGATTGCTGGAGCTCTGCAGCACTAAATCCACCTGCTGCACCATTTTTATCATTTTAAACTTAATTTTAACAGCTGAAACATAACAGGTTTTTACAGAAGAGTAAACTGGAGTACCAGGCTCGGACCAAAGGAAAACATGCTGACTGTAACTTCCAGCCAGGATTGAACCAGGACCCCTGCAGCTGTGCTGCACCAACAGTACCTGCCCATCACCATGTCACCATACAGAAACCAAACAGCAAGTGGCGCTTATGATTTGTGTAATAACGGCAGCGCACTGTTCTAACACAACACAACCCAGAACCACAAGTGTCAACACTGGGGGTGTTGGTTGGGGGGGGGGTTTCTCACTCTGTTGAACCTGCGGACGCCGTGGCAACCCCGCCGCCTCAGGTGTAGAGAAGGCCTGGGTGTCAGGCGAGGTGGTGGCTCAGCAGAGCTGCTAATAACACCCTGTTCACCACCCTCCCTTAACGATGCCTTAATCATGTCAGCATAGCAACAAGCTCCCGCCTCCGGAGGAGAGAAAAAAGGGTGAAAGTGGGAAAGCTGGGGGGTGGGGGACAGGAATTCTTTCTGTATTACTGTATAGTAGCATCTCTACTTTTTAAATCATATAGGTCTCTTCATTTTATAATAATATTGTGCAATATAATAATATATTTATATAATAATATTTTATAATTTAATACAATATTTTGCTTCATTTTTATTTACAAATCATATAGTAAGCATAACCCCTCCCCCCTTTGTGATAGAGGAGAGCCGAGGTTGTCACATGTGCAGCCGATCGCTTCTTTTCCCCTGCCAGGGGCGGGTCTTACAGAGTGCAGTATCGCATTCTGATCAGCAGAGGCTGCACTTACACCAGCTACGAGAACTCCTGTTTGGGCCCGGTCGGCTGACAGCCAAGCTGAGATTCGAACCCGAGAGCTCGAGATCTCAGCACTGGTGGATTTGCATGTTGTACTACTACACCACCTAAGCACCTTAGAATAATCTGAGGTAAAATTAGAGACACAGCCAATCATGTGTCTGTGCAGCCGCCCGGCTGGCTGATAGTCGAGCTCAGATTCTAACCCAAGAGCTCAAGATCACAGCACTGGTGGGCTTGCTTGTTGTATCGCTACACCATATAAGCGCCTTAGTCAGAATAATTTGAGGTAAGAATAGAGACACACAGCTGATCATGCGTCTGTGCAGCCACCTGGTTTGCATGGGTTTGCATGTTGCACCGCCGGTCGTCTGGGTGCCCCCTAGCAGGTACAACTGGCAGTGCCTGCAACCAAAAATCAGCCACTAATCTGCTAGGTGGGAAAAGACAGGACTGAAAAAGAAGCTAGTGTGGTCTTCGACGCTGTGTGAGGACCCTGGTTAGTAGCCAGAGGCGCCTGTACAGAAGTGAAGGAACGCTGAGATCAGTGCGTGACTCTCCATGCGTGAGACTGGCCTTACACGTGAATCTATTGAAGTATGGACGAATAAGGAGGGGTCGGTGGACCGCGCACGTGTTGGAGGGACAGTGTGCCAGGCAATTTTCTAACTGGCGACTCTAAATTAGGAGAAAAATGGAGAAATCGCATAATAAATAAATGCATGTAAATGCGCTAATTTCTCGCACATGCCGAGTCAGACTGTGGAGTGGCGCGACCCTCCACGACAGGAGGATTTCAAGCATGGAAGGACATTTATTCCAACAGAGCAGTTGCTTTAATCCTCAGGATTATAATCCTCTCCACATACCTCTCGGCGGGTGGAGCGACACACACTCGACTTCCATCTAAGCTCTGTTCAGGCACTGCGGGAGCTCCGAGCCAGCGGCAAGGCCGGCATCAGAGATAATTAGAGTGCTCCTCTGCCATCCTGGCTGGAAGGGAAGATCCCCTCCCGAGGAAGAAAAGCAGCATCTCTTCATCAGGAGAGCCTCGCCCGCTGGGATCCTGAGCCTCTGATCGTACTGCAGCGACTGGCACGTACGAACACCCGTGCAGATCCCCAAACAAAGAATCGTCGATTAATCAGCGGTGAAAACAAAGCTCTTTTCAGACACCAGCGCTAACAGCCGCCTCCCACCGAAGCGAAGAATTGACCGGAACGACGTGCGATAGTCAACCCCAAAAGCACTGTCGCCTCAGAGCAAGAAGGTCCTGGTGCTTATGAACACCAGTGCTGAGATCAGAAGCTTTCAAAATCAAATCTCAGCTCTGCTATCATGTGTCTGGTCTGTGCAGCCGCCCGGTCGGCTGATAGCCAAGCTGAGATTCAAACCTGAGAGCTCGAGATCTCAGCACTGGTGGGCTTGCATGGTGTACCGCTACACCACCTAAGCGCCTTAGTCAGAATAAATTGAGGTAAAATTAGAGACACACAGACGATCGTGTGTCTGTGCAGTCGCCGGTTGGCTGATAGCAGAGCTGAGATTCGAACCCGAGAGCTCTGCTATCAGCCGACCAGTTGCCTTGACAGACACATGATTGACTGTGTGTCTGTAGGGGGAGGGCAGGGTTCCTCGGTTCCTCGCTGGGCAATTATGACCTCTGCTGATCGGGTGAGATGCCTGATCACAGATGGCACGTGATGCCCCGCCCCTGACAGTTAAAAATAAAAATGGGCGGCTCTACGGGTGTAGGAGGGGGTGCCCTCCGCCACCGGGAGTGGGGGAATCCGCTGCTTCTTGCACCACCCCTGATCTGATCGAGGTGAGCCGGTTTACCACACGTCCTCTCAGACACGTGTCCAATCTGCGACCCACATGGAGCTGTATCGCTTTCTGTGAGCCACACTATGCTCTATGTGATTCCACCCCCTTTACTCGCCCAGATGCCCGAACCAATCCCGGGGACCGCATATCGCAGGGGCAGCGGAAACAGACCCCTGGTCTCCCTTCCCTCTCTCAAACAAGGCCGATTGTGTTTGTTTGGACACCCAGCCAGCATGTTAGACAGCTGCACCTCCTGTATGTGCATACAAGCTGACTGGTTTGCCATGGTGACTATAGAAAATCAGCAAAATATTGATATTGCAATAAGAGACACATTGGCACAGCTGTGTTCAGACAGGCATGTTTTTATCCCCATTTCCCCAAAAACGTGCAGTGGCTAATTAGCTGTACTGTGTGTTGACTACAGGGAAGGGGGGGTGTTTCGGCCCCTCTGAGCCAGACCCACCCTGACCCTGACCAGGATAAAGCGAGTACTGAAAATAAATAACTGAATAATTAAATGAATGAGTTTTTCTGTCACTCAAATAAGAGCATAATGAGTACTGACAGGACACGGACAACTGACAGGACACAGCTACTGTCCCTTTACTATTTTTTTACCCCCGTCCTCATCCTTCCCCTTAGTTTTTTACCCGTCTTGTAAAACTCTATATTGATGTACCACCACTGATTAAGCATCGCCTGGAAGCCATACTCCTACCCCGTCTTCACGTCACATCTTTGTGACGGGGTGCGGCAGGGGGGCGAATAACAGATCGCTGTAATAACTGCCGGCTGTTTTCCAAACACACGACAGCATTAAGCCTCGGTCGAATCGTTCGCGAGCCGCAGAGACGGTTTGTAATAGTTTTCGAACGGTGTTAGTAAATAAACCTGCGCCAAAGCCAGATCAGATGGGAAATAGAGGAAGAGGAGGAGGAGGAGGAAGAGGACGAGGAAGAAAAGGAGGCAGGTCTGCGTAAACATTACAGCATATGAACAAAACAGCTGCTGTACAGTAGATGTGGAAATCCATGCCAGCAGGAGAATTAGAAACCTTCCACTAACGTAAATAGTCATGGAGAGTCACACTATGCTCTGCGTGACTCCGCCCCCTTCAAATGCCTGCAAAAAAAACCCTGAAAAAATGAGCCATTAGTCTGCTGGGTGGGACCAAAATGGTGCGTGATTGATCAATCAGCGGTCCACACAGAGCCCTATTGCTTTCAGAGAGTCACACTATGCTCTACATGACTCCACCCCCTTCAAACTCCCACAAAAAAAGAATAACCATATTCTAGTTTTAATTATTAAAATATACAGTTTACGTGATCACTTGCAGATTCCGCCCAGTGCTGAGAGTTCGAATCTCAGCTCTGCTACTGGCCAGCTGGGCGCCTCTAGCAGGCACAATTGGAAGTGCCCACAGCTGACAAAATTGGCCATTAGTCTGCTAGGTGGGACCAAAAAGGGGAATGATTGATCAATCAACAGTTTACACGGAGCCGTATCGCTTTCAGAGAGTCACACTATGCTCTACACGACTCCACCCCCCTTCACACGCCCACAAAAAAACTAAAAAAGAATGACCGTATTCTAGTTTTAATTACTTGAATATACAGTTTACGTGACCACTTGCAGATAGCGCCCAGTGCTGAGAGTTCGAATCTCAGCTCTGCTACCAGCCGGCTGGGCGCCCTTAGCAGGCACGATTGGCGGTGCCCACAGCTGACAAAATTGGCTATTAGTCTGCTGGATGGGACCAAAAAGGGGCGTGACTGATCAATCAGCGACCCACACAGAGCCGTATCGCTTTAGGAGAGTCACACTATGCTCTACGTGACTCTACCCCCTTCAAACGCACACACAAAAAAGAATGACCATATTCTAGTTTCAGTTATTCGAATATACAGTTTAACTGACCATTTGCAAAAGCCACCCAGCGCTGTGAGTTCAAATCTCAGCTCTGCTACCAGCCGGCTGGGCGCCCCTAGCAGGCACAATTGGCAGTGCCCACAGCTGAAAAAATTGGCTATTAGTCTGCTGGGTGGGACCAAAAAGGGGCATGATTGATCAATCAGCGGTCCACACGGAGCCCTATCACTTTCAGAGAGTCACACTATGCTCTACGTGACTCCCCCCTTCACACACCCACAAAAATAAAATAAAGACCATATTCTAGTTTCAGTTATTTAAATATACAGTTTACGTGACCACTTGCAAATGGCGCCCAGCGCTGGACTGAGTTCGAATCTCAGTTCTGCTACCAGCGCCCCTAGCAGGCACGATTGGCAGTGCCCACAGCCAAAAGACGAGCATTTTCTGGCACTGTTTGATACAATATTAGCTATGAAAGTCTAAAAACCCGTTTAAATAGCCTTATGTTTACCGTGTTAATAATCATTTTAATTAGTTTAAATTGTTCAGTTATCTGTGTCAATAGAAAGCTAACAAGGCTGTACTGAAGAGATCTGTGCTACAGATTGTATTCAGATGATTTAGACTGAAGTATGTGATGTGAGTTTATATATATATTTTTACATCTCTTTGAAAACTCCCGTCCCATCAAAACCAATTAAGAAAACAATAGACGCCGACGGCGGAACAGACGAGCGTAAATATGAAGGTTTCATTATGAGATAAAAAACAGCGTGCTTGTTTAAAACTAGTGCCAACTCATTCAAATAAAACAATATCACAATCACAAAATATTCATTCAAAATGATTGTACATGGATAGTAAAAACAATTGTACAAAGCACATGCTGTTATTGATGTTGTTAATGGAACATAATTAATAACTAAAGACCACAAGACATTTTAAGCTCACATTAATAAGCTTATCTTATCCACCACCAACAGGATTTCACTGTTGGGCCCTTATGTAAGGCTCTTACATCTTAAGTCTCAATTGTAAGATGCTTGCCAAATGCATTAATGTAAAACGTAAAACATCAACGTATTAGCAAAATATCAACTGAATGTACAAACCTAATTTCGTTCGTTTTTTTCGGAACTTTATATTTATATGTAAATATACATAATATTAGCAAAATATCAACTGAATGTACAAACCTAATTTCGTTCGTTTTTTTCGGAACTTTTTCGGAACTTTATATTTATATGTAAATTTACGATGTTTTAGTTATTAATCAGGCATAACATTACGACCACCTTCCTAGAATTGTGTTGGCCCCCCTTTTGCTCCCAAAACAGCCCTGACCCGTCAAGGCATGGACTCCACTAGACCCCTGTAGGTGTGCTGTGGTATCTGGCATCAAGATGTCAGCAGCAGATCCTTTAACTCCTGTAAGTTGTGAGGTGGGGCCTCAATGGATCGGACTCGATTGTCCAGCACATCCCACAGATGCTCGATTGAATTGAGATCTGGGAAATTTGAAGGCCAAGTCAACACCTCAAATTCGTTGTTGTGCTCCTCAAACCGTTCCTGAAGCATTTTAGCTTCGTGGCAGGGCACATCATCCTGCCGATAGAGGCCACAGCCATCAGGGAATACCGTTTCTATGAAAGGATGTACATGGTCTGCAACAATGCTTAGGTAGATGGTACGTGTCAAAGTAACATCCACATGGATGGCAGGACCAAAGGTTTCCCAGCAGAACATTGCCCAAAGAATCATACTGCCTTTGCCAACTTGCCTTCTTCCCATAGTGCATCCTGGTGCCATGTGTTCCCCAGGTAAGCGACGCACACACTCGGCCATCCACGTAAAGTAAAAGAAAACGTGATTCATCAGACCAGTCCACCTTCTTCCATCGCTCCGTGGTCCAGTTCCGATGCTCACGTGCCCATTGTTGGCGCTTTCGGCGAAGGACAGGGGTCAGCATGGGCATGTTTTTTTATTTACATTATTTTATAAATATTAACTTAACCACTATAAGGTTTTAAAATGCACACGACTCTGTTTGTTCAGCTTAGATCCTGAGCAAGTTAGATATTAGATTACAGGTGCAGTGTGTTTAAAATCAGATTTAGGAAGACAAACTGTGGGAGACAAACAAATAAAACTAATATTTAATACAATTATTATTACGACCTCTTCATCTGATTTTTAGGTATTTCAGGACACCAAAGTCCCCTGGCCTTATAGATGAATTTTGGACTACGTGTCTGGGTTTTTTTTATAATTATTTTTTTAATTTTTAATAATTAATGAGTTTCCTAGAAGGTAGAAAGGAATAAATCACGGAATAAATCCACCTAATAGATTACTGTATATACACTATTACTTCTTTCTATATACAAAAGCATTTCCAGCCTGTGTACATCATAAACCTAACATGACGCTTGGCATTTTGGCTGGTGGAGAATTCTGTGATGCGAGACGGATGGACGCGGTGCGCGATCCCCACTCAAATGCGAGAGTGCAATATTTTAATGAAAGGCCGTTGACAGGAGACATCGAGTGAAGTCGTACTGGGGGCGAGAAGCATTTTAAAAATATTCGATAGCCTCGGAAGCACGGCTGAGCAGCACTTTTCATGGATAAACCCAGTGTTCCGGAAAACCGTATGAGTGGACTGACGCTGACACACACAAATACTACAGATACACAAACAAGAAAAACTGTATCTTGTATACAGAGGTTTAGACCCCGATCGCGTTCAAGGAGGGTATTTTTGCCTGTCACATGCTCCCTCCAATGCATGTGCAACCCACGACCGCTTCTTATTCACCCAGGCCAGTCTCGTGCATGTAGAGTCACACACTGATCTCTGTGTTCCTCCACTACAATGTTGAAGACCCTGCCCCCTTTTTAGTCAGGCATTTTTCCACCCAGCAGACTAGCGGCCAATTTTGTCTGCTGCAGGCACCACCAATTGTTCCCGCTAGGGGGCGCCCAGTCACCTGGTAGCAGAGCTGACATTCAAACTCTGAGACTTCAGAATCCCAGCGCTGGTGCACTAGCAGAATATCATTTTATGTGAACATTATTAATATAAAAACAGTGGAGTCCAAACTTGTATAGAACAGTATTACTGAAACATGACTGCCTCACAGTTTTGATCTAGTATGAATGGAGGAAAGTGCCAGAAGGCATTTGAGTTCTGAAGGCATTTAAACTGAATTTTTAGTGCTCTGTCTCTTATGTTACTGACCACTCACAGCTCACAGCACCGGATCATTTCCACAAACAGAAGGAATAAAAGTTCTTTCAAGTTCATAACATGGTAAATGTTTCGTGTAGATGTTCTTTAAGAGCCTTGTGATTTTGCAATTCCATTAAAAAATTGCTTAAATTTTTTACTGTTTACCTCTGTATATTAAGGTTTGACCAGCATTTAGCAGAGCATGACCAAGACTTGGATGTTGGATTAAATATTTTGGGCACAACAATATTTCAATGGTTTGGCAGCCTTGGGTAGCTTCAGTGACTTTATAAAGCTAGACGGACTGGGAGTGACTCAGTAAGGTCCTAGTGGGTTCTCACGGGTATCTGGAGCCATGCTGACTGCAGTGCATCCCACAGCTGCTGGAGGGTGCGTGGGGGAGGATCCATAGAGCAAACACGACGATTTAGGTGATCCCACAGATGCTGGGGAATTAGGGGGCCAGGGTAGGACTTGGAAGTCTTGGTCATGCTCTTCCAACCAATGTTAAAAGTTTCTAGCCTTGTGACATGTCGCATTGTCTTGCTGGAAGATCTCATCCGCCTTAGGGAAGACAATTTTACCCATAGTACTTTTACCTATGACAGCAACGAGCCATATATGTGCAGACAGCCTATCACACACCTTGTATACCCACCAAGCCAACTCAAAAAAAGTGAGTTGGCTTGGAACTGACCCTTCTGAAGCTTCACCTGTACCTGTACCTGTTTGCTCGTCTAAATGACTACTTACTCTGGAGGTGGGTGAAGACTTTACAAGCTTGTTTTAGAAATGGACTTGGGTGTAAGTATAAAGTTGATCCCCACTTTGTGGATATCACAGCTTACTCTATTCTGGGAGGGCTTTCCTCAACATTCGGAAATTTCTGCAGGAATTTGTGCCCATAAGGTAAGATCATTTGTTAAGTCAGGAATTGATGTTGGCCTGCAACTGTTCTGATATCCTCCTAGTGTTCAGTAGCAATGAGGTCAAGGCTTTATGCAAATTAGTAAAGTTTCTTCCCACCAGACTCATTAAACCCACAGCCAAACTGTTGCCATCAAGTTAAAAGCATAAAATACATTTCTATAAATACATCTATAGCTTAGACTGTGGCTGAAACACCTGAACTCAACATACTTCTGGCCATCTGAAGGCTTTATAAGTCTGTAGAAAGCATATAGATATATGAGGACAAGGAAATGTGAGGACATTCCATCACTGCCTGGCTAGCCATAAGCTTGGGGATAGATTTATCGGATTTTTCACAGCCCAGTCACGCTGTATAATTGAGTGCATGCTTCCTTTTGTAACTTGCTTTATACGACCCAATACATTTTCTCAAGCCTATTAGTAGCGTTTGGTATTTTGCTGACATATAAGACTCATTGCTCCGTGGTGTACAGTAAAGCGAAACTGTAAACAGGTTCACTGATGTATTACGTGATATACTGCCAACATAAATGCCAACAAACAAATGAGACTTCGCCTAATATCACTATTAAATCAGCTTTTATTAAAGGAAGAACTGTTTTAATACATTCTACCAATCACACATGGCTGCTGCTCCCATGATGCATCATTTAATCCACTTTCAGAAGGCTGGATTTTTCACTTTCCACTTTGTATTCCAACGAGTTAACACCTCATAATGAAAACTGTGATGCTGTTGAAACTTCCCCCTCCTTCATCTCTTTTGGAAGATCCACTACGTTACGTTATGGCTTTGTCTCTGGGGGAACACTAATGAATTAATGCGTAGCCCTGCTAACCCAACTCTGTTAAATAAGTCAGCACAGCGGATGGTGTGTTACTGGTGGTGGAGGAGGAGGAGGATGGGTGAAAGGAATAGTGAGACAGGAGACAGACAGCAAGAAAATTAATTGAACCAAATAGGGTGAGGAAAGCAGATGGAATTTAATCCTTTGAAAAATATTTACATTTTATAATTTTTTGTACTTGGCACTATTGAAAAGAAAGCAAGCACATTTGTGAGATCAGCCACATCTATTCTTTTGTTCAGAGGGTCAGACCTTCTTTCCACTGAAGCTCATGTATGGTCGATATGACCAAGTGGATCTGACCAATGTATCAGAATCTCCATTATGTTAATACATTTGCAGCTAGTATTTAACTATTATAATCATTCATTCATTCATTGTCTGTTTTACCACCACTTTATCTGATTCAGGGTCACAGTGGGTACAATTTACAAGGTAAAAGGCAGGAAACACACTGGAGGTTGCCAGTTTAGTTGCAATTTAGTGTCTCTAATTAGCCTGGCTGAATGTCTTTGGACTGTGGGATGAAACAGAAAGAAACCCAAGTGGACACAGGGAGAACATGCAAACTCCACACAGATAGGATCCGGACCACTCCAGCTGGAAATCGAACTCAGGACCTTCTTGCTGTGAGGTAACAGGTTTAAAGGCCTGTCTATAAAGGCCCTTAACCCTGTCTGCTCCAGGGGCGCCATCCAAAAGCTGACCCTGCGCTCTGACCCCAGCTTCCAAACAACTAGTTACTATTAACTAGTGTGCTGTGAACAACAAATCAATCAAAGAAGAACAATTTATAGCTCAACACAACTAATATAACAAGTAGTTTCTCCTAATTCAACACAAATCGCCACTTTTAATGGCAAATTCCATCTAAGCATAATTCAATTCTTTAAGAATTAAGAGCACACATTTGCAAATCAGGTCTTGTCTCAAACACACCTGATGCTAATAATCAATGGCTTCATAGTTGCACCCTTGGACTTGCTGGGGGCTCATTGACAATTTTGACTGTAACTTAAACTTACAGTTTATAACAAACGGCTCAGATACAATTACATACCAAGCTGCTATTAGGATAGTATCGACTGGTCAAAATAAGGTCCAGCTTATAACGGTTGCTCATCACACCAGCTAGTACTAGTACTGGCATGTCACGGTAACACTCCCAAACATCTCTCCCCTGAGAGACACCCTCCAGCTGTCATATGCCGCTGGCTCAGAGCAAACTCCTATCACAACCATTTTCATTAGCTTAACCACAGGCACCGCAGGCCCAGCTGGTCCCCTACAGACCGCACCACTACAGTGCACAACATCTGCTGCTGGTTCTCTGATCCAGAGAGAGACAGACAGAGACTGATAGAGTAAAGAGAGTGGCTGAGAGAGAGCTGGAGAGTGCCATCTGGACAGAGCGAAGGAAGAGACGGGCACAGCGTAACACATGGTAAGAGCGCCGTGGCTGTGTAAATAATAAAGTGTTACAAAAGCCTACGAATGAGCAACAAACTCATAACAGACACTCGTACCCATCCAAAAATCAAATACGGCGTGAAACGGTAACAAAACCCGGCTAACAGAAGGGCTGAGTGATGGCTGGCAAAATTATGGTCATTTATATGCATTATTTTACCCACATATGAAGCGAATTCCAGAACAAATATATACTGCATTTGATTTTCTAGTTTTACATAAATAGGCATTTCTTTCACACACAGCACTGCTTTATTTATTTTTTTGGAGGGGGGGTTTAAAATCATTTTCAAATGAAGTGAAAATCTTTGAAATGCACAATTAAACTCAAAATAAATAAATACATGAATAAAACAGAAATAGCCAGGTACTTTATCACAGTATATGCAATTTTACATCATGGCAATGGTAGATATAATCATTTAATCTCTCCTGCCATGCTCTTTCAACTCCCTGGCATGGTTATTATATAAAGCAGCTCAGCAGACACCTTTCTATTCTCAGCTAGAATATATACAGTGTATCACAAAAGTGAGTACACCCCTCACATTTCTGCAAATATTTCATTATATCTTTTCATGGGACAACACTATAGACATGAAACTTGGATATAACTTAGAGTAGTCAGTGTACAACTTGTATAGCAGTGTAGATTTACTGTCTTCTGAAAATAACTCAACACACAGCCATTAATGTCTAAATGGCTGGCAACATAAGTGAGTACACCCCACAGTGAACATGTCCAAATTGTGCCCAAAGTGTCAATATTTTGTGTGAACACCATTATTATCACTGCCTTAACCCTCCTGGGCATGGAATTCACCAGAGCTGCACAGGTTGCTACTGGAATCCTCTTCCACTCCTCCATGATGACATCACGGAGCTGGTGGATGTTAGACACCTTGAACTCCTCCACCTTCCACTTGAGGATGCGCCACAGGTGCTCAATTGGGTTTAGTCCATCACCTTTACCTTCAGCTTCCTCAGCAAGGCAGTTGTCATCTTGGAGGTTGTGTTTGGGGTCGTTATCCTGTTGGAAAACTGCCATGAGGCCCAGTTTTCGAAGGGAGGGGATCATGCTCTGTTTCAGAATGTCACAGTACATGTTGGAATTCATGTTTCCCTCAATGAACTGCAGCTCCCCAGTGCCAGCAACACTCATGCAGCCCAAGACCATGATGCTACCACCACCATGCTTGACTGTAGGCAAGATACAGTTATCTTGGTACTTCTCACCAGGGCGCCGCCACACATGCTGGACACCATCTGAGCCAAACAAGTTTATCTTGGTCTCGTCAGACCACAGGGCATTCCAGTAATCCATGTTCTTGGACTGCTTGTCTTCAGCAAACTGTTTGCGGGCTTTCTTGTGCGTCAGCTTCCTTCTGGGATGACGACCATGCAGACCGAGTTGATGCAGTGTGCGGCGTATGGTCTGAGCACTGACAGGCTGACCTCCCACGTCTTCAACCTCTGCAGCAATGCTGGCAGCACTCATGTGTCTATTTTTTAAAGCCAACCTCTGGATATGACGCCGAACACGTGGACTCAACTTCTTTGGTCGACCCTGGCGAAGCCTGTTCCGAGTGGAACCTGTCCTGGAAAACCTCTGTATGACCTTGGCCACCATGCTGTAGCTCAGTTTCAGGGTGTTAGCAATCTTCTTATAGCCCAGGCCATCTTTGTGGAGAGCAACAATTCTATTTCTCACATCCTCAGAGAGTTCTTTGCCATGAGGTGCCATGTTGAATATCCAGTGGCCAGTATGAGAGAATTGTACCCAAAACACCAAATTTAACAGCCCTGCTCCCCATTTACACCTGGGACCTTGACACATGACACCAGGGAGGGACAACGACACATTTGGGCACAATTTGGACATGTTCACTGTGGGGTGTACTCACTTATGTTGCCAGCTATTTAGACATTAATGGCTGTGTGTTGAGTTATTTTCAGAAGACAGTAAATCTACACTGCTATACAAGCTGTACACTGACTACTCTAAGTTATATCCAAGTTTCATGTCTATAGTGTTGTCCCATGAAAAGATATAATGAAATATTTGCAGAAATGTGAGGGGTGTACTCACTTTTGTGATACACTGTATATATATATATATATATATATATATAAACAAGTAAAAGATGATTGAGGGGCTCATAATTGAATGCATCTGATTGGGCCAGTTATTGCTGATTAGAATTTGCAGCCCTGACTTTTACAATGGTATATCAACACATATAACAAACCTACATTAAAACACCCACAGATTTATATTTATACTGTTAATGTGTGTCAAGATTTATGTGTACATTTACATTTTCAGCATTTAGCAGACGCTTTTATCCAAAACGACTTATTAACTGTGCTAAATTGGGAGAAAATAGGAGAAAATGCATGAATAAAATAATGATAATAAAATAAGACAAGTTAGACGTAGGAACCATTAGACGACAGATACCAACCAGTATGTGGATACTTGTTTAATTCGATTCCAAAACCATAGGCATTTATATGGAGTCCCCTGTATTTAGAACTATAATAGCCTCTAATCTATTCTTCTGGGAATGATATCCACAATATTTTGGAATTTGTGGCAGTTTATTCAAATGAGCATTCAAAGAAGAATGCCTTTATTTGTCTTATATACATATACACATGTACAGTACAATAAAATTGATTTTTTTTTCCCAGTGCACAGGGTCGGCTATTGTACAGCACCCCTGGAGCCAAGTGAGTTAAGAACCTTGCTTAAGGGCCCAACAGTGGCTGCTTAGCAGTGGCAAAATTCAAACCCAAAGTCTTTCAATTAAAAGTTGGGAGCTCTACCCACTGAGCTGCTACTGTCCCTCTTTTTAAATAGCAACTAACTCCATACAGACAAGTAATTTGGGTTAAACCCAAAGCACTGACCAACGTGTTCCAGCATCAAGAAGTATTAAGCACTACGGCTAAGTGTTCAGGTGTATGGGTATTTCTTGCCGCCATGTCCAACATCAAACATGTCAAACTCACTTGCACATAAACTGTGTAATCTCTTTCACAATTTCCATTGTCCTTATCTCTACAGTAAACAGCTTTGAATTCCTGGAGTGTGTTATATTGCTAAAGCTGCCAGTCAATCAGCCTGGCTTCATATAATCTAAATCAGCACGGCACACTGTTGTCTGAGTCCTTATGTACATGTATTAGAGGAGACGCTCTCACCCGGGAGCAATGACAGCAATGAAGGACTTAAAATATTAAACCTGATCGGAAATGTGATATGTTGCGTTTGAATGTGTGTGTGTTGTGTTGGCATTTTAAACTATGCGTGTTCCATTTAAATAAATACAAAAAGCAATTTATTTTGTATTTCCATTAGTGAGTAAAAATGTCTAAACTATGATAATACTGTTTTATAAGTTCTCTTAGTAAGAGGCTCTTTCGCTTTTAATCTTTGTGCACGCAAATGCTTTCACTCAGTGTGAGAATGATTAAACACACACATCTATTCCATTTATTCAACATTTTTTTAATAAAACATTTCTAAATTACTTCCAATTACAACCTGAGTTTAGATTTTATTTTCTAGACTGAATTAATGTTTCAACTGGCTGCCAAATTTAAGATAAAATATGCTAGTCCACCAGTGTTCAAATCTCTGGCACTTACACACAGTTGAACAGCGATTCCTCATAACTGCTATAACTGCGGCCTCTACTGGCTGATCTGTGGTGCCTGAACGATGAGACGGGGAATAACGGACATGAGTGCGAAACAAATCTCCATATGAACCCGCCGTGTGTAGGTAAAACGATGTGATTGGCACACGTGTCGGAAGGGAGTGTGACGATTGTGATCAGGAGTGGAGTTCTCCAGCAGGGGGAAATTATGATCAGGTAATTTGATACGGCTATATTGGGATTGCAAAAAAATTAAAATAAAGATGACAAGTGATGACATTTAACTACACATAATGTATTTTTATGAATAAATAAGCATTTGGCACAAGATGAAACCTGAAAGAAACCCACACAGACGTCGGGGGGCTGTCTCATCATGGTTGTGCTTTGGTTCACAAAGTGAGGTCCATTAAGCCATGGATTGATGGGTTTGGTGTTAAGGAACCCCAATGGGCAGTACACAGCCCTGACCTCAACCTTACTGAATACCTTTGGGATAAATTGGAATAACAATAGCCAGCCAGGCCTTTTTTGGTCCAACATCAGCACCTTAACCTTACAAATGGGCACAAATTCCTACAGCGCAGAACAAAAGATGACTGAAAATTACATTTGTCCTATGCCACATATTTTACACCTGTGATATATTTTATACTATAGGCCTTCATTTGAAAAGCACTTCACTTTGTAAATGTGATAAGCGGTATCAGTGAATCCAGCATTTCTCCATTAACCCAGAAGTGGGTGAGCTGTAGGGAAAACCATGTTTTATCAGCCCCTCATTAAGTAGAAAATAAGCAGCCTTCTTGACAGACTCTTAACTCTAACTGTCGAGGTGATGTATACACTGCCCGCCTGCCACGGAGCGATTGATGTGGCCCATCCAGAAATCACCTTTAATAATTTAACCTACATGGTGGTGCAGTGATACCAAGCTGTGTATAGTTCATCATGGCTCTGTGCTCGATACGCAGGGTATACGAATTGCAGAGGCAGGAAGATAAGATCTTAATATGCCCTGGCCAAGAGGGAGGCTATCCTAATGATCTGGAAATAAAAGCACTGTTTATTTTTAAACAAAAATCCAGGTACGATTTCCAGTCGTTAAAATTGCAGGACTGGCGCAGATGTTGTACTATTGTATACAGATTGTTTAATATAGCAAGGTCATGTTTTACATCTGCATTGTACTGTATGTGGGCAGCATTGCGCCACAATGGGTAGCGCTGTCACCTCACAGCAAGAAAAGGACAGCAGGGGTCCTTTCTTCTCGCTGGGTTTCCTCCAGGTGGTCCAGTTTCCTCTTACAAGTCCAAAGTCATGCATTTAGGTCAATTGAAGCTACAAAATTTGCCCTAAGTGTGTGTGTGTGTGTGCCCTGTGATAGAATGGCGACCTGTCTAGGGTGTTTCCTGTCTGTTGAGAAATAAATCAGACCCACCATGACCCTGATCAGGATAAAGTGGTGGTAAAACAGACAGTGAATGAATGAATGTGCAGTGAGTAGTGTTGGTGTCATAAAGCATTAGAGGTCTGTTTTTTTCCTTTTCCCAAAACCATGCCAGATAACTAATTTAAGTTGGCGTTATGTAGCCATTTTTGAGTCCAGACACACAGAGACCTTGATTAGAATGAGGCAGATTCTGAATAAAGGAACTTGTTCACTGGATGAACAAAAAGCCTCAATTATTAGTTAAGTTAGATACTTAAAAACATTTAAAATGCTAGCAATATTCTAGCAGTAGTGTGCTGCACATAGGATTATGTTGCAGAAAGCTAACACAATGATCTATTAATAATTTAAGTGTTTACACACTTTACACACTGCAGTTCAAATATTCATAAAGTTCACTTACACTCAAAAAATGACTTTAAATTCATGATCAGTACTGAATCTGGTAAATGTGTAAATATTATGTACTTTTAAAGTAAAAAATTAACTTAATTTTAAGGAAGAAAATCAATTTTCCCCTTTTCAGTTGTCTGATTAGCCATAAAGAGAAAGGGTAATACATGGAATGAAGTGTTTGAGTACATTAATCATCTCCTTAATTAACTTTTAAATAGCTGACTAAATACAGATAGACAGTTAGCAGTTAGCTGTTTACCTGTAAAGAAAACTACGACTAGTTTGCTCCTGACAACACAGTGATTTGTAGTGTTGTATGAGTTGTAAATAGTTGGTAAATATTGATTTATTTTCTACTTGTATACACGTATTTTACAAAACTTTTAAGTGAATTCAAGTGCAGTCCTAACTGCTAATTCACTAATGCTAAATAAGATTCAATAAAAAATGCTAACTTACTAACAGTGGCACACCAATTAAAAGACTGTTATCTAAACTTATTTCTTTATAATACTAGTGATATAACTGTAAAACTGTAAGATTAAACAACAAAACAACAACATTTAGGGATACTGTACATTTAGGAATAGTATTAACAGTAAAGTGAGCAGTTCGGGACGCAACCCTGACTTGCTAAACATGCTAATAATAGGGATTTTACGTGTTAATTTATTCATTTGTTGTCTGCTTTAGTGTCTGTATCTTGGTCAGGGTCGCTGTGAGAGCAATTCACAGGGCAAAAGGTAGAAAACACCCTGGACAGGTTGCCAGTCCATCACAGGGTAAACACAGACACACACAAACACACACACACACATACCTTCTGCAATTTTGTATCTTTAATCAACCTGACTGCATGTCTTTGGAAACCAGAGCACAGACACGAGGAGAACATGCAAATTCCACACAGAAAGGACCCAGATCACTCACCCTGGGAATCAAACCCAGTAAAAAGTCAATGCACAGAAAAGCAAGATTACAGACACATACTAAAGTGTGAACATTCTGGAAGTCAATTTTGATTGCTAGTTGCTTCTAACCCAGCTCATAAAAAATGCATTTTGTTCTGATCCTACTTGACCTGTCCTGTAAATATACAGTTTTCAGTCCATAGTAACCGTGGAAACAACAGCTTTTCTACATCCTTGAAAAGATTTGTACATTTTACTTTTCAAATCTGGCCCAAATATAATTAACATCTGACAAATACCTATTTTAGAATCAGCATTAGTATGCTTACTGGGTTAGCAGTTTCTAAGATTTACCTCTATAATTTAACTTTATAATTATCCCTATAATTAACATTCAATGAGCTCCTTCAGCACCAGCTGTTGCCAGGAAAACCACACCCTCGTAGCGCTGCCGGGCCAAGACGCGCCGCAACCATGTGGACATTTACATTACAAGGAACTGATTACAGATCCGGTACAAATACGAGGAGAAGTTCATTAGATGATGGTCCCTTGTGGACCAGCACTGGGAGGGTGGGGGGTTGGTTTGGAATGTAATGGTGTACCATATGGCACTGTGTGCAAGAGAATCTGAGAATGTCTAGTCAATAGATCAATAGTGGAATGCTTAGTTATAAACCACCGATGAGCCCTCACCCATACAATAATGAATCTATACATCCTAGACAATTATTTACTCATCCAGCTGACAAAAAAATCTATTTTAATGATTTCTTATGCTTGCTATTGTACTGTCTGCTGTAATGTCACTAATGACTAGGACGGATGATAAAATAACTAAAATCTCCTTCAAAATTCACTTTTTTAATACTGAATATATTTAAAATGTTATTCTGCATTTTTTGTTTAAAAGCTATTGTGCTATGGAATGCTAATTGCTCCATCTAGTTCTTTTGTGGCTAAAAATGCTAATGCTAATGCACCATTTCTGATTCCTTCTGTTGTTGCACTGAATCATTTCAAATCATTAACCACAACCAAAATTATACAAAGCACACGAATAACAAAGGTTTCTAACATCCATATGCATTTTTGAGGAAAAAAATAATAATTCCACTTATAAGTCCTGAACCAGT
This sequence comes from Trichomycterus rosablanca, assembly GCF_030014385.1. Lineage (NCBI taxonomy): Eukaryota > Metazoa > Chordata > Actinopteri > Siluriformes > Trichomycteridae > Trichomycterus > Trichomycterus rosablanca. The sequence continues at coordinate 22,736,201 of NC_086005.1, read as the reverse complement.
TCACCTTATTTACATTAGCAAGAAAGCTAATTAAGCAAGCTATCTCAGGGCTTGATTTCAGCTATCACTGCAGAATATATAGGAACTGTAAGCCATGATTAAAGATTTAAAACACAAAAAGCTAACAAAAAGTATCTAAATAGAAAAAATAGAAACAGAAAAAAAGAATCCCACTTATTCAACTTAAGTCCTGAACCAGCTCACTTTATTTACTTTAGCAAGCAAGCTAATTAAGCAAGCTATCTCAGGGCTTGATTTCAGCTATCACTGCAGAATATACAGGAATATTATGCCATGATTTAAGAAAAAACAAAAGCTGACAAAAAAGTATAAGCCATGATCTCAAAATAGAAAACAAACTTAGTGAATGCTGAATCAACTCAGGCGTGGCCATCTAGCTATTTTTTTTTCAAGGGCTGTGTGACATAATATAAATAAGTGATATTAAAATGTGTGTCTATGCTGCTCAAAGATTGTAATAAAGCACTTTGTACATGTTTTCAAATGGTGTGTGTGTGTGTGTGTGTGTGTGTGTGAACCCTTATAAACTGAAATATTGTGGTTACACAGACACTGGAGCTGGACTTAATACTGCTCATCACTAGAATAGACATCATGCTAGACAAAAGCACTCAAGTATGACCTGTGATGCAAAAATAAGACACCTTTTTGGTGGGGGCAGGGGACATGTCCCGTCTAGACAACATACTATTCAACAACAGCTAAATTTAAAGATCTGCAGTGTAAACAAATTCTGATTTGTACAATTGAAGTAACTTCTTAAAACACAAATGCAGACCTTCGTTATTAAATACTTATATATTATATTAAATACTGACCTGCTTCAGTTCATTAAAATGCAGCTCTACATTTTCGCTCTATTGTTGTGCCCCAGTGCTCCGTCTTTACATGACAGGCAAGTTATAGATCCCCTAATATTGCTTGACTTGGTTGTACGAATGTGACCCTTAGGACAACACTGAGGTCAATAGAGTAGCTTAATGTTTTAAAGGTCATGTGTCTGGGACGGGGACGGGGGGGTGGTTGTTATTGTTTTTAAATGAAATGGCTAGACAGACATGCTGATATGACTCTACCTCCCTCCCTCCCCCTCCTACTGAAGGTAAGCTGTAGCTAAGCCTCCATCCGAATGCTCATTTGAATCTGAACATTATCCACTTACTGTTATTAATGCTGCGGATCTCTGGAGAGCCGCCTGATACGCACCTCCTGCAAACAGCTGTGTATCTTTTGTGTGTGTGTGTGTATCCATGCCAGTGCACAAAACAAACCTATTGACCCACACACAGGTCAATATCACAAGTATTTTGAAAAATAGCGATAAAAGTGAAAACGAGAAATGAATTTTCTCAAATTCTCTGGAATGTGACATTATGTTCCTTTGTCATCACTGCTTCATTTTGATGGTAATGTTTATGATAAGTCATTTTAAATATCTACTGTGTTTAATTAAACTGGCGAAATTGGTTTACCAGTTACATTATTAAAATGGGGCACTTTTCCACACAGTTATGGCTATCTGATAACTTTTGTTCCTTAATTAAACACAAATATTTGATATGTGTTTTTAAATGAGAGCAGAGGGTAGAGATGTCACCTCACAGCAAGGTCTTGGGTTCGATTCCCAGGTGGAGCGGTCCGGGTCCTCTCTGTGTTTGTATGTTCTCCCTGTGTTTGTGTGGGTTTCCTCCGAAAGCTTCGGTTTCCTCCCACAGTCCAAAAACATGCAGTCAGGTAAATCAGAGCTACTAAAAAAAAATTGTCTTAGGTATGAGTGTGTGTTTGTCCTGTGATGAACTGGCGACCTGTCCAGGAAGTTTCCTACCCTTCACCCGAGGAATTAGACCCACAGCAACCTTAAATAGGATACAGTGGTGATAAAACAGAATTACATGAATGAATTAAGTAATGTTTTAAAATGTGTTACTAATAAAGTTCTGATGGTTTTATATTGTGTTTTGGTCAATAATCCTATTTATTGAGACAAACATGTAATTATAATGTATCCCAGAGTGGAAAAGCAGGATGATTGCTGCCACTGCAACAGCAAATTTTACCGTCTGGTTTAAGCACCAGCACAAGTGTCAGAGGAATACTTGGAGTAGAGCATGTTCCTCCATGCATGTTATAGCTCTGTGTAGGAAACTTCTGTTAAAGCACAAGAGCCAGATGGCTACACATGTGGCTGAGGTTGTGCGTGCTAGATTTTGGTCCTACTCAGCATTTAGGAGCCACTTTTATCCAAAGTGACTTCCTATTACGACTGAATATAAGGGCCTCGCTCAGGAGCCCAACAGTGGCATTAAGGCAGTAGTGAGATTGAATTGGCAGCCTGTGGTTTACAAGTTCAGTACCTTAACCGCTGAGCTACTACTGCCCACGTGCATGAGGGAATGAGACATATCTAAATTATTAACACACACATGGGTCTATTCTTTGGCTAGACATCTACAACAGGGTATACGTGTCATTTATGTCATTGCAAAGCTATTTGGTCCCCCATCCAAATAATCTCATTCTTATTATGGGGGTCTTTTTGAGGTAAATTTTTTTATTCTTTCCACATATGCCACATATGCATACGTCAGGTCAGGTATGCATACATGCAGATCATTAAAATATGTATACAAGCAACCCTGATTTCCTAATCAGCACAGGATACAGTACACCTGCACACACAGGGAACAAAAAAGAGAAACGAAACACAGATGAGACGGTGTGAAGGAGCAGTCGATCATCCCGTTCCCCCGCTTTTCCATCCAGTCGTCGTTTAATTAGCAATTCAAAGACGTTCCGCTGAAGAGCATGAGTGACCCCGTCAATTAAAAACCCCGCACCTGCACATCTGTCTGACAGCCAATGAGAGAAAGAAACAGAGATGCAGGATGCACTTTTATATGACAGCCAGGGGAAAACCCATCCAAAATGCTGATTTCTGGGTTTATTGGATTTTCCTGACTGACCCCCGCTGTGGAAAAAAAGAAAAGTGAGAGCAAAGTGGGACTGCTTTGATTCACCCTCAGCATGATCGTATATGACCAACACAGCAAATCTTACATTTACATGAGAAAAGAAACTCAGGGAGGCTGGTAATTGATCTGGAACATTACTCCACTGCATTATTGATTGCTTCACACTTTGTCTCTGAAGCGGCTACACTACAGAGCTGTAAAAAAAGAAAGAAATTTAATGGGATAGTGATTAGGTTGTTTCTTTTCTAGCCTGTCAGAAACACAAATCCCAATTGGCTATTTTCTTTGATTTAAGAACAGCTTTAATCTTTCTTGGAATACTCTCATTTAAGCCCTGAAAAGTTAGACCATATTTGCATTATAGGTCAGTAAAATTGCCTCAAAATTGCTGGCTGTTATATGGTCAAGTCAAGTCAAATTTATTTGTATAGTGCAAGACTGGCCTTATGCATGAATCCACCGAAGTATGGCCGAATAAGAAGGCGTCAGAGGAAGTGTGTGCCAAGCAATTATACCCTCCTTGGATGCGATCGGGTTCCCCAGCAGCGGAAGACTAATTGGCTATGCTAAATTGGGAGAAAAAGCAAAGCTGATTTTCACCAATTTACATCAAGTATTGATTCTTCATCATGCTAAACTAATTGGCAGCAAAAGTTAGGGGTTAAAGACATCCTTTGGCTTCTCCCAAACAGAAATCATAAGGGTGACGTAGATTTTAGCTTCTGTGACTGAAAAATCTGCAATTAGGGGCCCAAATATTGGCCTCTTTCAAAACAATTTGGCAACTGTCATTAAAAAGTATTAACCCCGTACCTAAACCCTGACCCTTGAGTCTGGGAAAAATGCATCGGAAGGTGACTATATAAAAAAGTAATTTCAAACAGCTGATTGTAATCATAATTCGGTACTAAAGCAGTGTCCATGAAATGCTGAGTCTTTAATAAGCAAAGATGATCAGTGGATCTCTAGTTTCTAAACAAATGCGTGAGAAAATTATTAAAATGTTTAAAAACAATGAACCTTAAAGAAAGATTGGAAGGGATTTGCATATTTCTCCCTTTACAGTGCATAATATCATTAAACGATTCAAGGACTCAAGGAATTTCATAGCGTAAAGGGCAAGCCGATTTAACCACATGGGCGAGGAATTACTTTGGCAAACCTTTTTAAGGCACTAAAATATGGAGTTACATGCACAAATGCCACTTGAAACTTTACTGTGCAGAAAAGAAGCCATATGTTTAGAATGTGTCAAGACATCTGCTAATTGCTTTGCTAAATATTATTTTACCATATTTTCCAGTAAAGTTCAAATGTTTTCTCTGATGAAACGTGTACATGTTACCAAATAAACAAAATTTTTAAAGGAATTATTATGTTTTTTAATTGAGGTGAAACAGTGGGAGTCAGTTGTCAATGTTAGCTGGCAGTCGGGCACTTTTATATCAGTGGTTGATAATCAGTGGTTAATAATTAGTGGTTAATAATCAGTGGTTAATAATCAGTGGTTAATAATTAGTGGTTAATAGTGGTGGTTAATAGTCGGTGGTTAATAATCAGTGGTTAATAATTAGTGGTTAATAATCAGTGGTTAATAATCAGTGGTTAATAATCAGTGGTTAATAATCAGTGGTTAATAGTCGGTGGTTAATAATCAGTGGTTAATAATTAGTGGTTAATAATCAGTGGTTAATAATTAGTGGTTAATAGTCGGTGGTTAATAATTAGTGGTTAATAATCAGTGGTTAATAATCAGTGGTTAATAATTAGTGGTTAATAATTAGTGGTTAATAATCAGTGGTTAATAATCAGTGGTTAATAATTAGTGGTTAATAGTCGGTGGTTAATAATCAGTGGTTAATAATTAGTGGTTAATAATTAGTGGTTAATAGTCGGTGGTTAATAATTAGTGGTTAATAATCAGTGGTTAATAATTAGTGGTTAATAGTCGGTGGTTAATAATCAGTGGTTAATAATTAGTGGTTAATAATCAGTGGTTAATAATCAGTGGTTAATAATTAGTGGTTAATAGTCGGTGGTTAATAATCAGTGGTTAATAATTAGTGGTTAATAATCAGTGGTTAATAATCAGTGGTTAATAATTAGTGGTTAATAATTAGTGGTTAATAATCAGTGGTTAATAATCAGTGGTTAATAATTAGTGGTTAATAGTCGGTGGTTAATAATCAGTGGTTAATAATCAGTGGTTAATAATTAGTGGTTAATAATCGGTGGTTAATAATCAGTGGTTAATAATTAGTGGTTAATAATCGTTGGTTAATGTACTGGATGTTTGTGATGACTCGATTGCTTGAATTGTGTATGGGTCACAGCTGTAAGTGGCTTTGAATAAAAACATCTGCTGAAATATTGAAAATCTAAAGAGTAAAGGGCCAGCTGATAAATATAATAAATGTCAATTTTATTGGTGGTTCACAACTATGTTGCACTTGATTCTTTTTAACCTAGCCTGCCCACCTCTGTCTCTCTCTCTCTCTCTCTCTCTCTCTCTCTCTGTCAGAGATGTGAGGTTATTTGGTTTGAGAAAGCTCTTTTTCAGCTTTGCCGCTGCGACTGATGTTTGTGTCTCTTATCGGCCGTTCCCACACCCGCTTTTTGCTGCGCCGAGTTTCTTAATGCCCCCTCATCAAAGCTGTAGATCCGCTTATGCGCTTCTCTTTAAGCGCTCTCTCTCTCCTTCAGCTTCTCTTCTCTCGCAGTGCACATGTTGGTGGCATTGGCTCTTTCTGGTAGCTGAGGAAATGCTGCTATATTCTTTAGTGTTTATTAAAAAAAACTTCTTAACATTTCGGTTAGGAACATGCTTAATACAGGGATGTCCACACAAACGGGAACGCAAGTTCAATCCAATGCTAGCACATGTCCTGTTGTACATACCTAACTCGCATTTTTACATTTCTTTAATGGTTATATACTGATCAGCCATAACATTAAAACCACCTCCTTGTTTTTTCACCCCATTGTTACATCAGTGAGAATGTTAGCCATGCTTGCTAGCTCAGGTCCACTGTTGTGTTGATGTGTGACGTAGTAACGCAGACAGGTTTTGGCTGACATGTACGTACGTCCTTGCAGATAGATATCAAATTTAGTTTGCCAACCCTACAGGTGACTTTCAATTCCCAAACCTACAGATGCTAATTATAGAGAGCCTGGGTAGTTAATGAGGCCGCACCAACACACCAGCGCTGAGATTCGAGTTTGAACACCAGCTGTGCCACACAGTTGGCTGTGTCTGTGGGTGAAAGGTTGGACAGGGTTTTCCCCTATGTTCTGGAGGAGCTGGCTAAGCGGTTGGGAGAATCACGAGAAAGAAAGCGTGACTCTCCGTACGTGATAAAGATCTGTGTTAGCCCTCACTGCATGAACTAGACCAGAATGGTGGAGGTGGCAGAGAACTGCGATATGCATGGGGAATTGGAAATGACTAAATATAGTCATAAAGATAGGCAGGTAAACCAATGCAAAGAATGTAGTGATACTAAAGTTTATAAAGCAACTTACATAAGTAATATAAAAGTAAAGTTTCAAAACAGCACAGGTCTTGTTCTAATATGACATAGAAAAAATGGGTCTTGTTCTAATACGGAAGAACAAATCTGTGGTATAGCTCATACCCAGATCATAACATTACGGATATTACCTGGATTTGGAGTCACTAAGCTTCAGAAGGAGAGCTGTAACATTTCATATCTTGTAACAATTCAGCTGTGTGTGTGTGTGTGTGTGTGTGTGTGTGTGTGTGTGTGTGTGTGTGTGTGTGCATTTGGCAACTAAACACGCAAAAAAGAATACAGCCTGAGACATCAGAAAGCACTCTGCACTAAAAACACGTTTGTCTCAGGAGAGAGGGCGAGATGTGGAGGGTTAAGAAGGGGCAGATAAGGATAGAACAAAATGTAAAGCTTAAGTATGGATGTATAAATACACCACAAAAACTAAACATACAGATTATAGTATTGTGCACATGGTGTTTTAATCTACACTATATCTTCTACAAGACTTTGAGACATCTGTGGGAATTTGTATTTGAATTTGCATTTGATGGATGGATGGATGGATGGATGGATGGATGGATGGATGGATGGATGGATGGATAGATAGATAGATAGATAGATAGATAGATAGATAGATAGATAGATAGATAGATAGATAGATAGATAGATGGATAGATAGACAGATGGATAGATGGATAAATAGATGGATAGATAGATGGATGGATGGATGGATGGATGGATGGATAAATAGATGGATAGATAGATAGATAGATAGATAGATAGATAGATAGATAGATAGATAGATAGATAGATAGATAGATAGATGGATGGATGGATGGATGGATGGACGGATGGACGGATGGACGGATGGACGGATGGACGGATGGACGGATGGACGGATAGACAGACAGACAGACAGACAGACAGACAGACAGACAGACAGACAGACAGACAGACAGACAGACGGACGGATGGATAGATGGATAAATAGATGGATAAATAGATGGATGGATGGATGGATGGATAAATAGATGGATGGATGGATGGATGGATGGATGGATATTTTGTTTGGAAGCGGTGAGGGCGGGAGTAGTACTAATTGGTCGTGTCTGAGAGTCTGAGAGAGCTTATAGTCCGGATTTTGCACCATCTGATTTCCACCTTTTTGGATGCTCAAAGAAGCTTTAAGGAGAAGAAGATTTTTATGTTATGATGATGTGAAAGCATCAAGAAAAGTTATGTCATTTGTTTTCTAAATTCTTAATAAAAGCGTTCCTCTAAGCATAATTTGGCATCTCTAGACATGTTTGGTGGCGCATTGTCCTGTTGGAAGAGGCCAAAGACGTCAGAATGAATGCAGGACGTGAACGGGTGAACCCATCAGAAAAGAGGCACACATAGAGATGTTCCAGGGGGTAGACGTACCAGGGGTGCCATGGAATGCCAGCTAAACAAACCCCATACCACTATGGAGCTACCACCAGCCACTACAGTCCTTTGTTGTACCAGTCTTTCTGGCATCTTCCAGTTCGACACAATATAGCCCCATCCAATCAGAATTTGAAATGCAAACCAATATCAGTGCCCCTTTTGGCAGTGCTGTTCCGAAATCTAACATAAACCCTTCCATATTTTGAAAGCAGCTCTTCAAAAAAGGTCAACATGATGAATCACGGGCCACTAAGTCCGACAAGTTTCGTTAATAAACCGCGCTTAGAAAACGAGCTGGAAAATGTTAAACGAGCTTTTAGCGCCCCGACATCCGTCTTACGCCGGCGTTCGCCAGCCCTTCCAGCAAATTAAAAACACGACTACATCAAACAGTTTTACGCCACACTGTGCGAGAGTAATAGCGGCGTAGTACTGGGGGAGAAAAAATGAATTATGAGGGGAAATAAAGAGAAAGCGAATGCAATTATGAGCCACATCAAATATTTGAGGTTCCCCACGAGGCTGGGAGAGGGAGGAATCGTGAGCGCGAGTGCGAGCGCGACGCAGCCCGGCTCGGCTCGTCCACGTGCTCGGTGCGGGCTTCTTAGCGACGGCAATTAGTCGCAATCAGCGTTTAAATGAGCAAACACATAAAATTGAGCATCCTACACAAACAGGCCAGCGTTAGAGCTCTCTCTTTTTTTCCGGACTAATTAAAACATTCAGATTTCAGAGTACTCGCAGCAAACGCACGCTGCACGCCGATCGATGAAAAAAATCTGTCGCAATCCGTATCTTTTTCTCTCCACGGCTTTTTTAATCTGACCGATTCTGTATGCGGATCTTTACCGCTTTACTGCTCTCAAGCCTGTCAGGTTTAAACAGCGCGCTAGGATGAAAGCCTCTTATTAAGACCATTCCGCAGCTTGCCTAGCTTCTAATTAGTCCCCAGTGGCAGCAGGGTGTGATCCCTGGCTTCCCCCCCCCCTCGGCTGATGATCCTTTTCGCTTAAGAACAAGCACTTTTAGGAAGAAAAAAAAGTGATGAGATAGATAAGATTCCTTTGTTGATCCCTATGGGGGAAATTCGAGTGTTACAGCAGCTCCAGCACAGCGTAAGTACAGTAAATAGTAAATAAGAGTAGAATAAAAATTACAAATATTGACTATGTATCACAATTACTATTATACAGCAGTATGACAACTATATACAGTATATATTACACTGATCTGGCATAACATTATAACCATCTTCCTAATGTTGTGTTGGTCTCAAACCATTCCTGAAGCATTTTTGCTTTGTGGCAGGGCGCATTATCCCGCTAAAGAAGGCCACAGCCATCAGGGGATACCGTTTCCATGAAAGGGTGTACATGGTCTGCAACAATGCTTAGGTAGGTGGTACATGTCGAAGTAACATCCACATGGATGGCAGAACCCAAGGTTTTCCAGCAGAACATTGCCCAAAGCATCACACTGCATCCGCCGGCTCGCCTTCTTCCCATAGTGCATCCTACCATACACATGATGTAAAAGAAAACATGACTTATCAGAGCAGGCCTTCTTCTTCAATTGCTCCGTGGTCCAGTTCCGATGCTCACATGCCCATTGTTGGCGCTTTCAGCGATGGACAGGGGTCAACATGGGCACCCTGACTGGTCTGTGGCTATGCAGCCCCATACACAACAAACTGTGATGCACTGTGTATTCTGTCACCTTTCTATCAGAACCAGCATTAACTTCTTCAGCAATCTGAGCTACAGTAGCTCGTCTGCTGGATCGGACCCCACGTGCATCAATGACCCTGTCGCCAATTTACCACTCTTCCTTCCTTGGAACACTTTTGATAGATACTGACCACTGCAGACCGGGAACACCCCACAAGAGCTGCAGTTTTGGAGATGCTCTGACCCAGTCGTCTAGCCATCACAAATTGGCCCTTGTCAAACTCGCACAAATCCTTACGCTTGTCCATATTTGCTGCTTCTAACACATCAACTTTGAGGATAAAATGTTCACTTGCTACCTAATATATCCCACCCACTAACAGGTGCCATAATGAAGAGATAATCAGTGTTATTCACTTCACCTGTCAGTGGTCATAATGTTATGCCTCGTCAGTGTATATTGTGTCATTTTGTGGGGCTAAGCAAAGCTTATAGTACTCAAAACCTTCATTATATACATGGTGAAATTAAAACTTTTTATATTCTATGTACTTATGACAGTAAAATCAACCACAGACACAAAAAAAAAACATACTGTGATATACAGTGAAACTTTCAGAATCGGTACCGTGATACAAATACCGCCCAGCCCAACATAAGATTAAAGCAAGTAAAAAAAAATGCTTATTTGTTGTCGCCAAGCTGCTCATGAACAAACCCTATGTAGGAACGAAAACGCAATAAAATGTATTTTAAATTAGCTTATTTTGCACTAAAATGCAAAGTAATATTCATCTCTGATACAGAACCCTACCCGCGATCGTTCGCGAAATCCCTACAGTGTTAATACCAACTCACACCGTGAAATCATTTGAGAAAACGTTCAAAGCGAGACACCAGACACGATCCCTCATCTCATAACGCAAGTTCGCTTCCAACTCGCGTTAGAGGGAGAAAAAGCAAAACGGGGGACGAACAGACCCAATGAACGCAATTAGGAACGTCATCAAATATTCAATTTCCCCCGCGAGGCAGAGAGGCGGTTTAGAAATTGCTTTCGGAAGACTTTCAGAGTTTTCCTCGTAGACGAGCTTGATTCCTGCCCACCCCTGGTGAGCCGGTTCACCACAAACAGTGATTAACTGATGATAATGATGTTAACGTTTCAACACTTTAGGAAACCGAATCAGCTCGGAATATTGAGAACCAAAAATGGATAATTAAAGTAATTGAAAAAATTTCACTCAACGACGGCACTCGTATTTGCCTGAGAAACCCAAGCAAGCTAGTGATTAACGACGACAACTGCACTGGCATTTGGTGCTAATTTCCAGTTCATTTTGTACCCTAGCAAGTAATAACAGCAGAGTAAACGTTTGTCATAAACTATACTAAAAAATAAAATCAATAAGTACTAGCTACTTGACTTTCACATTACATGGCTTCCGATTTGTTTGTTCGTTGTTTATTAGGATTTTAACGTCATGTTTTACACTTTTGGTTACATTCATGACAGGAACGGTAGTTTATCTTCACACAAGGTTCATCATTTCACAAGGTTATATCGAACACACTCATGGACAATTTAATATCTCCAGTTTACCTCACTTGCATGTTGGCTTCCGATACTCTGGCATGCTAGTCCATTGGTTTGAATGGCCTTGAGGCTAACTCTGTTAGCTTAGCAAGCTAAAACTGTGGTGGGCGGAGACAGCCGATGACATAATCGCTGTCTATGTAGTGCGTCTAAATAATCTGCCTTCTAGAATCCTCGCTACTAAGGAGGCTGCCTATGTAGACAGTAGGCAGCAAGGCAGGTTGCTAGATTTTGAGACAGATCCCATGTGTGTCCTTGTTCTGTATGGTCTCCAAAATGTTGATGGTATAACTAAGTGAAGCAGTTAGTAAACGGTATCTGAAATTGCTAAGCAACACGAGCAGTTACCTCTCATGGCACAGTCCAGTTTGTTTAGATCTTTACAGGCGCCTGACTTTTAGCAGGCAGAAGTTTCACCACAAGGGGGAGCACTGTTAGGTTTAATTCTTGCATCGAGCCAGTAATATTGGCTACTCATCATCCTATAAACTCCCGAAGAGAAGTCTGTCTAAATTCTTACATGCCTTAAAATGCTGCCTGCTGGGATGCCTGAGGCTAACTCTGTTAGCTTAGCAAGCTAAAATTGCGGCGGTGGGTGGGGACAGTCGATGATGCTGCGATTATTGCTATCTAACCAGAGAGTTTAAATAATCTGCCTTCTAAAGTCTGATGGTAGTTAGAATCCTCTCTACTTAGGAGGCTGCCTATGTAGGAAGTAGGCAGCAAGGCAGCTTGCTAGTTTTTGAGACAGATCCCATGTGTGTCCTTGTCCTGTATGGTCTCCAAAACGTTGATGGTATAACTAAGTAAGCCAGTTAGTAAACGGTATCTGAAATTGCTATGCAACACGAGCAGGTACTCTACTGTCACTATGTGATTCTAGAGAGTACGTGTTTGAGACATAGCCCGTGCTCAGTACCGAAGTACTGAGGGATGTGGAGGCATGGCGCAGTCCAGTTTGTTTGGCTAATATGAGATTTGGCGCACGAGACCAGGCCTCAGGCTTCTCCGAATGTAATTACACTGGAGCGCCAAGCTCAGAAACTTTCATTACTGCTGCTGCCCTGAAGCCTTCCGTACAGAACGCCTCATGTGAGCTCCTCCCTGCCGTGACCCATGCCTCTCTCTGAGACTCCATCTCTTTTCTCCCATATCAAATGGCTCAAACTCGCCTCAGCGCTGTTACTTATGTCCTCTAATAAATTATTTCTCTGTTTTTCTCTTTTCCTCTCAATATAAACGCAAGCTCGGATGGATGGACATCATTCACAGGGAAAGAAAAATTCAGTACACCCATACGCAAATGTAATACATATATAAAATTGTCATATATAACATATATCCCCATATTTGTGCAAACTACAGTATATATGAAACCTATTGGAAATGGGAACAATTTCATATATTGTCATAAACACCGACCAGGCATAACATTATGACCACTGACAGGTGAAGTGAATACCACTGATTATCTCTTCATCACGGCACCTGTTAGTGGGTGGGATATATTAGGCAGCAAGTGAACATTTTATCCTCAAAGATGATGTGTAAGCAAAAAAAAAAAGATCAAGCATAAGGATTTGTGCGAGTTTGACAAGGGCCAAATTGTGATGGCTAGACGACTGGGTTCGAGCATCTCCATAACTGCAGCTCTTGTGGGGTGTTCCCGGTCTGCAGTGGTCAGTATCTATCAAAAGTGTTCCAAGGAAGGAACAGTGGTAAACCAGCGACAGGGACATGGGCGACCAAGGCTCATTGATGCACGTGGGGTCCGATCCAACAGACGAGCCACTGTAGCTCAGATTGCTGAAGAAGTTAATGCTGGTTCTGATAGAAAGGTGTCAGAATACACAGTGCATCACTGTTTGTTGCATATGGGGCTGCATAGCTGCAGACCAGTCAGTGTGCCCATGCTGACCCCTGTCCACCGCCGAAAGCGCCAACAATGGGCATGTGAGCATCAGAACTAGACCACGGAGCGATGGAAGAAGGTGGCCTGGTCTGATGAATCACGTTTTCTTCTACATCACGTGGAAGGCCGGGTGCGTGTGCGTCGCTTACCAGATGAACACATGGCACCAGGATGCACTATGGGAAGAAGGCAAGCCGGCGGAGGCATTGTGATGTTTGGGCAATGTTCTGCTGGGAAATCTTGGGTCCTGCCATCCATGTGGATGCAGACCATGTACACCCTTTCATAGAAACGGTATCCCCTGATGGCTGTGGCCTTCTTCAGCAGGATGATGCACCCTGCCACGAAGCAAAAATGCTTCAGGAATGATTTGAGGAGCACAACAACGAGTTTGAGGTGTTGACTTGGCCTCCAAATTCCCCAGAAATCAATCTAATCAAGCATCTGTGGGATGTGCTGGACAAACAAGTCAGATCCATGGAGGCCCCACCTCACAACTTACAGGAGTTAAAGGATCTGCTGCTGACATCTTGGTGCCAGATACCACAGCACACCTTCAGGGGTCTAGTGGAGTCCATGCCTCAACAGGTCAGGGCTGTTTTGGCAGCAAAATGGGGACCAACACAATATTAGGAAGGTGGTCATAATATATTACATTACTGTGTGGGAAACATGGTGGAAAAGAGCACATTACTGCGCAAGCCCTCATTTTATGACTGGTAGATCGTCGAAACGGTATCTCGTAACCATGGCTGGATTACTGACCGGGCCAGTGGGGCCAGCGCCCAGGGGCCCTTGAGGTCAGGGGGCCCCGGGGGGGCCCTGGCCCAAAACATTTTGCGATGCCTATCAACATTTATGATACAATATATTTTTATTTCCGAGGGCCCTCCATTTTAAGGATCCTCTGACTATTAGGGACTTTGACCCCAGGGCCTCTTGGGCCCTAGCCATGCTTTTGGGGGCCCTAGCCATGCTTTTGGGCCCCTTATGAAAATGGATGAGGCGTTGTGGCACTGCTCTGACTTCGACTTCTGGCTATTAGGGGTCCTAGGAAAGAGGGGGGCATATTTTTAGAGGGCCCTGGTTATGAGAGCCCCTACCAGGGGGCCCTAGAGAAGAGCAGGGCATACCATTAGAGGGCCCTTGATCACAAGGGCCCCTGCTATGGGGCCCTTGACTTCTATAGAAGTCGTTTACCATGGCTCCTTGACTTTCTAGGGACCTACAAATTGCCAGGCAAGCTACCATATTTCATAACAGACGTTATGCGTTATGCGATTCAGGCCCTTACTTAACGTTTCTGAATTTGTATTGTTTCAAAATTATTATGTTCAATTTCTCTTAAGCGCAGAGACACAAATTAATTTTGCAATTTTGCAATGATTTAAATTTAAGACAAGCAATTTGTCTGATGAATGCTATCTTTGACACCGATTAAATTGAGTGAATTTGGCCAAGGGTGTGATTTCACTTATGTGAAAACAACAAGCCATTTGACTAGTTTCATGTTTCCCCTTTAATAAACAACAGTAAAGAGACCAGTGGTCATTCTAGCTCTAAACTCACTCGCTGCAGCATATCCTTCAGATCTGAACATGAGCCTGGCAGATGAATTGATACAATACAAATCATTCATAACAGAAAAAGAAAAATGTCCTAGTAAAATGCTCAAAACCATGATAAATTTGAATTTACAGTCAACCTTTCCAAATGTCTACATAGCACTTAGACTTTTTTTGACTGTGCCTATCACAAATTGTGAAGGGGAGCGTTCATTCTCCAAACTGCCTCGTATTAAGAATGAACTCAGGATTAGGATGCGCCAAAACCGCTTGAACTCACTGTCACTTCTGGCCATTGAATCAGATTTGGTCAGACAGCTTAATTTTGATGAATTAGTGGATGACTTTGCAAGAAAGAAGAGTAGAAAGAAACTTATATAAAATAGATTCTTGTGTTAGGGTTAGTTATTGACAGGTTGTTTAATGTATTAATTTATTTATGTTTTTGGAGTGTGGGGGGGTGGGGCCCTGGGCAACTCTTTGCCCAGGGGCCCAGACTATCCTTAATCCGTCCTTGCTCGTAACCCTTGGACGCGGTCAGCCACGAATGTAACAAAGGGCATTTTAGCTTCTTATAAAGATTACATATATTTTTTCAAACAGCAGGACCAAGACGCACATCTGGCGAGCGGATACATTCGATTTTTTAAGCAGGTACGGAGCTTCTAATTAGAAGCGAGCGAGAATACCCCTGCGTTTTATCTCACATGCCAGTCCGCTGATTAATATTGAAGAAAGACTCGGGCAAAAATAGCTGGACGGGCCCCCCGGGTTCATTATCGTCAACAGGGATGCGTCCTGTGGTGAAATATGACTGAAAGCTGCGTCTCACGATGCCAAGCGGCGCGTCGGTGTGAGTTAGCATCAACGGAACATCAGCCAGCCAGGAGAACACTATTGGGAGGAGAGCCAGGACCCGGAGGAGAACTGCAGTTTTACACATACAGTGGGGTCAAAAAGTATTTAGTCAGCCACTGATTGTGCAAGTTCTCCTACTTAGAAAGATGAGAGAGGTCTGTAATTTTCATCATAGGTACACTTCAACTATGAGAGACAAAATGAGGAAAAAAAATCCAGGAAATCACATTGTAGGATTTTTAAAGAATTTATTTGTAAATGATGGTGGAAAATAAGTATTTGGTCAATAACAAACAAGCAAGATTTCTGGCTCTCACAGACCTGTAACTGCTTCATTAAGAAGCTCTTCTGTCCTCCACTCGTTACCTGTATTAATGGCACCTGTTTGACATCGTTATCTGTATAAAAGACACCTGTCCACAGCCTCAAACAGTCAACCATGGCCAAGACCAAAGAGCTGTCGAAGGACACCAGGAAGAAAATTGTAGACCTGCACCAGGCTGGGAAGAGTGAATCTACAATAGGCAAGCAGGTTGGTGTGAATAAATCAACTGTGGGAGCAATTGTAAGAAAATGGAAGACATACAAGACCATTGATAATGATCTTGGGGTCAAGATCTCATCTTGTGGGGTCAAAATGATCATGAGAACGGTGAGCAAAAATCCCAGAACTACACTGAGGGACCTGATAAATGACCTGCAGAGAGCTGGGACCAAAGTACAAAGGCTACCATCAGTAACACACTACGCCGAGAGGGACTCAAATCCTGCAGTGCCAGGTGTGTCCCCCTGCTTAAGCCAGTACATGTCCAGGCCCATCTGAAGTTTGCCAGAGAGCTTATGGATGATCCAGAAGAGGATTGGGAGAATATCATGTGGTCAGATGAAACCAAAATGGAACTTTTTGGTAAAAACTCAACTCGTCGTGTTTGGAGGAAGAAGAATGCTGAGTAAACACCATACCTACTGTGAAGCATGGGGGTGGAAACATCATGCTTTGGGGCTGTTTTTCTGCAAAGGGGACAGGACGACTGATCCGTGTTAAGGGAAGAATGAACGGGGCCATGTATCGTGAGATTTTAAGCCAAAACCTCCTTTCATCAGTGAGAGCATTGAAGATGGAACGTGGCTGGGTCTTCCAGCATGACAATAATCCCAAACACACCGCTCGGGCAACGAAGGAGTGGCTCCGTAAAAAGCATTTCAAGGTCCTGGAGTGGCCTAGCCAGTCTCCAGACCTCAACCCCATAGAAAATTTGTGGAGTCCGTGTTGCCCAGCGACAGCCCCAAAACATCACTGCTCTAGAGGAGATCTGCATGGAGGAATGGGCCAAAATACCAGCTACAGTGTGTGCAAACCTGGTGAAGACTTACAGGAAACGTTTGATCTCTGTCATTGCCAACAAAGGTTATGTTACAAAGTATTGAGTTGAACTTTTGTTATTGACCAAATACTTATTTTCCACCATAATTTACAAATAAATTCTTTAAAAATCCTACAATGTGATTTCCTGGATTTTTTTTTCTCATTTTGTCTCTCATAGTTGAAGTGTAGCTATGATGAAAATTACAGGCCTCTCTCATCTTTCTAAGTAGGAGAACTTGCACAATCAGTGGCTGACTAAATACTTTTTGGCCCCACTGTACATGTGCATGTATGTATAAAAGGAAAAGAAAAGTAAGTTAGCATCAGCGCTCATGTAAAGCTACTAGGTTAGCAACGGACCGACTGTCCCGAATCCACGATGTGCACGGGTGCGTGTCCGTGTTTGGTGAGCAGGCACACCGGGGAACAGACAGCTGGGGTCCAGCTCCCGTTCTAATCTAAATGCCCTTCACTGACCACGTTACCGGGCACTGAAACAGCTGCTCGCTGTATTTCCCACCACCGGAGTGGTCGTCGGGGCGGTCATCCTTCCGTCCCCGAATTCAACATCTGCACCGACGGACAAATGCACAATAAGCACCGAGGCGGAACGCTCGGCAGACGGAACAGAAGCCGCGTCTTGTTAATTAGGAAGACTCCGAAAACACAAGATGTTGACTGTTGATTTGGGACACAGCCAGACTGTCTCAGTGTGCATTTGTGATGTGAATGGAATTGTAATAGAAATATCCAAGGAGTGTCAGTAAACAGTGGTTAATAGTGAAGAAATGATGGTTTAATCATGTTGTAACCCAAGTTAAGGTCCTACAAACAACAAGGAGTGTCAGTAAACAGTGGTTAATAGTGAAGAAATGATGGTTTAATCATGTCGTAACCCAACTTTTGGTTCTACAGACTAACATAGAGGAGTTTCAGTAAACAAACAAAATATTTATTAATACATACAAGCGTCACATGACAGCTAAAGCAAATTAAAGGTCGTTATTAAGTTCTTAGTGGTTTAATCATGTCGTAACCCAACTTAGGTCCTACAATCTAGCAAAGAGGAGTCTCAGTAAACAAACAAAATATTTATTAATACATACAAGCGTCACATGACAGCTAAAGCAAATTAAAGGTCGTTATTAAGTTCTTAATGGTTTAATCATGTCGTAACCCAATTTAGGTCCTACAGTCTAACAACGAGGAGTCTCAGTAAACAGAAAATATATTTAATAATTTATTAATTAATACATAGAAGCATCACATGACAGCTGAAGCAAATTAAAGGTCATTGTTGAGTTCCCAATGAATTAATCATGTTGTAACCCAACTTTAGGTCCTAGTCTAGCAACGAGGAATCTCAGTAAACAGAATACAAGTATACACAAGTCACATCACCTGATTTGCTTCCAAGCTGCCACATCTAGCGGCGACCTGTCAGCGAGCGAAAGTCAGGGCAAAAATCGTGTAGTGTGAACTAGGCATAACAGAACACAGTGGCACCCGAGCCTATTTCATTTTTACCCATAATACCCATCTTGGCCCAAATGGACACATCTTAACAGTATGATGCACATTGAAAAGCGCTCAGCACAGTGGCTAAGTGGGCAAGACGGTCCTGGGTTTGATCCCCAGGTGGGGCGGTCCGGGTCCTTTATGTGTGGAGTTTGCATGTTCTCCCCATGTCTGTGTGGGTTAACTCCTACAGTCCAAAGACATGCAAGTGAGGTGAATTGGAGATTGTCCATGACTGTGTGTTCGATATAACCTTGTGAACTGATGAATCTTGTGTGTAAAGTGAAAAACATGACGTTAAAATCCTAATAAACAAACAAACAGAACATTAAAAAGCAGTGAACCTTCAGTCAGGGTGTAATTTTGGAAGTTTGGAGTCCTGAAATTGCGCACCTACTGCACCACCCACTGCAGTAAGCCCCTGTGACTAACAACCACTGATTATACACACACTGCATGTACAAACACATACACACACATATACAGACATGTATACACACGAGTCTGGTCTCAATGTAGAGCTTAATTGAGAAAAAAAGCATGCTAATTGACAGTGATTGGGCCGAATCAATTACAACCCGTGCCGTGTCGGAGACTAAATTAAGACAAACAAATTGATTGACTGGTTCAAAAGATTAAGCCAGTCACCGCACAGCTGTTTGGCACATCTGCATCTGCCCAAAACGTCTAGACAGGATGATGAGCACCGAAGATGAAATCAATAGAAACGGCGTGACATGTGAATCAGAAATCAGGATGAAGAGCGAGTGGTTGAGGGGAAAAAAAGAACAGAGTTATTGGTTGTATGGTATTCACCTGAGCTTTAAAGGTAGTGCTTTAATTCTTTTATATATTTATCATTCAAGCGCACGGCTCATGAATAAATGAAGCCGGATGTACTTTAATCTAAATGTTTTATCGTTCTGCCTCGAAGCGACGTTCCAGAATTGGGCTTTTTACCTGATGATGTTATGGATGTCGGCTTTCAGAATGGACCATTGAAGTGGTCGAGTCTTTCAAGAAGAGCACACAGAGTGTGAGTAGACTGAGAAACCATTGAAAGTGCCCTAGATAAAGGGGTTTGTAGGGTAAAACATGAATTATGGAGTTACTACGAAGAGCGTCGGGCTGACAGTGCAATATTCACATCAATGAAAAGCCAGAGACGTGAGGGACCTGAATGGAAGATTCAGGATGGCACTGAACTACGACTTCCTGTGCACTTTAGAACTTTAGAACTCAAGCGGTTCATGCTGTACAAACAGACCAAATCAACTGTGTAGATGCACTTCCATTATGTATTTAGGTTACACATTCTACACCAGGGGTGTCAAACTCATTTGCACCGAGGGCCACATCTGCATTAATTGGCCCTCAAAGGGCCAATTGTAACGTATCATGCTGGGTTTGCAGTCTACCTTTTAAGTCTTGAACAATTTGTTGTTTTCCTTGGAGGTTAAATTCTGTGTTTGGTGTCAAAATGCCATGTATATCTACATTTATATTGTACTCCTTTACCACAGACACGGCCTCATAACACAAGAGACGTACCGGTGTTTCTTCTTGAAGCACAAACTTCTATTTTCTTTCCCATTTTTTTTTAATTAAATTTCCTCCTTCTGCTTCATTTTTCTCTTCTTGTACATTTTGAGATTATTTGTAAATATTTCTCAACATCACTTGTTGGAAAACCGCCTCAGTTAAACTCTGACGTGGAAACACTGCCATCTAGTGGCGGGATGAGATCACATTGCGGGTCACAAAATCGGCATGCATTGTGGGAGATGCAGTTTATGTAGAATTTTACAATGTATTTAAAGACAATCGAACGTCTTTTAAGCTCTCGCGAGCCACATAAAATGGTGTGGCGGGCCGGATTTGGCCGGCGGGCATTGAGTTTGACACGTGTTCTACACAAACATGTTTATTAAAGCTTGAGACCAACGTTTAAATGTCTGAATATTTCTTGGACAACAACAGCTCAGCCACGAAGCAGTTTTGACATTTAATATTTAATAGTAAGCAAATACAGGGATTTCATATCTCTCTTATGGTTCAAGTGTCTAATAAACTTATACCAAGGTAACAATCAGGTGTCCACATACTTCTGGCTACATACTTTGCTTTGGCTATTATTCTCTGAGTCAGTTCCCTCATACACATGTATTAACCAATCACTCCTCTGGGATCAATAAAGTCCTTTTAGTTTAGTTCAATATCTACAGTAGGAGTATTTCCCAGTCCTGCTTGGTCAGCACTGTTGCAATGAAAAACCAGTTCCACCCAGTCGTCTAAGTCTGTCTCTCCTGGGTTCTACGGATTAGGGGTGGGTAATATTTCCCAGAATCCTTTATTAAGGATTCTCAAGTATTAATATTGTGATGTACACCAATCAACTACGTATAACATTAAAACCACCTCCTTGTTTCTGCACTAGCTGTTTATTTTATCAGCTCCACTTACCATATAGAAGCACTTTGTAGTTCTACAATTACTGACTGTAGTCCATCTGTTTCTCTACATACCTTTTTAGCCTGCTTTCATGCTGTTCTTCAGTGATCAGGACTCTCCCAGGACCACTACAGAGCAGGTATTATTTAGGTGGTGGATCATTCTCAGCACTGCAGTGACACTGAGATGGTGGTGGTGTGTTAGTGTGTGTTGTGCTGGTATGAGCGGATCAGACACAGAAGCGCTGATGGATTTTTTAAACACCTCACTGTCACTGCTGGACTGAGAATAGTCCACCAACCAAAAATATATCCAGCCAACAGCGCCCCGTGGGCAGCGTCCTGTGACCACTGATGAAGGTCTAGAAGATGACCAACTCAAACAGCAGCAATAGATGAGCGATCGTCTCTGACTTTACATCTACAAGGTGGACCAACTAGGTAGGAGTGTCTAATAGAGTGGACAGTGAGTGGACACGGTATTTAAAAACTCTAGCAGCGCTGCTGTGTCTGATCCACTCATACCAGCACAACACACACTAACACACCGCCACCATGTCATTGTCACTGCAGTGCTGAGAATGATCCACCACCTAAATAATACCTGCTCTGTGGTGGTCCTGTGGGGGTCCTGACTATTGAAGAACAGGGTGAAAGCAGGCTAAAAAGGTATGTAGAGAAACAGATGGACTACAGTTAGTACTTGAATAAAATGGACAGTGAGTGTAGAAACAAGGAGGTGGTTTTAATGTTATGGCTGATCGATGTACATTGTTCCTGTGATTTATATTCATTGTTATGGAGTTTTGTAGCATCACTCATCCCTCATCAGCCTCACCTAAGACTGGACCTTCCAAGGACTTCACCGGTACACACAAAAATCGATCAAAAAACCGATCTGAGCTAAAAAGCACTCATCAGTAAACCATACAGTAAAATGGCACAAAATACTACAGGTACAGAACAAATTATTTACACTGACACACTAGACACGTCAAAAATACCAAGATAAATGAATGCTGGGTGGTCCTTTGTGCAGCCATAATAGAGTCACAGCCTTTGATTAGCTAATTAAGCCATTTTACCGAGCCTAAACACAAACCATTAACTCCTGGCCTTTTTTGCAAAGCCGTTTAATTTCCCAGTGGACCGTGGGATAAGACCAGAAACTCGGCTGCATTTGCACAGCCCCTCGCAGGTGTCCGAGTCACCTAAATAAACCATAAAAACGCATTCAGCCTCCTAATGAAGCTCACACGGACTCCACGTGTTTGTCCATCTGAGCTTAGCCACTCTCTAGCTCAGGGTTAGGGACCCACATCGTGTCCATGATTTTTACCACACAGGCAACACAAACGATGCATCAAAACGAAATGCAAAATGAAATCTACTTAATTAATAAAAATGGTGGCAATCTGGTCCCACTGTGGTTTACAAAATGTAACGTAAAGCCTCCATATGGGGACAAACGTAAACAAGTTCATTTCATGTTTACGTGCTTATTTAATTATTATTATTTTTCTCTGCCACCCATGTTTTTTGGCTCGCGACCCACCCAAGGGTCACTACCCAGGGTTCCCTCTGTGGTTTACAAGATGTATTGTAAAGCCTCCACATGGGAGCGCTCGTGTACAAGTTCATTTCGTGTTTATGTGCCTGTTAAAATTTGTATATTTCATTATTATTTTTCTCTGCGACCCATAATCTTTGGCTCAGGGTTTGAAAAACCCAGCTCTAGATGCAAAATTTATTAGAAAGCAAAGTGCCGGACACTATTTTCTCTCTCGTCCACTTTGTACCCCGGCGTTCTGCCCTCAATCATTTCCGTCCCCGATTCATAAACATTGCTCGTTTTTTCTTCCATTTCCCACTTTCCTTAACTCCTTTAACTTTGAATTGCTTCCTGTTCTTATTGTGCCCGGACTCACGAAAGCACAGGCAAACGGCTCGACTATTTCTACAGGCTTGAGGCATTCCTCATAAATACAGAATGCAACCACACACACACACTAACACACTCACACGACCATACACACACACACACAAATAAATAATGATGCAGTAAAGCACAGGGATGTGTGGAACTAAATTAAGACAGTGATGGCTCACGACTTGTGCAGTAAGAAAACGCTGGACGGAAGCTGGTGGGAGGATGACAGACTGTACATATATGATAATAAATATATGACAATAAATTTGTCATATAAACATATACACGTGTATAGTACAATAGCTGGGGTCAGAGCGCAGGGTCAGTCATTGTACGGCACCCCTGGAGGCGGCAGGGTTAGAGGCCTTGCTCAAGGGCCCAACAGTGGTGGCACAGCAGAGCCTGGATTTAAACCGACAATCTTCCGAGTGACAGCTCTACGCACTAGATTACCTCTGTCCCCATGATAGTGGATCTATTAATCACACTTGGGTAAATGGACTGATGAACTGCTCACGTATGTAAATGAATGAGTCACATGACTCCTGATTTTACAAATATCAAAATATCATAGTCTAGCTTTAGTCTTTATCTTTGCCTTAGCCCTAGTCTAGCTTTAGTCTTTATCTTTGCCTTAGCCCTAGTCTAGCTTTAGTCTTTATCTTTACCTTAGCCCTAGTCTAGCTTTAGTCTTTATCTTTACCTTAGCCCTAGTCTAGCTTTACTCTTTATCTTTACCTTAGCCCTAGTCTAGCTTTAGTCTTTATCTTTGCCTTGGCCCTAGTTTAGCTTTAGTCTTTATCTTTGCCTTAGCCCTAGTCTAGCTTTAGTCTTTATCTTTGCCTTGGCCCTAGTTTAGCTTTAGTCTTTATCTCTGCCTTAGCCCTAGTCTAGCTTTAGTCTTTATCTTTGCCTTAGCCCTAATCTAGCTTTAGTCTTTATCTTTGCCTTGGCCCTAGTTTAGCTTTAGTCTTTATCTTTGCCTTAGCCCTAATCTAGCTTTAGTCTTTATCTTTGCCTTAGCCCTAATCTAGCTTTAGTCTTTATCTTTGCCTTGGCCCTAGTTTAGCTTTAGTCTTTATCCTTGCCTTGGCCCTAGTTTAGCTTTAGTCTTTATCTTTGCCTTAGCCCTGGTCTAGCTTTAGTCTTTATCTTTGCCTTGGCCCTAATCTAGCTTTAGTCTTTATCTTTGCCTTAGCCCTAGTCTAGCTTTAGTCTTTATCTTTGCCTTGGCCCTAGTTTAGCTTTAGTCTTTATCTTTGCCTTAGCCCTAGTCTAGCTTTAGTCTTTATCTTTGCCTTGGCCCTAATCTAGCTTTAGTCTTTATCTTTACCTTAGCCCTAATCTAGCTTTAGTCTTTATCTTTACCTTAGCCCTAGTCTAGCTTTAGTCTTTATCTTTGCCTTAGCCCTAGTCTAGCTTTGGTCTTTATCTTAGCCTTAGTCTAGCTTTAGTCTTTATCTCTGCCCTAGTCTAGCTTTAGTCTTTATCTCTGCCTTGGCCCTAGTCTAGCTTTAGTCTTTATCTCTGCCTTGGCCCTAGTCTAGCTTTGGTCTTTATCTTAGCCTTAGCCCTAGTCTAGCTTTAGTCTTTATCTTTGCCTTAGCCCTAGTCTAGCTTTAGTCTTTATCTTTGCCTTAGCCCTAGTCTAGCTTTAGTCTTTATCTTTGCCTTAGCCCTAGTCTAGCTTTAGTCTTGATCATTACCTTAGCCCTAGTCTAGCCTTAGTCTGTATTTTTGCCTTACGAAAGCACAGGCAAACGGCTCGACTATTTCTACAGGCTTGAGGCATTCCTCATAAATACATAATGCAACCACACACACACACTAACACACTCACACACACACACTAACACACACACACACACACACACACACACACACAAATAAATAATGCTGCAGTAAAGCACTGGGATGTGTGGAACTAAATTAAGACAGTGATGGCTCACGACTTGTGCAGTAAGAAAACGCTGGACGGAAGCTGGTGGGAGGATGACAGACAGACAGACAGACAGACAGACAGACAGACTGTATATATATCTTTGTGTAGATCTAGTCCATGTTTAGTCATTGTTCTTGTTTAGTCTTTGTCCCAGCTTAGTTCTTGTCCTGCCTTTGTCTTGGTTTTCCCACGGTGTCTTGTCCTCAATGTTTGCCCTAGAGTTAGCCATTAGCATTAGCTTAGGAATTAGCAGTCTAGTTTAGAGTTTAGAATAGTCTAGGAACCTAGAAGTGTTTCCAAGTTATCATTAGCATTTAGCACTAGCCTAGAGCCCTGTCTAGTGTCCATAATGTGTCACAGTCACTGTACGAAAACCAAGACAATAGATAAACAATAACTTGATTGAGATTAAACAGTTTGACTGTAAGCGCTAGCCAGGTACACGTCATCCCTACTGTACTGTCTACAAGATAGGGCGACAGAGACGGCTAGGTGTACGCAGAGTTTGAGATGTTTCTGATTAGCGCACTAATATAATTAGTGTTTCTTAACGAGGGTAACCGAGTCACCGCGTCTGTGCCAATTCTGTGCGGACTAGCATCAGAGTCCAAGCATGGCAATGAGAATCTTTCACAGCAGTTAGCACGGTCCAGTTAACAGTAGATTCTGGCACTCAATCTACCCCACTAACACATAGCCGAGGTCTCCGAGGAGCTGGTCCGTGGTCCAGTCAGCACCAGATGCTTAGCCCCAGCCAGCTCCCAGTGGCCAGGATAAATATGCAGCGGTTAGTTCCAGCTGCATGCCTAAAAGACTCCAGTTCCATTTACCACACAGAGAAAAAAAAATCAAACGGGCACAAAGCTCTCCCCTGTGTCTCTCAATTCCCCGTGTCTTTTCCTTCACTTGGACATGACTCACAGCTCTAAACACACGACCGTGTCCATATGTTTGTACTTCTGATGGACAGAAAAGCCCGTCTGACATTCGGGACTGTCAGCTCGGCACCGGCACCGGCACGCAGCACTGAGACCCTTTCAGGACGGTGTGAAGTGACAGAAATGACAAAAACTGACAGACAGAGCGGTCAGACAGCTAGATGTACAGACAGGGGATTAGCAGAACACCGCGATGGTACATACCAATACACAATGCGGAGATGCCTCGGTCAATCACACGCTGGTTTGGAAGATAACCAGGGCTGGTCTGTGATTTAAAGTTTAATCTCACCTCAATCTGAGGTCAAATTCTCACATCATCAGAACAATTCGACTTCTCACTGACTTTACAGACCTCACTGGATCAAATCAACAGATAATACTACACATACTATGTTTTTGCATGTGCATATATTGTATATAAGCTACACCATATAGTCCAAAATATGTGGACACCCGACAATGAACATGTTACACATTCCATTCCAAAACAATGGAGCCAAAAGAGCATTTATAAAGTCAGGCACTGATGCTGGACGAGAAGGTCTGGCTTAGAATAAATGGGGTTGAGGTTAGGGCCCTGTGCAGGCCACTAAAGCTCCACCACATCTGCTTTCATACAGCTGTAAGCAATGGGTATGGCTAAATCATCTAAACTCAGGAATTAGAAGGGTTGCCCAAACTTTTGTACAATATATTTACAAATATAGTGTAAATCTTGACAGGAAAAGGCCTCGTCTCTTTTTTAGGTTTATTCCTGCAAACTCCACACATAAAGAACCCAGACTGGTTCAATCGAACCCAGAACCTTCTTGCTGAGAGGCAACAGTGCTACCCACCAAGTCCACTGTATACAGTATGTACATATATGGCCATGTATATGTCTTCATCTTGTACCTAGTTATTCTCTCTCTCTCTCTCTCTCTATATATATATATATATATATATATATATATATATATATACACCGATCAGCCATAACATTAAAACCACTTCCTTGTTTCTACACTCACTGTCCATTTTATCAGCTCCACTTACCATATAGAAGCACTTTGTAGTTCTACAATTACTGACTGTAGTCCATCCGTTTCTCTACATACCTTTTTAGTCTGCTTTCACCCTGTTCTTCAGTGGTCAGGACTCTCCCAGGACCACCACAGAGCAGGTATTATTTGGGTGGTGGATCATTCTCAGCACTGCAGTGACACTGACATGGTGGTGGTGTGTTATTGTGTGTTGTGCTGGTATGAGTGGATAAGAAACAGCAGCGCTGATGGAGTTTTTTAATACCGTGTCCACTCACTGTCCACTCTATTAGACACTCCTACCTAGTTGGTCCACCTTGTAGATGTAAAGTCAGAGACGATCGCTCATCTATTGCTGCTGTTTGAGTTGGTCATCTTCTAGACCTTCATCAGTGGTCACAGGACGATGCCCACAAGGCGCTGTTGGCTGGATATTTTTGGTTGGTGGACTATTCTCAGTCCAGCAGTGACAGTGAGGTGTTTAAAAACTCCATCAGCGCTGCTGTGTCTTATCCACTCATACCAGCAAAACACACACTAACATACCACCACCATGTCAGTGTCACTGCAGTGCTGAGAATGATCCACCACCCAAATAATACCTGCTCTGTGGTGGTCCTGGGAGAGTCCTGACCATTGAAGAACAGCATGAAAGGGGGCTAACAAAGTATGTAGAAAAACAGATGGACTACAGTCAGTAATTGTAGAACTACAAAGTGCTTCTATATGGTAAGTGGAGCTGATAAAATGGACAGTGAGTGTTATGGCTGATCAGTGTATATATATTTACCAACCAGAGAGTTTGTGTTTTTGTAATGACTTCTGGAGATTATTTAAGAAATAAGGGGTGATAAAAATGGGTTCTGTTGCTTTAAAATATGAGCACCAGTAAGCAAAAAGGCACAGGGGCTAGAACTAACAACCCTCTTCCGTTATTTTATTAGCCATCTGATTAGTTCCTAGATACATACAGTGACATCACTGGTATTGATTTCTTTGGCTTTTTCTTTCTTTTACAAATAAGTCCATTTAATTAAAAGTACCTTTAATTAAGTCAATTTTTTGGCTACTTTACCCACCCGTACTAATGTGCTTCAATATTATTTATAAATATTAAACATGCAATACACAGTAATGATAAATCATTCCTGGAATATTAAACAAGAGCTGTTAGGGGTTGCCAATTATTCGCCATTAGTGGACCTTTTACATTCCTGCATGGCTCCCCCACACGCTCTCAGTTCCATTTTATTAACGTGATATTTTATTATTGCAGCTGCCAGGCTGCAGTCTAGGCTCGATTAACGGCCGGTCAGTCCCACAGCGGCGCTCTGCGAACGTTTGTTGGAGTGAATTCTGAGACAGGCTTCAGCTGGAGACGGGGCTGAAAAACGCTGGGGGTGTCGCCGGGCTCGTTGACAGTTTTAGCAGGTGATGAGTGTGTTATTAAAATAACCGAAATTAAAATAATCCGCTCTGACAACAGTCAGAACGCCTCAGTAGACGCGGTAACGGTGGCAGGCCACCAACCGAGATTTAAAGCTGACGCCGAAAACAAGGCCACAGAGGACACGCTGAATACATGACTTCAGGCCAGCCTGCATTTCATTTAAAGACATTTAATTAAAAAATGAAAAAACAAGATTTTTTTGTTTTTTTCCACTCCTGGGGACCCTGATCACTTCTGAGGAGGGTATATTTGCCTGTCATACGTGTGCAGTCCACAACCCCTTCTTATTACTATACTTGGTGGATTCGCGTTTGATGCCAGTCTCGCTCATGGAGAGTCACACACTGATCTCTGCCTTCCTCCACTTCTATACAGGCACCTTGGGCTACTAACCAGGGTCAAAGACCGCTCCCTTTTTTTAGACCAGTCTTTTCCCACACAGAAGACTAGTGGCTTTTTGTCTGCCGCAGGCACTGCCAATTGTGCCTGATGGGGGCGCCCAGTAGACCAATAGCAGAGCTGAGATTCGAACCCAGGGAGTTAAAAACTCTAGTGCTTGTGTGATAGCGGAATATCACGCTGTGCCACCTGGGAGCCCACGTCTTTTGTTTTTGATTAATCAATTTACCCAACTAACAAGTATAACCAAATGAAAGCATTTGTAGTGTCTATGTAATGATAATTATGCTTCATCACTCTTTGTAATACAATTAAAATAGTAATTAATTTATTTTGTGTAATATGTTAGTACACTATAATAATTAAAAAGAATTTAGATGCTTTGTTTAATACAGTGGGTATAATCAAGGGTGGGTAGAGAAACCAAAAACCTCAGTTCAGTATCAGCACTGCTGTTTTAAAAGTTAGGACAAACCAGTGCCAGTAAAACGGACCACCAACCCCCAAGTTTCCAGTCGTCCAAGTTTCCAGTCAATCAATACAATCTAGATATAAACCTTCATTCAAAGTCTAGTAGGGTTGATGTAAAATGCCTTAGTCCCCAAAACAAAATTCTGCATTACGTAGATATATTTAAAGATTATAGATCATGGATACCATACCAGTACAGATCATAGATCAAATAAAAATCATGATTTAACAATCCTTTTTTATAATAATAGTCATTGCTTAAAAGTAGAGTTTGGGGGTTCTAGGTCATAGAAATTTGTGGTGATCAGGGAAGTTGGGTTGCTGTCGTTCTGCCCCTCTCGTCCAATCACTCAGGTTTGTTGACAGCAAAACACAAACCTTAAATATTTAAATTTACTGCAAACTGCCTGTTACACGGGAAACAGCTTTTGATGCGATTTTCATGGCTGTGAATTAGGCAGATTACCTTTTTTCTGAAAAGCAATAAACATGGCAACTGCATGATGTGACAACTTAAGAACTCTTCATTTTTAATATAATTTTAAAAACTGTCTGTTTTCAGGCTGTTTCAGGCCAGGCTGGAGAGATGAAGGGCTGTGTCTCAAACCACAAATGATTTATTAATTAGTATGGGCAAAATAGAAACCTTACATGGTCATGGTAAACTAATTTAGCACACTATTTTAGACCCGGGAACTCTTCAGGGCTCTTAGTGTATTATATTTATGATATTGAAATTAAATGTTGAATTATTACACACACCTTTTAATGCACTACTCATACTTTTGTGCTTTTATATCCTTTTATACTTAGAGTTTCTGTTCTTTGGATTGTTTAGCTTACAACTAGTCATTAACTAGTCATTAACAACTACTCATTACCAAACCAAGCCTCAGTAATTGACTGGCCATGGTAGAAATTAGGTTGCTGAACCCTCATGTTGGGCTCGCAATAGTCTAGTCAGCAACCAAGTAGAGATTTTGGCACCAGTTTTTGTGTTTTATAATCAGTGTGTTCATGGTTCATGTTTTTTTATTTTTTAAAAATACAGAGTGAATGTCAATAGAAGACAAAATAAGACATGATGAGAAGGAAAGGACAAAGAAAAGCATAGGGTCTGCACAAGCCTTATTTGAAAGGTTATTAAGTTAGGTTACAGCCAAAGCCCAAGCAGTCATACGTTTCTATAACTTCATATGAGTTTATACGAAATATAATAAAGCATCCACATTATTAGATCACGTATGAATTCTTCATGAGATCGGATTGGTTCAAGTGAGGACACAATGTGGACAAATAAAGACGGGCTGAACCGACGACTTTGCAGATTTACAATCTATTTAGCAGCTGCCGGGTGCTCAGACGGAGAGACGTGCGCATCCAAGCAGATATAACTCACCGCAGAGACGCATCTGCTGACGCTAGAGATAATCACAAGTCAAAACACAGCAGTTAGAACTCGGCGGCCGGCGCTGACACCACACGATCGGTTTATGATGGATTTAAAGCGTGAAGACCGTACCTTCAGGGCCGCGGGAGGAAAACGTTGACCTGGCTAAAATCTCCGCTTATTAAGTCTCTTTTGTTCGGAGGGCCCTGTACCCCGAGGGACGTTTCAAATGTCAAATCTTCAGTGCGAGACGGACAGCATTGCAGCGCCTGCTGCAGTATTAATGCGTATGAGGAATTTCAAGAGAAGTTCGGTTAGTTAAACGTGGCACAATTGGAACGTAAATTAAAGTAAATCAAAGCAGCTAACTGATTGGTCTCTGATTGCATTTAATTGCCTTCCTACAGAGTTCATACAGGGTGTCCAGAAGACTAAAATACTTCGCAAGCTACGTCACACCCCTGACATAGAGCTTTATAGTGTACAGACAGATAGAAGAAACCCCGGACAGTGTCTGTTGGATAGCCCAGCCAGGTCAGTAGCACGGCTGAGATTCAAACTCAGATCTCAGCAAACCTCATCCAGGTCAACATCACAGTACGATTTGATCACATTTCACATTCACATTTTCATCATTTAGCAGACGCCTTTATCCAAAGCGACTTACAGTAGTGTGACAGTATACAGTCTGAGCAATTGAGGGTTAAGGGCCTTGCTTAAGGACCCAACAGCAGCAACCTGGCAGTGGTGGGGCTTGAACTAGCAACCTTCTAATTCTTAGTCCAGTACCTTAACCGCTAGGCTACGACATTGTGGCCTTTGTGGGACCAAGACACGTCGACTAACTATGGGTCTGTCTGAAAACCTAGTGAGCTGCCTTACTGCCTACTGCCTCCTAAATAGAGAGGATTTTAACCGACATCGAACTTTGGAAGGCATATTATTTAGACGCACTACTTAGACAGCAATTGGTGGGTGAAAAGAAGCATCGGAAAAGAGGCGCACATGTCGGAGGGGGCGTGCAATAAAATACAAATCAGATAATTGGATACAACTAGATTGGGAGAAAATTGGGGAAATTAAAAAAATATTACCCTGTTTAATGTGCTTGTACATATGCATGCAATTTGGTGATTTGGTGAAATTTGGTGCTGGCTTGACCAAGAGCGGAATCATATTTAGCTGTGATACTATAGAATAAACAATAGACCAACTAATTGATAAGAAAATTCCTTGCCAATATATTTAGAATCATTTGTAATTAATTTTGTTGACCGATTGTCTGACTGCAGCCCTATCTACCAACCCCCTGTATATTTAGATCGAAGCAAGAAAGTCATTCAGGGGCACTGGGGTGGCGCAGTGGTAAAACACTCTATCCCACCAGCGCTGAGATTTCGAGCTCTCAAGTTAGCAGTCCGGGGGCCTATACAGACTTATGACTGGCTGTGTGTCTGTGGGGGGGAGCAACAACGGCTAAAACATGGATCCCCATCACTGGTGCAAGTGCAGCCCCTGCTGACCGATCGAGGCAACTGCAAAGGGGTGTCTGATCTGAACACGGTGGTAACCCCTGGCAGGTGAAAAGAAGCAATCAGCTGCACACGTGTCTGAGGGGCGGGGGCACATCATTCAGTCCAATTGCAGGAAAGAAACCAAAATGCTCCGTAATCTGACCTGTAGGTAAAAATGATGATTATGCTTTTTAACAATTTTGTGTTGTCTTCATGTCTGGTCTCCATCAAACCTTGAGTGACCGCTAGCACCCTGGTCTTGTCTTCCTCAAACCCCCCGCCCCCCAATGAAGTCCTTTGACCATTCCAAAGTCTATCCCGTTGGTCACGTCCAATTGGTGGTGTCACATCCCATTGGTGGCATGAATGGCATTAATCAATACTCATTCACCTGGATAATACAGCCAGGCTACCTTCCATTAACAAAAGGTCACTTAAATCCCCCTTTCCTGTATATCTCCTCGGATTCCCGATCTGTATCTCCTCACGCAATCAATTTGCCATCAAAGCTTCAAAACCGCTCACCTGTCGGATCATAACAACCTAATCACTTCGCCTCATTGTTCCAATTATGAGGACGGCTCTCTCTTTTTTCTGTCGCTCGAATCTCTCATTTCAGTCTGTCCGAGTGTAGCTTTTTCAGCAGACCTATGAACAACTTACGCAAGCCCAGTGTAAAAACATACTTCCTAGTCCTAGCACAAGTTTGCTTAATTGTCCACAACATTACCTCCTTAGCTATACTGCATTTTACATTTTCTTCTGCATGGGGTGTAGAAATAGGGATGACTGTGCATTTTTTATGCTGTGGACACACTAGACGACTTCTAATGTGGTCAGATCACTGTACTGTTTACACAACACAACTAGATCTCTAGTAATCAGGAGTCTCTGGGTCTGTTTAAAAACCTAGTGAGCTGCCTTGCTGTCTACTGCCTACCTGTAGAGGGGATTCTAATAAGCTCATAAAGAAAAAGGACAAAAGTAAATTTTTTACCAAAGTAGCTTAAGAACCTGCTTTATATTTTTTAAATTCAATAGAAATAAGATGAAAATCAGCAGTCTTACTCACTAACCTAATAAAATACAGTAAAATTCCTAGTAAAATTCCGTACCTAGTTATTATTCACCGTACAGTAACGATGTATGAATATGCAAATACAGTAAGCTATCTTGTAAAGTTGGTGCTCATGGGTATTGCGTCTGTCAGCTACATCAGACGATAGTTGGTCACTCTCGACTTCACTTGACACATTGTTACTGATCCGCTAATTGCCGAACGGTCAGCTAATCAGCGGCGTATCGAAAGCAGAGCCGGAGATAATTGGCTAAAACTGCGCCCCTGATTTTTAAATCTTTCCTGACCTATTACAGTTCCTGACCCGTCATCCGTGTGGCATTTCATTAGCACGGTTACGAAACGCTACAGTGGGTTTACCGGGGGGTTTGGCTGCGGAGGGGGTCAGACACAGGGCAGTACATTTAAATCTGATACTAATACTAATAATACTACTACTACTAATAATAATAATAATAAACATTATGTCAAGTCCTATTCAAAACAATAGAAAGAGCATAATAGAATAATGAGCACACTATAAAATTTATGTTAATTTAAAATGCATTTATTTAAAACATTTTAAAAGATAATAAACTGGTATATATTTCCATGCGTCTGTCTAATAATGTACTTTATTCCTCGCCTAGAGATATATAGCACATGTACAATAGGTGCTTATGATATCATGGTACTAAGTAATAAAGGTTGCTGTTTAAAACCCCCTTTTTTGTCCTAATGTATAGAGCCCATGTGCCAGATACCCCCTAATCCCTCATTTCAATCATTTTATTCATCCCAAACAGACTGTTAAAATGTACACATATTTTGTCGCTGTCGTTTAGTGCAGCGTTTTATGATGTAATTATAAATGTGAAGTGAAAGCACTGGGCGTCGTACACAGCGAGTGTAATAAAAATAAAGAAAAAGCAGGGTGAGCAAATTTGTATTCCTAGACAGTATTGATGTATTTTACACTTGGTCAGTTCATGCCTCCTAGATATCAGGATTATATCCAGACAGGGATTATTCACATTAAAATGCATCTGACTCATTAAGCCTCATTGAGATGCATTTTACAACCTAAACCCAGCCCAAGCTATTACAGCATCACCATCACCCACAGGGTAAATGAATGCCAGTGCTGATGCCTGTGTGCAGATACTGTTATTGGTTATTGTGTAGATAACATGCTTAAAGGCATCGGGGTGGGGAGATGGGTTATGGTAAGTTTAGCGTGGCTGGAACTTAACACTTAACCACAGACTGGATGTTTTTGGTTGGTGGACTATTCTCAGTCCAGCAGTGACAGTGAGGTGTTTAAAAACTCCATCAGCACTGCTGTGTCTTATCCACTCATACCAGCACAACACACACTAACACACCACCACCATGTCAGTGTCACTGCAGTGCTGAGAATGATGGACCACCCAAATAATACCTACTCTGTAGTGGTCCTGGGAGAGTCCTGACCATTGAAGAACAGGGTGAAAGTAGGTTAAAAAAGTATGTAGAGAAACAGATGGACTACAGTCAGTAATTGTAGAACTACAAAGTGCTTCTATATGGTCAGTGGAGCTGGACAGTGTGGACAGTGTGTGTAAAAACAAAGAGGTGGGTGATCAGTGTAAGTAACCCAATCAAATCCAGGACCTTCTTGCTATGAGACGACAGTAATACCCACGTGCCATCCCTATATATATTTATTAGGTGTGTGTGTGTGTGTGTGTGTGTGTGTGTATGTATGTATGTATGCATGTATATATGTATATATACATTAGGAAACACAATGGACAAGTCACCAGTCCATCACAGGGTTCTCACACACACACACACACACACACACACACACAAATCTAAGGACAATTTTTAGTAGCTCAAATTAACCTGCATGTCCTTGGACTGTGGGAGGAAACCCACACGGACACGAGAAGAACATGCAAATTCCACCCAGAATGGACCCGGACCGCTATTACATATTTAATAATATGCCTTTGCCTTAATTAGCCCTACAGCATCTTGTGACAGTACACACCATCAACACCCAAAACCATTGCTAAAAAAGTTCAAGGCACATCATTCTAAACCCAATAATTAAGAAGGCTGTCCACATACTTAAGGTCAAATACTGCATGTTAAAGACTTCACAAAGTTTTAGCAGAAATACCAATAATAAAAAAAGAAAAGAAACAAAACTTCATGACAGACCCTGATACCATTTATTGACCCTCAGCTCAAGTGCATAAACACCAACACCCTACAGAAAACAGTGAGGGGGCTGATGGGAAGTTCTGTTCCTGTGGCTCACGGCACTCTTATTTATTCGCCCACACACTGCACAGAAAGGTCACTTTATAGTCCATTTCTTTTACCCACCAGACAGTGTTCAGCTGTGCTTCTGCCACACATACACACACTACACAACATCTTAGATGAGCTGCAGTCCATTCCGAGTGACCAGCCCTACAAACGGCTGCAGGTTCGACTGCCCAGAGCAGTAAAACTAGGTAAAAGGGCTTTACAACAACAAAGTAGAGAGGACTCTAACTGACATCTAACTTTAGAAGGCAGATTATTTAGACGCACTATATAGACAGTGATTATGTCATCGGTTGTCCCCGCCTACCGCTGCAGTGTCAGCTTACTATACTATTACTTACTAAAATGCTGTCTATGTAGAGAACTTGCTTCTTAGTTCAATTCTTAGTGGTGCTACTAGCCAGGTTGGGCACTCAACAGACACAATTGGCCATGTCTGAGGAAGGTAAGGTCAAACAGGGTTGCTTCGAATTGCTCTGAGTCTTTCTGCCAAAAGTATTAAAGGAATACATCAAGCAAAAGGTGATCCTCCTTACTCCATAAAGCTCTCTGTAAGAATCTACTGCTGGCTGAGTGCTAGTCTGTGGCTCTCCTTGGCCAGTGTGGGGGTGGTGCAAGCGGCAAAGGAAATGGATTAATCAGGAAAACGATAAAATTTAAAGATTAGCATAAAGGCATAAATAATATTGAATGTATATACTAGGCCTGTCAGATTTATTAACATAATATAATCGCCCATTAATTATTTAATATTATTGCAGTGTTATTATAGACAGCATGCATCTGCTTTTATATGCATCTGGAAAAACAGATTAATTATAAATGACTTTAATAATGTCAAATCATGCACTCGAGTGGCACAGCAGTCTAACAGGGGTTGCTAGGCCACCACCACAGAGAGTCGAGGTTCAAGCTTGAATACGGTGGTCCTCTGGTGTCGTAAAGAAGCTTCACACACGTATGAGGAATCGTTTGCTATCCTGTGGCCATACTTGACCAGCAAGCAGTAAAGATCTCCAGTGTGCACAGGGTAAATAAGAATATTCAAACTGGGACGATGCCAAAAGCAAACAGAAAAGAATTAAACTTTAACATCAAGTACTTGTATAGCAAACGATCATCAAGTTCGTTCTTAAATTGAGGCTATCCTACAACATAGTGAGCCTCAAGCAGAGTGGGAATTATACAGTAACAATAGACACCGATCAGCAATAACATTAAAACCACCTCCTTGTTTCTACACTCACTGTCCATTTTATCAGCTCCACGTACCATATAGAAGCACTTTGTAGTTCTACAATTACTGACTGTTGTCACGCTTGGAGCCTCAGTATGATCCTGTGCTCCAGTGTGCCACGCCCTTCTCTCCCCAGTCTCCAGCCAGCCTCCCTCTCCTGATTGGTTAGCTGGGGCTAATTAGCCCCAGCTGCTACTATTTAGGAGAGGCTCAGGGAAAGGCTGGTTGGAGACTATTTCATGGTAACTCTGTTTGCGTCTGGGATCTCGGCTCCTGGTACTCTGTCCGTTCTCGCTCTGTTTGCTCTGTTTGCTCTGTTTGCTCTGTTTGCTCTGTTTGCTCTGTCTGCTCTGTCTGCTCTGTCTGACCTGTTTCGTCGGTTTAGCCTGTCCGTTAGCCTGTTTAGCCCCGTTAGCCTGTTTAGCCTGTCCGTTAACCTGTTTAGTCTGTTTAGCCTGTTTGTTTGCCCCGTTAGCCTGTTTAGCCCCATTAGCCTGTTTAGCCTGTTTGTTTGCCCCGTTAGCCTGTTTAGCCCCGTTAGCCTGTTTAGCCTGTCCGTTAGCCTGTTTAGCCCCGTTAGCCTGTTTAGCCTGTCCGTTAACCTGTTTAGTCTGTTTAGCCTGTTTGTTTGCCCCGTTAGCCTGTTTAGCCCCGTTAGCCTGTTTCGCCTGTTTGTTTGCCCCGTTAGCCTGTTTAGCCCCGTTAGCCTGTTTAGCCTGTCCGTTAGCCTGTTTAGCCTGTCCGTTAGCCTGTTTAGCCTGTCCGTTAGCCTGTTTAGTCTGTTTAGCCGGTTTAGTCTTTGTTTCGCCTGTCCGTTAGTCCTGTTCAGTCCTGTTCTGTCAGTTTACCCTGTCTTGTCTTTATTATTATTAAATATAGTTTCTGTCACACATCTCCGCGCTTGTGTCCGCCCCTCCTGTCCGTCTAGCCCACAAACCGTTACAGAATAGTCTCCCAATAGGACACAGCGAGATGTTACTGGTTTATACTTTCCCAGACTTTGGCTCTATGAGGTTTCCTCAAGTCTTCCCGCTTAGTAGGCCGGCTCCTTATGATGGAAGCAACCATAGGGTTGAAGGCTTCCTTCTACAGAGCCAGCTCTACCTGCAGAACCTTCTGGACCCCCAGCCAACTGAAATCGACAAGGTTCGATTTATGATGTCTCGGCTGAGGGGTGCTGCTCGTGAGTGGGCTAAGCAGCTTTGGTCTGACAGGGGAGTTGAGCTGAACTCGGTGAGGGATTTCGAGGGCCTCATGAGAACCAAATGTTCATGCAGCAAAGCGCCCACTGCTAATGTGGTCCGGGCTCCAGTGTTTTCGCAGCTGAGTCCAGTTTCTCCAGGGTCCAAACAGCTGACTTTTGACGCATATCCAGGGTCCAAGCAGCTGATTTCGGATGCCTCTCCAGTGTTTTCGCAGCTGAGTCCAGTTTCTCCAGGGTCCAAACAGCTGACTTCTGACGCATATCCAGGGTCCAAGCAGCTGATTTCGGACGCCTCTCCAGTGTTTTCGCAGCTGAGTCCAGTTTCTCCAGGGTCCAAACAGCTGGCTTCTGACGCATATCCAGGGTCCAAGCAGCTGATTTCGGACGCCTCTCCAGTGTTTTCGCAGCTGAGTCCAGTTTCTCCAGGGTCCAAACAGCTGGCTTCTGACGCATATCCAGGGTCCAAGCAGCTGATTTCGGACGCCTCTCCAGTGTTTTCGCAGCTGAGTCCAGTTTCTCCAGGGTCCAAACAGCTGGCTTCTGACGCATATCCAGGGTCCAAGCAGCTGACTTTGGACGCCTCTCTAGTGTTTTCGCAGCTGACTTTGGACGCCTCTCCAGGGTCCTCGCAGCTGTATGACGTTTCTCCAGTGTTTTCGCAGCTGATTTCGGACGCCTCTCCAGGGTCCTCGCAGCTGAATTACGTTTCTCCAGTGTTTTCGCAGCTAACTTCGGACGCCTCTCCAGGGTCCACGCAGCTGAATGTTTCTCCAGTGTTTTCCCAAGTGACTTTGGACGCCTCTCCAGGGTCCTCGCAGCTGAATGATGTTTCTCCAGTGTTTTCGCAAGTGACTTTGGATACCTCCCCAGGGTTCTCACAGCTGAATCAAGGAGATTCTCAAGGATTTGTGCAGCTGATTAATGACGTTTCTCCAGTGTTTTCGCAAGTGACTTTGGACACCTCTCCAGGGTTCTCACAGCTGTTTCAAGAAGTTTCTCAAGGGTTTTTGCAGCTGATTCCGGACGCCTCTCCAGGGTCCTCACAGCTGAATCAAGTAGATTCTCAAGGATTTGTGCAGCTGATTAATGACGTTTCTCCAGTGTTTTTGCAGCTGACTCCGGACGCCTCTTCTCAAGGGTCCACGCAGCTGACTCCGGACGCCTCTTCTCAAGGGTCCACGCAGCTGACTCCGGACGCCTCTTCTCAAGGGTCCACGCAGCTGACTCCGGACGCCTCTTCTCAAAGGTCCACGCAGCTGACTTCGGATGCCTCTTCTCAAGGGTCCACGCAGCTGACTCCGGATGCTTCTTCTCAAGGGTCCTCGCAGCTGGCTCCCGAAGCCTCTTCGCCAGGCTCACCGCAGCTGACTCCCGAAGCCTCTTCGCCAGGCTCACCGCAGCTGACTCCCGAAGCCTCTTCGCCAGGCTCACCGCAGCTGACTCCCGAAGCCTCTTCGCCAGGCTCACCGCAGCTGACTCCCGAAGCCTCTTCGCCAGGCTCACCGCAGCTGACTCCCGAAGCCTCTTCGCCAGGCTCACCGCAGCTGACTCCCGAAGCCTCTTCGCCAGGCTCACCGCAGCTGACTCCCGAAGCCTCTTCGCCAGGCTCACCGCAGCTGACTCCCGAAGCCTCTTCGCCAGGCTCACCGCAGTTGATTCCTGTTCCCGAGTTGGCGCATCCCGATGGCGCTCCTGTTCCCGAGTTGGCGCATCCCGATGGCGCTCCTGTTCCCGAGTTGGCGCATCCCGATGGCGCTCCTGTTCCCGAGTTGGCGCATCTCGGCGACGCTCCTGTTCCCGAGTTGGCGCATCTTGGCGACGCTCCTGTTCCCGAGTTGGTGCCCCCTGATGGCACTCCTGTTCCCGAATGGGCGTCCCTCGGCGACGCTCCTGTTCCTGAGTTGGTGTCCTCCGACGGCACTTCTGTTCCTGAGTTGGTGTCCTCCGACGGCACTTCTGTTCCTGAGTTGGTGTCCTCCGACGGCACTTCTGTTCCTGAGTTGGTGTCCTCCGACGGCACTTCTGTTCCTGAGTTGGTGTCCTCCGACGGCACTTCTGTTCCTGAGTTGGTGTCCTCCGACGGCACTTCTGTTCCTGAGTTGGTGTCCTCTGACGGCACTTCTGTTCCCGAGTTGGTGTCCTCCGACGGCACTTCTGTTCCTGAGTGGGTGTCCTCCGACGGCACTTCTGTTCCGGAGATGGCGCCCCCTGATGGCGCTCCTGTTCCAGAGTTGGTGTCCTCCGACGGCACTTCTGTTCCCGAGTTGGTGTCCTCCGACGGCACTTCTGTTCCCGAGTTGGTGTCTTCCGACGGCACTTCTGTTCCTGAGTGGGTGTCCTCCGACGGCACTTCTGTTCCGGAGTTGGCGCCCCCTGATGGCGCTCCTGTTTCCGAGATGACGCCCCCAGATGGCGCTTCTGTTTCCGTGTTGGCGCCCCCCGATGGTGCTTCTGTTCCCACGTTGGCGCCCCCCGACGGCGCTTTTGAACTCTCGTCGGCGCTCCCCGACAGCGCTTCTGGTCTCCTATCATGCCTACCGCAAGGCATATTAAATGACTTCGAATTTGCCCCTCAAGGTCCAGGACCTCCTTTTGTTTTTGTATTTGGGCACGCCAGGAGTCGTGCCTTCGGGGAGGGGCCTACTGTCACGCTTGGAGCCTCAGTATGATCCTGTGCTCCAGTGTGCCTAGCCCTTCTCTCCCCAGTCTCCAGCCAGCCTCCCTCTCCTGATTGGTTAGCTGGGGCTAATTAATAATAATAATAATAATAATACATTTTATTTATATAGCGCTTTTCAAGATACTCAAAGACACTTTACATAAGACAAATAATCAAAACAAATACGTACATACACCATACAAATCATAGTACAAAATCAAAATAGTACATCAACATCAAGAATAATTAAGATAAAAACAAAGAGAGCAGCATAAGACAGTTCATTAAAAATTAGCTAAATTATGAGAGAGAACAACAAATATAGAACAATTTCTTAAAATTAGACAGAAACAGGACAGATTTACATGCAATCAGGAAACTGAAAACTTTACAAGTTTTAGGATCTAGGACTTCATATAGTATAAAACTATATAAAAACTATTAAAAAGAATAGCAAAAATAAAAGCATTTATTTTGTGTTGTTACAAGTTAAATGCCACTCTGAATAGATGAGTTTTGAGAAGTGACTTGAATTTGGACAGGTCAGGACAATCTCGTAGGTGTTTGGGGAGAGCATTCCATAAAGATGGAGCAGCTATGGAAAAGGCCCTGTCACCCCAGGTCCGGTGCTTGGTCCTAGAGGGTATGGACAGTAGGTTAGCCTCAGAAGAGCGAAGGCTACGGGAGGGAATGTGCTGATGGAGCAGGTCGGTGAGGTAGGATGGGGCCTGATTATGGAGAGCTTTGTGAGTGAATAGAAGAATTTTGAATTGAATGCGTTGAGCAACGGGAAGCCAATGAAGTTTTTGTAGAACAGGTGTAATATGATCACGGGAGCGAGTATGAGTAAGGAGGCGAGCAGCTGAATTCTGGATATACTGAAGTTTTTTTAGGATTTTGTTAGATGTACCATAAAGGATGCTATTGCAATAATCAATTCTGGATGTAATAAAAGCATGAATCAAGGTTTCGGCGGCAGAAAAGGAGAGTGATGGACGTAGACGTGCTATGTTTTTTAGATGAAAGAAAGCAGTTTTGGTGATGTGATTTACATGGCGGTCAAAAGAGAGGTTGCTATCAAAAATTACACCAAGATTTCGGATGTTAGAAGACGGAGACAAAGTGTCATTATCAATGGTAATTTGAAAATTTTTTGTGGTTTTTGCCAGGGTTGTAGGACCTACGATGATCATATCTGATTTTTCACAGTTTAATTTGAGGAAATTAGCTTTCATCCACAATTTCATTTCAGTGATGCAATTTGTCAGAGTGGAGTGAAGTTCAGTATTAATGGATTTGGAGGAGATGTAAAGCTGAATATCATCAGCATAGCAGTGGAAATGTAAACCATGCCGACGTATGATGTCACCAAGGGGGAGCATATAAAGAATAAACAAAAGGGGACCTAACACTGAGCCTTGGGGAACGCCTTGGGACAGTGGAGCAATGGCAGAACTACAATTGTTGATATTAGCCCCAGCTGCTACTATTTAGGAGAGGCTCAGGGAAAGGCTGGTTGGAGACTATTTCATGGTAACTCTGTTTGCGTCTGGGATCTCGGCTCCTGGTACTCTGTCCGTTCTCGCTCTGTTTGCTCTGTTTGCTCTGTTTGCTCTGTTTGCTCTGTCTGCTCTGTCTGCTCTGTCTGACCTGTTTCGTCGGTTTAGCCTGTCCGTTAGCCTGTTTAGCCCCGTTAGCCTGTTTAGCCTGTCCGTTAACCTGTTTAGTCTG
Organism: Trichomycterus rosablanca; assembly: GCF_030014385.1. Taxonomy (NCBI): domain Eukaryota; kingdom Metazoa; phylum Chordata; class Actinopteri; order Siluriformes; family Trichomycteridae; genus Trichomycterus; species Trichomycterus rosablanca. The sequence continues at coordinate 22,694,060 of NC_086005.1, read as the reverse complement.
TTTAGCCTGTTTGTTTGCCCCGTTAGCCTGTTTAGCCCCATTAGCCTGTTTAGCCTGTTTGTTTGCCCCGTTAGCCTGTTTAGCCCCGTTAGCCTGTTTAGCCTGTCCGTTAGCCTGTTTAGCCCCGTTAGCCTGTTTAGCCTGTCCGTTAACCTGTTTAGTCTGTTTAGCCTGTTTGTTTGCCCCGTTAGCCTGTTTAGCCCCGTTAGCCTGTTTCGCCTGTTTGTTTGCCCCGTTAGCCTGTTTAGCCCCGTTAGCCTGTTTAGCCTGTCCGTTAGCCTGTTTAGCCTGTCCGTTAGCCTGTTTAGCCTGTCCGTTAGCCTGTTTAGTCTGTTTAGCCGGTTTAGTCTTTGTTTCGCCTGTCCGTTAGTCCTGTTCAGTCCTGTTCTGTCAGTTTACCCTGTCTTGTCTTTATTATTATTAAATATAGTTTCTGTCACACATCTCCGCGCTTGTGTCCGCCCCTCCTGTCCGTCTAGCCCCTCTGCATGCTTTGTTAGCCCCATTTCATGCTGTTCTTCAATGGTCAGGACCCCCACAGGACCACTACAGAGATGGTATTATTTAGGTGGTGGATGATTCTCAGCAGTGCAGTGACACCGACATGGTGGTGGTGTGTTAGTGTGTGTTGTGCTGGTATGAGTGGATCAGACACAGCAGCGCTGATGGAGTTTTTAAACACCTCACTGTCACTGCTGGACTGAGAATAGTCCACCAACCTAAAATATATCCAGCCAACAGCGCCCTGTGGGCAGCGTCCTGTGACCACTGGTGAAGGTCTAGAAGATGACCAACTCAAACAGCAGCAATAGATGAGCGATCGTCTACGACTTTACATTTACAAGGTGGACCAACTAGGTGTTGGTGTGTCTAATACAGTGGACAGTGAGTGGACACGGTATTTAAAAACTCCAGCAGCGCTGCTGTGTCTGATCCACTCATACCAGCACAACACACACTAACACACCACCACCATGTCGGTGTCACTGCAGTGCTGAGAATGACCCAAATAATACCTGCTCTGTGGTGGTCCTGTGGGGGGTCCTGACCATTGAAAAACAGCATAAGAAGGCTAACAAAGCATGCAGAGAAACAGATGGACTACAGTCAGTAATTGTAGAACTACAAAGTGCTTCTATATGATAAGTGGAGCTGATAAAATGTACAGTGAGTGTAGAAACAATGAGGTGGGTTTAATGTTATGGCTGATCAGTGTATATGGTATTTTAATAATATTTATATAACAATTATATAATATTATTATTTATATAATATCATAAAATATTTATATTATATCTATATAATCGACAGCCCTAAAATGGACCATACCTTTTCTGTTTTAGTCCACCTGCCTTTACTGCCATTACTGGTTGCATCTTCATTAAGTTTGCATTTGCACAAGCCAGAGAGAGTGCTGTATGTTAACGTTAGCAGCTCTCTAGCTTGTTTAAAAAACTAACATTGGCTAGTTTCTAGCTTTTGTCTGAAGTTACAGTTTAGCTAACAATCGAGCCCCAAGCTGTTGTTTTTACCTCTTTTTGGAGGGTCCAAGTATTAATCAGAAGGGGCAGACCCCCATTTCTGCTGAAAATTCGAACCTTGGCCTCAAGTACTGTTAAATAAACCATGATCATTTCAAACAGCTACTAATACTTAACATATTTTGCAAAAATGCTACATATCCTCAAGCAACACGAAATCTGTCGATATTTTGAATCTAGACAAATAAGCAAACCCAGTTCCTTAGTGCTCAAAATGGTCATATTTTGCTTCTTTGTATCTAGTAACCACATTGTGTTAAAATAAATGTGTTTCAGATAAGGGAGAAGGGTACAGCGGGCATTTTAAAGTACCGGCATTATGCATGTTATTGCTTTCCCACATTCGCCTCTGGTTATAAGCTCTACATCTCATTATTCTATAATGGTCTGTTCTGCTGAGATGAATTGGAATATATTTTTTGTTACGCATTCATTTTGAAAATGGCAAATGTGTCCAAACCGAGCTGGTTTACATGTAAGAGAATCTTAATTTTACAGGGGAATTGTATTGGGAACAATACTGGAACAATGATGGTACATACAGTACAGGCCAAAAGTTTGGACACACCTTCTCATTCCTGTGGTTTTTCTTAATTTTTTTTAAATTTTCTACATTGTAGATTAATACTAAAGACGTCCAAACTATGAAGGAACACATATGGAATTATGTAGTAAACAAAAAAGTGTTAAACAAACCAGAATATGTTTTATATTTTAGATTCTTCAAAGTAGCCATCTTTTGCTTTAATGACAGATTTGCACACTCTTTTAAATTTTCTCAACCAGCTTTATTAGGTTTCCACCTGGAATGGTTTTCACTGAATGTTTGCGCCTTGTCTAGAGTGAATTTTTGGAATTTGTTGCTTTTTTAATGTGTTTGAGACCATCAGTTGGGTTGTGCAGAGGTAGAGTTGGTAAAATATAAAACATATTCTGGTTTGTTTAACACTTTTTGGTTCACTACATAATTCTTCATAGTTTAGATGTTTTCAGTATTAATCTACAATGTAGAAAATAAAAATAATCAAGAAAAAACATTGAAGAGAAGGTGTGTCCAAACTTTTGGCTGGTGTGTCCAAACTTTTGGCCTGTACTGTATCTATACTACATCTACAAACGTTTCTGACAGGTAAATGCTACATGTCCCTCCTTTACACCCGTTCATGTCCTGCAATTATTCTTACATCTTTGGACTCTTCCAACAAGGCAATGCACCTCTACATACCTTTAGAGATGCCAAATTATGGTTAGAGGAACACTTTATGGTTAGAGTTTGGGGTTTTGCCATTCCCACCTAAGTCATCAGATCTCAAAGTTACCAAACACAGTTTTTTTGGCACTTCAGTATAGATAGATAGACAGACAGACAGATAGTTAAATTTACCTACAGACAGATAGATTAGCAGACAGATAGATAGACATAGATAGATAGATAAATAGACAGATAGCCTGACAGACAGACACAGACAGACAGACAGACAGATAAATAGATAGATATACCAACAGGCAGACAGACAGACAGAGAGACAGACAGACATAGATAGATAGATAGATAGATAGATAGATAGATAGATAGATAGATAGATAGATAGATAGATAGATAGATAGATAGATAGACACAGACATTCTGACAGAAAGACAGACAGACAGTTAAGATATGACAGAGACACACAGACAAGTAGATCGATAGATAGACAGACAGACAGACAGACAGATACATAGACAGACACAGACATTCTGACAGAAAGACAGACAGACAGACAGTTAAGATATGACAGAGACAGACAGACAGACAAGTAGATCGATAGATAGATAGATAGATAGATAGATAGATAGATAGATAGATAGATAGATAGATAGATAGATAGATAGACAGACAGACAGACAGACAGACAGACAGATGTAAAATGTATTACACGCTGATGTATTAACAGGATCTACAAAGAATTACGTTCTTCAAATGAGCAAAACAACACACCCGCTTGCGTATTTACCTTTTTTTATTTGCAATCTGGGGCGTGTACATTTACCCCCAGTCCCAAAATCGGCAATACATGCCCGCCAACGAGACATCTTAATCAGTTTTAATCGTTAAATCTTTTCCAACCCATTTGACTTCTGAAATTCATCACACAAATTCTATTAGCAGAAGTATTAAGTCAGCCATTATGACCGTGCAGATCTAATTTACTTTATATTCACATGGAATTTAATTACTCTATTAGATCCACCCCGTAATTTCAGGTCCATCTCCTTTGAAAAACAGTACTCTTTCCTCACAGACCCCCCTGCAATATCCTTTAACCCGCTGATACCATAACTAACTCCAGCCCACAGCCCAACGCTGTGAAAAATTCAACGCCTCATTTAACGGCGTCCGACTCATTCCCCCGGGCAAAATAAAAGCCTCCTCAAAGAGATGCGTAATGGCAAAATAAATAAAGGAATAATGGAGAGACCTCATCAATGTTTCATGGGGTTCCTGTCAACTAGGTTCCTAGGACACCAGAAATAATGACACTCTATAGATCAAGCTGGTGTCAGCCCTTAGGACCAATGGCTTTCTTACAAACCAAAGCTATTACATGCATGCCAGCACACACACACACACACACACACACACACAAACTGCACACCAAACACAAAGGAAATTTGGTTTTAAAAATCTACTCTGCTGATCTTAATTTAGCTTTGGTAATAAGCTCCCTTCACCAAATTAAAAATGTATTACCCAGCTGTTGTTGAAGTAATTGAAAGGATGGTGGAGCGGTTCGAAATCCCCATACAACCTAAATCCACTTTAAGAATAAGAGCGAGGCGCGACGCCATTCCGTATTCTGACATTTATTCACTCGGCAGATTTTGTTTTCAATGAAACATAGGACTTCATTCAATTTGAGCGTATAAAGGCACATGTATTATTAATATACATATTAAAGTCTAGGCGCTCTGGCGGTAAATTGCGCTTGCTCACTATCAGGGTTCAAATCCCCTGCTGCACTGTTGGCCGATTGGGCGTCTAGATGCAGGTATGATTGGCAGTGTCCTGGAAAGTGGGGGCCGGGGGTTTGGCGTTTTGTCTGGTGTGTGTTTTTCCAGAGAAAGTGGACTCACTGTGATCCTGACCAGAAGAATGCTTGGATATTTAGTCACAAATAACCCTACATTTCCATTTTCTACAATGTATAATACAAAAATGCACAAGATTATACCAAATGATTTCACATTTATAACATACATTGTATGGCCAAAAGTATGTGGACAGCGCTCGTAAATATTGAGCTTAGGTGAATTAGAATGAGTCATACCCATTTCTAACAGTTGTATAAAATTAATTATAAACAACAAATTCTTAGGGTCTGAAAACCTAGTGAGCTTTCTACATAGACGACACTGAAAGGCTGTCTAAATTCTTATATTCCTTGAAATGCTGCATAATGAGGTGCCTTAATTCTGAGTGATAATGTGACTGAATGACAAGGAAGCATCCGATGTTTCCTTAGCAGTGAAGGCAATCCCAGAATTCAGTGTGGCTCATTTTTCTCACAAAAAAATGACAAATATGGTGGGCGAATGCAGAGCAACGAATGGAGTTCTTTTCTAATGTAAATAAATGTTAGCTGGCATGCTAGCGGGTTGTGCCGCCTCAGCCCATTGGTTTGAATAGCCTGAGGCTAGGGATGTACCAATCCAACTTTTTCAGTTCCGATACCGATCTGATACATATACTTTGCATATCGGCCGATACCCGATACCGATCCGATACCATTGTTGAATTAATAAAACGTATACTTTATTATGTGGGAAAGACTTAAGGCATCAGGATTGACTTAAACATTACTAAGTTTGCAAAACAAAATATAATTAACACAGATATAAATGTACTGAACTGCTATTTATTTGTCAATAAAATAATAAACAGGCATCTTAATATTTCAGTGTTATTTTCACTCAACGAGTGAGCATCCGACGCTGCCTTGGTGACCAAAGCAATCCCAGCATTCATTGCGGGTCGGGTGCGCTTTTCTTACAGAAAAATAAACATAGCTGACGGGGCGGAGAAACGAATGGAGTTATTATCAAACGTAAATAAAATATTACTGATTTTTAACTTGTATAAACTTATACAGAGTGTTTTTATTTGCAAGTTCGAGCTTGTCTGTATAAAGAGTGCGTCTAAATAATCTGCCTTATGAGTCTGATGTCTTAGAATCCTCTCTATTTAGGCAGCTAGGTAGGCCGGAGGCAGCAAGGCAGCTCACTAGGTTTTCAGACAGACCCTAAGTCTGGTCTTTACACAAACAGACATTTCTGATGGGTCTGGTATGAGGTAAGTCCAGTAGCCTTTACAAATCCCTGATTTCAATCAAACTGACCAACTTTTGAGTTAGAATGTTGATTGTGAGCTGACCCTTTTTGTCCAACCTTGATCCCTGACCTTATTGTCTTTCCCTAAATTTGGACACACACTTCGAAATCTTGCAAAAAGACTCTTCAAAAGAGTGGAGGCTGTTAGAGCTGCAATAGAGTGCCAACCTCATATTAGTGCCCATAGTTTTAGAGTGGATCATCAAGCTTACGGTTAGTTGTACACATATATTAGCCCAGTGGAAACCCATGCAGACACAGGGAGAACATGCAAACTCCACACAGAAAGGACCCGGACTGCTCCACCTGGGAATCGAACCCAGGACCTTATTGCTGTAAGGTGACAGTGCTACCCACCGAGCCACCATGCTGCCCATTAGCAATATTATGTGTTTAGGATGTTTGTGTGTGTGTTTGTGTTTGTGCTGGTGATGGACTAGCAACCTGTCCGGGGTGTTTCCTGCTTTATGCCCAATGAATCTGACCCACCACAACCCAGATCAGGATAGAGCGGTGGTAAAACAGACATGAATGAATGAATACAAAAATGAAACTATGTAAGAGCTCAGTACATGTGAATAGAGTTATTTATACTTTGTTATCACCACTGGTGGCATTGATGCTCTTAATAATAATAATTAGACTTAAACTTCATCTTAAAAATCCCTAATCCTCAATAATTCTTAAGTATGACTTCAATCTTCAATTCCTAGTCATCCAAAAACAAAGATTCTCCCAGCAGCAACAAATCAAACCACCAGTCCTCACACTCACTGCACCACACAAGCTGTTAAAGGTCAGATAAAATCTCTCTCCACAGACCTACAAAGAAACTCATCTAAAGATCTCAAAAGACTCACATGCCACTTCCAGCGATGCATTATGGCTGACAGCCTCTCCCAGGTAGTTCCTGGCCACGCAGACGTATCTGCCGTCGTCGGGTTTGCTGCGCCGGCCGTGTACGATGTGCAGGAAGAACAGCGAGCCGCTGGGCAGAAGCATGCGGTGAGAACGAGGGTTGTCCCTGTTCGTCTCCACGGGTTCTCCGTCTTTGTACCACTCGACGGTGGGTGCCGGCCGGCCCTCGGCTTTGCAGTTCAGCGTGGCAGGCTCGCCCTTGGACACGATCAGGTCTGAGGGGTGCTCCACGATTCGGGGGGGAAAGTCCTCCTGGCGGAGACGGGATCCTGGAGAGAAGAACATGGAGAAGGTTAGGTTTTGGTTACACACTTTGGTTATATTCATGACAGAAACACCCACACAAGGTTCATCAGTTCACAAGTTTAATGTCAAACACAGTCATGGACAATTTAGTATCTCCAATTCACCTCACTTGCATGTCTTTGGACTGTGTGAGGAAACTGGTGCTCCTGGAAGAAACCCACACAGGCACGAGGAGAACATGCAAGCTCCACACAGAAAGGACCAAGACCGCCCCAAATGGGGATCGAACCCAATGCTACCCACAGTGCTACCCACTGAGCCACCATCCCGCCCCTCTCACAGAAAGAAGATTCTGGTTTCAATTCCCAGGTGGAGCTTGTTCTACCATCCTGGAGCTTAGGTTTCCTCCCACAGTCCAAAGACATACAGTCAGTGTGTTTTTATGTGTGTGTATGAATGTGAATGTGTGTGTTTTTGTACTGTGATGGTCTGGTGACCTGTCCATGGTGTTTCCTGCATTTCACCCAGAGAATTGTACCCACAGTGACCGTGAATTGGATAAAGCGGTACTACAACAGACAATAAATGAATGAATACCAACAATTATGTGTATAATATATATAAATATATATAAAAACACACAAAAACACTGCTAATGTGACTTAAATATCATGCACAATACGACTATTCTGTTTTTTTAATTCGTCTTAATAAATTAACATTTTTTTTTTTATTTTTTTTTTTTAGGCACATATTAATTAGGCAATTATTTTAATGTTGTACTTTTTTTAAAAATCTTTAAATAAATAAAATAAGAATTTAAGGAGGGAGGTTTTACAATAAAAATGTTTTGTAATATTTTAAAAGTATAAAATAATAATTAATAATAATTACTGATATGATGCCAATAATTTATTAAATTATTTTATGGAAATTAATTTAGCTGAAAATAAAATAAACTTTTACTCACTGACCCTCCTTTTAACACATTTAGGAAAAAAGTGTGAAATTAAATTATGTGTTGTCTGACATTTATAGACAGATTAATTACAGACAAGTCAAGTCAAACTTATTTGTATAGCGCTTTTTACAATGGACATTGTCCCAAAGCAACTTTACAGAATCCAGGACCAACAGACAAAATCCCCTTCTGAGCAAGCCGAGGTGACAGTGGCAAGAAAAAACTACTGTAAAAATACAGGAAGAATATATAGACAGTCAGTAATAGACTATATGTTCAAATGTATGCAGACATCTCTCCTAATTATTGAGCTCAGGTGTTTCAGCCTCAATAATATAAATGAATTTCATGCTTTAAACATTGTGCCAACTGTTTGGGGAAGGCCCTTTCCTGTTAAATCATGACCCTATGCACAATTGAAGTCTATAAGGGACAAGGTTGTCAAGTTTGGGCCAGCACAGAGCCCTGACCTCAACCCTACTGAACAGCCATGGATTGACTTGTGCGCCATCAGTGCTTGGCATAGGCCAAATCCCAAATCCCACAGATGTACTCCAGAATCTTGGAGGAAGCAATTCCATAATGCCATGATTTTAGACAAGTACAATATTGTGGTCAGGCTGTATAATGCAAACAAAGAGAGAATCTAAGCATCCATGCAGAAAATGTATTTCCATATTTAAACAGTAATGAAGAACCAGTTTAGTTTAGTCAGATTTTTTTTTTTTTAATTAGAGGCTCAGATGCTCTGTTCTGTACTGCTAGAGACAATGATCATCTGTATGTACATACACTCTTACACCTACACATAGATCTGTGAGGCTCAGAATAAAAACATTTACATATAAATGGATTTGTGCTTGTTGGATTTGTAGACATGATGATTTTTTTTATTAAGAGCGTCCCCACAGACCTAGACCAATATACTTGATTATATTAACAGACAATTCACCGCTCTTACAATTAGAAGATTTAATAGTTTTAATACTGATCCTGTGTCTTTAAAATTTGTTACATTTACATTTATAGAATTTTTGAAGAAACTAAAAGCAGATTTAAACTTAGTCACATGACTATATCGCATAAGGCATCAAATTACACTTACACAATTTGGAAATGTTGGTACAATATGATATTTTATTAAAAATACAAATGTTAAAATGGGTCTTTCATCTTCTACCTCACTTTGTGAAAGAAAATCTCTAGACCCGCTGATTTTCAAGTCGGTGTAGGACAAGGCTAGAAACCACTGGTAAATGTGAGTGGTTGTCAGATGACATGGCATTAGACACAGTCATTATACTGTGATAAATATAGACACACAGGCTCAGGAGTAATTTGGAATTCAATTGTTACTTAACACAGTCGGCCACTGCAACATAAAATACGAGGGATCTTCAAAAAGTTTCCACACTTCTATATTTTCGTTGAAGACGGTGAGGGTGGGAGGAGGAGTAATTGGTCGTGTCTGAGAGACTGAGAAAGAAGCTTATAGTGTGGATTTAGCACCATCTGATTTCCACCTTTTTGGACAAAGAAGCTTTAAGAGGAAGAAGATTTTCATGTGATGATGATGTGAAAGCAGCTCAGCTCAGCAGATCAGTGGCTACACGCTCAACCAAAACATTTTTTGCTGATGGCGCTAAAAAGTTGCTACGATGCTGGGAAAAATGCATCGGAAGGTGACTATGTAGAAAAGTGATGTCATTTGTTTTTGAAATTCTTAATAAATAGAATTGAAAAAGTGCAGAAACTTTTTGAATAACCCTTGTATTAATGGGGTTTGTAGTACAAAAGCTGACCGAGTACAGCTGCAGACTATCGCACGCCTCCTCCTCCGTCACATACAGTAGCCAGCTGTTTCTTTTCACCTGTCAGCAGCGGATTCTCAGACAGCAATATTGCATGTAAAGATGGCCTCTGGGAATCATCCGCCACTCCTGCAGCCGCCTCAACCAGACAGCAGAGGTCACGTTTCTACAGTGGCAAAAACACCCAGTCGACCTCCCACCTTCAGATCCGGCCAGTTGCGCCTGTTGGATGCCTGCCCAAGTCGAGATTTGAACTTGATCTAGGGTTGGGCTACTGTGTTAGACTGCTATGGCATCCGGGTACTGGTTTTAAATGCAGTGCTGTCTGAAGGATCAAGGTCTACAGACATTTAATAGTTGTAATCAGCCTCAATCTTTACGCATGGAGATTTTACCAGCACATTTTGCAGTAATTGATACTCTACCTCTATTAAGGTATCGTGATTATCTGTTCAAGCAGACATGATGTAAAGATGTAAAGGAAGATGGTTGGTTTTATTTGATTTTATAATATATAAATCGAATATTTTCGATACCTTAGTCCATCTGTTTTAATTTTCTACCTTCCACCAAAATCTCCATCATTTCTTCAATGTTCGTTATCACTTTTGTTATTGCTACATGACACACAAGGTCCTGTAGTTCCTCTGGTAATGTAACCTATAATATAATGTCTATACTATAATATGATTGCTTGAGATTGCTAATGGTCCTTCACCCAACCCTGAACCCTCAGGTAAATCCTTGTAGCACCTTTTACATCACTTTTTCTCCAAGAATGTTAAACAGAAATGGTAACATGTTACATACTTGTCAGACTTCCTACCCTGAACCATGCTGATTTGTGATTGGCTGTCATGACAGAAGCATGTTGTTGGCTATACAGATTAATCAGCAGTTGGACAAGGTGCGAGTGGAAACCCATTGATCATGCTGTGCCATGTCAAACATCATAATTTACAATAATAGCTCTACCCATTCAACTCAAGCAGGACAGAAACTTGACCTAAGGACATGTTGGAATGTCCAAAAGACACTAAGCTATTTATCATGACCCAGTATAACATACATTCTGAACCTTTTTCACCTTGTATTGTCTAATCTACTGACATAACAGTGTCAAATCACAATATTAAGCTCTTACCAGCTATTACCAGAGGCATTAGCTATGAATTTAAATGGCTTCTTTACCCAACAACCATCCATTATGTTTTTTTTCCAAGTCTGCAAAATGCAAATGAGCATGCTAACAGATAACAGAAATTTTATACAGACTCGATGCTAAAATCCACCCACTCACTTGCTATCCTGTGGCAATAGAGCGCATTAAAGATTTAACACCAGAGTATGTGTATATAAAATTCCATCTCTGGTTTAATTTTAAAATCCTCGCTCTATGGACGCTGCTAAGCTGACTATCTTTGGGCAATTCTCACCATAAAGCACAGCCCTGATTAGCTCTGACCATCAGACAGAGTTAGATGACTTGAACAAGCAAAAAATATGCCAAGTTTAATGCATAAACACTGTTGTTGGTTCACTGATCCCTTCAGCACTCCTGTATACACAAATGCTCATAATGTACAAATGATCATTTATAAAAACACTGCATTATGGCACCGGTTCATCTTTAAAAACAGATCAAGAATGCTAGCACATTACCAAATGAAATAATGAACATTCTACAATACAAATATACCCATTTCATTACATTAGTGTACTCCAGCCTATAGGGCAGTGTGGAAGTAAGACATGGGGTCCACTTAGTCACCATAGCAACACTAGATGGGAAAAGTATATTCTAAGAACACAATGAAACATGCCAACACACTGAATTATGTAGATCCCACTATCCATAACTACACAAATAAGAAGTCTCTTATTTCGACCAGCCCCAATAAAATGCTGCATTTTAAAGGGTCAGTCTGAAAACCTAGTGGGCGTTTTACATAGACGCATTTTACATCATCCTACACACTGCTGAGAAGAGGGCTGTCTAAATTCCTAGATACCTTAAAATGCTGCCTACTGAGTTGCCTTAATTCTGAGCGATAATCTGACTGAATGATGCTTCCTTAGCACTGAAGGCAATCCCAGCATTCAATAAATTCCCATTGATTTTTAACTGGTGTACAAGTGTCATTTATTTGCAATTTTAGGTCTGCCAGTGACAGTTTAACAGTTTACAGTACACATTGGGAGATATTAGCTGGCATGATAGCGGGTTTTGCCGCCTCAGCCTATTGGTTTGAATGGCCTGGGGCTAACTGTGTTAGCTTAGTAAGCGAAAACTGCGCTGATGTAATAATGCATCTAAATAATCTGCCTTATGAGTTTGATGTCTTATTAGAATCCTCACTACTGAGGCAGTTACACAGGTAGGCAGTAGACAGCAAGGCAGCTCAATAGGTTTTCAGATGGACCCAAAGTATACCAACACTTACCTACACTGTTCTACACATTAAGCGTCCTCAAAACTTAAAATAAGAACAAACCAAAAAACTGGCAACATTGTGAAGCTGCAATTCAGAGTAAAAAATTGATGTACTTGAGCAATTAAGATTGACAGAGAATCTCATTACTGACAGAGATCTACAGCAAAGACAGATCATGGCTCAGTGCCCACCAGTCTGATCCGAGGAGCGACTGGGTACCCCATTGCACAACAGGTAAAATCAATACATTTTTTCACCAGCAAACTATAAGCAAATGGTCAGACAGCTGGGATGTATGACGGAATGTGCGACCCTTCAGCGCCTCGTCAGATTTGCCAACTATAGCTCTTCTATACATGCCACGTTTACTCCGAGAAGAAATTGCTGGTGTAATGAAGCTCAGCTGGTATAACAGCCTTGATGTGTTTTGAAAAATTCAGGAGCAGCAGGCGCTGGATCTAACAAGTTTACTCCCAGAGTGGTTTGGGCCACAGTCGTGCTATGTCGGCGATGTTATTCAATAAAGCAAGCGTGAGGAGGGAATGCAATTTGGCCACTGTGGCTGCAGCTCGCGGCACAGAGAGATGAAAGCAAAACCGATTATTTACTCGGCGTTACCCTTCCGTCGGCCATTAAGCCGTAGAGAATGAGATTTAAAGGACTGCAGTGGCAGGTTCTACTGATTCACTTCCTGTGTAACTCACCTTGCGTTTACGATTGAAGACTAGACGTGTATGTAGCCAGAAGATGTACAATTACATGGAAAGTCCTTGCGCCAAGGTTCAATTTTACCAAATAAGGAACAGCAATCCTCTTCAAAATGCCTTGGTATTTCTGTGAATCCCTGATGCCAGTCACACAGCCAGACTAGTCTATTCTTAGAGCAGAAAATCATCTCCACATCTTTACTGACCCACCTCCATGCTTAACCATTGATCCATATGGCCAAACAGTTCCACTATTCATTCACCATTCCATAGAAGCGTGACTGCATGCCTATCCAAATTCCCTGGCGTATTCCAATCAACGCTTTCTATGCTTCTTGGTCAAGAGTGGCATGCATTGTGAAGTCCAATCTTGAAGCCCTTGGTTGTTAAGTAATCTTTTGATGGTTGCCACTGCCATTTGTCCCAGTCCTCATCAGGACAGCCTTTAAGTCTTAAGATGTAACACAAGGATGTAACACAATTATTAGGATGATTAGGGTGTCACACCATTAACCTACCATAACACCATCCTGAACTGTTGACACGAGGTGGGAACATGTTTTACACCATTTATGCTAAATTCTGACACTTCCATCTGCATTTCTGAAGAAATTAAGAATCAGACCAGGCAAAGTGAGCCTCCGCCCATTCATGCCTTCGTAGTTAGGTGTGGAACCCAATATGGTCCTCCACTGTTGTAGCCCATCTGCCTTAAGGTTTAATATGCTATTCATTCCAAGATGACTACGTACTAAACATGTTTGTAAAAAGTAAATTATTAAATTACTTACATACAGTATACAGTATGGGTTTTGCGATAAAGCAGCAGGTGTTGGTGCTGCACAGATCATTGCTATTGGTTAGATCTTGGCTTGTTCTCTCTCTGTATGCATAAGTTTCCTACATATCAAATTTTTTCTTAATTTCCAAAACATGCCAATAGTTGCTTTTTTAAATTGCCATGAGTAATAAGTGTTACGGGTGAATAGTACATAGAATATTCCCACCAGGATACCAGGATCTAAACTCTAGATCCTTACGCCCACTGTTCCTGAAACTCTCAGGAAAGGTTTTGATACTGCTGAACAGTTATGGTTATATTGGGCATCTTTTATACAGTCAAAATTTAATGGTCCCTATCGAACAATCCTCAATTTAATTTAAAAATAAAACTACAAACAGTCCTATTGGTCATTCAGTTGCTTGATGCAGAGGTGGACTTTGTGAGGTCACAGCGTTTTTCCAAAGTACACTACACTATATTTATCACAGCAGAATGACAGTTTATCATGAAGTGCCGTCTGATGGCTCAAAGATCACATATTCATTTGTGGTTTCTGGCAATACATGCTGCAACGTTTTAGGATCACCTAATTATTTTCAACATACTATGTATGATAGATAGTGAACGACTTGGCACAAAGCAGAAAGCCACAACCTATCTTTGACTGCAAACACTGAGCCTTTGGTGGATCCTTGTCTTTAAAACCCAATCATTTCCTCACCTGTTACCAATTCACCTGCTTATTGTGTATAATGTTCCAAAAATTTACAAAATGCAATCCTGTGAAGTCGGTCAGTAAAATCTTTTATAAATCTTTTCTCCCAAACTTAAAGAACTTCAAAATGTTGTAGTGTTGTAGTATAGTAAAGCTGTTAGAGCAGACATCAAGTACAGTTTTTGAGCTATGTCAACTGATAAGTAAGCTGTAACACTGAAGCACACAGTCCTTAAAAATGCACACAAGTGTCTTTTGAATTTGCCCGTGAAATTATGCACAAGTGGGTAGCACTGTCACCCCACAGCAAGTGTCTCCTGGGTTCGATTCCCAAGTGGAGTGGTCCGGTTCGCCCCTGTGTCCATGTGGGCTTCCTCCGCCTTGCTCCGGTTTCCTCCCACAGTCCAAAGACATGCAGTCGGGTTAACTGGAGATACTAAAATCTCCCTGTGATGGACTGGCAAATCGTCCAGGGTGTTTCCTACGATTTACCTAGTGAATTAAACCCATCACAACCCTTATTAGGATACAGCGGTGGCAAAACAGACAATGAATGAATGAATGAATGAATGATGCACAACACAGATATGTGAATTAAGAGAACTACTTTGGTCGTAAACAGACCTTTTCATTACTGCCTGCAATGGTTTGGCTACATCTTAATGTCAGTTCTGATAGTTATAAGTTACCCCTCGGGCGGCACAGTGGCTCAGCGGGTAGCACTGTCGCCTCACAGCAAGAAGGTCCTGGAATCGATCCTCAGGTGGGGCAGTCCGGGTCCTTTCTGTGTGCAGTTTGCATGTTCTCCCTGTGTCTGTGTGGGTTTTCCTCCGGGAGCTCCGGTTTCCTCCCACAGTCCATGCAAGTGAGATGAACTAAAGATACGAAATTGTCCATAACTGTGTTTGTTAAAATCCTAATAAATAAATAAATAATTAAGTTACCCCTAAAAAGTCACAAATCCAGGCACAATGCTTTCCTATCCTTTAAGGGTGTTTAATAAAGGGTGTCTAATTTTTGTGGTGTTGGTTTTGTAGCAGTAGTAAATTAAGTCTAATCTTACCTTACTTGCAACACCTGCCCACAATAAATGCGCATTAAGGCTCAACTTGAATGCACCAAACAAACAGCCCTCATTTGATACAAAAATACACATTAGAAATCAAATAAATAACAATAATTTTATCGTGATTTTAACCCACCATGGATGTGAGTGTGAAGAAATCCGCACAATATGAAGAACTGCAGCAGCTTCATGGTGTTACTGTAACGTTCATCGCGCCCCGAGATATTAATCACAACTTGGTGCAGAATATTTCCCCAAAAAAGTCCGTTCTCTTTCCTTCAGACGTAGCACATGGTCCGGCTTTGAAGACAGAAAAAAGTAGCTTATTTTATCCTTCTCGGGTGGTCTGGATGAATTTCAGTTATCCGCACGTTTGAGTCGGTGTCATTCACTCCGATTCAGACCGAGCGGCGTGTTTTCAGAATCGTTTCAGCCAGTGAACGCAGCACAGGTGCATTAAAGCATATGAGAGGTTTGGCATCCAGTCCAGTACAGTGAAGTCCAGTACAGTCCTTACTGAAATCAGACGAGCAGATCTGTTAAATAAAAAATTAAACACGTCGGGTTTGCATTAAGTAAAACGAGCCTTGCTGCTGCTGTGTCCGTGTGTGTCAGTGTGTGGAGCTGCACATCTGCAGGACGCAGTCAATGACTGAAGGAAGCCTAGAAGCCTGGAAGTTGGTCCTCCTCCAGCACACAGTCTCGAATCAACCATCTAAAAAACCTTAAAACACCTAACCTCCTAAACAATTTGTTGGATTACAAAAGGCTACAAGTTAGAATCATGCAAATGAATAAAAATGTGAAGTTTATCAGCCTGCAAGGTGAACGTTCTTGAAGTCCAGATGTTTGGTCTGGATATACATGTGATGAATGAAATAAAGAATAAAAATTGGTTGCACATGCATTCAGCTCTGTGCATGCACATGTAGATTCGTGAAGCTATACCATGCATATGAATACTGCTAGAATTCAAACCCCTTTAATACCTCATGGTGGATGTTTCCGTGCAGTGCACAAGATGTGAGCAGTCTTTTGGCGGCACCTGTCGACCCACCATGGTGGCGTCATCATTGATGCATTTCTAAACTCTACCTGACAGCATGTTGTCAATCCTCAAGTTACTGGTCAAGATCTGGCTTTCTTCCTAGTGGAAATTTGGTTACCTTTTTCGTTTGTATTTTAATTTTTTGTTACCACTGTTTTATCTGGATAGAATCGTGGTGGATGCTGTTTTTCAGAAACCACTGGGCGCAATGCAGTAACACACCCAGGACAGGACGCAGTGGCGTAACTAGGAACTCATGAGCCCCAGTGTAAAAAAAATGTTTGGGCCCCCTCAACAATTGGGTGGAGGCTCAAGTCGAGCGAGACTAGTGGCTCGGAGGTTGCGTGGTACAGAGCGGGGTTTGATTAGGCCTCGAAGGTAGCTTGGGGCTGGTCCATTTTTGGCTTTGTAGGCGAGCATCAGTGTTTTAAACTGAATGCGTGCAGCTACAGGAAGCCAGTGAAGAGAACGCAGCAGTGGGGTGATGTGGCAGTGTTTGGGCTGGTTAAAAACCAGACGGGCAGCTGCATTTTGAATGAGCTGCAAGGGTTTAATAGTGGACATGGGAGCTCCTGCCAGGAGGGAGTTGCAGTAGTCCAACCGTGAGATTACAAGTGATTGGACCAGAATCTGAGTAGCTTCCCTGGAGAGAAATGGCCGAATCTTCCTGATGTTGTACAGGAGGAACCGGCACGATCTTGTCATGTTGGCTATATAAGGAGAGAAGGCCAGCTGGTTATCCAGGACAACACCAAGGCTTCGTACCTTATCAGATGGTCTGATCTGGGAGTCATCAAGAGAAATTACTAGGTCCTGGTTGGAGACTGATCTCCGGGAATGAGCAACATCTCTGTCTTGCTGGGATTAAGTTTTAGATGATGCATAACACCCAACAGGACAATAGCACCACTGAGGATTTAAACGCTCAAGAGTTGCCTTTTTGTTTAGCATGGTTGACATTGACAGATCTTTTAAAATAATAAAAATTCATATGGACGGGCACTACAACCCATGCCTGGCCTGTGAATCATCGCACAAACTGATAATGCAGAGTGAGATGTGGCCCTGGGTCAACAGGGGAGGTGCTTCAATCGAAATCGTTCGACCAATCACAAACTAGCTGCTGCTATGCAAGCTAAAAGGATCCGGCGACTGTGTTACTTTCAGTATTTGAAAGAATGTTGGAAATCATTGTTCCAAGCAAAATATTAACAGTGTGCAAAGCATGAAATACATTTCTCAGATTTACCATTAGGTTAGCCAGCTAGCTTAACTACTAGCTAGCATAGCAAAAAGCTATGAGAGATTAGCCAAGCCAAGGCTAGCTACAATATGTAAAATATTATTCTGTGTAAGCAAAAAAAACGGTACTACTACATGTTAAGCATGTATTATAACAAGGGGATTCAGTGCGTGTGTGGCACGGAGCTTTTTCTCTGGTTGAGGTTAAAAAATGAGAAAAATGGAAAAAAAAAAGAGAAAAACGAGAAAGGCCCAGCAAATGTGGTGATGTCATAGCGTTGTTGTTTGTTTGTGATTGGTCGAACGATTTCGATTGAAGCACCTCCCCTGTTGACCCAGGGCCACATCTCATTCAGCAATATCAGGACGGTCGTGAATCATCAACCAATGTGTTCAAAGAAGACATAAAACAAACAAAGTTTGTGTGGTGCTCGGGTGGCACAACGGTCTATTAGGCTAACACATCACCACTGAGCTCTGGGTTCAACCAGGATGGATATTGGCAGGATGGGCATCTATACAGACATGATTAGCAATGTTTTGGTCGAAGCCCTGTTCATGCTGTTACTACCTTGAGCCCAGAGTTTCCTGGTTGATCCGGATCCACCGTGACCATGCCAAAGATAAAGCATTTGGTAAAAATGAAAAATATCTATATATATTTCCTTTTTTAATGTTGTGCCAATAGCTTAGGCAGAATGTGTTTGCACTTAACAATAGAACATGGTTAAATAAAGGATAAAGGTTAAAAATAAAGTTAAACATAATAAAGGTTCACAAACTGTTTTCTTGGAACTGTAGCCATTAATATACTGTAAGTCAGGCGAAATCTATTCATTAGGTTGACTGATTAATGAATAAAAGATGAGTGTGTATGATAATTATGTAGTGTTATCTGATTTACCTATTCTTGTTTTTTGTTCAGCCGAGTAATACTACCAGCATTTAATTTAGATACAATAAGTTAAAATACATTGATTATGTAAATACACTATATGGACAAAAGTATTGGGACACCGCTTTTAACTTTTGAATTTATGTGTTTCAGCCACAATACCTACTAACAGCTGTAATAAATTAAATAAGGAAATAATATGCTTCCAACTTTGCTCTTTTGAGTTCCAGCAGTAGTGTGTTCCTGTAAATAATACATAAATACATGTAGAAACTCTTAAACCATGAACCCTGACCTCAGCCCTTGTGAATAGCTTTGGAATGAACTGGAACATCAACTGAGGTTTTCTTAACATAAGCAGCATCATTGCCCAGTCATACAAATGCTCTTTAGACAGAATGGGCACAAATTTCCAAGTGCTGTGAGAAGCCTTCTCAAAAGAGTGGTTGTTGTTATAGCTAAATGGATCACATAGAAGTCACTCTATTGTATTAACATTTGTTTTTAAAATAGGATGTCCAACAAGCTCATGGTCAGGTGAGTCGGGAGAACTGAACAATACATGCTATAATCCTGCAGTCCAATTTGTAATTATTTATTACACTAATTTTCTTTCCCTGCTTGCCATAAACCAATAGATCTAATAAGATTTTAATTTGCATTACATAGGAGACAATATACAAGTGTTTAATCAAATTACTTAACCCCTTGGGTCCCTGTAAAGTCACTTCACCCTCATCCTCCAATCAAATTCAAAGTCCCCAAGCTACGATGCAGGTTGAAATCAATTCATGAGCAAGGTTTATAAAAGAAACAGGGTCATTGCCAGTAGGGTTGATTTAATTTCCCAAACTCCCAAACTTGTGTGTTGTGTTTTGTTGTTGTATAATAAAGCTATTTAACAGTGCATATACTTTTATTTACTTGGCCTATTTATATAATATTAATATAAACTGTCCAAAATTCTGCCTGTCCTTGAATTGGAGATAATCCAACGTTAAAATGAACGTTAGATGTTTATCCCAGCTTGACCATCTGTCACAATACAATACTACCCATAATTTATCTGTGTGTTTACAACATGCAAGTAAGTAATAGGCTTATAGAAGCAGCTAATTCATAATTTCAGTCGGGCTGTCAGAAAACAAAAGCCAGTATTTCGACTTGTCTCATCAACGCTTGTGGTCCAGACACAGCTCTTCTCCTCAATGGATACCAAACAGCACAAGCCACAGTTGTTATTCATGAACTTTAGTTAGCAATGCATAGTGAATTAATGCATAGTGAATCATAATCACACATACACACAAGACTAAACAAGTCCTGAAGTGCTGAACACTTAAGAAAATCCAAATCCAATCCCACCACCCAACACTGTGACTCAGATATAAAGTGATGTCAAAAGTCTGAGAGAGAGACTGGTTCGCTCCCACCCACATTGGCTATTATTGGGCTCATTAAAACTGTTTACTTCGCTTTATAATATGCGTTATCATTTGCTGTTCAGCATGTAATCTCTTCAGCTGTATATTTCTGCACGTTTTATCCCGGTCGTTTCGTAACGAATCCCACCCACACCCCAGACAGGACGCCAATACATCGCAGGGCTTCAGCCCACTGACCCCCTAACCCAACACATAGCCAATTGTGTCTGTATGTTAATGCTTGACCAGCTGATAGCAACACTGGGGATAAGAACCCTGGACCCAAGCGGTAGCGGGTTAGTGTAATTTACCACTCCGCTACCCCAGCGCTTTTTGCAAATTAGAACTTAATATGTAAGATCTTAGTAAAACAAATTTTAAAAAAAAAGTCTGACTGAGGTCCAAAGGCCAGAATAGAATTTGAGTCCTGTGATGTTATCATGGCTTTATATACTCCAGCATTGTCACATTCTAACATTAAAAGGTATTTTTAACAAAAAAAGGCATTTATAATGCCTACATTGTCAATTACATCAGCAAAAAAACATTTAAAATCTTTACAACAGCAACATTACACCAGCTTAATCTTACAGAACAATTAACATTCAATAAAACCTTTTTGCAGTATATTTGCTTGTATTTTTTAAACAGCTCTGAAGCGTGGGCTGTAGCCATTTGGGAAATGTTCATTATGTAAATTTTGTTTAGTTCATTATTTGAGGCTGTAATGAGACCTAATATAATCCTGCAAATTAGTTCTTAATTATTTATTGCAGAGCAGAATCACATAATACGGAGCGTGTTTTCTTTATTTAGTTGGAATTAAAAACTAAATGAGGATTTATTGGTGAGTACATGCTACAGTAAACTTACTCTGCACCCACAGGCTATTTGCCCTGTTTTAGATTACTCTGTTGCTTTTTTTTTTTTTTTTTTTTTGGACATAAACTGCTTGTTTTTGGTCCTGCCACAGCATCTCTATTGGGTTTAAGTCTGAATTTTGAAGGGCAACTCCAGAATCAGTTTTTTTTTTGTAATACAGAATAACGTTAATTATGAACTTGCTTTGGTATTTTGGATAATTGTCCTGCTTCATAACCCAAAATACCTTCATAATTAGAGACTCTAATTTGTATTGTCTTGCTCTGTTTGTCACGGTCCTGCAGTTTGGTCTGTGTGTATATAATTACGTCCAATGTCTTTGTAGCTTTGTACCTTTTTTGGGTTATATGATAGTACTAAATATAATAGTAAAATGACTTTTTTTTATTGTGTGAAACCTATTTTGACCAAGTTTAATTGAATTTAAACAACAAATTGTTTAATAGAAAGGAATGCAAAAGTTTACACATACACCGATGAGGCATAACATTATGACCACTGACAGGTGAAGTGAATTAAACTGACTATCTCTTCATCACGACACCTGTTAGTGGATGGGATATATTAGGCAGCAAGTGAACATTTTATCCTCAAAGTTGATGTGTTAGAAGCAGGAAAAATGGGCAAGCATAAGGATTTGAGTGAGTTTGACAAGGGCCAAATTGTGATGGCTAGACGACTGGGTCAGAGCATCTCCTAAACTGCAGCTCTTGTGGGGTGTTCCCGGTCTGCAGTGGTCAGTATCTATCAAAAGTGGTCCAAGGAAGGAACAGTGGTAAACCAGTGACAGGGTCATGGGCGGCCAAGGCTCATTGATGCACGTGGGGAGCGGGTTCTGATAGAAACGTGTCAGAATACACAGTGCATCGCAGTTTGTTGCGTATGGGGCTGCATAACTGCAGACCAGTCAGGGTGCCCATGCTGACCCCTGTCAACCTACCTGGAACTTATTAAGTCACTGCCAGCCCGTCTAGCTGCTGTTCGTGCTGTACACGATGGCTAACTGGATAGTAGCTGGTGGTCATAATAATGTGACTCGACTGTATACATATGTACTGGATGTATTACTTTCAGCACTTTCTATAATTTTTTGGATTTAAGCTGTTTATTCTTTTTCTGTTTATAATATTCAGGTTTGGACTCTGTGGAGAGCAGTCCATGTTTTATCAGTGTGCTTGGGATCATTTTAATGCTGAAAAATAAAACCATTCCCAATCAGGCGCTTTTCATTACACATAATACATATAACTCGCATCCCTCCATATGCTCAAACCATCTCAATCTCATCAAAAACATGGTATCTGTGCTGTCCTTCTAATAAATCAGTTCCTTATCTCGTCCATCCTCATCACTCCCAATGTGAAAAGCATTCAGACTAACAAACTGCCTATAAACTCAAAATGGCTCTTACATATTTCACCCTGGTGGATATTGGATAAGGCTACTGTGCTGTCAAAGTAAATTGCTTTGTAAAATCCTGTAAAGATGAGACTACCCACAACTCTGCAGCTTCTGAGGGTTCACTTACATCGCAAAGACTGACACTGGTAGGAACTGCACTTACGACATGGTTCCTGTGACCCGGATCAACATCTGCTGATAGATGTGTCAGCCCCAGCGGGTGCTGGAGAGAAAGGGGTGTCAAAACGAAGACGTGTTCAGTGGAGCAAAGCGGCTACATGTACTTTTAAAATGCTTCACTCGATCAGACAAAATCAGAGTAGAGACAGCATTTGCTTGCCTTTATATATATATATATATATATATATATATATATATATATATATATATACTGTATATATATATATATATATTTTTTTTTTTTTATTTGCTGGCCATTTAAGAATAAAAGAACCAGAACAAAGGTAGAACACCAACCTCCATGAATTTGTAGAATATACAATTTGTCAAGCAATGTCTGGCAGACACTTTTCCTCCACATTCCCTTTTAATCTAGTTATTGCCAAATCGCTTACTGCTATTTGTTTGCCAATTGTACCAAACTCATGCTGGCTAGGAAGGCTGTGACTATTGCAAATCTCTCTGACCTGGATGCAGTCGCTGCCCGTGAACAGAGGGACATACTGTGAACTTCTCCTTGGTCAGACATCAAAGGTCCTAATTGTACAGCCACAATGAAGCTCTTCATCAGGCACAGCCTGTCACTCATGACCTTGAGATCTCAGTGGTGGCGGCTATTACTGGTGGTCTATGGGTCAAATATATTTAAGGTGTAACACAAAATAGGCGTTTATGGAACAGGTGCAAGGAAGAAACCCTTACTGATGTAATTTGGAAGCATTTTTGGAACATTTCCCAATACAGTGACAGTCCACTGTGAAATATGGTGGTGGTAGTAGCATGTTATTATATGGATGCTTTTCCCTGTGAGGAGCATATTCTTTGCATCAAGGAATGGTGCAGAATAGTAAGCAGGATTAATTGAAAAAGAAACAGGTCACAGTATAGGAAAATCTTGCTTTCCTTTGCCCAAAGACTTAGCCTTGGAGGATTGCTAAAACACACTGACAAAGCAACACTGGACTGGTTTAAAATAAAGAAACATTATGAATGAAGTAACCATAATTCTTATCCTAACCCTGTTAAACATTTGAGACATGGCCTCAAAATTGATTGAGAGATTGACAGACAGACAGACAGACAGACAGACAGACAGACAGAGATAGATAGATAGATAGATAGATAGACAGACAGACAGATACGCATACAGACAGACAGACAGATAGATAGACAGATAGATATAGATATATAATATTGAAAAGCACTTTTCAAGAACATGTAGAAGGAATGAAGTAATGGCTGCTTCCAATGACCCTTAGGTGTGACGAGAATGTGTTGACTTGTGATAGCGCTCTTTCCTGACTGTATTACTGCCTTTGGTCCATTGTATCTGTATGGTCCTTGATCCGCTTTGACTTTGACTAGGGTAAAGCAGTCAAGAAGGGAGCCACAGAGTTCTTGTTTTACTATGTATAGTCCATAGTACGTGTGCTTGCCGAGGAACAGGAACTGTATACCCTCACAGCTGATTTGGGTCCATTTACAGTAAGCATGTGATTAAATGACCCCTGTGTTTTTCCAATGCCCGCATCTATCAAAGCCTTCAGAGAAACTACCATCCCGTTTCGATCACTAAGGTAATAGTGTTGCCAGGCAACTCGAGTGAGTGTTTTGCACTGACAAAGCAAAATCGCACTCGCTTGTACCCATCATCCATCATTTGCCGTCTCTGTGGAACACACACACTTGAGCAGTGTCAAGGTCACAGGCTTGGTTGTGCGCCCCATTAGAGCCTCATGAACGTGTTTGTCCATCACGCAAGAGCTAGTGGGAACCTAGTGGGAACAGATGGTGTTGGAGATGGGACTCTAGGGCCAAAGTTAAGATAAATGCATCTAGTGAGAGTGGACAAGTGTTTTTAAAGTCTCAGCAGCAGCGCGTACGTACTGCTGTTTGAACAAACAGCTTGTTTTCTAAATGATTTATTATCTAGTCGTATCTAGAGGGCAGTGATAGCATTGCAGTTAAGGAACTGGACCAGTAATATGAAGGTCCATGTTCACTGCCAAATTGCCACTGTTGGGCCCTTAAGTAAGACCCTTAACCCTCAATTGCTTGCATTGTATTTGGTCACAAATGTAAGTCTCTTTGTAAGTCTTAATCTACTTTTTCCACTGCTGTAGACCACCACCCTGAATGAGGAGAACCACAGACTATCACTTGCCCCCTCAAACATGTGCACAGTTTCTGACTGCTTCTTTTCACCTGCCAGAGACAGAGTCTCATAGAGAGCAGTATGGTGTATGTAGAGTCACACTCTACTATCTGTCATATAGTTATCTATCATGTGGAAGATGAACCCAAAGCTGACAGTGATGACTTTCGACTGATAGCATAAAACACAGGCAGTAATAGCTCAGACTAGTAATCAGAAGGTTGCTGGTTCAAGCCCAAAGACCTACAAGTTGCCAATGTGGGACCCCTGAGCAAGGCCATCAACCATCAAATCAATCCAAAAATGCTATTGTGTATGTTATGATTATGGATATTTTAAATGTTGGGCTGATAGTAATTACTCTTAGCATTTGCCAGCAGCATATATGAGAGGACATAAAGACCTGGGTGACTCTGATAGCTGCCAAATTATTATGGCAAAATGACTGGGTTGAATTATCTCGAAAACAGCAGTCGTGGTGAGTGCCCACCAATAGTGGTCTGAGAAGGGACAAGCCATGAACCGCCAAGAGGCTGTTGACTTATAGAAGCCAGAGGATATAAAGGCTATTGCATCTACTGTTGTTTGGACGAACAGAAGGGCTTCTGTGGCTAAAACTGTAGAAGGTTTTAATACTGGTGATGAGGGGTCATGTGATACAGCAAGTAGGTGTCTGACCATATACAATTTGCACACAAACTCTGATCGTAATTCTGCTGGGGTGGTGTAAACCACACAACCACTGGACTCCGGAGCAGACCTGTTGTTTCAGATGGTTTCATAATTTTAAGGTGAACTGGAACCAGTCTTCTCTGTGGATGGCATGCTGGGAATTGAGACCCATCCTGCTCTCCAGATCTACTGAGTTATTCATCCGAAGAGGAAATGCATGTGTAAACAACAACAAGGATGCTTAAATAATTTATTTTCCTGTGCTGCAGGAAACAACATTAAGTATAACAACAAGAGGAAAGAATGAGAGGCAGTAAATGAGTGGTAAAAAAAACCCCTCACGGTCTGCCATCCTCTTTATGTGCACAAAAAAGCAGATAATAGACTTCTTCCATGCGTGTAAACATCACATTTCCATGGTAATGGCCTGTTTTTCGTATCTCCAGCGGGTAGATAGGGCGAAGAGATGTGGCGACAGACTTTTAATCCTGTTGGCCCTCCTACAGCCATGCCAGTCTTCTAGCTAAAGGAAGATAATCAGAGCAAACACAGAGAGCTACTGGCTTAGTGGGTAAAGCGCTGAAAACACACATGACTGTGGGCACATGGACAAAAAATTCCAGCGTTTTAGTTCCTCTGTTTAAATAAAGAGATAAACACAGAGCTCAGGATTATATGCATTATTTATCTTCTTGATCACCACCAGCAGTTCCCTTGCCATCTTTCTCATGTGCTGTTTTGTTTGTAGCTTGGCTGCTTTAGTCTTCCCGTTTCATTTCATTATTCATTCGTCTTAAATTTAAGTTAACTTCTTCCAAAACCACTTCATTCTCTTCCGGCACAAGTTAAGCCCGGTGGCACCTAAAACACTGGAGTCAATGGATGCTAAAATCCTCATAGATGAGACTTGAACCCAAGTCTCCAGGGCCCTGATGCTCAAAAAAAATAATACATAATAATAATAGTAGTTTTTAGTAGTAGTGGTAATAGTAGTAGCATTATTATTATTATTATTATAACACCAGTAGTATTTATTATTATTAGTAGTAGTAGTATTGTAAATTATTAATTAATACATTTTATTTAATTAATTAATAACTTATTTATTATTGTGCAACATTTATATTACTTGTTGACCACATAGTTGCAATTATTTTTTTATCTAAAAAAATTATTACATCATTATTATTATTATTTTTATTATTAATCACATTTACAAAATTATATTTTTATTAAAAAAATAAATACATTATTATCAACATTATTATTATTATTGTTATTTATTATTAATTAATTTAATTTACAACATGAAAACTAAAACACTTCACACACCTCACAGATAAGATTTGAACCCAGGTCTCCCAGGTCTCCATTAATAATAATAATAATAATAATAATAATAATAATAATAATAATAATAATAATAATAATAAAATTTACCAAATGAAAATTAAAACACTTGGTGTTAATTAATCCTCACAGATAAGATTTGAACCCAGGTCTCCCAGGTCTCCATTAATAATAATGATAATAATAATAATAATAATAATAATAATAATAATAATAATAATAATAATAATAATAAAATTTACCAAATGAAAAATAAAACACTTGGTGTTAATTAATCCTCACAGATGAGATTTGAAACCAGGTCTCCAGGAACCTGGTGCTGTGCAGCATGTGCAAAATGCATACATTATCACTGTTATTATTATCATTATTTTTCTTCATTCAGTTATTGTCTGTTTTACCAACGCTCTGTCCTATTCAGGGTCACAGTGGGTCCAATTCACTTCGCGAAATGCAGGAAACACCCTGTACAGGTCACTAATCAATCACAGGGCAAACACAAACACACACACCTTTACGCCTAGGGGTAATTTAATATCTCCAATTAACCTGACCGTATGTCTTTGGACTGTGGAAGGAAACTGAAACACCCGGAGGAAACCCATGCGGACACGGGGAGAACATGCTAACTACACAGAAAGACCAAGGCCACTCCACTTGGACCTTCAAACCCAGGACCTTCTTGCTGTGAGGTGACAGTGCTACACACCAAACCACACATTTTTCTGTGTAACATTTAAGTGACAAATTCTAATTTTGAGTAAAAATGTTATTTGAAAGTAAAATAATTAATAGCTAATAGCTCTGCAGAGGATTCACTGGAACCAGGTTAAGATGACTTGTGCTTTGAGACATAATGTGTAATCTTTCTAAAACGAATGAATCGTGGCTGTAAAGATGCATATAGTTAACACCAGTACTCAAATATGGAATGTGCTCCAGGAACACATTTTCACACTATTACACCAACAACAGCCTGAACTGTTAACACGTGGTAGGTTGAGTCGACGGATTCATGCTGTTTATGTCAAATTCTGACATTTCCTTTTGTGTTGTTGCAATAATCCAAATTCAATACATCAGGCAATGTTTTTCACTTGCCTGTGCACTGACGCCTCTAGTTTTCTGTTCTTTACTGAACAGAGTGGAATCTGATGTGGTCTGCTGTAAGTCTGAGGTATTTGTTTCAATTAAATTGAATTAAATTCTACTTTATTGTCATTATACCAATACAAGATTGTACAGCATAACAAAACACTGCTTTTCCAGTGCAGATATAAAAGACAATAGACAAAAACATAAGACAAAGTCGATTCAGAATATTTGCAAGGTCTGAGTTAGTACTGAAGTGTAAACTATATTGGAAATACAGTGGTACCTTGAAACTCAACGTCAGTTGGTTCTGGGAGTGCTGTTGAGTTTAAAAGGTGTTGAGTTTCAAAGTATTTTTTCCTATTTAGATGTATGGGAAACCTGTTCATGCGTTTCATGATCCTGTGGAACTGCATCTATTTTAGGCTTTTGTAAAATAATGGGGTTGTTTTTGACACTTAAAGCTGGTTCTAAACACAAGTTTAAAAGTGAAACAGGAGAAAAATAAAGCTAAACACAGATACATGTGGAGTGGAGTGATTTTGATGCTTATTTCACACAAATGTAGATTCGTCTTATAGTCTCACTTTGATGACGTTTTACTTCACCGCACAAGCCAAGCGCTTGAACAAAGCGGCGGTCGCACACACGTCGAGTTTAAGGTAAATGTCGAGTTTAAGGGTACAAATTCCTCGATAAAGGGCATCGAGTTTCAAAGATTTCGAGTTTCGGGGACATCGAGTCACAAGGTACCACTGTAAATATGTAGTCTAAGCAACTGCAGCTGTGTTAGTGTGCAATAATTGAGGTGTTCTGGGTCATGTGTACAAATAAGTGAGTATTGTACAGCGTCAGAGTTTTGTTTACCACAGGCCTTTAGTGCAGCTTGAACCAGTCTGGCCATTTCATTTGACAACATTAACATCAACATTATTTTTTTCTTCAAACTAGACTGGCTAGCATCATCAACCAGGTCACATCCAAAATAAGCAGATGTGAAGGAGTGACTGACTGACTGGTTAGTGACAGACAAGGATGTTATTTCAACTCATTGTGGAACTCATAATAGAGCAGTGCTGTCCTCTAGAGGTTCACAGTGGTGGGCACAGTTAAGGGCAAAAACCCATTAGATAGATTCAACTTTAGTGGCATTGTGCATTGTGCAAGAAAACAGAGATATCGGAACACTTATATATCTATGATAAATATAATAATTATAACTATAGCTATTTACATATATGGTATTACGTCTACATGTACTATATACATAATTGTAACAATAATAATAAGCATAATAATAACAATGAAATAAGCTAGGTATGTATTATAATAGTAATATCATTATTATTATTATTATTATTATTATTATTATTAAAAATAATAATAATAATAATAATAATAAAGATGTGTAAAATAAATAACTTTTTTTTGTATGTGTAAATGATAAATAATAAATAATAGGTCCAGTGTGCAGTCCAAAGTCAGAGAGTCAGAGTCAGAGAGGTTTTATAATCATTTCAGCTACATACAAGTACATATTGAAACGAAACAGCGTTCCTCTAAGTGTTAGTGTTCCACACTAACACTTAGTGTTCCACTAAGTGTTAGTGGAAATTAACGTTGTAGTGTGGTGTTCACTAAAGTGACTGAGGTGTAAAAGAAACTGTCCCCGAGTCGACTGGTCCTGGCATGTATGCCCCTGTATCTCCTCCCAAATGGCAGAAGGTTATACAGTGTGTGGCTGGGGTGGTAGGGGTCCCTGATAATGCTGTGTGAGGTGGTGGAGGTTTCGAATGGTAGGGAGCTGTGTACCAATGATGTGTTGAGCAGTCTTCACTACCTTATCTAAGGCCTTACTGTCACCACACTGGAGCTGCCGTATCACACTGTCTCACAGTTGGTACGGTTGGTACGATTACTGATTATTAATAATGTTAGATATTTAGTCCTTAGTCTAAGAAATACCAATACTAATCACTAGGTCTACATATACAGTAACAAGGTCATATTAAAGAGTAGAACAAAACATGGTTTAATGAGCACAGAATTCTGCTTTTGCCATGTCAATCTCAGTTTTCCTACCTAAAACCCATTTTCATTTACATTTTTGGCATTTAGCAGACAGCTTTATCCAATGCGACTTACATTACAGTTACAGTATACAGTCTGAGCAACTGAGGGTTAAGGGACTTGCTCAAGGACCCAACAGCAGCAACCTGGCAGTGGTGGGGCTTGAACCAGTGACCTTCGGATTACTAGTCCAGCACCTTAACCACTAGGCTACGACTTGCCCATTAACATTGTGTGAGTCTTCTGTTAAATTATTTTATACATTTTATACCCAACAAGCCAACATCAGAATGCTACCTCAGGTGTTTATTTTTTGCCTTTTAATTTTTAGGTAAAATAAGGTGGTAAATAGAAACAACAATATTTGAGTATTTTTTAATGCATTGCTTTTATTGAGGATTTTCTGAGCATGTCAGTCTGGTTGAATGTCTTCCTCTAGACTAGATCTCAAGGGCCTTTCCTAGAAAACACAAAAATAACTATTAGTAAAATGTTATGCAAATGTCATCTCAGTAGAAAAGTTTTTGGTTTTATGTCTTAAACTTACTTGCTATATTTTCTTTTTTAAACCCCAAAATCTGAAGGTTATTTTAAATTTCCTTTTTAAGGACTTATTTTCCATCTTCTTCCTGTTACACTCCTCCATTTTCTCCATCTTCAATTTCTGTTTTAGCTCCTCCAGCTCAAGGAGAAGCTTTGATTTTTCATTGTTCATTTCCTTTTCTAGATCCTTCAGCTTCTTCTTCTCCATCTGCTTTTGACGTTTGTCCTTCCTTTCCATAACTTTCACTCTCAGTTTTAGGTTTTCAATTTCCCTGTGTCTTCTCTGCCTTGCCCTGGCAATCTTACGTTTTAGTTTCACCTTCTCCTCATTTTTTATCTTGGCCCATTCAGCTATCTTGACGTTAAACTCCATCTCCAAAACGTTTGCTTTTTCGTCAAGTAGCTCGTCTAGCATTTTGTCAATCATGGGACCAAATGGTTCATCCTCTGTGGACACGACATCCACAGTCTGGACCTCAACATCATTCATTTGAGTGTTTTCAGGCATCATCTCTTCAGTGTTCCTGGAGCACTGATTGGCATCCATTGAGAAACTGATTGATTTTGATGACATAAGATCATCAGTTTGCAAACTGGACATCGTGCTGGACTCCACACTGGAACGCTTGAGCTTTTTAAATGAAGGAAGCCGGATCTTGGTCCAGCTAAAAAAAGGGGATGATGAACGGAAAGGCAGAAAAGACTTTTTAGCTGGTGCACAGGCCTGACTGACTGTCACAGGAGCAGAAGATTCCATCTCAGCCACGTTTGTTTCCTGTGTGTTTTAAGACAAAAATGACATTTTAAAATGAGTAAATGTTGAATGATCATTATATTACTGTATGATGTTCTATAAAGTGTTTACAAACCTGCCCTCACATTGTGCAATGTTTTCGCACATTGTTATATAATAAAAGTCATAAAAGTCTGCTGACTACTTTTATTTTGAAAAGACGATTTCGGGTTGCCTTCCAAATTCATCATACAACTATAGCTTACACGGTATTTTACTGGCTGCTTAGACCTGATCAAGCGCACTTTAAACGTAATAGATGGTCATTTGAAACGCGGCCAGGTGGACGGAAATGGCTGCAAAGAAAGACTTTCTGTTTGTTGGTGTTCTATTTTTCTTTGTGTTTTGTATTTTTTCGTGGAAGTACTCAATAATAGGTGATTAATTATTTCTAAATAAACTTATCACATGGGTTTTATAGTTGTTTTATTTATATTCATTGTGGTAAATGTTATTTGCACTGTGTATGGTAGGCTCACAGTATTCCGTACAGTTTCAGTCTGCCTACCTGGACTTTTAACTCCAATTTATTAAATTGTTTTTTAGAGTTTTATTAATAACTTACACAACAAGTAAGTGAGTAAACATTCAGTGATGTTATTTCTTTATTTATTAGGATTTTAACGTCAGGTTTAACACTTTTTGGTTACATTCATGACAGAACAGGTAGTTACTCAATACACAAGATTCATCAGTTTACTAGTTTAATGTCAAACAGTCATGGACAATTTTGTATTTCCAAATCACCTCACTTACATGTCTTTGGACTGTGGGAGGAAGCCGGAGTGCCCGGAGGAAACCCACGCAGACACTGGGAGAACATGCAAACTTCGCACATAAAAGACCTGGACTGTCCCACCTGGGGATCGAACCCAGGATCTTCCTACTGTGAGGTGACCGTGCTACCCATTGTGGGTGTATTCAGCAATGGCCCACATATAATACTTATAGAATATAATCATAGTGACCTTACATTAGTTTCACACTGATTCCCTGCTGTCGGTCCAATCAAATGTGTTAACTGCCTGGCAGACTGTTAAATGTTTTATTGCTTTGTCTTGTGTAGGTGTGAAGGATGCAGTGACGTTAGCTGGTCGTGCACTGTTGATTCTTGCTGTTTTCACATGGATGAGCTCCTGGTTATTCCCAAAGATAAAATCTTACCTGTTTCCAGCAAGTCCAGCAACATTAGAAGGTAGTAGGTAGTATCATCTCATCTTGCCACTCTTTATGAATTGAACACTAATCTTGAACACTAATCTAAGATCTGTGCTTTTGGTTTAGTGATGTACACAACTGACAAGAGTTATTATTCAGAAATAACAAGTCAGGAAAGATTAGGGATGGGCAGAATGGGTGAAACTGTGTATGTGGCTGAATAATGAATCCACTATCCTTGATATCCAATGATATAGTGACATTTCTATTAATATACTTAAATTATGACATATATGCAGATTAGTTTCTATATAAATTTACTGAAGAAATAATCACAATTGTGGTGCCAGCACTCATGAATGAAGCAGATTTGGTCATTAATTTTATTAAAATGTATCTGCCTTTTAAAACATTTAATAATAATATTAGTAGCATGTAGTCTTCAAAGTGTAATGCTACTACCAGCAGGCTTCACTGTGGGTATGTTGTTCTTTTGGTGATGCAGTGTTGTTTTTGTGCCAAACACACCTCAATTTTTTACATTCAATTAGGCCTGCCAGACCAGTTTTCTTCTTGCCCTTTTATCAATTTAAAAGGACGTCCAGCTCTTGGTAATCTCACTATTGTGCCATATTTTTAACGTGGTTATATGGTATATGTAATGTCTTGGGTTTTGGACTGTTGCTTACACTTGCTTTTGCTGCAAGCTTAAGTAAATGTCAGGAAAATCCTACTAGAGGAGATTAACTTTATATGGTCACGGCCAGTGATAGCTCAGTGGTTAAGGTACTGGACTAGTAAACAGTAGGTTGCTGGTTCAAGCCCCGCCACCACCAAGTTGCCACTGTTGGGTAACTGAGCAAGGCCCTTAACCCTCAATTGCTCATCGTGTAAGTCACTTTGGATAAAAGCGTCTGCTAAATGCTGAAAATGTAAATGTAAAATGTAAATATGGTGTTAATCAGAGTGGCTTTAATTGATGGCAGGTGTCACTGACTACTATTTAACATGAGTTTAAATGGGATTGGTTCATTCTGAACACAGCCAAGTCCCTAATTAAAAGAGGGTGTGCACACGTACACAACCACATTATTTTAGTTTTATTTGATCCTTAGGCATTAACATACACTTAGGAGATATAGACTTTCAGTATTTATCTGTGATACATTACCCAATTGCTTCAGTGTAAATGTTTTACATCTGACTACATTAGGGCTAATTAGAAAACTGTGTTCATCTGTCACGAAACTATTCATTGCAGGTCCCGTTGAAGATGCAAATGCTTTAAGTGCATTAAAGCAGACAAAAGCAAGAATTGAGCAACAGCATCACCACACTGTTAAGGTTAAACAGCCCTGCACTGCAACTACACACTAAAATGTGTTTATTAAAATAATATCACACTAAGTTTGTGTTGATAATCTAATATAAACTCTTTTTTTTTTTTTAAACCTAGTCAGATGCTTACAATGAGGCAGTGCTGAAGCCTAGACAGGAGGCAGTGCTCAGAAGGAAACAGGAAGATTTCTATCGTATGACTGGACAGAGCTGGAAGCTTAGCCAGGGCTTTACTCTAGGAGGGGTATGAAATATCAAATACTTTTTGTCCTACATTCACTGGAATTGGTACAAAAACATGTTTTTTAAATTTGTTGGCTGTAACACATTTCAATAAAGTTGGAACAGGGGCATTTTCACCTGTGTTACTTACCTGGTATATCATTTTAGCTATTTAACC
This sequence comes from Trichomycterus rosablanca, assembly GCF_030014385.1. NCBI lineage: Eukaryota > Metazoa > Chordata > Actinopteri > Siluriformes > Trichomycteridae > Trichomycterus > Trichomycterus rosablanca. The sequence goes on along the minus strand of NC_086005.1, from coordinate 22,659,865 downwards.
ATACAGGACCCCCTTTTTAAAATAGTCCACTGCATAATGCACCATATGTTTTCAGTTGAAGACAGGTCTGGACTGCAGGCAGGCAGGCATCTGCAATATTAGTACAAAGCCACACTGTTATTATACATGCAGAATGTGGCTTGACGTTGTCCTGCTGAAATCGACTAGGCTGACCATGGAAAATATGTTGTCTAGCAGTGTATGTTCATCCAGAATGCATGTGTACCCCTCAGCATTAATGGTCCATTTACAGATCTGCTAGGTACCCATGTCATTGGTACTTACACACCCCTGTATCATTATAGACACTGGCTTTTAAACTTTGTATTTACAGAAGCATGTTGGTTTACAGAATTATTGGTTCCATATTTACCTGGTTACATGCAAAAGGTTCCCAATCAGATGTTTTTCATTGTTCCAGTCTTATATTGCCCCTGTCCACACTTTTTGAGAATATGTTGCAGGCATCAATTAAGGAGTTAATTTCACATCACTGCTGGTTGTTAAATCACATTTTACCCTACAGTCCCAATTTTTTTTTTTTACATTTTTTCCTAATGTTTTTACTTAACTAAACTAACCGGTTTACTTAACTAACTTAACTTACCGGTGCTGCAGGAGGGCGACTTGGAGGAGAATCCAGAAAAGAATGAGACCCCTAACCAGGAAGCTGCAAAGAAGCGAAAGGAGCTAGAGATGCCACATCGAGCTTCTGTTCAAACAGAGCTTCCTAAAGAAAAGAAGGTGAACCATATTCACTTCTTGTTTACGTTTGAAGTTTCCCTGGAATCACTGGGCACAATGCGGTAACACACCATGGGCGAGGCCTCTGCCACTCTCTGACAGTCAACCATATCTGTATTTTGACACCCAACCGCCTAATAGCACCGCAGGGGATTAGAACCTTGGATGCCAGCAGGAGTGGGCTAGTGTTATTTAAAGGGTGCCAGAGTGCAAAGGGGAAGCAAATATATCCAAATTATAACAATACAAAAATGGAAAAAAAAACTGTCAATGTGCAAATAAATAGAATTTAAAATGTTATTCTAAAGATTGCTTAATGTAAAGAACAAATTCATAAATAGAAAATTAACAAAGCACTAAGTTTTGACCCTTTATCATTTGACCAGTTTTATCCTGGTCTGGGTGGTAGCGTGTCTGGAAACACTGGGTGCAAAGCAGGAATACTCTGGGACCAGGCACCAATTCACCACATGGCTTTGGCCACCCACTTTTTCTCAGACATAGCCAATTATGTCTGTGTAGACACCCAGCTGACCAATGAGATTCAAACCCAGATACTACCCTAGCAGCTGAATATGACCGACCAGGAGTGTCCAGACATTTGCTTGAGTGAATGTTTCATGGAAATGTTTAACTACATTTATACAATTATAATTTTATTCATGCATTTGTTCCTCTGCTTCTTTCCTTTTTTGCCATGCAAGATCATAGTCTTACCTGATGAACCTTCAGAAAATGAAGATGGGGTGCGTTTATAATTAAAATCTTATATATTGTATATTTAGCTATGATATTTAAGCTGTCGTCTGATTGGTATTATAATCTGCAGGTTGTAAAAATTGCACTAAGATGTCCAAGTGGAAAAATAATCAGAAGACGCTTCTTTAAAACCTGCAGTTCTACAGTAAGTATCTTGGTTCATTTATAGTGGGTTAAAATATAAAAAAAAAAACTAATACAATGTATTTTATTCCCAGGTTCTGTTAGACTGGTTGCACAAGTCTGGATACTCCCCCATTCTGTACTCTCTGTACACATCGTACCCCAGACGCCCACTGCTCATGCAGAAAGATCTCAGTATAACAGAAGCTGGAATTACTGCACACACAACACTCAACGTGGAGGAAAAAGACCCAAGCAACACATAATACCTTACCCAGATACTGTATGCATATAATGCACATTTTCCTATCTGCTATAGGAATGTTATATACAAATAATATTTCCATAGATTTTTAAATTGTACAGATTTAAATCAGGGGGTGCAATCATGATTATTTTTAAGTAAACACTGTGGGGTGCAGCTTAGGTACCTGGCCAGGCGTCCATACAAACACAATTGGTCGTGATTGAGAAAGGGGAGGTTGGACTGGTATGGGTCTGCATGGGTCGAGGGGTGTTAGGGGTGAGAAGTCACACGGAGCATAGCATGGCCAACAGGTAATAAGAGGCAGCCTCAGACTGGACAGATTTTGATAGGGCCATGTGGTGATTTGGCTTTTCTCGATCAGATCCTGGGTGGTGCACGCAGCAACAGATTCACAGCTGGAAATGGGAAATGACTAAATGGGGAGATAAAAGGGAAAAGATAAATAAGCACTGGCCAATGAAGCGTCTTTAAAGAGTCAAATAATTACAGATTGTTAGTTTTCATAATAAACTAAACCACTCAATTTTTAAAATAAAAATGTCTTCTTTTTTTTTTTTAAATACCCTGCCCATTTTTTAAGAGATATATTTATAATAAAAAGACTGGTCACATTCCTATTTGGAATCTTTTGCATGAGAAGAATGGGCGAAGATTTCACAAAAGGGGTGTCAGAAGCTCATACGGACTTACCAATTTCTGATCAGAAGTTATTGAGGTAAAAGGATGTTCCACCAAGTACTGAGGCTGGGGAGTTAAACCGTAGTGCACATGGACAATTGTCAAGAGAGCTCGATATTTTCGAAGTGCCAACTTTTTCAAAATTGCTTGTATATCAATATATTACTTTCTGTTTACTAAGACTCGTATATTTTTGTTCAGTTCTATACACATCACTACAATACTTTGGGGGTGGCTTTCATATTGCAGTTATGATTGTAAGGTTTAAAAGGGCTGAAGTAGTGCAAAAAATGCTTAGTTTAGTCAATAAGTGATGTAAGGGTAATTTAGGACTCGAACGTTAAAAGATCACAAAAGTCGTGCGTGTGTGTGGAGTAGCTTGCGATAAAAGGACTTTATTAGTTCAAATACACCAAAGAGGAGGCAATCACTTCATGACAAATACACAGAAAAGACAGTCAACACAAAATATGGTAGACGAAGTGAGATAGCCGAGTTAAGATAGGGGTCCATATTCATGAAAGTGTACACTCCCAAAAAGAAAAGAGGCTTCTCCCTCAGATGTAGCATTCATTCCCGATAGCATAGTGTTTTTGGTGAGGACAGGAAAGTATGTAAGCTTGTGCACTTGTATAAAATGTTACCTTTTTTCACATGCCTGGCATTGCCAACCTAAATGTAAAAGTATATCCATTTGTCCAGTGACACTGAAAGGGGAGCTAGATATCACTTTTTTGCTCAGTCATGAACAGTTCAAGAACAAAAAAAAAAACATTACTATCTTTAGTATACAGCAGGCAATTGCACTAAAGGCTAAACGGGACACTGTGTAGCAGTACTGAGACACGGGGCAATTTGTATTTCTGCATTGGATGCTTTTATGGCACATTTTGGTCCATGTTAGTGCGTTCATGTCGTAACATCCCCATATATATATATACACGCAATGGGATGAATATATGTATATATGTCGGGATTTGCCGTATTGTACGTCGTTCGCTTCAGAGGTCGGGTTCCAGCATCGTGCCAGCGTGTGTTTATAAGAAATAATCAGGGGTGCGGCGAGTGACGTGAGGCTCTCCACGCCGGGGTGCAGGATCAAACTGAAGGCTGAGGGAAAGAAAACAGCAGTTAGAAGGGTGCAAGTACATGAACCACATTCAAACAATCTATTTTGTGTTATAACATCTGTTTGTATAGTAGCTGATATATTTAGACGGCAGTGAAGAGGAATGCTACAGATTGCTATGTTGAAGGCATGTCAAGCATGCTGCTGTAATCATAGGTTTCAATTTCAGAAGCTAGTTTTCTTTACTGTTTGTTTGTTGTTTAACGCCATGTTTACACATTGGTTATTCTCATGGCAGGATAGGTTAGTTTTCTTTACTGTAGATACCAAGTGGCTATATTTGTCGAGAGCCGGCCTATATTATACAGCAGTCATGTGCACAGAAAAGCTGTATGCTCAACAATACTTGGCTACTTGACCACCGCTCAGAGTTCACTTATCTATTGTTTGGAAAAGCTCAACTTTTAGACACTAACATTGCTCCTAATGGCCCTGTGCATAACAAATGCTATTTAGAAAGCAAAATTTTAATAACAACAAAGAAGGCAATTGGGAATCAATTATTAGTACTTACAAGGAATATTTCAGAGTATCATCCAGTTCCATTATAGCGGCCTGGTTGCCACAGCGATAGCAGTAGTTTGGTGCACTGAATATGGTGACAACATTTCTATCATGACACCAGTTGTATCCCTGTAATTAAAAAGGTAAAATCAGCACTTGAACATTAAATTACCATCTACCATCTAAGTCTGTTCTTCTCCCAACAAAGTGAGCTCAACATTAAATGACACGCCTCACCTCCATGACAAGCTGATGGGCACGGGAGACCAGGGTAAGACCATTGGCGTGGTTGAAGGTTTCAGAGATGTCCTGTCCAAAGGTGTAACCAGCACCTCTGGGAGAGATTCCCCAGCCGCCACGGTCATCGGGATCTGACCACAGCAGATCACACATCGGCCCCTGAAACGCATCAGCAAGGATTAATAAAGGCTAAAACATTTGTAGACTCGAAAGGAGAATTGAAATTTAAAACAGCAGAAAGAGTTTCCACTATGAATGATGTTACATCAACTGGGCTCATATTTCAGGTGTGGTAGGTTTAAATGTGAACACAGGTATGGCATTTTCCTAGAGTATATAAGGACACAAATGGTTCATATTATATTCAAATATGCTCATACTGCAAGGCTGAATGCTCACTTTCATTTTTCTGCTTGTTTTAGGGTGATATTACAAGTCAACCTGCAATAGCTTAAAATGAACCTGGATTAAGTTCCACTAGGCAGTCAAAACAAATGTTATTGTTTTAATAATGTTCACTGGAGATATTCAAATACAATCCACTATGAATGGCCTTTTAGAAGTATTAAACAACATCTTTTAATAACTTACATAGCATTAATTGTTTTCTTGTATTGCACGGGTTTCTTTAAAGAAATTAGTTACTTGGCTGCTTTATTTTAAATTATGCATATGCTAAGTGAGTATTAAAAACCTCTATTGCACTGGAGCTCCAGGGTGTGTTCGAAAAGCTAGTGAGCTGTCTACATAGGCAGCATTTTACGTCATCCTGTGCGCGCTCCCAAAAAGGAGGCTGTTCGAAATCCTAGATGACTTGAAATCCTCACTTCTGAGGCATCTTCATATTTCCATGTTATTTTGGCTTAAGAACGAGTGAACATCGGCGCGTCCTTAGTGATCAAGGCTCTCACAGAACAAACATGGCTGACGGGGCGTAGAAACGAATGGAGTTATTTTTAAACGTAAATAAAATATTACTGATTTTTAACTTGTATAAACTTGTACCGAGTGTTTTTATTTGCAAGTTCGAGCTTGTCAGGAAATTTAATAGTTATCGGTACATGAAGGGAGCTGCTATATTGACGTTAGCATTAGCGCTGTGCTACCTGAGTTCATTGTTTTTAATGGCAAGATGCTAAATGTTAAACGCAAAACCCGAAACCCGATGGAAGCATGTAAGTAGTGCACTCGAATAACCTGCCTTATAAGTCATTGACTTATTAGAATCTTCTCTACTGAGGCAGCTGCCTATGTAGACAGTAAGACAGCAAGGCAGCTCCCTAGGTTTTCGAACACACCCCCAGTGTATTCTCTGTAGTACTCACTGAAAGCGTAGCAAAATAGCAGTTTTACAGAGAATGTGTCATGTGAAGACATTAAGAAATGAAGCTCAATATCCAATTGAAATGATTTTGCTTTTTCATTATTTACATCTAAACCAATACAATCTGAAATATGACATTAGGAACATGAACTGACATTATGCTTTGTTGTGTTATGTTTTAAAGATATGTAGTCTTTGTCTTTAACTGTTGTAATTAGAACATTCAACAAGGATAATATTATGTTTTATAGTGATAGGGGTTTACTCGATCTATATGTTTTCCACAGTTTATTTTTGTTTACTCTTGACATCGAGGTGTATCTTATATAGTTTAGTGTTTGTTTACGTGTTCCATTCCAGCTGCCATTTATTTCTGATGTCATTTATGAGGGGTTTGGTGTACATCCAACTATTTACAACCAACCATGCCATGTGAGACTTTGCACCAGTGCTGTTAAATGCTTTTGCAGCTCTGTTAAACGTGGACATTTTGTGTTTATACCATAAACAGTAAACCTGTTACGCAATGGTAGAGAGCCACAGGTAAACAGACCGCATGTAGAAATTATTAACTCAACGTAAATGCACTTGTGTGTAAAGTTATTTCTTATAAGACAAAACCCAAATAAATTGATATGAAGGCATGAATGATATATTAATTAATGTTAAGATTTTGGGAATATGCATTTGTTACTTGATAAGCTGAATAATGTAAGTAGACAAAGAGCTGCAGGGCTACCACATTAACAATCATTGTAATTATTATAGTGGGAAAAATGTGATATAAATGTTAGTTCTTAACCCACATAAAAAAAAATCAGTATTGAATAAAAACTGCCTACAACACCATGCAGAACATACACATATAAAAGTGTCGCCAGTCACAAATAGTAGCATAGCGATGACTATTTATTCAATTTCTGGATAGTCAAGAAATGAACAACACATGCCACGTGCTTATTATCACATTATACAATGGCATGAACACAGCAATTTCAGGTATCTGTACACTGACCTCATGTGGCACTTCCTGTAGACGATCTAGAGCACGAATATGATCCAGCGTGTCTATGGATGGAGACAAACCACCATGCAGACAGAAGATCTGTAAAACAAAAACAATTGTTAGGATTTAGCTCATAGCTTTACTGACCAGTTATATCTGAAACTGGGGTGGAAGTTCCACATAAAATAAACACAATGTAAATGCTTCACCTGTCCATCAACCAGGGCTGTAAGGGGTAGATAGTCAAAGAGGTCTGTGAAATATTTCCACACATTTGCATTGCCATATTTTCGCAAGCACTCATCGTAGAAGCCATACACCTGTGTAATCTGTCTGCTCTCATGGTTCCCACGCAATATTGTAATGCGCTCCGGGAAACGGACCTGTCGATTAACACAAACATGATTGATTAGTGATTTTCTAACTAACAAAAATGACCGAACATCTAAAAGTGCAAAGTCAGCACCAAAAGCTGTTAGTGAACATGTAAAAAAATAAAATAAAATACCTTTAGCGCAACAAGAAGTGTAACTGTTTCCACTGAGTAGTAGCCTCTGTCTACATAATCACCCATAAACAGGTAGTTGGTGTCGGGTGACTTTCCTCCAATTCTGAACAGCTCCATGAGGTCATGAAACTGGCCGTGCACATCGCCACACACTGTGACAGGGCAGCGTACCTCCTGTACATTGGACTCCTTAGTCAGAATCTCCTTAGCCTGTGTGAATGAGATTAACATAATTAGTAATACTATAGGACCCATAATTCTGATATTCAAAAATAGCACACATGCAGCAGAGCAATTATAACAGGAAGGAGTGAAGTCAGCTGTAACATAAGTGTCTAAAACGGGCGTCCTTCAAATTTTCCCAACAATTTACGTCACTCAAAACCAGTATTAAAAAAGTCTTAAGACAGTGTTTTATGACTACTGCAGTATGAATTAAAATGTGGCTTATCTGCATCTGACCTGTAGACTGCAAATTCCCCACATCAAAGCAATTACAAAAGTATTTACTAATTGTGATTGGTTAATGTGGTATTTGGGTGTGAACTTGACAGTGTGAACTGTTTCTAAAATCTGACTTGCTAGGCTATTCTACAGCATTAAATCTGCAAATGTGTGTGAAACCACTAGAAGAGGTCCAAGCCGTTTCTTTTTATTATTTTATGTTCTACCACTTTATCTTGGTTAGAGTTGAAGCAGGCCCGGTTTTACCAGGAAACACTGAAAGCAAGGCAGGAATACACACGACGGAGCTGCAATCCATCACAGGGCCTCGGCCATGCACCCTTGTCAAAGATAGCCAATAATGATTGTGTAAACAGTTAGTTAGTGTTTAGTTTTTAACGCCATGTCTGCCCTTTGGGCCATGTTCATGGCAGGAAAGGTTGTGATCTGTCTTATTTACTTATTTCATTTGACTTAGGAGTTATGTCTGTTGTCTATGTAAGTTCATTTATATGTATTGCTTCAGTTTTGTTAATGACAGGAATTTTAGAAGTGTTGTTGCTTTTGTCTTGGTAAAGAGTTTGATTGTGTAGATAACCACTGAGATTTGAACTGGGATTTAGTGCTGTTTAGTACAAGGTGTACAAAGCTGAGCTGCCATATTACTCAACACTTAGTACAAGGCAACAGCCTGCATTTGAACACACGCTATTAATTACATGCATAATACAAGATAATTCAAATTTTCGGAATTCAGTTTTACTAACTAGTGTTTTATTTTTAATACAATAACACCATCAACTTTCGGCATATCAGTCAGTGATCGAACAATAGTGATCTAATACAGACAGAAACAGACCGAGTTCACTACCTACAAGTGAATTCTGCACATTGTATGTCCTAATTTCATGTGGATGTGTTGCACCACATTGGGCATGTTTACAATATAAGTTCACAATGGCTCAGCTATTAGATGTTCAGTGCAAAACTGATATAGATTTAATGCTCCAAGTCAGTATTAGTATTACTAATAATCAGCATCAACTTACTATATCCTTTGACAAATTAAATATCTAAAATCTAATGGTTTTAAAAAGCCAAAAAAGCAAAATAAAAATAAAGAAATCAACAATTTCAAACTACAAATGTGCATGTTTGAGTCTAAATGAACTTTTCAAACTCAATATCACACGATTATTGCCTGTAAGAACGACCCGGTACATCACCATAGAGACAAAGAGTGTTTCCATGGAGATATCTCCTCTGCAGTCCTATTTCTCTTTGGCGCCTTCCCCTCATTTAACACATTAAATAGAACATTACAGCGGCCGCTATGAACGACAGTAGCTCAAGTCTGGTCTCTTAAAACCAGTCTGCATTAAGTGACTTTTCTTGGTTCAGGAAAGTAATACATAATATTTACAAAGAATATAAAGAGGTTGATAGAATAGAAAATATAAGAAAAAAAGCATTTAAACATGAAACTACTTTAAAGTAATAGGCTGTAAAAAGAAATTGCATATATATATATATATATATATATATTGTTGATATACAGTTTTGCTTCATATGATGCACACTGTATGAGTTCACTGTAAGCTTTTTTACAAGGTGCACAAAAAAATCCCAAACCTTTGTACATACATAAAGCAACTACTTTAAGACCAAAAACATTAAAGAGTGCTGACTGTCACAATCACAACATGCTCTTTGGAATATTGTGAAAGTATGCTGGGCTAACATGGATCATCAAATTTTGGACAAACTTGTGAAGTCTGTGCCAGCCCAAGCACATCCTGTCATGACAGCACAATGTGGAACAATCAAAAGACTGAAATCTTAAATTATAATAATCATAAATGATGGTTGAGTGGTGGACCATTCACATTGCAGTATGGGTGTACTGGGATGAGTGTACTGGTATGAGTGTACAGCGTGCAGATGTGTTGTTTGCATTATTACTGGTGGATTAAACTTATTAGGAACACACAACCTGTTATAACTCGTAGGTGAACAATGCATATTACTCCTCTATTTGTCTCGGTAGACAATTCTGTTCACAGGATCCTGCTGGCTTTACATTTTTGGTTTAATTATTCTCACAGCATTGCCAGTGAGGAGTTTTAAAACAACAACAACACTGCTACACCTGATACGCTCATAGCACTACAACACACTACCACTTTTAATTTTAATGCTCAAACACATACATCTGACCAGCAGTGTAGCAGATAGGTGTACCTAATAATAACTATTACTAACTATATATATATATATATATATATATATATATATATATATATATATATATATATATATAAAAAACACGTATATATAACATACATAAGTGTATATATATATATATATATATACACACATACAATTATGTATGTTGTGTATATATATGTGTATATATATATATATACACACATACAATTATGTATGTTGTATATATGTATATATATATATATATATACACACAATACACACACACATTTTATATATATATACACACACGGTTGGCCATTATCTACCAATACAAATATCGCATCAGCCCATTATGTGTAATAAAGAAATGTAAAAATGTTAATCAGAAACGTTAGCCATTAATAATTCAGCTGCATAAGTGTTCATTAGTGTGATTTAGTTCGCGTTAGCCTGATCAGCAATCTTCTTACCTTTTCGCACAGAGTCCGCACTTGATTCTCGGAGAGCTGCTTACACTCGTTCAGCTGTTCCACCCACTGGTCTAATTCTTTAGTGAACGCTTTATCGTCCATCTTTACTACGTCTTGAAATATTTCTTTCTATACTTAAGGCAGAACGAATTCTAATTTAGTGGTGTGAGATTAGCTAATGTTTCGATCGCAGCGGTTTTTCTAATCAGCCCTGTTAAACGTTACTTAGCGTGCTAACAGACTAGCTCAATTTTCGCTTAGCAATGCAGCGTAGCTAACAGTAGCTTAGCACAGCGGAGCCTGGCGTCGCTTTCTCCTCGTATTTCGGTGTTGAAACTGCGGTGTGGTCGCTGCTGTAGAACAGCTCTGTCCCGGTCTTTAACGGTTCCTCAGGTTTCGGGTGAGACTGCGCTAATTAAAGCGAGTTAGTGAGCGGTCGGTAGTCAGTGTAACCGCTGTGCTCGGTTAGTTAACTGAGCGACCTTTTCGAGAGAAACCCGCTGTGTAATGGCCGCTCCTCCTGGGCCTTCTAATGACGTCATCACACAGGCATCCGCCAAGGATGTGCGTCGCGCGAGACCGCTTTATAAACGCGCTACCGCCCTCGCGCGGACAAGCGGATTCATGCTGCCTTCACATGCGCTTCAGATTGTTGTACTGTACTGTACAGCAGTAGACGTGAAACATAGGACCGCGGCAACTAGGGGGCCTCAGCGAGGATCTTGAGATATTACCAAAATTAAAGTGTCCCTTCAAAATAAAATAGTTTTGACTGTAGGTCAGGAACCACTGGTTCTTCTTCCTCGGCCTTTGTCCCGTTCGGTTGCGGGGTCGGCTCTCGGCGGATCATGATCCGCATTGATTTGGCACAGTTTTTACGCCGGATGCCCTTCCTGACACAACCCTCCCTATTTTATCCGGGCTTGGGACCGGCACTACAATGCACTGGTTTGTGCATCTAGCGGCTAGGTATCTATAGGACAATTCAGTGTTTCCAATTAGCCTGGTGGCATGTTTTTGGACTGTGTGAGGAAACAGGAGCAGCCGGAGGAAACCCACGCGGACACGGGGAGAACATGCAAACTCCGCACAGAAAGGACCCGGACGGCAAGCCTGGGGATTGAACCCAGGACCTTCTTGCTGTGAGGGACAGTGCTACCCACTAAGTCACCGTGCCGCCCGTCAGGAACCACTGGTTACCTAGTCATATAGTAGGGTTACCAGACATCCCCAATTTCTGGGGCTAATCACCAAATGGCTAAAGCGGTCTCCAAAAATGTCCCCATTTAAAAAACCCACAATTTAATAAACAAAGAAAAAAGCAAAAGCAGCAGAGGTTTTCTGCTGAAGTGCACCTATTATCTCATTACTACTTTGGACAACAAAGTAGGCTGCTCCTTATAGCAATTCTATCTTCTCACACTGATGTTGCTCTATTACGTACTCAAATCTTTTGAAAAATATAGTTGTTGTAGCTAATCAGAGTGTTCTAATAAAATTATATCACAATTGTAGAATTAATAACCCTTTTCAGCTTTTATTGTATCAGTTTATGGACTTACCATGGGCTAAGCCTATAAATAATTATCTCATTCATCTCATCTCACTTTACAATCTCTTTTAGAGTTTTTTTTTTACCATCTTTGGTCCAACATGGCACCTCATAATTTTGAAAAGAAATAGTTAACAAAACTGGTTGCCCACCCAATAGGTGTATGCTAACTTCAACACAAAATTATTGTCAGTAAAGTAAACTCTGGTGGATAAGCTAAGCTATTAAACTATCATTTAACAACATAAATCACAGTTATTTCGGGACATGTTAAAAACATGTAGGTACTACTAAGAATTATAAAGCCTCTAATACTAAAAAGCACACCCAAATCATGTTAATTTTATGATAATACTTATAGTGGCCAACAGTGTATTTATTTTCTATTTCTATTTCTTAGCATTACCTACATAGAATTACTATGGTATAGTCCTAAACATTTTAATGATATAATGCTGAGAATGAGATAATGTAATCTGAGACTCTAGTAATGAAATTGCACAAACTACTCGCTTACCAACATGCTAAGTTGCTAAAATGCTAACAGTAAAATGTTGTTTTTGTTGCATACTAAGCAATACATAGTAAATTAGTACTTTAGACACCATGGGTAATGCACTAAGTTGACACACACTTTAGTTAAGTTGTGTACGGAGCCAAATGGTGGATGTTCTGGGATAGAGTTCTATGGAGTGACAGATCAAAACTATAACTGTTTGACCATATGGATCTCATAGAACATAAATTCCATAGACAATCTTTGCTGAGATTTAAAGAAAGCGGTTGCAGGATGAGGAGAATGGGTGAAGATTTCATAATAGAGGTGTCAGTAGTATGTTTACAGTTACCAAAATTGCTCAAAATTGGTCAGGGTCTCAGCAGGTCCTGTTCTACAGAGAAACCACCCTGAACATGGCTCCAATCAATCAGGTGTTCAGACATTCCCCTTAAACATAGCCAGTTTGTGTAGACACCTGGATAGCCAATCCAAATTTACAGTTAGACTGAGGACAATGACTGATGAACTGCACCACAAAAACTCCATACCAACACTGAAGCATGGAGGTTAAAACATTATGATATGGGGTTACATCTCTTCAAACAATACTGGTTGTTACATGTCAATAAAGGAAATATGATCAGAGTGAGATTTTTATGATGGTGACAGTGGAAACGTGCTGCGGCATTGATTATTTGCATAGTTGTGAAAGCACCATTGAGTGTAATATAGTGATTATAGGTCATGTGTTTTCCTAGGAAGTCTATGGATACGTCAGCAAGGCAATATCAGGCCTCACTCTGCACGCACTACAACAACACGGTTTTGTAGACTCTGAGTGCATGTGTTTGACTGGCTTGCCTGCAGTTCAAATGGGTGTGCTATTAAAATGTATGGTGCATAATGAAGGGGATAATCAGACACATCAACCACAGATTGTTAAACATATGAATTCTCGTATCAGGCAAGAATGGGCAAAAAATCCACTTGCAAAACTGCAACAATTAGTATCATCAGCTTCCAAACAATTTCAAAGTGTCATTAATAGGAAAGGAGATTAAACACAGTGGTCAACATGTGTAAAAGATTCAGTAAATCCAAAAAAATATGTCAATCTGTGTAGGACAAGGCTTGATATTATTTTTGAATGTGCATCACTATCGAATCCTCAGACGGTATTGCAGTAAAAACTATCATGCTAATATGATAAATATAGCGCCATGGGCTCAGAAGTACTTCAGAAAACTGTTGTCACTTTAGCAGTTTTTCCCTATAATCGACAGCAAATCATTAAAACTAAGCAAATCATTAAAAAATTGTATTTAAGTCAGAAATGGTGTCACTTTGTTACAAGAACTGTTTATTTTAATCAATACAGTAATCATGATTTGTGGTTGACCTTAAATGACTACACTACCATATTTAACCAACTAAAATTTAAATACAGTGTAAACCAGGGTTGCCAGATGTGCAGCAGAATTAGACCAATAAACCAGTCTTTATGTACAGTCCATTAAAGTATTTACAAAGTATCATACTTTTAGTGCAATAGAATTAACCCTTTGATGCACAACCTGGGTCAAAAATGACCCAACTGAGTTTTTATTTTCTATATCTTTGCAATAAATTAATTTCGTCATTCAAGCTTCCATGAATTTTTCAATTAACTTGTTTTTGATCATCACAAATCCTTATTTCAGTTTTATATTTTTTGCTTTTTTAATAAAAATCATTTTTGTATCACTACCCTTCTAATGCACAACATGGGTCAAAAATTACCCTTATGTATTTACTATGGAATTTGACAGGAACTACTGACATTTGTAAGTGTTTGTAGTCAAAAACATATTTACTGATCTTTTGAAAGACAACCAAAGATTAGGCCCTTGAATCTTGAATATGTCCAATACTATTTGCTTGTTAGCTGTTTACATATTCTAGTATAGATAGCTTTTTTTAGCTAAGACAGCAAATACATGACTAACTGACAAATGTGCATATGAAAATATTCTTGAATGGATGAATATGGGTCATTTTTTACCCATGTTGTGCATTAGAAGGGGTTTGCTTAGCTTGTGCATCAAAGGGTTAAAAACACATAAGGCCTTTTCATGAGTGTGTGTATGTGTGTGTGTGTGTGTGTGTGTGTGTGTGTGTGTCTTGGGTTTATTGTGATGTTGATTTGGGTATAAGTAAATAAGCTCATTTGAATGTGGATTTCAATATATTTTAACATAAAAACAAAATCTAATGTTGTAGACTATGCAAAATAGTTGACCTCCTACAAAAACAGGCACAGCAGGTTAAAAGAAACCTAATTTTGCAGTAAAATCTCAATCCTGGTAACAACAACGTGGTAAACATACGGGTGAATTATGGAGGCTTCATGCTGTAGGCCTGTTGAGTCAGTCATTTCTGGATCAGGGACTACCTGTAAGAAGTTTTTAGCTCTGTCAGACAAGAAAACCAATAGTAACGGAACAGTTTTAATACATGAAAGCCCATGTTCTGTCATAAGTAATGACCAATTTATTGTAATCAGGTGCACAGTGTGGTAAAGCTGAGCGCAAATGGAAGAAGGACAAGCTGCAGGTTTCATTTCAAATCTTAAAAGATTGCTGGCGTTCTTACCAGAACACTATCAAAGAAGCCAAAAGAAAATATTTGTCAAATATTATCATGGCAAATTGTCATAATCCACGGGTGTTATTTAAAACCATTGACTCTGTTCTTAAGGCCCCTCAGCCCATCTGTTCAGAAGCATCCCCTGAAATGTGTGATAACTTTCTGCACTTTTTTATTGACAAGATTGTCGCAGCACGAGCTCCTACCACAGCTCCTGCCTTCGACCCCTCTGACTCTGTCCCTTGCCTGACTGTGTTTGATAGTTTTGAGCCGGTGACTCTGTCGCACTTGGAGGATGTGGTAGGCCATTTAAAGCCTTCTGGTTCTCCCTGTGACGATATGCCTCCTCACTTTTTTAAAGAGATTTTTCATAGTATAGGGCAACAGGTTCTGGCCATTATTAACAGCAGTCTATCCTCTGGTGTTGTTCCTGTGAGTTTTAAACATGCTGTAGTGCAACCCCTGCTTAAGAAACCTGGCCTTGACCACACGGTATTGGCTAATTATAGGCCTATTTCCAAGCTGCCCTTTATTTCAAAGATCTTGGAGAAAGTTGTTTATGCTCAGCTGAAAGTTTTTCTGGATGAGCATGATATCCTGGAGGTCTTTCAGTCTGGTTTTAAAACCCTGCACAGCACAGAGTCAGCGTTGCTTAGGGTTTTCAATGACATCCTCCTGGCCAATGATTCTGGTGACCATGTGATCCTTGTCCTGTTGGATCTAACCGCGGCTTTTGACACGGTAGATCATAACATTTTAGTCTCCCGGTTGCAGCACCTAGTGGGCATTTGTGGTAGTGCTTTGGAATGGTTTAGGTCCTATCTGACGGACAGAACTTTGTGTGTGAGTTTTGCTGGTTCAGACTCCTCCCCAGCTCCCCTGCCGTATGGGGTTCCACAGGGCTCAATTTTAGGACCCCTCCTCTTCTCACTTTATCTGCTTCCACTGGGCTCCATTTTGAGAAAGCATGGCATCTCATTTCATTGCTACGCTGATGACAGTCAGATATATGTCCCGCTGAAGAAGAAAGATGCTTTCTCTATTAAGCCACTTCTGTTATGTCTTAATGACATTAAAGCCTGGATGGCCTTAAATTTTCTGAATTTCAATAAAAAGAAAACAGAAGTGATGGTGTTTGGTCCCAGTGGTTCCTGTGAAGCCCCTCCTGTTGATTTTGGGCCCTTTGACACAGCATGTGAAGCATACAATCTCTAACTTGGGTTTTAAGATGGACAGTGATTTTAAATTGGACCGTCAAATTGGTGCAGTAGTCAAATCCAGCTTTTTCCACTTGAGGCAGCTGGCAAAGGTGAAGTCAATCCTTTCACATGAGCACTTTCAAACAGTGATCCATGCCTTCATCACATCTCGGCTGGACTACTGTAATGCACTTTATTTTGGAGTCAGCCAGTCCTCCCTCAAACGTCTCCAGTTAGTGCAAAATGCTGCGGCCCGACTTTTAATGGGATCACGTAAGAGAGAGCATATAACCCCCATTCTGGCCTCCCTCCATTGGCTGCCCGTGCATTTCAGAGTACATTTTAAGATTCTGTTGTTAGTTTTTTAATCTTTAAATGGACTTGCCCCGCCTTACCTCGCTGAACTGCTCCATCCCCACACTTCTGCTCGGTGCCTCAGGTCAGCTGATCAGCTGCTCCTGGAGGTACCAAGGTCAAAGCGTAAGCTCAGAGGGGATAGAGCTTTTTCAATCGCTGCCCCTAAATTATGGAACAACCTACCACTCCATATTAGACAGGCCTCTTCACTGGCTATTTTTAAAACTAGTCTTAAAACCCATTTTTATTCCTTGGCATTCAATCCAGCATGAGACTTCTCATTGTTTCTAGTGTTTGTTTTATGTTTTATAATTATCTATGTACAGCACTTTGTCACAGCTGTTGTTGTTTTTAAAGTGCTCTATAAATAAAGTTGAGTTGAGAGTTGAGTAAACACCACCTAAATACATTGGGTGCAACTAACTAATTAACTAGTTAGGAATACAAATTGATTGGAGGGCCCACACAGGATACTGCAGCACTTGGTGAGCATGAGCATGCCAAACTCCTTAAAAGCAGTAATTTAATATGAAGTTTGAACGCACGTCCCCATGATTTGGTGTGATTAGGCAACCGGACTAAGTTCTGTGCCACCCGCTAAAGGCAGAATTCCGACACGTTCAAGAGATGTTAAACCCATCTGTGTTAAATTACAACTTTCTGCACGTCCACCATTTTTATGTACCTAATTGGAAAATGTAGGCATATTTAGGTTTACTGTATCAACCATGGTGAAATATGGGCTTGGTGTAGCTTTACTCTTGGGCAACAAAAAAAGACATGTCAAACCATTGACTACCTATAATAAGTAGTATATATTGACTGGTTAAGATGTATGTGGAAGGACTTAAAATAAAGGTTATGAAAACCACATATTCTAGACATTTATTTAACATTTTAAAACTAAAGCCAAAAGTGCATCATCAGCATTTATATTTATATAAACAATTTAATGTTCAAATACATTACACACATTAAAAAACACAAATGTAATATTTATTCACACAACTATAACACTATGAACATGTATTTTTTTATACAGTATTTACAGTAACTATGTTAAACATTTAAATTTACCATTTATAATAAAAAAAGAAAGTGACGTCCTCAAAGTAGTCTCATAATTAAATGGATTCTCAATGCAAAAATGTCTTAATTTACCGAAACATCTAAACAGGGTGGGGATGGTACTGAGTTCCTGTATGAAGAGGTGTTACAGGAACAGAGGAGTCTGCAGTAGAGTAGGTTTGTCCATTAAAGATAAAATAAGGATAGCTTATTGATGCATTGTTCTGCAGTGTAACTGGATTTAAAGTGTTAGAGAAAGGCAAAGGTTGAAGAGATGGAGGCATCATAGATGTTGGATCTAGAGGAATCCTCTGTAAAGGCAATGGCTTGATTATTGGCCTAGTAAATTTGTTTGTTTGCTCTTTCGAAAGCTCAGCGTGATGGGGTACGCTTATCAGTGGAGGATGGTTAATTCTCTCAACAGGTTTAGGCTTCACCAGTAATGGTCTAGGCCGTTGCTGTCTGACAGCATGTTTTTGCTGGTCTGTCACAGTTGTCCTTGGTTCTAGTTGTGGTGTGCTCATCCTCCTTTTAGGCAAAAGCAGAGTCCGTACTTCAGGATTTATAGTTGCAGATTGCTGTGGGGTCCAGTCCCAAACATGATTTCCAGGCATCCTCCAATGCAATGAATTGCTTCTCTGAGGGAAGTCAGGGTAAGGAGATGGGTTTCCAAGTTGGGCTGGGATACTGGTTGGGAAAACTGGGCCAACACCACCGTCAGTGAAGTTTAGTCTCAAGGGTGGATGAGTTACCCTAAAAACAAAGGAGAATATGTGTATGACTGGATAAAAATTGAAGTATAAGAAAAAGATAAGTCACAATAATACACAATTGTTGCCACAACTAATAATACAAACATTCTTGCTGCTGTATTTGTTCTTTTTTCTCCTCAAAAATCAGATAAATCCAATTTCCCTAAGCAGTCTGGCAATCTGCTGCTTGCACAACATCACCGCTGGTTTAAAAGAGCCACAAGGCAGTACACACTTCCTCCAACATGTGTGAAGCCTTCAACTGCTTCTTTACATTCTAACTCTCCTTCACTCAGATGTGTCCAACTGTTTCTGTCTAATGGCTGACCAGTCTGGTGGCACTGCTGATACTCCGTAGCTGTACTTTTAATGTATTTATTAAACATAGGAATTGACTTTTTATTGGTTTTTAATGATTGGCTTGTCAGCAAGATGGGATTGTCGGAAGGTGGAGGGGGGGGGGCGTGTATTAGTCACAGCACTCTACTGTCATCAGTAGAAGTGAGATACAATTGGGGCAATTAAATATGACTACTGTAGATTTAAGAGAAACTTGGGGGAAAATCCCAAATATAGACCAGATTAAAAAAGATTCTTACCGTCTTCTGGCTGGCTGATTAGTTTCTTTAATTCCATCTTTAGATTGTGAGTTCTAAATAAGGATAAACACTTGCATTGTTAGTTAAAAGACCTTACAAATTACTATTATTATTATTATTATTATTATTATTATTATTAAGAGTTCTTAAATCCTACCAGTGCAATATGAGCCTTTTCAGTAGACTTCTCTGCCTGTGGGATTTTCACAGCATCCATTTTTTCCTGAGGTGTGATTTGTGGCATTTTTTCTGTTGGCTGTGGGTGCTGGTCCATTTTGTTAACCAGAGTTACACCAGCTTCCGTCACCCCGTAAACAATCTGTGGATTTGACTTTTTGTAATTCTTCAGCACTTCATTTGACTTTTCATGGGCTGATTCACTCCACACAAGAACCTTCGATGCATCATAAAGAAGATGCTCCAAGCCAAACCATGAAACCTTACTGTTCTCTTTATTCGATTTCAAAAAGAGAGCTTTTTCATGAAGATATCTGCATATAATGGACAGATGTTCAGCTTTCCCCACATCAAATATGCCCGGCAACTGATCTGCAGGTGTTTCAATGAAAGTTGTCACCGTATGCTGCACCTTTTCCAAACTTTCCAACGTGTCTCCAAAATTCATCATGATGGCCACTGGTACGGACAAAAAGAAACTCTTAACGTCGGGAGGATTCCTTAGTGCAGCTTCTATCTCAAGTCGCTCTCGCTTGGTTTTTAAATACATGTAGTATGATGTGTCAGGGGCATCTTGTAGCTGTTGGTGCAAAGTGGACACCGCACCGTAATACTCCTGCAGTTTGCTGAAGTCTTCACTGGCAAGGCACTGCTGAAATGATGAAAACAATGATGACTGTTGCTGAAACCCAACAGCACCCTTATAGAGTTCCCCATAAAGAGATGGATCATACCAAAGCAAACTTCTAAATGTTGGTCTTTTTTTCAAAAAGCTGATTTTGTTTTCAACAAATTGCCAGGCCTCAATCATCATCTGTAACTCTAAAAATGAATTGATCGCCTCAAACTTAAGCTCAACTGGAGGAGGAGGGTGGTCTAGATATTTTTCCAGGATCAGTTTCCTTGAAATGCAAGACTGGATGAAGGACACACTCTGATCTTTTTCAAAGTTTGAGATGAAATGCTCTAGCATTCTTCCACATTGCACCTGAAGAGAGGTAAGTTCTGTCAAGGAAACGGCATGGTCAGCAAGTTTTAGAATGCTTGAGATGTTAGTGACCTTGTAGTCACTCTGGTTGTATGAGTTACGCAGTTTTTCATTAGGAAGGGCTTGTTCATTAGCTTTATTTGCTTTCTCAGCTGCTGATTGATTTACTTGACATTGCTGTCTACCTGTTTGATTTCCTGAACCTTGGGGAAGGACAGTTTGATGTTGCTGTGGTACCTTTTCATGATTTTGTAACCGGTAATTCTTGTTGGGTACACTAGAGGAAACGTGCAATGGTTGAATGTCTTTATTTGTCAGGTGATGTGGATGTGATTCCTTTCTCACAGGTTTCACAAAAGTGCTGTCTGGACTATTCCCTTCCGCTTTGCTCCTTCTTATCCTCTTTGAAATCCAGCTTGTGGGTTGGTTAAGCTCTTCACTTTGCTTGTGTTTAAGACCCACTGTAGGGGGTACTGTCAATGCAGGGGCTACTGTAGAGACTACCGGAACTCTATTTCCACTTTCTGGATGTTTCTGATCAACCAAAGACGCCCTGTTGTAGTGTCTTGTGTCAAGTAAATGTTTATGAACTGTACTATCTAAGTTTATCCACGTCATTGGCACCTGATGCCCCTTTTGTGAATCATTGACTGATTCCTGGTTTTTGACAGTGGATTCAAATCTGGTTAAATAGTCTCTCAGTCGAGTAATGATGTGTGTTTCTGAAGCGCTAGGGGTGCTGCTATTTGTATTCCAGGCTGAATGCATATTGTCCTTTATTACAGATTGTCCTGCAAGGTTCTCTTGTTTTGCATCTTTAATAACTCTGTTGTGCAAATCTGCTGTAGTTACCAGTGAATTGATCATCCAGCTGATTTTTTTATCCCCTGCAGCAGGCTGGTGCTGAGAATCTAGAGGTTTCTTTGCAACAAGATTTCTGTCATCTTTCAGTGTTTTCAAGCTGCCTCCAGCATCTGTTGACCTCTCTTGTCTCAAAATGAAGCTTTTGTCATTTGCATCTTTGTTCTTTGCATGACTGAATAGTTCACTGCTTTGAATGTTGACACTTGCCTTGATCTCTTCTGATTTCACAGTGCTCGGTACACTAACCTTGATTTCCACCACTGGTTCGATTACGACACTCACAGAATTGTCTAGAGCACTCTTGCCATGAACCCTGACCGTAGTGTCCATGCCTGTTTTATTATTTACAGCTGTCTGGGCTTTGGCAATGCACCTTTTGATTACGTTATCTGAGGCCTTAGCAGCAGGGACACTTGAGACAGATTGTGGATGAGTGGAAATCTCTTTCTTGCCACAGTTTTTCTCTTTTGCTTGTGTTGGGCTGGTCTGTGCTATATGGAATGTATCATCATTAGTGAGGTCTATCTTGTCGATCTCATCAACATTGCTTGACTTATTATTTTTAAAACGTGTTATTGGGGAAGATTGATGACTGATGTCCATTGTTTCCTGTCTTGTTTCCTTTTCAAGAGTGTCTTTTTGATCCTTCTTGATATTTCTATCACTTGAAACACTTAAAACATCACCATCAACTCTTTCTATTGTCTGGTTAATGGATTGTTCTTTGGACTGACTAAGCTGACCAATCCTATCATCATGACTTGTCTTGTTTTCACTAACAGGCAAGTTTGCATGTGAAATATTCTCAGTTAAATTGTTGGTGAAATTATTTTCTTGGATAAGCCCATTGTCTGTGAGTTTGCTGTGGTTTTGAGGATTAGTTTGAGATTGAGATATTGCATCTAAATTAAGGTGTGATTCAGTATCTTTGTCAACATTATCCCCTGTGTCAGAACTTGACAGGCAATTAGATGACTGTGAAGAACGTTTTGAGAACAGATTTGTTTTATATTTCTTTCTAGACTTTAGCAAATGTCTCTTTCTGGTAAGAACTGCCCTTCTCAGAACATGAATCAACAACTGATCTGAAGCAGCGTTACACACTACACCTGACTTTGGTTTCCTTCTGCTGATCATCTTGGATCGTTTCTTTTTGAGTCGTTTTCCGTTTGTAATTAACCTGTCCTCATTGTACCTATGTGCCATAAGTTGGATCAATTTGGCATTACTGATTCCATTTCCTTTTGCTAAATCATAGCTTGATGTTAGAGCATCTGGATCCCTTTTAGCATCTTCATTGAGATTAGCTGTGGAGCGGTTCATATGAACTAATGCTGTCAGCTTTTCATTAAAACCTCTCAGTTTTGAGAATCGATCAGACAGGGTAAGTCTTTCTGCTGTAGTAGGCGTCTGACTAGATTTTATCTTAAATATAAGCTGTAGGTCTTCTTCATTTCTCACTGTCTCATTAAGATTCATGTCTGGTAGATTTTCCAAACCTTTGGGTCTGAGATAAGGTTTGGTGGAGAAATTGTTTACTTCATTTGAACTGGGCAGTAGCTGTTCTAACTGTAATCTCTTGTATAATGTATTGTAATTAGTGTTTTGTTGTGCTTCTGTTATCTGAACCTCTATAGACATCTTAGAATGGCTGTCAGCTTCAGAATTTATTAACGATTCCCTGTCTTTGTTTTCAGAGCTACCTTGACAAGACTGTTCATGCCCTACTGCAGTAGTAGAGGAGCAAGCATTGCTTTCTGCTAGCTCGTGGACTGGAATATCAACACAGCTGGCCACGTCCATGGACGCAATGTTGTGCTGATCAAATTCAGGACAGGCTTCTATGGTGTTATATAGTGTAGACTCATATGCACAGGACCCTTTTGCATCTATGGAACTATCAGTTTCACAGACAGGTTGATGTTTTGGATCAACTTGCTTTAAAGAACATAAACTTTGCTCAGAATCAACTGTACTTTCACTGGTTTTATCTTTCTCCAAGGGAAGATCTATTTGCAAGGCACCCTCTTTTAGGGGTTTCACTAAAGCCTGAACCTCACTACTATCTTGGTTCTGAAAATCTGATGGAAGCTCTATTTCCTGCTCACTGTTTTCCTTAACTTCTGTACTGTCATGTGCAGTCTTATCATTATGTGTGCTGAGCATATCTAATTTATTTCCTGTAGTGTCTTCGATATCTGTTGTAGATGTAAAATTAGAAATATCAGAGTTTACCAAATGAGTCTGATCAACTTGAGTCTCTGATAATAAAATGCTATTTTGCAGTGTGGACTGGAATGTTTCATAGTTCAGAGGCTCTGAATTTTCAATGCTGTTGTCAATGTTGTTTTGAAGGTACTCCCCTTGTTCGTGTTTGTGGTCATACTTCTCATATGAATTTATCCGGTCAATCAATGATTTCTTTTGCTCTGTGGAGAGATTTTCCTGTGACCATATATATTTCTGCCTTTCCTCTTTTGTCATCTTAAAATACGCAGCATATTTCTGAAATTTCATTTTGAAAAACTTGGATAAAGGCATAGTATCTGTCTTGGCCTGTGGCGTTGTGTCTGATCTGTGTGGATCATCTTGTGAAGGCTTGGGGAAAACATTCTTTCTGTGTTCCTCTTCTATTTCTGATGACTGTTTTGCACAGGATTCGGTGAGTTCGTTGTTCTCTTCATGGTTCTGAGATTCATTCAGAGTCAGGCATTCCTGTATATCAGAACCTGTGCCACTAGGTGACTTTTCTTGTTCTATGCTTATCTTTTCATTGTTTGTTTCCTGCCTGGATAATCTCGGGTCCTTGACCAGTCGGGAGGAATAAACAATGGTGGAAATTTTCTCAGCTGAAGATTCAAGTGAATGCTGGGATTCATCTGTATTACTTTCAGAACTGCTCATGGTGCTTGGGCTGTGTATATTTGAGAGACAGGTAGTTCCATCCATATAGTTTTGCCAAGCGCCATTATCAAAGAATGGTGTTGAAGTATTAAAATATTCTGCTGAATAAAAAGGCCATTGTGGTTGTTGATGGATAAAAGGAGAGGTTGGTGGCTCATTGAGCTGAAATGATGTAGTATCTCCTTGAGGAGCTTGAGACTGGTATTCCTGGCCTGGGCATTCTGCCAGTGGAAAACGTTTGAATGTGATAGTGGCATTCTCTCCTTTGCCTCTTCTCTCAGCCACAGTGAATCCTTTTAAACGTTCCAAAGGGCCTGCAAGAGTAGATTGGAAAATTATGCTTTAATAAAATAAACAAATAAAAAATATTTTTTACTGAATAACTAATCACTAATTAACTAATTAATTTTTCAAAAAAGGCACTTATTATAGTTTACTTAAGCGTAGTTTACCATGCAGTGGGCCAGTAGGAAGCTTGGTGGGTGAGATAGGTGGGCTTATGGATGTGGGTGGTGTAACACCAACAGCAGGAACAAATGAAACCACAGCATATGGCAGACACTGCCTGGGTCTCTGATTGAGATCCTGTTTTTCATTGTAGTCAAACAGAAACACCTAGAAATGTGAACAACAACACTGTTATGAAGTTTGTCCTTATTACTTTTAACTAAGTATTTTAATGGCATAACTAAGTATTTTAATAACATAAGTATTTTAATAACATAAATATTTTAATGGCATAACTTACAGATGATCCTATAACTTGCTGGGAAAGACTGTCTCTATAAGTAATGCCATCTTTAGCCATGTGACAGTCAAAGGAAATCATAGGATCTGCTGTTTTATTCCACTCCGTATTTGGTGTTACTTTTTTCACCTTTCCAAAGAGGACCTACAGTCAAAATGACAAAATATCAAAGAATACAGTTTAATTCACCATCAAAGTTGCTTCATAGTCATTAAAAATAATAAAATACATTTTTAAATAAACAGATTTGATGAGAGATGTCTCTCTACCTGTACACAGAGGTCATACAAAAATCATTATAATCATCATTAAAAATAACTGGTGGGTTTGGCCTTTTAAAACTTTTTTTAATAAAGGTAAAAACAAACACACATTTTTATGCAGTGAAATGTTTACTGTACATTTTTTAAACAAACTAGCCCTCCATTCAGACCGGCAGTGTTTTTTTGCCTCTTGTTGCCTGATGTGCTGATTGCTCATTGCCGTCTTCACACTGGAAGCATCATCATCATTCAGTAATCACTGAATTTTCTCAACAAGGCTTCAGGCTTAACATAATAAAAATAGTTTACCAACATCTTTGTACTGATGCATAAGCATTTCCCTTTTTATGAATCAGTTGATTTATTAATTTAATAGATTTCTCATTTGTGATGGTACAATTGAGACACTACAGCTTGGCTCCATTGTGTGACTCTTAGGAGGCATGTAAAATTCTTAACAAGAACTTGCACTGCTTTGCTTTGCTTTAATGAAATGGCAAGAGAACATGGAGGCATTTCTTTTATGCATTAGCTTTCTTTTTCTCCTAGTTTAGCAAAGCCAATTATTCTTCTGCTGGTGGAGACCCCGATCGAGTCCGAAGAGGATATATTTAGCTGACACGACCCTTTCTTATTCACCCATACTTTGGTGGATTTGCTTGTAAGGCCAGTCTCGTGCATGGAGAGTTAAGAGCTGAGATCCACGTCCCTCCACTTCTGTCCAGGCGCCTCGGGCTACTAACCAGGGTCTGTCTTTTAGTCCGGTTTTTCCCATGCAGCAGACTAGTGGCCAATTTTATTTGCTGCTGACACTGCCAGCTGTGCCTGCTAGTGGACGCCCAGCCGACAGGTAGCAGAGTTCAGAATCCCAGCGCTGGTGTGCTAGCGGAATATCCTGCTGTGCTACATATTTATTCATATTTACCTATTATTTATTCATATTTATGAATTGCAGATTTTAACTATAACATATTTATCTAGTTATTATTCAACATGTTATTTTATTGGTTTTAAATTACACATTTTAGGATTCTAAATTCAAGACTGGGCCATGGTAGCTCAGTGGTTAAGATATTGGACCAAATGGTTTAAGTCCAACCATTGCCAAATTGCCATTGTTGGACCCCTGAGCAGAGCCTTCAATCCTCAATTGTCATAATTGTAGGTCACTTTGGATGAAAGTGTCACAAATGTAAATGCATTTTAAATTAATTTCTGCATTTCCAAAGATCATACATGTAAACAACATACTTTCACTTCAGTGTGACAGGGAGTTAAACCAACCTTAAAGACAATCAGATTTCCAGTGTTTCCAGTACACGTGCTTGAAGCTGCATGCTTCAGAGCCACATCAACATGCTTGAACAAATACACCCCATGAGATGGCTTTCCTAAAAAATACTGGTCCTGACTCTCAGTCCTCAGTCCAAACTGGTATATTTTACTTGTTGTTTCATAAGATGCAACCAAAAAGCAAAACCATTCTTCCATTTCTCTGCCATGTCTACCTTTTACACGCATTTCTGACCTGCAACCAGTAAATAAAAAAGTTAAATATGTGGGAACAACAAACTGTATATAGAATAGTCTTTACTTTAAACTTCATGTCATGACTTTTCATGACTTTTCATGTCATGACTTACCTTTTTTCTGAGAATTCTTTAAGAAAGGCCTTATTGTGCACTAATTTCACATCTTTCCACAGCCAGTCATTAGAGTGCTCCTTCCTCATGTCCAATCTGGCTTCTCTGAGTTTGGACTGAATGAGTGTATAATCATGACTTTCTTCAGGACAAGGCTCTAGAAGGGCTGTTTAGTGAAATATAAATCATAAGACACAGATAAAACTGACAAAACCGGCTATAAATATCTGAAATTTTAAAATAAGTATAAGGTGGTTTACCAAACCATTTCCTGTGAGGTTTGCAATTAGGACTAAAACATGAATGTTATGAACACATTTCCAATTTTAGAATTTTTACTAAGATGGGCCTTGTATTCTGGGGTTGTTATTCTTGGTAAGTTGTAAAAACCTTGTCCAGAAACCCTCTTCTTTCTGGGGATGGTGAAGTTCTTTAGTGCCAGGGTCCCTGCTGGCTTGGTTGGGTTAACTGTGGAAATCTCGAAACTCCTCCTTCTTTCTTGTCCTTCCATGGCTGCTTAGTACAGAATGTGAACCTGTAGAAAAAAACAAAAAACTATACGTTGTTGCTGTTTGTTTGGAAACAAATGCATTACAGGGGAGCCATACATATGCTGCACCATACATTTTCAATGGGAGACAGATCTGAGCTGCAGGCAGGCCAGTCCAGCACACATACTATGTGTCTACGAAGCTACATGCAACACAGAAAATGGCCTGGTTTTGTCTTGCTGAAATGATCACGGACTTTCTGGGAAAGCATGTCACCTTGATGGCAGCATGTGTCTCTCTAAAATATAATATGCAAGTCACCCATGTCATGAGCACTGCTGCACCTCCATGCAATGACAGTTGTTTGATTTTGCACCCTTTATCGATAACAGTCTGGATGGTCCTTTTCATTTTCAGCACAAAGTAGCTCAACGTCTGTTTCTCCTGAAAACAAGTTGAAACGTGGACTCATCTGACCACATGTCACATTTCCACAGTTCTTCGAACCTTCTGAGATGAATTCAGGCCCAGACAACTTGGAGGTGTTTCTGCATAGAATAGATGTACTGCTTTCTCTTTGTGTAATAGTGTTTCAGGTTGGATTTCTTACGGAAGAGGCGAACTGCATTAAGTGACAATGGTTTTTCTGAAGTATTCCCAAGCCCATGTGGCTAAATTTATAGGAGTAGTATGTTGGTTTCACATTTAAAAGTGGTTTCCGACTTTCCCCTACACAGACTGAGATTTCTCCAGCTTCCCTGAATCTTTTCACAATATTATGAACAGTAGATGGTGAAACACTAAATTATTTTCAATCTTGCATTGAGAAATTGGCAACGCTCTCCTAAAGTTCAGCACAAAGTGGTGTATTAGTCTGCATGTGCTGGAATACAATATAAGCAATACAGTAAATAAACTTCTTGTACAGATGCTCACTTTTAGTCTTATAGTAACCAAAAGCTCTAAGCTGACATACTGTGAATTCACACATCTAGATATGTGCTAAATTAAAAAGGTCTTGGGCAGGAAGTGAGGTTGTGGTGGAGTTGAGAAAATGCTAAGCCCATAAAATGGGGTCGCTGGTCCAAAAAACGGTTAAGAATCTCTGAATTTAGGGGTTGAATTAAATAGTGTTTAATGTGTTTGTACATATTTAATTGTTCATAAACATTTTTCAATAAAGTGGTTGTCTAAACTTGGTTTAGAATGTCAGTTTGATTTGTTATTTTGTTGCTTAAGACTTAGGAGGACGTTTACATGACTTGCCTTGCCGCCAATGTTTCTTGGTGGCCCTGGACTCACCCTGACCATAACCAGGATAAAGCAAGTAATAAAAATAAATGAATTAATAATTTCCAGCTTGGACCTGTGCAGTTTTTTCAGATGTGTGATTGCAGTTGTCTGATTCTCCTCTTCATGATGCGCCATACGTTTTAAAATGAGACAGTTCTGGACTGCAGACAGGTTACAGGTCTACAATTCCAAGCTGTTATAGCATGTGCAGAGTAAAAATATATTGCCTTGATGGCAGCATATGTCTTTCTAAAATCCCAATATACAAATCACCCAGGTACTGATGCACCCACATACCATGACTCTTTGTCACTGGCAAAAAAAAAAACAAGGTGAAATGTGGCCTCATGTAACCACAGCCCACATTTCCACTGTCTAACCGTTCATCTGAGATAAATTTGGGTCCAGAGAACTTGATGGCATTTCTGCATAGAACTGATGCATGGCTTTCTCTTTACATAATAGTTTCAGGTTGAATTGCTTGATGCAGCAGTGGGCTATATATATGTTCTCCCCGTGTCTGCGTGGGTTTCCTCTGGGTGCTCCGGTTTCCTCCCACAGTCCAAAGACATGCAAGTGAGGTGAATTGGAGATACAAAATTGTCCATGACTGTGTTCGATATAACCTTGTGAACTGATGAATCTTGTGTAATGAGTAACTACCGTTCCTGTCATGAATGTAGCCAAAGTGTAAAACATGACGTTAAAATCCTAATAAACAAACAAATAAACATCTATATTTATCTCATGCAATTCTGTCTAAGAGCTTGAAGGTCATGCATTGTCAACAGTGGTCTGGCCTTGCCTTACATGGACTGAGATTTCTCAAGATTCCCTGAATCTTTCCATAATATTATGTACAGTAGATGGTGACAAATCAGTTTTTTTAAACTGATTGACAATTATCTCATGATAGTGATGAGCCATGACCCGTCTTTGCTTGAAACCTCACTTTTATACCCAATCAAGATTCCTGCACCTGTTACCAATTCACTTGCTCATTGCAAAATACAAAATACATCAAGATGGTCAACCAAAATTAGTCCTTTTGTCATTTAATAAAGGTTCAACTTTTCCACAAATGGAGATTGTAGATAATGGATAAATCGGCAGTTATGAGTAATAAATGCAAGAATCTTGGTATGCCTTGCCATTATATATCTTTAAGCAAGATATTATTTGGAAAAGCCATAACAAGATTCAATACTGTTACACATGAGCAATACATTGCGCAGTGCAGTCATAAACCTCCGCCAGGGAAAATACAGAAACTGTTTCCTCCACTTTCATGCAGTAGGATAATACATATTCAGAAATGTTACATCCATGTCTGTATTAGTTAGCACTGATACAGATGAAATTATCGTTAATGCAGCATGGTTATAAACGTATCTATAACTTTATTTATCTATTTTAAAATGACTTATCAATGTGGAAATCTACCTGCACTGCACACATCTGATTTCAGAGATAAAGTGTATTTGTTATTCATTTGACAACTTTTTGATACATTAATTTAAAGTATGTTTAAGGTACTCACCATTATAAACCAGTCGCTTGAGCATTTAAGTAAGTAAGTGTGTGTGTGTGTGTGTGTGTGTGTGTGTGTGTGTGTGTGTGTGTGTGTGTGCGCGCGTGTGTGTGTGTGTGTGTGTGTGTGGTGCCTTGCTAGGGAACTGTGCGTTTGTCACTTTAGTTTGAGGAACATCAAGTGAGACACCAAAAAGGAAATTACTTAACCTCAAACTGTGAGAAGCTAAGGCACAGGAAATTACCCAGCACTGCAAGCTCTGAAACCAGAGGTTAGGTTTCTTTAGAGCAATCGCTTAATGTTTTTAAATAGAATTAGCTGCAAGAAAGGCCCCAAAAACCAACATCTAAATAAAGTTACAAGATATGATGTGAATCATATAAACTGCTTTTTTTTTATGCATAACTTATAAAATGAATCTAAACCTCTTATTCAAAATAATACACAAACACGTTCTGTCTAAACTAAAATGACACAATTCTACTTTTTTTTAATTAGACATGTTTATTTATCATTCATGTTCAAACCTGGAAAACGTCTCCAAACCTCTTGATTATAGGCGTTTTGGTCACTAGGGGCATCAGAGAGCCACTTTCCCTGCTGTTACACCCAATAAAAGATAATGTATTTAAAACTCATTTGGAAATTAATACTTCTTTTTTTGCTTTATCATTTTAACAGGTGTTGTTTTATGTGATTGCAATTGTGGAAAAGAATAATAATGTATGTTTTAAATTAAGAAACACAGAAAGAGGCTGTGTAAATACCTCTGGGAATCTGGCACATGGTCCTATTGCCCTAATGAGTTGGGTTTTCAGCATACTGAAACATTGAAGAATTGATTCATATCAGCAGTGTATAAAATATTTGTTAATTTGTCAAAAAAATACACTTTGTCCAATTAAGTATGTGTCACTGGGCAGGATTGATATCTCACTTTAAAACAATTGGGCAAATAAGGGCTAGGCGGTATGACTCCTTCGGTATGCGTCCTTCAACAACACAGTTTAAAAAGTATTTTTTATACTTTTATTGCAAAACTCTGTTCACTATGAGAAAAATACTTAACAAAAATCATTCATTAAAGAACAATGCAGTTGGTTCGCAAATATTGCAAATGAGACAAAATGTTTAGTCCAGAAAGTCATGTCTGAAGAACAAATAGCACAATAACAACATGAGGAAATCATAGTTTGGGTTTGTTTTGCTTCCTCATGGACAGAACAGCTTGCAATAATTAAGTCAATTTGAAGTCTAGGTTTGGAGTGTTAGGAGAGCGATCTATCAAGTGAAGCATAATAGAAGTTTGATAAAGACAATGATACACAGTGCATACAAAGACAAAGGCCATACCATATTACAACTGAGATGCTGTTGCATGACCTTGCAAGATCTAAATCTAATCTAATATACATTTCTATGTATGTTGTACAATTCTGTTCTGCAACTATAGGAAACATTATATATGACTGTTCAGTATCAGTATTAAAAGTACAATTGTATTATTAGTTTAGACATTGCTTAAATTTGGTGTAAGTATTTACTGCAGAGATCAAGACCTCACAACTTGTCCTTCATTGAAAACCTTTTTCTTAATGTAAATTATAAAATTGTCATTGATGATGTGTCCCATGGTGTCTAATTCAACAAGCCCATAAACCTAAGTGGACATCATTGTCTTCTTTCTTCCAAACATATGAATCCATGCAGGCTGCAGCAGAACTGTTGTATTTATATATTTTTTTAAAAACCTGAAAAGACATACATATTTACCCGGAAATGATGATCTGTTGACTCTGTTAACTAATTTGTGGTTGCAGGGTGTCTCTGCCTTTAAATGCAGCAATGTGACAGGAAGTGTGGTCTGGTGAAACTGTTGCATCGACTGACCCGAGTGAAGAAGCTAATAGCACCTTTTTTTCTTGTTTTTATTTTTACACGATTTAAAACTGCAGCTTTGCCCTTAGCACTTCTCTTTTTTGCCAAAGTGTGATAGCTTTTAAAAAGTTCAGTTGTCATTTAAATATCACACAGTAAAGTACATTTCCAAGACGATATTTTATATACATTTAAAATGTGCTTTTTGTTAAAGATTCAAAAATATGATTTAAACTTTATCCAAATTAAAATAATAGATAAATACATTGTCTTAATGGATAAAGCACAGTCCAAATTAAATATATGAGACTTGTGTTTAATAACTTGCAGAACTTTATTGTACAGCAAAA